>NC_072430.2:141620000-142870000 GCF_028878055.3 Symphalangus syndactylus | reverse complement strand
GCAGAGTCACCCAGTTCCACCGAGATCCTTACGGAGCGGGGGGAGGTGGCCAGGGAGTGGACATGCGTCTCTGGACAGTGCAGTGCTGGAGGAGCATGGACTCTCTTCCATGCCACCCACTGTGTCTCCCGAGGCCCCAACACTGCCTCGAGGTGAGTCCTCACCCTCGGCACAGAGGGGGAGGGTGGATGGGCATCCGGGGTGCTTGGAAAGCAGGCCTAAGAAGAGGCAGCTAAGGATTCCTGACTCCAAGAAAGAGACCTGCAACCAGGGCCTCCCAGGGCAGGAGGGTGCAGAGGGCAGCCTGAAGCCTCCGGTTCTGAAGGCTCCAGGCCAGGTACCAGGTAGGAGGGACGATGTACCCTAAATTACCCCTAAGCTTCTCAGAGTCCTAAAAGCATCAGAGGGAAAGGCAGAGAACATAAAAAAGAGTCATTCATAAAAAAAAAAAAAAAGATAATTGATTAAACAACTGTAGAAAATCACAGCAAAGAAAGTGTTGGAAACATAAAAGGCTGGCAGGAGATGCTTTTGAAATAAACAGTTTCTGAATGAATGATAACCATGGCCCTGACTCGCTCCAGGAGAGAGAAGCCACAAAGCTTCCAATGTGTCTTCCAGGCCCTGCCTCCCCTCACCAGGAGGCAGACATTCCCAGAGACAAAGGCCTGGGGAGGCTGACTTGGCCCCACCCTGAACTCCATTTCTACCAAGGGCCCAAGATGTAGGTCAGGCTTTGGGAAGGGCTGGGGAGCAGATACCAGGTCAGAGAAGTGCAGAGCTGCGGATGGGCTCACCAGCCCTGGATCCGCAAGGAAGTGGCGTGGGGGGTCACTACGGAGCAAATGCATGTCCACTGGCCAGAGAGAGGGGAACTAGGCCCAAGAGGCCCAGCAGAAACAGATTTCCATCACAAGCAGGAAGTCTGCTGTGACTGCCGCATCTGCTTCCCCAGCTTGGGGTACAAAAGAAGGTCCCCCACCTTTCTGAAATCCAGCTCAGATATTCTCACCCCCCGTCACTGAATCTTTATGTCTGCCTTGTGCAAGCTGGACGGCCCTCTGGGTCCCACAAAGAGTATGGGGGTGCAATACATAGCGAGCAGACCATAATACTTGGATCTCTCCCCCATGGGCAGTCCAAGGGAAAGATTCACTACCCTCCCTCTCACAGGCCCTCAGGCCCCTCCAGGAGGGTCCCATGACTTTGAAGGGGCAGGGGCCTGGGTCCCATCATGCACCAAAGGCCTCTGAGCCACCCATGCCAATTTCCCAACAATCTTAAGCTCTGTTGGTAAGTAGCCACTCTTGGGTGAGGGGTGTAACATTCTGCCTCCCCAGGCAGCCCAGGACATCCTTCCTTTGCCCCAGTCAATGCGAAGATGACATCAGGAGGGTGGAGCTGGGGGATCCTGCATGCCACAGGCCCCAACCACACTTAAGAAGAGAGACCACCATGGGTAAGAAGTTTTCAGGTGTCTCAAGGGAGCCCCTACTTATACTCCTGGCAGATACTCTCGACTCTGATTAAGTTACACAGAGCACATTTTATTATTTTTGTAATTTAGTTTTATATTTTTGCCATGTTATTTATTTTTCCTTCCCCTTCCCTGCGGCTGTACAAAGGTATAATTGGCAAATAAAAATTGTATATATTTACAGTGTACAAAATTATGTTTTGATTTATGTATCTATTGTGAAATGATTAAAATAAGCAAATTAATATATCCATTTCCTCTCATCTTTTTTTTGCAGTGAGACCATGTAAGATCTCTCTCAGGAATTTTCAAGTATATAATTAATACATTATTACTAACTACAGTTACCATGCTATACATTAATCTCCAGGATTTACTCAGCCTGTCCAACTGAAGCGTTGTACCCTTTAACCACCATATCCGCATTTCATACACACAAACACTCCCCAGTCCCTGACAACCACCATTCTACTCTCTGCTTCTATGAGTTCAACTTTGGATTCCACATATGAGTTGAGATCATGCAATATTTGTCTCTTTCTTTCTTTCTCTTTCTTTCTTTCTCTTCCTTTCTTTCTTTCTTTCTTTCCTTCTTTCTTTCTTTTTTTTGACATGGAGTCTCGCTCTGTCACCCAGGCTGGAGTGCAGTGGTGTGATCTCAGCTCACTGCAACTTCTGCCTCCTGGGTTTAAGTGATTCTCCTGCTTCAGCCTCCCAGTCGCTTGGATTACACGCCTGGCTAATTTTTGTATTTTTAGTAGAGACAGGGTTTCACCATGTTGGCCAGGCTGGTCTCGAACTCCTGACCTCAAGTGATCCACCCACCTCAGCCTCCCAAAGTGCTGGGATTACAGGCGTGAGCCACTGTGCCTGGCCGGCTTATTTCATTTAACATAATGTTCTCTATATTCATCCATCCAAGAAAATGACAGAATTTTCCTCTTTAAGGCTGACTCGTATTCCATGGTGTATAAATCCCACATTTTCTGTATTCTATTTATTTGCTAATGGACACTTAGGTTCATACCATGTCTTGGCCATTGTGAATAATGCTGGGATGACTGTGGGAATACAATTACCTCTTTGACATACTGATTTCATATCCTTCAGGCATCTACCCAGAAGTAGTACTGCTGGATCATAAGGTAGTTCTATTTTTTGGCCAGGCACAGCGGCTCACGCCTGTAATCCCAGCACTTCGGGAGGCCAAGGCAGGCGGATCACTTGAGGTCAGGAGTTTGAGACTAGCCTGGCCAATATAGTGAAACCCTGTCTCTACTAAAAATACAAAAATTAGCCAGCCATGGTGGCGTGTGCCTGTAGTCCCAGCTACTCAGGAGGCTGAAGCATGAGAATCACTCGAACTCAGGAGGTGGAGGTTGCAGTGATCTGAGATCATGCCACTGCATTCTAGACTGGGCAACAGAGTGAGACTCGGTCTCGAAAATAAATAAATACATAAATAAAATAAGGTAGTTCTATTGGTAGTTCTTTGAGAAACCTTTATATTGTTTTCAATAATGGCTGCACTAATTCCCATCCCCACCAACAGTGTATGGGGTTCCCTTTCTCCATATCCTCACCGACATTGTTATCCTTTGTCTCTTTGATCATAACTTTCTCCCACATGTGAGATGATAATGCCTTGTGGTTTTAAGTTGCCTTTTCCTGATGATTGGTAATATTGAGCATTTTTTCATATGCCTGTTGGCCATTTATTTGTGTGCCTTCTTTTGAGAAATGCCTATTTGGGTCCTTTGCCCATTTTTGAATTGGGTTATTTGTTCTCCTCGCCATGGACTTGTTTGAGTTCTTTATATATTTTGGATATTAACCTTTTTTCAGATGTATAGTTTGCAAATATTTTCTCCCATTCTGCTCATTGTCTCTTCACTCTGCTGATTGTATCCTTTGCTGTACAGAAGTGTTTTAGTTTGATATTATCCCATTTGTCTATTTCTGCTTTCACTGCCTGTACTTTTGGGGTCGTATTCAAAGAGTCATTGCCCAGACCACTGTCAAGAAGTTTTTTCCCAATGTTTTCTTCTATGGTTTTACAGTTTGGGGTCTGACATTTAAGTCTTTAATCCATTTTGAGCTGATTTTTGTATATGGTGCAAGATGAGGGTCTGGTTTCATTCTTTTGCATATGGATCTAGTTCTCCCAACACCATTTATTGAAGAAATCATCATTTCTCCATTGTGTATTCTTGGCTTTTTTTTTTTTTTCTGAGGCAGAGTGTCACTTGCCCTGCGTCCAAGGCTGGAGTGCAATGACACAACCATAGCTCACTGTAACCCCAAGTTCCTGGGCTCAAGCAATCCTCCTACCTCAGCCTCTGGAGTAGCTGGGATTACAGGAGGGTGCCACCGTGTTCAGCTAATTTTTTGTCTGTTTGTTTTTGAGACGAAGTCTCACTCTGTTGCTCAGGCTGGAGTGCAGTAGTGCGATCTCGGCTCACCGCAACCTCCACTTCCTGGGTTCAAGCGATTCTCCTGCCTCAGCCTCCCGAGTAGCTGGGACTACAGGCATGCGCCACCATGCCCGGCTAATTTTTTTGTATTTTTCGTAGAGATGGGGTTTCACCAAATTGGTCAAGCTGGTCTCAAACTCCTGACCTCAAATTATCCACCTGCCTCGACCTCCCAAAATGCTGGGATTACAAGCGTGAGCCACTGCGCCCGGACATCAGCTAATTTTTATTTTTTTTTGGTAGAGATAGGATGTTGCTATATTGTCTAAGCTGCTCTTGAACTCCTGGGGTCAAGCTATCCTCCCACCTCAGCCTCCTAAAATACCAAAATTACAGATGTGAGCCACCACGTCTGGCCTCTTGGCACTTTTGTTGAAGGTTAATTGACTGAGCCCTCCAACCTGAAATATCCCACCTGCCACTCCCTGAAAGCCTGCAGTTGACTCCCACTGACCCCAGGGGTCCTCCTCCAAGCTCCGGCGGTGCTGTCCAGCTCCCCCTGGCCCATGCTTAAACAAGGGCATGACTTTCCCCAGCTAGTGCACAAGGTCCAGGAAGGCTGGGACAGGGTCCATATGTCTCCTCAGGGCACCCCATGAATACTGGCTGCATGAACGTGTGGGTGCCTGAAGGAGGAAGGAGGAAGTCTTTGAAAAGGAGTGGTGCAGCCGGGCGCCAGAAACAAAACCTAGCCAGGCACAGTGGCTTATGCCTGTAATCCCAGCACTCTGCGGGGACAAGGTGGGCAGATCACTAGGTCAGGTGATTGAGACCATCCTGGCTAACACGGTGAAACCGCGTCTCCACTAAAAATACAAAAAATTAGCCGGGTGTGGTGGCAGGCGCCTGTAGTCCCAGCTACTCAGGAGGCTGAGGCAGGAGAATGGCGTGAACCCGGGAGGCGGAGCTTGCAGTGATCTGAGATCGTGCCACTGCACTCCAGCCTGGGTGACAGAGCGAGACTCTGTCTCAAAAAAAAAAGGCGTGGCCCTCTCAGCTATGGCAGCCTTGGCCCCCATGGTTGGTGCTGTGCCACTCAGGGCTGAGGCCCACACTGCCCCAGCTGCCAGGAGCAGTGCTCCCTGTGGGCTCACAGCCAGGTTCCCTTCTGGGGAGACTTAGCCAAAGGGGCCTACTGTGCCCCCTGCTCCCTATGGGCACCCCCATTCAAGGGCTGATGGAGTTGGGGGTGCAAACCCAGTTTCCCAGAGATCTCTATCCAAAAGAGTTGCTCTCAGAAGTGGTCTGAGGAAATGGACCCTAAATTGAGATTTCGGAGCTGAATCACCACTGGCCAGCTGAACTGAAGCCCCCAGGGTGGGCGTGAGAGACCATTGTCTCAAAAACAAACAAACAAAAAGAACTAGAATCCCCAGATTCTCCCGAATCATCTGGGCCTACAGAGAAGGCCCACTGCTCCTGTTAAAGGCTAGCACCCCCTTTCTTGAAGTGTTTTATATAGAGAGAATGTGTGTGTTATAGTTGGGGGGCAGGGGGGAGAGAGAGAGAGATGTCTGCCTTGCAAGACGACACATGCGTTTTTCAGGATCTACGCCAATATCCCCCTTCTGACACCAGACCAATCATGAGGGTCAAACAACAACATAACCTAGCTAGGACATGCTGGCCTGCTAAGGGAGGAAGGGACTCTATTCCGAAGGAACTGCAGGATCTGCCTAGCATGGACCAGCAAGATCCAGGAGAACACATCCAGGACTGCATCCCAAGAGTGCTGGACCCAGCAGGGGACAGAATATAAAGACAGATAAGAGAAGAGTTGATGAACGTGGGAGGACTTTCCGTGATAGAAGCTTGTGACCCTGGCTGGGCCCCAGGGAGACAGTGCTAACGTGCTGTTAGAATGGCTCTTGGACGCCTGCAAAGAGCTATGGCCTTCACTAAGTGAAGGAAAACGTCCAGCCCCACCATGGAAGATGGTAGGGAAATGAGCCGACTAGAGCACATACATGATGTTGGGCCAGCAAACCTACCAGCCCACTGTGTCCTGTGAGAGGGCTCAGAGGTCACTTCATTTACCAAAGTGACAATATTTGGCCTGTAATATTGGCTTTTATAGCCAAGAGTGGCAAGGTCACAGTGGTAGCCAGGAAGACCTGACATGCAGAGAGCTATGCAGCTTGATAATACAACAAAATGTTCCTAGGGACCAGGGGGATGGGCAGTCAGCAAGGGTGTGGCCGAGCTTTCGAAACTAAAATAAATAAACATGGATGAGCAGGAGGCTGAGAGTGGCTGCCCCAGTCCCCCGCTACAACCCCTTGCCTGGTTTCGGACCTAGAATTCATTGAAAGGCCAGGTTCTCAACATCACTGCCGGTGCAGGGAGCCAAAATCTGCCCCCACGGCCCTTCCCCAAAGAAACGTAAGGCCACTCATTCAAGTAACTATACACACGGAGGGGGAATACAGAAACATTTCAAGGACTATTGCACACAGAATCCTGGGGACATGGCGCATCGTCTTGACTCCTGCTAAAGGGAGGGCATATGGGGTCAGGTGATAGAGCCCTGGCCCAGCTTTGGATTTTGGTAGGTCCACAGGGTCCATGGAGCCGCCTGGTGGTCATTTCCCAAGCCCTCAAATGCAATGATTGAAGTGGACACACTTGGCATATGGGGTAACCCCCATGTTGGCCAGATACTTGGGATTGTGGAATAAGAGCTATAGATGTGGGAAGCTGAGTGGGAATCCCTGACACTGCCCCTCCCCCAATCAAGACAGTAAATAAAAACCAATATTGTACGCTGAAGAGAGTTACAGTAATTATAAGGGACGAATATATTCCACCGTTAAAACCTGAAGGATGCAGGTATACTTTCTCCCCATTATAGAGTCATTTAATTAGTCAAACACCTGCAAAAACCAGATGGATCCTGGGGATTGACAGTGGAATACTGCAAACCCAAACAAATAGGAGCCCCAATTATGGTATCTTTGCTAGAGCAGGTCAACACAGTCTCAAGTCCGTGGTAGGAAGCCAATACATTCCTTTCCATCCCTACTTAAGAGGAGAACCAGAAGCCGCTTACATTCATTTAGGATGGATAAGAATACACACTGGCCGGGTGCGGTGGCTCACACCTATAATCCCAGCACTTTGGATCTGAGGTGGGCAGATCATCAGATCACCTGAGGTCATGAGTTTGAGACCAGCCCAGCCAACATGGTGAAACCCCGTCTCTACTAAAAATACAAAAAATTAGCCGGGCGTGGTGGGCGCTCGTAATCCCAGCTACTCAGGAGGCCAAGGCAGGAGAATTGCTTGAACTTGGGAGGGAGAGGTTGCAGTGAGCTGAGATAGCACCACTGCACTCCAGCCTGTGCAACAGATTGAGACTCCGTCTTAAAAAAAAAAAAAAAAGAAGAAGAATACACACTGATTGTCTCACCCCAGGGCCATATTAACTCTTTTCCCTCTTTCCTAATATAGTCTGGATGGACCAGACACTCTGCACACTGCTGCATTGGTTCAGTGTACTGATATCATATTAATTAAACTGGAAGACCAGATTGACGAGGGGAAACCTCAGAGGCCTTAGTAAGGTGCGTGTGCTGCAGAGGGTGGGAGAGAAACCCTGTGAAGATCCAGGGGTCTGCTGCATCGGTGAAGTTTTTAGGGGCCCAGTGGTTGGAGCATAACAGGCATCTCCACAGTGAGGGAAGGACTACACTGTGTACTTCCCACCACTAAGAAGGACCACGATGACTGGTTGCCTCTGTGGGTTCTGGAGGCAGCACGTGCCACACTTGGGAATACTGCGTGGTCACATTTACCAGGTGGTGTGAAAGGCTGCCAGCGCGGGGAAGAACTCTGCAGCGGGCACAGGCTATGGTGCTAGCAGCCCAGCAAATTAGGCCAAATGATCTGGAAGATTCTATGGTTCTAGAGATACCTATTGTGGAAAAGATGCCTTGTTGCTTTAAACCTCTGAGTTTGTGATAACTTCATGGCAAAGCCCCAGTGGGAGAATCACAACCTGGATCCTGGGGGTTCTGGAGCAAGGCCACGCTATCTGCAGCAAAGGAAGACAGATGCTGGTATGCCTCTGCACCCTAGCAGAGCGGGAGACACCAAGCGGTGATCACACCACTAGAGCCGCCTGCCTTGAGCGGGGGTCTGCCAGGGCCTCCAGGGCATAGGTCAGGCATGCTCGACAGAAATCTGTGATAAGATGAAAGGGCACATCCAGCACTGGGCTTATGCAGAGCCAGAGCCACAGATAAACTGCACAAGACCCTCCTATCATCTGCCTCTGTTGCACCACTGGAGGTCCCTCACCTTCATCACTGCTGTGTTGGGTGGTGGTGTCACTTATGACCACCTAATGGAGGAAGAAATAGGCCGAGCTTGGTCCATGCATGGGTTGGCTCAGTGTGGGATGCAAAAAATGCCTAAAAATAGATAGCTGCTGCACTGCAGCCTCACTCAGGGGCCTCCCTGAAAGGCAGTGCTGAGAGACTGCCTCTCCCAATCTCCCCATGGACAGAAACTTGGTGTGTTAGTTCACTGTTGCTGCTGTAACCAATTTCCAAAAACTTGGGAGTTTAAAACAACACAAATCGAATCTCTTACAATTCTGGAGGTCAGAGCTGAAACTGGATCTTACTGGGCTGAAGTCAAGGTGTTGTCAGGGCTGTATTCCTTCTGGAGGCTCTAGGGCAGAATCCATTTCCTTTCCTTTTTCAGCTTCTAGAAGCTACCTGCATTCTCTGGCTCACGCACCCTTTCCAGAAACGACATCATTTTAAAGTCTGTTTCTATGGCCACACCTCCTTCTCGGACTTTGGCCCTCCTGGCTCCCTCTTTCACTTTTTTTTTTTTTTTTTTTTTTTTTGAGATGGAACCTCACTCTGTTGCCCAGGCTAGAGTGCAATGGTGCGATCTTGGCTCACTGCAACCTCCACCTCCCGGGTTCAAGTGATTCTCCTGCCTCAACCTCCCAAGCAGCTGGGATTACAGGTGCCCACCAACACGCCCAGCAAATTTTTTTTGTATTTTTAGTAGAGACAGGGTTTCACTATGTTGGTCAGGCTGGTCTCGAACTCCTGACCTCAGGTGATCCACCCGCCTCAGCCTCCGAAAGTGCTGGGATTACAGGCGTGAGCCACCACACCCGGCCTCCCTCTTTCACTTATAAGGACATTTATGATGACATTGGGCCACCCAGATAATCCAGGATAATGTTCCCATCTCAAGATCCTCAATGTAATGACATCTGCAAAGTCCCTTTTACCCTGTACCAAAACAGAGGTACAGGTTCCAGACATGGGCGTGTTTGGGGGCCCACTGTTCTGCCCACCATGCTTAGGCAGTACACGTAGCTCTCCATTTTGTGTAGAAAGAGAAGTGGCTTGGCATAGGAATATGTTTAGACCCATGGACAGCGGCAAAAGACTAGGCTGTTGCTGCTCTGGGCCTGGAAAATTCAAAGGTTGGGGACCAGGAGTGTAGTGGAAGGGTCATGCATGCAGCTAGGACCATGGGAGTGGACATGCGTGTGAAGGTCTCTGTATCCCTGCTAACAGCCACCAGAGAGCACTACCACGGAAAAGGCACCCAGCAGCCATGTAGGAAGATGCTTTGACCATTTGGAGTCAGCCTGCCTCTGTCATTGGCCATTCAGTGAGTAGCAGTGGTGGCAGGGAGGTAGGATGGTGTGGGCCCGACAGTATGGCCTCCAACTCACCAAGGCTGAGTTAGTTCCAGCAACTGCTGAACATCCAGCTTAACAGCAAGACACCAAAGCTGAGCTCCCAGCAGAGTGCCACCGGGAGGAACTCAACTGGCCACTAGGTGGAAGGTTGATTACATTGGACTTAAACTCAATTATATTGCCCTAAAGGTGAGGCAGTGATTCATTTTGACTGACCCGAGACATATCCCAAGTGTGGATTTGTCTTTCCTGCCCTTACGAACACTATCTGGAGGTTTAGAGAATGTTTGATCGATGGATGTAGAAATACCACATAACATTGCTTTAGACCAAAAAGACTCACTTTACAGCAAAGGAGCTATGGTGTTGGGTACATGACCGTGGGCTCCACTGGGCCCATTCCTTACCATGCCATTCAGATGCTGCCAATCTGGGTGAGTGATGGAGTGGTCCTCTTGTTAGCCTGCTGAGGAGAAAATACCCTTTGAGGATGGGATTCCATCCTTTAAGACACAAAATATACCCTAAATCAGTGACCATCATAAATTGCTATCTCCAGCTGATACAATGCATGGGTCTGGTAATCCAGGAGCAGAAGTAGTAACAGCCCCCTAACCATGACCTCCAGGGATCCAGTTGGCGAAATTGAACTTCTCGTCCCCTCCATGTTGTGCTTTGCAGCTCTAGAGGCCTGTTCCCCAGAGGGGGAACACTGCCACCAGGGGACCCAGTGGACAATAAGCTATGGCTGTCACTGGTCACTTCAGGCTCTGTGCCAAAAGACCAGCAAGCAAGGAAAGGAGTTGGTGTCCCAGCAGGGGTGACTGGCTCTGATGTTCAAGAGCAGGAGGGGCTGCTGGAACTGGGGTGGAGGAGAATCACCCTGGCACACAGTTGGCTTCTGGGGCATCACTTGGCACGCTCCTGCCCAGTTTTGGTGGGAAATGGACAAGCACAGAAGTTGCAGCCTGAAGAGGGTGTAGTGGCTGGGATGAGGGTCTGTGTCCTCCTGCCAGGTGGGTGGCCAAGTGCAGTAGAGGTGCTAGCAGAGGAAGTGGGGAATCCAGACTGAGCGGTAGATGACAAAAATCAGCTATGGTCATCCCACTAGCCTTCCTCCTACCTAACCCAGCAAAGAGACAAACCAGAGTCAGTCCTGGGAGGGGACGCTTCAGATGGGGTCCTGGAAATTTTCCAGGAAGAAAGGACGGGGGAGTTCACTGGAGAGCCATGGCCAAGCTTCCTTCCCACCTGCTAAGACTTCGCCACTTCACTAAAACACAAACCCGGCTCAACTGGTCACCTATACAAACCCAACAAAGGCTCCGTCGGCTGCAAAAATATTGTTGCTGAAAATGGGTCAGTCTTTTGACGCCAGTGAAAGATGCTGGTCCCTGCTGATAGCACACACACACACACACACACACACACTCCACACTGGGCCATGCAGCTGTTGGTACAGAGCTGCCAGGGCTAGAAACAGCTTTTCTGGGTGTCACAGGCCTTGGCACCCTGTCCAGTGCCCTGGAGGGGCAATTCCCAGTAGGAGAAGCTCCACCCACAGGTCTGCAGGGAGCCCTCCCGAGGTGAGGCAGCAAATGCCACAGCACTCTGTTGGCCGACATAAGATGTCCTAAAGGAAAGTCATCTCTGGAGTTAGATAAATATGGCCTGAAACCTTTATATCCTGAATATTGGGGAGAGGGAGGAGAAATGGGGAGAAAAGAGTAAAAACAACCATAACGAGCCTTGGACAGGATCAGGTGAAGTGCATCCTTGGGAGAAGGGGGAAATGATTCTTACTTCGAGTGAGTTCTGAACTGCCATGGGGAGAAGCCCTAAACCTGTAGCCCAAGATGACAAGAACTTAATTCCTAGAAATAAAAAAGCCTCCACTATCCCTGTCATGGGATGCCATCAAAAGTTGCCTGGGAGGGACAGTTGTGTGATGAGTTTTGAGTTTTCGAGAACTCAGGAGTCCTGAGCAGGTGCATGGAGATGATGAAGAAGAATGGGAGTTGGGAAACCGGAGTGGGAAGCACCATGAGACCCAAGTCGCTGATCTCAGGCACTAGCAAGAAGTGAACACTGGGGATGCAGGAAGTGAAAACTGGGGACACAGGAAGTGAACACTGGGGACGCAGGAAGTGAATGCTGGGGACTCAGGAAGTGAACGCCGGGGACAGGGGAAGTCGTTTCTCATCCCATGAGGGCCAGGATGCTAATAAGTCCAGCACAGATGGACATCCTGGTGGCAGGACTCAGTGTCTGCACCGGGTGACACACAGGGCCCAGCCTCATCTTCATCAATAAGAAACCATGAGCTCTGGTGGGGCAGCCCCACATTCAAACCTGGGCACCTCTGGGCATCAAAGGAGGAAGGGCCTAAACCACCTGAACAAGCACTTGCCCCAGAGGGCACAATGACATGGCTGGGGGCGACATCCAGAGTCCTGAGCAGGAGCAGGGCCCCCTCCACACTGCCCCAGCAGTTCTGGGAAGAGCCTCACTGCCACGTCTCAGAGATACATGGCCTTTAAGCAGACACTCCTAGAAAGTTGTTGTGACTGAGTGCAGTGGCTCACGCCTGTAACCCCAGCACTTTGGAAGGCCGAGGCGGGCGGATAACGAGGTCAAGAGATTGAGACCATCCTGGCCAACATAGTGAAACCCCATCTCTACTAAAACTACAAAAGTTAGCTGGATGTGGTGGCATGCACCTATAGTCCCAGCTATTCGAGAGGCTGAGGCAGGAGAATCACTTGAACCTGGGAGGCAGAGGTTGCAGTAAGCCGAGATCATGCCACCGCACTCCAACCTGGCAGCAGAGTGAGACTCCCTCTCAAAAAAAAAAAAAAAAAGTTGTTGTTGTTATTGTTTTTAATCCAAGTAAGAAAGAGCACGGGAGTCCACCTGAGCACAGCAGGAAGACCATGTGGAGAGCTGAGAAAACAAGCCAGGAAGACACATTCCTCCTTCCACCCCAGCGGAAATAGACACTTCACATTTCCCCTTCCGGGGCTTTCCATTGGCACCTTCTTTTCTATGGCTGTCAGAATAGGGTGTTGGCCGAGAAAGCACGTGTTTTGCTTTGTCTTTTAGCAATATTGCCACCTCTGCCTTCTTTTGCTTCACAGATATACCTATGCCCGTTATTTTATGTTTTACCTTTCTGTAGCATTTTTGTGCTGATTTGACTGAAAAGCCCTCAAATATTGAATATCTTCAATCCCATCTAAGTGCTCATGGCTCCTATGTTAGCTATTTGTTGCCCTCACAGTCATGCCTGGTCTGTATCTGTTGAATTGCTTTCTGTGGTTTATTTGTTTTCACCATCTGAATTTTGCTCTATAGACTACTTTATTTGTTTACAATCTCTACAGAGGTTTGGATGATAAACATAAGCCTGGTAAACCTCCAGCAACAGTTGTTCAAAATAGCATGAAACTCATATCTAATTACTGAAGACAAAGACTGGAAATGAATAGACTCAAATAAAAATAACTCACAATACAAACAATTTAATGCTTTTGCTTTTTACGGTGCAGTTTCTCCATCTCTATTAACAAAGCAAAGCCATTTTCAGCCGAATACCCTGCTCAAAATAAATTTCTTATTTATATTTAACAGTCTATAGCATTTCCATATTTATGCTTTCTAATTATAAAATGTTTATCATATATAAAGTCTATTACATATAATTTATAATTTATGTAAATTGTTGTAAATGCTTATTATAGAATATATGAAACATACTGAAATATACAAAGAGGAAAACTAATGTCACCCATATTCTACCACCCAGAGGAAAGCACTATGAAAGTTTGGGCATTCCTTCAGGTTTTTCTTCCAGGTATACACTGACATGAAGGCACACCCCTAAAAACCTATCTGTTAACTCATGTACCTCCTGTATAAGGTAAGTTCATTTTTTTTTTTTGAGACTGAGTTTCACTGTTATTGCCCAAGCTGCAGTGCAATGGCACGACCTTGGCTCACTGCAACCTCTGCCTCCCAAGGTCAAGTAATTCTCCTGCCTCAGCCTCCCAAGTAGCTGGGATTACAGGTGCGCACCACCACACCCAGCTAATTTTTTTGTATTTTTAGTAGACATGGGGTTTAACCATGTTAGCCAGGCTGGTCTCGAACTCCTGACCCCGGGTGATCTGCCCACCTCAGCTTCTCAAAGTGCTGGGATTACAGGCGTGAGCCACTGTGCCCGGTCCGTAAGTTCATATTTTTCAAACCAAATTGCAAATCTTGGTTTCTCAGGCCAACATGCGGCACAAAGATCAGCTGGGTCTCAACGCCCAGCAAGTCCATGGCTGACAACGCTCATCCTTCCTGCATCCAGGAAACAATCGGGAACAGTGCAAACCATTCTCAAATTTCCTGGGACCTCCTCTTGGCCTTTGACCCCAAGAGTTGGAATAAGTTGGGGACTAAAATGCTGAGGTCAGCCTGGACTTCTGGCTCTCCTCACTCAGACAGAACCTGCATCTTCCACTGGAACCTTAATGATTTACATCAATATGTGGGAGAGCTACGCTGCCCCACCCAGGCCCTCACTCAGCAGACAACAGCCTCCTTTGTATTGATGGTAGATTTTAAGGCCACGAAGAGGAGGAGTGGCTTAACACAGAAAGGCCAGTCCCTATCACAAACAATGTCTCAATAGCAATGATTACACATCCAAAATTATCATTTTTGTGGCTGGCTTCCAACATGAACTGACTTACAGCAAAAGGAGTTTATAAGAAGCCATAGGTCTTAATAACCTTGAGAAATATCTTACAATGGACACTTTATTGAGATTTGGTAAGAACAGCCCCTTTTAAAATCTTCTAACAAAGAGTTTAGAAGAATAGTCTTCTAGATGTCGAACTTTGGGAGCTCCATTTCTCCTTGTAACTGGGCAGATCAAAAATCTATTTTCTAAGGAATCACTTAGGTTGGCCGTGTTGGCCTGAACCCAGGGCAAGCAGGGTGGGCTTCTTCTCTCCATGCACATGGCCTTAGATGCATCACCACTTTCACAGGGGGTCATGGTGATAGCTTGAAATTGGCCATGTGGGCATATCTGTGTCACAGAAATAGATAAATGCTACGTATTTTTTCTTTCTTTTTTTAATTTTTCCAGAGAGCCAATTGTTAAACATTAACTAGCACACCACTGGAGTCAGCCCAACAAATGATTGGAATCAGTTCCTGGTGTCCTTGCCAAAGTATCGTGTTTTAAATCACAGATGACTGCCCCTGTGCCAATGAATTCTTCTCCAGCCACCCATCTAGCGTTATGCTCCTCCGCCACCACGCTGGGAAGAACCAGTGTCACCTGTGTTCCTTCAGCTCCTGCTGGCACACATTAGCTTTGCAATTCCTTTGGAGAATAGGACAGTTCTGACCAGACCTGAGCATATGCCTCTCTGCTCTAGCTATGGTGAAGCCTGCCCCTGGATGTTGGCATCAAGGAGCAGTGGTGAGGGCAGGTCTTGAGAACAAACACCTCGCAGGACACCTACCACAGGTAAGGTATTCCGTAAGAACGACCTGTTCTCCGGCAAGGAGGAAGTAATTGCTTCTGTTGGCTTCGAGGCTTCTGAGAATTTGGGGGTTTGAGATTCTCAGCTTATCTACTCAGTAGTCCAAAGTCGTGGTCTCAGGACCATTCACTATCTGGCTCCTGACTGATGTAGCAGGCCTGTCAAAGCTATGACTTTAGTCTCCTTTGTAGTTTTCAACCCTTATCAAATTTGAGGTCTTTTCTTTTTTTTGAGATGGAGTCTCACTTTGTTGCCCAGGCTGGAGTGCAGTGGCGTGATCTCGACTCACTGCAACGTCTGCCTCCTGGGTTCAATCGATTCTCCTGCCTCAGCGTCCCGAGTAGCTGGGATTACAAGCACGCACTACCACGCCTGGCTAGCTTTTGTATTTTTAGTAGAGAGAGGGATTTTGCCCATGTTAGCCAGGCTGTTCTCTGACTCCTGACCTCAAGTGATCTGCCCCCATCGGCCTCCCAAAGTGCTGGGATTACAGGCGTGAGCCACTGTGCCTGGCCGATTTGCAACAGTGATTTCTCCTACCCAGATGTAAATCTCTTGAACTGCCAGTGAGGCCCTTGGGCGTTCAAAGTTTGTCTTAGGTTGGCAATGAACTCTCCCGAGCCCACCGTTTCCTTTCTTCCAAGCGTTCAGCTCCAACACAAGAAGGCACCACCCTTCTGCATAATCATGATCGTTACCATTGTCTCCCACTCAGGAAGCACCACCCAATGCCTTGCTCTCTGGCTGCACCCATCATAACTGACCACAGGCGAAAACTCCAGTAATCATAATGCCACTGTGTGATGAACGGTCACCAGCGGTCAGCAAACTTTTTCTGTAAAAGGACAGATAGTAAGTAATTCAGGCCCTGTGGGCCTTGTGTGATATCTGCAGCATATTCTCTGACTTTTCCCCCTCCCTTTCGCTTTAGCCCACAAGCCATGGAAGAACAGGCCATAGTTTGCTGACTCCTGGTCATTACAATCCTACTTACCAGGGGTATGGAGACCCTGTGATTCTGAAACAGGTGGGAAGATAGATTCCAACATGAAGCCTTGAGTGAGGGTCTGCTTTGTCAAACCATTTTCAGTATCCAGTGTCTTAGTTTAGGTTCCCTAGAAAACAGAGCCACGGAACAGGCTTAAGAACAAAAGCTCTGGCTGGGCACGATGGCTCACGCCTGTAATCCCAGCACTCTAGGGGGACAAGGCGGGCGGATCACGAGGTCAGGAGATCGAGACCATCCTGGCTAACATGGTGAAACCCCGTTTCTACTAAAAATACAAAAAATTAGCCAGACGTGGTGGTGGGCACCTGTAGTCCCAGCTACTCGGGAGGTTGAGGCAGCAGAATGGGGTGAACCCAGGAGGCGGAGCTTGCAGTGAGCAGAGATCGTGCCACTGCACTCCAGCCTGGGCGACAGAGCCAGACTCCACATCAAAAAAAAAAAAAAAAGAAAAAAAAAGAACAAAAGCTTTATTGGGAGGTACAATCCCAGGGCAGGGAGAGTGGAGAAAAAAGGAAGAAAAGGCAAGGTGAGGCATCCCCATGCTGGCTGCTGCTTCCTGATGAGCCACACGAGGCAACCCAGACACTCAGCATGTCCTCATGCAGCTTGTGAACGCCAATGCCCTGGCCCGGTGGAAAACCATGCCTTGGATTTTGGCCCAACAGAGGGCAAAGGGTAGGGTATTATCCCCTGGCTCTCTCCTGCCTCCCACTGAAAGGTTTTGGGCAGAGCCCTGGCAGCACCTATGGCAGTGGCCTTTCTTGGGCCAGCAGTGACAGCCACCCAGGCTACCGTGTCTAGCAAGCCCAGGACTATCTGGGCCCCCTTCTGTTTCCAGCATCTGTGGTCTGGGGCACACAGTCTGCCACCACCCTGCAGGGAGCTCGGGGAACAGGGTCCCATTCCTCATCTTCCTGTGGTTTGGAAGACTCAAACAGGGTGTAGGGAAGCCCAGATCAAGGCAAACCTCACAGGGTGGACCCTAGCGTTACAAGAGTGCTCTTTAGGAATCCCATTTCAGTCGTGTCTTCACTCACCCCGAGTCCCTTCTCAGAGGATTCGGAGGCCCTGCGGGGTGGACCAGGCGGTGACAATGCAAGGCTCTGATGTCAAAGCTCCCTGCCTGGGGGATTCCTGGCCCCAGGCTCCTGCCTGTGCACCTCCTCTTGATAGCTTCTCCAGTTTTCACACTATTCTTCCAGCACCTTCTCCACGCAGTGCCTTTCCTCCCGAGAGCCCCTTTCCTTTGTCATTTCTCCTGGTCCTCTCGCCTTCCTTGGTTTAGGGTTTGGCTGGCCGCAGAGCGTGGGGGTGGATGTGCGGGGTGGATGTGGTGGGAGGTCTGCATTGGCAGTGCAGCCTCAGGTCCTCCCTGTTCTTTGCTCCTCGTTCCTGTCTCAAGTAGAGATCTGAACCACTTTTGGGGGTTATTTCTGACTCTTCCTTTGGGGCCAGTCACACACCAGCCTGGAAAAACTGCTCCCGTCCGGCAGTGCCCAGAGGAATCAAGCTGAAGATGTCCCCCACGAGGAGGGCCCTGCCTGCCATGAACCATTCAGCACTTTCTGAGTCCAGAGTGTGGTGCTGGCAGGGAGTCTCTCTGCATTCTCATCAACCACATGAGCCCAGCGAGCTCTTCCAGAGGGGCTGCAGCCTCGGTGGGGATGCCTGGGTTTATGCTCAAGGTCTCAGGGAACCCCCCGGGGCCACCACGCCGTGGTCATCAAGGATCCACTGCGAGAAGTGCCCGGGAATGTCTGCCCGTGTCCATGGTCACAGGGCACACGACTGACTCTGCAGCAGGGGTTCCGTGTGGATCCCCCGACCCACAATTTGCTTCATTCAGCAGCACGTGTCACCCCTCATCATGCAAACAAACCATCCGTGCTTTCAAAGAGTTTCAAAGAGTTCCCCGGGTGTAGGTGGCCAGAGGGAGCCCTTTTTTCCTCTGTGCACCCCAACAGTCCACCTACACATGGCTTCCTCCCTGTAACAAAGCTCCCCAGCTTCAGTGGCGGCCTGGGGAGTGGTAGGGTACCTCCCAATTTCCCTTCCTCCTCCTCGCAGGACTCCATCTGTTGAGGAGGAGTGAGAAGATGAGTACACGGGCAGTCTTCGCTCCCAGCTGCTCTTCACAGTGGAACCACCACAGATCAGGTCCCACGATCACTGCTGTCACAGGTCTAAGTCACTTGGGCTCCTGCCTCTGCCCTCAGCCAGGAAAGCCATCACCCACCGCTCGAGGGGATGCCTCCACCCTGAGATAACCCAATCAGACCCCTTTGCCTGTCTCATACCTGTAATCCCAGAGCTTTGGATGAGGCAGGGGGACCATTTGAGGCCAGGGATTTGAGGCTTCACTGAGCTATGATCGCACCAATGCACTCCAGCAAGACCTCTTCTCTAAAAGAAGAAGAAGGAGGAGAAGGAGAAGGAGAAGGAGAAGAGAAACAACAACAACTTTGTTGCTTCCAACCAACAAGACTCCGTTTAGGGACAAGTGATGTTTTTCCCATGTTGGGCACCAGGGAGAAGCCAGCAGGAGAGAACAAACACCCAAACACCAAAGGAAACACTCTGTGAGCCACAGAAGCAGTGCTTGCTGCAGGCAGAGGGCAAGGCAGGTGCACAGGCCTGAGCCTTCACCCTCCCAAAGAAGACACTGTGAGATGGCATCGCTGGTGGGCTGGTGATCCCCAAGACAGACCTGCACCCCAGCCATCCCCACCTGTGAGCACTATGGACTCAGAGGGGAGTTATATTAATAGAATGCAGGGAGCATCTGCATTCGCCAAGTCACAGAGGAGCTTTTGGGTGGGGAGAATGTTTGGAGAACGAGAGGCACGTTGGAGCTTGGACTTTGGTCACTCCTGACTTTGCAGCCTTGCCTGCTGAGCCAGCTGGTTCTCAGGCTTCACAGGGGCAGGGTGGTGAGGATGGCCATGAGATCTTTCTGCAGACAAAGGTGGTTTCTCCTTGATGACATAAAACACAGACACACAGGATTCCTTTGGCGTCGTGGTGTCGAGAACGTCTTTTGCAAAGGGGCAGTGGAACCCAGGCACATGTCTTACAGACTGGTGAGGATAAAAGAAGAGAATGTGTGCCAAGCGCCAAGCTTGATGCCTAAACACAACAAGCACGTGCTCCATCACAGCTGGTTTACAGGCCATGGGGGGGCCCGAGGGCCATACTCATGTATGAATGCGTAGCCCCAAACTCAGGCTCCTGCATTCTTCTTAGTGTCACCCAGGATCAGGGACCCTAATGACAGCAGGCCTTGTTGGTCCCCAGAGCATGCAAGGCCCCCGTTCCTGACTCCAAGATGTCCATGGTTGGAGGTGTCAGCTACCCCTCAGTGACACCCCCAGGAATGCTGGCAGAACCACACTGAGGCAACAGCCCTGCAGGACGCACACTAGACAGAGAGGAACAGAGCCAGGGAGGCTGCTGCGGGGGCCTGCCGGGGCAAGGTCCACGGCCCAGAAGGCCAGCAGGATGACACCCTGACCGATGAGAGGCCCTCCACCTGGGAAGGAAGAGACGCCTCAGACGTGGAGGATCACCTTGAACACGGGTATCATCTCAGACAGGGGGCATCACCTTGGGTGTGGGGGGGATCAGCTCAGACAGGGCAGGCATTTTTGGCAAGTTGCCTCTCCTTGGGCTCCTTCAGGACAGTGAAGGGTACTGGCCGCCCAGAAGCCCTGGAAAGAAACTCAAGCTGCCTGAGACCAGAAAGCCTGATCTACAAATTAATCCACAAGTTCCTGAGGCCGAGACTTGACCTGCAACTCAAACCAGGAGCGCCATACAGCATCACCTGCCCACTGCTACCCCCTCCCCACCAAAGGGCACAGCTTTCATCTCAGTTAAATCCTTGGTTTTTCTTTTTTATTTTTTCTTTTTTTTTTTTTTTTTTTGAGACAGAGTCTTGCTGTGTCACCCAGGCTGAAGTGCAGTGGCATGATCTCGGCTCACTGCAGCCTCTGCCTCCTGGGTTCCAGCAATTCTCCTGCCTCAGCCTCCTGAGTAGCTGGGATTATAGACATGCGCCACCACGCCCAGCTAATTTTTGTATTTTTAGTAGAAAAGGAGTTTCACCATGTTGGCCAGGCTGGTCTCGAACTCCTGACCTCAGGTGATCTGCCTGCCTCAGCCTCCCAAATCTTTGGTTTTTCTTAATGGCCTTAATGACCAGAAAGTTTGAAGTTTTATTCCTTTTTCAAGTGACATGATAGCAAATTGTTTCTTGGCTTTGGTTAAAAGCATGCCTTTTATTTGCAAAACTGATAATAAGAGAAGTCAGTTGGGTACACATTTAATCACTGAATTCCTGTAGCAATAAAGAGGACATGTATAACATTAAAAAGACAGACTCTTCAGGTACTAATTATTTTATTCATTTATATTTTTTGTCTTAGGACACAATAATGAAGTAAACAAGTCTATACAGAGTATTGTATAGCAGAGACAAAGCTATGGCAATTTAAATTATTTGCAGATCTGCAAAAAAGAAAAGATTAGATGTATTTTGGAGAGGTATTCTTGAAGTAATAACTATTGCCATGGATTAAAAGCCCACTGCACCTATGTATGATGAAAAAAAGAAAAAGCAAAACAAGGCTGGGAGCGGTGTCTCACGCCTGTAATCCCAGCACTTTGGGAGGCCGAGGCGGGCGGATCACGAGGTCAGGAGTTCCAGACCAGCCTGACCAACATGATGAAACCCTGTCTCTGCTAAAAATACAAAAATTAGCTGGGTGTGGTGACGTGTGCCTGTAATCCAAGCTACTCAGAAGGCTGAGGCAGGAGAATCGCTTGAACCTAGGAAGCGGAGGTTGCAGTGAGCCGAGATCATGCCACTGCACTCCAGTCTGGGCGAAAGAACGAGACTCCGTCTTAAAAAAGAAAAAAAAAAAAGAAAAACAAACAAAAATCTTAGCGAATTAGAATATATGGCAATGGACATCTATAAAAAAACAAACATCTAAGGCTCATCATACCTGGTGGTGAAATACTGAACACTTTCTCCTCCAGGGTGGAATGGGGCAAGGATGCCCACTCTCACCATTCTATACCACATCAAATGCGGGTCCTAGCTTGTGCCACCAGCTCTGTGATCTCTAGGGCATCCTTTGCAAAGGAGCCACTGGGACATGGATGCTTACATTCCAGGCTCCAAGCAAACTCCTTTCCCCGGGCTCTTCTCTGGGGTGAGGCGAAGAAAGATGGGGACTGCACACCCATCGTGGATGGCTCAATCTTCTGACCTCCTTGGGGAAGACATATGAGAACATGTGTGCGCATATCACACCCACATGTCTCCCCCAAACAAAGAACAGCCTCCCCGGATCTATATTTAGTTTAAAAATCAAAAGCCTTCTCAGTAGATAGCTAGCATGATAAAGATGCCTTCTTTTTTTAAAAAGATAGGGTCTTAGTCTTGCTCTGTTGCCCAGCCTGGAGTGCAGTGATACAATCACAGTTCACTGCAACCTCGAACTCCTGGCCTCAAGGGATCCTCCTGCCTCAGCCTCCCAAGTGGCTGGGACCACAGAAGCATGCCATCATGCCTGGCTTTCTTATTTTTTGTAGAGACAGGGTCTCATTATGTTGCCCAGGCTGTTCTCAAACTCCTGGGTTCAAGAAATCCTCCCATCTCGGCCTCCCAAAGAGCTGGAAGATACTTTCTTTATACTGGTCCACAAACCACCTCATGTCCAGGGATAGGCACCTGCCCTCGGGTCACTAGAGGCAAGTAGTCCTTATCTCATCCTGAGACCCTGGACGCAGGTGCCCGCGCCCTTGAGGTCACCTCTGTGAGCTGGCTGAGGGTCTCACTGCCAGGAGCTGCCACCATGCCAAGCTGGGGTCAGCCATAGGTCAGCGCTGGGTTCAAGGGAGGCTGGAGAGTAAGGGTTGGGCATTACCGTCTCCAATGTCCCTAGACCCAAGAAAGGGGCTCCAGCACTAGAGTGCCAGAAAGCTTGACAGTGTCCCCTCCATCTCTTTAGAGAGGACTTTGCTGGCCA
Source organism: Symphalangus syndactylus (assembly GCF_028878055.3). Taxonomy (NCBI): domain Eukaryota; kingdom Metazoa; phylum Chordata; class Mammalia; order Primates; family Hylobatidae; genus Symphalangus; species Symphalangus syndactylus. The sequence continues at coordinate 142,847,788 of NC_072430.2, read as the reverse complement.
CCACCTCCTCCATTTGCAGAGGGAATTCTCTTCCTAGCCACCTGTCCTTTGGCCCTCCAGCTAGCCAACCCACAAACCATGCCACCTACAATGAGAGGAAGCAGTGATCAGCACAGTTGCCTGGTACATAGTAGTTGCTCAGTAAACAATTGGCTGGGTGCATGAGCGAATGAGAGGGCAAGTGAGTGGATTGGCAAGGGCATGGAGGCCTGGGTGCAGAGAGGCCCTACAGGCAGGCCCAGACGTAGATGGGTAGGCCGACTTGGGCCAGGCTTACTGGTGGAAACAGGCTGGTGGGAGTGGCTGGGGCAGGAGCCAAGCAGCCTTTAGCTGGGAGGCCAGCTCCTCCCACTGGCAGCATTCCCAAGGTAGGTGGGGACCCTGGCTTACCACCCCACCTCCATCCCCAACTAAAGGACTAGCTTTCTCCTAGCCAGCCTGCCTCCCACAGTGTCAACGGCAATTCCCCTATCCAAGAGCTCTGAGCTCCGTGCTGGAGGTGACAGCTGGCCAGTGTGGGCTGGCTAGGAAAGGGTTCATCCCCCTTCCTTCTCCAATCTGACTGCCCCAATTTGCACTCTCCCTTTCTCTCTCTCTCTCTCTCTGTCACCATCTTGGTTCAGCAAGAATGGCATCCATGCACTTGGCCTGATTGTAGGAGCTCATCCCCTGAGCGCTCTCCTCTGTTGGAGCTGGGATGGAGGCTTCTGTCCATGGCTGTCCTATTCCCTCAGGACCTATACACCGCATCTTAGACAAAATTGCCTCTGAGTCTGCCTCCTCCCCGCCTTCTACATCACCAACTCCTTACAAGCAGGGATGCAGTGAGATGTATTTTTGCATGCCCCTCAATACTCAGGTGTCAACAAGTATTTGTGGAGTGTACAAAAATTTCCAATAATAGGAAAGAAGAAACTGGCTGTGAATCACTGAAAATAGATGAGATTCTGAAGAGTCCTAGAGCCCAAAGCACTTGATAATTTCTAAAAGAATTGATTTCAATATTTTCCTACCAGATTTATTGGTGGAAATAAAAAAGGCTACATTTAGGGAGGAAATGTGACATCAGGTAGCAGGCTGAATATGGAGCAAGACCCAGCAAAAGCATGAAGAAGAATCTCGGTAAGGTGTAGATGAGCTGTCTGTTTACTCTTGTTTCCAGAACAATGGAGCTCCCCATTGACGTCAATGGGAGGGAAGAAACAAAAGAGCCTTTGGGTGTGTGCAGGGCACAGCAGCCGGGCCTGGGTTTGCTTGGCATTTGTGTGTGTATGTGTTAGAGGGGGCAGGGAGCGTGTTGAGGTGTCAATGTCAGAGGAACAGGAGGAGGGGCCACCTGACTGTGTGAACAGCCTGCAGGCCTCCCAGGGCTTCTGTGGGAAGGGCTGCCCCGATGAACTTGGTATTTGCCCTGGTTTGCATCTGAGAAGTTGCACACACACCTTGTCAAGTAGAAGGGAAGGAGTTATCACACTCAGGAATTCCTGATGTGGGTTCATAGCTTTTCCTTCTGTCCCATCCCTGGTCCCCAGGTGAGTCCAGGTAAAGAAGAACAAGAAGAGTAAAGAGAGATACGGCGGCCTCCAGCTTCCTGGACAATCTCACCTTCCCCATGAGAGCCTACACTTTCAGAGCCTGCTGCGTGGGAGCCTGAAAGCTCCTTCCTGTCCTGTAAGTCTCAGGCTTCTACCCAGACCAGGGGAAATTGTACTCTCTCTCCTGACACTTTAAATGGAAGTTTAGAGGCTCCACGTGCCCAAACAATGCTTACTGAAACAGCAAACACTCAGACAAGGTGATGCAGGGTCCCGCGCTGTCTCCCGGGACAACCTCCCACCCCTGGCTCCTGCGTCTCTACGGCTTGCACCGTTGTAAGGCTTCCCTTTCTCAGGGCCCATCCTACCCGCCCTGGAAGTGCTGCCTTTCTCACGGAGCCTGTGGGGATAGCTCTGGTTAATTTATAGCCCACATCGCCCAATTTAGCATTTGATTAAGTTTCCTTTTTATGAGACAATCCTTTCTCCCTAGTGATGCGCTTGGGGGCAGGGACAACATCATTTCTTTCTTTTGTACCTCCCCAGAGTAACAATGACTCCATTTCCTGAACCAAAAATTGCAACACGTGGTCTCAAAAATAAGAAAGGTCACTTGGTAGCTGCCGGGACAAATGTCGACCACAGGCACCTCGGAGGCCCGGGTGGGCGTGCCCCGGGATCTGCTGCAGGGCGGTGCTGCCACCTTCTCGTGGGCTTCTCCGGGGCCCGGCGATGAATGAGTGAGTGAATGAATAAATGAATGAATGTGAATGCGTGAATGAGGCATGCCGCGCGGACTTTCCCGCGGCTCAGGCCGCTGGGGGCGCGCCTCTGGCCGGTGGCCGGAGGTGGAGATCTCCCTGGTCCGGCTGAGGCGCGCCGGGTCTGCCAGGCCGGCCGGAGGTGCGCAAGAGCCCGCCGCCCAGCTCCCCTGCCCGCAATGGTACGCGCCACTCCGCGCTCCCAGAGCTGGCGGACTTGAGGGCGTCGTGAATGGAAGAGGCCGACGCCGGAAGTGGATGAGACCAGTAGGGAGGACGACGGGGAGCACGAACGCGCCGGGTCTCCATTGAGGAACCGACGAGGTGAACATGGAGTTCCATGTGCGTCTTATGTAAAAAGAGCGACGGGCGCCGCCACCAATGGGCGCGCGGCGCTCGCAGGCCCCGCCCCTCATGTATACAGATGAGACGGAGTCGCTGCCAATGGCGGACGCCGGGGGCGGGCGCGGCGAGCCCGGTCACGTTTTCCACTATGTGACAGCGGCGACTCGGCCGCGGCGGAGGCGGCGGCGCCTGGGGGCTACGTGCAGCTGTGGGCGGCGGCGGCAGCGGGCGCGGGGCCGGGCGGACAGAGCTGCGAGTCGGCGGAGGAACCGGCGGACGGGCTGACGCGGGCGCAGCCGGGCGGTAAGTGGCGCGGCGCGGCCCCGCTGCGGCTTATGTAACCGCTGCCGGCGCGCGGGCCTCGGGCAGGTCGGGGTCCCAGCGCCGGCTCGGGCCGCGGAGGCGCCGCCGGGAGTTCCCCGGGCTGCTGGACTCCTCGGCTTGAAACGGCGCCGGCGTGGGGGCGTGTGCCCTTGGCCCTGTCCCAGGTGGAGGGTGGTCGACCCGCGCGCAGGGTGCGCTCGTTTGAACTACGCTGACATCGCGGGTTGGGGACTCGAACCCCCGCTTCGCAGCTCAGGAGCCTAAGGCCCGAAAGGTGAGGCAGCGTGTGTAGGGCACCCAGCTACCGAGTGACTGCGCGCGGGCTGCGGTTCCGTGGGCGATTCTCTTTTGGGAACCCTCCCTCCCCTCGCATGGGGAAGGCCAAGGAAACCAAGGGTCAGCGCAGCCGGCCCTGGGATCTGGAGGACCCTCGGGGAGCTGACTGCCTCCTCTGAGGCCACAGGGCCAAGTCCTGGGCTGGGGAAGGGCCATGGAGGGGCGCTGATCTAGGAGCTTTTCCTGGACACCTACGGGTCTCCTGGAATGGGTGATCAGAGGGACAAGGAAGTCCCTGTGCCAAGCCAGGCCTGGGAACCTGAGGGCAGGGAGACTGCCTAATGTTCGCCCCTTTGCCTCCCCTGGACCACCCTGTATTAATTCCCTTTCCCCGGACTGGATAGAAGGGAATGGGGGTGTCCACTCTTTGGTGCAGCAGTCACACCTACCTTCTGGGATGTACTTTGGCTGCCAAGTCCCAGACATAGACCAGGGGGTGGGAGGTGGCCTGCTTCCCCCTTCAGGAAGGCCAGGGTAAGGGATGACGAGTTGGTTGCCAGGGTTTCTGTAACCTACACAGAAGGAAACCGTTTGGAAAGCTGATTCATACAGAACAACAGAGCCAGAAGGCACCCTGAAAATCACCCAGAGTAACCCCTCAGCCTGACAGATGAGCAAACTGAGGCCCAGGTCCAGGCTGTCTGCAGGATCTTCCCATCGTACTGGGGCAGAATGAGTTTCAGAGGTTCAGTGATGCCCTCAACTTGCGTGCTGAATCCTGGGTGGGCTGGAATTTGGGAGGAAGGGCCTTAAGTCCGGGAAATGTGTTAAGAACCCCACACCATGGCCAAAGCCCCACATGGACACCTGTCACCTGTATATGGCACAGCAGAACCGCTAGACTTGGCTTCAGAGGGGAGATGCCCACCCTCTCCCCCCACCTGGGGCTTCTGGTCCCAGGCTGGGTGTGCCTGAGAAGAAAACAGGACTCTACCTGAAGGCTTTATTTGGAAATTGAGTTTTAAAATACAAAGTGAATTGATTTTTGTGTGCTATATGACTATAATGAAGAAAGGGACTCCGTTTTTTTTAAGTGGAAGCTGTGTGGTGTGCCAGCACGGGGATGGTACCGTGGGTGTTTGCAGTTATCTGTCACTGTCGCCTTGGTATGATTCATGGGTACAGAACTAACGCAGCCCTGGCTTTCTGTGGAGACTGGAGTGCCAGGTGTGAAGGGGGAGCCCTGTGTCAGCCAGCTGGCTGCTGCTGGGAACCTTGGCTCCCGGTCTGGGCCTCAGTTTCCTCGTTTGTTTGGAGGGGCTCAGATTGGGCAGTCTCAGAGGTCTACTTTAATTCCCAGGTTTTTGATTTTCTGTTACCCTACGGATGATTTTTCCCAGGTTTCTCGCAGGAGACAGAGGCTTCTGATGTGCTCTTGCCTTTGGGCCACGTAATGTTCTCCTGTGAGCCACATCTGCAGTGCTTACAAGGAACAAGGAAAGATTCCTCTCCTGTGCACTACTTCTCATACCCACTGAACTTTCTCAGAGAAATACTGGTAGTCACACTGCTGTTTTTAAGCGGTGATGTAACTTCACCAGGACTCGGCAAACCACGGCTCTGTCAGGTCATTGAACAGCTGGCAGGGCCACTCGGCATTTAGTCAGAAGAAAGACAGGCTCTGGGTATGCTTTTACCTTTTGAAAACTACTCTGTTTGGCAGAATGAGCCAGAAACATACAATTCCACAAGCTTGGCAGAGACTGTCCCCACACTTCTGGAAAGCTGGCCCACCTTGGGAACCAAGGTAGAATTAGACAGTCTAGAGGGGGCCTCTGATGGACCCCTCCCCAAGCCCACGCACTCCCCCCTAGGAACCAGGCCCTCCTTTCAACTCATTATGCTCATCGTGTACACATCTGTAACAAGTTTGTTACCATATTTCCAAGTCTAGAACAAATTAGAAGCAGTAAATGAACAGCAGTGACGGATGACAGGAGTCATGGCCACTTGGTTTTCAGAGACTGGTAGTTCCCAAGACAGAGTGAGCTGCTGTGCTGAACCCTCACCAGCCTTGAAGGGTTCCTGGTGCTCTTCCTGGGGTGACATAGAGGAATCAGAATCCACTCTTTAAGAAACCAGGTACAGGAGGAGCAGATGCCTGAGCTTCCCGCAATTCAGAGTAGCTCAGTCCCTGACCACTGGGGAGCTAGGAGGCTGACACTTTTGCCTTTCTTACTGCTTTAAAGTCTTGTAGTTCTAAAAATGTAGGGATTTAAAAGTCTGAATTGAGAGCATTGAAGGTGTCCTAGTGAGGCCAAGACAATGCGTCCCCAGTGCACCTCCTTCCCTCCATATTTGGATGGCTGCGGTCACATTTTCCTCAGTTACCCAACCGTTGCCATGGAGAGCACGGCTGTTTATTTAGCAGGACAAACATTTTCTCAGGATTACAGCAGGCTGGCCTCAGGGAGTTGGCTCCTACCAGGAAGTAGAAAACATGTTATAATATTTGGGGTTGTAAAATCCTGCAGGGCTTGCAGAGACAGTACATGCTGTATGATCCCTATTATGTAAAGTTCAAAAACAGGCAGAATTCACTAGGCTGTGAGAAGCCAAGCTAGTGGGTCCCTGCGTGGTAGATGGTGGCTGGGAGGGCCACCAGGAGCCTCTGGGGGGCTGGCACTGTCCTGCCTCTGGTGACACGTGACATGGCATGTTATTTGTGGATATACATCAAGCTGTGACCTCATGAGGTGGGACTCCTCTGGTGATTGAACGCTGATTTCTGATTTCCACAAAAAATGCTTTTCTTAGGTGTGCAGGTATTGAGTACAGTAAGACTTTACCAGTCCTGGCAGTGGCAGTGGAGGCTGGAACTGGGTACCAGGCTTGCTTTTGTTCCTGATTTTTAAACACTATTATGGAAAGTATGAGTATCTCTGAAAGTGGGGAGGATAGGGTAACAAACCCCTGCGACCCCACCAGCCAGTAGTTTCTGCTCCTGGCCCCTCTCCTTCCCCACCCCCACCAGCTGCTTTTCTTTCTGATCCCAGCCTCTCCGTTCTGGTGGCGGACTGCACTTTCTGAATGGTGCTCTGTCAAGTTGAGGCAACCTAGCTATCAAAAATGTGGCCAAGTGACCTGGTCAGGGGTCCGAGCTTAACCTCTTTCTTTGAGTCTGACTGTTCTTGGGGGCAGAGCCAGTGGGTGGACATGCAAAGCGGGCCTCAAGGGCAGGTTCACGCCCAGAGGCTCATGTTGCCTTTTGGCAGCCCCTTTTCAACCGGGCTGTCATTTTCCCTCCTGGGCTTTGGCACCCTGAGCACATAAGTGCGTGCCCGCCCTTCCTCCCCCTACCCGCCTTGAGGTAGAAACAGGTTTCCTAGGAGCTCCCCAGGAACAGCTGGTCCAGCCGGCTCTGGGCACACATCTGTGGAGGGCAGGAGGCAAAGTCCACTTTGACAGGGACGTTGGTTTTGCCAGCTTCTCAAAATGAGGCTGGTCTGTTAGAGCCGCTGGGGCTGAGAGACGCATTTTCTGGAATGATGAAGTTTCTGATGATTTGGCTTTCACATTTCTGCCAAGCTTACTCTACCCTCTTTGCAAAAATACTTATCTTCCACCTAAGGTAATGTCGGGGCACCAGTGAATCGTATTTAGACAGGCTCACAGGGGATGGACTCAGGGGTGAAAACCAGGAGCTAAGTGCAAAAACAGTGAAAACCAGGAGAGCTACGTGCAAAGTGCCCAGTGACCAGACAGCACGGTGGCTTCAGATACCTGATGCTCCTCCAAGGACTGCCTGGGCTGGGGGTGGCACTGAGTTCTTAGTCCTTTAAATATAAGAATACAAGCCAGAGACAGCTACCATGACAATTCACTCTCTCTCTTCTAAAATTACTTTTGTTACCCGTCTGTTTTTCTTTTTCTCTTTGTTTTCTCTCTCTCTCTTTTTTTTTTTTTTTTTTTTGAGATAGAGTCTTGCTCTGTCGCTCAGGCTGGAGTGCAGTGGTGCAATCTTGGCTTACTGCAACCTCCATCTCCTGGGTTCAAGCAATTCTCCTGTCTCAGCCTCCCAAGTAGCTGGGACTACAGGCACACACCAGGACGCCTGGCTAATTTTTGTATTTTTAGTAGAGACAGGGTTTCACCATATTGGTCTGGGTGGTGGCGAACTCCTTACCTTGGGTGATCCACCGTCTCAGCCTCCCAAGGTGCTGGGATTACAGGTGTGAGCCCCCATCTGTTTTTCTGTAGTGATTAGCAGTGATAATACAAGCTAATATTACATTCCAGATACCTTGCATGGGTTGTGTCATTTAATCCTTCTGACAACCAGTAGGAGGCAGGAACTACTGTTATCCCCATCTCATGAATGAGGACACAAGGCTCAGGGAGGTTAAGGAACTTGTCTGAGATCACACAGTTAGGAAGTGGTGGAACCCAGCTGAAACCCAGGCCATCCAGGACCTGTGCCCTTAACCACTCTGCTGCTGCCTCTGATCACCTTAATGACTCACTCAGAGCAGAAAGGACCAGCTGCTTATCTGGGGGAGGGCAGTGGGGATGAGATTGATGGTGTCCAGGGTGTTGGGGGGTCAGGAGTGAGAGAATGCCCTTGGTACCCTGGACGGCCCCTTGGCAGCTCCACTGAACCATGGCAAGAGCCACCTGAGAGGTCTCCTTGCTTCCACCTTGCCTCACCCCTGCAACTCCATTGAAATGTAAGTCAGATCTTGTTGCACAGAACTCTCCACGGTTCCCTTTCGGAGTTCTGACTGCCCCCGCAAGGCACTCTGTGATCTGGCCTTGCTGCCGCCCTCCTACCCCTGCCCACTCTGCTCCAGCCTCATGCACCTTCCTCAGACAGGTCAGGTGCTCGCCTGCCCCAGGGCCTTTGTGTGTGCTGTCCCCCTGCCTAGAGTGTTCTTCCCCTGGTAGCTCACTCTCCACTCTCTTCAGGTCTGCCTTCAGGCTCTCTTGAGAATGGAGTCTGAGGTGAGCACTTTACTGGGAATTGCAGGTCCCAGGGTAGCAGTAGAAAAGGAAAAGGGAGGTAAGGAAGAAAAGTCTGGAAAGCACACACAAGACGACACCCTGCTGAGATGAGGCTCTGCCTTACAGAGACACCCAGCTGGGTGCTCACCCCCTTGGCACCTCTTCAGAAAGGCTGTCCCAAAAAAGGAAGGAAGGAAGGAAAGACAGCTTCAAAACGGTCCATTTGAGGGAGAGAGGGAGGGGGCATTTTCTGCCAGCTCCTCCTTGCCTCCTGCCCAGCAAGCGAGCTCTCCCTCCTGTCCAGCTGCCTCATCAGACCCTTTGGCAGCAGCTGGGACAGTGAGGGGCAGCAAGGGCCCCCACAGTGGTGTGGCACGTCGTCCGAGTCCACACAGGGCAGGCAGAGCCAGAGACGCCCAGTGCCAGCCTCAGGTGTGATGCCAGAAGGACCTGCTGGAGCACGTGGCTGCAAGCCTGAGAGAGCGAAGCCCAGGGACTCTGAGTCAGTTCACACACGAGGGCTCGTGCACAAGGTCCCTGTCAAATGCCACCTACACCTGGGGCCACCCTCACTGAGATGTCACTCCCAGCCCCTCTATTCCCACTTGCTAGTTGCCAGTTGTACTGAATATTCTAGTTTCTTGTTTATTGTCTGTTTCCCCCAATGTAAGCTCCCTGAGGGCAGGAAAGATGTCTGATCTGTTGTCTGCCCCAGTGCCAGCCCTCAGTGCTAAGCAAGTCAGGGCAAGTCAGTCAGTGAGAAACTGCTGGCACCAGGCGGGCCCTGCCTGAGTGCCATCTGCCCTTTTTGTTGTTGTTATTTATTGTTCTTGGACTTGTTCGTCTGTGTCTGAGACTCTCCCCACATCAGTCTTTCTGGCCTCTACCCTTTTAGTGGGTGTATAGTATTTACAGCATGGATGTCGCAGGTTTGTGTCTTCAACAGTACGTGGCAGGCCCTGGGGATCCAGCAGTGACCAACTCAAACCCCTGTCCCCATGGAGCTTAGGTCCCAGAGGGGAGGCAGGCAGTAAACAGCCCAGCCCCTCAGTGCTGGCGAGGAAAGCCCACAGAGCGGGGGTGGAGGCACGGAGAAGGAGCTGGTGGGGAGGCGGTGCTGTTCGTGCAGGCTGCCCAGGGCATCTGCAGGAAGAGGGCTGTGGGTACGAGGGAGCAGCAAGTGTAGAGTCCCTGTGGTCAGAGCACACAGGGCTGGGGCTGAGGGGTGGGCAGTTAACAGGACATGCCCAGGAGATTGCAGGAGCTAGACTTGCAGAGCCTTTGGCCCTCGTGCCCACTAGAGTTGTGCTCTGGGCAAGGGTCTGAGCACAGGCCAGGCGTAAGCTGAGCCCCTTCACCAGGATCGCTCTAGATGCTGGTTAACCATAGCAAGGCTAGGTGGAGGCAGGGGACCAGTTTGGAATTGGAGGCTGGCTGTTGGCCAGGATGATCGTGGACAGGATGCGTAGCCTCCCTGTTGATGGTTCTTTCCAGGTTTTTATATTCAATGCTCACACATCTCTGTGCACATAAATAAGCACTTCTCTGCAATGGATTCCTGGAAGTGGGAAGAGTATGCAGATTATAAATGTTGCTGGGAACTCAAATTTCTCTCCAGAAATACCCTATTACTACACCACCACACACAAGAGCCACTCTTCTCCACCTGACCAATGCTGAGTGTGATCAGTCCTGTTAATTTTTGGCAACCTAATGGGCAAGATAACCTCATCCTTTGCATTTTTCTGATGTTAATGAGGTTGAGCCTCTTTCTACAAGTTCACAAATCTTTGGTGTTTCTCTTTGTGGGAATGGCCTAGGCAGTCTTCGTGCTTAGTCTCTCTGTTCCCAAAAGGTATTACCATTCATCTTTCATTGAATTTGCTAGAACTGCCATAAAATGTAAAAAAAAAAAAAAAAAAAAAGACTAGAATAACAGATTTACTTATTTTGTTGCTGACTTTCAGTGGAATGACGCTGGCATTTTGGGTTTTATATGACTCAGGATGTTGATAAAACCAGCTATGTAACCCACAATCAAGTATCTTGTAATTGAGATTTCCTCCTTTTGACCATAAGCTTTTCCTCTCAAAGCTATTAATATATGTAGGTGGCCGGGCTTGATGGCTCACGCCTGTAATCCCAGCACTTTGGGAGGCCGAGGCGGGTGGATCATGAGGTCAAGAGATCGAGACCATCCTGGCCAGCATGGTGAAACCCCATCTCTACTAAAAATACAAAAATTAGCTAGGCATGGTGGCGGGTGCCTGTAATCTCACCTACTCGGGAGGCTGAGGCAGGAGAATTGCTTGAACCCAGGAGGCGGAGGTTGCCATGAGCCGAGATTGTGCCACTGCACTCCAGCCTGGTGACAGAGCGAGACTCCCTCTCAAAAAAAAAAGTGTAGACATTGTCTTCTGGAAATGTAATATTGCTGAAGAGATATCCAAGACTAGTGTGATTTTTTTCATCCTTTATGGGTAACTTGTTTGTTCTCTGTGGATGTTGGTAGGACTTTCTTTATCCTTGAAGATGCCGTTTGTCATCTGGATGCAGTTAGGCGTTGCACTCTTGTCCTTTGATTGGCAGATTCAGATCTGTCTGTGGTTCAGGATGGCTCTCTTTACGTGTCTCGCTCATTATGGTTTCTGTTGATTGTTCTCGTCTCTTTCAGGAAGAGCTGTAATCCACAGGTCAAACCCGGCTCTCCTCCATCTCTCTTCTCTTCTCTTCTCTTCTCCCTTTGCATTTTAAAAGTGTCATGCATCTCCTCCCTATCACTGAAGCCGTTTTCTTTTTATTGACTCTGAACTTTGTCCTTTCTAGTTTTCCATTCTAATGTGGCATTTTCATCTCAGTCTGTGGCCCTATCTCATCTCTCATTACTTGTTTCATTGAATCCATCATTTCTTGAATTCTTAGGATGAAAAGTAGATGCTGTCTTAATTTGCTGCTGCTTCTGTGGCGTAAGGGTTGTGTTCAGTTGTCTTTGCTGTGTGTGTTTTCCACAGCCCCGTGCTGGCTTTCTTCTGTTTATTAGTTTGTGAACAAGGCAAGGTCTAGTCGGCGCTGCTGTTCTGCAGACACTGATGTGGGTGGACTCTCCGTGAGCCCTGCCTCTCACCAGGCTGTCCTGGAGTGGCTCACCCGCGAATGGACTCGACCTGGGGAAGGGGATGCTGAAGGCTCTTGTTGGAGCTTAGCCATTCAGTTCCTGGGGCCAGCTGTTGGAATCCGGCTCCCTGTGTGTGTAGCCCTCAGTATTGCTGGCTAGTTTCGAGGCCTTTCTTAGAGTTGCCCTGTGGGGGAGGGCACCTGGGGGTGTTCAGTGGGTGAAGCGTCTCCAGGAGAACCTCTCCTTCCCACAGGCTTTCTGTTCCTGTGTCCGTTCTTCTCCCACAGCGTCCTCACGAAGCATCTTCCTGGCGGTAGAGCTCTTGCCTCTGCAGCCTTGGCCGTGGCTCGGGCCGTCTCCTTCCACGGCTGGGGGTAGCAGGGATCTCAGCGCTAGCCGCCTCCTCAGGGGGATTTGGACTCCAGTGCACTCTTCATGCTCCTTCCACCTGAGTGACAAGCAGCAGGACGCACCTTCACTTTGTGGCAAATGATTGGGACCCTTCGGGACTTCTAGGGCTGCTGAAAATGATCCCTCCCCCTGACCAATTGTGTGATCCTTGCTCATTTCACGTGGGTACTGGTGGGAAGGAGGTGGAAGGGGAGGCTCTCCCAGAGCTAGATGGGAACTGGAGCATAAGATGTTTCACAAGATTTGGGGTCTGGAATCCAGAAACCCTTCTCTCCCTTTGTTCCACCTGCCCTGGGAAGGGCCAAACGGATGCCATGCAGAAGTGGCAGTGCCACACTGGGCCAGAGTTGGGGCCGAGCACAGTGCAGTGGCAGGAAGCAGGAGGTCCCCACACAGCTGAACCTGGGTGTAGGGTAGGGGTCCCGTCTTCAGATGCTGGCAGGCCTGGAATCCAGGGCTGTCATCTGCTACTGTGTGGCCTGGGGTGAGCTACCCACCCCTGTTGGCTCCTCCGTAGAATGATCTCCTGTGTATCATGTAGACAGTGATGCAGAGTTGCTGGGAAGGCTGTGTGTTGGGTGCTTAGCATCGTCTGTAGTCAGCAGCATCACCCCAGAGCCTCACAGCTGTGTTCATTAAGCATGACCACTCGTGTCAAGCAGGGCCTTCATCTGGCTCTCTCCAGTGCCCTGCTTGAGTGGGTGCCTGCGTCCTGCTGGGACCCTGCTGAAAACGCTGTCCTGGGGATGGGGAGACATCACTGGGTGAAGAAGGGAGGACCCAGGATGGCATTTTGGCCTCCCACCTGCTAATCAGTCCCACCCCTCCCTACTCCCTGTCTCTGCTCACCCCCTCAGTTTGTGTCCAGGATGATCGCTGGACTGTCTCTAATTTGAGCCACTCCACCCACCTACCCCAAAGCGCAGAGGTAAAGTTTCTGTCCAGCGCAGCAGTGCAAGCCTGTCCAAATGCAAGCTGAGTTCCGTGGGCCTGGCACTCAGAGTGCCTCAGCAGCTCCCAGCCATTCCCAGTAAATGTGAAGCCACATTGTCCTGGCCCCTCCCCATCCTACTTGTACATGCCTGTGGGGCCTGGGATCCCCGAGCTGCTGGGAGGGTTCCACACCTGCCAGGCCCCTCTGCCCTCTTTACCCGGCAAGCCCTGTCTGTCCCCATGTCTCCTGCTAGCCTTGGCTCCTCCTCCTATAACTGTGCCGTGCGGTAATGGCCAAGATTTCTGAACCCAGCTCCCCCACCCCACCATCATCTGGGGAAATTTATAAAAGGCAGATCACCTATTCAGAGGGACTGTGTGTTTTTCCCAGCACTCCACAGGCTGGGTAGTGATTATCAGTGCTCTTGTCTGCCTTCTGATGAGGCCATCAGCAGCTCTGTGTCACGGGCTGAGGCTGCCTCATTCAACCATCTTCCTAATCCATGGCAGATAGGAGCTCTGTCAATAAGAACAAATAAGTGATGTGATGAACTAATATGCGTGTGATTGATCCCGATGAAAGGGCACCTTTGGCTGGGTGCGGTTGGCCTGTAATCTCAACATTTTGGGAGGCTGAGGCGGGCAGATCGCTTGACTTCAGGAGTTTGAGACCAGTCTGGGCAACATGACAAAACCCTGTCTCTACCAAAAATACAAAAAATTAGCCAGGCATGGTGGTGAGTGCCTGTGGTTCCAGCTACCCTGGAGGCTGAGGTGGGAGGATCACTTGAGCTCAGGCACTGCATTCCCTGGGCAACAGAGCCAGACTCTGTCCCCAAAAAAGAAAGAGAGAGAGAGAGAGAAAAGAAAGAAAGAGACTGCAGTTTCATTAGTAACAGAAAGAGTCAAACGGGTGCTCTACCTGATGGCTGCAGCGCCACTTGTGCATGTGCTTGTTAATGAGTGATAGCATCCCTCTGTTTGCCAGCTTCATTCCAGAGCCCAACATGAATGGATACGCAGAATTTCCACCCAGCCCCAGTAACCCCACCAAGGAGCCCATGGAGCCCCAGCCCAGCCAGGTCCCACTGCAGGAAGATGTGGACATGAGCAGTGGCTCCAGCGGACACGAGACCAACGAAAACTGCTCCACGGGGCGGGACTCGCAGGGCAGTGACTGTGATGACAGTGGGAAGGAGCTGGGGATGCTGGTGGAACCACCGGACGCCCACCAGAGGTGAGTTCAGCCTCTGGCCAGATGGAGGCTGGGTGGGTTGTTTTCTCAGTGGCTCATTTCTGCTGTGATTTGATTGCTTTTGCAATCTTTAAATCATGATTACCAAGTTTTTCAAGATTTTTGAAAATGACTAAAATGTGCCAGTGTCTGTCCTTCCTATAATGAGGCCCTGTCGATTTCGCAGATCCAGTTGCCAACAGACAGGTACTGGGTAGTGTAAGGAGATCTTGCGAGGTAGCAGTGGTGGGTAACCCAGCCAGCGGCTGCTTATACAACACTGGGCGGTTTATAGAAAAGGAACTGGCTCCTGTTGTCATGTGTTTCTGTGTCCTGGTACTTAGTTTTTCTGATGTCTGAAGGTTTTATGTTCCAGTTTTATCTTAACCTTGCATTTTTAAAAAATTGTCTTACCATGGTATTATTATCTAGCCTGTTATCACTGGTAGGATGGTACGGGAAGATGTGTCTGGAGCATACAGTTATCTAAATTTTGCTTTTATTTCTTGTTTTCATAGTCCAGATGCCTTTAGCCTGATGATGGCAAAATCTGAACACAACCCATCTACAAGTGGCTGCAGGTAAGGCCAATTAGAACCTCATACATAGAGTTTTTAGAGAAATTGAAAGACTTATTGGAGGTTAGTTTTTTGGGAGTGACGTGGCTTTTTTTAAGCTCTGCTAAAGCCCATCTGTGTGGCTGTGTGGGTATGAACCCAGCCTCACTCTGGTCTTTCAGACACTGACTGTGTCCCCTCACCATCCAGAGCCCCCAGGATGTCGCTCCAGTACCTGTAGCTCCTCCCAGCTTTACTCGAAGCCAACTTTGCCTGTGTCTTGGGCATTTTCATCTGGAACATTCTTCACCCTTCGTAGGTGTTTGTAACAAACTTACCCTATGTCAATTTTCATGTCACCTCGGGAGCAGAACCCGGCTCCTTATCCAGGGCATGTGGGCACTTTGCATTGCCTGAGAAACCTTGATTTCCATCATTCCTTCTGTACCCTCTGTTCCAAACAGGCCCATCTTCATCAGCCAGTGCCTCGCTGTCCTGTCGCTCTAACATCTCTGTATCCTCAATTAATGTTTGAAGACCCTTTTCCACAATCCCCTTTTCTCTGTGTTCATGGCTCACTTTTATGTCCCAGGAAGTCACTTTGCTGTCCTCTGTAATCCCATCACTCAGTCCTTTTTTACCTGGGGCAGGGAAGAAGAGCCCAGCTCAGTACACAGTCCACTGCACCAGACTGTGGGTCGACCAGTATCCTTTCCTGGGCAAAGCCTAGCTCTAACCCTTGAGGGAAAAGAACACAGTTGGAGGGACTTCTCCAGCATTCAATTGGGTTAGAGCGGTGACTGTTGACCAGGAACAATTTGTCTCCCAGCAAGAATCATCTGGCAATGTCTGTTGACAGCTCTGATTGTCATACCTGGCTAGGGTCTTCCTGGTCTATTGTGGGTGAGGCCAGGGATGCTGCTAAATGTCCTGCAGAGCCCCACACAGGACCACCCAGACCAAAACGTCTGTAGAGCCGAGGCTGAGAAAATGGACAAGAGGCACGTTTCTTCAGGAAAGGACACCTAGGAAGCTAACATTTGGCTTCCTCTTTCTTGAATCCTGCAGTAGCGACCAGTCTTCGAAAGTGGACACACACAAAGAGCTGATAAAAACACTGAAGGAGCTGAAGGTCCACCTCCCTGCAGACAAGAAGGCCAAGGGTAAGGCCAGTACGCTGGCCACCTTGAAGTACGCCCTCAGGAGCGTGAAGCAGGTGAAAGGTACGTCTGCCTCGCACATCTGCTCCAAACCTATAGAAATATGTTTTAAATCCCCCCAAATTATAGCTTAGATTGTGCTGACTTTCTAAAACTCGAGGCTCATTGCAGCTCACTGCAGCCTTGACTTCCGGGCTTAAGCGATTCTCCTGCCACAGCCTCCTGAGTAGCTGGGACCACAGATGTGTACCACCATGCCCAGCTAATTTTTGTATTTTTTGTAGAGATGGGGTCTCACTGTGTTGCCCAGGCTGGTCTCGAACTCCTGGACCCAAGCAGTCCTCCCACTTCAGCCTCCCAAAGTTCTGGGATTACAGGTGTGAGCCACCATGCCTGGCCTGGCCTTTTTTCTTTGGAGTGGAAACTACCAGCTCCAGAACTTTGAAGAATTCCTTAGCTGTGTTGGTCTGTTGTGACGAGCAGGCAGAGACCATCAGTGTCAGCCAGGGTGGGGAAGGAAGGTGCCCTGCAGAGCATCTTCACACCTCCTGCCAGCTGGTGTGTGAGCACCTCCCGACTCTGCGGAGCTGTGCCTTTTCATGCATTGTGCACATGCACTAAGGGGCTGGTGGATCTTGTACATTAAAAACATGCATAAAAATAGAAAAATCTGAAAGGCTTAAAGGTGAAGCAGTAGCTGTATTCTATTATCAGTCGTTTCAAAGCACAGCATACAGTTAGAGCAAAGTTCTTCACTAGTAATCATGGGTATAAACTCGTATTTCAAGCAGTCTTCATATTTTTTAATGTTTGGGTAATTTTTCATCAGCAGTGAGCAGGTCATCAGCACTAGTCTCTGGGGTCCCTTGAGCCAGATGTGGAAGGGTTGCTCTGCCATGTGCTAGCTTGGACCCTTGCAGTTTTGGGTGTTGTCTTTGGGTGTCCTCTGAGTTTCTCTGCAGTCCTCTGAGTTTCTCCTCCCTAATCCCATTGTCCATTTTGTGAGGGTTGATATACACAGAACAAGGTACCTGGGCTACTCGTCAGTGCTGGTCAGGTCTAAAGATACTGCATGGAAATCCGGTGCGCCTGGGATGAGCACCCCACCATGGAGGGCACCGCTCTGGGCCTGCGTGCCTGTGGAGGCCCCCTTTTCCGGAAGGAGGAGCTGGAAGGGAAAGTTCATTCTGATCAGTTGGGCTGCTCTGTTCTCAAGTGATTATGTCCATTTAGGGTGTTTCCCTGTTGGCCTCTGCAGTAACTTCAGAGCTCAGAAGCTCTGCCACATGGACATTTTCCACACTTCCCAGCAGTTTATATCTTGATTTCAGAGCATACTCAGAAATGCGCCTGTTTCTGAAATTACTGAAGGTGGCAAAACTGAAAGCAGTTGAGACCCAGCTGTGGGTCCAAAGGTCTTCTCACCACATTGCGGGAAGCACACGCGTGGCAGAATCCTGGGTCAGACTCCTAACGCAGCCCCAGGTTTCATGTGTCTGGGGCCTGTTGAGCCCTGAGGGCAAGTGGCAGCCTCGAGCTGGCCCCTTTGCTCCCGCCCGGAGTGAGGGCCGCTGTGGCCATGAGCACCGACACCCAGAGACAGGCTTGTCACCCCAGAGCCCGCCGGATATGCCCAGGATGACGTGGGAACTCAGATGGAGTGGCCCTTCAGATTCTATTTTGAAAACTTTCTTTCAGATGTTTCTTGTGCCTATTATTATTTTAAGCAGTCAATTCTGCCTGGATGGGAGTGTCTGATGGCATTACCCAGGGAGTCAGATGTGCAGGGGTGGCCATGTGGTCCTGTGTGGAAACGTGGATATACCATCATGATTAAAGAATTTCTGGGGGCCAGGCGTGGTGGCTCACGCCTGTAATCCCAGCACTTTGGGAGGCCGAGGTGGGCAGATCACGAGGTCAAGAGATTGAGACCATCCTGGCCAACATGGTGAAACCCCGTCTCTATTAAAAATACAAACATTAGCTGGGCGTGGTGGCACGCGCCTGTAGTCCCAGCTACTCGGGAGGCTGAGGCAAGAGAATTGCTTGAACCGCCGGGAGGTGGAGGTTGCAGTGAGCTGAGATCATGCCACTGCACTCCAGCCTGGTGACAGAGCAAGGCTCCATCTCAAAACAAAACAAAAAAGAATAATTAACTGGGTGTGGTGGTGGGTTCCTGTAATCCCAGCTACTTGGGAGGCTGAGGCAAGAGAATTGCTTGAACCCGGGAGGTGGAAGTTGCAGTGAGCTGAGATTGCGCCATTGCACTCTAGCCTGGGTAACAAAAGCAAAACTCCATCTCAAAAAAAAAAGCCCCATCTGGAGAATGTGAGAGGTAGCTGGAACTCTGCGACTGTATTACCTTAAATAATGTAGTTGCCACTTTAAAAAATTTTATAATCAAATGCCTTCTGATGTTTCAGGGAAAAATATTCCGATTTCTGTTTGTGAGTTTGTTTTGCCTTCACGTTTTCATGTGTTCTGTGTCCCAGGAAGACGAGATTTGTATCCTACCTTTTCATTTGAGAAAAGTAGATCCCCAGGTTCGTAAGAGCTAGTGACTGTCTCCGGCCAAGCGCTGGGTTCTGCCCACTGAGTGTGAACACTGTCTCTCCTGCAGCCAATGAAGAGTATTACCAGCTGCTGATGTCCAGCGAGGGTCACCCCTGTGGAGCAGACGTGCCCTCCTACACCGTGGAGGAGATGGAGAGCGTTACCTCTGAGCATATTGTGAAGAATGCCGTAAGCGTCTTCCCGCAAAGTTTCTTTCTAAACAGCAGGAGTTCCTCCGGCAGGCGAGCTAGCTCAGCGCTGCTGCCAGTGGCTGTAAGGCAGGAGCGTTTGGGGTTTCAGCAGATGAGTTCCTACCTTTAAAAGGAAGAATGTGAAGTCAGTGATTCTGGAAGTGGCATTCATGTTCTGGACTTCTGCCTTCTGTGAGACTGTCTTCCTCGTCCCTGGCCAACTTTGTTCTGTAGCTCATGGGTGTAAGGGCAAACCCAGTGTGACTGAACTGGGGGGCTCTGGGTTTTCATGTCCTCAAGGTGAGGAGACACACTTGGTGACAGTCAGTTCACTTGTCCAGGGCTTTGCGGTCATGAGGGGGAGCTGGGATTTGAGACTCCAAAGCCTGTGCATTTTTAAGCACACCCAAAGGTGGGCCCCTTGGAGGGCACATGGGCCACATACACACACACCTACTCTACCACTCCGAGTTCTCAGCCGGTGAGAACAGATGTGAGGGCCAGTGGGGACCCCACATGTGCTGGGACCATCATGAAGCTGGCCTCATAACAGGGTTCCCTAATCCTTCCCATCTTCTTCCTCCAGCGTAACCCCCAGGCAGCCCCCAACCCTGAGCCCAGAGGCCCAGCCAGCAGGTAGAGTGCCCATGGTGGGCTGGAGGGGCCCAACCAGAGGCCTCTCCTCCCCAGGAAGCCTCTAGAACCCTGGAAGACAGCAAGGCTGGTGGAGGTTGTTGGGGCAGGCCAAGTGAGCAGAGGGTCCCCCACCTCCCAGTCACCCAGCCTGGACACCAGGTGCCATGTCCAAGACAGCCGGGTGAGTGGCGCCTCCCAGGGGGTGGAGACAGCTGGGGTTTCTTCCAGCCATAGAACCCTGATGTGTTGTTTCAAATAATATCATGCTGGACCCCCTCCCCCCCCCGAGTATCTGTAACAGGTGTAAGAGTTAAAGAGGAAAGAAACATGAAACGCAGCTTGGCAGTCAAAGACAGGTTTTCTTTAGTTAAAACCTGAGAGGTACTCCTGGCCGATTTTGGTCAGGAGTGCTTTCTCTTACAGACTGAGACTGAGAGTATATGTTGGTTTTAGGGTGAGGGGGCTTATCACAAGCTTGGAATGTTTGTGTGTGGAGAAGTTTATGGCGGGGCTGGAATCTCTCTGGGAGGAGGGGAGGTTAACTTGGGGCAGGCATCTTTCCGGCCCGGATTGGGGTTATCTTGGGGCTAGTATGTCTCTGGTTGGGGAGGAGTTTGGAATGTTTCTGGTTGGAGATGTTATTTGTGGTTTATGGTCACGTTGACCTTAGCCATTAGGCTGATGCCCTGTGGATATAGGCCATTTCTTATTAAGGTGAACTTTAGAATGAGGGGCTTGTCCAAGATGGTGATGCTCCTGCTCTGTCAACAGGCAAGATAGGATTTTTTGGTGAGGGCTAGACAAGGGGCTCAGAGAGCCCCCCACCTCCGACGCTCCTGGTGGGCGGCTCCCTCCAGCCTGCCTGCCTGAGTCGGATGTGGCGTCCAACCCCATCTGACCTTGTCACCAGAGCCCTACTCTTCCTTTTCAGGATATGTTTGCCGTGGCCGTGTCCCTGGTGTCTGGGAAGATCCTGTACATCTCTGACCAGGTTGCATCCATATTTCACTGTAAAAGAGATGCCTTCAGCGATGCCAACTTTGTGGAGTTCCTGGCACCTCACGATGTGGGCGTGTTCCACAGTTTCACCTCCCCGTACAAGCTTCCCTTGTGGAGCGTGTGCAGCGGAGCAGGTGAGGTCATCGGAGGTAGTGCCTTGTTCCCTCTGGGGTCGGGAAAGGGGCCAGGAGCTGGGCCCACCCCAGATGTGGTGCAGGCGCCCTGCCTCACCTTTCAGAGCCCACCTGTGGGGGCCACCAGCTGCCTGCTCTGGCAAAGGTAAAGGATAAGCAGTTGTTCGTCCCTTCAGAATACATTTAGAGAAAAAAATAGTCTTTCCATACATTTCAGAGAGAGAAAACCGTTAGGCATTTTAGAAATGAAGTTGTTTGGAAAAGCTGGAATCTTGCTGCGATTGCAGTCGTGGGAGGCCGGGTTGGGGGGGCAGTGGGGAGCATGAGCAAGGCACCCTGCTCCCTGCACACAGGCATCCCCCTACCACCTTGGCAGCTGCAACCAGTGAGTGGGTCATGTCCCAGAGTGACTTCCTGAGGGTTCTTTGCCTTGACCAGGGCTGGCTTTGGGTATATAGACTGTGAGGTCCCTGGGCAGATGCCGCTGGCCCCCGAGGCACTGCAGGCCAAGTGTGCTGCACTGTGGATGGCAGCCTTCCTGGCTGCCGGGCCTGCCTTTGTAGCCACCATCTACCCTGCCTCATTTCCAGGCTCTGCTCCCCAGCCAGGCCCTCCCAGCCGGGTCTGGTCCAGTCCCTGGAGCCAGCTGGGGGTGTGCCTGCCTCTGGGCCTCTGCCGGTGCCTCCGACCCCCGCTCTCCTTAAGGCCTCCTGTGCCCCAGCTCCTCCCTGCCCAGCTAAGTCAAGGACCAGGTGAATTCTCAGGGGCCTTTCCAAGCTGCTGGTTTTATATCATTTTCTGTAACTAGTCATTGCTTCTACTTTCCTAATTTCTTTTGAGTAGACGAAATGTTGTATGAAAGACCTAGATCTAAGATTTTTTTTTTTTTAGTTTAGATTCCCACGAAAGCAGAGATTTCTTTTTTTTAAATCCCTTTCAACTATTGGGGAAACACCTCTTCCTTCATTTCTGATGAGGTTGCCCGATTGATTTCATATTTTCACTAGACATTTCACATTTTAAAGGAAGTTACTATTTTACCAAAATACCGATGTAAGCCTTGAATGCCAAGTTGTTTCTGTTAGAACTGACTGTCCCAAAAATATGTAGCACGAAATGTTTGGGGCTTCTGTTTCGCTGTGGCCAGGCCTCTGCACACCTACCCCAAAGTCTGAGGCAGCTGAGAGGCCAAAGAAAGAGGCTGACAAATTCAGTTTCTTAGAAAGAAATATTTAACAGGGACTTAAGAACAGAAGCTGTGCATGTTGTGGGTGGCGATGAGACAAGACTGGATCCCAGTCTTGCCATTCCCCCAGACTCAGGGCTTCTGTGGGACTGGCACACCGGCTTCAGAGGGAACCCGTAGGAATTTGCCCTGAGGGCAGGATTTACCTTAAGTACCTGCTCTTATTCAGGGACAGTAGGTAAATGAAATCTCCGAGGCCTTCCCAGAAGTGGAGTTAATCAAAAATCAGCATGGAGGCTTATCTTCCAAGATGTAGCTGCCGTGGCCTCCACAGCTTTCTTTGTCAATGTTCTGGACATCCGTGAGTGTGCTTAGTTGTAAGTTAGTTGGTGTGTTTGCAGCAGTGCACCGTGAGTGTGCTCAGTTGTAGGTTAGTTGGTGTGTTTACAGCAGTGCCCCGTGTGTTCAGCTGTAGGTTAGTTGGTGTGTTTGCAGCAGTGCACTGTGAGTGTGCTCAGTTGTAGGTTAGTTGGTGTGTTTGCAGCAGTGCACCGTGAGTGTGCTCAGTTGTTGGTTGGTGTGTTTGCAGCAGAGCACCATGTGTTCAGTTGTAGGTTAGTTCATGTGTTTGCAGCAGTGCACCATGAGCGTGCTCAGTTGTAGGTTAGTTGGTGTGTTTGCAGCAGTGCACCATGAGTGTGCTCGGTTGTTAATTAATTGGTGTGTTTGCAGCAGCATCATATACCGTTTTGAAAATGTAAGCCTCCTGGTGCTAAAATTTTAGCACTGCATAATTTGGAATGCACCACACTCATGAAATGTTATGTAATTTTAGTCAAAAATGTAATAGAAGGTTTCTCACCTAAAGGATTTACTTTGTGCTTCCATAAATTTTCAGTTTTCACCTTGAATCTTGCTTGATTCCGCTGCTCCTCTTTTGTTTGTGAGAAATGAGGAACACTGTATTTAGTTGTTGATTTGGTTGAATGACTTTGGGCTCTCTCTTCTAGATTCTTTTACTCAAGAATGCATGGAGGAGAAATCTTTCTTTTGCCGTGTCAGGTAAGCCTGGTTCCCAGTTTTCTTAAATTAGAAAACCGTATAAACATTTCACCCCAGCGCTGCTCCACTTGAGGCTGGGGGGCGTGAGCCCTGCCCGCAGGGACTCAGCATGCCCGTTTCTGAAGTCTACCAGAAAACACAGTCAGTTACATTTTAAATGTGTACAGGTCGCTAAGAATGCGGCCAGCAGTGGAGTGATTTAACCTGCCCCTCATGGAAAATGGTGGCCAGGGGACCACTTTCTCTCTGTCTCCTGCAAAGGCCTGTACCCCAGGGTCGACAGAGTTTCCGAAAGCACTGCATCTTTTGGTTGTCTGTGCGTTCTTCTGGGGAGAGACCCATAGCTTTCCTGACAAGGGTCTTGGTCCAAACCAGGGTGACTGGGCATCCAGCTGCACTGTCAAGAGTGACCCTAAGCCAGACCCTGGCACCCTCAGGAGTCAGGGCCGAGGACCCCTGGCGGGAGCAGCACCCCTTTTCTGTCTGCTTTACCAACCCAGAGTGCAGGCTGCTCCAGAGAAGGGCTGTGGAGCACTCCCACTGGTGGGGGTGTCAACTCTGATTTGCCCTTCGGTATGATGGGACCGAGGGAGGGACTGAAGAGGGCAGGGGGGCAGGCCCAGCTCCTCAGGCAGAGCAGAGGTACACATCACCTGCAGCGTGGCATGGGGCCCAAGTGAGGAGGAAACAGAACAGGGGACTGTTCCTGTATCACAGTTCCAAACTTTGAGCGTGGCTCTTTTCCACAGTGTCGGGAAAAGCCACGAGAATGGGATCCGCTACCACCCCTTCCGCATGACGCCCTACCTGGTCAAGGTGCAGGACCAACAAGGTGCTGAGAGTCAGCTTTGCTGCCTTCTGCTGGCAGAGAGAGTGCACTCTGGTTATGAAGGTAACAGCCAAGCCCAGGGCGAGGGCAGACGTTGTCTCTGGCTCCCCCTCAGTTACTCCTGTGGTTCACACATAGCATCTGTACAATGGACTCCCAGCTGCGGTTCCCCAGCCTTGGCCTCTCCACCTCACCTCGGGCAGGGTCCCCATCTTTCTGGAGACTCAGCACACCCTGCTTGTCATGCGGCCCTCCCCACGGCAGATCACGGCATCTGGGTGCCAGCATCTCTCACCCCTGTCCACACCAGTGCTGTGACCCCTTCTCCCCTTTCCCTGGCTGCTCTGCCTTTTGTCCACAAAGTGGGAACAGCCCCGACAGGTCTGGGGCCCCACATCCTTCCCATCCTCATCCCCTGCCCCATGCCTCAGCCTAATGGGCCCCTCTGAAGGGCACTGATGTCGCTGCCTGCTCCAGAACCCCAAACAGTTCCTCAGCCCCCAAGGAATGAAGTGCTGGGCATCCCTCCCTCCCCACCTTGTCCCATCCTAACTTTTCCTGGGATTTCCCTTCCTCCCAGACAGACATGCACTGACATGACTCTCCACATGAGTCAGCCTCCATACAAGGTTTGCTGTGCCTCTGTATGCCCAGCATTCTGGACCACAGTCTCTGCCCCTGTTGCCACCTCACTCACAGAATCCAGCTCACCTCACCATGACCCTCTTGGTCCATTAGCTCTTCTGGCTACCCCACCCCCAAAATAATATCTGGGCTCTTCTCTTGAAGCTCGAGGATACAAGGCATTGTGCCACCTTGATGGGTCCTTCCTGTGGTCCCTCTTAAGAGCCCGCTTTGTGGCATCTTGGTCCTTGTATTGGCCGAAATCCCTGGCCCGGAACTGTAGGTGCTCACCATGGCTGCTGAGCGAGTCACATGATCTCCAGATTCTCTGAAGGCAGGTGCATTCTGCAACTGCTGAACCCGCGGAAGCCAGCTGAGTCTGCTGTGCTGTGCTCACCACCTTCTCTGTGGTGAATGACAGCTTTTTAATTTTTTTTAAGAGACGGAGTCTTGCTCTTTCTCCTAGGCTGGAGTGCAGTGGTGCTATCTCGGCTCACTGCAACCTCCGCCTCCCGGATTCTAGCAATTCTCCTGCTTCAGCCTCCCGAGTACCTGGGACTACAGGTGGATGCTGCCACACCCAACAAATTTTTTTTTTTGTTTTTTTTTTGTATTTTAGTAGAGACGGGGTTTCACTGTGTTGCCCAGGCTGGTCTCGAACTCCTGAGCTCAGACAATCCACCTGTCTCGGCCTCCCAAAATGTGGGATTACAGGCGCGAGCCACCGCACCCAGCCAAATGACAGCCTTCTTAAAAGTGATAGAAATATTTTAAGTATGTGACTTTCTCTACAATGTTTGATGTGTTCCTGCGTGTATTACAGAATGTTCTTTTCCAAATAGTAAGGTTTAGAGAGGGTACATAGAGTTCAACAAGTTATTCCCCCAAATTACCAGTCTCCTTCAAGAATGAAAAATGTTGGAATTTTGAATGTTTTGTCCATGAATTGAGGAAAATTTTGGATATATGACTCACTTTATGCAATTATTCTATCACCTTTGTCCACCTTTGTCAAGTTTCTAAACTGTGAAGTTCTCCAGTACAGTGACATTTGCTAAGAAATCTAAATCCAGACCAGGTGCAGTGGCTCATGCTGGTGGTCTAGCACTTTGGGAGGCTGAGGTGGGAGGATCTCTTGAGCCCTGGGCATTTGAGACCATCCTGGGCAACATAGTGAGACCCTGTCTCATTAAAAAAAAAAAAAAAAAATTTGAATCCAAGTATGTAACTCATTTTCCTAAAAATAATGTGTCAGATCACTGTAGTTTCATCTTAAACATCATAAAGATGGGGCCGGGCGCAGTGGCTCATGCCTGTAATCCCAGCACTTTGGGTGGCCAGGGTGGGTGGATCACGAGGTCAGGAGATCAAGACCATCCTGGCTAACACCATGAAACCCTGTCTCAACTAAAAATACAAAAAATTAGCCGGGCGTGGTGGCACGCGCCTGTAGTCCCAACTACTGGGGAGGCTGAGGCAGGATAATCGCTTGAACCCGGGAGGCAGAGGTTGCAATGAGCCGAGATCGTGCCACTGCACTCCGGCCGGGGCAACGAAGCAAGACTCCCTCTCAAAAAAAAAAAAAAAATCGTAAAGATGGCCTCCAGCTTTATTTTGCTAAGAGTAGTCTTTACGTGGTCTGTGTGGTTTTGTTAACATGGCAGTTTTGATTTACTAGACTAAAACTAGCATGCAAAGAAGCTAAGAAGGCTGGCCAGTGCTCCCATAACCAGCGTAAGGTTCTCAGTGTGGCAGGCTCTGTTGTTCAGAGTCCATGTTTTAATTTTTTCTTTAGCTGCTCATTACTCTGAATCTACAGGGTGTTTTCTGGTACTTTTAATATAACATTAAATATGCATTTCTCAGGATCACAAATGTGTGCAATATTCTATTCTTTCAGCCCCTAGAATTCCTCCTGAAAAGAGAATTTTTACAACCACCCATACGCCAAATTGTTTGTTCCAGGATGTGGACGAAAGGTACGTGGTCTTGACCCACCCCCTTTTTCATGTTTTTGATATAAAAGCTATTTAGCCAAAGCCAAGACTGCATCTTGGTTTTATAATTACATGATAATGGACAAAAACATATAATTATATACAAGCAAAATTATGGATTACACTGAAAACTTCCTAATATATGCACATGGTGTAATTGAGGCTTTCTGGAGAGCTGTTGATTGTTCTAACTGAGCCTGTCTTAATTCTCCCACGTAAACCCATTCGGAGTAGACGATGGTCCAGACAGAGGCGCTGTTGCCTGGGACCAGTGTCAGGGTGGAAGCCAGAGATGCCATTGGCTGGATCCCAGCAGAAGTCCGTCTTCCAGCCTGTGTGCTAGAGGCTTCTCCAGGAGACAGGATTTTCTCCATGCCTCAGAGCCCCACTTGGGTCCCTCTCTCTGGGTCTCCCCCTCAGGATGCTGTAGCAGGTGCAAACGGTCTCAGTGAGATGTGGGAGCACCCATGTTCTGAGTGGCTTCTGCCCCCACCATGCATCTTCTCCCAGCTCCTCCACAAATGCATGAAGACTCTGAAAACACTTGGGCCGGCTGGGTGCAGTAGCTCACACTTAAAAGCCTAGCACTCTGAGAAGCTGAGATAGGAGGATCACTCGAGGCCAGGAGTTTGAAACCAGCCTGTTTGAAACCAGGAGTTCAAAACATAGCAAGACCCTGTCTCTGCAAAATAAAAATAAAAATTAGCTGGGTGTGGTGTTGTGCACCTGTAGTCCCAGCTACTCAGAGGCTGAGGCAGGGGGAATCACTGAGCCTAGGAGTTCAAGGCTACGGTGAGCTATGATTGCACCACTGCATTCCAGCCTAGGTCACAGCAAAAGACCCTGTCTCAAAAAAAAAGAAAGAAAAAAATGCGTGGGTTGCTGGCAGTAGTCACGGAAAAGTGACCTCAAGATGCCACAGGAAGTGGACCAAGAAGCACCAGTGTGCTGGGTTCCTAAAATGAATCAGGTCACCTCCTAGAAGCTGGAGGATCAAGGCCTCTCCCTCCTCTACTCTTGGCCCAGGGACACAGGCCCTCATCCCTGGAGTCAGGGCCACACAGCCTCCTGGGGAGGCTCTGTGGGTAAGAAGGGATCCGTCACTTCCAGCTCCAGGTTACTCAGGTGTGTCCGTGGGGCTGCCTGGGGCAGAGCCAGTTTGCAGATGCAGGCTTCTGGACACCACCCTGCCCTGCGGAACCAGGATCTTGGAGGGCAGGGCCTGGGGCCGTATATGTAAAGCAGCCTCGGGAGACTTTTCTTCCTTCAGAGATCTGAGAACTGTCTGTAACCCACTCCCGTGCCAACTTGGTGTCCAGCTCAGCCCTGTGCAGGGAGGTTGGCAGACAGGTGCACCTGGCATGATGGGCCACAGCCTGCAAGCTCTCCTTGTTGAAGCTTTGTGTGCGGCCTAGCTCACAAAACCCAAGGCCAGCCAGAGCAGGTGGCCAGGGCTCCCCCTCCTCCTCCCCTCCTTCTTTTCATCCTCCACTCCCTTTCTGCTCCCTCCTCTTCCTCCTCCCCTTCTTTTTCCTTCCTGTTCCCCCGCTCTTCTCCTCTTCCTTCCTCCTCTTCCTCCTTCAGCAAGGCCTTGATGGGATGAATGCCAGATGCCAGGAACATTCTGTATATCCTGTCCAAAGGAAAACATGAGGCCTGAAGAGAGAGCCTCAGACAAGAAGGAGGAAATCAAAGAATAATGCCAGGCCCTTGAGAAAGTTCTGCACCATGGTCTAAAGATTCACAGGGAAAATCCTTCCACACAAGCAGCAGAATTTGAGGAAACATTGGTTTGGATGCAACAAGTGTTAAGAGGCAGCTCGGGAGAAGAAATGGTCGGTGGAGCCGGCAGAGGGCGCTGGGCGCAAACAGAAGCGGAAGGTGCTGCTGAAGTTCAGCTCCGTCCTGCAACGGAGCAAAGCCACAGCTCTGGGAGGAGGCATGAGTGCACAGGGCAGAGGCCCAGCCAGCCACCGAGACTCCAGAGAAGCCACAGTAAACCAACTGGACGCTGAGGCCAAAGTCACATGAGACCAGGCTGGAAAAGAAGCACATACAAAGGGTTTTCCGAGGCCCAGGTGAAACTTGTTAAGCAAAAATCCATGCCAGATCACATGTGGCCAAACTAATGAATGACACCGAAAAAGAAAAAGATGCTGGAAGGAAGAAAACAAAAGCATGATCATGACTTACCTTTCGGGAGGTGAAACGCAGAGCTGAACTCAGGCCCCAGCAGAGGGAGCCTCCTTCGGCGTCCTGGACAGTGAGCCTTCGTTTGCTATTGATTGAAAGTCTAACTGGTTCTGTTAGTCCAACTTTTGATCTCTGGGGGTGGGGGGGTGGGGTTTGGAGTGTATCTTCTCTTTCCAGGGAATAAGATGGTTCTTAGTGACAGTCTCCTCCGCTGTTTGGACGCCGATCCTAGCGTGTGTCTGCTTGCCTTCCAGGGCGGTCCCTCTCCTGGGCTACCTACCTCAGGACCTGATTGAAACCCCAGTGCTCGTGCAGCTCCACCCTAGTGACAGGCCCTTGATGCTGGCCATCCACAAAAAGAGTAGGTCCCCTTTTCACGGTACATCCTGAAGTGTTTGGCGGAAGTTCGTGTGTCCTTGGGGCTGCTGCTTGGGACCAGTCTAGCTCTGACGGGTCAGATCAGCTAAGGACAACCAGGTGGTAGACACCTGCCTCGCCGCCTCACTCCTGGCACTGCAGTGCCCAGTGGAGTCGAGAGAGAGGGGTAAACTCATGTGAGTTCCTTTGTGGCCAGTTGTTTCTCATTCCGTGGCCAGAGTCCGTGGCATCTCATGTTTACTGTTGGCTTCAGTGGCGCATGGGAGGAGGGGAGACCAGTTCATCTGTGGCTAGGAAGGTTCTCACCAGGCCAGGGGAGTGCACAGTGCATGTCCTCACCAAGCCCAGCCCTCACAGACGCAAGTGACACTAGCAGAGGTGAAACATGGGATGAAACAGCTCCTGCTGGAAACAGCCTCCTGGTAATCTACAGCAAAAATGAGAGGTTGAAAGCAGTGGCTTTGAAGAAGTGTTCATATCCCTACAGTTTGCAAATGATCCCGGGCCTGAGTGAATCTTGACTTGTCTCTCTCTACTGTAAATCCTGTTTGCTCCCCTTTTCCCCTGAATGCTGGCTTTTGCTCTTCTAGTCCTGCAGTCAGGCGGGCAGCCTTTCGACTATTCTCCCATTCGGTTTCGCGCCCGGAACGGGGAGTACATCACGCTGGACACCAGCTGGTCCAGCTTTATCAACCCATGGAGCAGGAAAATCTCCTTCATCATTGGGAGACACAAAGTCAGGGTGTGAGTGCTCCAAGGGCCCGAGGTGGCTCAGGGGTCTCGGGCGGGGATCTCGGGCTGTCCTCACCTCCCAGCAACAGATGGCATAGGGAGGGGCTGAGAGGCCAAGACCGAAACCTTGCCTCCTGCCACCAATC
Organism: Symphalangus syndactylus; assembly: GCF_028878055.3. Classification (NCBI taxonomy): domain Eukaryota; kingdom Metazoa; phylum Chordata; class Mammalia; order Primates; family Hylobatidae; genus Symphalangus; species Symphalangus syndactylus. Next base: position 142,818,476 of record NC_072430.2, on the reverse strand, counting down.
TGGAGCCCCAGGCTGGTAGGCAGGGGTGACCTGTCCTCTGCCCCCAGGTGGGAGGGACCTCATTCGGCAGGGTAGGGAGTGGACAGGCAGCAGCCTGGGGGGCTGCAGGGGAGAGGCAGAGGGCCCGCCCAGGCAGGCAGCATGTAGTGGCTATACAGTCACGCCAGAGAGGTCCCCCTGTGGGGCCCCATCTAACAAGATGAATTAAAACCACGCAGGGGCCCTTTGAATGAGGACGTGTTTGCAGCCCACCCCTGCACAGAGGAGAAGGCCCTGCACCCCAGCATTCAGGAGCTCACGGAGCAGATCCACCGGCTCCTGCTGCAGGTGGGTGTGGCGCCTGCATGCCCTCCTCCCAGGTAGCAGCCTGAGCGCCCCCTGTGGAGGACATGGGCTCTGAACCCTGGTCCTGGCACACCCACTCAGACAGCTTCATCTGTCATTCTCTGAACATCCCCCAGGGGACAGTTTGGGCATAGACTGTGCTAGTCCAAGACAGTCCATAGTACCCTTGGCTCTCTCCAGCCTTGCATTCGACCTTGTCTGAACTGCAGCCCTGAGTGAGTAGCTGAAGGACATGTGCAGACCCCGTGATCTGACACAGGCTGCATAGTCCCAGAGTGACCTCTCAGTGGTGCAAGGGCTCATTCTAATCCAGAGCAGTGGGACTTCGGGAAGGGACATTGTACTCAAGGTCCCTAAAAAAATCAGGCCCACTGCAGTCAACCCTTCGCCTGAGCAGGCGTCCGCCTGTCAGTTCCCGGAGGCTGTGGAGTGAAGCTGTCATCACATCTTGTTTGTTTTAAACCCCTCCATAGAGGCGTGGCTGGCTGCAGCCATGCGTTGATGAGCGGGTTGGACACATTCCTTTGGTGCCGTCTCCTCGGTGACTGCATGTCTGGGTCTGGGTCGGCGCACCGCGGCTGGAGGCTGGGAGTCTACCTCTGGAGCTGACCCTGGGGTTTAAACCTCAGCTGCTCTGTCTTTGCCATGTAGCCTTAGGCAGGTCGCCATCCCCTCTGTGAAACAGGGTGTGTGGGCAGGGGCCACATGCGCAGCTCAGCAACCCTGGCTGTGTCTGTAGCGCTGTCTGCTGTCTCCCCAGCCCGTCCCCCACAGCGGCTCCAGCGGCTACGGGAGTCTGGGCAGCAACGGGTCCCATGAGCACCTTATGAGCCAGACCTCCTCCAGCGACAGCAACGGCCATGAGGACTCACGCCGGAGGAGAGCCGTACGTCCCCTTCCATTCTCCCTGAGAAGATGAGTTTGTGGATGTCCCTGCAGAGTTAAAAAGCGCACTCAAGACAACCTTTGGCAGTTAGGAGAGAGGCTTCATGATCGCAGCTGTTTCTGCTTCCTTCCTAAACTTTGTTCACTTGGGACTTTTTAATCTCTTAAGAGTTGAAAGAGCTAGAAACCATAGCTAAGTGTTGGTTGAAAATTATTTAAAACAGACAAGCAAAAGTGAAGATTTAACTAGGATAGAAAGAAGAAAATGTGGGCTGGGTGCGGTGATTCACGCCTGTAATCCCAGCACTTTGGGAGGCCGAGGCAGGCGGATCACCTAAGGTCAGGAGTTCAAGAACAGCCTGAGCAACATGGTGAAACCCCGTCTCTACTAAAAATACAAAAATTAGCCAGGCATAGTGCTCCTGTAATCCCAGCTCCTGGGGAGGCTGAGGCAGGAGAATGGCTTGAACCCGGGAGGCAGAGGTTGTGGGGAGACAAGATTGCGTCACTGCACTCCAGCCTGGGTGACAGAGCAAGACTCTGTCTTAAAAAAAAAGAAAAGAAAAGAAAAGAAAATGTAATGTGCCATTTTGCTTTATTTTTTATTATTCTTTAGGATCATCAAAGAGGTTTTATCTAGCTCTACACCTGTCAAATTTCTCATTCACAATTTCCTTCTGTGTTGCTGAAATTATTTCAGCCATCCTCTGTTCTCACTTTGTGGGACAGACTGAAGGAAGTCTCCTAGAATGAATAACGTGTTCATTTTGTTTTTCTTCAAGGAAATTTGTAAAAATGGTAACAAGACCAAAAATAGAAGTCATTATTCTCACGAATCTGGAGAACAAAAGAAAAAATCCGTTACAGGTAAAAAAAAAAATTCAGCATTTCCTTACTGAAACTAGAGAATGGCCACATGAGAAGAGGGAATCTGGGTTGAATGCTGACTCTGGCTGGCAGGGAGTCTACCTTGTAGCCATGCCACACCCCCTTCTGCATTCAGCACAGTCTGCAGCTTCCAAGAGGCGAGAGCAGCCCAGTCCTGCACTCCGCCAGTGCGGGCACTGATGTCCACACTAGGCACCTGACGCTCCGCAGGCCTGGCGGGGTGTGGCTAGGTGTGCAGGCCTGGGGAGCTGTGGCCAGGTGTGCCTTCCTGCACCCTGGCCTGCCCTCTGGGTGTGCCTGGGAGCCACGGCCTGGGCCGCTCGTTCTTGCTGTACAGAGTGGCTGTATGGCTGTGTGTTTACACTTGCAAACCCTTCACTCACACACACACACACAACTGCCGACGGTTTGCCCAGCATCCACTTACACTCAAACCAAACCTGTCTGAAGTGGAGAGTGCCACTCAGGGGCTGCCGACCCACCCCCACTGCAGCAGCCCTTTCCTACCACAGCGCCACACTTCCCAGGCAGCTTCACGCTGTCATGCGTGGGTTCAGATTCATGCTGCTCCTCTGTCCTGCATGTATTTCTCACAGCATGCACCCAGACACGTGTGTGCACACATGCATGCATCCCAGTCCCCTCCCCGTGGTGGGCCCTTGCTCATTCTCTGTGCTCAGGCGGAAGCCTCCTGTGGGGAGCACTGGCCAGACACCGCTAGGACTTTTGGCCTTGGGGATGTGTTGGTGGACATGCTGCCTGCTGGACTCTGTGCTGGGTGTTGGGGACACACTAATGAGCTAGACACAGCTCTGTGCTCAAGGGCCCCTGGGGGACAGGCATGTGATGAACGTCATTGGGGCAAGAGTCGAATCTGCAGCACAGTGAGGAGGCAGTTGCCATCATAATTGTTACTAGCAGGGATCACCTTGAAAACACTGGCCTGGCCCAGGAGAAGCATAAAGTACATGGGTTCTCATTGGCCCTGAAAGTTTAAGAGTTAAGTGAGAACTGCTGTCTCCCACTGCTGAGTCCCTGACCCCTGGGCACAGCCTAGACCCCAGAGAGAAGCAGACACCAGGCTGGGCAGCGGCTCCCTCCCAGGTCTCTCTGTGGATGGCACTGTGGTGCTTGTGCCCACAGGGCTGCCAGATGCCAGGCTGTCCCCAGGCTTCCATACCCATGAAGCAGGTTCTGAGTCCCCAGCCCTGTCTTCAGGTAGAACGAAAATGCTTTCTAAATACACGGTGTTTTCTTTGGGAGAAAAATGAATGAAAGAACAATTTTGCCATTCCTTCAGAAATGCAAACTAATCCCCCAGCTGAGATGAAAGCTGCCCCTGCCATGGAAAAGGACAGCCTGGGGGTCAGCTTCCCCGAGGAGTTGGCCTGCAAGGACCAGCCCACCTGCTCCTACCAGCAGATCAGCTGCTTGGACAGCGTCATCAGGTACACCGGCATTTCCAGCCGAGTCTCCACCATCTCACGCACCTTCCCGCCTCTCATGTTGTGTGGCCTCACCAGTGGTTCATGCCCTTCACACAGGTACTTGGAGAGCTGCAACGAGGCTGCCACCCTGAAGAGGAAGTGCGAGTTCCCAGCAAACGTCCCAGCGCTAAGGTCCAGTGATAAGCGGAAGGCCACAGTCAGCCCAGGGCCACATGCCGGAGGTATCTAATCTGTTTAGAGCCATGTACGTGTGAAATAATGTACATCCTCTGGAGTAGACTCAGATGTCCCCATGGCTTCTGTGGACACAGTGTAAGGGTGTAGGCTGTTTTTCAAATGATGAAAGTAGTTCAGAAGTCAGCACCCTTCTTAGGAGCTAGAGGCAAAGATGGTTCTGTCAGAGCCTTGGCTTTGAGAACAGGAACCCAGTGGGTCTGCTGGAGGCCTGGGGCCGTCCCCTGACCCCCCTCATGCAGCCACACTGCAGGGCCGTCTGCTGACCCCCTCATGCAGCCACACTGGTCTCAAGTTGTCAGTCTAGGGCAGGCCTTCTTTCCAGTGCGTCTCAGAGGGGCCCTTGTGCCTGAATGTTAACATGCCCCATAAATCACATTAAATCCCAGGCTGCTTAACACAATGCCATCAGTGTTGCTGGTGTTCACCACCAGGATTAGAAATGGTACCCCAGCCGGGCGTGGTGGCTCACGCCTGTAATCCCAGCAGTTTGGGAGGCCGAGGTGGGTGGATCACTTGAGGTCAGGAGTTCAAGACCAGCCTGGCCAACGTGGTGAAACCACATCTCTACTAAAAATACAAAAATTAGCCGGGCCTCATGGCGCATGCCTGTAATCCTAGCTACTTGGGAGGCTGAGGCAGGAGAATCGCTTGAACCTGGCAGGCGGAGGTTGCAGTGAGCCAAGATTGCATCACTGCACTCCAGCCTGGGTGACAGAGCGAGACTCCATCTCAGAAAAGAAAAAAGAGAGAAACAGGGTATCCCAGATTATGGTTGGCTCCTGACTGTTGGAAAAGCCCCTCCCCACAGGCCTGCAGAAAGGCTGCCTGGCTGCAGGCAAGAGCCCCTCACCAAGCGTTCCCTGCAGCTGCCAAGCTGCTGCGCCTCCCCGCAGAGGACTCGGGATTTAAGTGTGTAACTGCTCCCATTTCAGAACTTTCTCTTTTCCACTATTCTCCCATGAATAAACATTGGGGACAAATCATCCCATGCCCGGGCCAGAGCGTCTGTGGGATGGGATGGGATGGGTTGTGTGCACCCTGGTGTGGAAGCTGTATGGGCACTCCGGTGTCGGTTTCTCATCTGCACAGTGCATTGTAATGACACGCTAATGTTTGTTCCCCCCTTCCTCTCATGAAGAGGCAGAGCCGCCCTCCAGGGTGAACAGCCGCACGGGAGTAGGCACACACCTGACGTCGCTGGCACTGCCGGGCAAGGCAGAGAGTGTGGCGTCGCTCACCAGCCAGTGCAGCTACAGCAGCACCATCGTCCATGTGGGAGACAAGAAGCCGCAGCCGGAGTTAGGTGCGACCATGGGCTCTTGGATCGGAGAGCAGTCTGATTTTTAAACATGAAAACAAGAAGTTTGCCATCTTAATTTCTTTTTCTAAGTGCAGAAGAACCCCACCATAGCCCGATGGGGGGGCGTTTCAGGAAATCCAGTTACGTAAAATGCAGGGTGGAGTGCGACCAGCCAGGGCCCAGGCAGCAACCTGTCCAGGTCCCTGCTGCCTTGTGGTGCCCCCCAGTGGCAGTTGTCTGTTCTGGCATCAACGCAGGAGGGTCGATTGTGGTGCAAGATCTTATCCCCTTTAATTGGTGCAGAGAGAGCACTGGGAGCGAGGCCCCACCTCCCTCTTCCCTGGGCGGGCCTGGGGTTCTTTCCTCTGCCCAGCAGAAGGTGCGACCGTTAGCCCACCCTGTTTGTGGACAGGAGCCAGTACAGGTGGTAAATAGATTTACAACGAACACATTGGTGGCTGAGTGTTCTTATTCTTTAGAATATTATGATTAAAATGAATCCTGAATTTGTTCTTTACTAAGAAGAGGGAGATGATGAGGAAAAAGTGTATGTCCAAGATCCAGTCCCCAAGCCCTCCCTTTCAGGATGGTCAGTGGCCCTGCCTGTCCCCTGTCCTGTCTGCCCCATGGGCCCATAGGGTCCCATCTGTTACCATGCCTGGTCCCAAACCCGGAAGGACTCAGCACGTTGACCCAAGTTTCTGATGTTCTGAAAGCTAAGGACAGCCCAGGGATATCTTCAGCAGCAGAGCTGAAGCCCAGGGTTCGCCACGTTTCTGTTTGTTCAGGCCCAGGTTGCTGAGCACCTGGCTGTCAGGGCTGGCCTGCCCTGCTTCCTGCCTGTTGCCATGAACTTTCTCAGAAAGCTAAATGAAAACATTGTAGTTTCATCCTCATGCCACAGGCATCATGAAATCACTTTATATGTGAATGATTTGTCTTGTTCCTGAATATAGTGTGGCCTTAAAATAATAAACAGGGCACGTGTGGACCAGAGCCCTGGGTTCTTGTGTTACAGAGATGGTGGAAGATGCTGCGAGTGGGCCAGAATCCCTGGACTGCCTGGCGGGCCCTGGCCTGGCCTGTGGTCTCAGCCAAGAGAAGGAGCCCTTCACGAAGCTGGGCCTCACCAAGGAGGTACTCGCTGCACACACACAGAAGGAGGAGCAGAGCTTCCTGCAGAAGTTCAAAGAAATAAGAAAACTCAGCATTTTCCAGTCCCACTGCCATTACTACTTACAAGAAAGATCCAAGGGGCAGCCAAGTGAACGAAGTAAGTGATACCCAAATTAAAAGTGGGTTTTAAAAAACTTCATTCCTGTTGGTACTGAGTCCAGTGCTGGTTTCAAAATGTGAAATGTGTCCAGTTTCAGAAGCATTAACATGTGAGACAGCTGTTGGAACTTTCCTGGCAACGCCATCTGTTTCTGTAGAACTTCCCATCGGGGGAGTGCTCTCAGGATGTCAGCTTGCATTCCCTGGGGAATAGTCCCAGTCTAGTGCCCGGGGAGGGCAGAACCATGGCAGGGCAGTGCTGCTATGCCCACATTTCTTGCCTGAGTAACCATGTGGGCAGGGGCCCCACCTGGACGGGACCTCCAGAGAATCAGCTAATTCAACCTCAAGATAGTGGGCATGTGGTGCTGGGCACATGAGGAAGGAGGGGTGTACCATTCCTGGTGCCCTTCTCCCCAGGAGATGCACCCTCCTGACTGGGCCAGCCTCAGGGCTGGGCTTTGGACTCCAAAGTCAGGCAGAGTCCATGGTCATGGTGTGGGAAGCTGCTCTGAAGGCCAGGTGCCACTCGGGGGGTTGAAGGTCAAGGGATGAAGTAAAATAGATGAGCTTCTTCATCCCTTTCCTGGCTCAGGAGTCTGGCTCCTGATCCCCCAGTTCCTTCCCATACTCCCAGACACTTGTTAGAGATGCTGCCTCTTCCCTTCCCCCTGGGACGCTGGCACAGGGCTCAGAGCCAGTGAGCCCAGGAAGCCACTCACCACAAGGACCCAGCTCCCCCGGGTCTCTGGGCAGATGCACCAAGGGAAATGTGTAAGAAATTAAGCTCACAGCTTCCTTGAGGATTATGTCTTCTCCACTCTTTCCTTTCTCTTCTTCTTCCCCAGATTCAAGAGTTACTGCTAGCCCATAGAGAACCTCTGTAGAAATTAGAAAAAGGTGCACTCCATGGCCCTGAGCAGACCCACCCCATGGGACCAGCCTAGTGCAGAGTTCCCGCTCTTGCTTGCGCCCTAGACAACTCTGTAGCCTTATGCAGTGCACAGACTACAGAGCTGTCTAGGGCAGCCCTGCCAGACCCAGACATGATAACCCAGGAACCCAGTGCTTTAGCCACTGTTCCCACCAGGGGACAGATTTCTTGTGAAAAGAACACCAGATAGAGAGGCTGAATTGCAAAACCTCCATTTACATAGGAGTTTGCCTTGGACTAGCCCATTTCCCTTCAGCACATCCCAAAGGCATGGGACCGCCTTGGCACAGCTGACAGGAGATGTCCCAGACACCTGCTGCAAGAGCCCCAAGTCACTCTGCGTAATGTGAGAGGAAAACCAAAGTTCCCTGGATCCCGCCCCCCCCACTCCCCAGGGAGGCCATGGGGACATACCCAGAGTCCCTCCTTCACCAGTTGAGTCCCTCCATCTTCCTGAAGAAAGCCTTACTCAACAGCACTCGTCATTGCAGAGGAAGAATTTGGTTGCAAGGCAATGCTCCCCTCTGATCTTGCTCAGGCTGTTTGACAGGTGAAAGAGGAAACTTCCCTCTTTAAGGAACAGTAGTGACAGTGCTTATAAATTGAAAAATAGAGGAGGTCAGTGGCTCTACCGTTCAGATTTCACAAACCAATTTTTCCCCCAAATACTGGGGAACAGCAGAGACGTGACAGCTTTTTTTCTGTTTAACAAATAGAACTTTCTATTACCACTTATCATATTAGCATTTCATAAAAGAAAGGACATTTAATACCAGAAGAAAATAAGGAATGTGATCCTGCAATTAAGAGCTTGTCCTTTAAGTTGATTCAATTTAGTTTTATGGAAAAACCTGATGTTTTGCCCTGATTTTTCTCCCTTCACTGAGGATCAGGGAAAACCACTTGGTGGACCAGGCAGGCCATGGGCCAGTATTTGGAAACCCAGGACTGTTGAATGAAGAGGTGTCTTCAAATTTGGAGTTAAAATTTTAACTGCAGGTATTTGTTTTTCTGCATTAGCTGCCCCTGGACTAAGAAATACTTCCGGAATAGATTCACCTTGGAAAAAAACAGGAAAGAACAGAAAATTGAAGTCCAAGCGGATCAAACCTCGAGACTCATCTGAGAGCACTGGATCTGGGGGGCCCGTGTCTGCCCGGCCCCCGCTGGTGGGCTTGAATGCCACAGCCTGGTCACCCTCGGACACGTCCCAGTCCAGCTGCCCGGCCGTGCCCTTTCCCACTCCAGTGCCAGCAGCTTATTCGCTGCCCGTGTTTCCAGCGCCAGGGACTGTGGCGGCACCCCCTGCACCTCCCCACGCCAGCTTCACAGTGCCTGCTGTGCCCGCGGACCTCCAGCACCAGTTTGCAGTCCAGCCCCCACCTTTCCCTGCCCCTTTAGCCCCTGTCATGGCATTCATGCTACCCAGTTATTCCTTCCCCTCGGGGACCCCAAACCTGCCCCAGGCCTTCTTCCCCAGCCAGCCTCAGTTTCCGAGCCACCCCACACTCACATCCGAGATGGCCTCTGCCTCGCAGCCTGAGTTCCCCAGCCGGACCTTGATCCCCAGACAGCCATGTGCTTGTCCGGCCACCCGGGCCACCCCGCCATCGGCCATGGGTAGGGCCTCCCCGCCTCTCTTCCAGTCCCGCAGCAGCTCGCCCCTGCAGCTCAACCTGCTGCAGCTGGAGGAAGCCCCTGAGGGTGGCACTGGGACCACAGAGACAGCAGCTGTGGGGGCGGACTGCAAACCTGGCACTTCTCGGGACCAGCAGCCGAAGGCACCTCTGACCGTAAGGATTTTCTGATGCTCTTTCCCCAAAGCAGGCAGCAAACAGCACACCTGGCAGGCCGGCCACACATGCTCAGTTCAGACATGGGGGTTATAGGATTGAGGTTTCCACCAAACCCTGTAGATTGCCATCCTATCAGAGTAGATGATTCGAAGCCTTTTATTGTCGTGGAATCTGAATGAAGGAGGAGAGATTGTGGTACAGACTCCAGAAAGCAGCATGTGACTTGACAGGATTTATGGGCTTCGAATGTTTAAATGACTCTTCAAAGATAAAGCACAGTCAGGTTAAATACCAGAGCTAGGGCTCCTCAGGGTGTGACGCCAGAACCTGGCTCAGGTGGCCCCGGTGAAGGCGGAGAAGGAGGGGGACACAGCCCTAAAACCAGCGTGACCTCAGTTTCCATCCTCTGCAGGCATAGGGACACTGTGTGGGATTCTTAACCAGTTAATGAAATGGTAGTTGTATTTGCAGTTAAACACTTGTGTTTCTGAACGAGCTCAAGTGTGTGGGAACGCCAGCAGCAGTGCAGTCCGTAGGCCTCAGGCGATTCCCTGCCTTGGCCGGGGGACCTAGGGCTCCCGGGTGAGGAAGTGCAAGCATGTAGATCTATGGAGCTTCTCCCAGTCCTCCCGCCACCTCTGGGCTCCTGCTTCTGGAGTCCTGGGCCTACAGTCTGGGTTTCCAAGGAGAGGAGAGTCAGGGATGCTCCCCAGGCCAGGCCCCGCCCTCACTCCCAAGGCAGCCCCCACAGGGGGTGCTGTGAGAGGCATTTTCTCCATCCATGTCTGCTGCATGCGAGGAGGGGGCTGTGGCCAAGGAGCAGCCTGAGGCTTTCCCCCCTGGAGCCCAGGTATTGCCGTCTTCCATGTGACTCTTCCAAAATTAAATGTAACTAGACGGTATCCATAGAGCATCAGTGGAATTTGCATCGTAAGCCTGGTGGTGATGCGTGGTCTGCTCGTTAGGCCCTCCCTGGCCGTGAACCTCGCAGCCGCTCCACAGCGCCCCTCCACCCTCACCCCACTCATGCCCCCCACCCCGCTGCATGTGCTGTGTCCTGACTGAGCCCCTGAACAGCAGTGTCTGCTTCCTCTCCCTAAAGCGTGATGAACCCTCAGACACGCAGAACAGTGATGCCCTTTCCACATCAAGCGGCCTCCTAGACCTCCTGCTGAATGAGGACCTCTGCTCGGCCTCGGGCTCTGCTGCTTCGGAGTCTCTGGGCTCTGGCTCACTGGGCTGCGACGCCTCCCTGCGTGGGGCAGGTATGTTGGCCCTGGCGGGGTGTTAGGCACTTGGGAGGTTCCCGCAGGATGCACTGCCCCAGAACCACAGGCCGGCCTCTGTGCTCAGAACAGGGATCACCGGCACTCCCCAAGCAGCTGTCAGAGCCCATGCACACACCCACACAGACACACTCTCCCTGTTCAGCATGGCCGGCCCTAGCTAGTCAGAATTCCACATCCTCCCTGTTTGCTTCTGATTTCGGTGCCTACAGGCCTCACACCCTGGTTCCTTGTGGGACCAGCCCTCTGACTCCCCAGATAGTGGTTTGCCTTCTTGCATTAGTTCCACTTGGTGAACTGAGGGTGTGGAGCACCTGCAAGCCTCTACCCGCTGGGATCTTTCACATGTGATTTGGAATCTCAGTCACCAGAAATGCACACACTCTCCACAAAATTGAAGCTCCCCTACTTCTCTGGAATGAGCTTTCACCTCTCCTCCCTTCGCAGGCCTGCTGCACAGGTGAGGCTGGCTAGGGAGCGCTCCAGGCCAGCTGCCTCCCCTTGTGGGAAACTGCAGTGCCCTGTGGTCCGCATGAGTGGAGATGGTGAGAGCTTGGGAGAGGTGGTCAAGGCTTCTAACACGCAGCTCTACCTGAGCTGCTCACGGCTTCACAGGAAAGAATCGCCTGCGTGGCACTAGCAGAGATCCTGTTTCCTAATTACCCAGAGCATTCAAGAAGTGGGAAGAGAAGGGGAACATGCACCGGCACAGATAGCCAATAGCTAAGAAGGCGCTGGGCTCTCTCAAATCATTCTGACTTTGAGGAAGCACATTATGCAAGGTTTAATTTCATATGGCAAGGTTTTGACGCACCACGTTTTTTGTTTTTAAAGGCAGTAGTGACACAAGTCATACCAGCAAATATTTTGGAAGCATTGACTCCTCAGAGAATAATCACAAAGCAAAAATGAACACTGGTATGGAAGAAAGTGAGCGTTTCATTAAGTGCGTCCTGCAGGATCCCATCTGGCTGCTGATGGCAGATGCGGACAGCAGTGTCATGATGACATACCAGCTGCCTTCCCGGTAACCACCCAGTGTTTTCCTAGGCACCTGGGGAGGGATGGGGTTCAGGAGTTGCCAGAAACAACAAGGTCAAGGTCATTCAGATGGGGCGGGACGTCCCTCCGAAAGACTTAGATCTAGTTGAGTGCAGCAGAGAAGCAGGCTTACCTCTGGACAATTCTGCCAGGCTAGTACAGGATGACCCTGGCCCTGCAGTGTGGCCAGGGTAAGCCGAGGCCATGTGGATTCACACCCTACAGCCTTCGAGGAAGACAGGCCCCTGGTGCCTCCTTCACTGTGCCACGCTCAACTTTTACAAAGCATTGGTGCCAGCATGTCTTGCTTTGTTGCCCTATAACCCTGTGAGGTAAATGGGGTGTGTCTGGCTGTCTGACTTAGAGTTGAAGGAACCAAGTGTCAGAGTAGGTGACCAGCCCAGGGAGCGGGCTGCTCTGCAGTGACCCGAGGGCTCTGTGTCCACATCAGGCTGCCATAGGGAACTGCATGTGGTCCCTTCCCCTGCGGAGGAGCACCCGCTTGGCATGGGAAGCTGGGAGGAAAGAAAGGAAGGAAAAATGAACCCTGTGTAAGTCTGTTTCCACACTGCTGTAAAGAAATACCTGAGATTGGGTAATTTATAAAGGAAAAGAGTTTCGGTTAACTCACAGTCCTGCAGGGCCAGGGAATCCTCAGGAAACTTACAGTCATGGTGGAAGGGAGGAGAAGCAAGCACCTTCTTCACAAGGCGGCAGGAAAAGAGCACAAGCGAAGGAGGAACTGCCAAATACTTATAAACCCATGAGATCGCGTTACAACTCACTATCACCAGGACAGGGTGGGGGAACCGCCCCCATGATCCAGTCACCCCTCACCAGGTCCCTCCCTCAACATGTGGGTATTACAGTTCCAGATGAGACTTGGGTGGGGAGACAGAGCCAAACCATATCAAACCCCTAAGTCCTCTGGTCAGCTAGTGGATATGGGGGCTCCATCTCCAGGGCAGCTGTAGTCCAGCCCAGCACTGGCCAGTGGCAGGGGAATGCCATCCTGCTGGCAAGAATCTCCCGGATGAACCATTCCTGTGTGGACCCGAGCCCCAGGGGACAAGGTTACACCTGCAGATACCCAGCTCTCAGGCCTATTGCAAGATACAGTAAAATTAAATCTTGACCAGAATCATCATTTTCATAGAAAAACTACGGGTTCTGTACTAGGGAGATTAAGTTACCTTAAATGGAAATTTTTTTAAAGAAAAGGAAATTTGCATTAAACAAAATCATCTAAAACTACATTATTTATTCTGAAAGAATAAAAACAGAAACCCTTAAGACATTTGAAAGCTTACCAATTTCTAAATATCTTGCGAAGAAATTTAGACGCGGTTTTGAAGGAGGACAGAGAGAAGCTGAAGCTCCTGCAGAAACTCCAGCCCAGGTTCACGGACAGTCAGAAGCAGGAGCTGCGCGAGGTCCACCAATGGATGCAGACGGGCAGCCTACCCGCAGCCATCGACGTGGCAGTAAGCTCGCGGGGCTCGATTTCTGATATGGTCCTGAAAGGCTCTGTGATGGGGATTCTCTGTACTATCTTTGCAACTTTTCTGTCAATTTAAAACTTCTAAAATTAGGCTGAGCGTGGTGGCTCAAGCCTGTAATCCCAGCACTTTGGGAGGCCGAAGCGGGTGGATCACGAGGTCAGGAGATCGAGACCATCCTGGCTAACACGGTGAAACCCCGTCTCTACTAAAACTACAAAAAATTAGCCGAGCGTGGTGGCGGGTGTCTGTAGTCCCAGCTACTCCGGAGGCTGAGGCAGGAGAATGGCATGTACCCGGGAGGCAGAGCTTGCAGTGAGCCGAGATCGTGCCACTGCACTCCAGCCTGGGCGACAGAGAGAGACTCCGTTTCAAAAAAAAAAAAAAAAGAAAAATTCTAAAATTAAAGGTTTATTTTTTTAAAGGCACAACACTGTATCTACTTCAAAGAACTTTCTTCCAGTGGCTTTTCAACGTTGTTTCCAAAAAGGTTGAAAAATCTAATCTCAGTCACTTGCTGAAATCTGTTTTTCCTTTCTTTCAATTCTGTTTTCTATTTTACAAAAAAAACCTCTCCTGTCACAAATCCTCAGTGTCCATGGAGAACATTAAATAATGGTGGGAAAAACAAGTTCCTGCTGGTGTGCTCTCCAGGCAGGTGTCCTTCCAGCGGCCTGTGGGCACTCCACTCCCTCTCTCCTGCTCTCTGCTGACCCCTCCCTCCCACACACCATGGAAGCTGCGCTCGTCAAGGTCTCAAGTTCTCCAGCAGCCGAACACAGTGTCACTTCTCAGTCCTCATCCCAGGGACCATTGGCAGCAGTGAGCGGCTCTCTCCAGGGAGCTGTTGCTACGCTTGGTCTCCAGGCCCTGTGCTCTTCAAGGCCGTCCCTCTGAGCTCTTGGCCTCCCCACAGGCTCTTCCTCTTCTCCCCACCCTCGGGCTCAGTGTCTGCACCTCTTTTCCCCGCCTGCATCCTGCAAGCCCTGGAGGCATCCCGGGCTCTACTTCTCAGGCCCCAGCCAGTGGGTTGGCAAATTGTCTGGGTTCAACCTTGAAGATAGAAGCCCATCACTTAGTGCGTCCAGCATCACCACACAGGTCCAAGTCATGAGGATGCTTCCATGGCATGAGCCCTGGATGTCAGAGTGGCCTCGAAGCTGCACTCACTGCTCCCTGTGTCACCTCCAGTCAGATTCTGTCCCTCACAGTTCAGATCCCTGCCAGCGCTGTGCCACCTCAATCAGAATAAGTGGTTGCAAAGCCATACACATCTGACCGCCTGTCCACATCTTCTACCTCATCTCCCATTTCTGCTCTCCTTCCCTCCTCTCCAGCTACACTGGCCCCTTAGCTGTTTCCCAGACTACCCTGGCAGGCCCCTGCCACAGGGTCTTCACATGTGCCCAGCCCTTTGCTTGGAATCCTTTTTCCTCAGATAGACCCGTGGCTCACCCTGGCTGCCTTAGGTCTGTTTTCCACCCGCTGCTGCATTAGTAATCTATTGCTGCACGGCAGATGGCCCCAACACTTAGTGATTTCAACAGTAAACATGTATTACCTTGCACGGTCTCTCTGGGTCAGGAATTTGAGAGCGGCTTAGCTGGGTACTTCTAGTTCAGGGTCGTTCCTGATGTTGATGGTGAGATACTGGTGGGGGCTTCTGTCACCTGCCAGCTGGAGGACCAGCTTCCAGGAGCCTCACTTGCAGGCCTCTCTCACACTGCTGGCTCTTGGCAGAGGCCTCAGCTCCTTGCCCTGGGGACCTCTCCATAGGGCTGCCTGGATGTCCTCACAGTGTGGCAGGTGACTTCCCCAGAGAGGAAAAGAGGAAGCCAAGGTGCCTTTTAGGACCTAGAATCAGAAGTCGGGTACTCTTTGTTAGAGGCAAATGCCTAAGTCCAGCCAAGGTTTAAGGAGAAAGGAATTAGGCCCCACCTTTTGAGGGAGGAGTGGCAAAGAGTGTGGATGCGTTTCAAAACCATTGCGTCACCTTTTCTGTGGCCTGCTGTGAATGTCCAGTTGAAAATCACAGATGTCCTCCATATACCCTATGCCTCTGGAGCCCTCCTTATTGTCCCTCTCTGCTACTAGAGTGCCAGCTCCTGGGACAGGGATTTTGGCCTTTGCTGCCAGCTGCCTCCTGGCTGACACCTGGTCACCTGCACCTTACTCAGTTTGAATGACTCTGTCGCCCAGGCTGGAGTGCAGTGGCGTGTCTCTGCTCACTGCAAGCTCCGCCTCCAGGGTTCAAGTGATTCTCCTGCCTCAGCCTCCCGAGTAGCTGGGACTACAGGCACCCACCACCACGCCCAGCTAATTTTTTGTATTATTAGTAGAGACAGGGTTTCACTGTGTTAGCCAGGAAGGTCTCGATCTCCTGATGTCATGATCTGCCTGCCTTGGCCTCCCAAAGTGCTGGGGTTACAGGCGTGAGCCACCGCGCCCCACCAGTTCGAATGACTTTCGTAACAACTCAGTTCTCAAGTTTGTTACTGATCTCTCTTTTTTTTTCTTTTAAGGAATGTGTTTACTGTGAAAACAAGGAAAAAGGTAATATTTGCATACCATATGAAGAAGATACTCCTTCTCTGGGACTCAGCGAAGTGTCGGACACCAAAGAAGACGAAAATGGATCCCCCTTGAATCACAGGATCGAAGAGCAAACGTTACTAACCCCTGCCCCACCTCAGCCCAGCAGCCAGCGAGGTACACCAGGTGGTGCTTGGAAGAGATGAAAGATCTTCATGGCTGTTTCCACTGAAATGGACACATATGCTCATGTTGCTTTTTTTGTTTTAGAAAAAAAAAAAAAAACATAGTTTTCTGAAGGGGTGACTTAAAACTGTGGCGAGTGGGGAGGGTTTGGAAAGAAATATGTTTTTATATATAAAATATATATGTGGAGTTCTGTGGGATGGGGAAGAGATTTTAGTTGTTATTTAACTTGAGAAAGACTAAACGCCTCTTAGTGTCAGGGAAGTTGCCTCAGTGCTCCCAGAAGTCCTGTGACTGTGACGAGACCTCTGTCTGCTGCACCAGCTGGGGACTCTGGCTTCCAGAGCTTTCCCAGGGTGTTTGGATCAGATCAAATTTTGTCCTCTCTTGGGGACTGCTTTTTATCTTAATTATCATTTAGTCAAGGTAGAGTTTTTTTTTATACATAACTAATGGAGATGGCCTCTCCTAGTTTTATTTCAAAACGTTTCACATCAAATGGTGTGAAGCATTGTTTGGCAAACCAACAGCTTTGGCTTCTGGTGTGGTCAGTATTTCAGTCTGACATAGCTTTTGTTTGTTTGCTCTGGACTAAAGAAGCCTAGTGGTTTGTGTGGCCAGCTCCATCGGATGAATGCACACGCAGACGCTCTGTATATTTCTGCATCATTCTTGTCTCCTTTTCAGACCATGATGGCCAATATGGAGATTAAAATATGTCATCAGTCATCTCTTTATGGTGACTTCCCTCTGCAAACCAGGCTGTGACCAACACATGTGAGACCCCATCCTGTTTGGTCTTCTTCCGTTGGAGCCACCCAGACATCTGCTTCCACCCAGCCAAGCCCACATCGCATCTCCTGGCTGAGGGCAGCCACTGCCACTCAGTCCCACAGCTTGCGACTGCATCTGTATTTTCAGGGGTGCAGTGAGCTCACCTCTCCCACTGCACCCTGGGTTGGGTGCCCAGCCCTCATTCTTTTCATGAGCCCGACCTCTCTCGGAGCAGCTTCAGGCCTCTACCAGTGTCCCCAGCACTTTTAGGTCATTTGGACACTTGGGGAAAAGTCAGGCCAGTCTGCCTAGCTTTTTACAAAACCTCATGTTGCATTGTATGTTCCAAAGATGGTTCAGAAAATTTAATATTGGTCCCTGGTGGGAATTCAGAGTTATCACTGAAGAACAGTTGACTTAAAATTGGACCAAGACTATGAGGCTTAAAAGGGACGAGGGTTTTCTTTTTTTTTTTTTTTAGATGGAGTTTCTCTCTTTTTGCCCAGGCTGGAGTGCAGTGGCGCCATCTTGGCTCACTGCAACGTCTGCCTCCCAGGTTCAAGCGATTCTCCTGCCTCAGCCTCCTGAGCAGCTGGGACTACAGGCGACTGCCACCACACCCAGCTAATTTTTTGTATTTTTAGTAGAGACAGGGTTTCACCATGTTGGCCAGGCTGGTCTCGAACTCCTGACCTCAAGTGATCCACCCACCTCGGCCTCCCAAAGTGCTGGGATTACAGGCGTGAGCCACCACGCCCGACTGGGACCAGGGTTTTCTGTTTTTTGATGGAGGTGAAATATCTTGGTAATCCACTAGGTTTTCATCGTAAAACCATCTTATGCCTGACTATTAAACCTATTTTTCATAAATACAAGAACACTTTAATTTTTTGTTAATTTACCAAGTAACATCACCTGCCTATGCCTATGATAAGGTAGCAGTCTGCATTCTTAGGGCAATTAGATGTTACAAACTCCTTGCCTCTAAAGTCAGATCATGAAGGGATAGATGTTAATCTAAGGTTACAGTTATGTTACCGAAACACAAAACTGCCAAAATCTTACTCTGCTGTTATGAATGTTTACCATCAGCATTATTTTATTATTTAATATACGCTCATTGATTGTTAACTGTAGCTTCAGCGTGTGCCAAGCAGTTGACTTAACAGGATCATCTTGTGAATTTGTTTACATGATGCCAAGCATCAAGTCATGTTTTCGTTAGTGTGTGTGCTTACACAGGTGTTAAACACTTTTTCTCTATTTTAAACTGAGCCTTCTTTTTAATATATTCCTAAAGAGATATGTAAATAAGCTCTCAGAGTTTGTGTGATGATTTGTTGAGCCTTGCCGGACAAGTGGTTTGTTTGTGTGCAAACCAAACTTTCTTTACCCAGTGCAATAGATCTGTTTGACTGCTTGTGTCTTTTTATGACCTGTTTGCCTTTTAGAAAATTGGTAAATAAAGCAAGTATATTTTTATTTTTACTTGTATGTATTTTTCACATAGCACAAAGGAAAACCTGAGTAGAGATCAGAGATTATTTTTTAAATTTTTTTTTAAAAGAACTCCAGGAATTCTGCATTAAAGAATCTTACATCCCAAAGGCCTCCTGGTGGTCAGCTCCCTTATAGCGTTTGCTTCTTGCTGGTTCCCTTCCTTCCTGTGCATGTCACACACACACCCTCCTGCAGGCTGCAGGAGTGAACTCTGTGTAATGCACACCTAATCGTGTCATGCTCCAGTCTTTTCACTTTCAACTGGAGGGGTGCAGCTGTCTGGCTCAGCCCCAGAGTGCCCCCAGCTCTGCCTCCACGTGCCTCTGTCTTCCCTGCATCCCTGCCCTGGGTTACCTGGCCTTTCCAGGCTGGCTGCCTGTCTTCTGGTCATGGGGCTAGGTAGGGCTAAAGGTGGGGCGGTCAGGAAGCTCCACCAGAAAGGTCACATGTCTCCATTGCGAATGATACGGGCAGGGCAGCATAGTCCCCTGACCCCAGCCCTTCTTTCACAGTGATGAATGAAGCCTTGTGAGGCCAAAACTGTGGAAGCCTGAAGAGTTGCTCCCCATCCCTCCCACTCTTCAAACCATGACCCTGGGGGTGGGAGCAGAGAGCTGAATGGATCCTGAACCCAATGCCCAGCCTCTGAGAGCTCCCTGAGCAGAAGGGAGGGGCTCTCCTCTGCCTGCTAGCCTGGCTGCCTAACGCCAAGTATTGATGGGATAAAAGGCAAAGTCCTCCTAGCGAGCACAGAGGCCTCTGCAAACTGCTCTAAATGGCCAGATATGGTTGTTTCGCTGAACCTGAGTTCTTTTGGAAGACTCTTAATTATATTTTTATTTACTATATAACCCCAAGGGTTTTATTTCCAAACCAAACGGAGATTCTCTGAGTCTCCTGGGCAGATTGCCCACAAGGGTCCTGGACAGTCTGCAGGCCACAGCTGCCTTTGTTCCCCCAGGGATTTATGGCCTGCCACCCCCACCGCTAACGGGTACCCCCGCAGCAACCACCGCCCTGCCTAGCCTCTGCTGGTCTCTGTTTCTGGCTGTAGGGGGATCAAAGGGCTCAAATGCTCAGAAGTCCATACTCAGGCAAACTTTGAAGGCAGGACTGGCCCACGGGACAAATGGCAGGAAGTGTTGGCTAGGGGAGGCTGCTGTGAAGGAGGGAGGGAGGGCTTCGTGACCCCAAGATAGGCCAGGCTTCTGGGACAAAAAGGCCATGCCAGCTGGCCAGTGCACCGCTAAAGGGAATTGAAGCTGGCCTTGCAGAGGGGACCTTGGGCAACTTCCAGTACAACCGAGAAGGATTTTGCTGATGTACAGCCTTCTCTACTTAAGCTCTTTTCCCTGAAGGGTCCTTGGTCACACTGTGGCATATCCCAGTGCTTAATTTCTCCTTCCCTCAACTCCAGACAGCATTCCTCAACCCCCACCCACTCCACTGTCAGACAAGGCTTTTGAGGTCCCTAGTCCTCCCTTTAGCCTACTCTGTCATAACTCCTATCACCTGTCCTTTTGTTTTTACAAGGTCAACTTTATATCATGTCCCATAACCATAAACAATCCTTCCTTGCCTTCTGTATAGATTAATTCTAAATGTTAAAACCGTATGAACAGTGTTACATTGTTGTGACTGTGAAAATTGTTGTCTCCTGAGCCAAGTAATGTGCTAGGATTACATTTCTTGGGAAGCTGTTTGTTTTTCCTAGAGTTCCTAGTTGGTTTTCATTTTTTTTTTTGCTTGCACCATTTGCCTTTATCATGTCCTCCTTGCCCCTCAAATCCAGTTCCCCATCCAATCAAGTGTTCAGTCAGTCTTTACCCAAAGTCCTCTTTTGGGGCCCTGATCATCCTGTTGCGATATAAATTGCCTAACATAAAGCAATTTATGGATGCTCTCATCCTAAAACATCTTCTCGGCCTTGTTCGTTTGGATAATGAGAGGAGTGTTAATCAGTTTGCAAACTTGGGACTACAGGAAATATCAGTGAATTTATTTTTCCCTATCACAGTTTCTCAAAGTAGTGGAAATGTCATTGTAGTTACTTGGGGGAGTGCGGGTTCTCCTTCCCTGGGGTGACGTCTAAGTGGTGAAGCAGAGTAAAGTCACAGGCCAGTAATCCACTTCCTTGGGATCCACCACTCCAGCCCCACCCTGCCAGCCCCACTACTGGGCAGGTGGGGAGTGTGTGAAGTAAAGGGGTAGTTTCACATCCGGGTGAGTGATGCTGGGCTGGGGGAAATCTCAGGACCCTGCTCATAGAGCAACCAAGAGCCAGAGCAGGGACAGTTGGGAGCGGGCGGGAGGGGGTTCCAGGTAATTACAGAGGTCAGTGAGGTGACTTTGGGAGCTTTGAAACCTCTCACCAAACTCACCCAGCGGGAAGCCTGCAGGGGTCCCTCTGGTGGAGAGGCGGAAGTAAAGGGGCCGTGGGAGGCCTGTCAGACCTCTCTAGGGGCAGTGGGGCGGTCGGTCTGCAGCCTACTCCTGCTGCTCCGCTCAGCTGCTGCGGTCCCATGACGTTCCCCTCCCACGCGGCCTTCCAGCCCATCCTGCCAGGGACACCCCTCACCTTCCCTACCTACCAGCGCTTCTGTGAGGCCAGGCTCTGCTGGGGGTGCGGGGAGGTGGACAGGGGGTCCTAGGTCAGACTGTGCCCTTGTCCAGGGACGCTTATAGCCTGGAGGGGCTCAGAACAGACCCTGACGATCCCAGCCCGGGTGAGTAGTGGGGACTGAGGAAGGCAGGTGCTGTGCGGGGCAGGCTGGTGGTCGGCCGGCTGGGGTCCGAGAAGGCGTCTCCGTGTTCCGGCTCCTCCACGCAGCGTCTGGACTGACGCCGGGGCAGGAGCTGGGCAGGGGTCCCCAGGGCGCTGCCCGAGGGCGCGGCTCCACCGCCCATGCAACACGCCCGCGGCCAAGAGGAACCCAGCAGATGGGCGGCCCGCCGCGATGGGGGGGTCGCGGGCGTCTGGCCGGGACAAGCGCCCGCCGCCTGCCCGCGGGACAAAGCGCGCGAGACAAAGGCGCGGCCAACACCTGTCGCTCTTGGCGCGGCCGCCGCTTTTCTCCGCCGAAGCGGCCGCAGCTGCCAACTGTCACGGGCATCAAGTTACGGGACCAGACGGCAGCTTCGGCGGGCCTGGGGGGCGGGGCGCGGAGGACGAGGAGGGGAGGAGGGAGGCGGGCGGGGGGCAGGGGAAGGGAAGGAGGGGGCCCCGGGGGCCAAAGGGGACTAGGGGGAGATGGGAGAGCTCAGAGGGGGCGGGGGTGGTGACCCGCAGAGCCCGGGGGAGAGCGGCGCGGGCGGGAGCACCCGGGACCCCGCCCCACTAGGACTCCAGGCTGGCGGAGGGCGGCGTCGGGGGTCTGGCCCGGCGTCTGGACGAGTCCGGAAGAAACTCAGGGGCCGCCTTGCCACCGCTGCCCAGTGGACCCTGCCTCCCCGGGGCTTGGCAGCCACCCCAGCCAGGACCTGAAACCCCTCTAGGTCCAGAGACCGCGGACTTGACTGTGGCTCTGCACACCAGGGACGCATCTCCTGGGGCCAGTGGCCCGAGCGCTCAGCTCTGGAGGCGCCATCGGTGAAAGAGGGAAATGAATGAATTAATGCGTGAAGGAATGAGTGGACGGACGGACGGACGGGTGGACGCCTGGTCGCACGCGCGGCAGATCAGTGGTCCTAGAGCAGCAGACGGAGAGAAACAAGCGCAGGCAGGGCCGCAGCTCCCCGGGGTCGCCGCCCCGGTGCCGTCCCCGCGGGGGTCTCGGGAAGGCCGGGCTGGGGGCCCCGCCTAGCTCAGCCAGCTGCCCGCCCGCCAGAGCCGCGGGGCCGCACAAAGCGCGCTGCCCCGATTGGCTGCAGCGCGCCTCGCGGTCGGCCGCCCCGGGCCCGCGCGGCCAATCGGCGCATTTAAATGCAAATAAGTGGCTATAAAAGGGGCGGGACAGTGGCGGGCCGGAAGCCGAAAGGAGCGCGGACGGCTGGGCTGCTGCTGGGCGGCCGCGGGGCAGCGGAGGGCGCCGGCGCTCCCCGTCCCAGCTGCTCCCAGTCCCCGCCACGTCCCCGGCGGAGCGGGCATGGCGCCACCTGCGGCGCCCGGCCGGGACCGTGTGGGCCGTGAGGATGAGGACGGCTGGGAGACGAGAGGGGACCGCAAGGTGCGGGCCGGGGCCGTGGGCGAGCAAGCGGGTGGGAGGCCGTGCGGGGCTGGGACTCAGTGCCCCGCTCCCCGCAGGCCCGGAAGCCCCTGGTGGAGAAGAAGCGGCGCGCGCGGATCAACGAAAGCCTGCAGGAGCTGCGGCTGCTGCTGGCGGGCGCCGAGGTGCGGCGGCCGGGCAGGCGCCGTGGGGCTGCGGGCGGGCGGGTCCGGGAGCGCGCTGCCGGCTCACCGCCCTTCCCGCCGGCGCAGGTGCAGGCCAAGCTGGAGAACGCCGAGGTGCTGGAGCTGACGGTGCGGCGGGTCCAGGGTGTGCTGCGGGGCCGGGCGCGCGGTGAGTGGCGGCGGGGCGGGCGGGGGCGCCGGACGCAGGCTCCTGTAACCCCCGCCAGACGGAGGACTTCCCTCCCGGCGCCCCTGTCCTGTAGGCGGCGAGGGCTTCCCCCGGAGCAGGGTGCGCCCCCGCGTCTCCTGGGTGAGCCGCGGGCCGGGTGGGCTGGGCCACGCTGTCGCCGCTCACCGCGCGGGATGCGGCTCTCTCCCTCCCACCCTCCGGCCCAGAGCGCGAGCAGCTGCAGGCGGAAGCCAGCGAGCGCTTCGCTGCCGGCTACATCCAGTGCATGCACGAGGTGCACACGTTCGTGTCCACGTGCCAGGCCATCGACGCCACCGTCGCTGCCGAGCTCCTGAACCATCTGCTCGAGTCCATGCCGCTGCGTGAGGGCAGCAGCTTCCAGGATCTGCTGGGGGACGCCCTGGCGGGGCCACCTGGAGCCCCTGGGCGGAGTGGCTGGCCTGCGGGGGGCGCTCCGGGATCCCCGATACCCAGTCCCCCCGGTCCCGGGGACGACCTGTGCTCCGACCTGGAGGAGGCCCCTGAGGCTGAACTGAGTCGGGCTCCTGCTGAGGGGCCTGACTTGGTGCCTGCAGCCCTGGGCAGCCTGACCGCAGCCCAAATTGCCCAGAGTGTCTGGAGGCCTTGGTGACCGATGCCAGCCAGAGTCCTGCGGGGGTGGGCCCGGCCCTCCCTGGATCTCTCCCTCCTCCCAGGGGTTCAGATGTGGTGGGGTAGGGCCCTGAAGTCTCCCAGGTCTTCCCTCCCTCCTCCGATGGATGGCTTCCAGGGCAGCCCCTGGTGACCAGCCCAGTCAGGCCCCAGCCTCGTTTCTTAAGAAACTTTTAGGGACCCTGCAGCTCTGGGGTGGGTGGAGGGAGGGAGCCACAGGCAGGAGGAAGAATCTTGTAGAGCTACCAGCGCTCTCCCAGGTTCACCTGCCCAGCCTTCACCAGCCCTGTGCGGGCTCTGGGGGCAGAGGTGGCAGGAATGGTGCTGGGCACTAGTGTTCCAGGCAGCCCTGGGCTAAACAAAAGCTTGAACTTGCCACTTCAGCGGGGAGACGAGAGGCAGGTGCACTCTGCAGCACTGCCCAGAGCTGTGATGCTCTGTACATCTTGTTTGTAGCACACTTGAGTTTGTGTATTCCATTGACATCAAATGTGACAATTTTACTAAATAAAGAATTTTGGAGTTAGTTACCCTTGAAGTATTGTTGAGTGATGTGTCATTAATGTGTCAGATGTGTACATGCTAAACGAAGCACATTTCCCCTGCATCTGAGGCTGGTGAATGTCCTTTAAAACCTCACCCTTTCTCAGCAGAGTGAGCAGTGTGATGGTGGTGGGGATGCACTCCGTGGCTGTCTCTGCAACAGGCAGTACTTCTGTCCCCCATGCTAGGCAGGTCCTCAGGCCCAGCCTGTTCTTAGGCATTGTGTGTGTCCTGGAGAAGGATTTTGTTTGCATGAGGCTTGTCTCCAGGGTAACTCAGCAATAGGGAGATGACCTGTCTCTGTGCCATTTTCTTGTTCATGAGCTTCAGGAATAATAAAATAATGCCTAATTGCTACCCATTTGGCTTGAAAGTATCTTTCAAAGACCTGTTTTAGGACCCACGAGCATGACATAGACATCAGTCTACTTGTGTGAGGTTGTTGCTTATCTTGACTGAAGAAGGAACTTCCCCACTGCTGCCATTGACTTCAGGGTCAAGGAGACTCACCCAGTTTGTGGCCTGAAATGAAAGCACCGAGGCCCCAGGGGGCTTGAGCCTTAGGTCAAACTGGGTCCAGGAGGTCAGAACCCTCAGGGATGGAGGGTGGCAGGATGGGCAGCTGGGGTGCGGGACCCTGCCCTCTTGGGCTGGGCCAGACCTGCAGATAGCACGTGGTCAGCCGGCTGAAGTCACTGCCACAGTTACCCTAGCCCCCTCCTCCTGCTCCAGGACCCCAAAGCAGCAGCTTCTCACTGTGGGTTGGTAGCCCCCAGGCTAGGGCCGAGGTGTGACAACTTAGCATTGGCGTCGGGGTCACCTCTCTGGACACGTGCTTTTGACTTAACACCTTTCCCAGCAGCCCCTTTACAAAAGCCCCCAGCAGGTCCTGGCCCCCAGGGGTGTTTCAAAGTTTGAGGTTCACTCTGGCTCATCTCAATTCAATTATAGAAGCCACTGGGCTATAACCAGATGCAGCTTCACTTTATCATCTGGAGCTGAGCTACTGGGGCAGTGGGGGAGCCAGCGCCACAAACGAAGGCTTGAGCAATGGAAATATCATTCCTGGGATTATTTTAATGTCCTCAGACAGACTGATGTAGGATGTGCCCATAGGGACACAGATGGATAATGGGCAATCCTGAAAGCCCTGGCTCCCAATAGCACCCAGAGGCCATGCCAGTGAGGGAGCATCAGCCACGGACTGCTCAAAGGAGCAACTTTCACCTCTCAAGTCCACTCATCACACCTTTCCAGAGGCCCTAGGAGGGCGTGAAGGGGAAGCCCAGGAGGCAAGGTGCAGGAGGCTGACCTGGAGTAAAAGCATTGCTAGGACCGGGGTCAGAAGCCACTAACCCAGAACTCTGGCCCCATGCCCCTCCAGCCCTAAAGTCAGCTTCACAGTACTCCTCGAGTGCAGCTTCTTTTGGAAATGTAAACTGGCTCCCACACCAGTGACCACTGTTGGCCTTCTGGGGCTGAGAGCTGCTCTTGCCTGCAGTGCAGCCTGGGGCCACCAGCTTCCCAGTCAGCTACCAGCTCCTCTCCCAGCACCCCCAGGCCTCCCACAAGCCCTTCTCTGGGGCTGTCTCCTTCCCACCCAGATCCCTGACCCACTGTATTACTTTTCTATGGCTGCCAAAACCAATGACCACACTCTTGGTGGCTTCAAACACAACGGTTATTATCTTGCAGTTCCACGGGTTAGAAGTCTGTCAGGATTCACTGGGCCAAGATCAAGGTGTTGGCAGGCAGGGCTGTGTTCCTTCTCCTGCCTCTTCATTCAGGGACCACCCACATTCCTTGGCGGATGGTCCCTTCCTCCATCCTCAAAGTTCCTCGGAAGCATTGCGTCTCTCTGACCCTTCTTCCGTGGTCACGTCTCCTCCTTCTACTTTTAAAGATCCTTGTGATGACACCAGCCCCCTGGAGGATCCAGGATAATCTCCCTATATGAAGGTCTTTAGCTTAATTCTTAATTGCATTTGCAAAGTCCCTTTTGCCATGTAAAGTAGCATATTCGCGGGTTCTGGGAATTAGGATGTGGTCATGAAGGACATTCTCTGTGACACCTGCCCGCACCCTGGCCCAGGCGTTCTGCCTTCCATCGTGAAGCAGTGTGGCACCTGCTTCCCACATGGGCATGGGCCCCCATCCCTGCTCACCTGCTCAGGGACCCTGCTCTCCACTGCACCATTAGCTTCTCCTCCCTTCTGGATCATTCTCATTAACCTACAAACAGGCTGTAATGTGAATACCTTCACTCGGAAGAACCTCCCTGGATCTGACATACTGTTAGCCTCTGTCTCATTGCTTGAAAGAAAAATTCCTTGAAAGCGTCATCTACACTTACTGCCTCCACTTCCACACATCCCATTCCTCTTCATTCCTTTCCAATCAAGCTATTGGCCACCCTTCCACTGGAACTGCACAGTCAAAATCTCCAGTGACGAGCATGTTCCCCAACCCAGTGGGCATGTCTGCATGTCAACCTCACCTCTCGTGGGTTATGACTCATCCATCTGGAGGCTCCTCCTCCATTCTCAAGGGCACCACACCAGCCTTCCTTCTACCTCACCGGCCATCCTCAGTCCCCTGTACTCAATGCTCCTCCCTGCCGACCTCCACCTGGACGTGTTCTTCCCAAGGCTCTGTCCTCAGCCTTCCCCACCACCCCTACACCCAGTGACACCATCTGGCCCGTTTTGCCAATCCCGTACCCTTGATTCAAAGCCCCTCTCCAGGCGGCTGGCTCCTCTCCATCCTCCTGTCCACTCAGTGACTGCACTTAGATGTCAGATGGGCTCACAACACCACCAAAACAACAGATCCGCAGGCATTCCCACTTCTTGGCACCCCATGGATTGAGCAAAAAAATCCAGACGTCACCCTCAAGTTCACCCTCTTCCCGCCATCCCACTTCCTATCAGTCAAGCCCATGAGCACTTCTTTTTTATTTTTATTTATTATTATTATTATTATTGTTATTTTGAGACGGAGTCTCTGTCGCCCAGGCTGGAGTGCAGCGGCGAGATCTCGGCTCACTGCAACCTCTGCCTCCTGGGTTCAAACGATTCTCCTGCCTCAGCCTCCCGAGTAGCTGGGACTACAGGCGCCCGCCACCACGCTCGGCTAATTTTTTGTATTTTTAGTAGAGACGGGGTTTCACCGTGTTAGCCAGGATGGTCTCGATCTCCTGACCTCGTGATCTGCCCGCCTAGGCCTCCCAAAGTGCTGGGATTACAGGCGTGAGCCACCAAGCCCGGCCGAGCTCTACTTCTAAGCGCTGCCTCCACGTGTCGTCTTCTTTGCCACCGACCGAGTCCAAAGCAGCCTCGTTTCTAACCTGGGCCTCCGCAGCAGGCCTCTGACTCCCTCCCACTCCACTCCCTTCCTGACCGCGACCTTCAAGACTCTACCCGGTTCAGCACCTCCGCTCCCCGGGGCTCCCCCGTTCCAGCCCTCCCCACGCTCTGCTCAGGCTTCTGCAAGTGACCCGAGAGCCAGGACCCGGACGGTCTCGATCAGCCAGCGCGCCCAGCCCTTGAGCCCTTCCGGGACTGCCCGGAGCCGGCGCTGGGGAATACCGAGCCCCCTGGAGCCGGGTTCGAGGAGCGCCGTGCGCTGGGAGGTGCTCGGAGGAACCGAGGCCTTGACCACGCCCCCTCCAGCCCCGCCCCGCCAGAGGCGAGCCGCGGGGCCTCCTGGGAGATGTAGTTCCAACCCCTTTACTTAGATTTTTTTTTTTTTTTTTATCAGTTTTATTTAAGAATTTCCAACAATGACACCTCTTATAAAAAGCATCCAAGCACAGGACACAGAACTGCAGCAAACAGCATTCTTATGGGTAGCTAACAGACATTAGAACTTCTACCCTTCTTTGAGACATCAGAGTTCACTGGTGAACTCGGCTTCCAAGTCCTCCTGCAAAGCACACCACAAGCTCAGTCCATGTTCTCAGCCCATCAGCTTCAGTTCACATTGCCACACTTACATATCAGTAACAGAAGAGAACACACACCATACAGCATTCACAGCAGTTGACAAAGGGGTAGGCGGAGTACGAGTATCATTTCACTTAACACGTTCAAATAAAGTGGGCTATCTAAGAACAAAAACTCACTTAAAGTCTTCCAACAGATGTGGATGTCCTTTGAATGCAAAAAACATTCGTACGTTATTTGCT
Organism: Symphalangus syndactylus; assembly: GCF_028878055.3. Classification (NCBI taxonomy): domain Eukaryota; kingdom Metazoa; phylum Chordata; class Mammalia; order Primates; family Hylobatidae; genus Symphalangus; species Symphalangus syndactylus. The sequence continues at coordinate 142,790,650 of NC_072430.2, read as the reverse complement.
ATCATTGCTGTCTGCACACTGCCACCAAAGCCGCAGGATTGAGAGACACATCTCGCCAAGTTGAAAAATATCCGTTATACACCATCAAGTCTCTGCACGTGCTCTCTCCTTTTCTCACTCATACTAGCCTTTCATGCCTCGGTACCACCGTCAATCCCACACAAGGTTTCAAAAGTTCAAACAGCCTTCTGGTTCCATATCACAGCCTTGCGTTCAGAGCGTTTATACGGCTCCATGAAATAAAGAGTAGCGGATAAAAATGGGACACCCACCGTCAAAGACGCGGCCTGTGATGCGTGATGACGAATTCTTGAAGGAGAAAGCATGTAGACAGAAGGGTTCCTATGGCAGAATATTCACAGCACTACTTTCAATCAAGTGCTTCTTCCATAAACATTTGAAATGAGATGAACTACAGAGATTAAATGAAGGCTTCATATTGTACTTTTGTATTTGAGGGGAGACAAGTGTTAAAAAACAAAACAAAAGAACCAAACTGTGACACCATGATCTCCTAAAAGGAGATTTTCTTAAGGAAAAAAATCCATATGGTGGGGTTCAAATTAAAACAAGGAATAAAGAACGTAGTTCTAATCCATGGCTTCCATTTTGAACATGCAAAGAATTCACTTGACCAGTCCAGGGATAAAATATGACCGGAGAAACCTTTTGATACCAATTGTAGTATGTTGGTTTACGAATCAGGCAAACAGCAGTTCACTTTCAGCCACTCAATATTTCAACCTTTCATGTAACAAAACTTATAAAATTCCTTTAGCTGTTCCTTTTTCTAAAGAAAAATGTCAAAAATACTGCTGAATATACTCCACATTGAACAAACCAATTTTGAAAATTCTTAGTACATATGTATTTTACAATGTATTTACCATGAGTTTAGAAAAAGTTGAATTCCGACCATTCTATACCAACCAACCACAACCCCACTGTCTACATTCCCCAGCCAGAAGACTTAGAATCCACGCTTGAGCCAAAGCCGCCATTAAAACCACTGCCAACCCTGCATTTGATGCTGATCCCCAACCAATTGCTGCACCAAAATTAGAACCACTATAAGAGTTATTTCCAGAACCGAAGGCCTGGTTTGGCTCCCTCTGCATGTTGCCTTGGCTTTGGTTATTATCCGATGGGCCTGGCTGGTTCGCTGGCTGGCTAACACGCCCATCGTACACCAACTGCTCTGTAGCGCTGCCTGGGGGGCAGCCATCATGACTGGATTAATGCTGAACGCACCGAAGTTTATCCCACCACCCATATTACTACCTTGATTGTTTCCCAAACCAGCTCCACCCCCTCTACTATTACCAAATCCACCGATTCCCAAAGCCACCTGGAATACCACCAAATCTTCCACTTCTTTCTGTCTATTGCCATTGTGCTTGGGTTCGGCATTGGATATATGAACACTGATTCCTTTAATCAAGTGCTCTCCACAAAGAGACTGAGCAATCTGATCCTCTGCAAATGGAACAAAGGCAAAGGCCCTGAACGGGTTGGGGATGAAGGCATCCATCACATCCCCATACTGAGAGAAGAACTCCCACAGCTCATCCTCAGTCATGTCCTCTGTACAGCGCCCCACAAACACTTCTCTGCTTCTCAAAGGCTCATCTTGGCTTTGCTGCACCATAAGAACTTCTCCAAAGGTACTACAATACTCTTTCAGGTCCTGTTCAGTTGTTTTCCACGGGAGACCCAACACTATTCAATCGAACGGGTCTTTTCACTTTCACTGCTGATGAAGCATCTGTCTCACCCATTTTTCTTTTGTTACCTTTCGGATAGTTGACAACATACACCAGATTTCTCCAGCCAGCATCGGGGGCATGCAGAATTCCTTCTACCAGCCGGACACCTCTCATACATTGAGACACTGGATTCCCGTAGCAAAGCCCACACGCCCCTGGAAACCGGGCTGTAACCGTGGACAGCAGCACCTTCCCATCGTCTTCCGATGGTATTTCAATGGGCTCATCGTTCTCATCTTCGGTTACCCGAATATATTCAGACATCTTTTACTTTTCCACTAGGCCGCTGCTGGGAAGCCCGACAGGGACACCGAGGCAGCGACGGACCTAAGGGCCAGTTTTTTTTTTTTTAAAGAGGCCACCACATGCTGAGGCGGGACTACAACTCCCAGAGGCCTCCGCGGCCCGGAGGCCACGCCCCTTGGCGGCGAGCTCTGAGCCCTTTGCGGCATTTGACACTCGACATCCTCGTGCTTCTTAAAGCACGTGCCCAACGGTGAGCAACTGCATCCAACGGTGCCCGAGGGACTCGCGCTGCCCGTTAAGCAGCTTTGTGGTGGCGGAGGCTGGGCTGCGGTCTCTCCGACATCCTGGGGCAGAGGAAGAGGTGAAGGCTCTGCAGCCCCCGCCGCCCGATTTACGCTTGAGGAAGCGAAGGCCAGACAGGTCCTCTGCGGGGCCAGCCCACGGCTGCCGGGGGGCCCAGCCCGAGAGAGCGGGACCGGGCTGCGGGGCCCAGCGGCCTGGACGGCGGAGCGTTGAAAGCTCCCCCAGGGAAAGGAAGTGCAGCCGAAATCAACGACTGAGGTCATGAAGGAGGGGACGCTTGAGGCCGTGGAAGGGAAGCAGGTTTCTCCAGGAGGGAACCCGGGCCTCCGCTTTGCTCAGCGTTCCCCTCGCGAATGTGTTGAGCAGCTGTTATGTGCTGGGGGTACAGAGGTGAGACTCACAAGGCCCCTGCATTGTCTTTAAGATCAGCAAGACCCCGCAGAGAAGCCAATCCAACGCACACTGCCCGAGGTAGATGTTGGCATTCCTTGATAGACGGCAGCCAGGGAAGCCCAGGTCTGACTAGATTATTGTCAGTACTTGGATTTGAATGTATCTGGCAGGAGGAGGGTTAAGGTTTAAGCTGTGCTCAGAAGCCCCTCAGCTCTTCATGGAATCTCCCAGGCTTTTCAGTCTTGCATCCTCATGGAAAAATACTGCCCTCCCTGGGAAACCATGCTTTCTGTCCACACCTGCTCTGTTTCCATGTCGCTGTACTACCTATTGACCTGTCAATGGATGATGACACTTGGGGTACCATCCTCTCTCCTCCAGATCTTGCCCCACCTTAACCTTGAAAGAATATTAAATGCGCCCTTAGACGCCAGGAACCATCCCTCAAACCTTGCCATTCCTCTCTGTTGAACCTGTTCCAAATCTTAAGTGCCAACCTCCATCTTATCCGCTTTATCCTGGGGAACTTGTCCTCACACCCCGTTGAGGTTTCTTACTTATTGTCCTACTGTTTTCTTCGCACTCCAGTTTCTTAAAAACAGTCATCATTCTCATTTTCTTCATTTCCTCACCACCTGTTTGTCCCTAACAAAATTTCAGTATGGCTACGTTTCCTGCCGTTCTACTACAGAAAACTTCTGCCAGAGTCTCCAATGAACTCCTGATTGCTGAGTAGACTCTTCAGTTTTCTCACCTGAACTTTGCAGCATTTGATACTCAACATCCTCGTGCTTCTTAAAACATCGTTCTTGCCAGAGCGCAGTGGCTCACACCTGTAATCCCGGCACTTTGGGAGGCTGAGTTAGGCAGATCGCTTGAGCCCAGGAGTTCAAGACCAGCCTGGGCAACACAGCGAGAGTCCATCTCTACCAAAAATGCAAAACATTAGCCAGACATGGTGGCCTGCACCTGTAGTCCCAGCCACTCGAGAGGCTGAGACGGGAGTATCATTGGAGCCTGGGAAGTCAAGACTGCGGTGAACTGAGATCATGCCACTGCGCTCCAGCCTGGACGATGGGAGTGAGACCTTATCTCAAAAAACTGTTCTCTGTCTAGTTTTCTTGCTCTTCCTGTTCCACCATTCCTTCTCAGGTTCTGGCAGTGGCTCCTCACAACTGGATATTAAATATTGTTTTTTTTTTTTCTTTTTTGAGACAGGTTCTCATTCTGTCTCAGGCCGGAGGCTGGAGTGCAGTGGTACGATCATGGCTCACCACAACCTCGACCTCCCAGGCTCAAGTCATCCTCCTACCTCAGCCTCCTAAGTAGCTGGGACTATAGGCGCACACGCACACCACCATGCCTGGCTGATTTTTGTATTTTTTGTAGAGAGAGATGTTTGTAGTGTTGCCCAGGCTGGTCCCAGCAATCCACCTGCCTCACTCTCCCAAAGTGCTGGGGTTATAGGCATGAGCCACCGCGCCCGGCGAATATTGTCTTCTTAAACATTGTGCCCCACATTTCTTTGCTAGGCCCTCTTCTCTAGCTTCTAGGCTGTAATCTGTATGATCTCCATGGCTTCGCCTGCCGTGCCACCGGCTGCAAAGTCTATTTCCGGCCCAGCCCTTTCTGGAGTTCTCACAGAGTTTATCCAAATGCCCCTGGCTGTCGCCTCTCAGGAATCCCACAGGTTCTGCAACAAGTTCAAATGTGAACTCAGCTTTCCAATAAAACCTGCGCTTCCCTTCATGTTCTGGATCCTTGAGAGCAACAAGGTCATCAATCCCTCAGTCTGGAAACCAGACGGTCCATGGAGACACCTCCTTGGAGCCCTGCCTGGGCAACCTTGACCTCCCAGGTTCCAGGGGACACTGGCGCCCTGCAGGTAGTGTCCAGGAACTGGCAATCCTACCACTTCAATAGGTTGAACGAACAAGTGGATGAGTCTTAGCCATCCCTTTCCCTCTGTCCGGCTCCTGCATTCTTAGTTCAGGTTCTTGTCGCTCACCTGGAGAATGGCAGTGGTCATTAAGAAAACCCCCACCTTGAAGGTCACGCCCTGAGCTTCAGTCTTTTCAAAAGCCCAACACTGCAGATTCTCAAAGAATAGTAGGCCTGGTCCTCACGTGGGCTAACTCAGAACTTACTGACTGCCTCCACGCCCCCTGCGCCACCTTCTGTATCCATGCCCTTGCCAGATATTTGGTTTGCTGCATGGCCAAAGCCGCTGCTCTGCCCTCTGCATGCCTCCAGGTTTGGCTCAGATAGACTGTCTGCCTGAAGCCTTTCCTGGCCACCCCTGGTTTTATGCAGTTTCCAAGGCTTCTTTTATTTCCCTGACAGCATAGTCCAGATAATGTTTGCTTGTTCATTCCACAGTTGTTAACTGGATGCCTGCTCTTTGTCAGGCATTCTTCTAGTTGCTGGAGACAGACAGCGCTTCTTCTCAAGTTTATGCTGTTATGGGCAGATAGGCTGTTGGGTTGTTGATGTTTGTCTTTTTTTTTTTTTTTTTTTTTTTGAGACAGTTTGTGCTTTTGTTGTCCAGGCTGGAGTGCAGTGGCATGATCTCGGCTCACTGCAGCTTCCTCCTCCTGGGTTCAAGTAATTCTCCTGCCTCACCCTCCCAAGTAGCTGGGATTACAGGCACCCGCCACCACACCCAGCTAATTTTTGTATTTTTAGTAGAGATGAAGTTTCACCATGTTGGCCAGGCTGGCCTCGAACTCCTGACCTCAGGCGATCCACCTGCCTCAGCCTCCCAAAGTGCTAGGATTACAGGCGTGAGCCACCATGCCTGGCCTGTTGTCTCTTGATCCTTGAATACGCAGTCTCTGTCTCGTCTGTATTCCTGCCTCCTATTTTCTCTCTCCTGCCTCTATTTTCTCTCCCTCCCTCTTTATCTCTTAAACCGTTGTCTCTTCATCCACACCATGGGAATGGCAGTAGTACCTACTTGTTTTGAGGGTTGAATGAAATAGCACGGACAGCCCCTTTTTCAGTGCCTACTGTTGGTTGGAATTCCCTTTCTCTTTGTTTCCACCTTGTTCTCTTTGCGTCTTCATCCTCCCCTGCCTTCATATCCTTCCCTTCCCCATCTCACCAGCTCTCTCTTCCTCTCTCTGGCTCCCTTCCTCTCTTCTCTCTTCCCTGTCTCTCTGCCTCTCTCCGTTTCTTTCATTCTCCCGTCCCTGTTTCTGTCTCTTCCTCCAACCCACCTTTGCTGGGCTTTCCCTGCCTCTGCCCCTGCCTTGCCTTCTTTGTCTTTCTCTAGCCTCCCTCTGCCTCTACCTCCCTCTCAGACGAGAGCAGGTGACTCCCCTGATGCTTCCTGCCCCTTCCCTGGCGGTGGGTGTGGAGGGGGTGACTGTCCAGCTTCTGCAGGGCCAGTGACTACCTCCACCTTGTTCCTGCCCTGCAGGGTCTAAGCACCTCCCTCACGCAGGCAGAACCCTGGCTCCCATGTTCACCATGCTGAGAAAGACCTGCGGGGGACAGCAGGAGGACAGCCGGGGAATGGGCCCGCACTTGCCCAGGTGAGTGCTGTGGGGAGTCAGGCCAGCCCTGTGGAGAAGGCCGCTGGAAAGGGGGAACTGATGCTGCCCTTCCTTATAAAAAGGGCCACTCAGTCCATGTAGCTGAGGACCAGCACCAGGCAGGATCTTTAATGGGACTCTGGCCTTTGTTAAGGGGCCACAGGCTTGTTTAGGGAGGCGGGGACAGAGTCAGGAGGGAGAAGTACCACTTCTCCTGGGAGCGGCATGGAACACAATAGCCCTGGGGCGGGCCCGAGCCCAGCCCTCGGTTTCTAGCTAAGGATCAGGTGAGAACCCCCAGACGTCTAGCGCCCTGAGGAGCCTGGCTGCGGGCTGCTTCCTCTTCCAGAAGTCCCTGCAGATCCTGTCCTCTGGCTTTGCCCTGCCTAAGACCCAGTCTGCACCAAGGCTGACTGGAGAGAGAGGGCTGTCCCTTTGTGCCCTACAAGTGCAGACAGTGTGTGGGTGCCTCCCCTGGGCCCTGCACAGGTTCTGTGGCACCGGTGGCATGCGGGAAGGTGGGAGGAGGCACACCCTGCCTTTGGGAAGCTGAGAACAGATCCCTGGGGGCAACCTGTGCCCCTCTAACCAGGAGGAGTCTCAATAGGAAATTTTAGCTACTCCTGGTGGAGCAGGGCCTGTGCCTTAAGGAGAGTGGAATTTCCGAGGGACAGACATTTCCTGACCATTTGTGAATAGGAAACAAGGCAATGGGAGAACAATCAATGGGGCATGGGAGTTGAGAAAAAGGTGACATGACCTCTGACAGGCAGGCTCCTGAAGGAAGGCTTCCTGGTGGAGGTGGCATATGAGCCTTGCAGGACAGGTAGAGGTTGAAGGATGAGACAGAGGAGGGGGGCTTGCCTTTCAGACCCCAGACGCCACCATGCTCCCTATCTTGACGGGAATTTCCCAGTGACAGGGCAGGAGTGAAGCACAGGGCCTTCCACTGCTGGGAATTTGGCTGTGTTGGCGCGTGGGGTCTGCCCTGGGGTGCATGCTGCCTTCGCTGGCTTCACCCCATTTCCCTCTCTCCCCTTCTTACCATCAGAGGCAGAGCTCGCGCATGCCCGACCTCGCTCGTCACGGCTCCCTGGGCAGCAGCGCCCTGGCAGTTGGAAGTGGAAGGCTTATCAGAGTCCGCGCAGCCCCACCGCCCTCCCCACTCTCGGGGTTGGGCATCGGGGGACAGGGCCAGGGCAGGGAGGAAGACGGAGCCCGGCTCACCCCACAGCTCAGCCCATGAGGGTGCGCAGAGCAGGGCTGGCAGGAGTGGGCCACTCCACACCCAACCCTGTTGAAGAAAAAGAACAGAAATGGGGAACAGAAAGTTGTCGATTGCTGTGTAACAAATTGCCCCGCAGCTTAGCCCCTCCAAACAAACGAAGCTCCACAGTGTCGCGGGTCAGACATCCAGGCCCGGTGAAGGGGCCTCTGCCTCAAAGTCCCTCTCGAGGCCTCAGTCCCGGCCCGGCCGGACTGTGAGTGGATTGCAGGCTCCGTGCGGGGAGGCTCAGCCTCTCTGCTGGCCCCGTGGCTGTGGGCAGGATTCAGTTCCTCGTGGGCTGTTAGAGTGAGGGCCTTGACCTTTTCTGCTTTTTGGCTGGAGGCCTCACTCTGTTCTCTGCTGCACGGATCATTCTTTGGCACAGCTCCCGCATAGCTGAGCAAGCCGCCAAGGTGGGCTCCTGCAGCCAAAGGGAATTCTCCCCTCTTTCTGCTGTGTTCTCTTTGTGTCGGTTCAGCCCCGGGGAGGAGGTTCCACAGGACAGACAGACCAGGAGTTGGGGGCGTTGAGGGCCATCTCACAGGCTGCCCACCACAGCCCCCACGCAGCTACCTGTGTCTGTGTTCTTGCCACTGTCCCTACCCTCCAGGAGTGGGTCTGGTCCCATCAGGGAGGGCAGCGCTCTCTTCACTCTGCCCTTACTCTGGTGTTTCACTGTGATTTTAAAAACTGAAACTGTAATTGTTACCCCTTGACATAGCTGCACCCTGAGAGGGCCTCTGCCACGCCCCTCCTTCTCTTAAGCCTTTCCAAGCTGTCTGATGTTTTTTAAATCCCATTTCCTGAGTGACACAGAGCATCTTTTCTTAAGCTTATGAGTGACTTATTTGTGTTTTCCTCAAAGCTACAGGGGACCCCCAATCTGTTTGTTTCCAGAGGCCCTGATGGTGTCGTCTGGGGAGTGGAGGAACCTGAGGGAAAATCCCAGGGGCGAGTCAGGGGAGAGCTCTGTCCTGGTGCCCTTGCACGTATCCACATGGGCCACAGCTGCACCCGGCTCTCAGCAGAGGGCCTCGCCATGCTCCTGGGCACAGCTGGGCCCTCTCACCTCCCTGCAGCTCCTGATGCCTCCCAGGCTCCGCCGAGGTCACCTTGGGCACTTAGCATGGCTGCAGCTCTTTGCAGCCCGGTGTCCTGTCATCCATGTGGTCATCATGTGGTCGCTTTTGGGCATTGCCCTGTGCAAGGTCCATGGGGGCTGGGCACCGTTGGCCATTCTTTCTTTGGTTGTCTGTGCAAGTAATAAACTGAATCTGAAAAGGTCTTCAATTTATTTACCAGCAAATCTGTCAGCCTTGGCCTTGCCTTGTGCTTGACAGAGCGGAGGGAAAAGGAGGACAGACTCGGTGGGGGGTGGGGGTGAGTGAGGAAGTCCTGGGCCAGGCCCCCCCTGTTTTGAGGATGCTCCGTGTCTCCCCTCGCCCAGTGCCACATTCTGCTCTCTGCCTCTTCTTTCCACAACTTGGTCCATCCCCTGTAAGGCTTGGCCACTTCTCCCTTAGGATACTGTATTTTACCCCAGCCGCCCCACCTGGAGAGCCTCTGAGGGGTCGCAGGCGCTCCTCCGGGGCCTGCCGGCATCTGAAGCAGAGGAGCAGAGGCCTAGACCTTCCTTCGTCCCCAACACCCGGCGACGGACATTTGCGGGCTCTCAGCAGCGATGAACGAATTTTACATTGCACAGCTGGATATATACCCACCACCTGAGTGTACCATTCACATGTTACTGGACTTTGTCAGATCTAGTTAATCCTCCCTGCTTTGATCCATTTGATTTTTTATGCATTTCCAAGTAAATTAGAGACCTCAGGCGGCTTCCCTCACACTCCAGTGCGTACATCATTGCAGTCCATTTGCCACCGGGTTTTCCTTTGGATGGAAAGCTTGGCGTTCAGTGCGACGCCCTGCTCACGAGTGAATACCTGCTGAGTTTTGACAAGTGTGTGCTGTTTGTGCCTCAAAGCCTTCTCAAGGTCCTGAGACCATCAGAAGGTTCCCTCACACACCCTCCAACCAGTACCCTCCCGTGCAGGAGAGTGATGCTGGAGCCTGAGGCAAAAGGAAAAAAATGTGTTTTTTGTGTGTGTGTGTTTTTTTTTTTTATTTTTGAAACGGAGTTTTGCTCTTGTTGCCCAGGCTGGAGGCTGGAGTGCAGTGGCGCAATCTCGGCTCACTGCAACCTCCACCTCCTGGGCTCAAGCGATTCTCCTGCCTCAGCCTCCCGAGTAGCTGGGATTACAGGTGTCCACCACCACGTCTGGCTAATTTTTATATTTAGTAGAGACAGGGTTTCACCATGTTGGTCAGGCTGGTCTCAAACTCCTGAGATCAGGTGACCCACCTGCCTTTGGCCTCCCAAAGTGCTGGGTGGGATTACAGGCATGAGCCACTGCGCCCGGTCAAAAAATGTGTTTTTTAATGTTAATTTTTTTTTCCACAATGTTTCAGTAAGTGGAAAATAAAAAAAAATTGGAAAGTGTGTATATTAAAACTCAAAATATTTTAAGTTGAAATATTTTACTTACACAAAAACGGTAAGTTTACTCTCCTTACTTAAATGCAAACAAACTCGTGAATATTTCTAAAATCTACTATCTCGTTTTTCAGTTGAGAATTGTCATGTGAATTTCTCTTGACCAAGTGATGATCTGAAATAATTTTTCACTAACTTCAGCTGACCAAAATTTCTTTTAAAGATGCCACTGTGGCTGGGCACGGTGGCTCACGCCTGTAATGCCAGCACTTTGGGAGGCCTAGGCAGGCGGATCACAAGGTCAGGAGATCGAGACCATCCTGGCTAACACAGTGAAACCCCCCCTCTACTAAAAATACAGAAAATTAGCCGAGCGTAGTGGTGGGTGCCTGTAGTCCCAGCTACTCGGGAGGCTGAGGCAGGAGAATGGCGTGAACCCGGGAGGCAGAGCTTGCAGTGAGCCAAGATAGTGCCACTGCACTCCAGCCTGGGCGACAGAGCAAGACTCCATCTCAAAAAAAAAAAAAAACCAATGCCACTGTGTATTAAAAAGCTTCTCATGCTGGGTGCAGTGGCTCATGCCTGTAATCCCAACACTTTGGGAGGCCAAGACCGGAAGATTGCTTGAGCCCGGGAGTTCAAGACCAGACTGGGCAACAACGTGAGACCCTGTCTCTGCAAAAAATTAAAAAGTTAGCCAGGTGATCATGCCGCTGCACTCTAACCTGGGCGACAAAGCAAGACTCTGTCTCAAAAAAAAAAAAAAAAAAAAGTTCAATGTTTACAAATATCTTTAGTTTGTGAAGTGCCTTGGTTGCATTTGATCTTGATCTCCACGGGGAATCCATGTGTGTTTTTAATGTAGTTTTTTTAAACAGATGTAAGAATATTCTGTCTGTTCATTGAATTCGCACACAAACACAAACATACAATGCTAAAACAAGTCATATTTCATTTCACAGAAGCAGAATTTTTTCATATCAATTATGAGCTGATTGAGCACAGCAGTTTGGGGCTGTGCTGAGCTATGTTCATGTCACTGCTCTCCAGCCTGGGCAACAGAGTGAGAACCTATCTCTTTAAAAAAAAATTATGAGCTGAGGAAGACACAATTTGGCATAATCATTTTTGGAGGGAAATAGTAGCTTATACACCCTTGGATAACCTGCCATAGTTGTTCTGTGATCATATCCCTGGCCACAAGCGTGTTTTATGTTAATACCTTTTTCCAACCTCTAATTTCATAAGCTAGACCTAGTTTTTTCTTTGATTTCAGTAAAGTCAATGCAACTTCTTTTACTGCTGATGGCATTATTCTTCATGTAAGTGTGCTCATAGTCTGACACACTTGTTCACAATGGGCTACATCTGGTGCACAATCCAAAGTAAGGGGCTGGGCTTGATGGCTTATGCCTGTAATCCCAGGACTTTGAGAGGCAGAGACAGGAGGCCATGAGTTCAAGACAAACCTGGCAAATATAACAAGACCCCATCTCTTTTAAAAAATTAAATTTTTCTTAAAAAGCAGGGAGCCAGATGTGGTGGCTTGTGGCTGTAATCCTAGTGCTTTAGGAGGCTGAGATGAGAGGATTGCTTGAGATTAGGAGGTGGAGCTGAAGTGAGCTATGATTACTTCAGCCTGGGTGACAGATTGTGACCCTGTCTCTTTAAAAATGGAAGCAAAAGTATTTGCTTCTTTTATTCTTGATAATAAATCAAATATAATTTTCTAGTAGCAGTACACATTTGCTTCAATGTTATTAGGCACAACATCCTTTTTTATTTTAGTCTTTTGGAGACAGAGTCTTGTTCTGTTGCCCAGGCTGGACTGCAGTGGCATGATCATAGCTCACTTTAACCTTGAACTTCTGGGCTCAAGCAATTCTCCTGCATAGCTAGGACTAGAGGCGTATACCACAATACCTGGCTGTCTTTTATTTTGATTTTTTTTTAGAGTGGGTTTTGCTATGTTGCCCAGGCTGATCTGAAACTCTTGGCCCCAAGTGATCCTCTCACCTTGGCCTCCCAAAACAGTGAGATTTCAGGCATGAGCCATGGCTCCTGGTTCCCTTTTTTAATGATTAGCTATAAATTCACCTAAAGTTAAAAACATGCCACATGTGGGCCTCCAGTAATTTCTTGTGATCCTCTAAGATGTAAAATATTTTTTGCCTAACATGTAATATCTAAAATCACTCAAAATAATCTATTTTTGTTTCACTTATTTTATTGCATTCGGCAAAGCATCATTTATTAAACTGTCAATCTGAATATTTTCAAAAGACACTTTCATTTTAGAAAAGCATCACATGAGCCAGGTGCAGTGGCTCACTCCTAAAATCCCAGCTGCTTGGGAGGCTGAGGTGGGAGTGATGCAGTGGCCGCTCCGGACGGCCTGCCGCTGCCAGGAGCCGGGGACCAGCAGGAGCCCTGCCCCTTCTGAGCTGGGGCAGGAGCAGCTCCCCGGTGCCGCTGCAGCTGCCCAAACTGCGGCTGCCAACCTGGGCCTCCCACACTCCACGGAGCAGGCAGGAACCTCACCGGCCCCTTCCCTGCCCAGCAGCAGCTGCCCAAACCGCAGCTACAGACTCAGGCATCCCTGCACTCTTGGGGGCCCGGGAAGGTCCCCCTGACCTCACAGGCCCAGAAGTGCCTGCTCCCACTGCCTGGCCTCTCCCTATTCCCGATGCCTGCTCCAATCTCAGAGCAAAGTCGGGGCTGAGCCCTGGTGCCATGAACAGCAGCAGAAGGCAGACAGATTCCTGGGCAAAGGAGGACGGGTCCCTGGTGAGGCCCTACCTTCAGGCCAGGGAGGGCCTGAAGGTTGGGGGCCAGGGAGGGCCTGAAGGTTGGGGGCCAGGCTGCCAGTCCCGGAGCATTGGAGTGGGAACTTGTGCTGCCTTCTCCGGGCTGCCCATGGCTGCCCTTGGACCAATCAGCACGCACTCCCTCCCCTCTAAGGCCAATAAAAACCCTGGCTCAACCAGAGCTGAGCAGATGAGGGGAAAACCAGCTGCAGAGAGGAGCTACCCTCTCTGCTGAGAGTTTCAGAGACCTGCAGAGACCTTGGGACTACCAGTTGCAGAGAGGAGCAACCCACTCCGACCCACTCTTCTCTGCTAGGAGCTGGGCAGACATTGGGACAATCCCCCTGCAGAGAGGAGCCACCAGGGCTTCCTTTCTGCTGAGAGATGAACACTCAACAGGACGACTTGGCTACAGAGGAGCTCCCCACCGCGGGCCTCCTTCAGGCTGTTCTAACAGTCAGTAAAGCTCCTCTTTGTCGTGCTCACCCTCTGCTTGTCTGCATATCTCATTCTTCCTGGATGCAGGACGAGAACTCAGGCAAAGGTGCCACCGGCCACAGAGGTTTCCAGTCATAAAAGTGACACCCCAAAGATCCTGTAACAGGAGGATCACTTGAGCCCAGGAGTTTGCGTCCACAAATGCAGTGAGCTATGATTCATTGCATCACTGCATTCAGCCTGGGTGACAGAGAAAGACTCTGTCTCAGAAGAAGACAAAAAAGAAAGCTTCACAATAAAACAAAATTTTCACGGTTACAAATTCTGTTTAACTGTGTCCAATCTTTGGAAACTTTTTTTTTTAGTTGCAAAAGTTTGATTTTATTGCATTGCTGCAGAAAAGTATGCATGAAAAATAAGGACAATTTTTTTTTTTAGAACACATGAGCAGTCACAATGAATTCATTTGCCATTAGAACATTGAAGAAAAATGTTTTGTCAGGTGCAGTGGCTCATGCCTATAATCTCAGCAATGCAGAGGATCCCTTGAGGCCAGGAGTTCAAGACCAGCCTGGGCAACTTAGTGAGATGCCCCCTCCCCACTGCCCCATTTCTGAAACAAAAAAAGAAAAGAAAACAAGAGAACTCTAGAAATGTCCATTGTGTGAAGTAGATTCCCTAAAATCTAAATCTTTTCCTTTGTGATCAATTCAGGTATGTGATCTATTCAGATCATTTTTACTTTATGACAAAGTAGCAGCCACAGTGGATAATTATTGCAATTCATTTGAAATGGCATCTTCTCACTTTTTTTTTTTTTTTGAGATGGAGTCTCATTCTTGTCACCCAGGCTGGAGTGCAGTGGCACAATCTTGGCTCACTACAACCTCTGCCTCCCGGGTTCAAGCAATTCTCCTGCCTCAGCCTCCCGAGTAGCTGGGATTACAGGCACGCGCCACCATGCCCGGCTAATTTTTGTGTTTTTAGTAGAGACGGGGTTTCACCATGTTAGCCAGGTTGATCTTGAACTCCTGACCTCAGGTGATCCACCTGCCTCGGCCTCCCAAAGTGCTGGGATTACAGGCGTGAGCCACCGTGCCCGGCCAGCATCTTCTCACTTTTTTGCTCAAACTCATGTTCATTAGTTTCTGAAACTTCTAAAATTTCTCTTTAATGTTTTGAAGCAGATTCTTTAGTTAGCTGACTTTGATGACAACTCTGTTCTGATAATATCAACATGAGAGGACTCAGTCATTTTCAGTAGCCAAAATACTGTATTTCTAGCCAAACTTATAGTTGTTTCCTATAATTTTTATATATTTCTGCATGTATTTTTCTTCTTCTCCTGAACATTGTACCTCTTGGCTTTTTATTTCTCATTTATTTTTATTTTAAAAAATTATTTTGTAGAGAAAATCTTGCTATGTTGTCCAAGCTGGTCTCCAACTCTTGGCCTCAAGCAATCCTCCTGCCTCGGCCTCTCAAAGTACTGGCATTACAGACATGAGCCACTGCATTCAGCCACTTGGCTTTTTAGATACTGAAACCTCCACCTCCCAGGCTCAAGCGATCCTCCCACCTCAGCCTCCCAAGTAGCTGGGACTACAGGTGCATGCCACCATGACTGGCTAATTTTTGTATTTTTTTTTTTTTTGTAGAGTTGGCATTTCTCCATGTTGCCCAGCCTGGTCTCCAACTTGGGAGCTCAAGTGATCTGCCTGTCTTGGCTTCCCAAGTGCTGGGATTACAGACGTGAGTAACCATGCCCAGTCTCAATACCATATTTATCTAAAAACTTTTAGTATGAATTTAAAATATATTTTAATATAGTATTTAATTGTGGAAATTATAATAGATATTGATTTACATTAATTAACTTAATATGAATTATAATATTTAACAAGTAGGTGTACATAAAATTTTGTATCAAAAATACAGAAATCTCTGTTGTGTACTGAGAGTAAAAGAAAAGAATACAGAAGCCAATTGGTGGGAATGTAAAATGGTGTAGTCACTATGGAAAACAGTTTAGTGGTTCTTCAAAACACTACACATAGAATTACCATATGACCCAGAAATTCCACTCCTAGGTATATACCCAAAAGAATTGAAAACGGGCCGGGTGCGGTGGCTCACGCCTGTAATCCCAGCACTCTGGGAGGCCAAGGCGGGTCACTTGAGGTCAGGAGTTCAAGACCAGCCTGGCCAATATGGTGAAACCCTGTCTGTACTAAAAATATAAAAATTAGCCAGCTATGGCGGTAGGTGCCTGTAGTCCCAGCTACTTGGGAGGCTGAGGCCGAAGAATCTCTTGAACCTGGGAGGTGGAGGTTGCAATGAGCTAAGATTGCAATCTCGGCTTGCTGCAACCTCTGCCTCCCAGGTTCAAGCAATTCTCCTGCCTCAGCCTCCCGAGTAGCTGGGATTACAGGCACACACCACCACGCCTGGCTAAATGTTGTATTTTTAGTAGAGATGGGGTTTCACCTTATTGGTCAGGCTGGTCTCAAACTCCTGACCTTGTGATCCACCCACCTCAGCCTCCCAAAGTGTGGGGATTACAGGTGTGAACCACCGTGCCCGGCCTCAATCTTTCAATAAAATTTTCTTCTCTCTTTTTAAGCACTCATCAACAGCCTCGAGGCCCATCGAGGTTCTACTAACAATCTTCTCAAGGCCATTCCAGCCTTTGCCTGATGCCCAGTCCCAAAGACAATACCATATGTTTTGGGTTGGGTGTTTTTTTTTGTTTGTTTTGTTTTTTAGGCAAGATCTCACTCTGCTGCCCAAGCTAGAGTGCAGTGGTGCAATCATGGCTCCCTATAGTCTCAACCTCCTGGGCTCAAGCAAACCTCCCATCTCAGCCTCCTGGGTAGCTGGGAACATAGCATTCACCACCATGCTGGCTAATGTTCTTAGTTTTTGTAGAGATGGGGGGTCTCACTGTGTTGCCTAGGTGAGTCTCAAACTCCTGGGCTCAAGCAATCCACTAACCTTGGCCTCCCAAAGTGTTGGGATTATAGGTGTGAACCACCATGCCCAGCCTGTTTTGAGTCTTTGATGTACCCACTCTGGGTACCAAATTTCTCTTCCAGTTACTATTGTGTAACAAATTACCTCCAAATTTAGCAGCTTTAAAAAAGCAAGGGTGCTTTGGTTTTGTTTTTGTTTTTGTTTTCTTTTTTGTCCTGTGGTTTTGTAGGTCAGGAATTCACAAAGGGCTTAGCTGGGCAGACCTTCCTTGGGGCCACTCAGGAGGTTGTAGTCAGATGTTGGTTGGGGAGGTAGAGCATCATGGCCAAACAGAAGCCTCCACCCATCATTCTCTCCACAGGAATGCCAAATTCTACAACTATCTACACAGAGAAGTATCAATAAGATAAGAAGCAAAAATCAGGAATCAGGTGAGCAATCACAGTACCTGGTTCTAACCTCGCATCACTGAAAGAGGCAAGGAAAAGGGTACGAAAGACAGTCTTGAATTGCCAGCAATTCAAGTGCTCCTGGCCAGTGCCCCCAGAAGTAGCTGGCCATGTAGCATGGAGAGACAATCTGTGCCCTTGGAGGGGAGAGAACACAGTGATTGTGGGACTTTGCATTGGCACGCAGTGCTGCCAACACTGGGCAGAACTCAGCTGGCAACCATGGAGGGAGCAATTAAACAAGCCTTGGCCAGAGGGGAATAACTCATCCCAGCAGTTGGAACTTGAGATTCAGCAAGCCTTGCCACTGCGGGCTGAAGTGCTATGGGGTCCTAAGTAAACTTAAAGGCAGCCTAGGTTACAAGGACTGTAACTCCTAGTCAAGTCCTACTGCTGTGCTGGGCTGAGAGCCAGTGGACATGGGGGACACACAACCTAGTGAGACACCAGATGGTGCAGCTAAGGGAGTGCTTGCATCATCCCTCCCCCAACCCCAGGCAGCACAACTCACAACTCCAAAAAAGACCCCTTTGTTCTGCTTGAGGAGAGGAGAGGGAAGACTAAAAAGGACTTTGTCTTGCAACTTGGATACCAGCTCAGCCACAGTAGGCTAGGGCACCAGGCAGAGTCATGAGGCCCTCATTCCAGGCCCTAGCTCCCGGATGACGTTTCTAGACACACCCTAGGCCAGAAGGGAACTCACTGCCTTGAAGCGAAGGACCCAGTCTTGGCAGGATTTATCATCTGCTGATGAAAGAGCCCTTGGAATCGGAATAATCAGCAGTGGTAACCAGGTAGTACAGCCATGGGCCTTGAGTGAGACTCTGAGACATGCTGGTTTCGGGTGTGACCCAGGACATTCGCAGCTGTGGTGGCTATGAGGAGGGCCCCCTCCTGCTTGAGAAAAGCAGAGGGAAGAGTAAAGGGGACTTTGTCTTGAACTTAGGTACCAGTTCAGCTACAATGGGGAAGAGCACCAAGCAGGGTCTTGGGGACCCTGATTCCAGGCCTTGGCTTGAGATGGCATCTCTGGACCTACCCTGGGCCAGAGGGGAGCCAACTTCCCTGAAGGAGGAGTTCCAGGGCTGGCAGCATTCACCACAAGCTGGCTAAAGAGCCCTTGGGCCTTAAATAAACATCAACGGCGGTACCCGCTGTGGGCCTGTGGTGGTGGTGGACATAAGAAGAGACTCCTCTGCCTGGGTAAGTGTGGGAAGGACTTTGTTTGGTGGTTTTGGCACCAGCTCAGCTGCAGTAGTATAGAGCAACAGTAGATTTCTATGGTTTCTGCTCCCAGGCCCTGGATCCCAGGACTCACCTGGGGCCTGGGGGAATTCGCAATCTCAAGGGAAGGACACAAGCCTGGCTTGCATTGCCACCTGCTGATCATAGAGCCCTAGGGCCTTGAGTGAGCACAGATGGTAGCTAGGTAGCAGTTATAGCAGGCATCGGGCAAGAACCAGTGCTGTGCCGGCTTCAGGTCTGACCTAGTACACTCCCAGTGGTGGTGGCCACAGGGGTGCTTGTGTTACCTTTCCCCAGCTCCAGGCATCTCAACACAGAGTGAGAGACTTTGTTTGTCTGGGAAAAAGTAAGGGAAGAGAACAAGAGTCGTTACCTGGTAATCCAGGGAATTCTTCCAGATCTTAGATCCTTTATGAGTCTGCAAGAACCACAATGTCACTGGGCTTGGAGTAGTACCTAATGCAGCTACAGCTGCAGTGACCAAAAACATAGATCACAACACCTAAGTCTCTTCAAATACCTGGAAAGCCTCCCCAAGAAGGACAGGTACAAACAAACCCAGAACACGAAGACTACAATAAATACCTAACTATTCAATGCCTAGACACTGATGAACATCCATAAGCATCAAGACCATCCAGGAAAACATGACCTCACTAAACGAACTAAAAAGGCACCATAGACCAATCCTGGAAAGACAGAGATATGTAAGCTTTTAGACAGATAATTCAAAATAGCCGTTTTTTAGGAAACTCAAAGAAATTCAAGATAATACAGAAAATGAATTCAGAATCCTATCAGATAAATTTAACGGAGAAGTTGAAACAATTAAAAAGAAGCACAAATTCTGGAGTTGAAAAATATGGTTGACATACTGAAGAAGGTATCAGAGTCTCTTAATAGCAGAACTGATCAAGCAGAAGAAAGAATTCGTGAGCTTGAATACAAGCTATTTGAAAATACAGTCAGAGGAGACAAAAGAAAAAAGAATGAAACAGAATGAAATATGCCTAAAAGATCTAGAAAATAGCCTCAGAAGGGCAAATGTCAGAGTTATTGTCCTTAAAGAGGAGGTAGAGAGAGAGATGGGGGTAGAAAGCTTATTCAAAGGGATAATAACAGAGAAATTCTCAAACCTAGAGAAAGATATCAATATTCAAGTACAAGAAGGTTATAGAACACTAAGCAGATTTAACCCAACGTAGACTACCTCAAGGCATTTGATAATCAAACTCCCACAGATCAAGGATAAAGAAACGATCCTAAAAACAGCAAGATAAAAGAAAACCACATACAGTGAATCTCCAACATGTCCGGCAGCAGACTTTTCAGTGGAAACCTTACAGGCCAGGAGAGAGTGGCATGATATATTTAAAGTACTGAAGGAAAAAAAACAAAAACAAAACAAAACAAAAACAACCTTTTGCCTTAGAATAGTAAATCTGGTGAAAATATCCTCCAAACACGAAGGAGAAATAAAGACTTTCCCAGACAAAGAAAAGCTGAGGTATTTCATCAACATCAGACTAGTCCTACAAGAAATGCTAAAGAGAGTTCATCAATCCGTTTTGTTCAAAGAAAAGAACAGTAATGAGCAATAAGAAATAATCTGAAGGCACAAAACTCACTGGTAATAAAAGGAAGACAGGGCTGGGTATGTTGGCTCATGCCTGTAATTCTAGCACTTTTGGAGGCCAAAGTGGGAGGATTGCCTGAGTCCAAGAGTTCAAGACTAGCCTGGGCAACAAAGCAAGAGCCCATCTCTACAGAAAAATAAAATTAGTCAGATGTGATATCACACACCTGTAGTCCCAGCTACTCAGGTGGTTGAGACAGGAGGGTCACTTGAGCCCAAGAGGTCAAGGCTGCAGTGAGCCATGACTGCACCACTGCACTCCAGTCTGGAAAACAGAGCAAGACTGTCTCCGAAAAAGGGTGTGGGGGAGAGAGGAAGGAGAGAAAGAAGGAAGAGAAAACCAAAAACAGCTAGAACACAACAAAATGGCAGGAGTATGTCCTTACTTATCAATAATAATGTTGAATGTAAATAGACTAAACACTCCAATCAAAAGACATAGAGTGGCTGAATGGATTAAAAAACAAGACCCAATGATCTGTTGCCTATATGAAACACCATTCACCTATAAAGACACACAGACTGAAAATAAAAGGATGGAAACAGGTATGCGTAGAACCAAAAAAAGAGCAGGAGTAGTGATACTTAGATAAGATGGATTTCAAGATAAAAACTATAAAAAGAGACAATATCACTATATAATGATAAAGGGGTCAACTCAGCAAGAGGATATAGCAATTGTAAATATATATGTACCCAACACTGCAGCATCCAGATACATAAACCAAATATTATTAGTGCTAAGGACAGTGATAGATTGCAATACAATAACAGCTAGAGGCCAGGCATGGTGGCTCACACCTGTAATCCCAGCACTTTGGGAGGCTGAGGCAGGCAGATCACCTCAGATCAGGAGTTCGAGACCAGCTGGACCAACAGGGTGAAACCCCATCTCTACTAAAAATACAAAATTATCTGGGCGTGGTGGCACACGTCTGTAATCCCAGCTACTCGGGAGGCTGAGGCGGGAGAATTGCTTGAACTCAGGAGGCGGAGGTTGCAGTGAGCCAAGATCACGCCATTGCACTCCAGCCTGGGCAACAAGAGCAAAACTCCATCTCAAAAAATAAAAATAAATAAAAAATAAAAAAACAACAGTTGGAGACTTCAACACCCCACTTTCAGCATTGGACAGATCATCTGAAGAGAAAATCAACAAAGAAACATCACACTTAATCTGCACCATAGACCAAATGGACCTAATAGATATTTACAGAGAATTTAATCCAACAGCTTCAGAATATATTCTTCTCCTCGGCACATGGATCATTCTCAAGGATAGATCACATGTTAGGCCACAAAACAAGACTTAAAGCAGTCAAAGAAACTGAAGTAATGTCAAGTATCTTCTTTGACCACAAGGGAATAAAACTAGAAATCAATAACAAGAGGAATTCTGGAAACTAGACAAACACATGGAAATTAAACAATATGCTCCTGAATGACCAGTGGATCAATGAGGTGATTAAGAAGGAAATTGAAAAATATCTTGAAAGAAATGATAGTGGAAATACAACATACCAAAACCTATAAGATACAGCAAAAGCAGCACCAAGGAGGAAGTTTATAGTTATAAGTGCCTTCATTAAGAAAGAAGAAAAACTTCAAGCTGGGGGTAGTGGCTCATGCCTATAATCCCAGAACATTGGGAGGCCAAGGTGGGTGGATCACTTGAGGTCAGGAGTTCAAAACCAGCCTGACCAACACAGTAAAACCCCATCGCTACTAAAAATACAAAAAAACACCAGGCATGGTGGTGGCCACCTGAAATCCCAGCTACCTGGCAGGCTGAGGCACAAGAATTGCTTGAACCTGGGAGGTGGAGACTGCAGTGAGCCGAGATCATGCCACTGCACTCCAGCCTGGGCGACAGAGCAAGACTCTGTCTCAAAGAAAGAAAGAAAGTGGCTGGGCACGGTGACTCATGCCTGTAATCCTAGGACTTTGGGAGGCCGAGGTGGGTGGATCATGAGGTCAGGAGATCAAGACCACGGTGAAACCCTATCTCTACTAAAAATACAAAAAATTAGCTGGGCACGGTGGCAGGTGCCTGTAGTCCCAGCTACTCGGGAGGCTGAGGCAGGAGAATGGTGTGAACCTGGAAGGTGGAGCTTGCAGTGAGCCGAGATCGTGCCACTGCACTCCAGCCTGGGCAACAGAGTGAGACTCCATCCAAAAAAAAAAAAAAGGAAAGAAAGAGAGAGAGAGAGAAAGAAAGAAAGAAAGACTTCAAATAAAGAACCTAGTGATGTATCTTAAAGAAAAGAAAGAGCAAACAAAAGCCAAAGTTAGTACAAGAAAGGAAACAATAAAGATCAGAACAGGAAGAAATGAAATTGAAATGAAGAAGACAATACAAAAGATCAATGAAATAAAAAGTTGGTTTTTTTATTTATTTATTTTTTTTTTTTTTTTTTTTATGGATCAGTGATAATAACTCAATCCTCTATTTGACAAAGAAGAGGGAGAAGGAAGAGGAAGAAAAAGAAAGTGGGATAAAGGATCAGAAAGGGAGGAAAATAGAAAAAATTAGAGTATGACTCCAGGGTAGACCTGTTTTGTTGTCATTGAGTTGGTTGGTTGGTTTGTCTGTTGTATTCTTCATGTTTCGCCAAGTTGGCCAGACTGGTCTCGAACTCCTAGCCCGAAGTGATCAACCCGCCTCGCCCCCCAGAGTGCCGGGACCACAGGCGTGAGCCACCACGTCCAGCCCCCACATTGCTTCTGGCCTCCGTGGTAGACCTCCTAGACGGAGCGGCCAGGCAGAGGAGCTCCTCACTTCTACCCAGACACGGGGCGGCCGGGCAGAGGGGCTCCTCACTTCCCAGACGGGGCGGCCAGGCAGAGACGCTCCTCACTTCTTCCCAGACGATAGGTGGCCGGGCAGAGGCGCTCCTCACTTCCCAGACGATGGGTGGTTGGGCAGAGGCGCTCCCCACTTCCCAGACGATGGGTGGCCGGGCAGAGGCGCTCCTCACTTCCCAGACGATGGGCGGCCGGGCAGAGGCGCTCCTCACCTCCCAGATGATGGGTGGCCGGGCAGAGGCACTCCTCACCTCCCAGACGATGGGTGGCCGGGCAGAGGCGCTCCTCACCTCCCAGACGGGGCGGCCGGGCAGAGGCGCTCCTCACTTCTTCCCGGACGGGGCGACCGGGCAGAGGCGCTCCTCACTTCTTCCCGGACGGGGCGGCCGGGCAGAGGCGCTCCTCACTTCCTCCCGGACGGGGCGGCCGGGCAGAGGCGCTCCTCACCTCCCAGGCGATGGGAGGCCGGGCAGAGGCGCTCCTCACTTCCCAGACGATGGGTGGCCGGGCAGAGGCGCTCCTCAGTTCCCAGACGGGGCGGCCGGGCAGAGGCGCTCCTCACTTCCCAGACAGGGTGGCCGAGCAGAGGCGCTCCTCACTTCCCAGACGATGGGTGGCCGGGCAGAGGCGCTCCTCACTTCCCAGACGGGGCGGCCGGGCAGAGGCGCTCCTCACTTCCCAGACGGTGGGTGGCCGGGCAGAGGCGCTCCTCACTTCCCAGACGGTGGGTGGCCGGGCAGAGGCGCTCCTCACTTCCCAGACGGTGGGTGGCCGGGCAGAGGCGCTCCTCACTTCCCAGACGGTGGGTGGCCGGGCAGAGGCGCTCCTCACTTCCCAGACGGTGGGTGGCCGGGCAGAGGCGCTCCTCACTTCCCAGACGGGGCGGCCAGGCAGAGGTGCTCCTCACCTCCCAGACGGGGCGGCCGGGCAGAGGCGCTCCCCACCTTCCAGATGGGGCGGCGGCCGGGCAGGGGCTGCAATCCCAGCACCCTGGCAGGCCAAGGCAGGCGGCCGGGGGGTAGAGGCTGCCGCGAGGCCAGACCACGCCACCGCACTCCAGCCCGGGCAACACCGAGCACTGGGTGAGCGAGACTCCGTCTGTAGTCCCAGTACCTCGGGAGGCTGAGGCGGGCAGAGCACTCGGCGTCAGGAGCTGGCGACCAGCGTGGCCAAGATGGCGAACGCGTGCCTGCATCCAAAGGAGAAAAGGCAGGCAGCGGTGGCGCGCGCCGGCAGTCCCAGGCAGTCCGCGGCGCGGGCAGCAGCAAGCCGAGTAGATTGTAGCCTGGGCCAGAGAGGGAAAGAAAAAAAGAAAGAAAGAAAGGAAGGAAGGAAGGAAGGAAGGAAGGAAGGAAGGAAGGAAGGAAGGAAGGAAGGAAGGAAGAAAGAAAGAAAGGAGGGAGGGAGGGAGGGAAGGAAGCAAAAAGTTGGTTTTTTGAGGCTGGGTGCAGTGGCTCACGCCCATAATTCCAGCATTTCGGGAGGCCGAAGCAGGTGGATCACTTGAGGTCAGGAGTTTGAGACCAGCCTGGCCAACATGGCAAAAAATCCCATCTCTCCTAAAAATACAAAAATTAGCTGGGCATAGTGGCGGGCACCTGTAATTCCAGGTACTCAGGAGGCTGAGGCAAGAGAATCGCTTGAACCTGGGAGGCAGAGGTTGCAATGAGCTGAGATCACTCCACTGCACTCTAGCCTGGGCAACAGAGTGAGACTCTGTCTCAAAAACAACAACAACAAAACAAACAAACAAAAAAAGAAAAATTACACAAGAGCCCCAGGAAAATCCTGCCCTTTTCTTATCACGCCTCACTGAAGCTATGCTAAAATATACCAATTTGGACCCAGAATCTAGAGAAGGTCAAACTTTTTCCACCCCCAATTTATTTCCCAGATATCCAGAAAAAAATTACAAAAACTAGAGGAGGGTCCCCAGACATCTCGGTGGGACCTCCTAAATGCAGCCTTCTATGTCTTTAACAACAGAGATGAGGAACCCAAAATTCAAAAAGACAAGGATCTCCATTTAAAATACCAGATGCTCACCTCTGCTGTCCAAAAGTCAATCACACAAAAGGCTCCCGATAACCCAAAAGGAAACTCTGCCACCTCTCTGGGAGCCTGTTTCCGATGTGGCAACCCTGGACACTGGGCAAAGGCTTGTCCTAACCCCCAGCCCCCCACCAAGCCATGCCCAACTTGTGGTCTTTGGGGACACTGGAAAATGGGCTGCCCCCAATGGGGACACCTTCCCCATTCGGGTGTGGCTCATAATGAAGTCCCCCGGCCATCACAGGAGGAAATCTCTTCACTGCTGGTGCTGACAGCAGAGGACTGAAGGTACCCGGGATTCTTTGCCCCCATGTCTAGTGAGTCCACAGAACCCAGAGGGTAATTGGGACTGTATCTGGTGAGATTATTTCCTTTCTTTTGGATACTGGAGTGAGCCTATTGGTATTAACTGACTATCAAGGCCCATTAGAACGTTCATCCATTTCTGTTGTTGGCATGAAAGGCATACAAGAAACCCCAAACAAAACACCGCCTCTATACTGCTCATTTCAGGGAGTCATCCTCATTCACACTTTCTTGGTCATTCCTCACTGTCCCACTCCCTTATTAGGAAGGGATATTCTACACAAACAGGGGGAATCATTCATTTATCAGCCCTACACCAAAGACACCCTTATTTATTATTATGTCAAGAACAGAAGCCCTCCTCAGACACTCCACATCAACAGATTTAAATCTCAAATTTCTCAGCCATGTAAACCCCATCATATGGAATGCTGACTTCCCCATAACAGCTACCCACCATTCTCCAACCCAAATTTCATTGAAGAATCCTAAGCACTATATAGTTTCCAACATTGTCCCCTCAACCCTGATGGACTGCGGGGACTCAAGCCCATCATCTCCTGATTTGGGGTGCCGGTATTTTAATCCCCACCCATTCTCCCCACAACACTCCTATTCTTCCAATTAAAAAACCAGACAGCTCCTATGACTGGTCCAGGATTTGTGACAAATCAACTCCGCTATTATTCCTGTTTGTCCCATTGTCCCAAACCCCTACACCCTCCTATCACGAATTCCTCCCAGCACTAGCCGCTCCTCTGTATTAGACCTCAAAGATGCCTTTCTTACTATCCCTGTACACCCCTTCTCTCAAAACCTTTTTGCTTTCACTTGGACTGATCCTGACACAGGCCACTCCCAACAACTCACCTGGACTGTCCTCCCCCAGGGGTTTAGGGACAGCCCTCACTATTTCGGTCGGGCACTTCAATTAGACCTCTCCCAACTACCTCTACAACCCAGCATTTTGCTTCAATATGTGGATTTACTCCTTTGCACCCCCTCCCTAGAATACTGTATTCAACACATCACCAAGCTTTTACATTTTCTGTCTGAATATGGGTACTGGGTATCCAAAAGAAAGGTTCAAAAATTTCATACCTAGGACTAATCATAACTCCAAATTCTGTCAGCACGAAAGCAAGGTGTTCAACAAATCCCATTTCCTAAAACAAAAAGGGACTTACTTTCCTTCCTTGGATTAGTGGGATATTTCCAAATATGGATAGCAAATTTTGCCATTGTCGCTAAATCCCTTTATGAACACACAAAATAAAATTTTGACCAACTCCTCACTCCCACCCCAGATCTTTATCATGCTTTCTGTCACCTAAAACGTGTGTTATTACAGGCCCCCACTTTAGGCCTTCCAAACCCCCTAAGACCTTTTAATCTATATTTACACAGTTCTCATAATCAGGCCCTTGGTCTATTAGCCCAACCCATGGCAAACTCCCTCCAACCAGTGGTATATTTTTCAAAACAACTAGACCCCATTTATAAAACCTGGCCCCCTTGCTTAAACATTTTGGTCATAAAAGCATGAAAAATTATCCCTGAGGCACAAAATCTCACATTTTATGAACCTCTTCAGGTATTTTCTTCTCATAGTCTACAGGATATGCTCAGCCATCAGTGCTCACCTCTAGCTCTTCCTCTTGCAGGCAAGCCCTACTTTCAACCCTCCTTCAACCCTCTGTCTCTCTTCATAGATGCTCCCTGACTAACCCCACTACTCTTTACCTTCAACACCAATTTTAGACCCCGACCAACACTCATGCTCTGATCTAACTGAAAGTTCTCTGTGTATCACCGCCTTACTTGCACTCACATAAAAGGAGCCCCAGATTGGTTTATACATGGGAGTGCATAAAAAAACTCTCCCCTCTAAGCAGGATATGCCATCATTGAAAGGATATCATGATGATACCCACTCTCTGCCACCTAGAAAGCCGTAGAGGCTGCCCCCCTGCCTTTGGGCACATCCCCCCAACAAGCAGAATTAGTTGCCCTAATAAGAACACTAACTCTAGCAAAAAAACACACAAGTGAATTTATACACCGATTCTAAATATGCCTGTAACATTATCCATTCCAATGCCCAAATTTTGAGTGAGCAGGGCTATCTCATAGCTAAGGGAACCCCTATCATTAATGGAAAACTCATCCATCATCTATTAAAGGCAGCTATACTTCCAGAAAAGGTTGTGGTTATCCATTGCAAAGGACATCAATCAGACAAAAGCCACATTCCTTTAGGGAACCATGAGGCTGACTATTGGGCAAAACACGCCTCAACCAACCACCCAATTCCCCAATACTTATTTCCCCTCACACAACATATCCCCTCCTTTGATCCAGAACGCCAAACACAACAACCAATTACAGTGGGGGCAGACAATTTAAACCCCCATACTGGTTCATACAAAACAAATTAGTCCTACTTGACCCTGAAAAAACAATTTCTTCTATGGGACATTCACAACCTCTTCCACACTAGCCATTCCCCTCTACAGCATTTCTTAAGTTCCCATACATACATAACCCCAGATATAAAGGAACAGTTAAAAGCCATTTCCCATCAATGCTCTATTTGCAAAAAAGCTTCACCCCAATTCAATTCTTTCCTAACCCATCAAGCCAAGGGACATCTACCAGAACAGGACTGGCAAGTTGGTTTTACCCACATGCCCCCAGTAAAAAGCGTTCGATTTCTTTTAGTTCTGGTTGATACCTTTTTGGGATGGGTCGAGGCCTTTCCCACAACCAACAAACGAGCTTCTACTGTCCAAATTAATAACAGAAATCATCCCCAGCTTTGGGGTACCTCTTTCTTTTCAATCTGATAATGGCCCTGAATTCATTTCTCAAATTATTCGAACACTTGCATGCGCTACAAATCACCTGGAAGTTGCACCTTCCCTCTCGACCTCAATCTTCAGGAAAGGCTGAAGAAATGAATGGCATTCTACAAAAACACCCTCACCAGGTACTCATACCAAACGCATAAAGACTGGGTTACACTTTTGCCTTTAGCCCTTCTAAAAATTCGGGTGCTCCAACATAAACCTCTAATGCTCAGCACCTTTGAACTCATGTATGGGAGACCTTTTGCCCCTCTGCTCCACCTCAGGGTCAAGCCCCACCTCCACCAACCCCTCTCATTTCTCCTCTTGTATGTACTATCTGCCATTTCATTTGGGAATATGCTGACAAATACCTGCCACAACCCATCGCCGACTCCTTTAATCCCTTCCTACAGCCAGGAGACTGGGTTCTGGTAAAAGATCCCAGTCCTACCCCCAATTCCCACTTCACACCTAAATGGAAGGGACCTTACCAGATCATCCTTACCACACCCACAGCACCAAAACTCCAGGGACTCCCCAGCTGGTTTCTTTGTACTTCTCTCAAGAAAACAGGCTTCCCTTCACCACATACCCAAACAACCAAGTCTAAAACCCCTTCAGCCTTCTCTTGTGTCTCCCAGGACCCACTTCCCTTCGCCTCACCCAAATCCCTGAGGAAAAGGAGGAAAAATCCACATAAGCCGCTTATGTCTCTTTCTCTCCCAAACTTTCATCACTTCCTAACCAACCTTGTTACAGACCTTCAGTGGTGCTCTTACGAAGCTCCCATTATACATCCTGATCAGCTCATTACTGCTCTATGGGACCTATGGCTTCAAGGAACTTTCCAGGACTTTACTCCTACCCAAATAACTTTTTTCTCTTTTTGCTTGTTTCTTTCAATATAAATTCCCTAATCACATCAACCTCATCAATACAACCACTCCTCACTGCTCTCAAACTAGAACGCTCTATAAACCTTACACAATCTCTCTTGCGGCAAGCTAACTCTTCCTTTGCTCTAGAATGCTGGGTGTGTTTATCGCTGTCTTCCTTAGCTTACACAGTGCTTCCTACATTCCTTCATGACCTTTTAACAGGAAACACAACCCTAATTTATAAACTCCAAAAAGGAGCTTCCTTTTTTGAAAGAGCCGACACTCCAGTCTGTGATTATCCCACTTCCAGGGCCAATCAGGCCAACAAATTATTTCAAACCTATGATAACTCCCTACAGCGCAAGCCCCACAGCTCTCCTATTGAAGGGCCCATAATCAAACACACCCCTCCTCTCACAAAGAGCTTCACTTTGCTTTTCAGCCTCGGAGGGAAATTTCCCTGCAGGGTCCTTAACATCTAACCTATGCAACCACACTATCATCGTGAAACACCCCCTGACCGTCACACTAACAGGGCTAACTACCTAGTATCACCAGAAGCGAACGGAGCGTTTCTGCAGCTGGCTGGTTTGACAGCCTCTCCCTCGGCCAATGCCTCCAGCCTAACCTGTGTTGCTCCTAGTGCCCACCTTTTTCCTTGGCTCAATATCAATAGTGCAACATCCGACCGCATTAAATCTGTAAAAAATAACTCTTCCTATACCTCTAGTATAGTAGGTGTCTCCCAGGCCTCCTCCTTGTCCACCTGGAGTAATGAACCACAGGAAAGAACAAACACCTCAACTTTAATTCACTTATTTTCTGTCCATATCTCTGCTTGTATTTACAATAAAGGCTTGTTCTTTTTGTGCGGCCTCAACACATATGTCTTTGTCTCCCCATCAACTGGACCAGAACCGGTACCCTAGTTTATCTTTCTCCCTCCATTGGACTAGTTCCTCCTAATCAATCTTTACCCGTTCCATCCATCCAACATGTTAGGAAGAGGAGGGCCATCCACGTCATTCCTTTAATGGCTGCCTTAGGTATAACCTTCGGGCTTGGGTTGGGAACAGGAGGATTCACCACCTGCTTAACATACTTGAAAGCTCTTTCAACAGAACTGCAGAGTTCATTAGAGCATATGGCCCGAAGCCCTATAAGAGTCCAAGACCAATTAGACTCCTTGGCTGGAGTAGACTCCTTGGCTGGAGTAGTCCTCCAAAATAGACGGGAATTAGATATTATAACAACTGAAAGAGGGGACCTCTGCCTCTCATTGGGTAAAAAATGTTGCTTTTATCTCAACCAATCGGGCCTAGTAAGAGACGCTGCTAAAAAACTTAAAGAAAGGGCTAAAAAGCTAAGAGAATAATGAGACAACCAAATAAATTCTTGGTTTAAAAACAAAGTCCTAATATGGGTCATCCCATTCCTGGGCTCTCTCCTAAAAATATGCCTAGGAATAATGTTCTTACCCTGCTTAATTAACCTTTCTCAAAGATTTTTTTTTTTTTTTGAGACGGAGTCTTGCTCAGTCGCCCAGGCTGGAGTGCAGTGGCAAGATCTCGGCTCACTGCAAGCTCCGCCTCCTGGGTTCACACCATTCTCCTGCCTCAGCCTCCCAAGTAGCTGGGACTACAGGCGCCCGCCACCACGCCCGGCTAATTTTTTTAAATATTTTTAGTAGAGACAGGGTTGCACCATGTTGGCCAGGATGGTCTCGATCTCCTGACCTCGTGACCCACCCGCCTTGGCCTCCCAAAGTGCTGGGATTACAGGCGTGAGCCACCACGCCTGGCCACCTTTTTCAAAGATTAACCAGCAGGATCATGGCCATCTCACAGACAATTACCCAAAAACATCTACAGACAGCGTTACTCCTACAATCCATCTGAAACCAAAGAACTCTCTGCTCACTGCCCCAGCAGGAAGTAGCCAGAAA
The DNA here is from genome assembly GCF_028878055.3 of Symphalangus syndactylus. NCBI lineage: Eukaryota > Metazoa > Chordata > Mammalia > Primates > Hylobatidae > Symphalangus > Symphalangus syndactylus. The sequence goes on along the minus strand of NC_072430.2, from coordinate 142,760,262 downwards.
AAATGCGCTGCCCCTCGTCCTTTTCATAACATAGAGACTGGTTGACAGAGCAGGAGCATTGCCATCTTGGACAAACACCACCTTTCTAAGTTCCCCTTGATTAAAAAACCACCTAAATCCTACCCCAAAACATCAGCCTAATGGCTAATGTCGGCATAACCAGAAATATTCCAACCCTAAGATAAACCCCTCTTCAACCAGAAACACGCTAACCCTGAAATAGCCTCCTTTCCAATAGCCTCCCCTCCGACCAGAGACATTCCAACCCTGCAATAAACGTTCCCCCACTTCCAAAACCCTTAAATATCCTTTGTCTGTAAGAGAGAACGCTTAGTCTGTAAGAGAGAGTGCTCCTGATCCAAATTGGCCAGGATCCCCTCTCAGGTTTATTCTCTGAAATAAACCTGTCTTTTAACGTTGAGCCGCTTTTTGTATTCCTTTCCTCTTTCTTTAACTGTTACAAGCATTACTTGAGTGTTTCTGCTGTAATGGAGGAGGCAGCATGAAGATCTCAAACGGTTGCTAGTGAGAAGCCACGCAGATGAGAGGCATGAAGCCTTGTTGGGCTCCCTCCATGTCCTACAGCCAGAGAGCGCCAGAAATACGGCTGCCCTAGAATGAACTGGGCTGAACTCTTTGCATGGAGGGAGACCACATAACCTGGGGAACTTGGGTACACGGTGTTGGAACAGACGTGTAAGGTTTGGGTTTGTGTTAGTTGATCTGGGGAAACGTTTATGGAAACGGGCCTTTGCTCCGGATTGGATGTCAGGAAGAGGAGGATTCCATGATTGGGTATCTTGATGAAGCTTATCTAGACGGCAGGAGGACTAGACAAAGGCTAAACATGTAATGGTAAAGAAGCAGCAATCACTCTTATTGGCCAAGACGAGGGGAATGTGGTCACTTTTGCGGCCTGGACAGTGTTCCTGTTTTGTCTGTGTTCAGACTTGATTACACAGTGGTCTGTTTTTTTCTCTTGATCTGTATCATGGCCTGATGTTGGTGTTTTATGAAATTGCTCACATACAAAGAGAACACCCGGGCCTAGCTGTTTGTGCCAGACCAACCCCAAGTCCTGGCTGCAGAACCAGGCCAGCTCCCCGATGTCAGTGGCCGCCTTTCTCTTTACAGGCATGGAGGGGGACACCATCAAGGAGGAGCCCCTCTTCTCCGCTCCCCACAGAGACCAGTGGGTGCAGACAGGTCAGGGAATGCCTCCTTTCCCTCCGGCATCTTTTGAGGTTTCCGTCCTCGACGCCCAGGGCCGCTCCATCCAAGCGTCGGTTTCTCAGTCTCTAAAACAGGCCAGAAACCGGGCACGCTGTGGTTGAAGGACGAGCCGAAGAGATGGCAAGAGCTCCAGAAAGCCTTCCCAGGCATCCGGGCTGCCCTTGAGCTCAGACATTTCTCTCTGGACAGGCCTTCTTGGACAGGAACTCAACGAAACTTGACAGAAATCGGACACCCCCCACCAAGGAAAAGCAGGAGGGGCCTGGGGTTCGCCAAGGCGGGAAACACCGCGGGGCCCAGGCTGCGCCGCCTGCCCGGCTCGCAGTCGGGGCGCGGGAGGGGCCTATGCGCATGCGCACCGCCCCGCCCCGCCGCTCCAGCCGCCCCGCCCCGCCCCGCCCCGCCCCGCCCGCGCGCAGCCCTCTGGGGCGGCCGGGCCACGCCGCGCGCCGATTGGTGGCGTCCGGGGCTCTCCCTGCAGGTGACTGACGGCGCCGGCCGCCCCTGCCCGTCGCCCGCCCGCTGCCGCCGCCTGCCCGGGGTGTGGAGCCCGGCCGCTGCTCGCGGGCTGAGCGTCTGCCGCTGCTGCCGCCGCCGCCCAGCCTCCGCCATGGACCTCTTCGGGGACCTGCCGGAGCCCGAGCGCTCGCCGCGCCCGGCTGCCGGTAAGCGGCGTTGCCGCCGGGCCGGCCAGGGAAGGGAGAGCAGGCGGGATAGCGGCGGCCTGAGGCCCGGGGCGGCTGAGGCGGCGTCCGCGCTGGGAGGCGGCGGGCGGCGCGGGCTGCACGGGGCCTGCTCCTGCCTGGCCAGGCCCCGTCCGGCCCATTGGCGGCCCTGCCGGAGGCCTGGTCGCTCGCGGAGCTCGGAGAGGCCGCTCCGCCATTTTCGCTACGCAGGAAGGAAAGGGCCGCGCCGCCCTGGCCACGGCCCCTCTGCGTGGCGGTGAAAGGCGCCGGCGCGACCGCGTGGGCCAACCCGAGGGACCAGCTCTGAACGCCCGGCGGCCCCGCAGGCCCCCGCGCCACGATTCCACCCGCGGCCCGGGCTGCCCTGCGCGCCGCCCGCCCGCGGCTTCCGGGCCGCGCTTCACCCGCGGGCTGTGGAACGGCCGCGTTCCGGGCCGGTGCAAGTTCAGGGACTTGGCGGTTTTTTTGCACAGGAGATTGAATTAATCACCATCTTAATCCTTCGTGTTTTTGAAGCCTGGAAGACAGGATGCCTCTTCTGTCATCCTATGATTTTGTGATAATTAACAGTAGTTTTTTTTTTTTTCTGGTCCACGGGAAGTTCCCCTTCTCCCTCAAGTTAAGGGGTCCGCTCATCTGCTAAGCCCTGGCCCCTGCCAGTGGGAGTCCCTGTGGGCTGTGGTTTGAGCTCAGCATCCTAGCAGCGTGAAACAGGGCCTGTGTTAATCCCTGCGTCCTGTGGGTTACAGTCTCCGGGTTTCATTTGTCAAAACGCGTGAATATTTCATATGCAAGACTTCCAGCTTGATGTTGTAGTTTAGGGCCTTATTACCAAATTTAATTTGGGGGCAGAAAACCTGGAAAACTTAAGACGTTCAGATTTCCAGGCCCACCTCAGCCACAATAAATCCGAATCCCTGAGAGTGGGGTTTCCCAATCTGTTACTAAATCCCCAGGCCAACCCAGCGGGGGCTGGAGACCGGTGGTTTGGGAACTGCTGTTGTAGGGCAGACGGAGGTGAGTAAGGCCCAGCCTTCGCTTTCTAAGAGCTGCTTTCCGAAGGGTACTAATTACGGTAATTAAAACTGGCAAAAGTTAATGACTGTAGGAAATGCCGAGGACTCTTGAGGAGGGATTGTCGCCCACCGAGAGACTGGGGAAGGAGGCAGTGTTTGAATTGAGCTTCCAAGGATGATCAGGCTTGTGATTTGCAGTAATTCTGGGCAAGAAAACATTTTATTTTATTTTATTTTATTTTATTTTATTTTATTTTACTTTTTGAGACGGAGTCTCGCTCTTGTCGCCCAGGCGGGAGTGCAATGGCGAGATCTCAGCTCATTGCAACCTCTGGGTTCAAACAATTCTGCTGCCTCGGCCTCCCTAGTAGCTGAGATTACAGGCGCCGACCACCACACCCGGCTAATTTTTATATTTTTAATAGAGACGGGGTTTCACCATGTTGGGTAGGCTGGTCTTGAACTCCTGACCTCAGGTGATCTGCCCGCCTCGGCCTCCCAAAGTGCTGGGATTACAGGTGTCAGCCACTGCGCCTTGCCCCCACTGACCGTTCTGATGGTACAGAGCATCTCAGTAACTGGTGCTGGAGTCTTTGAACTTGACTCAGCCATTCATTTTCAAAATAACCACGGTTTTAGCTGTGGGTAAAAATTGGCTTTGTGTAGCAGTCTTTTTTCTCTGTCAGTGGAGTATAATTTCTATCTGAATATATTTGGGGCAGCATTTGGATTCACCATTGTGCCTGTAAACCTATGAGTCTTAAAATCTCCATTGCTTTTTACCTGCAATTAATTAGGTTCTGCTCAGGAGTAGGCTCCCTTGACTAACAAAAAACCTGGCAACTCAGAATCTCCTAAGTTGGCACCTTAGCAGCCTTTTGCCAGATGCAGTGGGAAAGGTACATCCTGTTGCCGTTTTTTCCACACTCAGTTTCCAACCTTGACTGAGCTGAAAGGGTGGCAGAGGGGGTGCATGGTGTTTAAACTGCTGACCCCTCTGAGAATGGATTGGTCAACTGCTCCCCATCTGCTAGGAGGGCACTGACATTGTCAACAGGTCCTGCTTGGCTGAGTGTATTTTTAAAAATAGCTTTAAAACGAAGAAGATCTCATAATTTGTAGATGATTGGAAGCTGAGAGGGATAAGTACTAAAATGAGTGACAATTGGGATCCATAGTTATCATTGCAGGCAGTTAGCTACAACCAACAAGACGAGATTTGACAGGTTAAAATCGTTTGTACAAGAACAGAATCTGGTTTCACATACTTGTGAAAATACTGTGATTTAAAAAAAAAACCATACTTTGAATAAATCATATTGATTGCCAAAGTGAATGGAATAATGAGTCTAGACTGTGCATCATGACCCTCACACATGGTATGTGGGTACCACAAATCTCTAATGCAGTGAACAATAAAAGACCTCGTTATTTTCACAGGGCGCAAGAAAAGTTGTTCAGAAAGTGTAACCAGACTATTTGGTTTAGAATCCAGCTCTTCACTTACTAACTCTGCCTTCTGTGGCTATTCCTACATCTGTAAAAAGGGATGACACTTCCCACTGTTACTGTACAAATTAGTACAATATGTATGGTGCTGCACATACTGTGGGGTAGAATGTATAGTGTTTTATAGATGTTAGCCAGGGTTATTATTTTTGAGACAGCCTCATTGTGTCGCCCAGGCTGGAGTGCAGTGACACAAACACAGCTCACTGCAGTCTCGACCTCCGTGGGCACAGGTGATTCTTCCACCTCAGCCTCCTGGGTAGCTGGGACTACAGGTGTGCACCACCACAGCCAGCTAATTTTTGTATGTTTTGTAGAGACGAGGCTTTACCATGTTGCCCAGGCTGCTCTCGAACTCCTGGGGCTCGAGTGTTCTTCCCACCTTGGCCCTCCCAGAGTGCTGGGATTACAGGTGTAAGCCACTGTGCCTGGCTGAGCCATTAACAGTTGTTTAAAAGTGGAAAAATGCAGTCTTAAATGAATTATGGGAAAGCACTGAGTGTCCAAAGGGAGAATACTACAGTGCTTATATCACATCAAATGTATTAATATTTTGTTTAGATCTTTTTATTTTAAACGTTGCATCTAATGTTCCCACTCCTAAACCTCTTAAATGTTTATAATCTAGAAAAATACATAGAATGCACTAAACATTTCAGGTATTTTGCTAAATTAGTAGTTTTCTTCGAAGCCCTTAAAAGTTTTATTTGCTGACTGAATCAAGTTTTTTAAAGGAGAGAGATATATATTTACCTAAAAAAAAAGAAGTGTTTGTTCATATCAGGCAGAAATGGAACTTTTCTATGTCATACCCATAAAAGTGCAGACTTGATGTCTTTAAGATTGGCAGCTTATATTAAAAATCCATGTATGTCAGTTAAAGGTGTCATGGTTTAAAATTGCTTTGCCAGTAACTTGGTTTCACTTTTATAGGGTAGTTCTTTTACTTACTTGGTTGCTACACTAGTACATTAAAAATTGATGGTCAGTTGTTGAGAACGAAATAAAATATTTGATTGCCACACCATCTTAAAAATACTTTAAAAAAATTGGAGGCTGGGCTCGATGGCTCATACTTGTAATCCCAGCGCTTTGGGGGAACAAGGCAGGAGGATGGCTTGAGGCCAGGAATTTGAGAAGAACCTGGCGCAACTTCGTGAGACCCCTGTCTCTATGATTAAAAAAAAAATGAATATTTGAACATAAAGGTTAAAGTATTAGAGGAAAACAGATTGTAAAACTACAGGATTGAACAAGAAAAAAGTCATAAAAAGTTAAAGTGAATTTGACTATGTAAAAATTTTAAATTTCTGCAGGACAAATGGTACTATAAAGGCAAAAGACAAGCCGAGAAAATAATTGCGATATACATTACTAAGGGTATAAGAAAGGCCCACAGAATTAATAGGAAAAAATAAAACCCACTAGAAAAATGGTCAAAGGATGTATCCTCCCAGTTCAGAGGTAAGGAGTACAAATGGCCCATCAACAGAAAGTTGCTGAGGAACCATTTACCTTTTCACCTATCAGATTAGCAACAATTGGTAACATTGGTGAATGTGTAGCGAAATAGGCATTCTCATAAAGTGTTTTGGGAGTGAAAATTACAACTTTTTGGGGAACAAATTTTGGCTTCTATCAGATTTAAACTAATATCCTTTGACGAGCAGTCTAGCAGATTAAGCAGGAATACATGTATCAGGTTGTTGATTGTGGCGTCACTTGTCATATGAAGAACTGGGAAAAGCTTGAACCCATCAGTAAGGATCTGGTCGAATGAGTGGAGATGCTTCCCATGTGTCACTGTTGGAGAGAATCAGTTAGACTCAGGTGTGTTGGCCTGGAGCATGCCTTGATGGGTTATGTGAACAATATATGTGGAGTATTGTGTAGAGTATGACTCTGTCTTCTACAAATTAAAATGCATGTGTCCATGTACATGAGCATTAAGGAAAGTGGAAAGGATACACTAAACTCATACTGTGGTTGGGGAGTGTGGTGGAACCTGTCCCCCCTTTTTTCTGATAATGCCTCTGTGGTGTTTGGAAAACACCTGGATTTATTTTATAGTTAAAAAAATTGAGGTATAAAAACCAATTTAGGCAAAATATTTTAACATCCTTTTTTAACTTTATTGGATACAGCAACCTTTGACCTGAATATGATCAACCAAGGTATTTTTCTCAGCCTAGTATATAACTTCCAGTAGACTTAGCTCCAGAATGTAGATAACTGGGGGGGGAAAAAGAAGTTCTAGGTGAGATTAACTATGTTCATGAACATTTTTAGTCTTGTATTCTTATTAGGGTTCTAATATTTTTAAGATTGGGGGAGGGGCCTCCTCCAGATTTTTAGGTCAAGGTCACACTTTGTCCAATAATTGCATCCCTCAATGCTTTGAATTTCAGTTTATTCAAAATAGAATGTAAGGGCCTGGAACAGTGGGTCACATCTGTAATCCCAGCATTTTGGGATGCTGAGGCAGGAAGATTGCTTGAGTACAGAAGTTTGTGACCAACCTGGGCAACATAGTGAGACCCCATCTCTACAAAAAGTTAACAAATTAGCTGGGCATGGTATTGTATGCCTGTAGTTTCAGCTACTTGGGAGTCTGACGAGGGAGGATTGCTTGAGTCCAGAAGGTTGAGGCTGCGGTGAGCTGTGATCACACCACAGCACTCCAACCTGGCTCACAGAGCGAGACTCTTGTCTCAATTAAAAAAAAAAAAAAAGAATCTAAGGTTTTGACTAATCGGTAGTTTCCTTATGTATCTATGACCTATAGATATTTTTTCGGTAGTTTCCTTATGTATCTATGACCTATAGATTTTTTTTAAAGAATCCACGTACAGACTTCTAAGTTAGATCCTTTTGATGATGCAAAAGATATTCCAGAGATTTTATAAAATCTCAGGATTATCATCATAGGATTGTTGTAAGGGTAAAATGAGTTGGTGTTTGTGAAGTTTCTGAAAGGGTGCCCATGTATGGAGGCAGCATAGTACCTCACTAAGAGCATGGACTGCATGGCCTTGAATCCCCACTCCACTCCTTACTGGCTCTGTGATCTTGAACAGGTAATTGACCTCAGTGCCTCAGTTTTTTCATCGGTAAATAATAATAGTACTTATAAGAATTAAATGAGAAGATGTATAGAGCTCTTAGAATAATGCCTGGCAGGCAGGCAGTATGATCATGTTTAGAAGCCATTCCCAGTTGTGGCCAGCAAAATGTAAGATGGTCTCATTGTGTTTAATTGAAATACCTCTCATAGTATTCCAGAGTGAGAAAGAAGGTGGCAGGCAGTTCTCTGGGGTTGGGGCTCAGTTTGGGGCACCATCTGACTGAACTGTAGCCAAAGGAGAGGGGGCCAGGCTAGTATTAATACTAAGCTGGAAGTTGCATTGTGAGGAATGCTTGCAAGAACTGAAAATGTATTTATTACCTGGGTAAAAGAAGACTTCCCCCATTGTACAGTGGCAGTGGAAAGACCTGATTTAGATGGGCAAGTTAATTCAAAAATTAAAATATGACCTAGTACAAGCAGAAGGGTTGTTTGCTCTTCAGGTTGGGCTGTTACCTGTAAATGTCCCCTCCCTTGTCCTAAGACATCTGGCTCTGTGACACCACTGAATGCAGCATGATTGTCTGGATCATCTCATGTGGTTTTTGAGTCTGTCCAGAGAATGGGCGTTTTGATTGTTAGACCCAGTGTCGTTTGGGCAAAAGTGACCTACTTCGGGATATTAGGAATTCTTGTAAGTGGATTAATACATTGAGTAATGGTTATCCTAAATACTTTTTTTGAGTGGTGGGGACAGAGTCTGGTTTTGTCCCCCAGGCTGGAGTACAGTGGCGCTATCTCAGCTCACTGCAATCTCCGCCTCCCAGGTTCAAGCTGTTTTCCTGCTTCAGCCTCCCAAGTAGCTGGGGCTACAGGCACCTGCCACCATGCCTAGCTAATTTTTGTATTTCTGGAGAGACAGGGTTTCACCATGTTGGTCAGGCTCATCTGGAACTCCTGACCTCAGTCCTGACCTTGGCCTTCCAAAGTGCTGGGATTATAGGTGTGAGCCACCACACCTGGCCATACTAAATACTTTTTAATGGCTTTCTTCTGCTTCTTGTATACTTCTAATAGAGTCTTTATGTCACTCGTAAGAAAAGGGAAAGTATTTGCAATTCCTTAATTTGTTTAGGGTCATCCTGAGGGATTAGAATACATTTTCCCATTTGTATTAGGGATATAAAGCAAAATAGTTATTTTTTGTTAACTCAGGAATTTCTTGTGTATTTTAGGTACTTTCGACCCAAAGACTCTGGGAGAAATTTCATTCCCTTAAGTTTATAAATTTTTAATGAAAGCTTTTGTTTTTAAAAGAAGAAAGTTGATACCCAGCTCATTTCTAAATGGAGGCAAAAAGATGATAGGGCTGACCCTCTTGGGGGATATAAATTTATTTGTTTAAGTGAATTGGTGTTTGGCCTGGCACAGTAGCTCACACCTGTAATCCCAGCACTTTGGGAGGGTGAGGCGAGTGGACCACTTGAGGCCAGGAGTTTGAGACCAACCTGGCCAACATGGTGAAACCCCATCTCTACTAAAAATACAAAAATTAGACCAGGCATGGTGGCTCACACCTGTAATCCCAGCACTTTGGGAGGCTGAGGCAGGCAGAACACTTGAGGTCAGGGGTTCAAGACTAGCCTGGTCAATATGGTGAGACCACGTCTCTACTAAAAATACAAAAATTATTTGGGCATGGTGGTGTGCGCCTGTAATCTCAGCTACTCAGGAGGCTGGGGCAGGAGAATCGCTTGAACCCGGGAGGTAGGGGCAGTGAGCCAAGATCACATCACTGCACTCCAGCCTGGGCAACAGAGTGAGACTCAGTCTCAAAAAAAAAAAAAAAGCGAATTGGTTTTTAAGTGAGTACTTTTTTTTTTTTTTTTTTTTGAGACAGGGTCTCACTGTGTTGCCCAGGCTGGAGTGCAGTGGCCCAATCATGGCTCACTGCAGCCTTGGCCTCCCTGGGCTCAGTTGATCCTCCCACCTCAGCCTCCTGAGTAGCTTGGACTACAGGCGCCTGCCACCACACCTGGCTAATTTTTGTATTTTTTTCATAGACATTTTTTTGCCACATTGTCCAGGCTGGTCTCGAACTCCGGGACTCAAGCAATCCTCCCACCTCAGCCTACCAAAGTGTTGGGTTTATAGGCATGAGCCACAGCGCCTGGCCTAAATGAGCACATTTTTATACTTGAACTCTGAGGAACAAGAGGTGGGATAAAGCTGGTGTGTTTGGTTGGTGTGTTGAACTTTACAGGAGGTGAACGTGTATACTTTCAACTTGGATTCTTGTGTGCCAGTTCAGATATCTAATAGCTTAAATAGAATTTCAGCAAAAAGCTGGATAATAAGGAATGATGGTTAAATTTTATGTGGAAAAAGATAAGTGGGCATAAAACATTCAAGACATACTTTTGGAGTGTAAAGCTTCACATTTTTTGTTAAAAGAGTTTCCCGACTTTCTCCTGAGGCTATCTGTCTTTGGTTACCTGAAGCTCGTTATTTTCTCCATAGCTATTTATTGAATCGGCACTGTGCTGGGGCTAGGGACACCAGGTTCCAACAGATTTTCTTCCCTTGCAGAATGTTACTGAAATAGGATTTTTATATACCTGTAGGTCTTTGAAGGCCCCTCCCCCACCCCACCCCACCCCAAATTTCTGAATGTCTACCTTGAAGTCTCAAGTATTGTTTTCCTGGTCTAGAATCAGTTTTTTTCTTCCCAGGATTCTATTTTAAAGAAATACTTTTAAATGTTTTATGCTTTCAATAATGAAATTATCAAGAAAATACTTGTTTTCCTCAAAATATTCAGTGGCCCTGAAAATGCCTGTTAGGGCATCAATCATTGCTTTTATGTTGACTGTAACTGTTGGAAACAGATGCCCATATTAAAAAAGCTGTTAAGAAAATATTTTTTAAAAATTTGCCCAACAGGAAGGAGAAAATTAGAATCTAATAGCAAACTTGACTCAAAGCAGGGGAGACCACATGATCTTCCTCTTTGAAAATCTGTCCTGGATGATGACCATGCTCTCTAAACAGGTTTTCTGTGTTTTAGGGAAAGAAGCTCAGAAAGGACCCTTGCTCTTTGATGACCTCCCTCCGGCCAGCAGTACTGACTCAGGTACAGTCTTCAGGCTCTCCCAGGTGTGTGTCAACGTCTCTACTCATCCTGGGATTGTAGTTGTCTCAATCTTTTTCCCTTTCCCCCATTTTCAACACACAGATGTTTTAGGTGTTGGACTGTCTTTAAGTTTTGAATCCATGGCATCAGGTAAGGCAGAAAAATCTGCTAGTCGCTAGCCCTGAGAAGTACTGCGAGGAAATGTGGAGCAGTTTTCTCTGGTTCATTTGAGTATTTATTTTACTACCTGAAGTACAATTTAACTTTTTAAGGCAGATTTTTATTTCCTTTGAAATAATAGGACTTTAAAATAGGTTCAAGATATTATTCACTGCAGTATGAGTTGCCACTGGATTGACGCAAAAGTTTTGAGTTTATTTCAGTAACCTACATAGGCGTCCTGGTGGGATGGATTCTGAAACTTAAGCCTTACGTATTTTTTGTGGGCTCACTAAGTGTTCTGCTGTGTTTCAGGATCAGGGGGACCTTTGCTTTTTGATGATCTCCCACCTGCTAGCAGTGGCGATTCAGGTAAGTGGTAGGAAAAATCCAAGGTGCTGATGGAAATAATACATATAGTATTTTGCTCTTGTGTGAAATTTATGTATAGGTTTTAACAGGATTTTGGATGACATTAAGTCATAATACAGCATAAGGTTTACTAAAACTATAAACAGGCACATTAATTGGAAGCACAGAGATAAGATAATACTATATCACTTTCTGGTGATATTAACTTCTTGAGGTTCAGATTGTTGGAACTGCCTTTAAGAATTAAGAGTTCACTAATTTACTCTTAACTTTGTTATTAACATTTTTTAAAAATTCAGAGTCCATTATTCTGATTTGCCTTGTTAAACAGAGTGCTTGACTCATATGTATCAAGGCTAGTAGCATCGGCTCTACCTCCTCCTGAAAATGTTCCTTTTCATGTCCTAATTAAGTAGAAGGGAAGAATAGAGCAGATTCCTGTTGCCATTGTGGCAAAGGTATGATTCTGTCTCATGAGAACTTCTTAGGTAGAGCTCCTCTGGTTGGGGAAGGTGAGGGTTAGGAGAGGCTGGGAGATAGATGGTGTGGGGGCAGCGGGGAATGCAGGTAATCCCCTTTCATATGCAGGTGTATTTTCTGTATTTTAGAAAAAGTACTATAGTCATCTTACATAAGAATTCTCAATCTTCAGGGCTGTTGACCCATACCAAAAGACTGCAGCATCCTCACACTCACAGTGTAGCCTGAAACCTTCCCAATAAAGATAGTACCCTTAGTTGTAATGAAAGTTAATATGTTCTGGCTGGGCACGGTGGCTCACGCCTATAATCCCAGCACTTTGGGAGGCCAAGGCGGGTAGATCACTTGAGGTCAGGAGTTCAAGACCAGCCTGGCCAACATGGTGAAACCCTGTCTCTACTAAAAATACAAAAATTAGCCGGGCGTGGTGGCACGTGCCTGTAGTCCCAGCTACTCAGGAGGCTAAGGCAGGAGAGTCGCTTGAACCCGGGAGGCAGAGGTTGCAGTGAGCCAAGATCACACCATTGTACTCCAGCCTGGGTGACAGAGCAAGACTCTGTCTCCAAAAAAAAGGAAAGTTAATATGTTCAAAGAAGGCTGTTAAGGGATTTAATAGAAGAAATGAAGATACAGTATAGCTGTCTCTTAGTTATCTACAGGACAAAAGACAAAGTAGTAAAAATTTAGAAGATTTACATAACACTATTAACAAGCTTGATTTTTTGGATATATAATCTTGGGCCTAGTGTTTTAGATTTCTTGAGAAGTTACATTCTTTTTTTTTTTTCTTGAGACAGAGCCTCACACTCTCACCCAGGCTGGAGTGCAGTGGCGCAATCTCGGCTCACTGCTACCTCCGCCTCCCGGGTTTAAGTGATTCTCCTGCCTCAGCCTCCCGAGTAGCTGGGACTACAGGCGTGTGCCACCATGCCTGGCTAATTTTTGTATTTTTAGTAGAGATGGGGTTTTACCATATTGGCCAGGCTGGTCTCGAACTCCTGACCTTGTGTTCCGTCTGCCTCGGCCTCCCAAAGTCCCAAAGTGCTGAGATTACAGGTGTGAGCCACTGCACCCGGCCAATAACACATTCTTTTTTTTTTTTTTTTTTTTCCTTTTTCGAGACTGAGTCTTGCTCTGTTGGCCAGGCTGGAGTGCAGTGGCGTGATCTCAGCTCACTGCAAGCTCTGCCTCCCAGGTTCATGCCATTCTGCTGCCTCAGCCTCCCAAGTAGCTGGGACTACAGGCACCCGCCACCACGCCCGGCTAATCTTTTTGTGTTTTTAGTAGAGACGGGGTTTCACCATGTTAGCCAGGATGGTTTCCATCTCCTGACCTTGTGATCCGCCCGCCTCAGCCTCACAAAGTGCTGGGATTACAGGTGTGAGCCACCTTGCCTGGCCCGATAACACATTCTTAAGCAGGCAGGAACCATTTACAAAAGTTGATTATGTACTAAGCCATAATTTGTTTTGAAATTTTATTATTTTTCTTTTTTTAAGACAGAGTCTCACTCTGTTGGCAGGCTGGAGTGCAGTGTTGCGATCTCGGCTCACTGCAACCTCTACCTCCCGGGTTCAAGTTCCTGTCTAAGCCTCCCAAGTAGCTGGGACTACAGGCACATGCCACCACACCCAGCTAATTTTTGTATTTTTAGTAGAGGCGGGGTTTCACCATGTTGGCCAGGATGGTCTCAATCTCTTGACCTAATGATCCGCCTGCCTCTGCCTCCCACAATGCTGGGATTACAGGCATGAACTGCCACGCCTGGCCTTTTTCTTTTCTTTTTTTTGAGATGGAGCCTTGCTCTGTCGCCTAGGCTGGAGCGCTGTGGCGAGATCTCAGCTCACTGCAGCCTCCGCCTCCTGGGTTCCAGTGAGTCTCGTGCCTCAGCCTCCCGAGTAGCTGGGATTACAGGCACTACCATGCCCGGCTAATTTTTTGTATTTTAATTAGAGACCGGGTTTCGCCATGTTGGTCAGGCTTGTCTTGAACTTCTGACCTTAGATGATCTGCCCGTCTCAGCCTCCTAAAGTGCTGGGATGACAGGTGTGAGCCACCACACCTGGCCATCTGTTTTGGAATTTTAAAGGAGATAGTTTCACATCCATATGGGGAAAACTGGAACCCATGCAGTAAGCCACAGGACACTAATGGGGACCTTTGGGAGAGATACTGTTGGAAACATCTGTGTTGCATTATGCAGGGTGCGTATGTGTATTATGTTATACCGTTGCAGAAATAGGTCCTTGTGCAACTAATTTATTCTTCTTGAGGACAGGAACGTTTTCATTACTTTTTCCTCAGCACTAAGAAATGTCTGACACAGGGAGTTTGAGACCAGCCCACCCAGCATGGTGAAACTCCGTCTCTACTAAAAATACAAAAATTAGCTGGGTGTGGTGGTGCACGGCTGTAGGCTGAGGCAGGAGAATCGCTTGAACCCGGGAGGTGGAGGTTGTAGTGAGCTGAGGTTGCATCACTGCACTCGAGCCTGGGCGACAGAGTAGACTCCGTCTCAAAAAAAAAAAAAAAAAAAGACACCTTGTGTTTACAAAAAAGTTAAAAAATTAGCCGGGTATAGTTGTTCCTGCTTTCAGTCCCAGCTGCTCAATTGGCTGAGGTGGGAGGATCACTTGAACACAGGAGTTGGAGGCTGCGGTAAACTATGATCATGCCACTGCATTCTGGTCTGTGTGACAGAACGAGACCCTGTGTCAAAAACAAAAAGAAATGTCTGGCAAAGAGTAGGTTGAGTAAGTAAATAAGTACTTGTATCCTTTTTTTTTTTTTTTTTTTTTTTTTTTTTTTTAAGAGAAGCGTCTTACTACTTTGCCCAGGCAGGTCTCAAACGCCTGGGCTGAAGTGATCCTTCTGCCTCAGTCTCCGGAAGTAGCTGTGACTGCAGGCATGTGCCACTGCATCTGGCTATTGCATACTTTATACCTAAATGCAGAGAACATTTCAAGTCATTTATTAGGACAGCAGCTGCCCTTATTGGAGATTGATGTGTTAGGCACTGTGACAAATGCTCTTCCTACTTGTCCTAACCCATTTTCAAACATCCCTCTGAGATGACAGTGTTCTTACTGTGTTAAGCACAGGTGAAGACAGCTGAGAATGAAAGGTTAAGTTGCACACCTCTTTGAAACTTGACTTTTCTCATTTCAAACACATACACTGCAGATTCCCTTAGCTTTGAGTACAGATTCATCCTTTTGCTAGTGGAAACAGCTGTGGCAGCCTTATTTTGCCTTTGAAAGGATGTATTACAGTTCTTAAAGGCTGCTATTTACCTCATTTTGAGCCGTTTCGGGTACTTGTTACTTTTTGGAACTTGATTAGGATATGTTAGTTTGCTTACAGATTTTGTAAGTGTTTGTTTAACACTAAGAGCCTGTGGATATACAAACATGTATATGCTACAGGCCAAAAAAAAAATGTATTTTTACCACTGGGAAAAGTCTTACAAACCCCTTCAGCAGGGTCAGTTTGACTCAGGGCCTGGATCTCAACTTTATGTTCTCTCACTGTGGGACCCCCCACCCTGCCAACCATGAAGACACAACTCCTGAATCTGCCTGGGTCTGCCAGTCCTTGCTTAAAATGACCTTGTCTTTGAGTGCTAGGATGAAGCCCAGTCTACTAGTGACTTTTTCCAACAGTCTACAGCTGTGTTTCTGTCCGGCTTTTACTTTATTTCCAGGTTCTCTTGCCACGTCAATATCCCAGATGGTAAAGAATGAAGGGAAAGGCGCAAAGAGAAAAACCTCCGAGGAAGAGAAGAATGGCAGTGAAGAGCTTGTGGAAAAGAAAGTTTGTAAAGGTTTTCAGACAGTTTGAAAACAAATGTATTAGACTTCATATTTTAAAACAACCCAGAGCAAAACCAGTTTCAGCTTTCTAATAATACTTTCTTTTTATGTCTGTATTTAAGAAATGAGTAGGGTTCCCTTTTTGCAAATGAATTTCCAAGTTTCTCTGCGCTTTCTCCTACTTTTCATGTACAACTATCTCTGATCCTACCTTTGATCAGATAGGAAACCTACATTTGTTCCTCAAGAGTTAAAAAATACAGGTGGTTTTTTTCTTAGCCTTCTGCAGTGAATGGTTAGTTTTTAGACCACCTAATCTCTCTCTGACTTCCAATCTTTGTTCGCAGTTTGTCAATTAGTGCTTTGAATTACGTGATTTAGCTTAGTAGGCAGCTTCCCTAAGCCTGGAAAAAGCTGTTGAAATTTGTAGTCAGTTGTGTAACTTGTCAAAGTTAGTGAGGAAGAAAACGAAAAGTATTAACTAAAGAGAATACTTCAGTTGTGGTACTAAAGTATTCTTGAGCTATGGGATTTTCTTTTCTTTTTTTTGCTTTTTGAGATGGAGTCTCGCTCTGTCGCCCAGGCTGGAGTGCAGTGGCACCATCTCGGCTCACTGCGAGCTCCACCTCCCGGGTTCATGCCATTCTCCTACCTCAGCCTCCCAAGTAGCTGGGACTACAGGCGCCCTCCACCATGCCTGGCTAGTTTTTGTATTTTTAGTAGAGATGGGGTTTCACCATGTTGGCCAGGATGCTCTCGATCTCCTGACCTCGTGATCTGCCCGCCTCGGCCTCCCAAAGTGCTGGGATTACAGGCGTGAACAACCGCGCCCGGCCCGAGCTGTGGGATTTTCATTAACTGCATTGTCCTTTGTCACAAATTACCTCAGTGAAAGCTGTATGATGCAGGCAGAGGTATGTGAAAAAACCCACTTGTAGCTTTGCTGGGAAGATGTCTTCTTCAGCTTAGCTCGTCACTTCCCAGAAGACAGCTCTTCACAGTGTTCATTTTATTATTTGTCTGGCATTAGGTATCAGAAAATAAGCTTAAATGAGTCTAACCATTAAATGTAAATAGATCTCTGCCTGCGTTGGAATCTTTTATCTTTTTCTTCCTCAGTTGAAGTAAAAGCAACCGATCTTACTGTTTGTTCAAATTCTTCACCAGCCTTGAGCATGGCATGGAAATACGTATTTTCAGAGCATCTTACAGGGCTTTTGAGACAAACTCTACTGACTTGCATTTGTCTGACTGACTGCATTTGTCCTTATTCAATTATCACAAGACTAATTTGCACATGATCCTTTCCCCTGATTTGAATCTCACTTCTCTGGGATGGCAGCACATCCCTTGCCCTGGTGCTTTGACTTATACCCTAGACAGAGTTGTTTTGTGCTCACTGACTCCTCTCTCGTGTCCCTGTGCAACCTCTTAGAGCTCACCCTGTCCAGCAGTGCTCCGATTTTAGTTACAGACTTGCAGCTGGGGAGATGCCTTAAGGGATATTGCTTATTTGTTTGCACCATTAGGATATCGCTGAGTCAGACAGTCATAGTTCCCTCTCATTTGCTCTGGGACTAGGGTTTCCAGAGGGTTGGGCACAGTTTTGTATTGGCTTTTTTGTTCTCTTTTCCTTAGCCTCTTCGGTGATCTTTGGTCTGAAGGGCTATGTGGCTGAGCGGAAGGGTGAGAGGGAGGAGATGCAGGATGCCCACGTCATCCTGAACGACATCACCGAGGAGTGTAGGCCCCCATCGTCCCTCATGTGAGTCTCATGTAGGAAGCCCGGCTGGCATTAACATCTCCTGGGTTCCCACTGGCATTTTGGACTGGCTAGTTTGTATTTACTAGAAAATCTCACACATCACTTGATTCTACATCAGTGATTCTCAGCTGGGGTTGATTTTGCTCCCCGCCCAGGGGACATTTGTCAGTGTTTGGGTACATTTTTGTCACAATTGCGGGAGGGCGTTGTTACTGGCATCTGGTGGGTAGAGACTAGGGATGCTGCTAAACATCTTGGAAGCACAGGGCAGCCCCACAACAAAGAATTGTTCAGCCTGGGATGTCAGTAGTGTCGCGGTTGAGCAGCCCTGCTGAGCGGGAGATGACGCTCCATGGCATGGCTCTGCAGCGTGTGTTACTCCTTACCAGCAACTGAGCAGCTTCTGGCAGAGAATATTTTTAATCCATGGCCTAGAAGATAAGAGTTGGAAGCCACTAATTAAAGTATGAATGGTGATCAAGGAGAGCTAGTAGAGATAATCAGGGCCCAGGAAGAACAAAAGTCAAAATGATGTCAAGGAAAAGACAGACAATGAAAAATTAGCTGCAACTATACAAACTAAAATGAAGCCTTCTGGATAAGCTCTTGGGCCTGGAGGAAAAGAAACCAGAAGGTAGGACATTAAGTTGGCTGTTAACATACATTATAGTACATATTTAATAATATATATTACATAGGTTACATAATTCAGAATTACATAATAAATAGCTTACGTACCTTTACTGACACCAGCTGGTCATTAACATACAGTGTGCTGGAGCCGTTTGGGCTGATGGCGTTTGTCCAGTAGATGAGGTGTACTCATGGAGATGAGGTGATGGCTGCTGCAGAGCAGCTGATCATATGTAGAGGGGACAAGATACACACCCATTGAGACAGGGTCTTGCTGTCTTGCTCAGCCTGGAGTACAGTGGCACAATCACAGCTCACTGCAGGCTTGACCTCCTAGGCTCAAGCAGTCCTCCCACCTCAGCGTCCTGAGTAGCTGGGACCATAGGCATGTGCCACCACAGCCGGCTAATTTTTTGAATTTTTTGGAGAGACAGTGTCTCCTTCAGTTGCTCAGGCTTGTCTCAGAGTCCTGGGCTCAAGCCGTCCTCCCACCTTGGCCTCCCAAAGTGCCGGGATTACTCACATGAGCCACCATACCCAGCCTGGGATTTACATTAAAACCAGGAAGGGGACCTCTGGAGCCCAAGAAGGCAGATCCTTTGAGTGTAAATTTAATTGGGAACACTAAATCATGCCTTGCAAATAACAGGCAGTAAGAACAGCTCTGAGTTATAAACCAGATGAGGTTTTTTTCTCATGGCTCAGGATGTCCTGAATTGAAAAGGAATTCCAAAAAATTTGAAAGAAAAGCAGCTCTCTAGAATAAATGTCATTTCTTGTAGGCATTTTTGTTTTTTTTTTTTCTTGAAATAGTTTATTTGATGTCTTTTATTCCATATATGTGGGTTTTCTGGCAAAATTTGAAAGGGGAATGGGAATAAGAGTAGTAAGATAGGTTTTAGAAATGAGATATTTAAAATTTATTTGAGTAACAATTCTGTAATATCCTCCCTGCTCTTACACAGTCATGTGCTGAATAACAACATCAAGTCAGTGGTGGGCTGCATATATGACGGTGCTCCCATAAGATTACACATTTTGTAGAGATGGGGTCTTGCTATGTTGCCCAGGCTGGTCTTGAACTCCTGGCCTCAAGTGATCCTCCTGCCTTGGCCACCTCCCAAAGTGTTGGGATTAACAGGCATGAGCTGCCGTGTTCAGCCATAATACCATGTTTACTGTACCTTTTCTACGTTTAGGTATGTTTAAATAACACAAATACTACCAGTGTGTTACAACTGCCTATGGTATTTAGTGCAGTAACATGCTATACAGTTTAGCCTAGGAGCAATAGGCTCTACCATGTATGTAGCTTAGGTGTGCAGTAAGCTACGCTGTCTTAGTTTGTGTAAATATGTTCTATGATGTTCACACAACAAAATCACCTAACAACACATTTCTGTTAAGTGATGCATGACTGTTTTTTACTGTTTTCGATAAATAACTTGATCTGTTTGTTAATGTTTAAAACCAAATCTGATTTAAATAGGAACGGAGTTCTGAATTTTAGTTTTGTTGTCAGTGAAAAATCAGAATTAACAGATCTTGATCTTTGAAGCAAATGTGAGTTTTAAACATTTAATGTAAAATACTGTGAAAAGTGTTACAGCTCTTTTAGAATATTAGACCTTTAGCAGGTCTTGTAGTCTTCACCAGAAACACTCCCACACCTACACACACACACGCACACACACACACAGTGGTTTTTTTTTTTTTTTTTTTAAGACAGTCTCGCCCTGTCACCCAGGCTGAAGTGCAGTGGTGCGATCTCAGCTCACTGCAAGCTCCGCCTCCCGGGTTCACGCCATTCTCCTGCCTCAGCCTCCTGAGTAGCTGGGACTGTAGGCGCCTGCCACCACGCCCGGCAAATTTTTTTGTATTGTTAGTAGAGATGGGATTTCACCATGTTAGCCAGGATGGTCTTGATCTCCTGATCTCGTGATCCGCCTGCCTCGGCCTCCCAAAGCGCTGGGATTGCAGGCGTGACCCACCACGCCTGGCCCACACACAAGTATTTTTTAAAAAAAAAAAAAAAAGATAAAATGCTGTGAAAGTTACTTAAATATTTGTCTCAGTTAAAGCCTTTTTTTTCCCCATTTGTAACAGTGTGTGACTGGTGTCTTAACCAGTGTGACTTCCTCTGACTTATTAATGTTCACTTTTTGAGATGAAATTTAAAAGCTTTAATGGAAAAGTGTGGTTTTTGCTGTTGAGAATTTGATTAACTCTCAATTCGTTCTTTCAGTACTCGGGTTTCATATTTTGCTGTTTTTGATGGACATGGAGGAATTCGAGCCTCAAAATTTGCCGCACAGAATTTGCATCAGAACTTAATCAGAAAATTTCCTAAAGGTGAGACTGAGAACTAAATCAGTTGATACTCATTTTCGTTATTGCTGTTTGGATGGCTGTGTGAGGCAGTCAGATGTGTCATTTTGGCTTTATCAGAGAATCATTGATGAGTTTTAAAAGAGTGGTGCTGAGGAGTGGACTCCAAGGCTTCCAGGAGTAGCGGCCATGCAGGTGTGACTTAGAATGGCACTTCTCATGATTCTAAGTGATAGACACCTTTTGTGAATTGTCTTTGGGTTCATTTAGTGTCTTGCCTTTATTGGAAAACTAGTAAAACCAACTTCAAATGGCACTGTGTTATATGTGAGGAAACAGAGATTGTTCTGGCTGGGCACGGTGGCTCACACAGCACTTTGGGAGGCCAAGGCCAAAAGATCACTCAAGCCCAGGAGTTTGAGACCAGCCTGGCAACATAGGGAGACTCCATCTCTACAAAAAAAAAAAAAACCTAACTGGACATGGTGGTGTGTGCCTGTGGTCCCAGCTGCTCAGGAGGCTGTGGTGGGAGGATTTTCTGAGCCCCAGGAGGTTGAGGCTGCAGTGAACCATAGTTGCACCATTGCACTCCAGCCTGGGTGACAGAGTGAGACCCAGTCTCAGAAAAAAAAATTAAAAAAAAAAAAAAAAGAAACAGGAATTGTTCTTAATCATGCTTGAAAATCAATTGATGTGCAGAAATTACAAAAACAAAATGGCCAGCCCTGGTGACCCACGCCTGTAATTCCAGCATTTGGGAGGCCGAGGCAGGTGGATCACAAGGTCAGGAGTTTGAGACCAGCCTGGGCAATGTGGTGAAACCCCATCTCTACTAAAAACACAAAAATTAGCCTGGCGTGGTTGCGCGCGCCTGTATTCCCAGCTACTCAGGAGGCTAAGGCAGAAGAATCGCTTGAAGCTGGGAGGCCGAGGTTGCAGTGAGCTGAGATCGCGCCACTGCATTCCAGCCTGGTGACAGAACGAGACTCCGTCTCAAAAAACAAACCAAAATGACAGTGGGAGGAGGATAATCTTCCCTCCTTGAGAGATTGTTTTCTTTTGGCCCTTCTGTAACAGGAGATGTAATCAGTGTAGAGAAAACCGTGAAGAGATGCCTTTTGGACACTTTCAAGCATACTGATGAAGAGTTCCTTAAACAAGCTTCCAGCCAGTAAGTATAACTTGATGATGAAGTTTGAGTGGACTGTGTGTGGTGTTTTCCTAAATGCATTTCAGTCTTCTGATGTGGTTTAACACTATTGCTCACTGTCTGAAAAGTGCATAGCACTCAGTAAGCTCTTATAACCATTAGCTAAATCTAAAACAGAAAAAAAGCAAGTATCAAGGAAATGGTCCATTTTGAAATATAAGATACTTCCCATTGAGCTCTGAAAATTAGTCTCAAAGTGCTAGGCTGTTGGTGGTGACTGTGTTTCTGATGTGTTTCCCCCCAGGAAGCCTGCCTGGAAAGATGGGTCCACTGCCACGTGTGTTCTGGCTGTAGACAACATTCTTTATATTGCCAACCTCGGAGATAGTCGGGTATGTGGCTCTGGAGCCACCCACTTAGATGACAATACGTTTTATGGGGAAAAGACTTTAGCAAGTACTTGTTGAATAAGATTAAAGTGATGATGTCTGGTTGAAACCTTTCTTCTGGGGTTGCTGCAGAGTGTTCTGCTACAGTTTAACTTCTGGGTAAGGGAACAGCAGCTCAGCTAGAGGCCGTTTGTTCTCTGGGGAACTTACGCCCTATGATAGACTTGTGCTTTAAAACCCAGATCCCGTCTTTTTTGTTTCTTTTTTCCTCCTGTGGTTTGTGTGTGTGATGCTGTGGATCAGAATGTAATCAGTATGCAAGTAGCCTAAATCTTCTTTTATTTCCTTTCTCTGACCTTGGACAGTAATGAATGAAAAGCTTTAACCCCTGTCTCTCAAAGTTACTGTGATTTCAGAGTAACTTGAGAGCTGTGGCTGGAAAATACCAGATGAGGTGCCGTTCATCCCCTGAGCCCGGTCCCTGGCTGAGGGAGAAAGCCCAGGGTGGTGTTCCCCCTGGTGACAGTCGTGGGGATGCTGTAAAGCCTAGAGGGTGCTGCTGTGGAAAGCTGGATGCAGACCCTGCCTCCTCTGCGTCAGTACCTTATGTTCTGTTCCATTGCCACTTTTTCAGCCGGCCTCCTTACTCCTTCAGCAGTTACAGGAACCAAGTGACTCTGTCCACAGTTAAGCAGCATCTTTAGACCTCTCCCCACGATGTTTGTAGGGGGATGATTCATCAAATACTAAGCGCTAGGGGTATGGCAGGGACTATAACAGATGACAGCCCCTGCCTGGTGGAGTTTATATTCTGGTGACCCTGTAGTAGACTGGCCCTAGCCCACATGTGTTTAGACCACATGATTTCATAAATAGCAAGAGGAAAATTGGCAAAAAATAAAAAAAATAAAGACTTAGGAGTCAGACCCAAATTCAAATCCTGGCTCTGCTCTGTGACTTTATTGACTTACTTATTCTTCAGTACCTCAGTGTCTTCCTGTAAAACAGACACAGTGAGCCTGGCAGGGGTGAGAACACCTGGAGGCACTGGTGTGGACGGCCTGCCTGGCACTTGGCCAGCATGCACAACGCTTGCCCTCCTCTTTGCCTTCCGTAGGCTCATGGACATGTCTCTGGCCTTGTAGACTCCAGGCCAAAAGGGACCTTGATACTTGTTGAGTGCTTCCTTTTATGTCACAAATGTGACAACAGCCAGAGTGAGCGCTTGGCTGTAGTTATTCAGCAGAGTTTGCACCAGAGTTGATATCAAAACCAGGGGCGACTGTCTACCTGTTGTGTCTTTGACACTTCTTTGCTGCTTGATTCTCTGAACTTATGTTTATCAGCACGAGGCTGAATGTGAAACTCCATTGTTAACTGTTTTCTTCAAATTCCATTGTTAATTGTTTTCTTCAACTGGTACCTTTAGATGCTGCGCCCACTGGATTTCATGACTATTATAATCTCCATCTTCCCAGGCAATCTTGTGTCGTTATAATGAGGAGAGTCAAAAACATGCAGCCTTAAGCCTCAGCAAAGAGCATAATCCAACTCAGTATGAAGAGCGGATGAGGATACAGAAGGCTGGAGGAAACGTCAGGTAACCGAGGGACTGAGAGGAGCTCATGGGAAGGAGGGCTGTTGGCTGTAGAAGGGTCCCGAGACCTTCGAGGAGTAGAACTTTCCCTGTTACGTAGTCTTCAGTGTGACGAGGCTCTGTCTGGGATCTAACGCTGGTGACATAGGTAGGTGACTGTTGTAGATTTCACGTGTCCAAGTGGAAGGAAACTTGCCTCCCTACATTTGCAAAAGGACAAATTCATATTTACCATTCACAGTGTTTTCTCTGTGCCTAGGAAGTTTCTTAAATACTGTCACTTGTGGTGGCAGGCGCCTGTAGTCCCAGCTACTTGGGAGGCTGAGGCAGGAGAATGGCGTGAACCTGGGAGGCGGAGCTTGCAGTAGCCAGGATCACACCACTGCACTCCAGCCTGGGCAACAGAGTGAGACTCCATCTCAAAAAAAAAAAAAAAAAAAAAAATACTGTCACTTTTCGCATTGAATAAGTTACAGTTTTAGGTGAATTCTCCAGAGAGAAAATCTGAAGTAGTTAAGATGGGTTAAGTAATGTCTTTGGACTTCTTGGGAACAACTGGCAGAGAGGACCATGTCTTACTTGGCTCTGTCTTTTGCGGTTTCATTTCACTCTCTCTTTAAATCTTTGAAAACCATATGTCTGCTCTGGTTTTATTATCTGCTTCTAGCCAAGGCAGCTAAAGGAGGGCCTAAGTCTTTTCTTTAGAATTCCACTTCACGGACATTGCATTATGAATTAGACCAGGAGTATTTTCTGGTTTATTGTACAGTTTGACTATTAAAATTTTATTTTCTGCCAGAGATAAGAGAGATGTCATCTCTTAGTATAAGACTGCACTTACCTGTCCTTTGAAGTGTAGTTTCTCTTCTGTTATTCATTTGGGAAAGCCTTTTTTATTGCTCCAGGCTGAATCTAGTCAGTGGTACAGGGAGGTTTCTGGAGAGTAGTTGGAACCCTTAGCGTTTGTTCAAAAAGCTCCTGGATTAGTAAGAAGCAGTTTCATTCACGGTTGCTGCAGTTTACGTGAGCAGTGATGGGATTATAGGCCTGGTTTCAGGCCTCAAGCAGTGCTGTTTGCCTAGTATTTGCCACTGTAACTACGTCCTAGTAACTACTGTGGACAGTCATGCCTGAGAATGTGACTCTAACATGAGGGTAAGCATCCCCTCTTCTCCCCTTTCTTGTAAGTTTTACATTCATTCTGCTTTTGCCTGAACTCCTTGAAAATAATTTGATACTGACAGTCCTGTGGCTGAAAGTAAGGCCAGTTGTGTTGCAGTTGCTTCCTATATCCCAGTCCTTACCTATTTCAGAGAAGTGTTTATATGCCTTAGAGAAATCATTTGACAATGTGGGCTTTGGGTGAATCCTTCATCTCAGAGAAGGGGGGCTGCAGGCTAAGAGACCAGCAGCTTGGGTCTCTGCCCTTGAGCAGCAGAGCCCTGTTGTGGCCTGTTCTCCTGCCTGAGGCCAGGGCTGGCTCCCCCACTCTCAGCTTTTATTATTAAATTTTTCAGACATACAGAAGAAACTTTACAATAGTAAAACAAACATTTCCAAATCTACCAGCGGTGAACATTGTGTCGTGTTTAGTCTGTATAGATGTGTGTCAGGTTGAGCTGTTTAAAAGTTGCAGATACGATGACATAACACCCTAAATACTTAAGCATGCATCTCCTGAAGATAAGGACGTTCTTGACATAATTAATGAGAATTTTCACACCTAAGACAATATTTCCTTAGGTTATGTTAGGTTATCTAATATCCTGTCTATATTTTTATTTCCTGAGTTATCCCCAAAGTATCTTTGTTTCAAACCAGGGTCTAGTCAGCATTCATGCCTACCGTGGACTTCGCATTTCTTTTTCTTTTTTTTTTTTTTTTTTTTTTTTTTTTGAGAGAGAGAGTGTCTTGCTCTGTTGCCTGGAGTGCAGTGGCACGATCACAACTCACCGCAGCCTTGACCTCTGAGGTTCAAGCGATCCTCCAGCCTCAGCCTCCCAAGTAGCTGGGACCACAGGCATGTGCCACTGTGCCTGGCTATTTTTGTATTTTTTGGTAGAGACGGGGTATCTGTCTGTGTTTTCCAGGCTGAGCTAAGTGATCCTTCTGCCTTGGCCTCCCAGAGTGCAGGGATTACAGGTGTGAGCCACCGCACCCTGCCAAGACTCATTTCTTACCAGGCTTTGAACCGTGTTATAGGCCAGCAGTTGTACAGAGTCACCAACATTCTGAACCTGCGTGTTTTTTTACGGTGTTATTTCTGTATGTTTCCTATAAACTGGAAGTTAGGTGTAAGGCCTTCTTTAGATTCAGATGAGATGTTTTTAGCAATGTTTTATGGGGGATGCTGTATACTCAGTAGTCCTTCACTTCAGTAGGCACATAATGTGACCCTTAATTAAGTTGCCAAATCCCAGCACTTGGCTCCGGTGGTAACAGCCGGATGCTCCTGTTACCTTGTGTCATCAGCAAGTAATCTGGGGAGGTTCACTGGTATCTTGTGAATATTCTGTTTCCTGTCAACCTTTCACCTAATGGTCTTAGCATCCCTAAATCATTATTTCATCAGGAATGTCAAAGATGATTTTCATATTCTGTGATTCTTTTCACATGTATTAGTGGGCATTCTGTAAAGAAACTTCTTATTCATCATCAATAAGAGAACATCATAGATTCTTCTAAAAAAGCAGGGTCTATGTTTCATTCTGTCCTTTACCAATTTGAAAGGAAGATAGTCCACCTATAGTTGTGGAAATTAGTGTTTTTCTTTGACTCCTGCTTCTCTCCCTCCATCCTTCCTTTGTGAATCACTGTGTGCCAATTGACTACTCATTGTGTTGTAGTCACAGTCATGGTGTTTTCGGCTGCTCACTTTATTTCAGATATGGCCAGTGGAAACTCCTGCCTGCTGGTTCCTGTGTCCTTTTCATATGTGTATATTAATGTTTAAGAACCAAATCCAGGCTGGGCGCAGTGGCTCACATCTGTAATCCCGGCACTTTGGGAGGCTGAAGTGGGTGGGTCTCTTGAGCCTAGGAGTTCAAGACCAATTTGGCAACGTTGGTGAAACCCCATCTCTACAAGAAATACCAAAAAATAAAAAAGAGAGAAATTAGTCAGGTGTGGTGGCACACACTTGTGGTCCTACTCAGGAGGCTGAAGTGGGAGGATTGCTTGAGCCTGGGAGGTGCAGGTTGCAGTGAGCAGAGATCATACCATTGCTCTCAAGCTTGAGTAACAGAGCAAGACTCTTGTCTGAAAAATAATAATAATAATAATAATAATTGATTTACATCAGTGTAGGGAATACATTTTTTTAAAAAGAGCCCAAACCCATGTTCTCGGGTGCTCAGTTCAGTTGGAGTGTCCTTAGCTCTATGTCCACTCAAGACATGCAGAACTAGGAGACACAACACATTTTAAATTGCAAGCTTGGAGTGCTATTTCTTACTCATATTTAACGTTACAGAGTTTTCTCTTCTTTGGTTTAATATTTGTAGCTCATTTCTCTTAATGCTAGAAATCTTGGTTCTTAACAACAGTGTATTTATTTGTTAAAACAGTTTCTTAGTATCAAAATTAACACTACTAGGGGAGCAGAGGGCTCACACCTGTAATTCCAGTGCTTCAGGAAGCCGAGGCAGGAGGATCGCCCCATGCCAGGAGTTTGAGAGAAGCCTGGGCAACGCAGTGAGACCTTATCTGTACAGAAAATAAAAACAGCACCATGGAGCCAGTTCTGGTGGTGTGCGCCTGTAGTCCCAGCCACTCAGGTGGCTGAGGCAGAAGAGTCACTTGAGTCTAGGAGTTCTAGGATGTGGTGAGCTAGGATTGTGCCACCGCACTCCAGCCTAGTTGACAGAGTGAGACCCTGTCTCAAAAAATAAAAATAGCCTAACTTCAGTTTGTGTTCCTTGCTGTTCTCTTGTCCTTAGAATATACCTCACTAAAGCAGTACTGTTGGCACTGTGTGCAAAAGTGAAATAACTGTTTTTACTGTGGTTATTTTGCCACTTTGGTTATTAATATTATTAGTTTTCCATTTATTCAGTTTATTGTTTTCAGTTTATCCAATTTATAAAGGGCTTTTTTCCCTTTATAAATTACAGGGAGAAAATGAGAACCCCTGTGCATGGCTGGCGGGAATGTGAAATGGTGTAGCCACTATGGAAAACAGTATGGCAGTTCCTCAAACATTAAACACAGAGTTAGCATATGATCTGCAGTTCCACCTCTGGTATATACCCGAAAGAATTCAAAGAAGGAACACAAACAGATATTTGCACACCTTTGTTCACAGCAGCAGCATTCACCATGGGGAAAAGGGGGAAGCAACCCAAATGTTCATTGACAGATGAATAGATAAGCAACGTGTGAGATGTCTATATAACAGAATATTATTTAACCTCAAAAAGGAAGGAAATTCTGACCCATGCTACAAAATGAATGAACCTGAGGACTTTATGCTGAGTAAAAGAAGCCAGATGCGAAAAGACAAACACTAGGACTTCATTCATAGGAGGTACCAGTCAAGTTCACAGAAAGTAGAATGGTGGTTATTGGGGGGCGTGAGGTATGAATTGTGGGGAATGAATCGTGGGGTTAGTGTTTAATGGAAACAATCTCAGTTTGGGAAGATAGAAAAGGTTCTGGGGTTGGATGGTGGTACTGATAACACAACAGTGTGAATATATTTAATGCTGCTGAACTGTACACTTAAAAATGGTTAAGATGGTAAATGTCATGTATATTTTACCACAATAAAAAACATGAAAAACTCCCTATTGCATGCTTCAAAATCTAAATTGAGTAAAAAGACATTTAGAGATGTCATGTTTTCATCCCTGTCCCCTTCATCCTATTTCTTGATTCTTTCCAGTATTTCTTAACAAAAGTATGTAAATCTTTGTGCATTCTTATTTTTTTCTACTTTCTTACATTGAAGGTAGCTATGTAGCAGTGAATTTTTCTGAGAAGATTAAGACAAGTTTTATTTTTATTTTACAAGGAAGGCAGCTGAACAGATGGGAAGTTTACATATAGCATTTAAATTTAAATGTCAGTACTGTGTGCCTAGAACTTGATCAAGTGCAGGCCTCTGATAACTAAAAGTAACTGTTCTAGCATTGTACCTTTGGTTATCTCTGTAGCACTCATTGTATTAATACGTTGGATTTAGGCATCCACCAGTCTTTGGATGGTCAGGAGATGGAGCTTCCACCTCCCAGCCTTAACTTTGCAAACATCACTTGTGGATAGTCTGTTTATTGAGACCAGCTGTGTCTTGCTTTTACTGACATGCAAGAGGAGCTGAAGACCAAGCAGCTTCCAGCTGCCTTTAGCAGCCAGATTAGCCTTAAACACACCAGTAGTAGGATGTCTCAGTCTCACCCAGTCTCTCTCTCTCTCTCTGGAGAAAGAACAGAAAATATCAACAAAAATTAGCTAAGATCTGAAGACACTGTTGAACAGCTTGTCCCACAGTAGGAAAACGGTTTTCTGGTTGGCAGAAAACAGAAGAGAAATAAAGCAGCACAAAGCAAAAGTTGGAAGTGTGTAAGGGCAGGAGGCCAGTCCTAATGAGGGCTGGTACCAAGCGACAGGCAGATTGGCTTGGTAGGCTGAGACTTAAAATGCCACTTACTTGGCCAGGCGCAGTGGCTCCCACCTGTAATCCCAGCACATTGGGGGGCCAAGGCGGGTGGATCACGAGGTCAGGAGTTCAAGACCAGCCTGGCCAAGATGGTGAAACTCCATCTCTACTAAAAATACAAAAATTAGCTGTCGCGGCAGCAGATACCTGTAATCTCAGCTACTTGGGAGGCTGAGGCAGGAGGATCACTTGAACCCAGGCGGCAGAGGCTGCAATGAGTTGAGGTCGCGCCACTGCACTCCAGCCTGGGCAATAGAGTGAGACTCTGTCTCAAAAAAAAAAAAAAAAAGCCACTACTTGCTAAGCATTGTAATTATGGGAGTGGGGGGAAACTGAGGGAAGGGGAAAGAGAATGAACTTTGGGCAGTTTGTTTGAACTTTGAAAACTGGGCAACGGGGAGAACCTGCTGTGAAACAGACAGCTTTCTATTGTGTCTAGGGTAGTACAGACTTTCTAAGAAATGGACATGGATAGAGTATGTATTGGTGTCATGCGCCTGTAGTCCCAGCCACTTGGAGGCTGAGGAATGAGGATCATTTGAGTCCAGGAGCTTGAAGCTATAATGCGCCACCATGTCTGTGAATAGCCACTGCACTCCAGTCTGGGCAACATAGCAGGACCCTTTCTCTTAAAAATAAAAAAGAGTTCCGGTGAAATGGATAAAGCAGACTGGGAAGTACGAAGCCTGTGGGGCTGCTGGGGCTGAGTCCCGACCAGCTTCATCAGTGGTGATCCCTTTGAACTTGTACCAAAGTTTCCAAAACAGAGGTGGCATGGATTTACCCTTGTGTGATGCTCGATCTCAGAGTTGGGACTCTGTGATTGGCCTTTGTTGAACTGACAGGTAGTTGAATGTGCACATCCTACGTAGGACATTGCATTGAGTGTAGGCATAGTGCCAGGGCAGCTTGCCTCATCATCACCAGACGCTTTTCCTGGGATCCATCATTCTGCCCATTGTGCTTTCTCCTGTTACTCTAGTAGTTCAGTGAATGTAAGATTATTACTCTGTACGTGGAACTTTGAAAACAAGAATGAGGCCACATTACGCCTGTAATCTCAGCACTTTGGGAGGCTGAGGTGGGAGGACTGCTTGAGGCTAATTGTTTAAGGACCAGCCTGGGCAACACCCCATCTGTACAAACAAATTTTTTTTTATTTACCTGGACTTGGTGACACCTGTAGTTTCTAGCTACTCAGGAGGCTGAGGTGGGAGGATCACTTGGGCCCAGCGAGAGCGATTGCACCACTGCCCTCCAGCCTTGGCAACAGAGGGAGACCCTGTCTCTAAAAAAAAAAAAAGAGAGAGAGAGAGAGAATGAGAGATGGCAGTTCCTGTGCTGCTCATGTTTTCCTTCTTTAGACTTAGGAATTGTTTCACATTTTCTGTACTGTGTTGTGCATTACCAGAAGCTGCTGGTAGCTACTTGGTCTTCTGGGACCTGCCATTGCAGAGGTGGTCATTGTAATCTTAATCTTGTTGAAACAGGATGGGTTTATGACTGGGATGGCCGGAATCCACACCAGACACCCAGTCACCTGGTCATGGGAGCGGTACTTTGTTGGCTTTTCATAGTACTTACACTGTGAGCTGCTTCCTGAAGTGGCACTCTTAAGGCCAAGTGCCCCACCCATCTTCAGTCCTCAGCTCTTCCCTGTGCACTCTGTTTCCTCTTGCTGTTTAACAGTTTGTATCCTAAAAGATCGCTAGGCTTTTTGCAGATACCAGCAGAAGTCTGAAGAAAAAAAACATGTTTGTTACGGATACTGAACTGTGAGCCACTGAGAGGGTAACGGGGGCCCAGAGAAGGGCCAGGCTGAATTCTGCCTTTAGGACAGCAGCCCAGAAAGCATTTTCTACCATGTGCAGCCATCTGCACCGCATCTCCTGAGCTTGCTTGGTCCATGATTTGGGAGCCCCGTGGTGATCCTAAACGCCCATGTACAGCCATGGCATTTGCGGAGTGCTCTCCCACACTTTGAGTATGGTTCTCTTCCTTGCCTTTACAAACAAGGGCCTGAAGGGGAGAGAGCTTGCAGCTGCCTAAGGCAACAGTGCTACAGCCTAGACCAGAATTGTTTTTTGGGGCAGTAGGCTCCCCCAAATGGTTTTTCCTTGGCAATAGGACTGTCCCTTAGATGCCTCTTCCCGTTTGTAGATCACCGCCCATCTCCTCCATATCCCCTCACCTAAAAATAGAATGGGTGAAACTATGATGCTATGCAGGATACAGTCATTTACATTAACATTAAACCATACCTGTACTTGATGCAAAGGACGTGTGCTCCACAATCCAGGAATAGCCACTTTCAGGGATTTTCCAAATCTAATTAGATTGAAATACAAAATATCCCGCTGTTCTAGCTATTGTTAACCCTGGCTGCATGTGGGAAACGCTCAAGGAGCTTTAAGATACAAAAACACTGCCAAGCTCCTTTACCCAGTCCAGTCAAATCCGATTCTGGAGTTTGAACCTAGGTGTGTGATGAGAACTGCTGAGTCCTATTGAAGGGTAAGCTGGGCAGTACTGCTTGGCAGCCACTGGAGGTGCTGTTCCCACCCATGTGCAGCTGGGTAGGGTCCCTACCCCAGGGCAGCAGTTAATGGCCTAGACACCCCTGCATATTTGAGATCAAGAAATGTCAGTACTGGTTAATAATGTGAATTCCACAGTCTGTATCTTTCACACTTCCATTCTCTGCTTTTAAGGTGAGATTCTAAGTACTGTGGACCCATAGTCTGTCAGGTAGAGTCTGAAATGTTTTTCCTCTCATTTTAGGGATGGGCGTGTTTTGGGCGTGCTAGAAGTGTCCCGCTCCATTGGGGACGGGCAGTACAAGCGCTGCGGTGTCACTTCTGTGCCCGACATCAGACGCTGCCAGCTGACCCCCAATGACAGGTAAAATGGCCCTGTAAGAGGCACAGGTGTGTGTGCATGTGGCTTTATTTCTCTTCCTCACTTCTTCCAGTTTGTATCAAGCTTTTGTTGGAGGGAAGGTGTGCATGGTGCTAGGCCCTGGGGATGCAGAGATAAACAGAATGTGGTTTCTGCTCTGGTGGGGTCGCAGTGGTAGGGAACACACATGGGGATGGGCAGCTGCAGTCCAGTGTGTCCTAGGCATGTGCCATGTGCTGGGGTCTTTGGCAGTAGGGGAAGGGGGTATCCCTGTCAGAGGAGAAGGGCCTTCCTGGCAGAGGGAACACACAGTAAGGCATTAAAATGTGACAGTGTGAAAGCATGGCCAGACAGGCGCTTGAAGGACCAAGGGAGTGGTGGGAAAGTGATAGCAGGGTACTTTGGGGGCAGATCCTGAAGGGCCGGCCCTCAGTCCCATGCTGGAGACTTTGAATTTTAGTTGATCATTGATGGAGAATCGTAGGACGTTTTTACACAGAGCCAGGATCGGTTGAGAAAGACTGTTCACTTGTTCATCTCCTGTTCTGCATGCCTAAGGGTACGGCACCGTGCTGGCTGAGGGCAAGGTCTCAACAGGTGATTGTTAAAGATGGTATTGTGGGGCCAGGGAGGCCCGTGAGCAGCGGTGCAGCAGCCCTGGCCTGATGGTGAGGGCTGAACTAAGGCAGTAGCAGGAGGGGGTGAAGGAAAGCTCCCGGAAGCAGGATTCACAGCACTGAGTTGATGAGGGGAGGCGAGGGACACTAGCGGCACGGTGGCGGGGTGGTCCTCCGAGTGCTGCTCTGAGTCCTGCCCCAGTGCTGCGGATGAAGAGCACGTGCCTTGCTTTGGCACTCGCCTGCTTGGCCTTGTCTTGAGCCACTGCCCCATTCTCCACATCTTCCTTCAGTGTGTGTGTCATGTTCTCACATACCCCAGAGTCCTCCATCATCTTTCCAGCAGCCATCTCCTCTGGTTTTCTGAATGATGCACCTTCTGCTTTGCTTCCTAGCTCCCCTTCCTGGGTTGTAATCATGGGTCTGTGTGATTGGTTATTGAGGGTCTGACTTTCAGGACACTGGAAGGGGCGGGAGCCTGCCAGGACTAGGCCCCACTGTGTTCTTAGCATGGATGATAGGCTTAGCAAATAGTGGCTGAGTGAAAGCCTAGTCAAAAGAGGAAAACAGGCTGGGTGTGGTGGCTCACGCCTGTAATCCCAACACTTTGGGAGGCGGAGGCAGGTGGATCAGCTGCAGTCAGGAGTTTGAGGCCAGCCTGGCCAACATGGCAAAACCTCATCTCTACCAAAAATACAAAAATTAGCCAGGCATGGTGGTGGGCGCCTGTAATCCTAGCTACTCAGGAGACTGAGGCAGGAGAATCACTTGAACCTGGGAGGCAGAGGTTACAGTGGTCGAGATCATGCCATTGCACTCCAGCCTGGGCGACAAGAGCAAAAGTCCGCCTCAACAACAACAACAGCAACAACAACAACAACAAAAAGACACAGATATTACTGAGAAAAGGAAGGTGGCTTATACCGCAAAGCTGTGGGGAAGCATATTCCCCACCCCCAATGCCAGGAGAACTAGAACTGTCACATTGAATCCATTGGTGTTCAGAAAGATTCCAGGGACAGTCTAGAGGGGGGTTGATTCTGAAAGGGAGAGCATGTGGTTTTCAAACACAGGAACATGCACAGCTGCCCCTTCTTGGGCCTTGGACTTGGAGGCAGCCCCAAGCTGTGCAGTGTGCCCCCAAGGATGTTTCACCGAGGCTGGGCTCATTCTCAGCTTTATGTCTGTAAGTGGTGTAAGGCCTATGGTGTTACAAATTCTTGTATATTTTCCACAACACCCATGTTTTTATTCAGTGATTTTTCTTGAGTTTGTCTAGGAAAGTGCAGCACCTAGTGTTTGAGGTAATTAATAATTCTGTTAATTTGTGAAGAGAAGGATGGTCTCAGTTTTGATGTATAACATCCTATCCACAAATACTTTTAAGTAGTTTAAACCTTTGTCTCGGAAATTAAGTGGGTTTAAACAAATCTTAGCCTGGCCAGGCGCTGTGGCTCATGCCTGTAATCCCAGCACTTTGGGAGGCTGAGGCAGGTGAGTCACCTGAGGTCAGGAGTTTGAGACCAGCCTGGCCAACATGGTGAAACCCTGTCTCTACTGAAAATACAAAAAATTAGCCAGGTGTGGTGGCGGGCACCTGTAATCCCAGCTACTCAGGAGGCTGAGGCAGGAGAATCGCTTAAACTGGGAAGGTGGAGGTTGCAGTGAGCTAAGATTGTGCCATTGCACTCCAGCCTGGGCAACAAGAGTGAAACTCCATCTCAAAAAAAAAAAAAAAAAAAAAAAAAAAACCTTAGCCTTTGAATAGTTGCACAAATACTTATTTTATCTCCATCTCCAGGCCCTTTTTTTATTTTTTATTTTTTTGGTTGGACCTAAAACGCATTTATATTTCTCCGTGGTGTTGTAGGTTCATTTTGTTGGCCTGTGATGGGCTCTTCAAGGTCTTTACCCCAGAAGAAGCCGTGAACTTCATCTTGTCCTGTCTTGAGGTGAGAAATCTCACACGGGGGTGGTTGTTGTCCCAACTGTGTCTTAGTTTTCAGAGAAGTCCTGAGACCCCGTTTCCTCCCATTTGTGGGACAGCCCTTGTGCCCTTTTGCAGTGTGAACTCTGCCTACTGACTCACTGGTCATTTTGTCCTGCCAGCCCTGATGGAGACCAGAGCAGCTCTTCTTCCTGGCAGTAATGTCTCAGGAAGGTGACAGGGTGCAGAGTCACTCCACTCATTCCCTTTCTCATCTGGTAGGATGAGAAGATCCAGACCCGGGAAGGGAAGTCCGCAGTCGACGCCCGCTACGAAGCAGCCTGCAACAGGCTGGCCAACAAGGCGGTGCAGCGGGGCTCGGCCGACAACGTCACCGTGATGGTGGTGCGGATAGGGCACTGAGGGGTGGCGCGCGGCCAGGAGCACGCATGGTATTGACTTAAAAGGTTCATTTTGTGTGTGTGCACATTGTGTGTTTTGTGTACTCCTGTGGGACTCCCATGGTTGTAAATAAAGGTTTCTCTTTTTTTTTTCCTAGTCTTTTGAGTTCTTATACTGTGAGCACCTCTTGACCCTTCGGAAGTTGTGTTTGCTTTTGAATATGCTGTCTTTCCTTGTTAAAACCATTATAGGCATCTTGGACTGGCTCGTAGTGGCCTGCAGGCTGCTGGTTGTGTGATGTTTTGTAGTTCACGGGCATTTTGCAGTGCTTTCACTCTCATGATGACCCTGGTTGGGGAAGTGGCATGTTGCAATGAAGAGACCCAGGGGATGACTGGTTAGAGATAAGGCTAGGACCAGACCAGGGCTTTTGGAACCCTCTAGCTCTTTTCAGTTTTCCCTGTGGAAGTAGTGTTGCAAAATGTTACATAGCATGAGCTCAGGCTTAGCCAGGAAATAGACTCATATACAAGGTTACTCATGCATCAGACTCCCCAGAAACAGTACAGAATTAGCGATTCTGATTCCATTGGTGAGAGCTGCAGTCTGGTGGAAGGAGTCTGTGGAGGACTAGGTTCAGTGGCTTCCATCTGGACTCCTGGGTGTAGGTGTGCACCTTCCTGTTGGAGCAGGCAGCCTGCTGCTCAGCATGTCCCGGAAATTCTGCTTCCTACGTGAGGTGGGTGTAGGGGGTTGGCCCTGTGCTGGAATAAGGTTAATCTTTGCAATAACACCTCAAAAGGGGACACTTCTGTGAAAGATGTTAAAAGCATGAAAAGAGTGCATGAAGAATAACAAGCTCAGAAGAATAAGCTTTAAAATACTTTTCAAGCACTTGTTTATATAGAAAACATGTCATCATTATGACTGTAAGTAGTTTTTAGTAAAGCAGCTCTTGGATCCTTTTGTGTAAATGTTTGGCTCAGGATGATGTAAGAAAGATTCTAAAAATTTGCATTTTCAGAATCTGTTTTGTAATGCTCCCTGGCCCCTGCCCAACACACACACATGGTTTTATCACCCAGTTGATTGAGTGGAATTGGGATCCATGCTGCGAGGACCACAGCGGTAAACGCTTCCTGTAAACCTTAGATGCCTCCTGGGGGTCTGTTGTGTAAAAACCACAAGAAAGAACTGAACGAAGTGTTGGTGCTGCCCCTTTCTTCCCCAGGGAGTTTTAAGAGCCAAGTACCCATTTCAGTTTGAGGACTGGGACATTGTACAGTGTGGTATCATTGAAGAAAAGAGCCCTGGCACCCCAGAATCAGGAAATAGAACCATTTATTTGGTAAATATCTTCCTATAGCAAACCAGGTGTTTGCACACTGATGTCTGTGACTCTCATAACATCCCTGTGTCTCACTGTCCCCGAGAGGTTTGACCCTAGTTTCCCAGGAAGGTTCACTCCCAGCCTTCAAGGGAGTCCCTCCCACGTAGAGGCTGGAGGCCATCTCCACTTCACCTTCCAGGTTCCTCCTTACCGTGCTTAGTTTAGCGAACCTGGGCTAAAGGACTGATTCCGGATCTTAAGGTCTGTCTTTTGTTTTGTAACTAACTGTTGTGTCACATAGTTCTTAAGTGCTTGAACCACCCCACGAAGTCAGTTATATAAATATATTCCACCTGGCAGTATTAGACAATAAATACTTCTTTAATAAATTGCTGCATAACACACTGAGAAAATGAAAGAGATGTGGATATGTGGCTTTTTCAAGAGTAAAAGATAAGTTCTCTAAAATATCTGTGCCCAGTGGATACAAAGTGAAATCTAGATAAGGGCGTGGCCACATCACCCCCTTATCAAAACGCACGGGATGCAGTACCCAGGCCAGCCCAGTACTTCTAGGTAGGGTGGATATGAGTCCTACTGAGAATCGCTCCAGGCCTGCCCCAGGGCAGAGTGTTTGTTTGGTTTTTGTGTATTACTGCACTTGGGGATGGAGATGTTTGTTTGATTCGGAGTTGGGGTTTGGAAGCTGGGCACCTGGGGAATCATTCAGGCCTGGCGGCAGTCACCTCATCTGGAGGCTAGTTAGAAGGTGAAGGTGACTGGCCATTGCTCCCTTCTCTCCCAGGCCTGAGCACCCTTGCCAACCAGCTTGGCTCCCAGGAGGTCCTGAGGCACCAGGTTCTTCATAGCCTGTTGTGTGGGGAGGCAGTGGGTTAACTCTTCCTCAGCAGGTAGAAGGCCCTGGAGGTCGCTGCCGAGGGCCTTGTCCTCTTCACTACCTACTCTGGGACAGTCCTGCACTTTGAGGAAAATGTGGTAGGCTACATTTGAGGAGGCTGCGGGCTCACAGCCTGTGTGTCCTCATGAGAGCCTGCTGTCCCCATCCCCAGGCCCCATCACTGCCACAGGAGCACAGCAGGCTTGGGACCAGCCCTCCCAAGACCACCCTTTCTCAGGACCATTTCTCGTCCACCACCTGTCCAATGTCAGCGCCGCATCGCCACCCAAGTGGGAAAGATGCTTGGGAGGCTCATCCCAGAGCCGCTGGACCCAGCCAGGCCCTGGCACCCCTAGTGGAAGCCTCTGCTTCAGCTATTCGGATGAGGGGTCAGCAGGCCCAGCTGTCTCCAATCTGTAAAGACGTTCTAGATCTTTCTTTCCTCTGGTGGGTGGATCCTACCAGTGAGTCAGCACCGCAGAGGGGAGGGGAAAAGGGATCTCATCCACCTCTGGAGAGGGTGGAAGGGACCTTGGCTGTGAAAAGATTTGCAGAGGAGGGGAAGAGTGGAGCTCCCATTTGGAAAGGCCTTCTGAGGTGAATTTGTGAATTAATCTTGCATACATTAGAACTAGAAGCTGGGCCCAGACTTACTGTCCCCCAAAGGCCCTTGTCCAGTGTCCCTCTGGCCCAGGCTAAGCAGTGCTCAGCTCCACTGGCAGGTAGAACACAGGGGAGGGGCAGAGAAGACCAAGGAGCCCAGATGGAGACCAGGGGAGTGGTGAGTGACCCTGTCCCTTCTAAGCAGTAAGAACACAGCGTACTTCCCTGTGGCAGCCCGCTCAGCCCTGCGTCAGCTGACCCTCTTCCAGGCAGGGGCCCTGGCTGGTGCGCTGTGCACTCCATGAGAACATGAAGAGAGGTGGAAAAGGTGGGGCTGGGCACAGGAAAGACGCAGAGGCCATCTGGACAGGTGCTGAGCAGGCCAGGAAAGAGCCTGCAGCTGGGGACTAGCAGGTGCCCCTAGGCA
This sequence comes from Symphalangus syndactylus, assembly GCF_028878055.3. NCBI lineage: Eukaryota > Metazoa > Chordata > Mammalia > Primates > Hylobatidae > Symphalangus > Symphalangus syndactylus. The sequence continues at coordinate 142,722,178 of NC_072430.2, read as the reverse complement.
CGCCGACTCTTTCCTGGATAACAGCCCAAGATGGTGTCCTGAATCACCCCTGGCTCCGGGACCACCAGCGTGCATGTCACGTCCGTAGGCCTGCCTGCAGTGGCTCTGTGGGCTGAACTGCAGTGGCCAGTGTGGGCAGAGTACCGGGTGGGCCTCCTCCTCCATGTGGCCACTGCTACTCTGACACTGTCCACACATTGTCTAGACCTGTGCTCCATTTGCCCCCGAGAGGAAGGGCCTGTGGTGGCTGCTCACACGCCCAGGAGGACAGCACTGAAGTGGGAGCCACTGCGCACCGTGAGGGAGGAGCCGCTGGCGTTGTCCAGGAACACGGAGGTCCACTGCCCCATCTGCAAGGAGGCTGCCTTTGAGGCACTGGGCCGCCCCAACAGCCTGCAGAGGCGACCCAAGGGCCAGCAGCCACGCTCCCTCCTGCCCACTCAGCCCCACATATGGGAAGGGCTCAGGCCCAGAGAAGAATGTGCCGCCAAGGTCACAGAGCAAGGGCCCGCACGGGTTGGGCCCCACCCAGCACCTCTTCTTTCCCTGCAGTGCCCTGCGGTTCGCGTGTGTGGGAGCGAGCCCCTGCTCAAGGCCAGAGTGGGATTCGAGAGTCCAGCAGGTTTCTCAGCTGCAGGGCTTCTCAGAGCCTGTAAGGGCTCCAAGTCAGGTGCGAGGGTGGCCCTTCCCCACAGGCCTGGCCCTGCAGTCATTTGGCAGAGCCTTCCGTGAAACCAGCACTCTAGCCTGGCTGCTCCAAACGTGGTCATGCACCAGCAGCGTCACATTCCCTGGGAACTCCCGGAAATGTAGAATCCGGGATTCACCCAAACCTGCCTCAGGATCTGCATCTTAAGATCCAGGTGGGGCAGAGACCATCTGAGTTCACCAAGCATGCTGTGCGGCACCCAGGAGGGATCTCTAAATGCCTTTCAGCAAGCACAGACTCTGGAGCCGGAGAGCCTGGCCTCCATTTCTGGCTCTGCTGTGTGAACTTGGGCTAACTCAGGCAGTAGCACTACCTTCCCCAAAGCTCTGGGAGAATTCAATAGCAGCTGTTATTCCACACACCTGCACTCAATTGTTTTCTTTGTTAGTAAATTCCACCTTTATGTCCATTTCTCTACCACTTGCCAAAATTCCCACAGTGCCAGAGATGGTCACTTAGGGTTTTAGGTAGGAAAATAACATATCTGGCTTCCCACAGTCACAGGGGACTCAGGGCGTCAGCCTGGGCAGAGTGCTGGCCTCCATTCCCTCCCTGCACTGGTCCCTTCAGCGGGCCTGTGGCGGCCAGGAGTACTGGGCCTCAGGATGAGGTGCTCAGGAAGTCTGAATATCAGGAGTGCAGAGCGGAGCAGCTGCTCAAGCGGGCAGGCGCCCTCGGGGAAGGGCTGCATTTGGAGGAAGGAGATCAGGACTTGAAGCCTGGCTGCGCCCAGACCAAAGTAAGCGCTTGGCATGTCCTGGATCCTCTCCCAGGCCTGGAGTCTGAGGGTGCTGCACCCGACCCGGTGATCCTGAGCATCTAACAGCACCCCTCTGCACCCAGCCACCCGTGGCCGTGCCCAGGCGGTGCCCCTCCATGCCCAAGCCTGACCCACTCACCTGCAGGTACAGGACGCCATTCACGGAGATGGTGAAAAGCTCACTGCTGCTCTCCAGGCCCACGATGGCCTCCAGGGAGCTGTAGCCAAAACAGGAGGAAGGTCAGCCTGCCCCATGAGACCCCACCAACTTCACCCACAACACACAATCCTGCCAGCAGCCAACACATGCCCAGCAAAGTGCCTGGCCCTGGCCAGGTCTTCTAGTGGAGGTGGTGTCTGAACCGAGTCCCCAAGAGGAGGAAGGACACAGGGCCAGAGGCACGCTTGCTGTACTGGGAAAGGCAAGGCGAGGGCCCAGCAAGAGGCAGCTCTGATGGGAAACAGGACACTGGCTGATACAGCTGGAAGTGGGGGTGTGGTGGCAGGTGATGCTAAAAGTTGGTTCAGGCCAACACACTCTGGGGGTTCAAAGGCAGACTAAGAAGTTTTGGACTTGATCCATTCATTCGAGTCTGCTCCAGCTATCCTATCCGCAGGGCATCTCCGCTGTACGTGGGCTCCCTTCTGGGTGTGGGGAGACAGGGAGCTCACACTCACTGCACTCATGGGCTAGATGCTGCAGGAGCAAGGGATGCGATCATGGGGAAGAAAGTTCCCGGGTGAGGAGTGGGAGGGCGACTGAGGAGGGGGCCTCCAGAAAGCTGTCTGGAGAGGCCTCTTGGAGTAACACTGGTGCTTCGAGCCCCAAGATGAAAGTCCCCGAGGTGGGAAGGAGGCGGGAGGCTGGGAGGAGCCGGGCCTCCTAGGACCTGGGGAGGAGGTGAAGGTCTGGGCAGGGAGTGGCCTGGAAAGGTTTTTTTTTTTTTTTTGAGATGGAGTCTCGCTCTGTCGCCCAGGCTGGAGTGCAGTGGGGAGATCTCAGCTCACTGCAAACTCCGCCTCCCGGGTTCACGCCATTCTCCTGCCTCAGCCTCCCGAGTAGCTGGGACTACAGGCGCCCGCCACCACGCCCGGGTAATTTTTTGTATTTTTAGTAGAGATGGGGTTTCACCGTGTTAGCTAGGATGGTCTCGATCTCCTGACCTCGTGATCCGCCTGCCTCAGCCTCCCAAAGTGCTGCGATTACAGGCGTGAGCCACCACACCCGGCCGGAAAGGTCATTTGTAACAGCTCCTGGTTGCTATGAAGGGAAGGCCTGATAGGGGCAGGAGTAGACCAGGAGACCTGGAAGAAGGTGTGGGGCCACCTAGGCCACGGTGGGGTGTGAACGGGCGGAAGCCCCGTCCGGTGCCTGTTTAACCACCTCCAGCTTGTGGAGGCCGAGCGAATGCGGGTGTGGGGTCCGGGCCGGGGTGCACTCACGCGTTGCCCTGGCACCGGGACTGGATGCAGATGAGCAGGCGCAGGTGGTCCCGGGGGCGCGGCGGGCCCCTCCTCGGCGGCTTCCCGAGCGCTGCGGGGGAGGGCGGGATGCGGTCACGCGGGCGGGCGGCGGGGTGGGCGACAGGGCGGGCGGTCCCCCCAGGCCCCGGGCCTCACCCACGTGCAGCGTGGCGGCGAGAGCGTAGAAGCCAGCCACGGGCGCCCTGTACTGGCCGCTGGTCAAGTTCAGGCCCGGGCCGCGGCGGAAGGCACCCTCGGCGTCGGGCTGCGAGGAGCACAGATGGTCACCCCGGCTCCCGCCCGGCCGGACCCACCCGCGCTGCCGCGAGCCAGCACTCACCAGGTAGTAGACGCCGAGCTCGTGCAGCGCGCGCCGCTCCACCAACGCGTCCCGGCGCAGGCGGCAGAGGAAAGCGGCCTCCACGCGCGGCGCCCGCGGCCCCGGGGCCAGGGGCGCGGCCAGCAGTGCCAGCACGTCCCCCGCCGCGTCGTCGTCGTCCTCCCCGGCGGTGGCCGAGACCGGGGCGAGGCTCGCACCCACCAGCCCGGCGGGGCCACGCGTACAGGGTTCGGGCTCCGCGCGCTCCCGCTGCCGCACCGCGCCTGGCACAGAGCAAGCGGTGGCCGCGCGCCGGGGACCCCTCACCCGCCCGCCGCGTGGGTCCAGCCCTGAACGACAGGTGCTAGTGGGATGAAGGGCCTGCCGGGCCAGGGGTGGGGCGAGGGCGACGCCCCCTCGGCCTGAAGGGCTTCAGAGTCTTTGCTTCCTGACGCTGCAGGGGCTCCCGTTTCCCTTAAGATTTGGGAAGCTCGGGCAGAAGTGCCCCAGCGCCCTTGGCCTCTAGCCTCACCTCTACCCCACCCACATTTTCCAAAGGCGCTAGGGGTAAAATAAGCGATTGCAGCTTTACTGGAAGTACAAGGAGGTTCTTCAGCGCAGAAGGTGCTATATTTAAACGAACAGGACATTGAACTAAAAGGAAAAAACAGCTCAATTCTAATGACTAGTGTGAGCCGCCGCTCCGCGGGAGGCCTCAGTGTGGACTCCGCAGCTCCGTTCAGCCCTGCCTCCTCCAGCGCAGGCTGCCTCAGCCCTGGCCAGTGGTGACTGTGGGTGCCAGGCCGAGCTCCACCTGGTGCTGCCCCATACACCAGCCTCTGCCTTTCGCTGGGCTCTCCTGGCTTCCAGGCAGGGCATGGGCGCGGGTCCCTGAGCACCCGCCGTATTGAGTGGCCAGGTCCACCTTCCTCTGTGAAGCCTTCTCCTGGCCATGGTTCCCCACCCTCAGCCATCCCCAGCCCTGACCCTTGGCAGACATGGGCCAAGATGGGGCAGGGATGGACCTGGGCCAGCTCCACTGCCCTTGAGTCCAGCCCAGAGCAGGTGCCTCCTTGGGTGCCTGCCGAAGTGCTGAGGTTGGCCCTGTCGGCTCCTCGGACACCCTCCCAGGCCCTGCTCACAGCGGGGGGTGTGTGTCCCAGCCGGTGCACACCCCTACCTTTCAGCAGCAGCTGGAACTCCTTCAGCAGCGCCTCGGGTGGGATGATGGGGCCTGGGGGGCCCTGGGGACCGGGAGGCCCAGGGGGCCCTGGCAAGCCGAACTGAAAGGGAACCTTGGCAGTGAGGACATTCGAGGAGCAGCAGGCTGGAAGCCACAGCATCCCCTGTGCAAGCTCTTGCCACTAAGAGGCAGGTAAGGGAGCTCCCCAGTGGGCTCCAACCTCCAGCCAAGGATCTACCTCAAACAGTGAAAGCTTCTCCTGGAGTGAGTACAGGGACTGTGCTGGAGGTGGGGGCCCTCGGGGTGGGGCTTTGGTGGGGAAGGGCTCTGCTCTGAGTCGGGAGGCAGAGGGCTGAAGCCCAATCCTGTGGCCAGGCAGGCCTGGTGGGGGGAAGAAGACTCCAGGCTGCTTTTGGGGACTTGCCTCTCAGGGTCTGCACTGGGCCTGAGTCCACCATCAGCAAGTCCCCACTAGGCTGGGTTGGGACCTGAAACAGGAGCCAGTGAGCCCCCTGTGGGGAGAAGCTTAGGGCAGCACCAGGAGGCTGGGCAGAGGTAGAAGGCCAGGCCACGGGGACAGCCCGGCCTGTACACCTGCCTCATGCGCCGCTCTGAGCTGGCCTTCCATCGTGTGGTCAGATCCCAGGCAGGTGAGACTGGCCCCCAGGGAACAGAGAAGCCCACACTCTATATGTGCCATTTTGGGGGCTCCAAGCAGGAGGCAGCACCAGGACCAAGCACCAAGTTTCTGCCCAGGCCAAGACTCAAAGCTGAGTGAGGGTGAGAGCCCAGCAGCCGCCAGGCCCCCGTGCCCCTAGTCCCTGGGAGCCAGGCACTCCTGCAGGCCCCTCCAGCGTGGACAAGGTTCTCACCACAGCCTGGGCTAGCCCAGCCTCCCTGGCCTGGATGCAGAGGGAGGAGAAAAGAGGGAGTGCCTGGCATTTTAGGGGTGTGGGGAAATGGCTGGGACCAGGCCCCTAACTCGGGGCTCCCCCTGGGGCTGCCTGGGTTCTTTCTCTGTGTTCTCTGTCCCCAGGCCGAGGCGTGAGGGGTGTGCTATTGGAAATGTTCAGGTTGTAGGGGTGGGAGTGGATGAGGAGCAAGGAGGCGGAGCCCCCCACGGCCTGGCACTGATGGGATGCCGGCCTCACCTTCAGCTTCTTGGCCTTGCCCCTGCTCCTCTTCTTGCCATTGACACCCTTGTCACTCTGCCTGACGAAAAGCATCCAGGTGTCCCGGGGGTCAACGCTGTGTGCACGCTCAGCGGTGGGCTCCTGGAACACAGCCAGCCCAGCAGGGCGGTTGGCCTCACTGGGCTCCCACCAAGCAGGTGGGACCCTTTGCAGGAGGTGACTGTGTGGCCTTCTGTACTCTGGGACCCTGGTCCTTGTCACCTGTGGTGCCCTCAAACGCAGTGCCTCAAAGGCAGCTCCCAAAGGGGCCCCCACCCCTCGCACCTTCTCCCCCGGCCCGTGGAGGACGACTCCTAGGAATAGGCCACACCTCGGCCTGGACTTGGCACTCATGGGAGAGGCAGACCCAAGATGCCTGGAGGGAAAATGGGGTGCAGGGCTCGGGTGTAGGGGTGAATCCCTGCACTGCTGGGCCTCCTTCCTCCAGAGGAGCTGCAGTGATCACACCATCCTCCAATCACCAGGAGGATCCGACCACCAGAGCACCCACAGGTCTCAGGAAGAAGCAACTGTGGTTATCAGGGAGCCCAACTACTAGCCAGCTCTCCTCTGTCCATCCCCCACTGTCAGAAGTTCTAAGGAGGCAAATTCAGCCCTCACAGCTGCCTCGGGTTACAGTCCAGTGGGGGAGAGGACCAGGTGAACTGTCATGACGCGAGGCCTCTGTGTGACACTTTCATTTCCTCAGCACTTCTGAGACACTGACTCAAGCACGGATAGTGATGCTTCCAGAAGTTCCCATTCCTGTCTGCACTGCATCCTGACTGATGCTGACACTGAGCACAGTTTTGGGAGGGACCTTCCTGGGAGAGGCTTTGGACCCACTGGGCTATCTGGGCTCCAGGCAAGGCTGCCAGCTGGTAAGGAAACCGGCCCAAGAGGGCTTAGATTAGGTCATGGGTGCTGACGCTGGGGGCTGACGGAAGGACCCTGAGATTTTAGAGCTGACTGGGCCCTTTTATCAGAGACAAAGCCGGCTGCCAAGTCACTGCCTTTGGTTCCTGGCTGATATGGGGGCATGCAGGGCCTTCTTTTGGGAGCTGGCTGACCAATGCACAGGCTAGGGTGTTGTGGTGGGAAGATGGGGGCTGCGGTGCCGGAGGAGCCTGTGGTTGGACGGAGAAAGGGTTCAGGGTGCCCAGGGCCCTCAGCGCTGCTCAGTGCTTCCTTGTGCCTTAGAGGGTCAACTGCACCACCTGCTGGCTGATCTCCCCTCTACCCCCTCCCAGGACCCTCTTCCACTTCGTGTGTGCCCTCCAAGGAAACATGCGGCGAGGATGCCGCACACCGGCCAGGAGGGGTGTGCCCAGCTGACCCTCCCAGCTGCACCTGTAGCCTGTGGATGGACTCTGACCCCAGTGTGGTTTGGGGGCAGAGCTGTAACAGGCAGAAGTTGGCGTCCCAGGAGACGGCCCCAGCAATGGGTGTGGGTATTGGGCAGCTGCCCTGGTTCCAGCCACAAGGGGTCTCTCAGAAACAAGCCTTGGAGCCTGGGAGGACCTCTGGTGTCACCATGTCCCCCGCAAACAGGGTCCAAGGCCAAAACTCCACCTGGAAGCACCTGAGCCCCGTCTGCCTCCTGCTGACCGTGCCCTGACATTTGGCTGCTGTGCCCACCTGGGTGGTTTGGCCAACTGCACGGGGAGGGGTGCCTTCAGTCCCTGGGAAGTGGCTGGGGGTGATGGGGCTGGGATAGAGAACGCTGGGGGACCCCAGGCCTGGCTGCACCCCTGTACCCTCTAGTAGATGCGTTCCTGGCTCTCCCCTCTACTGCCCCTGAGCATCTTCAGAATAAACAGCACCAGCCGCCCTCCCCGGCTTCCCTGGGGCAGCCCTGCCTCCCTGACGCAAGGCCCGGCCACACTGAGGGCTCCTCTGAAGTTCTCCCCTCCTCAGGCCTGGGCCACACCTCCCCAACCAGACCACCCTCTGCTCAGCAGTCCAGGCTCCAAAACCCTGGAGAGGAGGGGGCAGGGCAGAGCTCAAGATCACCCATTCACGGCCAGAAGCCACTTGACCACTTGACTCAAAGCCACATGTCATTCCCCACCCTGAACAGCCCCCTGACCCCAGACCCGCAGGGAAACACTTTTTGTTTTTTAGATAATTGCACCAAATAGATTGGGGGCGGTGGCAGTCATTCGCTTACGCTTTTTACAAATGCGTTCTTCCCAATTTCCTCAAATCAAGTTATTTACACTTTATCTATTTCCCAACTTCCTTCTGTCCCAAAAGAAAAGGGGGTTTTCGCCGACCTAGCAGAACCTTGCTTTAAGTCAAACTACCCCAAAGCCAAAGTCAAGGCTGCCCCGCCGGGCTGAGGGCGGCGTCTACACGGCCCTGAGTCTCGGCGGGGCCCCGGAGCCCCGGAGCCGGGCGTTGCAGCAGCTCTCGGGAGTGAGGGCGGGCTCGGCCTCCACGTCCGCCTCCCGCCGCCCCGAGCCGGGGCTTGCGGGCGCGGGCTGGGTCTGGAGCGGGCCCGGGCGTCTTACCGGCGGACGGGCGGCCGGCCCCGCGCGGCTCTCCCCAGGGCCCCGGGGCAGCTCGTTCCCGGGCGGCGGCTCCTCGCGGGCGCGGCTCCTCGAGGGCGCCCCAGGCTCCGGGGACCCCAGGCCCGCGGCGGCGGCCAGCAGGCCTGCGTAGACGAGCAGCAGGCGGGCTCCGGCGGGGCGGCGGGCCGGGGCCATGGGGGCGGCGGTTCCCTCGCGGCTCCGAGCGCGGCGTCTCGGACGCCCCGGGCTCCTCGCCTTATAACGCGCTTGAATCCCCCGCCTCGCCCGAGATCGCGCGCCCGCCCGCGCCCCCTCCCGGCTCCCGTGCGCGCTGCATGGGGACTCGGGGAGTGTCCGGGCTGGAGAGTGGGAGGGGGGCACGGGGAGAGGGGCAGGGCAGGGAGAGCAAGGGGTGTTCCCCTGCTGGGCGCGTCCCCCCTGCAACTCCCGGTTCTGGGGTCCCTCCTTCGGGCTGTCCAGCGCTTCTGCTTCCTGGGGAGCGAGGCGCCCCCTTCTCCCGGCCCTGGACCCTCGGCCCTCGCGACCCCATTTTCTTTGCGGGGAGCCAGGCGCTGCCTCCTCCCAGCCGGCCCGAGGCATCCTTTCTCCCCGCTCTGTCCCCGACGTCCTCTGCAGGGAGCCCCGAGGTACCCCCTCCTCATTCTCCTGGCCGCGCCCCGCGAGGCCCAGGCCTCTATGACACAGGTGGAGCAAATCCGAGCCGGGGGACCCTCAGGGCCCCTTCTCAGCGCCCCTTTCCCAGGCGGGAACTCCCCTTTCCAGGCCGCCCTCCCTCCATGGCTGACGTGCTGTTCTTCCCCACCTGTAGCACCTGCCGGGACCGAGAGGATGCAGGGAGCCAAGAAACAACTCAGGACAGCTGCCCTGCCCTGGTGGGGCCGAGCGGGGCCTGGGCTGGGAGAACTGACCCCTATCGTGCCCTAGGGGGGTGTGGGGGCAGACCAGACCGGAAGCCAAGCTGCCCACCGCCCACCAGAGTCTTGCCCCCAGAGGTGGAACAGACCCTGCAGGCCTCGGAGGTGGCAGAGGGGCCTCTGGGCGGCCCTACCGGGAAAAAGCCAGCCCCCAGACCCACCCTACCCCTGGCTTTGTTATATCGCATGCCCTTTTGGCTATCTGCCCCACCACTGGACGCTAAGCCGAGGAGGGTCGCACACTTGGCTCGCTTGCCCCACCCCCGAGGCACCTGCCCCTGGTGGGTACACAGTACTTTTTGTTAAAGAACGGGAGAAGGCTCCGCTGGAAAAGCACCTCCCACTCACACCGAGGGCTGCTGTTCCCCTCTTTTGAGAAGAGCCCGCTGGGGAAAGGAGGCCTTACCCTGTCCTGGTTCACAGGATGTGGCAGCAGGGACTGAAAGGGGCACCAGCAGCTGCAGGTGGTGCCCCCCAGGCTTGGGGATGGGCCAAGGTCCGTCCTCAGATGCAAGCTGGCCTTTGTCGCCTGCCTTTTCTGGCCACTCATGCGATGTTCCACCTGGCTGGCCTCATGCCTGGCAGGTGGGGAAACCAGGAAATACTTCATACTTTGGGAAAAGCGTGGGATCAGAAGGTAATTATTCCCTGTGATTCCACCCCTTTTCCCATAGGATATGGGAATGGTGTAGAGTTGGGTGGGGAGCGTGTTTAAAGAAAAACATACCTTGCCCAGCATGAGAATCTGCCTGGCAGGGTTAAGTCCCATGGACTTACTCTGTGAAGATGTCTTTCAATGGCAGGTGAGGACACAAGAGGGAAGTCCTGCCTTTAAAAGCCACAGATGGGCCAGGCGCCGTGGCTCACGCCTGTAATCCCAGCACTTTGGGAGGCCGAGGCAGGTGGATCACCTGAGGTCAGGAGTTCGAGACCAGCCTGACCAACATGGTGAAATCCCGTCTCTACTAAAACTACAAAAATTAGCTGGGTGTGGTGGTGAGCACCTGTAATCCCAGCTACTCAGGAGGCTGAGGCAGGAGAATTGCTTGAATCTGGGAGGCAGAGGTTGCAGTGAGCCAAGATCACACCACTGCACTCCAGCCTGGGTGACAGAGCGAGACTCCGTCTCAACAAAAAGCCACAAATGGTTTTTTTTTAAAAAAGAACAACACAATGAAAACATTTGAATTCCTATAAAACATGCAAGTCTTTAAGACACATTTGAGAAATATGAGAAACACTGGCTTAGGTCGTATGTACCCAGCAAGATATCTGAACTTATTTCACCGCAAACATTCTGCAGGTTTGTCACAATTAAGGACATTTGCTCCCAAATTCACACATATGAGGGGGATGTCTTAAGGCCCTCAAAGAGTGAAGGGTTTCTCTGCTGGCTTTTCATGTCCGGTTCTATTGGAATGTCTATTAAGAAGCCTGATGTGTGGAACTTTGTCATGACATGTCTGAATGTGACATGCACATTCAGTGTAATGTGTTAACATTTCATTCGGTTTCACTTATTCAAAGGGCCTGTATCTGTGGACCACAGGACCCTGGCGTGCCATGTTCTCCTGTGCTCTGCTGGTAGAGAGGGACTCCTGTCCCCAGGAGTTGCAGCTGTGTGAATGGTACCTTCTTGCTTCTGGAGAAGCTCATCCACACCAGCACCTCATTCGATTCCCCGCCAATTAGCCCAGAGAGGTGGGCAGCTTGCACAGGACGCAGCCCATGGCCAGAGCCGGCGTGGGGCTGGAGAGGCCCTCCTGCTGGGCAGGTTACGTCTTCACAGCCTTATGTTTGGCTTATTAGGGTTCATCCTATTCTAGTTGGTGTGAAATAAGAGCTCCGTGATGAGTTGGAGCATTACTGCAGAAAACATAGCCCCATCTTTTCCCTGTGAGGAATGGGCAGCCCACAGGTCTGAATTCCCTCTGGGGCCCTGGCTGCAGCTATGGCTCAAGGTGGATGCCGTTTGGCCCCACCCGAGCCTGGGAAGGTGAGGCTCAGCCTCTGCCATCGTCGGCAACACTGAGGACATGCAGGGATGAGGTGCCCCGATTTGGGGAACATTACCCTTAAGATACTGGTGTGATGTCATTCCCCTTCGCAGTGGGGGGCCCCAGCTTTCAGGCCAGCATTGAGGACAGGAGCTGTTGCCATGTGAAAAAGTTATTTTCCCAAACAATGAACAATCCTCATGATGTCATGGGCCCTGCCAGAGGCCCAAATCCAATCGGTTCTGGTGCTGGGGCAGCCTCCTGTAACACTATCCTGAGGGCATGACTCCGCCTGGGTTGGGGGCAGAGAGCAGAGAGGCCAGGGGTCTTCAGGTGGGGCCCCTGCAGGTGTCTGTGTTCACATTTCAGAGTGGCTTTCACTCAGAGGAAGGTGGAGCTTAGCAAAGAATTGCGCAGATCAAGGAGCAGCAGAAATGGGGGCCTCCCCCTGCAGGAGCAGCCCATGGGTCAGAAGTGGGGCTGGCATCGGGGTGAGCCAGTGCATCCCAGGGTGGAAGGACTAAATGAGTGGCCACAGAATGGGGATCACTGGAGCAGGAGGTGGCCTCCCCCACGCGCCTTCACGCCTGGCTGAAATCTAATCCTCATTCTTGGGCCCTCATGTCACGGCCCGGGCCTGGCTTCCCAGCAGCCTGATGCAGCCAAGCTGTTCCCACTCTTCTCTCTTCCTCCAGAGGAAGGACCTTTGCCGATGAAGTCATGGGAATAAAAGCTCCCTCTGCCCCGAAAACAGTGGGACTGTGAAGTCAGCTTGTTGTGTGGCCTCCCGAGGCCCAGGCGGGCAGCCTTCGCTGTTTACTGGGCCTTGCAAGCCCGCGATGTCATCTAATTTGCAAATCATGTGATTATCCCCATTGCACAGATGAGGAAACTGAGGCTCAGATCTTGGGATTGGCCCGAGGTCATGGAGCCATCAAATGAAACCACATCCAGGTCTGGCCCCTACAACTTGAGGTCAGTTGCTCTGGAGAACCCACAGATTTAGCTCAGTTCAGTGAGCATTTGTGCAGTTGTGCAGTTCCCGTGACGTGCCAGCACCAGGCCAAGCGCTCGGAATACACTGTGGCCTCCTGCATGGGTGTGTGGGCAGTCTCGGGTCTCACAGGAGACAGTCCTTTCTCACCCCTACCCAGAGGTTAGTTTTTTGCTAATTGTCTACATGTTTTTAATAGATTAATTAAAATAATCATCTTTAGCACTCCTCTCAGTTGAACGCAATGCCATTTTGGAAAGAATCACATTCTTAAATGTGACTGTGATCAAAATCGCCTTGGCTTCTGAGGGAGTCACGATGGCTCCTGGGGTCTGTTCCAAACAGGACACTTCTCCCATGGAGATTTCTGTCCTAGTCTGCCTCACTCTCAGTGACAGCCACACACCTGGCTGCCCTGCCACGTACCTGGTGCTGCAGAGCCTGGGAGAAGCAGCCACACTTCAGACCAATCAGCCGGCACCACGCCAGGCACTGGGGAGGGACGGTGAACGACACAGCCCCAGAGGTGCAGACATCTTTCCTGTGTACGTGGCTGTGCCCTCTCTCCTTAAGCCATTGGCACATTCTCCATTCATACACATGCTTTCAGCTGGATAAACTGACGGCCCAACCAACTGGAGTAGTGGCCTGTATCCATCTGTTTTCTTGCTATAAAGGAAAATGTGAGGCTGGGTAATTTATAAAGAAAAGAGGTTTATTTGACTCACAGTTCTGCAGGATGTACAGGAAGCATAGTGCCAGCATCTGCTTCTGGTGAGGCCTCAGGAAGCTTCCATTCATGGTGGCAGGGGAAGGGGAGCAGGTGTGTCACACAGTGAGGGAGCAAGGGAGAGCAGGGGAGGTGTCAGGCTCTTTAACGATCAGATGTCCTTGAACGCACCAGCATTACTGCACCACACCATGCCTGAGGGATCTGCCCCCATGATCTGAACGCCTCCCACCAGGCCCAACTCCAACACCAGCGATCAGACTCAACAGACTCAACATGAGATTCAGAGGGGACAGATCTCCAAGCTATGTCATGGTCTACACTGACTATGGAAAACGACCAGTCCATTTAATTACAGTCACATGAGGGTGTCAGTGGCCTGATCCCAGCAACCACTGTCCCTGCCTGAATAGAGAAGATGCTGGATAATAAAAGGGGCCTGTCTGGGAGGGGTTGGAAAACTCAAGTCCAGTGGCTGGAAGCATGCCTAGGCCCCGGCTTACCTGGGGACCCGGGGAAGCTGAGATAGAGTTGGCAGTGCTGGGCCTGGCCGAGGGCCCTGAGTGCTCACTGAAGGCTGAGGGGCCTCAGTTTACCCAGCATCCTCTGTGCGAAAGATAACACGCACCTACCTGGAGGACATGAGTACGTGGGGCCGGGAGGTGGGTTTCACCCGCACACCCCGTGGGCTTTTGCACATGTTCCAAGGCTACACGCTCCCCTTTCTAGAAGCCCATATTAGCCTCAAGCCTTCTAATGAGTCCTTGCTGTCCTGGATTTTGATGACAGAAAGGGATGCCTCGGCTGCCCTATGGCTGTCGCTTGGTGAGTGAGTGCATTAATGTCCCTTTGTGCAAAGCTCTCAAGTGGGTGACGTGTGCCGGACCTTCTGGCTGCTGTCCTGGTGCCCTGGCCACCTTCTCCACCTGTTCTCTGTCCCCAAGTGGCCACTACAGCCTGTCAATGGCCTCTCTTCCCTCTGGGTTCTGGTTGGGTTTGGCCTGCAGGAGGCGCTAGTGGGAGACAGGGGGCAGGCCAGAGAGAGAAGGTAGATGGACTCTGCCACCTCCTCCCAGCTGGGCAACAGGGGTGGTGGCTGCGTTCCTCTGCCAAGGCCCTCTCTCAGCAGCTCCCTGGAGTCTGCGTCTGCCCTTTCCCTTCTCCCAAGACAGAGGGGGTGGCACTTCCCGCTGCTGCTGTCCTGGGACGCCTCTCCAGCCACTGGGCTCCCTTCACCCTGCCCACAGCATGGGGAGAGGCCGTCGTGAAACTCTTCTTAGCCACTTACCTCAATACCCAGCAGACGCCCCCTTCCTCCTGGTGCCCTGAAGGCTGCGATGGCCCCCTGAGTCAGGAGCCCAGCTGATCGGACGAGGTGCACTTTGGCACCTCAAAGCTGGGAGCCAGGCCCTGGAGAGGCCCACGCCCTCCACCCGAGGACCGCCCATATTCCCTCAGGGTGTGCAGGGGTGGAGAGCAGGCCTTGCTCTGGCATGCCGCCCTTTGGGCTACTTTGTGATCAAAGTCAGCCTATTTTGACATTTCATGTCTTCGGTATATTTTTATTTATTTTAAAATATTCTTGCAGAAATGGTTTACGTGGAGGCTTTGTTTTTAAACAGCCCTTTGGCTGACCTCCTTTCATCACTGTCTAGAAGACATTTCAGATTTCCACATGGAAACAGAGCCCAGGACCCCAGAAACTCTCACCCTTGCTTCATCTGATCCATCTGCCGCCGAAGGTCTCCTCAGCTCCGGGCTCTTGTTCCTTTGGAAGCACCCAGAGGCCCCACTCTGTCTGGCCCTCCAGGGTCAACTCTCTTCTCCCACACCTTGTAATCCCAGCACTTTGGGAGGCTGAGGTGGGAGGATCTCCTGAGGTCAGGAGTTCAAGACTAGCCTGGTCAACATGGTGAAACCCCATTTCTACTAAAAATACAAAAATTAGCCAGGCGTGGTGGCGAGTGCCTGTAATCCCAGCTACTTGAGAGGCTGAGGCAGGAGAATCGCTTGAACCCGGGAGGTGGAGGTTGCAGTGAGCCAAGATGGCACCATTGCACTCCAGCCTGGGCGACAAAAGCGAGACTCCGTCTCAAAAAAAAAAAAAAAGCTATGAGAGGCAGGTCTGGGAGCAAAGCAGATCCCTACCTATGGAAGCTCAAGAGGCTCAGGGGTTTCCGTCCTCAGAACCCAAGGATGTCAGAGGCCCCTCTGGTCCCCAGGGACAGGGGTTGTTAAGGAGGAGCCCATGGGCTGGTCCTGGAGAGGAAGCCTGGATCCGGCGGGGGACGGGAGCTGCCCAAGGCCTCTGCGGGGCAACACCAGGGCCTGTGCCTGGCCGGGCCTGACTCCTGACTTCTAGCCCCATGTCCCAGGGCGGAGCCTGTGACAGGAAGGACACGCCATTGGGCACCCAGGGAGAGTCCTTCATTGTCTCCTTAGCTACAAAGATGGGTGCCTCATTCAGGAAGAGGGAGAAGCCACTCGGAGCCTAAGCCAGCCGGAGTCGGGCTGCGTGCTGGCAGGGGCCCATCAGATGCTACCCCTCACCCTCAGGAGGCTGCCACCAATGCACCCAAGAGTCATCCCTGGTGGGAAATTCCATTCTAATGAAGAGCCTTTGTTCTGACACAAAGAGACGGAGGCAATCCCTTCTGAGAGCAGTCTTTCCTGCTCACCTCCCTGGGACCCTCCGGCTCCACCCCACGCCCTGCCTCCCTCCTTCCTGGTGCTTCTGTGGGCACCGCCTTCTGGGTGCAAGAGATGAGTGGGGGCCTCCTTTATCCACAGAAGCAGAAACACAGCACCAACATGCAAAGGCTGGGTGGGGACCCAAAGCCCACACAGCCAGCCCCGTGTGTGGTGGACACGGAGCTTGAAGCCCAGAGAGGGGAGGTGGCCGGCCACGGTTACGCTGCTGTGAGCTAGGCAGAAGCAGGCCCACGAGGACCTGGTGCTGACCCCATCTCCGGGGCCTGCCTTCCCCAGCAGCCTCAGCTTTCTGGGACACTCCATGTTCACCCTACATTCATGCAACTGCTCCAAAAGCCCCTGCTGGAGTCCAGGGGCAGGAGTGGAGCTCACAATCTCTGGGAATGCTGGCCCAGCCCCCGGCTCCCCTCTCTGAGGTCTCGGGAACCCCAGGGGCAGCAGAGCTTCCTGTCCCTGTTGTGCTGGCGTCCGGCACTCAGGCCCTTGTCACAGCTCAGCTCGGAGTTTAGTGTGGTGGCCGCAGAGACCAAGGCTGTCCTCCAAGCAGTGCTGTTTGATCAGCCCTGGTGGCCCGAGTCCAGGTTGGAAGGAATGGTAGCTCCAAGTGAACGAATAAGTGAAAATGAAAGGGGCCGTTCCACAGGGTGATGAGGGGCCGCTGTGGGGACCCTTCCCCGGGGAGCCCAGCCCTGGTTTAGTGCTCCTGGGTGGGGCTGAAGGGCTGGGTCCACTTGGAGACATCCAGGAAGACGGTGGAGGCCCCGTGGTAGAGCCAGAGCCGGGGCAGGGCGCCGTGGCGGGTCCAGGTGTCCCGAACTGTGTCATAGGCCTCCATCTCCACATGGTAGTCACCTTCCATGCCCTGCCAGCGGCCGCCTGTCACGTACAGCGCATCACCCAGTGGCACCAGCGCGCCGTTCTCATGCAGGCTGTGCTGGGACTGCACCTGTGCACCATCAGCCGGTTAGTGTCCGGTGGGCGGGAGCCGGAGAGCAGGGCTGAGGGTGCCCTCAGCAGGGTCGGGGGAGTGGCAGAGAGGACAGCCAGCCACCTGGCCCAGATCCCCTCCAGGGCATGAGCGCAGAGTACCTGGGCAGCCCACCCCAGCCCCTCCAGCCTCCTCAGACTCTTCTTTTGGTGGAGAGGTCCCTTTCCCTCTCTGACCCTCAGCCTTTGGGATGACACTTCTACCCCCTGCAGTCAGAGGGGGCCCTGAGGCCTGAGCCCAAAGCTGCCTCCCAGGGAGGTCTGGGCTGACTCGAGACCTCACTGAGGCTTCGCTGTCTCACAAGAGGTAGGTGTGGCTCAGCCCTGGCAGGCACTCAGGAAGAGCCTAGCCCACCGTGGGTTCCCTTGCCTCACCCCTGCACCCCCTGCTCAGTCTATGGCCTTGGGAGTGCCCCCGGGAGGGGTTGTGGGGTGAGGGCCGGCGGCTTTCCAGAGGCTGGAGACAGCTGCAGCTTCAGGAAGAGCCAGGGCGGGTGGGAAGCGGGAGGCCGGTCTGTGGCCTCCAGATGAAGACAGGGAAGAGATGAGGACCCATGCCCGGAGAGGGTGAGGCAGAGCCTGTGCTGGAACCTGAGCCTGGGACAATGGCCTGGGCTGGAGGAAGGCCTGGCTGTGGCCCAGCTGGGAGGGCCCAGGCAGACACGCTGGCCTGGCAGGGCTCGCCCTGCACCTGTCTCACCGCTGTAATGGGGACCCTGGGTCAGCTGAGCAGTGACGCCAGGGGACAGCTGTGGGCAGGAGGATTGCAGAACTCCTGCTGTCACCAGGCCAGCAGCCTGCAGGGGGGCTGCAGGAAGGAGTGCCACCTTCTCAGCCTGCAGGGACTGGGAGTCTTGGGGCAGGTGGGCAGGCCGAGAGCATCTGGCTTGGTGCCAAGACTCATCCTCAACTTCCTGGGCACTGTCCCCTCCACCAGGGAGGCCGCCCAGAGGCCCACCTCCCGCCCCTTCCTCAGGGAGTGATGGTCAAAGAGCGGGCCATGGTGGGATGGTGCTGAGGACAACAGGAAAGCCCCCTGGCTGGTGGCTCTCACCTCACCCTCAGCTCAGGAACCCCCTCCCCGACTTGGCCACCCTGCGGCAGAGGACGCCCTCCCTCCTGGTCCCTATAGCACCCTCCGGCTGAACCTGGTTTTTCTCCCTGAGAAGGAGGACAGGCCACTCCGCTGTAGGAAGCTGTGTGTGCAGGGACAGAGCACCAGTGGCCGGCAACCCAAACCGCATTCTCCCACGATCACCGTCACCCCTGTCCTCAAGGGGACTTGTGCCAGGGCACTGGTGTCACCTTGTAGCCTGGGGGGATCTCAGCCTGCACAACCCCCTTCATTGTGGGCCCTCTGTGGGCTCCCCAGCCTGTGCCACCCCCTTCACTGTGGGCCCTTTGTGGGCACCCCAGCCTGCGCTGTCCCCTTCGCAGTGGGCCCCCTGTGGCACCCCATCCCTCACTTCCCAGGCTGGCTCTCTGATGTCAGGAGTCCCGGGCAGGGGCTCACACATGTTGGGGGAGGGGGCCGCCCACCTTCTGCCACAGGTTGGCCCCGGGGTCGTACACGTAGACCTTCTTGGTGTTGTCCCCGATGAGGTAGAGCTCCCCGTGCAGGGCGGCACAGCGTGGCGAGGACAGGTACTTGGGCAGGAAGGGCGAGGCGATCACACTCCACGCATCTGTGGGGGGCATGGGCACCGGCCACCGTCACCAGGGTTGCCAGGGTGGGCACTGGCACTGTCCCCCCCTCTGAGGGACCCAGACTCAGTGCCTCTCTGAACCTCAGTGAACCTGTCTGTGAAATGGGAGTAGGTCCCTGCGGTGCAGCTGGGAGGGACCCACACCTGCCTCTCACCCAGCCTCGATCTTTCCCTCTGGGGACAGTGACCCCTCACGGGCTGCGGCATAGGTGAGGGGCCTGTGGAGGGTGCAGGGGTCCCTCGAGACTCTCCCTGTGGTGGGGGTGCTTTTGGCCTGGCTGCCGCCCAACCAACCCCACCCTGACTGGGGACTGCCGGGGGCCCCTCCCTGCCCAGCCCCCAACCCCGGGCCTGGGACCCAGGTGGGCCTTTCCTGGACTCTGGGCCCAGTCGGTCTCTTGAAGGACCGTCACGTCCATGCCTCAGAACAGGGCCCGCCACCATCTACACTGTCCAGAGGGTGAAACAGGACTGGAGACCGGGGCTGGGGTGGACGGCTCAGAGCTCAGGGAGGCTGCGCTGGGCCTCAAACTGGCACAGAGTCCACAGCCCAACATGGGCCTCGAGGTCTCGGAGGTCGGGGTCACCATTCCCGGCCCGTGAGGCCCTTTCGGGCAGAAGAACAGCCAGGCAGCTGCCAGGTGCTGGGCTCCGGTCACTGGCACCCCACCCCCAGCCCTAGCCCTAGCCCACCGCTGCCCTAAGGCCTGAGCAGGACAGACGTGCAGCTCGCCTCTGCCCTGGGACTCTGTGGAGGTGACGCAGTGGGTCCCCAACCCCTTGGGCCCCTGCCTTCCTCCACGTCCCCTCCTCTTTGTGAGAGGCCTGCGGCCGCCGGCTCTCTCCACCCCGGGCCCCGTCTATCCTCAGGATCCCCCATCCTCACCATCACTGCGAGTGGACTGTCGCCAGTTAGAGGGGCCTGTGGTCCTCTGTCCTCGGTCCCCGAGCCCCACCCACCTGTGACAGGGTTGTAGCACTGCAGGGCCAGGGCGTTGTACTTGCAGGCGCTGGAGCCCACCAGGTACAGCCGGCCCCGGCAGCCGGCGGCCGAGAAGTTGCTGACGTATTTGAGGGCCGGGCTGATGGGTGTCCAGCTGTCCGTGTAGGGGTCGTAGCTCTCCACCTCCACCACGTCCAGGGTGGTGCCTGCGGGGTGAGGGCGGGGGCAGGTCAGGGTGGGGGAGGAGAGGGGAGGCCTGGAAACTCAGGGGCTGGGGCTTGGTAAGGCAGCAAAGTGGTGGGAGTCGGGGCGGGCTCCCCATTTCACAGACAGGGAAGCTGAGGCTCTGAGAGGTGCCGGCACCTCCCAAGGCCACCCCGCCAGGAAGTGGTGTGGGGGGTGGACACTCCGGCCTAGAAATGCCCCACTCCAGAGCTCGAGCTGGGGCCGATGTTCGGGAACGGGGTGGCGGGGAGCTGTCGGGAGGCTGCCCGCCCCCAGGCCCCTCATGTGCTGGGAGTCATTTCCTGGGGTGCTCTGAACTGGAATGGAGGACGCCAGCCCTGGGAGGGCGGGTTGCGAGACCCTGGAGCTGTAGGCAGCTCCCTCCCAGTCCCAGATACAGTCTGGGTGTGGCAGTGATGGGGACCCCTCCTGGGGAGAGCAGGTCCTGGCCTGGGCCTCTGCGAGCACCTGGGGACCTCACAAGCCCTGGGCTCGGGGACCCTGGGTGCTTTCTGCTCTCTGGTTGGGGACACGGTAGCCACTGAGAGAAAGGGGACAGCTGGGACAGGTGGGGCATTAGAAGTGGCCTCAAGACCAGTTCATCACCTACAGAGCTTTTGGGCCACATGTGTTTTGTTTTGTTTTTCTTTTCTTTTTTTTTTTTATTTTTATTTTTATGTTTTTGAGACAGGGTCTTGCTCGGTCACCCAGGCTGAAGTGCAGTGGCGTGATTACGGCTCATTGCAGCCTCGACCTCTCAGGCTCAGCGATTCTCCTACCTCGGCCGGCACGTGACACCATGCCTGCCTTTTTTTTTTTTTTTTTTTTTTTGAGATGGAGTCTCACCCTGTCACCCAGGCTGGAGTGTAATGGCTCGATCTTGGCTCACTGCAACTTCTGCCTCCCGGGTTCAAACAATTCTCCTGCCTCGGCCTCCTGAGTAGCTGGGATTACCTGTCCAGCTAATTTTTGTATTTTTAGTAGAAACAGGGTTTCACCATGTTGGCCAAGCTGGTCTTGAACTCCTGACCTCGTGATCCGCCTGCCTCTGCCTCCCAAAGTGCCGAGATTACAGGCGTGAGCCACTGCACCTGGCCTGGCTATTTTTTTTTATTTTTTATGGGCTGGGGGCAGTGGCTCCCTCTTGTGATCCCAGCACTTTGGGAGGCTGAGGCGGGTGGACCACTTGAGCCCAGGAGTTTGAGACCAGCCTGGACAACATGGTGAAACCCCGTTGCTACAGAAAATACAAAAATTATCTGGGCATGGTGGCATGCACCTGTGGTCCCACCTACTCAGGAGGCTGAGGTGGGAAGATTGCTTGAACCCAGAAGATGGAGGTTGCAGAGAGCTGAGATCACTCCACTGCACTCCAGCCTGGGTGACAGAGCAAGACTCTGTCTCAAAAATAAAAAATAAAATAAATAAATAAATAATTTTTAAAAGGGAGACAGGGTCTCTCTGTGTTGCCCAGGCTAGTATCAAACTCCTGGGTAACATAGAGAGACCCTGT
The DNA here is from genome assembly GCF_028878055.3 of Symphalangus syndactylus. NCBI lineage: Eukaryota > Metazoa > Chordata > Mammalia > Primates > Hylobatidae > Symphalangus > Symphalangus syndactylus. The sequence goes on along the minus strand of NC_072430.2, from coordinate 142,701,316 downwards.
CTTCCTCCAAGCAGTCCTCCTGCCTTGGCCCCACCAGGTGCTGAGATTACAGGAGCGAGCCACCACACCCGGCCACATTTTGTTTCTCGATGTTCCTTTAATCAGTGAAGGCTCCTGGGTGACTCCTTGCTGTAGCTGCAGGTGCTGGCGGGTGGGTGTGGCCATCCCCACTGGCTGCTCCTGCAGGATCCCCTCCTGGGTCCTGAGTCACCATCTTGCTGTCGCTGTCCCAGCACAGCAGAGGCAATGGGAGCTGGCCAGGGAGGACACCCGGGCTGTGGGTCTCAATGGCCCACCTGGTCAGGAGCCCTGCCCTGTGGCTTGCCCGCCCCACCTGACAGCGAGCCCTGAGGGTGGCAGTGGGAGCGGCATCTCTGTGGTCTCCGAGGCCAGCATGGGGCTCTCTGTTCCTGTTGCTGCAGGGATGAGAGGCTAGAACCAGGCCCCAGGGAGGGGTGGAGAGGAAGGCCTCACCGCCGATGACGTAGATCTCCCCATTGAGGGCCGCGCTGGCGTGGTTGGTGCGGGGCTTCAGCATGGGCGCCACAGGTTTCCAGGAGGCCTCCTTCAGGGGGAAGCACCAGGCCTGGGTGGTTGACCAGGTGTCTGTCTTTGTGCCCCGAGAGCCACCTGCCGGGAGAAGTGCTGTCTACATGGGTGCCACCAGCTGGGGCACCGGGCCAGTGGGGTGTGGATACCAATGTCCGGGGGCCTCCTCCCGTGCCAGGCCATGATATCCAACGTGGTGAGCCAGAGGTGGGACCTGGGTAGCACAGCCGAGCTGTGTGACTGCCCAGGTCCCTCCATCCCCCATAAACAAGGACGACAAAATCAGTGGTTTCAAGCCCCCATCAGCAGAAGCTTGTCCCCTCAAATCTTACAAGGAACCCCAATTTCTGAGATAGGAAAGAGCAAAGTGACCTCTGCATCACATGACTCTTTCTGGGGACCACGACAGACACCTGGTCAACCACCCAGGCCTGGGGCTTCCCGCTGAAGGAGGCCACCTGCAACCTCATGGCGCCCCACGCTGAAGGCCCGCAGCAGCCACGCCAACGCGGCACTCAGCGGGAGGTCTGGAGCCCCCCCACTGAAGGAGCTGTGTGATGCAGGGGTGGGCCCACACAAGCCTGTGTACGGAAGCGTCTCCCAGCTCCCACGAGTGACCACGGATTTTAAATGTCCTTGTTTTCACATGCATGGAAAGGCCTCGGCAAGCCTGGACTAACCAACAGGGACCCCACGGAGTGCGGGGAGTTGCACTGAGCCCGGTGCTTGGCTCGGCAGCGCATCTCTGGAAGGGTCCCGGAGCTGCCCACCTGTGACATAGATGTTGTTGTTCAGGGCCGCCAGGGAGAAACCCCACTTGTGGTAGTCGGGGAAGTCTGGAAGTGCCATCCACCTCTCTGGCAGGAAGAGAGAGGCAGAAGGGTCAGGCTGCCAGGCTCCCTGCTGGGGCGGTCCCCACTCCCCCTTTCCGGGTGCCTTTCCATGCACCGGGTGCAGAAATGCCCCCCTCAGTGGTGGGGAAAGGGAGGGGCAGGGTGACACTGGTAGGGGGGCCCAGGGGGTCCTGGCTGTTCTGGCTCATTGTATCTCTCCCACCCACTCTGCAGAGCCTGGCACTCAGAGTGGACACAGGATAGCCCCCTGGAGAAGGAGCAAGACTTTGGAGGCCGGGGTCTCACCTCAACCCTGCAGTTGACCCCACTGACCCCAAACGGACCATTCAGCCCCTGGGTCTGGTCTGTCGGTTAGATGTGGTATGGGTTAAGTGGCCTGATCTGTGGGTGTCACTAGTGGGTGATAACACCAACAGCATGCCTGCCTTCCTTCCTTCCTGCCTTCCTGCCTGCCTGCCTGCCTGCCTGCCTGCCTGCCTGCCTGCCTTCCTTCCTTCCTTCCTTCCTTCCTTCCTTCCTTCCTTCCTTCCTTCCGAGCACCCTCCCTGCCCTCCTGGCAGCCAGGCACATACGGGGGATCAGGCCCTGCAGCAGGCAGAGCAGGTCCAAATCTCAGCTGTCATGCCCCAGCTGTGTGTCGCTGGGCAAACCCCAGCCTCAGTTTCCTTGTTGTAGAATGGGGATGACCCCGGCCTCCCGGGAGCTATGGGGACCTCACATAACTGCTCAGCTGATGACAGCTGTTAGGATTATTGTTCCTAGGGTCGTGGGGCAGAGCAATGTGCCCAAGTCAGGCCTGCCTTTTGGAGCTACAAGAGATAAACTGAGGCAAGAGATGAGAAAATGCTTTGGAAAATCAAGACAAGACAATAAATGTGGAAATGGTAAAGTCCTATAAATGGACATATTTTGGATGTTTGTGGAAGAGACACAGGCCTTCGGGATGTCCCCTAGGAAGCCTCTGTTTACTGTTTATGACCATTTTTGGGAGATGCGGAATTCCAGGCCTCCCTGGGAGTAGAGCCTGGCACTGTGGGCAGGGACCGTGTCCCTGTGACTCATGGCTCTGTCACCCCAGAGTGGGGGTTGCCCAGCTGTCAACAGGCTCTTCCTGCCAGCGTCTCCGCCTCCCGGCCAGGTCTGAGAGACAGCTGCTCCCTCCTGACGTCAGCCCCAAATCCCCTCTCGTCAGCCCCTGACCCGAACAGCTGGCCTTGGGCTTCCTGGAGCCTGCCAGCCGCCGATGCCAGGGAGATGGTTGGCGACCTGCCTGGTGGCCCCATGACACCAGCCAGCCTGCATCAGCCCTTTCCAGAGCACCTCCCGGGGCCAGTGCAGGGGGCCTCCAGAGCCGCTGCAGGGCCCCTCATGCCTCCTTTCCCGCCAAATGGCAGACTGGCCTCAGCGCCCACTTTAGGGCTCCCTACAACTGTGTGAGGAAGCGGCAGGAGCCCATTTCACAGAGGAAGCTGAGGCTCAGATTGAGGTCACCTGTTTGAGGGCTGGGATTAGAACCCCGTTTGGGCTGACCCAGAAGCTGAGCTCTCACTCCTCCAGCTGCCTGCACCCCTTCCCCCCCCACCCCACTCTCCCCTTGGGGTCTCGATTCCCCCGGCAGGTGCACTGAACAGGGAGCATGGGGAGGAGGCAGTGGCCAGGCCGCCCACCCCACAGGGTGCAGTCTGGGCCATGGAGCCCTGTACACCAGCCCCAGGGCCTAAAAGGGACCAGAGTCCTGGGCTCCGGCTGCAGGGAGAGGGAACAGCAGTGACCCCCAGCCTTCCCCGCCACTGGAGTGCCCCAGGCTCCTCTGCAGCCCCCAGGTGAGGCCCACCCAGGCATGCCCCTCACAGTGGCCTCACACAGCTCCGGGTCCTCTGCGAGCCTCACTCGCTCCACCTGCAAGGTGGACACAGCGGCTCCCGCCGGGACAGAGGGACAACAGGTGGGCCTGGACGAGGGAGGGGTACTTACTGGCCTTGCTGTTGTAGAAGGCGAAGTTCCCAAGGCGGGGGGTGGGCTCCTCACCTGCCTCATCCTCCTCCAGCGCCTGCCCGCCCACTACCACCAGGACCTCCTCCAGCTTCTGCTGGAGGGCAAGTGGTGCCTGCAGGGTGGGAGGCCAGGGTCAGGGCAACAGCAATGCCTCCCCATGCCCTGAGCCCCGGCGTGTCCTGGGAAGGCCTCAGCATGTGTGTGCATGTGTGCATTCATGTTGCTGGAGATGGTGTGTGCCCGAGTGCACAAGCTGCTCCCTCCTTGCACCATGTGCCTTTCGGGGGGCATTCCTGGCATTCCTGAACCACCTTCAGAACCGACCCCACAGCAGGTCCGCAGCATCACACATAAGCTTCTCCCTGCCCCTGCTCCCTGGGTGGCCTCCAGCAGGCAGCACAAGGGTGTCCCGGCTCAGTGGGAAATGCTGGCCGTCTTAGGAACGGCCGGTAAGCAGTCACTGCCTAGGGCTCCCAGGACCCCAGGCTCTCCGACAGCCATCCGCCATGGCCCCCCATATGGAACCCCCAGATCTCCCACTGCCAGGAATTAGAATACAAGGTGACCGCCTACGGTCTGAAGCTTCAAGGCTCTGAAGCTCCAGCAGGAGGCCGGGCGCTCTGTGACTGGCTGGAATCCAGCGGGGACAGGGGTTAGGGGTTAGCCCACTACTCACTCCACCCTTGGCCTGAGGACCATCAGCCTGAGCCACTCTTTGTCCCCGGACTTGGCTCTAAAGGAGTGCCCCGGGGCAAGGCCCCTGAGCAGGGTGCCTGGCAGCTGACCGAGCAGCCACTCCGAGACCTGTCACTCCATCATGACCTGCCATGCCTGCCAGGCACACTGCCAGCACAAACAGGAAGTAGCACCCCATAAGAGCTCGGGCGGACTGCCAGGCCTGTCTGTGCCTCCTTGCCTGTGCACAAGCTGCACCATCTTCCTGGATGGTTTTCCCCTCTTTGCCTCCTTGTGAGCTCCTATCCCTCCTCTAAGGCCCAGCTCAGATGCTGCCTCCTCCAGAGAGCCCTCCTTGACTGCCAACCCCTCCCAGAATGCATCCTAGGCCTGTATTTGGCCCTTCCACACTGCCTGAGGTCTGTTTCCAGGCTTGTCCCACTGAGCTGCAGGCTCCTTCAGGACAGGGTCAGATCTTACCACTTCCACATTCCCCTGCCCCTTGCACCCAGGGTGTGACACACACAGAGGCATGATCTGCACTTGAGGGGTGAATAGTGATGTCCTCATAGGGAACTGGCCCAAAACAAGGAGCACTGCAAGGTCAGAGCGCACCTTGGAATGTCCACTCCTTACTCTGTCCCTACTCAGGTGGGGCCTCTGGGGCTCTTCTCCCTGCTTCCCAGGGATGGGGGCCTGCCAGCCACTCACTCACCCCGTCATGGCCCCGGGACAGGGCTGCCCGGCATGCCTCTGACTCCTGGATCAGGGGCTCTGAGGCCAGCAGTTGCTGCACGCAGGGCCTGGGCACGGCGTCCAGGTGCACTAGGCTGAGCAGCTCGGGCAGGTGGGCAGCCCGGGCCTGCGGGTCATGGCGCACCCAGCGCAGCAGGGCCTCAAGTCGGCTTTGCTCTGGCTGCACCTGCAGCAGGTCGCTGGCCAGACAAGTGACCAGCCGGTCTCGAGGAAGCTGCAGGAACTCGTCCTCACGTGCCACAGCCTCAAAGTTCTCTCGCAGGAAGGCCCAGGCCTTGGCAGCCACGCCCAGCAGCCCTTGCTGCTCCCCAAACTCACAGATGCCCAGGCAGTTGGCAGCATCCAGTTGCTGCTGCAGGTAGCGGCCGCAGACCTTCTGCACCGAGGGGAAGTGCAGGCGCGCAGCCGTGCGTGTCAGTGCCTCCACATTGCCCTGGGTGATGGTCAGCCGGCCTGTGTACACGAAGTCCACTAGTTGCCCCACCACAGCTGGCTCCACGTCCCGCAGCTCCACGCGCGCAGAGAAGCTCTCGGCGAAGTCACCGGCAAACATGGCATGGAAGTAGGGGCTGCTGAGCGCCAGGAGGCCGCGGTGGCATGGCAGCTCCCGGCCGCCCACCAGCAGTGTGACATCCGCCAGCTTGGGCTGAGAGCGCAGCCGCTGCAGGCCGTCCAGCATGTCCTGGGCATGCGAGGGCAGGTGGAAATCCAGGTCATCCACGTTCCGCACCATGACGCCGTGCCCAGGGGACCTCAATAGTCCACCCACTCAAGGGAAGAAGTGCCTGGAGCCGCCCAAGCTCCTAGGAGAGAAGACAGCAGGGTCAGCCAAGTGGGGAGGGTCTCATTCTCCCGAGCAGCCCACCCGCTCTGTCCATCAGCCCTTTCCATCTCGATAAACACAGGATGAGCATCGACCATATGCCAGTCACTTTACCCACCATCTGCCTCAAGCCACCCCCAGAACCCTGCAAGGTAGGGCAGGTGTCATTCCCATTTGCAGTGAGGAAATTGAGGTTCAGAGAGGGTGGGAGACCTACCCATGGCCAGGCATTCAGGGAAGAACAGGGTTGGCAAGAGAACCCATGCCCTGGGTCTGGTCCACAACCCTGGGCTACACTGAGCCCACCCCCTAGGGGCCCCGGAGGCACCCAAACTCCCGGGAGGCGTCCTCTGTCCCAGATCCCACATCGCTGGGGAGGCCATTTGGGGGCTGCAGCAGCTCCTGCTTCCGCGGTGCTCCCAGGTGCCAGGCCACGTGCCAAGCATGCAGAGAAGCTGTGCATTCACCACTCACCCCACCACTGGAGGGTGGGTGCAATCATTGCCTCTTTTACAGCTGGGGAGACTGAGGCACAGAAGATTTCAGTCACTTGCCCAAGATCACACATTTAGGAAGTGGTGGAGCTGGAATTTGAACTCAGAGCTAGGCTTGGGGGCCCAGGCTCTGAACCCTGCATTCCACGTGGCGGGGTGGAGGTTGCTAAACAGAAACGGCCAGAAACGGCAGCGTTCTGGAGGGTTTCACATCACCACGCCCGCATGGTTGAAGTCAGCAAGGCCGCTTTCAGGCTCATGTAATTATGTGCATGTGGTTTATGTCCTGGTATCGCACCCTACGACAACCGTCCCTAGGAGAAATCAAGTCTGTGCACAAGCCTTCGACCCGGGTCACCCCAAGGCGAAAAGCTGCGCAGCGGAGAGGCCGTTCGTCCGCTAGGGGGCGCCTCGCGGGGCCATCCCGGGCAGGAGAGGCGGCCGCGCGTCCACAGGTACAAAATGCGTGGGAACGCCAGCGGCATGGAAATGACAAAGCTCAGCTGGAGAACGAGGAGGCCAAGAATCTGGCCCGGGCAGCCACAGTGCAGGTACAGGTGCAGGCAGTGGGAGCTAGGGCTCCCCGACTTCCCGACCCCGGTGCCACCTCTTGACCCCAGAGCAGGGAAGCACCTGGGAGCCCACAGGGCCTCGCGGACCAACCCGGGCTCGCGCACAGGGCAGCTCAGGCGGCCGGCGGCCCCACGCCCCCGCATCCCAGCCAGTACACGAAGTACCCACCCAACACTGCATGCATGGGGGTCCTGCCTGGCCCCTCCCCAGGAGGCGCTGGCCCTGGTGAAGGCGGCTCTGCCCTCCCTGGGCAGCTGGGAGATGAGCTGGGGCCTGAGTAGGCGACGGGGCTGTCCCTGGGCCACTGCCTGCGGGCCTCGCATTCCCGTCATTGTTGTGCTCCCTTGGGCTAGCTGCTGCCGGGCAATGGGCCGGCAGCCGTGAGCGCCCCCACTTCCCCTGGGGGCCTCAAGGGGTGCCTGCTGACACCTGTCACCCTGCAGTCCCTGCATGGGTCGGGGCTTCCTGAGGGTCTCAGAGCCTCACCCCAGTGCCTGCCCAGGCCCAGAGTGAGGAAGCTGAGTGGGCAGGACAACAAAAGGCCTGAGCCCAGCCAGGCTGGCGACTGTGGCTGAGTGGCCCTGGCTGCCATCCGAGGGGTGGCCCAGCCTCCCCCTCCCACCTCTCCAGCTGGGACACAGAGGGAAACCTGTCTCCTGGGCCCCCACCCTGAGGAGCCTGGCTTGGCCGCTGGCAGGTGCCGGGGGCGTCTCCGAAGCACCCTGCTGTGATCCCTGGTCTCCGAGGCCTAACCCACCCTCCCCGCTGCTCCTGGCTGGGTTCCCCCTGCCCTCTCTGCTGTCCCCTCCCCAGAGCCCCCTGGATCCTACCTCTCACTCAGCCTGGACCTCGAAGCTGAGAACACAGACCCGAGAGAGCAGGACTGCCTAGCCGGCAGCCAGGGGACACGGAGGCCTGCAGGGCGGGGCAGGGCTGGTCTGGTGGCCACGTGGGGAGGGTATTTTTAGCCTCTGTCTGCAGGGCGAGGGGAGGGTCAGGCAGTCAGGGCTGGGCTGGTGGGGGAAGGAGTGAGATGCCGGCTCCTCGGTGACTGTTAGCTCAGAAAGCCCACTGAGGCCTTCCAGGGACTTGTAGCCTAGGACAGACATCAGGAAGGGCTCCAGGGCGAGGACAGGTGAAAGCTGTGGCGGTTGGGCTGGCTGGTGGAGGCAGGGATGCAGCTTCCCCACCTGTTTCCTCGTCTACAAGGTGGGGACAGTGGAGCCCGTGGTGGGGGCCCAGGGTCGCAGAGAGCCTCAGCCCAGGGCCAGGACACAGACAGGCACTGCCCTCACTGTTGAGGTCAACGGCACCTATGTGTCCTCTTGTTCTGTTGTCACATGGGAAAATGTGATTATCATGAATAAGCACAGGTTGGTCAGCAGAGGCTTTCCAAGCTTGGGGTCCATGGTGGCGGTGGGGAAACTTTGCCCAGAGAGGGGAGGCACCACCCTCAGTTTCCCTGCCCTGCTAGCACAGACAGGGGAGATCCTGGGGCTCCTTGCCCTGCTACCCCATGGCCTTGGCCTCGGGGCTGCCCAGGACGGCTAAGAAACAGGGTCATCTAAAAATACAGCGGACTCTCAGCCTCCCGTCCAGCGCTTGGTTCACCATAGTCGCAGGGGGAAGCCCTCACGCCTGGGACGGAACTGGGCTCAGAACCACAGGCCCTGACCAAGGTCAGGTGAGCTGAGTTGGGGACCGGGAGGCCACTGGACATTTCTCACACCAGTGGCCAGAGCAGAGCTTTGTGGCTGAGGGGCTTCAGGTGCATGGGAGAGAAGCCCTCAGCTGTCAGCCCTCTACCCATCGGCCACGTGGGCCTGACCAGTATGACCATTTCCAGGTGTGCTGCGACCTGGAGGAGCTGGGGAGTGTTGGGTCCGGCTGTGGCCTCTCGATGCTACTAGGGATTGTCCTAATGCTCTTACAGACCAGAGAGGCCCAGGTGGCCCCCAGGGAGACAGAACCCCACTCCCGCTCCTGAGATGCACACAGCCTATGGAGGGGAAGCTCACCCACAAATTACTGCCAAGTCTGCAAGGTGCCCTCAGGGTTACCTTCCACAGAGGTTCCCTGAGTCCATGCTTCCTCTACAGCCCAGCCTGGCCCAGCCATAGCCCAGCCCAGCTCAGCCATAGCCCAGCCAGAGTCCAGCCCAGCTCAGCCACAGCCCAGTCCAGCTCTGCCACAGCCCAACAATAGCCCAGCCCAGCTCAGCCATAGCCCAGCCATAGCCCAGCCCAGCCCAGCCCAGCCCAGCCCAGCCTGGCCCCCGCTCCTGCTCTTTCCCCTGCTCGTGTCCCACACTGTCACAGGATTTTCCCCCTGGCCTTGGGCATCAGCCTCATGTTGGGTGGGGGACCCTCATGGAGGACCCCAACTCTTGCTGTGTCCAGGACCACTATGGGGCGGGCGCTAGAGTGTTGGGTTTCCATACTGTGCCCCCTGTTTGCAGTCTGAGGACAGGGGATTCTGATGACAGGCTGCCGTCACGGGGAGCTGGCTCTGCTCGGGGAACAGCACTGCTTGCCAAGTGTGGAGGCCTCACAGCAGCCGTCGTGGGGCTCGGAGCCCCAGCACCTCAGATGACAGGTCAGTCTGGGAAACTCAACACCGGGGGCGCAAAACAGATCCTCCATCAAGAGATTGCTACTGAGTGGCGCAGTTTTTAAAAATACACCGCTTGTTTCTTTTTATGAGGATAAAAATAACACAAGTTCCTTTTGGAAAACAGAAAAATAAAAAGCAGAAAGTGTCACCAGTAAAAGATCATTTGCCATTAATATGCTTCCAGCTCTTTCCTGTTGTCAAAATGAGCCTGCCTGCGTGTGTGAGTCAGCGCCCTTTCCTCACACCTTGTTATATTGTGGGCGATTCTGATGTGATCAGCACTTGAAGATTTTTAATTTTTCCAGGCGTGGTGGCTCATGCCTGTAATCCCAGCACTTTGGGAGGCTGAGGCGGGTGGATCACCTGAGGTCAGGAGTTCGAGACCAGCCTGGCCAACATAGTGAAACCCCATCTCTACTAAAAATACAAAAATTAGCCAGGAGTGGCGGTGGGCACCTATAGTCCCAGCCTGCAGACCCTCCCGCCCCAGGCCAGGCTTCCCATGACTGCAGTTGGGCTGAGCACTTCGTGGGACCCTCCTGAGACATCCTGAGGTGCAGCCACCCCACACACATGCTCCCAAGGAGAAACTGAGAGACGATGCATGTGACCATGCGTGTGCGCTGTTCTAGGACATTGGATTTCAGGCAGTTGACTATGCAGCGCTAGGTCACTAGTGCAGTGAACAAAAACATGTAAACAGCAGAGCAATGGGGGGCTTCCATCTCAGATACGAAGATGTCATCATTACAGCGTCATATGCCATCAAACAAGCTGGTTTTGACCCAAGAATAAACAAATCCCAACAGCGAACGCACAGAAAGCGGTGCCACAGCAAGTCTGCGGGGAAGGAGGGGCCGTCTGACGTGTGAGAGTGCTGGTGAAAGGGAAACAAGGACAGCCCGATGGAACCCAGGCCCCAAATCACCCCGGATGGAGTGAGAGGTGCTGTGCAGGGCTGTAAGGCCCTCGAGAGGTGGGCAGACTGATATGCGGACCCGGCCTGGGACATCCTCAAGCGGGAAGGCCCCAGCGCAGCAGAGGGGAGCTCACTCACACAGTTTGTTTTTTTTTGGAGATGGAGTCTCGCCCTATCACCCAGGCTGGAGTGCAGTGGTGCAATCTCCGGTCATGGCAACCTCCACCTACTGGGTTCAAGCGATTCTCCTGCCTCAGCCTCCCTAGTAGCTGGGATTACAGGTGTGCACCACCACGCCCGGCTAATTTTTTTGTATTCTTAGTAGGGATGGGGTTTCAACATGTTGGCCATGATGGTCTCCTGACCTCAAGTGATCTGCCTGCCTTGGCCTCCCAGAGTGATGGAATTACAGGAGTGAGCCACTGCACCCAGCCTTACACATTTTAACTTGGTGATTTCACGCTCAGAATCTATTCTGAGGGAATAAGCACACAGGTGACGCCACCTTCGTTGTAATAGTCCCAAATGGAAAACAGCCTGCGTGTCCACGAACAGAAGGTTATCACTCCCAGCTTCACAAAGAGTGATGTCATCCTATTGAGATGAAATTGAAAATCTTTTTTGTTTTTGAGACAGAGTCTTGCTCTGTCACCCAGGCTGGAGTGCAGTGGCACGAGCTCAGCTCACTACACCCTCTGCCTCCCAGGTTCGAGCAATTCTGCCTCAGCTTCCCGAGTAGCTGGGATTACAGGTGCCCGCCTCCACGCCCAGCTAATTTTTGTGTTTTTAGTAGAGACGGGGTTTCACCATGTTGGCCAGGATGGTCTCGATCTCTTGACCTCGTGATCCACCCGCCTCAGCCTCCCAAAGTGCTGGGATTACAGGCGTGAGCCACCATGCCCGGCCGACATTGACTTTTTAAATGAGCTGGGCTTTGCATTAAGCCTGTGCACCAACATGCAGGGAGCCCGCCCCTCTGCACATTGACCCAGCTGTGAGGGAGAAGCTGGGGTTCCAGCACTGCCCTTGGGGAGGGTTTCTGTTTTTCCACATCTCCATCCTGCCCTCGTCTATGGGCTGGGGACACGGGGCTCCCTTTCTCCTGGATGTTTTTGACTCATCGGGAAGTCCCCAGGCTTTGCGCCTTTGCTTTGCATGTGGCCGCCTCACTGATGTCGGCACCTCCGGGGCGCTGTGGATGCTGTCTCTGGTCCTCAGTGAGTTTTTTGTCAATTGAACAACAGATTTATAGGCACCAAATGGGCCCTACAGCTGTGAGTGTGGCGTTATAGGGGCCAGTGCCTGCCTGCCCCGGGGACACGTGCTTCCCACAGGTGAGCTGCTGGTGGGCCACGGGTTCCAGCTGCTGGGAATCAGAATCGCCTGGAATGTCTTAAAACCCCAGCTTTCCAGACCCACCCCAGGCCAAGGGAATCAGAATCCCTGGGGCAGCTCCCCAGAGGCAGGGTATTGGCAGAAGGTCATTTAGGGGTCACCCCAGGGCACTCCAGCAGCACTCCATGGGCCCAGCCTGGATCTGAGCCACACCTCACCCCTCGCCTGGCATCCCACCCCAGGCTTTCCTGGGGTCCCTGATGCGTGTGTCCCCTGCTGGCCTTGATCCAGCTCCTCAGCTGGGAAACTGAGGCCTGGAGGCTATGGAGGACTTGCTCAAGGGCGCAGCCAGTGGGCAGGGACAGCCGGAGCCAGGAGGGCCGACTCCCTCCCCAGCGCTCTCTCTTGAGCACCCTCGGCCAGGGAGTGACCTGAGGCCTGCTGCCTCTGCCTCCAGCCCCCTCCTCTGTCAGGGCCCTCAGAACAATATTGCCAGCAACTGGTGCATGAGGGGATCCCAGGAGACACGAGCGCCCAAACCTTCTGACACCCCCAGCCAAGGGCTCTCCCTAGACCCACCTGCTGCCCCTTGCCCTCTGCCAGCCCTGGGCAGTGGCCGCACTGGGTGGAGCAGCCCTCCTCTGTCTCCACTGGGCGCATGTCATGGCCAAGAGCCAGGGCCCCACTGACGGAGAAGCAGTGTTCAGGATGCTCCTGGCCGCTCCCAGTGCCCTGCTCTTTAGAAACAACTCTGAAACACCTGTAATCCCAGCACTTTGGGAGGCTGAGGTGGGCAGATTGCTTGAGCCCAGGAGTTCAAGACCAGCCTGGGCAACATAGGAAGACTTTGTCCCTACAAAAAAAAAAAAAAAAAAAAAATTAGCTGGGCGTGGTGGCTGACACCTGTAGATTCGGCCACTGAATCTACAGAAAAGAAAAGAAAGAAAGAAAAGGAAAGGAAAGAAAGGAAGAAAGAAAGGAAAAAAAGAAAGGGAAGAAAAAGAGAAGGAACTCTGAAACGCTGGCTGCACGTTGGTGCGTGTCTGAGACGATGCTGATTCCCCAACACAGAGGCCCCTCCCATATGGGACCTCCGTCCTCCTTCACCACAATCCCAGGAGCGTGAGGTCCACATGCACCCCAAGCTGCAAATGAGAAAACCAGAGGCTCTGAGGGACCAAGGACAATGGCCCTGGTATTTCAGCAGAGCTGAGATGAGGACTCAGGTTTGGTACCGGGCTCTGTGAGGGCGTAGGCGGCTCTTGGGGTGGGTGAACAACAAGCACGAGAGGGGGTGGGCTAGGAATGGGAATCTTTATTTAGCAAACACATGTTCAGCTTCAGCTCTACGGCAGGGTCTTCAGCAGTGGAGGAAGCTGGAGCGGGCCGGCTGCAGAGCAGGCCCTTGGGGAAAAGCCACTGGCTTGGGGCTGGGGCCAGTGCTAGTTCCCTTCCCAGCCCTGCCTGCTCCAATGCCAATACCACCCCTCCCAATTTGACATCTTCTTGAGTGTCCCTCCCCTTGGGCCCTAGGGTCTCTCTGTTCCATCCAGCAGCTTGCCCGCTGCCCTCCAGGTTCTGCCTAGACAATCCCCAGGGAGCGAGGCGGGGAGCCTTAACAAGCCTGTCCCCTGACTGCACCCTCCTCTGTCCCAGGGGGCCTGGACGCCAGGAGGAATGAATATTCCTGAAGCCTCCCCTCCCTGCCACTCCCTGCTGGGCCATCTCACAGCTGCAGAGCCCCGCCTCCAAAGTCCCTGTGGGCTTGGGCCCAGCCCTCCTCAGCCCCAGAGCCTGGGTGATGACCCATTCTCCTGGATGCCATCAGGAGCTGGGGACAAGCCACACCCTATGCCAGCCATGCCCAGCACCATGCCCATACTCGGCAGCACTCAGAACCCCCGAGGATGGAATCCATCTCCCTTCCTGCATCCCTCCCTCCAGTACCCAGGCCCCCGTGAAGAGATGCACTGTGGGTGACACCCAGGTGCCCTCACGGAGTATCCACGTCCCACCGAGGTCTGGCTGCTGCCCACCCCTGCTGGCATTGTCCTCTGTGTGCAGCAGCCTTTGAGAGTGGGCGCCAGCCACCCTGCCTGGAGGACTCTCTCTCAGCCACTGCCACTCCCACGTCCCTGATCTCTGGCCTTGCCGGGGCCCATGACTAGGCCGGGGCTGGTCAGGCTGGAGGACAGGGGCCCCATGGGGAGCCTTCCTTTGAGGGAGCAGGGCCTCTGGAGCACCCTGGGGTTGGGGCACTGGCCTGGCGGGTGTCAGTGTGTGACCAGCAGGGATGGCCTGGCAGGAAGGCCTCCTGCCCATGGAATCTGTCCTCGGAATCACTCCAGCTCCCCCAGATTCACAGACGGGAGGTGAAGGGGTGTGGCCCAAGGTCAGCAGGAGAAACAGGGGCAGGACCAGGGCCTGGGGCCACCTCAGACTCACATGAAAGTTGGATGTGGCCGAGGCCACCAGCACCACAGAAACTGAGGGACAGGACGCCAAGGTAACTGGTGGCACTGGGGAAGAACACGCAGGAAACAGGCAGCATCCCAGGTCTCGGGGGCTGGCTGGGCAGAGGTGCCTTGGGCTGGGGTGGCCCATTGCCTCACTTCAGGGCCTGCCAAGGGGCTTCCTGGTGCAGTGGTGAGAAGGAGTCTGAGTCCCGGCTCGGAGGAGAACCATGCCACAACAGAACTGTCCCGCAGCCTCTGATAACCGGCAGGACTGGAGGCAGCCTTGCCTGGCTCACCTGGCCACCAAGGGTGTGAGCAAGGATAAGAAAAGAGAAACCCCAAGTCACCCCCAAACCACATTCTGGAAAGCAGGGTCATTCTCCAAAGCTGAACATCTCAGCTTCCTTCTCCTTCCAGAAGGCAAAGCTGCGGTTGATGTAGCCGCAGATGTCCTCACTGTTGAAGCTGCCCTGCTGGGAGCGGAACCCCAGCCGCTGTGCTGTGGGCTCACGGCCGCTGCAGGGGATGGTGGCGTGCGGCAGGGGCCCGAGCAGGGTCAGGCCTGACTTGCGGCCAGGCTCCGTATCCCAGGCGGGACGCTGGCTGGAGCCAAAGAAGCGGGCTTTGATGTCCTCGAAGCCGTCGGTCCAGGCCCGGCGGCCAGCGGCCACCTCGTCGGTCACGGCCTTGTGGAAGGCACGCACAGCCTCCCAGCCGTGGGTGCCCAGGTGTTCGAAGACCTCGAAGCACAGCAGGTGGCGCAGCTTCCGCTCCTCGGCCGGCAGGTCGCACTCCAGCAGCTGGAAGTAACCCAGCATGAAGAGATCCAGCGAGAGGCTGCTGTAGGGCATGGGAGCCCCGTCCACGTGGGGCAGGAACTGCTCGGGGGACAGGGCCCCGCGGGGCCGCCGGCTCAGCCGCCGCAGCTGCCGGGCGGGCACGTGAGCCATGATGGCCTTCCAGTTGCCCAGCAGGTGGGTGATGGTGCTGCGTTGCTGCCACAGGTGGCCCAGCCGGGGGCCCTCGCTGGGCGGGGAGGGTGGCCCAGGGCTCCTGGCGGCCTCCTGGCCCCTCGACCCCACGTGGCGGGCTCCGAGGGTCCTGCAGGCCGCTGTCTTGAGGGCCGGCGTGTAGGCTGACCTCCTCCAGTGGCTGAGGAAAAGCATGATGATGCGCTCCTTGCGCAGGCTGGCCAGGTCCGGGCCGGCTGCGGCGCCCGCCTCCGATGGCACCTCCTCGCAGCTGATGCCGGAGTCGCTGGCCTCCTCTGTGTCACCAGGCCTGGGCTCCCCTGAAGCCGGGCCACTGCGGGGCTTAGGCAGGGCCGGCCAGCAGCCACTCAGGCACTGCCTGCGCTGGGCCCCTGGCTCGCAGGGGCCAGGGTTGAAGCCACAGAGTGGGCCGGGGGCCGACTCGAAGTTGCCCCGCAGCGTCCGCACAGACACCCCCCACTCCTGGATCTGGCGCTGGGCCTCACTCCGAGCGGGGCTGGCCGAGGCCTCCCTGCAGTTGTCCTGCAGGGGCCGGGTGGCCGGCTTCTCATCCCCCTGTACCAGCCCATGCACGCCCTTCAGCAGCAGGGACAGGCTGCGTACCAGGCGGGAGATGTGGCTGCACCAGAAGGGCAGGGGCTGCCCCCTGGGGGCCACCTCCGAGGCTTCCGCAGAGCCTGCAGGCTCAGCCGCTGGGGTTGAGAGCTCCTCAACATCCAGTCCCGGCGCCCGGGGCAGGAAGTGGCTGTTGACCGTGATGCTGACCAGGGGCTCAGGCAGCAGGGCCTGCAGCTCAGCTGCCAGCCGTCCCAGCTCACTCTCATACTCTTGACAGCGGCGCCGAAGCTGCAGGTCTGCAATCTGCTTCTCCAGGTAGACCAGGTCGTCCTCCGTCAGCAGCTCCCCAAAGGGCCCCAGGATGGCCTGATGAGTCTGTGAGTACCTCCAGGCTGCCTGCTCCATGGGGCCTGAGCTCCCACAGTTGTCCTGGGCACAGGAAGGGCAGGGTGAGCAGGGTGAGCCCGTCCACCATCAGCCCACCTAGCTTCCAAGTCCCTGAGTTCTTAGCATCTCTGCAGAGCCTCTGGTCCTGCCCCAAGGTAAGACTTTAAAGGGCTTCCCAGCTAGGGCAGAAGCCCCTGACCTGCTCTGCCCCAGTCTTGCTCTGCTCTCAACCCTGTGGCTTTCAGCCCCTATGGCTTCCGGCCCACCAGGCAAGGACAGGCTGGGCCCTCAGACAGGGCTGTCCCACAGTCCTGAGACGATGGAGACGGGCTGTATTCCAGCAGCCAGGAGCCACCTGGGACTACAAAAATGACAGGTGGCTGGTGCGACGGAGGGGCAGGACTTTTACTTTCCTTAAATTGTAATGAATTGCAATGGCTGCCTGTGGTTGGCGGGATTGCGCTGGACCGGGGGCGCAGAACTCAATCATCCTGACAAAATCGTAGGCCTCTGAGGGCACAGTTCCTGAACTCCTGTCTGCACAGCAGCCGGGGGATCCAAAGCACATCACAGCCCTTCTCTGCTCAGATTCTCAGTGGCTCCCCACGGCCTCACAGAGGTGCAATAATCCCAGCCAGGTTCCTCTCCAACCTCAGGCGCCCACTCCACGCCAGGGCGCCTCCTCCTGCTCCTCCCTCCGCCGGCCAGGCCTCAGGACCCTTGCACTGGCTGTTCCCTCTGCCTAGGAGGTGCTTGCCCCAAATTCCCACAGGGCTCCCCCTCTCTTCCCTCTGGCCCCTGCTCAAGGCCATGTCCCCAGAGGGGGCTTCCTAAGCACCCATATATCATAGTCCCCCAACTGCTTTGCTTCTCCAGCAGTGGGAATCGCACCCCACACACCTGCCGGCACCTGCCCATGGGCCACCGTCTTCCCTGCTAGACGCTGCGCCCAGGAAGGCCTAGAACAACGCTTGGCACAGGCAGGCATGTGCCATAAATCCGCCAAGTGGAAGCATACGTGGGACCCGTGCCTCCAGAGCAGGTGAAGGGGCTCTGCTCAGAGTCCTCTGGTCAGATTCACTTCATCCTCCAGCGGAAGCAGCAGTTGAGGCCACAGAGGAGAGGGGCCCCTGGGTCTTGGATTCAGTTCTGGGCTTCGGGCGCCCTGACTTCCACTTCCACCTACCTGGAAAAGGCCCCGCCCAGCCCACTGGTCCCGCCCCTCCCCGGGGCCTACCTGGGCCTCTGCGGAGCTCTCTGCACCCAGGCGCGCCTGCAGCTTCCGTACCATCACCTGCCGCTTCCACTCGGGGATGGGCCGGCCGTGCTCATCCCGCGTGGGCACCAACCCGTCAATGTCGCCTGAGGGCAGCCCATCCAGCTGTAGTGCGGCCAGGCCATCTGAGGTGTCCCCCGCCAGCGCCGTCTGTGTCCCCTGTGCAGAAGGGGGTGGGTCACACAGGCCCGAAGGGGACCCAGGCCCTGAGTGGAGGGAAGATCCGAGAGGACGTGGGGGGTTGGCTCCGCCCAGGGCACGCTAACAGGGCGCCCTGAGAGGAGGGACAGTGGGGGCCACGGACAGCACCCCACCCCTTCATCCGCAGTTTAAGAGTGACGCCTCGGAGGGGAGGGACTGGAGGGGGGCGGGGTAAGATGTGTGTGAGGGGATTGTTGGCAGAGAAATGAAACCAGAGGTCCCTCCCCGTCCCCTATACAAGCCCAGCAGATGCTCGGGGAGCACACCGTGTCCCTGGGCAAACTTGCTCTGGGCGCAGCTACATAGACAAAGCCTGGCAGCCAATCCTGTGCCGCAGAGGGCCTGTCAGAGCCTTCAATGTGCTGTGCACACTCCAGCTCTCCAGGATGGGCAGCAGCGCCACGTGGCATTTCTCAGACTCCCGCCGAACATCTCAGTGGTTGAGAATCTGCAGTACCACTCAGGGAAAGGCTGGGCTGGCTTTCTAAGGGCCCGGCGCCCAGGAAAGGGAAGGTAAGGGGGAGCAGGACCCTTCTGCTGGTCTGGGCTGGTGGAGGCCCTGAGGAGGACAGTGGCAGCGGGGCCCTGCCCAGGGATGGCTGCTGCAATCTCCGCACTCCAAGAGGGCAAGGAGCACCCTTGAGCTCAGAGGTCAAGGAGAGGGGCTTGGGCCACTGCAGCCCTCTGGGATGACAGAGAAGGGTCCCCGTATTTCTGTGGTGGGGGGACAGCTGCCGTTGCCCTGACACTCCTGTCTCCTCAGAACTCAGCGTGTTCTTGAGAGCAGCGGAGTGACGCAGGCAGCCTGGCATCCACCCTTCAGGAAAGGCCTGGCTGTGCTGGGGGCTTCCCTGGGCCCCTGAGGATGGGAATGGAGGCTGGCTGGGGGCCCTGGGAGACAGGAATGCAGGGGTGGGGGACACACCTCGGGGTCGGCTGTGGCACTGGTGGTGATCCTCGGAGGGGCCGAGCTGGTCATCTGCTCCCTGGGAAGACGCTGGTCAGGATGGCCAGGCCAGGCCAGGCTGAGGGACATGGCTGCCAAGAAGAAGGGGGGTGTTGCAGAAAGGGCAAGGGCTGGGGAGCAGAGACCCAGAGCCTGGGAGATCCGGCCCTGGGGGCAGAGCTGACCTCCTCAACGATCCGCGAGCTGGGAGCTGACCCCAGCCCGCCCTGCCCCAGAACGCCTCGGGGGCCCCACTGGACCTTCTCTGGGGAGTCAGTGGGGCCCGCCCCCGCCTGGTCGATGGGAGAGCCTGCGGCACACCCCTGGGTCACGCCGCGGTCCCTCCTGCAGCAGGGGAGGAGCTGGGAAGGGCTTGAGGCCTGGAGGTCACCTGCCCCTAACGCAGCTCTGCAGGCCCTAAAGCTGGTTCCTTTGCTGCCCGCAATGCTCCCTGCCCCGATGAAAACACACTTCAATGTCAACCTCCAGTGAAGAACACGTCTGCAACACAGCCAGGCAGACACACACAGACACAATCATACACACAGACACAATCACAGAAACACACACAGAACACAAACACAATCACACACAGATACACAGTCACACACAGATACACAATCACACACACACACAATCATACACAGACACACAGACACAATAATATACAATCACACACAATCACACAGGCACACACACAGACACAATCACAGACACGATCATACACACAATCACAATCACATCACACACAGACATACAGACACAATCACACAGGCACAATCACAGAGACAATCACATAGACACAATCACACACAGACACACACAATCATACACAGACAATCACACACACATACACACACAATAACATACAATCACACACACAATCACACACATACACAGGCACAATCATACAGAGACACACAATCACACACAGACACAGACACAATCACAGACACAATCACAGAGACACACAAACACATACAGACACAGACACAATCACACACAGACATAATCATGCACAGAAACACAAACACTCCACAGATACACAGAACACACACATATTACAGTCACCACATACAGACACAATCACACACACGAACACAATCACACACAGATGCACAGACACAATCACACACAGATGCACACACAATCACACACAGATGCACACACAATCACACACAGATGCACACAGACACAATCACACAGACACAATCACACAGACACACACAGACACAGACACAACATACACGGATACACACAGACACAATCACACACAGAAAATGGTCCCTGTATCTATGTGTATCACACACAGAACACACATACACAATCACAGAAGCACACTCCCACATGTGAGTACAGGGCTGCAGCAGGGCCTGTGGAGGAAGCTCGCCCTCACTACCTGTGGCACCTGTTGATCATTCCATTCCAGTCCAGTCCAGTCCAGTCCAGTCCAGTCCACGCTGGTCACAGACCCCTAATGGTGGCGGCCCACAGTGTGAGGACCGTTGCTTGCCCTGCTAGCCCATGCATGCGAGGCGTGCTGGGGTCTGAGGGGCAGCAGCCCATCCACAGGGGGCCTGGGCCCAACCGGCCCGTCTCCCCGCTTTTACCCCTGGATAAGTTGCTGTGACTGTAAGTGCCCACCATGGAAGATGCTAATCCTCACCTTTGCAAAGCACCAAAGACAGTCAAGGAAACCTGGAGGCACCTGGCGAGGGAGGGTGATGGGGCCCGGCCGCCCGCAGACTTCCCCACTGGCCCAGGACCTCGGAGGGGAGGCCAGTGGCACCCTCTCCCAGGCCCATGCCCCGGGCGGCCCACGTGGGGCTGTGCACTCACGGCTGGGGTTCCCCGGCCCTGGGCCTCCTCTTCTTCCATCCTCCAGGGAGCGTCTCGTGGCCAACAGTGGAGGTGGAGGGAACGGCGGTGGTGGGGGTGTCATCAGCAGGGGCACCTGTGGGTGGATGGACCTGGTCAGTGGGGGGCCCCCGTGGGCTCTTCCCTGCTCACCCAGACAGGGGCGGGAGCACCCAGTGGGCGAGCCTTGGGGAGCTTGTGCATCTGAGAAGGGCTGGGACAGGTAAGGAGGTGGCAGGAGAGGGGCAGGTCCTTGATCAGGGTTCTGTCCCAGGGTCATCTCCTGCCTGAGTGCCGTCACTTCCCGGCACCCCACCTTGGTTCCCCGCCCACTGCCACCTCTATTGGGTGGGCCACCCCCATCTCAAAGCTCAGCTTCTGGCCGGGCGCGGTGGCTCAAGCCTGTAATCCCAGCACTTTGGGAGGCCGAGGTGGGCGGATCACGAGGTCAGGAGATCGAGACCATCCTGGCTAACACGGTGAAACCCTGTCTCTACTAAAAATACAAAAAATTAGCCGGGCGTGTTGGCGGGCGCCTGTAGTCCCAGCTCCTCGGGAGGCTGAGGCAGGAGAATGGCCTGAACCCGGGAGGCGGAGCTTGCAGTGAGCCGAGATCGCGCCACTGCACTCCAGCCTGGGTGACACAGCAAGACTCTGTCTCAAAAAAAAAAAAAAAAAAAAAAGCTCAGCTTCCAGTCTCCGTCTGGAGGCAGCCGAGCTCTGGGGCTCTGGACACTGGGTTAGGGCCTGGTTTCCAGCTGTGCCCAGCACCCTGTGGTCTCACAAAGACGTGTGCACGTGTATGTGCACACACACGCATATACTCTCCTGCACACACACACGCATATACTCTCCTGCACACACACACACACGCATATACTCTCCTGCACACACACACACACGCATATACTCTCCTGCACACACACACACGCATATACTCTCCTGCACACACACACACACGCATATACTCTCCTGCACACACACACACACGCATATACTCTCCTGCACACACACACGCACGCATATACTCTCCTGCACACACACACGCACGCATATACTCTCCTGCACACACACACACGCATATACTCTCCTGTGTGTGCATACACTCACACGCATACACTCCAGCACACACACGTACACTCTCCTGCACACCCCCCTCCCCGACTGCCCTGACTCCTGTGCTGTGGTCCGCTTGGAACTTCAGCCCTGACATGGGGCCTGTCAGTGTCTTGGGGGTGGATGGCCCCGTGAGAAACCTGGTGGGGAGAGGGAAGGGCAGTGGACTAGGATGGGGTCCCCGATGTGCCCACCAGCCGAGGGCATGGGCAGCCCTTGTCCCCAGCCAGCAGGGCCGCATGCCACCGTCCCTCTGGGCACCTCCCCCCCATGCCTGTCAGACCAAAGTTCTTGTCCCTGCCCTCCGGTGGGCACTGGAAGCCAGACGTGGCCATCGGGGCTCCAGGATCAGTGCTAGCGAGAGCCCTGGGCAGAGCAGAGCTCTCAAATCGGCCATGATTCCGGACGTGTGGCCTGGGCCCAGGGCCTGTCGTGAGAGGGGGAGGGACCCTTGCTCGAATGCACGGCTGTCTCCGCCTTCAAATTCGTTCTTTCCAAACGAAGGGCCCCCATTTTCATGCTGCACTGGGGCTGGCCTGCAGTGAAGCCGGCCCTGCCTGAGCAAATCTTTGGCCTCCCTAAGCCTCCCTTGCTCATGGACAAGGTGGCACAGGCTGCCTCCCAGCAAGGACGCTGGGTGGCCCCTCAGCCACCTCTCCTCCAGGACCCTCACCCCACTGGGCCACTGGGGAGGGAACACAGTCTGAAAGCCCATCTGCCCGGCCCCCACGCACCTCACTCCTTCCGGGAATCTGTGCCCACAGCCCAGGAACCCTGGTGCATGGTGGGCTGGGGAGCAACCGCCCAGCCCCAGCCCCGGAGGCCCTCAGACGCGAACTGCGGAGTGCAGGAAGCACAGCCGTCCTGGGACACCGGGGGCTGCTGAGGCTGCCGCCCCCAGGAGTGGGAGGTGTCACATGAATATTTGAAGGCCGAGGTGTCAGGTGGCCAGGCGGGCTTGGGCTGGGTGTGGGATCTCTTACCACGGCACCTTTAACTCTCCACAGAGCAGGGGCCCGGGAAGGGATGCTTTGGGAGATGGAAGGGGACCTGAGATCCCTGGGCCCCATGAGAAGAGAGACCTCCCAGACGAATCCCCAGCCCCACGGTATGGCTCCCAGGGCACAGATGGGGAGACTGAGGCTCAGAGAGGGCAAGGGGCTTTCTCAAGGCCCCACAGCCGGGCTGCCGCAGAGCCGGGATGACAGTCTCACTGGAGACCTCAGTCTCTGCTCCCTCCAGTGCCCCTGAACAGCTGCTTCCTTGGTGGGGGACACCACAGAGGTCGGCCTCTGGGGCAAGACCAAGAACACAAAGCCTGGCTGTCCTTTCTGGGCCACTTCTGAGGGCTGTGTGTGCAGGGAGCGACCGAGGGACTAGGAGCGACTTGCTCTCTGCTGAGCGACAGCGTGTTCCCCAGACCCAACAGTCCTCGGAGGATACAAGCCTACGCGGCACAGCTGCCATTGGGACCCAACTCGCACCACCTGGGACTCGGGGCAAGGGACTGCCACAAAACATGATGCGTGCTCCCTGCCGTGCTGAAGGAAGGTCCTCCGTCTTGGACCCAGGAGTCTGGTGTCTTTCTCCACGTTCAAGACATAGTGAGAGGCTGGCTTCGCGGCTTCAAGCAGGGCAGAGTCAGACTCCAGACCAGACACGGCCAGAAAAGCCAGACACAAGTGGTGTCACCGACAGAGGTGGGCTGAGCCCTGCCTGGAGTGGGCCCTGCAACAGCAAGGCCACCCCAATGCCGCTGCACTGTCCCCTGCCCCGCCAGGACCGAGCCGGGAGTGGGATGGTGCTTCTTGCCTCCCCTCTGCCCCTGCCTGGGCGCCCTCAGCCCCCTCCCTGAGATGGAACCTGCTGTCAGTGGGGAGGGGCCACCCCTGGCAGAGTGAGGGCCTTGGCAGGATGGCAGCGGCCCTCTTATGCTGGGGGAGACAAAAGAGGTGGAAGTTAGTCTGGGGCTCAGGGGACTACTGGACTCTGGCCCCAGCACAGCACCTGTGGCTTAGGGGACCTTACTCGAGGTCCCTGTGGCCCAGCCCTGCTCCACTCCTCACCAACAAGAAGCCCGGGACACCACCCCCTGAGCCTCCATTTCTTCGCCTGTAAATCAGAGTTCTTGGAAAGTTGAGGGACCATGGAGAGCACCTGGCATGGGCCTGCATGACGGTGGCATTCAGACCTCGACACTGCTGCCACTGTCGGTATTAGGATGGTCTGAGTTTAACAGGGATGAGAAGTCTGGCTGTGGCATTTCCCCAGCAACGGGAGTAACCACACCCCTGGCTCCCATAGGAAGGCCCTGGACACAATGGAGCCTCAGGGATCTGGAGGCGCAGATGTTGGGGTCCTGTCCATTGGGGTCTTAACATTTAGACATGTGCTGCCCCGAATCCCAGCATTGGACAGTTGCCCTGAGGTTGGCAGTCATGTGGCCCCACAGCCCCGCCCGCTGTCCCTGTCCCTGGTTTTTGGTGAGATTTGAGCACCGCGGAGGCTCCATGCATTATACATGGAGAGCATCATGGTGAGCCAGGTCACAGGCCTGTAATGCCACCCGGTCGGAGAGAATCACGGCCCACGGATGGGTGCCGGACACCAGTTGCCATGGCTGAGATTCCATTACTGGCTGCCTGGGTGCCACCCTTCTCAGCAGAAGGAGAGTGCCCAGGAAGCCTCTCACCTTCTCTGGGCCTCAGTTTCCTCATATATAAAATAAAGATGTCTTAGTACCTTTCTGGACCAAAGGGGAGGGAGTGCACCTGTCCCAAGGGCCCACTAGGGCAGGCGCCTCATTGGCTGCTCGAGGAGCTTCTTTACCCAAAAAACAAGGCTCTGGGCCGGGTGCGGTGGATCACGCCGGTAATCCCAGCACTTTGGGAGGCAGAGGCGGGAGGATCACTAGAATCTAGGAGCTCAAGACCAGCCTGGCCAACATGGCCAAACCCTGTCTCTACAAAAAATACGAAAATTAGCTGGGTGTGGTGGCGCACACCTGTAGTCCCAGCTACTTGGGAGGCTGGGGTGGGAGGATCACTTGAGCCTGGAAGGCTGAGGCTGCAGTGAGCTGAGACTGTGCCACTGCACTCCGGCCTGGGTGACAGAGACCCTGTGGTGAGAAAATTGGGGTTTAGAGACGCTCAGAACTTGCCAGTGCCCCATGCCCAGGAAGGGCAGCACCAGTGCTCGCAGGTGGGGGTGAGTGGGACAGCCCTGGACACCATGGGAGATGCTAGAGGCTCTGCTCCCCAAGCATGGAGGGTTCTATGCACCATCCCTGCCCAGACAGGGCGCTCAGAGCCCCACAGCCAGGATCCCAGCTCCTTAGCTAGCAGAGGGGCGGGGGCCTGCCTCGAGGGCAGCCCCTGGCCTTCAAGACCCCATCCCTCATTGGTGGAGAGGGACCCCAAGGCCCAGGGAGGGGCAGGGCTGGCCTTCCGTAGCACCCTGAGCAGACCCCGAGCTGGGTGGGCCCCACAGACACGACACAAAGGAGGCACCGAGGGGGCACCTCCCACAGGGCAGGTCTCAGCACTACTGTCCAGCATTGCTCCCCAAGCTGCTGCTGCTCTTGGAATGCACGAGTCCCCTGGGGGCAGATACAGGCTGTGCTGTCATGGGGAAGATGATGGATTTCACCACCTCTTCTGAGGCCAGCTCGGAGGCGGCCGGTGTGAGCAGCCCCTGCGGATTGCATTCCCATCAATATTGCAGCAGACACATGGCCTCCCCCGGCCCACAGCTGACAGCCTGCCCTCCCTCAGAGGCCTGGAGAGGGGACAGCTCTAGTGGTGAGAGACAAGCCCCCCTCCGCCCCCGTCACCAGACCCTCCCAGAGGGAGAAGACAGAGACAGGCTCCAGTCCTCACCCCGAGCTCCCAAACCAGCTCCTGAAGCACACCAAGGAGCCAGGAAGGCCCTGGGGTTGGGTTTTCATGCACCGGGCAGGGGGCGCCCAGGTGCGGGCAGGAAGAGACTGTGGGTGGGAAGGACATGACAAGCCTAACGCGATCCGTCCTCCACTACCACGGGGTCTGGGGACAGAAGGCAGAGGCGCTGCTTGGACAGAAAGCCCAGGCATGGGACCCCAGAATGGCTGGGGTGGGAACAGTGTCAGAGACTCCCAGGAGGTCGGGCAGGGCTGTTCCCTTGTGCCAGGGGCTTGTGGAGGCTGGGATACCGGCAGAGCGGCTGCTCTCCCCACCTGCTAATCTTGGCTGCCATCCAGGCAGGAAGTGCAGGGAGGGGCTCAAAAAAGCCCGAGGCCAACCCAGCGGCCTTGAAGGAGCTGTGGGGAGACCCAGGCAGCCAGCACTCCTGGACTGTGGGCCATGGAGCACCATCTTCTGTGGCAGAAGCCAGCAGAGCGCTACCACCTTCTCAAGCTACGCCAGAAAGACAGCCTTCTGCTGAACCAGGATCCATCAGACATCTAGCAAGCAAGCCCACCATTTAGTAAATACATGACTTCCAACAGTGACTGAATTCTAGTTCCTGAAACTGCTGCACCAGGGCAAAACCAGGGCAGAGCTGTGCTCTCCGGAGGCCACCTGAGCCACCTGCGCAGCACGGCAGGACCGGTGTGGGTTTCCATCAGTGCTAACAGAGGCCTCGGTGGTGGCAGTGTGACAAGAGTCCAGCAGGCCCCAGGGGCTGGGGGCGGGGGGGGACTGTGGCTCTGCTCCAGTTGGTCCCAGATGCTTTGAGGGGACACATCAGAGAAGAGGAGGCACAACAACCCCTTGGGGAGACAAAGGGTTTGGGCGGTGGAGGGCAATGACACCTTCCGGGCCTCAGTCCCCTCACCCAAAAAGAAGGGCCAGGTAATTTCAGAACACCTTCCTGAAGGGGTGGCCACTAAAAGAGGTGTGGAAGAAACTGAGGTGGGTTAGATGGATTTGTTACAGTAACTGCCCTAGGCCTCCCCTCCTCCATCTCCTCTCCTCCATCCATTCCTCCTCCATCCACCTCCTCCATCCACCCTCCTCCATCCACCTCCTCCATCCACCCTCCTCCATCCACCTCCTCCATCCACCCTCCTCCATCCACCCTCCTCCATCCATTCCTCCTCCATCCACCCTCCTCCATCCATCCTCCTCCATCCACCTCCTCCATCCATTCCTCCTCCATCCACCCTCCTCCATCCATTCCTCCTCCATCCACCCTCCTCCATCTCCCCTCCTCCATCCACCCTCTTCTACCCACCCTCCTCCATCCACCCTCTTCCATCTGCCCTGCTCCATCCATTCCTCCTCCATGCACCCTCCTCCATCTCTCCTCCTCCATCCACCCTCCTCCAACTACTCTCCTCCATCCATTCCTCCTCCATCCACCCTCTTCCATCCACCCTCCTCCATCCATTCCTCCTCCATCCACCCTTCTCCATCCACCCTCCTTCATGTCCCCCATCCACCCTCCTCCATCTACCCTCTTCTATCTGCCCTCCTCCATCCATTCCTCCTCCATTCACTCTCCTCCATCTCTCTTCCTCCATCCACCCTCCTCCGTCCACCCTCCTCCAACCACTCTCCTCCATCCACCCTGCTCCATCCACCCTCTTCCATCCACCCTCCTCAACCATTCCTCCTCCATTCACCCTTCTCCATCCACCCTCCTCCATCTCCCCCATCCACCCTCTTCCATCTACCTCCTCCATTCACCCTCCTCCATCCACCTCTTCCATCCATTCCTCCTCCATCCACCTCTTCCATCCATTCCTCCTCCATCCACCCTCCTCCGTCCACCCTCTTTCATCCACCCTTCTCCAACCACCTCCTCCATCCATTCCTCCCCCATCCACCCTCCTCCATCCACCTGCTCCATCTGCCCTCCTCCAACCACCCTCCACCATCCATTCCTCCATCCATTCCTCCTCCATCCACCCTCCTCCATCTATTTCTCCTCTGTCCATCTCTCCTCCATCCACCCTCCTCCTTCCACCCTTCTTTGTCCATTCCTCTTCCGCGCATCTCTCCTCTGTCCACCCTCCTGAGCTCTCCCGCCTCCATGTATCCCTCTCCTCATTTCTCACTCCTTTGGCCTCCCTGCCCCATCCATTCCTCCTCTGTCTGTTCCCTCCCCACCCATCCCCTCCTCTACTCACCCTCATGCATCCACCTGCTTTTCTATCCACTTGCTCATTGGTTCATTCAGCAAACACTTGTTGAGCCCTGTCATGTGCTAGGGGCTGGGGACCAGTGGGACAGACAAGATCCCTGTCCTTACAAATGGGGAAATGAGAGGCTGTGGGGTCCCAGGCTGAGAGATAAGAGCCAGGGCTGGAATCTGCTGCCTTCCGGCTGCTGCAGGGCTGTTGGCCGCCTTGCAGTCACCTCTGGGAGGTTCTGCTCCCACTCCTGGGGCTCATCACCCACGAGGAACTCTGGCCACGGAGGCTCTTGAGTCACAGATGTGGTCTCTGTGACCCAGATGAATGGCATGGCCTGGCCAAGTTCCAGCCACAAGCCCAGGCCGGGCCCTGGCCACAGCCATGGCCCCAGGCCCTGTCACATGCCCTCTGTCCTGACCCCTGTTACAGCCCCTGTCCTTATCACAGCCCTGGCCCCACCCCTGTCACGGCCCCTGTCCTGGCCCCTGTCACAGCTCCTGTTACAGCCTGGCCCTAGCACTGGCTGCCCTGTGGCGCCTCAGTCCTGCCCAGGCCCTTGCTCCTGGCTCCGATGCCATGTATGAGTTGGACATGGTGAGCTTCCCAGCTGACTATGCTGCAGGTTCAGCAGTGGGGTCCTGGCTGGGATCTGGGCCCACCCCCCATGCCTCCAGGGCAGCTGGGGACCGTGAGCTTTACCGGCTGGGCCACCTCCCGCAGGTACTGGGCACAGTCCCGGTGTCCGTGGTACTCTGCCAGGTCTGCCGCCGTGTAACCATCTTCATCCCGCAGGGAGGGGTCCACGTGGTGGGAGACTAGGGTCTGGCAGCACTGCAGTGAGGAGGGCACACGTGTGACCCACCACGACACAAACTAGGTGCCCATGGGACTGGCCCTGTGCAGGCTGCTGCCCTGGCTCCATGGCACAGGCTGCCCTGATGACCTTCCCAGCAGGGGCAGGACTTGAATCTGGGCCGTGGGGTTCCAGAGACCTGCCTAGGAGCCCCCAAGCCTCATCCCACAGCCACCCCATCCTGGCCCAGACAGTACCAGGCACTGCATATGAAGCAGTGCTGAGCTGACAGGCATCAGGGTGCCCCGTCCAGACCCCTCATAGCTGCCATGGCCCAGGTGTTAAATGCAGAACCAGTTTCCATGTTTGCCACCCTTGGAGGTGTGGATCAATGCACATGAAGAAACGAGGCTCAGAGAGACAAGCAACCGGCCCCTGCCCCAGGGACTCAGGGCTACCTCCCGCCACAGCCCCACTCTCCGTGTGACCATCCTCCTGGCCCCATGAGGGTCCCCCCTAGCGCCCGGAGCACCAGCTCATGCCTGACCAAGGCCGCTCACCACCTTTGCCAGCCACATTGCATCCTACCCAGCCAACTTGGGGCCAAGACCCTCCTGTCTCCTTGTACCTGATGGGCTCTTGTGATGGGAGTGGGGAGGAAGAGGGGAGGGAAGGAAGCTGGGGAGGGAGTCCACAGGACTGGAAGGCTAGAGGCCATCTGGGCCTGTGAAGGATTCAGATGGGAGAGGGACGGGGGACCTCAAGAATGAATTCTGTACTTTATTCTGTAAACATTTCTGTGTCTCTTTTGTGGTACTAGGGAAACACAAAAATGAACTTGAGTTAGGCGAATGCTGTGTTCACAGAACTGTGCCTTTGACCCAAACGTATCTCTGCGATAGACCAGCTGGGCCTCAGCATCTTTGGGTGACACTGAATTGAACTAAGTAAGAAGTTGTGAGACCCTTGGCCTGGCGCAGTGGCTCATGCCTGTAATCTCAGCACTTGAGGAGGCCAAGGCGGGTGGATCACCTGCAGTCAGGAGTTCCAGACCAGCCTGACCAACATGGTGAATGAAACCCTGTTTCTACTAAATACAAAAGATTAGCCAGGCGTGGTGGCGGGCGCCTCTAATCCCAGCTACTCAGGAGGCTGAGGCAGGAGAATTGCTTGAAGCCAAGAGGTGGAGGTTGCAGTGAGCCAAGATGGCACCACTGCACTCCAGCCTGGGCAACAAGAGTGAAACTCCGTCTCAAAAAAGTTGTGAGACCCCAAAGGAATTTTTAGCTCCTCTCTGGACTGCAGTGCCTCACCTATAAAAGGTGCAATTAGTGTTCATTCTCTACAGATAAATGCAGGTTCAGCATGCATGTGGGGCGGTGGGTGTGCCACGCCGTGAGTAAGCACAACGTGATGCTGTCGTGGGTGGCAGGGGGCCTGGCAGCGAAGTCCAGTGGCCTTGAGCTCATCTGGCTCTGTGACTTGCTGGTCAGAGAACTTGGCCAGCTAACTGGGCCTGTCTGTAAAGTAGGGACAGCTGCACTGATCTATGGCCGGCACCACCAGCCTCGCCTGCCCCGGTCCCTACCGACACTCAGCTGTGCAGCTAGCAGGTCAGCTCGAGACCTCAAGGATGAGTGCCTCGTCCTGGAATCCTCTGGAGGGCTTCCCTTTGCTTCCTTCCTCTGCCCTGAGTTCCATGGCCTCCAAGGTGGCCACAGCCTGAGGAGGCCATGGCGCCACCAGGGGAAAGTGGACGAAAAGATAGAAAGAGCCCTGCTCCCTGGAAGCCCCGCAGGTCCGAAAGACCAGTGCCAGAACCACTGCAAGATCAGCGCCAGAACCGTCGCAAGATCGGTGCCAGAACCGCCGCAAGACCAGCTCCAGAACCACCGCAAGATCAGCACCAGAACCACTGCAAGATCAGCGCCAGAACCGTCGCAAGACCAGCTCCAGAACCACTGCAAGATCAGCGCCAGAACCACTGCAAGATCAGCACCAGAACCGTCGCAAGATCAGCGCCAGAACCACTGCAAGACCAGCACCAGAACCACTGCAAGACCAGCTCCAGAACCACTGCAAGATCAGCACCAGAACCACTGCAAGACCAGCGCCAGAACCGTCGCAAGATCAGCACCAGAACTGTCGCAAGATCGGTGCCAGAACTGCCGCAAGACCAGCTCCAGAACCGCCGCAAGACCAGCGCCAGAACCGCTGCAAGATCAGCGCCAGAACCACTGCAAGATCAGCGCCAGAACCGTCGCAAGATCGGTGCCAGAACTGCCGCAAGACCAGCTCCAGAACTGCCGCAAGACCAGCGCCAGAACCACTGCAAGATCAGCATGAGAACTGTCGCAAGATCGGTGCCAGAACTGCCACAAGACCAGCGCCAGAACCGCCGCAAGACCAGCGCCAGAACTGCAGAGCCACAGGGCTTGTCACTGCCTGAGGATGATGACCCTGTGCCTCTAAGCCGCGGACTGGGGTGTCTGCTCGTGCACTGCCTGCCTTCCTGGGTGCCACGCTACCCTCCAGAGAGTAAGCAGCTCAGCCCGGGGGCCACCAGCTCTGGCACAAATATGCAACCCTGGTCGTGGTGCGAAAGCTGCCACCCATAGCGTGGCCGGGTGCCCACAAGGCTTTATTTGTGGACACTGACGTTTTAACTTCAGGTGAGTTTCATGTGTCATGAGATGTGATTCTTTTTCTTTTTCCCCATTTAAAAAGGGAAGAACTATTTTGAGCTCGTGGGGCCACACAAAATCAGGCGTGCGCGCACCCCTTCCCGGGGGCTGCTGGGAGGCTTGAATCAGATAACGCCTGAAGGCTCTTGGAGGCCCAGAAGGGCTGAGCCAGTGGCTGGTGTGGCTGAGGAAGCAGGAAGCATTTGTCAGATGTGCAAGGAGGCTGGGGCAGGTCGCTGAAGCCAGTCGCTGGAAAGCAGCACTGCTCCCGGAGGCTCTGGGCTGGGGGAATGGCAAAGGTCTGCCAGGACATGGTGGGCGTGTGGGTGGGTGGAGGTGCAGCGTCCCTAAGGAGCTGTTGCTGGGAAGAGGAGGCCAGGATGCGGAGGAGGGGAGTTACGGGGTCTGCAGGAGTATGAGGGGTGTCACAGCAGAGGAAGGGGGACAAGTGTCGGACCTGGCCCCAGATGCTGCTGGGGAGAGAGGGCAAAGCCCTGACAGGTACAGAGCCATGGGGAGGAGGAAGGGAACCTCTCCCCCAGAGTGACGGACCCCATTGCCACTGGGATTGTCAGCAGAGGGTGGGTGGTGACAGACAGACAGAACTCTGTCTGGAAGTCTGTGCAGAGGCCACAGCAGTGGAAAAGCAGGTGAGCAGATGGATTCATTCCAGGGAGGGGAGAACCAGGTGGGTCAGACCAACCCACTGCCCAAGGACGTGAAACATGGATTCACTGTAAAAGTCACCTGCCGACAGCCTCAGTAAGGTAACACAGAAGTCAGGGAGGAGTGACCCGGCCACACTCAGGAGAAAAGGAAAGCCTCGGGGGTGAGGGGTGTGGGGGAGCCCAGCACTCAGAACTGCCCTTGCCCTGAGCCTGGGCTGATGCCGAAAGAACAGTTACATGACACGTTGTCCTCCAGCAGCCTCAGGGGACCAGGGAGGCTAGAAACAGTGCCGGTTCCACCAGGGGTGGGGGCTCTGGCTGACTACCTCCCAATGTAGGCCAAGGGCTCCACCCTCAGAGAAAATGGAACCCAGACACCAGCCAGGCCCTGGGTTCCTGTCACAGAGGTGGTCCTGGGAACTTCCTGCCTGGAGTGCGGATTAAGATGATCCTAGGCCCACATGTGCCCAGCAAAGGCAAATAAGATATTGCCAAGGCCTCCAGTTATGCCTATGCTTCATTTTTCATGTCAGCATATGTCAACAAAAATAAAAATACAAGGAAATAAGATACCATGAACGAGAACCAGAAGACCCAGCCCACAAAGAAATAGAAATAAAGCTCTGAGAACTAACAGACAAAAAACAACTGTGCTTACTACTTTTAAATAAAGAAAAACCCAGGCAGCCAGATCACATCTCCTCAAAATAACAGAGTAAAAATAAACCCCTAAACATTAGTAATTATACTGACTATAGATGGTCTAAATGCACCAATAGATAAAGACTGTCAGGCTGATGAAAAAAATTAAGTATGACTGCATATGCTTAACCAGAGGTACTGGCAAACATGAGGATTCAGAAGGCTGAAAGTAAAGTATGAATAAGCTTCACCATCAAATAAGTATAGAAAGAAAAGTCATGTGTGTACATATATCAGATAAAACAGACTAGATATGGGGTTCAAAATATATAAAACAAACGGTGACAGGATTATAGGGAAACGCAGACAAATTCAGAATAATAGCCAGGAATGTTCACACACTTCTCTCGAGCCATTTGAAATCCAATAAGCTAAAATATGTACCTATGGAGATCTGAAGAACACAATGACATAATGGACACATAGAGAACAGTCTGCAAACTCTACAGTCTTTCCAAGAACACACGCAACATTGATAAAAATTGACCATACACAGGGCAATAAAGTAACTTACCAAAAAATCAAAGGATTGAAATCACCAGAGCATATTTTCTGACCACAATGCAATTTGGACAGAAATTAATAACAAATAGAACACCTGTTTGTTATGGAAGGAACACCTTCATATCTGGAAATTAAGAAACATAATTCCAAGGAATCCCTAGGGCAAATAACAATCAACATGGGAATTAGAAAATATTTTTAACTGAGTAATTATCAAACAGTGGGATACAGCTAAAGCAGTACTTAAGAGGAAAATTTATAGCCTTCAATAAATATATTAGAAAAGAAAAAAGGTTGAAAAGTAAGTGAAGTAGGCACCCATCTCAGTAATTTAGGAAAGTAATAACAAAGATAAATGCAGAAATTAATGAAAAAAAAAACAAACATACATTGGAGACAATTAAATGCTTTTTGGAGGACCTTGAACAAGTTAAAACCTGATGGTTGGAAAAACTAGTGACTAACATCTAGTGAGGCTGATTGAGGCAAAAAAAAAGAAAGACGAAAATAACCAATATCAGGAATTAAAAGTGGGGAAATTACTACATACAGACAATAAAGGATCATGAGGGGATATTAAAAATAACTTTATGCTAATACACTTAACAACTTAGATAAATTTGATTCCTAGAATATTTCTAGGAAATAAATCCTAGAAAAATATAATTTGCTGAAACCAACACATAAAAAATAGAAAGCCCTAGTAGTTCTATAATTAAATAAATTGAATTAGTAATAAAAAACCTTCCCTCAAAGAAACAGCCAGATTCAGAGGATTTCACTAGTGAATTCCACAAAATCTTTAAAGAAAAAAATAAGTCTAATATAACCAAAATGTCTCAAAAAATAAGAAAAAAAGAAACACTCCTTAATTCATAGCATACTTTGATACCAAAATCTAACAAGAATAAAACAAAAAAAGGACATTCCATGCCAATTTTACTCAAGAATGTAAGGCCAAAAATCCTAAACAAAATGTTAGCAAATTGAATTCAGCTATATTTAAAAGGAATAATATGTCATGTTGAATTTATTCCAGGAATGCAAGGTTGGTGTAACATTTTAAAGTAATCAGGGTAGATCCAGGTATTCTAATGCTGGGTATACATATCCAAAAGATTTGAAGGCTGGATCTCAGAGATATTTACACACCCCTGTTCATGGTAGCATGACTCACAACAGACAAAAGGCAGAAGAACCCAAACGTCCATTAACAGATGAATAGAGAAAGAAAATGTGCTATATACATACAATGGAATATTATTTAGCTATAAAAAAAGAAATTCTGACGTGTTACAACAGGGATGAACCTTGAGGACATTACGCTAAGTGAACTAAGCCAGAGACAAACGGATAAATACTATACAATTGCACTTATATGAGTTATCCTAAGTCATCAAGTTCATAAAAAACAGAAAGTAGAATGTTGCTTGCCAGGGGCTGGAAGAAAAGGGAGATGGAGAATTGCTGTTTGATGGCCACAGAGTCTCACTTTTGCAAAATAAAAAAGTTGTGGAAATTATGCTGCACAACAATGTGAACAGACAATGCTGCTAAAGTGTATGCTCAAAAATGGCTAAGACGGTAAATTTTATGTTATGTATTTTTTAAATCACAATTTAACAATTTTAAAAAATAATTAGTGTAATTCACACCATTCAAAGAATAACTAGGCCAGGCACGGTAGCTCACTCCTGTAATCCCAGCACTTTGGGAGGCCGATATAGGCGGATCATTTGAGGTCAGGAATTCGAGACCAGCCTGGCGAACATGGTGAAACCCCGTCTCTACTAAAAATACAAAAATTAGCCAGGCGTGGTGGTGCGTGCCTGTAATCCCAGCTACTCAGGAGGCTGAGGCAGAGGTTGCAGTCATTTGAGGTCAGGAATTCAAGACCAGCCTGGCCAACATGGTGAAACCCCGTCTCTACTAAAAATACAAAAATTAGCCAGGCGTGGTGGTGCGTGCCTGTAATCCCAGCTACTCAGGAGGCTGAGGCAGAGGTTGCAGTGAGCCGAGATTGAGCCTCTGCACTCCAGCCTGGGCGACAGAGTGAGACTCCATCTCAAAAAAAAAAAAAAAAAAAAAAAAAAGAATAACTAATGTGATATACTGAAACATAAAACCTATTAAAAATAACCATCATTCCTCTTTAGAGGTTGCTGGAGGATCAACTCATTGTTTTGACATTTTATTTTTAAATGGGAAAAAGCTGTCAGAGCCAAGAGGCATTTAAGGAGACTTGATAACTAAATATAATATGTCATCCTAAAGGGGATCCTGGGACAGAAAAGGGACATTCGGTAAAAGCTAAGGGCATCTGAATGAAGTGTGGGCTCTAGTCAGTAACACTGTGTTAGTTTGGGTTCACTAATAGCGACAAATGTACTGTACTAACATAAGTTGTCAAGAATGGAGGAAAAAGCCGGACACAGTGGCTCACACCTGTCATCCCAGCACTTTGGAAGGCTGAGGTGGGAGGATTGCTTGAGCCCAGAAGTTTAAGACCTGCCTGGGCAGCATAGTGAGACTCCCATCTCTACAAAAAGGAGCCTGAGGATTCAGCTGATTTATTAAACTTCTTGGGCTCCTATGGAATATTTCATTTGAAAGAAGATTTTGCTGCTTTAAAAAGGCTTGAAAACCACTGCCCCCTTCTGAGCCAAGGTCTCCTGGGGGCCTGCCTGAGCCACTCAGCAGAGCTCCTCCTGCCACCAGCTACCTGTCGGGGACACACCTCCCATGGCCTGTGGGTCACCCCTCCCCCCACTTCCTGTCTCTGTCTAGGTTGGGGACAGAGACTGGGGAGACGGGGCTGGGTTGTACAGAGCTGAGTGGACGGGGGATGGTGAGAGGAAAGGCGGTAGTTGGGGGGCCTCAGAGAAAGATGCTTTCAGCAGCGCTGCTGGGAGCAGGGATTGGATTTCCTCTGCATTCTGCCAAAGGCTCAGCTCTGCAGGGAGTGTGTGCCTTCCGATGGATGGCTCTGCGCTGCACCGTGTGTGATTGTTTCAATGGCACTGCTGAGACTGGGTGACCCGGGGACCCAGGAAGACCTTGGGTTCCAGCTGGGAGCAGTTGTCTAGACTCGCAGACCCAGAAAGCGATGGCTGGTTGCACTTCCACGTAAGATCCCCCCAGACTAGCCTTGCAGAGGCCTGGAGCACGCTTCTGGCTCCAGACTGAGCAGCCTGAGCCCAGAAGACTTCATGGAGGTGAACAGACCCGACACTGCTCAGGACTGGATGGGGCTGGGGAGAAGTAAACTGTGTGCATTCTCCTGAGATGGGGCCTTGCCTTTAGATGAGGTCGACATCGGGTGGGCACCTGTGCAGGGCCAGCGGCTTATGGCTGCGCCCACCCTCAAAGGCTGGGTGTGGTTCTGATGTTGTTGAACATTTGAACACCATCCTTGCCTACATGGGGTTTTTGGATGTCATGTCCTTGAGGCTGGGCCATGTGAGCCCCCAAGATTTATCTGGGTAATAGCAAAGGGGCTGACATCACACCCCTACCACAGCTCTACTCACAGGCCACCCACGGCAGAGTGTCCGTCCCTAAGGGCTGTTCTGAGAAGACTGTCACCAAGACCAAGCCCTGACCAGGCACGAGGGAGTTTCTGCGTGAAGGGAGGGAGGATGGTATGCAGGACGAGAGCATAGAGCTTGGATCTTTCCACTTGACCCTGGGCTCTTGACCTTGGGCAAGTGACGGTGCCACTCTGAGCCTCAGTTTACCCATCTGTAAAAGGGGGGGTCACCATTCTTACAGGGTTGCTGTGAGGGTCAGTGACACAGCAGTGGGCATGGCTGGCACTTGTGACTGCTCACCCTGTCTCCCTCACGCCCACCTTACCTCCATCTGCCCGTTCTCTGCTGCGTCGTGGAGGGGGGTCCCCCCCCAGGAGTCTCTCAGGACAGGGGCACCCATCAGCAGGAGTCGGTCTAGAATGGGCGTGTGGCCGCCTCGGGCTGCAAAGTGCAGGGCCGTGGCCCCCTCATTGTCTCGTGCCGTGAGTCCGATGTCAGTGAATGTGACCTGGGGAAGAAGGAGCAGAGGGAGCAGCCACCCTCCCAGGGAGGAGGCAC
Organism: Symphalangus syndactylus; assembly: GCF_028878055.3. Taxonomy (NCBI): domain Eukaryota; kingdom Metazoa; phylum Chordata; class Mammalia; order Primates; family Hylobatidae; genus Symphalangus; species Symphalangus syndactylus. The sequence continues at coordinate 142,664,384 of NC_072430.2, read as the reverse complement.
ACAGAGTGGGAGGGGCTTGGAGCAGAAGTGAAAGTGGACTCTGGCTGTGCCTCTCAGGGCACAGGGTACAACCTCAGGAAACCCTGGACAGGGCTGGCTCAGCACGTGCGTCCCCGTCACCCTGCAGCAGCAGGACCTCTGGGGTCCAGGTGGGGATGAAGTGAGCGCAGTAGCTTAATTTGGAGACACCATGGTCCCAAATCTGAAAGCAAACATCATGGCAAATGAAAACACCTAGGGAACAGTAAACATGTGTTTGCTATGAAGGAAGGAGAGAAGGAAAGAAGGAAGGGAGGGGGGGGCAGGGGAGGAAAGAACTTCATTTGACCCAAGGGTGGCACTGCCTTGTTGGGCATTTGCACTGAGCCCCTTTGCTGGAGCAGCGGGTCCTGTGGCCTCCCTCCAGGGCCTGGATTCGAGCCAGGCAATGAGGTTTGGGGCCCTGACCTGCCGGCCACCACTGCTGGAGCGACCTGAGGCCAGCCCTGCCTCTGGGGCCTCATCTGCCTTCTGAAGGGCCTCTTGCTCTGGTGCACAGCACTAGCCAGGTGACAGTCCTTTACACTGACTCGCTGAAACCTGTGCAGCTGGGACAGCCACGGGGCCTGGGACTGCCAGTGGGACGCGGGGGTCTTCTAGGACAGCCTGCCTTCCTGACAGAGGGGTGATGGGCGTGCTGGCTCCCTGCCTTCACCCTCCTTCCTGCCTTGAGTGTGCCCGCTTTCCCCACTGGGGAGGCCGTGAGAACAGCAGAGCCGTCAGCAGCCCCTGCCGCCTTCGGTGTGAGTGCCTCCTAGTGCAGCCAGGGCGCTCCTGACTGATCAGTACTCAGAAGTGTCTGTTGGGCAAAGCACAATGAGCTGGAAACAGACATGGCTGCCATGGGGCTCCTTCACATCTGGAGTGTCCTCTCTGGCCCTGAGACCTGCCCGCTTTCTCCCCAGGAAGGGCCGCTCATGCCTCAGCACGGTCCCGGGGGCTCAGTGGACACCCTGCTTCCCTCCGTCAGGACCCCCTGCAGTGAGCTGCTGCTGCTCCGCCTGCTGTATGCAGCCACCGCTCATCTCAGGAGCCAGCCATAGTTTGGGAGGCTGAGGTCTGGAGTGAATGGGTTGGAACTGCTGGAGGGGCGAGGGGAGGATGGCCAGGGTGGGACCCAGGTCCAGAGAGCTTCCTTTGGGGGAGGCCACTCCAGCAGGAGGAGCTGGAGAGGCAGCCCCGGGGTGGGGAGGGGTGCCCTTGCAGGCGAGGCACCGGGAGGGGCTGCAGTCTCCATGAAGGGAGGCTAGAGGCCAATTCAGGTGGCTTTGGGGACAAAGTGGGCAGGCAGGCACCAGCCTGAGGACCTTGGGGCCAAGGGGAGCAGGCCAGCGCCATCCTGAGCGCCCGGGAGCACGGTGAGAAGGTGGGACCCGTCCCAAGGGCCTCAGGGCCACGGTGAGCAGCAGGCGCCATACTAAGCGACCAGGCCCCCTGTTCCTTCACTTGCCCATTGGTTCAGTAAACATCTCCCGAGCCTGACCGCGTGCCAGGTGCAGGGAACGTAGCAGGTGGCAAAGTCCTGCACCCACGGAGCTTCTGGCACCTACAACCTGGCAGGTGGAAACCGCCACCAAGGCCAGGAGTCAGACGTGCCATGTGCCCGGTGCTGGTGCGCCGGGGGTGGGGAGGAAAGCAGGAGTGAGGACGGTCTGGGCAGGCGGCTCCCCCCCATAAACCAGCTGGGCAGGGAAGGCCCCAGGGGCGCCTGGGGAGCTGTGTGCCAGGCCCAGGGTGCAGCACATGCAAAGGCCCTGGGGGCAGAGCCAGCCTGGCTTGCTGGAGAAGGAGCTGGAGCTGAGTGGGTGGGAGCCAGGAGACAGGAGGCCCCAGGCAAGCATGGGAGGTCTGGGGGCGGGCAGCACTCACTTCTCCAGCAGCAGCCACAGTGACCTTCCAATATGCCAGTCAGATCCTGCTGCTCCTGGCTCCGAGCCTTCCATGGCACCCCAGGACCCTCAGGAAAGAGCCCCAGTCCTCCAGCGCCTCTGTCTGCCTTCCTGCTCACCCCCGGGCCCCATGGGCCAGGCTCTCCCCGCCTCTGAATGAGCTGTGCCCCCCTCAGGAAATTGCTTTGGGCCCCGCTCCTTGTTCAGCCGCCTCCTGTCCATCCTCAGTTCTGCCCCCAAGTCCCCTCCTCAAAGAGGGCCTCCCCTACTTTTTTTTTTTTTTTTTTTGAGACGGAGTCTCACTCTGTTGCCCAGGCTGGAGTGCAGTGGCGTGATCTTGGCTTACAGCAACCTCTGCCTCCCAGGTTCAAGCAATTCTCCTGCCTCAGCCTCCCGAGTAGCTGGGATTACAGGCCCCACCTGCTCTGCTTTTCCGTTGTAGAGGCAGGAAGTCCCCAGCCCCCTCCCCCCTTGAAGATGGCACCTCCCCAACCTCAGCCACTCTGCTCTGGGGTCTCAGGTCTTCCTTCCCCAAAGAGGCCAGAAGTGGAGAAAGGTGGAGACTGGCCTGGGGATCTCAGGCAGCAAGGCCTGAACAAGTGGCCGATTGGCCCAAACTGGGCACTGCTGGTGTGAGTGCAGACAAAGCACCTGGGCCACCACCAACTGTGAGAGCACCCGGGAGGCCTACCAGGACTTCCAGGGAGAGAGGGACTAGGAGAGCCCCAGGGGAGCCATGGCACGACCCCACGGAGCAGAGTGCACTGCAGGTGGCCAAAACTTCCGGGGCCCAGCCTGGCCGGGGCTGCAGAGTCTCAGGAGCCATGGACCAGCTCATCGGATGCCCCAACAGCCCTGCGTGTCCCCAGTTCCCTCTGGAGCCCCCATCGAGGCTCCAGGCTCTGCTTGCTACAGGGCCCACACTCCCTGGATGTCCCCTTCCCACCTCTGACACCTACTTACCAGCCAGACGACGAGGGAGTAGTGGCCGCGGGCGGCAGCAGCATGCAAGGCGCTCATGCCGTCGAGAGCACGAAGGTGCACGTCAGCGCCACAGTCCTTCACCAGGAACTGGGTCAGGTGCAGGTGGCCCTCCTGACAGGCCAGGTAGAGTGGGGAGGCGCCACTGCGTGTCCGCCGGTTCACGCTGCTGCAGGGAAGGGAGGGTTTGGAGGCCCAGTCCATATGCCTATGGCTGAGCCCATCCCTCGGCTGCTTGGACTTCACCGCTGCCCCCTGGCCCTGCCCGTGATGACTGAGTTTCCCACGTGCTTTCCAGCTGCTGCTGCGGGGATCCCCCCTCCAGGTCACTCCCCCAGGTGGCTGTGCAACCCCACTCTCCTATCCTTCTGTCCTTCTCTAGGGACTCCTGGGTCCAGGTCTGAAACACGCATCTTAGACCTGAGGGGTCACAGTCTTGGCTTCCAGGTTCTCAGTTGTCTCAGTGGAGGCCCTGGATTGACCCCCAACTCCCTTAGGGTTTCCCTCTGCCCTGTGCCCTGTGGCAGGTGGCACTGGGTGCCTGGTAGCTGTGGAGCTGAGGGTTGCACTGGCTGGGCTGGGGTTGCAGTGGCGGCATGGAGGCAGGGCCAAAGTCACTGAGGAAGGTCAACTCTCGGGCTGGTGCCTGCTTTCCCACCAAGCCTGCTGACCACACCACCCTGTCCCAGACCCTCCACCTCCGGGCCCTTCTCCTCTCAGGAGGGGAAGCTGGGGAGTAATGAAGGGATCTCACGAGCACCCCCACACCTGCTCCCCACTTCCGATAGACGAATCTGAGCAACTCAGGGTCCACCCCAGAGGAGAGTCCAGTCACAGACCTCAGCTGGCAGAGGGGAAACAGAGGCTGGGAGCTGATTTGTCCAGGGGCTTGCACCTGGGTTTGAACCCCCCTCCCCTCACAAAGTCCCTGCCAGTACCAGCCCCCTAGCAGCCTCTCCCCTGTTCCTAGCAAGGGGGACACAGGACCTTGGTGGCTGTTTCCTGGCCTTGGACCACACAGGGATCGTCCCCTGCACCTACAGAGCCTGAGGGTCCACTCCGTCATGGAATGTACCCCAAAGGGCTGCCAGTATGCCTTGGTGCCCTTCTCAGGGGAGGGTCTGTGCTTTCACCGGACTCTGCCAGGTGTCCTTGAGTGCATCCAGGGTTGGAACAGGCAGTGTCCAGCGCGGTGGCTGGGAGCAGGCCATGATGCAGCCAGTGGGTCAGCGGCAACTGGAGGGGGCATGGTCTGGCCAGGGGCAGCCACCTCTTGGCTGCTGGTCAGTGCCAGGCGGGAACTAGGCCGGGGGTACAGGGCCTTCCCAGTTGTGTGTGTGTGTGTGTGTGTGTGTGCGCATATGCATATTAACATGAAGTCTCCTGGTTTTCTTTTTTTTTTTTTTAGACAGGGTCTTGCTCTGTCGCCCAGGCTGGAGTGCGGTGGCACAATCTCAGCTCACTATAACCTCCGCCTCCCAGACTCAAGTGATCCTCCCACCTCAGCCTCCTGAGTAGCTGGGACTACAGGCACTCACCACCATGCCTGGCTAATTTTGAAATAAATTTTTTGTAGAGGTGGGGGCCTCACTATATTGCCCAGGCCGGTCTTGAACTCCTGGGCTCAAGCAATCCTCCCGCCCCAGCCTCCCAAGATGCTGGGATTACAGGCATGAGCCACTGTGCTCAGCCCAAGTCTCCCAGTTTTCAATGGAAACTTCTTTAAAAGCCGTGTGGGTCTGAGAGAGACTGTGGCCAGCCAAGGCTGGGGGTGGTGTGGACGCTCTGGGGAAGAGCCACAGAAGCAAATCTGAAAGGCCTTTGCCAGGCAGTCCAGGATGGGAACACCCGGGAATGAGAACCCGATTCCACAAGCAAGCTGTCGGGGCTTGTCCTGGAGCTAAGGAGGTGTGGGGGACCGAGGCCTCTGGGGCAGCGACAGGAAAATGAGATGCTCCCTCGAAAAGAGAAGAGCCATGGTCAGAGGTAGATGGGTCCCTGGGGGACGGGAAGGTTCGCCCTCAGCCAAGACCGTAGGAGGCGGAGGGCCTGTCCCTATGACAACAGTGACCTTTGTAAGTGGGGCAAGGACTGGAGGAGCTTCCAAGTGGGGAGGGAGGCCGTCTGCCTCACTGGCTGTCCTGACCCTGGTCTATCCTCGTTGCCCATCCACCAATTGCAGCAGGGGGCACAGGGCCCCGGAGATGATGAGGCCAGTGCCCGGCTCTAGGGGTCCCAGCACAGGGGTGTGGCAGTGCAGAGGCAGCTCCAGCCTCTGTGTCCCCAAGTCCACTAGACAGTCCCCACTCCTGTCAGGTGATGGGAGGGTGCCCTCACAGGTTGCCAGCTGCCCACGTCCCCAGCTGTTTCAGGTCCCGAGATGCCCCCAGGCGGGGCCAGAGCTGCCCTGGACATCACAACAGCATCTTGCCATCGTCACTGCCCCCAGCCACTCTCCAAGCTGAAGCACTGGCCTGTGTCCCCTTGGGCCCTGGCATGGCACCGCCACTGCCTGGCCTGTGGATAGAGGCCTCATTGCCCTTGGCTCCTGCCAGCTCACCCCCACAGTGACAGCATGCCCACCTGCAGGATTCACCTCAAAGGCCACCAGCCTGTCCTCTTGGCCCTCCTTGGTGCAGCCTCCCCTTGGCCAGCTTGCCCCAGGCTGCCCCCCAGGCGGGACTCAGGGCTCCTTACCTGTCATGCGCAGCTGTCAGGAGCTTCAGGCAGGTCAGGTCCCCACTGACAGCGGCGTGGTGCAGCGGCAGGGCTCCCTCCCGGGTCTCTAGCGTGGCCGAGTGGCCCTCGTGGAGCAGCCACTCCACCAGCACTGGGTGTCCAAAACGGGCGGCCAGGTGCAGCGGGGAGACACCCGAGGCATCTTGGTCCTACCAAGCCCCAGGTAGGTCAGTGAGTTGGGGGTAGGCTGTGAAGCCACAGCCAGCTGCCGGAGGTGGGCTCTGGGCGAGGGCTCACACTGCCTGCAACCCAGCGAAGGGGCTTCTAGCTCCTTCCTCCTTCCCTCCGTTTCTGCCTGCAACATGGAGGGAGGTGCTCCCTGCTGGGACTGAGGTGACAGGAGGGCCAGGACTCAGGTCCAGGGCTTGGGAGGCCACCTCTGGCAACCCTGCCCGCTCCTGGGTTCCTGTCCCCAGTGTGGAGAAAGCCCTTTCCCACTCAGTCGGGTGCCCGCAGACACCCGCCCACTCTGCTCATGGTCAGAAAGGCTTCCCAGGACACCTGCCTCTGGCTGGTCCCCTGCCCCAGTGCCCTCCTGCTGGCCACAGGGTCCCGGGGCCAGGGAGCGTTCCCACCACAGGTGTCAGGAGTCCGGCAGACCTGGGCCTTCTCCAAGGGCCCTGTCAGAATGGATCCCCAGGCAGCCACAGCTCCCGCCTGCTGCCCTTGGGTTTGGCAGAAGGGTCAACAGGAACAGGATGCTGGGCCGGGACTCTCAGGCACTCTGGCGAACCAGTTGCTGGGGAACCTTCCTGCTCTGTAGTCTCAGCAGGCTCCACCGGCCCCCACCCCAAATCTGACCTCTGGGCGGCATTCTAAGGCCGGTAAGTCCTGCTCGCCCTCAGCCCTGAAAGTTCCACAGGGCTGAGCGACAGCCCTAAGGCCCTCACCTGCACAAAGGGGACTGGGAAGCCAGGATAGGGGAGGGGGGCCCCCGTAGAAATGCTCCAGACAAGACGATCACCATCAGCAGCCCTCACTCCCGTCCCCCAGAGCTGGGATCCCAGCTCTCAAGCCCGAGTTCCCACAGTGCTTCTGTAAAGATCCCTTTCTAGACCCTTTGGGAGGCAGGCCCTGTGGACCAGGCCTGATCAGAGACAGGGGTCCTGATATCTGGCAAGACCCCCACTGGCAACGCCCAGCTTCCTGGCAGGGGAGGTGATAAGAAAATTTAGGAGGTGTTCTTGGCTCTCAAGCCTTTGTGCTCTGAGAGGCTGGGGCAGAGACGGCAACCACTGACTGAGTCCCTAAGAGAAACAAAGGGCCCAGGGCCGTGGAGCCCGGGGTGGCCAGTACCCTGAGCCTCCGTGGCTCACACCTCCCTGGTTCCACCCCAGCCAGGTTCATGGAGCCAGGCTGCCCCATCCCCGCTCACCTGCAGACTGCAGCCCCCCTCGCGGACCAGCCAGCACAGCTCGGCCAGGCTGCCCGTGGCAGCGGCGTCATGCGCTGGGGTGGCCCCATTGTGGGCCCGCTGGTTGCCCGGCAGCTGGGCCCGCTGCACCAAGAACTTGACACAGTCCAGGTGGCCAGCCCGGGTGGCGTGGTGAACCAGGCCGGCCCCCAGAGCATCGGTGATGCCCGGGCCCAGGGTGCCAGCCTCCAGCAGCCGCTCCAGTGTCGCCACATCCCCATCCTTGGCAGCCACGAGTGCCCGCTGCTCCTCCATCCTCTAGCCCGGGCTCTCGGTGGTGACTCATGCACAGGCCGGGCTTCCTGTTTCAGACGTGGATGAAGCTGCTGGCTCTGGTTACCCGATAAGCCGCCACAGGGCAGATGGGAGGCGGCGGGGCGGGGTCGGGTGGGGGGGACAGGCCTTGAGGACCTGCCCAAGCCACTCCCACAGTGCGAGAGTGCCAGGTGTCTGGAGCTGGGAGGATGGAGTACAGGGCACAGGGAAAGGCCCACACCAGGCTAGGTCAGGGCTGGGTATGGCCAGCAGAGAAAGGAGGCTGGCCCTGAGGCTGTCAGATCTGTCCAGATGGCAGGAACCTGCCTCTTCATCTGCGGAGCGAGGGCTGAGGCCACGTACCACTGAGCTCACAGGAGCCCCGAGTGGCCTGGGAGACGGTTCCCCTAATTCTCACAGAAGGGCATCCCCCCAGCCACCACCACAGTGTGTCTGAAGTAAAGGGTGCCCAGGAGGTCTACATGTTTGGCTGTGTTGACACCCACAGAGCTGAGCGCCCCGCCTCTGGATCCCGGCCCGCGGCCCTGGAGGCTCCTAGGAATCTCTGGGGACACAGTGGCTCCACAGGGCCTGCGATGGGCTGAGGACCCTGACTTGGGTGTGTCCAGGCCTCTGAGGCCAGAAGGTGTCAGCCCCTGCCTCGGCCCCCTCTCCAACTACACTGACCAAGTCTCTGGGCTGCAGCCCCAAGGGCCCAAATACATTTAACCCCTTTCCAGATTGTTCTGGACAATCCATAGTTCTTTAAGGAAGTCAGGACCACCACAGCCTCTTCCTGGCAGCAATGGGAAGCTGCAGATGGGGGACTCACTACATTTGTAGGGGCTTCCGGAGACGCAGCCTCAAGCTGGATTTCTGGACTAACGCATCATCACACAATGGTGACCTGCGGGCTGCTGCGCCCCTGGCTTCCCCTCCACAGGCTCCGTCAGATGACTTTGCGCCCAAGTGCAGCGCCCACTAGAGAAACCACAGGATCCCCAAGCCGGGCACTGAAATCTTTTATTCGTTAATTTAATTTCTGGCAAGTGTTTCCTCAAAATCATCATGTAGTTCCTTGAACCGTAAAACCACACATTAAAAATGTTATTCCACTGAAAATGACTCCTATGCAAATATCGACATGTGATGTGTGTCCAAATGCCAGAGCATTTTGAGAAAAGAATCCTCCGCAAATAAAATTAAGGTAAAAGCTGAGTCAGGGATGACCCGATTCCTACCCCAGGAATGACCCGGAGCTGCACCAGCTCAGCGAGGTTGGCGCTGAAACCCTGAGTTAATGATCAAAAGGGACAAGACAAGAAGGGCCTGGGGACCGTGGATGGGGAAGTGCGCAGCCCTGACTGCCAGTGGGCGGAATGGGGTCAGGCTCGGGGAAGCAGGAGGGCTGGTGGGCGGTGGGCGCTGAGCAGATCAGGCCTGGCCGAGGCTGGGGGCCACTGTGCACTGAGGCCAGAGGAGCAGGGTGGTGGGGGCAGCTTTGGAAAGGGACTAAAAAGGGCCTGAGAAGAGACCACTCTGGAAAGATGCATGTGCGAGGCCATGATCAAAACAAAAACATCGAGTTTCCTATGTTCACGATAGCACTTGGCTGACAATGAGTTATAAATACTTGGATTCTATCTTCCAGAGAAAAACACCTTCCAGGAAAGGGCACTCACAACAGGCTTGCCCAGTTCCCAGTGGGGAGGGTGGATGAAGCTCAAGTGTTTCCATCCTTCACTGGAGAACGGTTCTATGTGGGCGGTCCTATGTGGGCGGTCCTATGTGGCGTTGGTGTCCTGGGCCCTGTGAGCTCTGCAGGGGTCCAGGGAAGGAAACTGGGGGTGCACACTCGCAGGCACTCCAGGACAAAATGCAGAGGGGGCATGAGACAGTCATCCTGGCACAGCCCTCAGGAGGGAACTGGAGGGACAACCCTGTGCCCTGCCACGGGCTTCCTAGAAGCGGGGCGGGGAGGGTGGCCCCGGCGCTAGGCCTGGTCCTCCAGCTGTGCCACGGCCTGCTTCAGGTCCTGCACGACGAGGTCCACCTCGGCCCTGGTGGTGCTGCGGCCCACGCTGAGCCGGAGTGCGTTCCTGGCCACGTCGAAGGGGACGCCGTAGCTCAGCAGCACTGGGGACGGCCTGGGGAGGGTGAGACCGAGCTGCAGCTGCTGCTGAGGGCACATGGAAGAGACACAGCCCCCCCTGCTCTGGACCACTCCCCCACCTGACATCCACCTCCTGCTGAACTCCCGGACCAAGCACACCCCTAAGACCACCCACATCAAGGTGCGGCTCAAAGTCGCCCCTGTTCTCCCTGCAGAGTTCTCTTGCACTTGGCACTCCCAGGTGACACTGCCTCCCTCTCGCACTGAGCTCTGGGGCCAGGGGCTCTCCTGTCCTTGAGGAGTCCGAGGTCCTGGAGAACACGGATGCCAACACAGACAGTGCCTCACCCATGCGGCCCACCTGAGCCACTTGGTAACTTCATGGCACCTGGCACAGGGCTTTGCAGACACTAGGGAACCAGTCAGTATCTAGCCATGAACAGATGACTGCGTGGGGACATCCTGAAGCAGGGCTGTTGGAGGCTCGAGATGTGGGCTCTGTCAAGGGGCCTGCCCTCATCACACCCGGGCCCCTTTCCTCCCCTGCCCCTCCTGCAGCAGGGCACTGCCCGCCCCCACCAAAGGGCCCATCCTGCCCCTCCTTTTCCCTGGAGCCAGGCCCACCACTGTCTCGCTCCAGGTGCTCCTGCGCAATCCCTCTGCCCTGACCTTGATGACCACATGCTCCTGGCTACAGTTCTGCTCTCTCCCCAGAGCCCTGAGTGTTCCTCCTGCATCCACTCCGACCTCCCATAGGGGCCTCACATTTTCAGCAGGCCAGACCCGGAACAGCTTCTCCCCTGCTGCCAGCAGGCCGCTGCTCGGGTGACCCACGCCCTCTACCCCACAGTCTCCGCCAGGCAGCCCACCCGCTCACCCGGGCCCTGCTATCTGAGAATCTCTGCTGCATCTTGCAGATGGCTGATCGGACACCTGAGTCTGCTCACACCATGACTCTCAGGGCTCCCACTTCCGTGAGGTTTAAGGGGCCATCCCCGCCCCAGCCCACCCCAGTCCTCCCCAGCCCTGGCCACACTGGCCCTCCAGGCCCTGCCCCCGCTGCCTTCGGAAATGAGCAGGAGAAGCCCCCTTCTCCAGCACAAGTCCTAGTCCTTCAGATGGCAGCTTGGAAGTCTTCTTCCAGGAAGCCCTCCCTCTGCCCCTTCTAGGGCCCAGACAGGGCTGTCCTTCACCAGCCAGAGTGTGGCCAGTGGCCGGATCCTGCTGCCTGCCCACCACACCTAGTGCCCAGAGGACCCCTATGCCCTGGAGTGGGTTTGTGAAGCGCACTTACTGGTCCCCGTGGTCCGAGTGGCACGCGGCCCCCACACTGGCTATCAGCACTCGGCACTGCGCAAGCACCACGCGGCCTGAGGAGACAGAGCACACGCCCCTGAGATGGGGCTCCAGCCAGGCCACCCTTCTCTCCCCTCCTGGGGTCCTGCTGGGCGCAGGATGCTTCCCTCCCTCTGTGCCACCTGGTGGAATTCCAGCGCCGGCCATTCTGGCAGCTGGGGAGAGATCTCACAGCAGGAGCCGAAGAAAACGCTTCATTTCTCCCTTGGCTGCAGAAACGCAGACACTATTCTGCCTCACAAAGCTGGCCTTGAAAATCGCATTTGTAATCAACTGCCTGCTAAGACACCTGGAGTCCTGACCCGCTCCTTCCTTACAAGCTGGCAGTCCCGGCAATATCATGTCTCCACCTGTGTTCTGGATGGTAGCAACACGTGGGAGTTCTATTAAGCCAGAAGGCATTTCCCTCTTCTTTCACAAGCACAGCGATTAATGACTGCTGATGTAATTAACATGAGAATTTCAGCCGGGTGCAGTGGCTTACACCTGTAATCCCAGCACTTTGGGAGGCCAAGGTAGAAGGATTCCTTGAGCCAGGAGTTTGAGACCAGGCCGGGCAACACAGGGAAACTCTATCTCTACAAAATATTTTTTAAAAATTAGCCATGGCCGGGCACAGTGGCTCATGCCTGTAATCCCAGCACTTTGGGGGGCCGAGGCGGGTGGATCACCTGAGGTCGGGAGTTCGAGACCAGCCTTGCCAACACGGCAAAACCCTGTGTCTACTTAAAATACAAAAATTAGCCTGGCGTGGTGGCAGGCACCTGTAATCCCAGCTACTCTGGAGGCTGAGGCAGGAGAATCGCTTGAACCCTGGAGGCGGAGGTTGCGGTGAGCCGAGATCACACCACTGTACTCAAGCCTGGGCAACAAGAGTGAAACTCCATCTCAAAAAAAAAAAAAAAATAGTTATCCAGGTGTGGTGGTGCATGCCTGTAGTCCCAGCTACTAGGAAGGCTGAGGCAGGAGGATCACTTGAACCCAGAAGGTCAAGGCTACAGTGGGCTGTGATTGTGCCACAGCACTCCAGCCCGGGTGACCACAGAGTGAGACCCTGAGTCAAAAAATAAATAAATAAAATGAGAACCTCTGTCTCATTTAAAGTAACACAGGTGGTCATTGAATACAAAGTCTGACCCCAGAACAAGGGGAACGTTGACAGAGAACTCTCCTTTCCATGGTGAGGAATTTGAGATGGTCAAGGAGACCCAGGCTTCACTGCCCACAAGAATGCATTTCAGCCCAGGTTCTCATGAACGCGGCCATCATGACGGTTACCCACTGGCTCTTCATGGGCCAAACACGACTGCTGGGTTTCTCTGTGCGATCCAGGAAGAAGAAAGAAGCAACACTTTCATCTTCTGAGAAGTCAAAAACTTGTCTACAGGTGCAGCTCATCATGATCTCAGGGCCACTATAACCTCCTCCCAAATGACACGCGGCTGGTCAACCACCTGGACTTCCACTCTCAGGGTGTCAGGGCAGACCAGGTTTTAGGTGCATCTGGGACGGGGGTGATCCTAACTGCTCCTAGCCAAGACAGATGTCACAGGAAATCCAGATTTGCACTTGATCCTTACTCTGCCAGTTATTTTTGTTGTTTTTTGTTCGTTTGAGACAGAGTCTCACTCACTCTGTTGCCCAAGCTGGAGTGCAGTGGCTCAATTATGGCTCACTGCAACCTCCAGGTTCAAGCAATTCTCCTGCCTCAGCCTCCCAAGTAGCTGGGACTACAGGTGCACACCATTATGCCTGGCTAATTTTTTGTAGTTTTTGGTAGAGATGGGGTTTCTCCATGTTGGCCAGGCTGGACTCAATCTCTTGACCTTGTGATCAGCCTGCCTCGGCCTCCGAAAGTGCTAGGATTACAGGCATGAGCCACTGTGCCCAGCCTCTGCCAGTTTTTAAAACTGATCACCTCGCCTTTCCCTTACTCTAATAAAATATTTAATAAAAACTGCCAACAAAATAGACAAATGTCTAGAATTTAATGTTGCTTCCTTCCCTGATGGCTTTTGGGATGGTGCTAATGCCAGACACGAGAGTTCGCCACGGTCCACATCCCAGCAGCAGCAAAATGAGCCACATCAGGGAGAGGAGGGGCCGGCGGCGAGAGCCCTGTGGACCACAGCACAGCCACCCGAGCCTGCTCTTGGCAACCCCTGCAAGGCCCTCTGACAGCCCGAGCTGTGTCATGCTCAGGGCAGGGCAAGTGGGAGTCGCTGGCTTGGACCAGAATCCATGCACCGTGGGAGCTGTGCTCACACTCGGAAAGACCAGGGTGAGGGGTCATCACCTTGAAGCCGGGGTCCCCGGATAGAGAAGTTGCAGGTGTTGGGAAGCCGCTGGGTGCCTGGAAACTGGCTATTCAGATGGATTCTCTTTTGACCGAATTCAGCCTGAAAAAAATAAGTGAAATATTTGGTGACAGCTTCAAAGACACCACCACCAGCAACTGTTTGAAATTTAGACTTCTCCAGAAACACAACCTCAGCAGGTGCATACTTTTCAGTCAGCATCTACCCAGAATAGTTATGGGGACGGACTACGGAAAGCAAAGTTAATTAGGAGAAAAACCAAATATTTGGAAACATATGAACCTTCCACATAAACCATGAAGTACACCACCTCTGCATATCTGATCCTGTGGCTCTGAAAAAGATCATGCCCCTGGCCTAGGGTCCTGCTTTCGGGGTTTCTGATCCCGCCACTGTTCTTTCTTCCCTCACTGCATCCTGCCGAGTTCCAGGTTACGCTGCAATCCCCACAGGTCCTGGGGTCCAGGAGCACCACGCCCCCTCTCTCTGGGCACCTGCCCCACGCACCCTCCCCCTCCTGGTGCCCACCCCACGCTGCGCTCACTTCCAGCCTCTCTTCCAGGTAGTCGCGGACGTCCCTCATGTGGGCCTCATAAGCCTCGCAGTTCTGGGTCACCAGCTCCGCGGCCTGGGGGCAGACACACAACAACGAGTGGATGATGCACAATTCTTGCACAACAGAGGGCAAAAAAGCTTTCAATGGCACAGGTGGCATTTCCTGAAACTGCTCATTCTCCTGACAGTCACAGACAAGCCATATTTTTTGAGTGCTGCCATTTGGAGGGTGTGGAAGTGCCCCAGAAACTGACTTCACCAGGTACTTCCTGACAGCACCAGGTACTTCCTGACAGCACCAGGCACTGGAGATGCCTCAGCAAAGCAGCCCTGAAAGGGATCCCAAACCTCGAGGAGCCAGCATCCCAGAGAGGCAGACGGACAAAAGCAGGGGAACAGGGAAACAGACTCCTACCCACCAGTCGGCGCTGTGATGGGACCTTGCAGGCCCAAGGTGGGGTGGTGACAGAGATGGCTGCACAAGGGCAGGGAATGGCATCCCAGCAAGGGCTTTGCAGGGGACAGAAAGCCATTCTGTCTCTAGAACAGAGGGGCCTGGTGTGGCGGGTGGAGAGTGCGGAGGGGGTGAAGGCGCAGGGACAGATCGACAGGCCCTGCAGGACCGGCCACAGGACAGATGCAGTGAGGCTCTGAGGGAGGGATGCAATGGTCTGACTGGCCTGTGTGTTGGTCACTCTGTGGACGTGTGGAAAATGGCAGCAGCAGGCCCCCAGGAGGCCATGGCAGGCGTCCAGACCCTTGGTCTAGGGTTGGTGGCCATGAAAATGGACATGAGGCTGGTAGTGGGTGTATTCTGGAGTCCAGACAGACAGGACAGGCGCTGCATGAGAGGCAGGGGACGACGACAAGGGACTGAGGGCATCTCCTGGACTTCAGAGGTGAGAACCTGGATAGCAAGAGGTGCCCAGGGTGGGAAGAGGGTGGAAGAGAGCAGTCGGGACAGGTTTTGAACTCAGAGGAATGGATCTCTCAGGAGATGGGCCAGGCCCTAGCTGAGATGTCAAGTTCAAAGGCAGAAGCACAGGCTAGCATCACAGTGACAGGACGGACAGACGGATCCACAAGGGCTCAGGTGCAGGGAAGGGCCGCCAGCACGCAACCAAGGCAAAAAGGAATGGGTGAGGGAAAGCACGCTGGGGAGGGCGTGTGCAGGATGGAGTCCAGGCTGGGCGGCAGAGGGGGCGCTGTCTAGAGTGCTGGTGGCATTGGGGTCTGGGCTGGGCGAAGCTGAAGAACCAGTGGGGTTGTGGTGCTGGGGCTGGGACCAAGCCGTGGCACTTGTGCCATTACAGGTGCAGATGCAGCCGCAGGGGCATGGAGAAGGTCAGGGGCTGGGGGGCTTCCAGCACTGTGAGCTGAGGCTCTATCTAGGAAGCTGTCACCATGATTTCCATCTGGCAGGGCGGATAGCCAGGACTCAGGGAGTTCCAGAGACCTGACCCAAGGCACATGGTGAGTGAAGCTTCGAGACAGGATTTGAACCCTGGGTATTTCAAAGCCTGTGGACCTCACCACTACTTCATCATTCAGGTCAATATGAGCAGGTACTGGACTCCACTTAAAACACACTCTTCCGGCTGGTGGCTCACACCTGTAATCCCAGCACTTTGGGAGGCCAAGGCGGGTGGATCACCTGAGGTTAGAGGTTCGAGACCAGCTGGCCAACATGGTGAAACCCTGTCTCTACTAAAAATACAAAAATTAGCCAGGCATGGTGGCGCATGCCTGTAGTTCCAGCTACTTGGAGACTGAAGTGGGAGAATCTCTTGAACCCGGGAGATGGAGGTTGCAGTGAGCCAAGATCGTGCCACTGCACTCCAGCCTGGGTGACAGAGTGAGACTCCATCTCAAACAAACAAACACACTCTTCCTTCTAGTAAATGCAGCCTTAGTTATCACTGTTAGTAATATAATTTTGAATATTCTAAGTAACAGGGAATCCATTCATACTCTTCCCAAGGCCCGGCCTCCTGGGCGCCAAGCCCTTTCTCTGTACTGGGGATACTGAGGCCGACATGGCCAAGCCCCTGCCCTTGGGGAAGCAGGAGGTGGGGCATACATCTGAACACACTACAGAGAAACATCAGACAGGGGAAATAAAGCAGTGTCAGGGATAGAGAGTGACAGCAGGGGACATGGGGGGACCAATGTAGCTGTGGTTCATGAAGGGTTGCTTGAAGGTGGTGGCATTTGACCAGAGGCCGCACAGTGAGGGAGCAGCCTGCAGACGTCAAGGTGTGACCAGTACCTCTGCCTTCGCACGGCAAAACCTGAGCCTGGTTACTGTCGCAGAAGCAGGACAGGCCCCAGTGGAGGGCTGGCGGCAGGTGCTGGATTGGCCACCCCACGGACCAATCGGGGACAGAAAGTCGATGGTGCGGGGGCTGCCGACGCCTTTGGGAATGGTGAACCTGCGGCCTGACGCTTCACCTCTGCTGTAACAGTATCACTGTTTCTCATGTCAGAAGAGACAGAGACAGGGAGTTTTTCCCTTTTTTTTTTTTTTTTTTTTTTTTTTTTGAGACGGAGTCTTGCTCTGTCCCCCAGGCTGGAGTGCAGTGGCGCAATCTCGGCTCACTGCAAGCTCTGCCTCCCGGGTTCACGCCATTCTCCTGCCTCAGCCTCCTGAGTAGCTGGGACTACAGGCGCCCGCCAACACGCCCGGCTAATTTTTTGTATTTTTAGTAGAGACGGGGTTTCACCGTGTTAGCCAGGATGGTCTCGATCTCCTGACCTCGTGATCCGCACGCCTCGGCCTCCCAAAGTGCTGGGATTACAGGCTTGAGCCACCGTGCCCGGCCTTTTTCCCTTTTAAATGCTGAACAAGTGCCACTAATCCACAGATCTGAAAAAGTACAGCTCTCCAGGTTGATAAATCAGATTCTAGGCTTTTTCTTGTCAGTCCGCTTATGAGGTCATGAATATGATCTCCCTAAAGCCCCAGAGTCCTACTAGAGCCGCTGGGGACACTGATGAGAAAGCAATCAACTCATGTCCTTAAGCTCACCAGGGCTCACCTTCCCAAGGCCGGCAATCATTGGGGTGTTCTCTGTCCTGTAAGAAACAAGGGATTAAGCAAGAATAAACAAATGTCTCAGGAAGGAATCCCGTCTCCATGAAAGTCATTGTGTTAAAATAAAAACAAACTCATGCTACATCTTTCCTAAGCACGCGCCATGTGGCTATCTCAACGGCAGCTGCAGACCCCAGAAACCTCCCCTGCCAAGTTTTCACTTGCCCTGGCCCAGTGAAGGTCAATGAGACCCACTGTGGGTGACGTGTTGGGTGTTCACTGTGACAGTTCTATCTGGACCCTTTTCCTACCCAAAGCAAGCACTCTGCCTCCTGCAGGCCCCAAGGCACAGCTCTCTTTAGTCCTCACTGCCAAACCAGTCTAGTATGGAACAGGGGAGAACCCTTTGTTCTCAACATTTCAGGCATCAGCAAACAAGAGGGGTGTGTGTGTGCGTGTGTGTGTGTGTGTGCACACACAGGAGATGGGCAAGAGACCCCTAAAGACAATGGCTTGCATACTCTGACCTAACAAACCGAAAAACAGAACTCATTGCCCTATTTTCAGGAAAAAAAAAATAATAATTTCTTAATTTTTTTTTTTTTTTTTTGAGACGGAGTCTCGCTCTGTCGCCCAGGCTGGAGTGCAGTGGCACAATCTCGGCTCACTGCAAGCTCCGCCTCCCGGGTTCACGCCATTCTCCTGCCTCAGCCTCTCCGAAAAGCTGGGACTACAGGCGCCCGCCACCACGCCCGGCTAATTTTTTTGTATTTTTAGTAGAGACGGGGTTTCACCGTGGTCTCGATCTCCTGACCTCGTGATCCGCCCGCCTCGGCCTCCCAAAGTGCTGGGATTACAAGCGTGAGCCACCGCGCCCGGCCATTTTTTTTTTTGTTTTTTTTTTTGTTTTTTTGAGACGGAGTCTCACTCTGTCACCCAGGCTGGAGTGCAGTGGCGCGATCTCGGCTCACTGCAAGCTCCGCCTCCTGGGTTCACGCCGTTCTCCTGCCTCAGCCTCTCCGAGTAGCTGGGACTATAGGCGCCCGCCACCACGCCTGGCTAATTTTTTTTTTTTTTTGTATTTTTAGTAGAGACGGGGTTTCACCGTGGTCTCGATCTCCTGACCTCGTGATCCGCCCGCCTCGGCCTCCCAAAGTGCTGGGATTACAAGCGTGAGCCACTGCGCCCGGCCAATAATTAATTTCTTAATTTTTTTTTTGAGATGGGGTCTTGCTTTGTTGCCCAGGCTGGAGTGCAGTGGATCTCGACTCACTGCAACCTCCACCTCCCGGGTTCAAGTGATTCTCCTGCCTCAGCTTCCTGAGTATCTGGGATTACAGGCACGTGCCACCATGCTCGGCTAATTTTTGTAGAGACAGGGTTTCACCACATTGGTCAGGCTGGTCTCGAACTCCTGACCTCATGATCCAGCTGCCTCAGCCTCCCAAAGTGCTGGGATCACAGGCGTAAGCCACTGCGCCCGGCCCAGTAATTTCTTAAGTTTGCCTGAACAAAGTTTTCTTAAACCTCTGGACCCAGCTATTGCTTGTTTACCAATAGATGTTTTCTCTGCACCCTCACCAGCATTTGGTGGTGTCTCTATTCTTATTTTAGCCATTCTGATAGGTGTTAGTGATATCTGGTGGTTTTAATTTGCATTTCCCCAATAACTAATGCTGTTGAACATCTTTTCCTGTGCTTGTTACCTGCATCTCCTCTTTGATGAAATGTGTTTATATTTTTTGCCTATTTTCTGATTGAATTTTTTATATTATTTTTGCTGTTGAATTTTGCGAGTTCTTGATACATTCTAGATACCATTTCTTTGTCAGATATGTCATTTGAAAATATTTTTTCCTAGATTTAGCTTATCTTCCCATCCTCTTAATATGGTCCTTCCCAGAGCAAAAGCTTTAAATTCTGATGAGGTCTAATTTATCAATTTTTCCTTTTATGGATGCGTTTGGTGTCAAGTCTAAGAACTCTTTGCCTAGTCCTAGAACTTGAAGATTTTCTCCTATTTTTAAACGGTTTTATTGCTTTATGTTTTACATTTAATTTCATGATCTATTTTGAGACACTATTTTATGAGGTGTAAGACAGGGGCGTCTAATGCTTTGGCTTCCCTAGGCCACACTGGAAGAATTGTCTTGGGCCACATATAAAATATACTAATGATAGCTGATGAGCTTTAAAAAAAAAAATCAATGTTTTAAGAAAGTTTATGCACTTGTGTTGGGCTACATTCAAAGCTGTCCTGGGCCGCATGCAGCCTGCAGGCTGCAGGTTGGACAAGCTTGGTGTAACACTTGGGTCAAGGTTCATCTTTTGCCTATGGATGTCTAAACTGCCTTGGCACGATCTGTTGAAAGGCTAACTTTC
Organism: Symphalangus syndactylus; assembly: GCF_028878055.3. Taxonomy (NCBI): domain Eukaryota; kingdom Metazoa; phylum Chordata; class Mammalia; order Primates; family Hylobatidae; genus Symphalangus; species Symphalangus syndactylus. Next base: position 142,645,309 of record NC_072430.2, on the reverse strand, counting down.
ATCTGCTGAACTGATTTGCATCTACTGCGGTTGTATCTGCACCCGTAACTCATATGGGCCTATTTCTGTTTGGGTCTGTTCTCCTCCATTGATCTACTTGCTGGGATTTTGATAGAAACTGTTAGGCTTGTATATCCGTCTTTGACATCTTTGGTATGTAGAATCTTCCAATCTATGAACATGGCATGTGTCTCTGCTTAGATCTTCTTCTCATCCACATTATATTATTTTCAGCATATAAGTCCTTTATATTTTGCTAGTTTATATCTGAGTAATTTTGTTTCATTGTAAATGGTATTATATTTTTAATGTTACTGTCCACCTGTTCATTACCACTATATAAAAATAAGATAGATTTTTGCATGTTTATCTTGTGTCCTGCAACCTTGCTATACTCACTTATTAGTTCTAGGAGTTTTCTTGTACATTCCTTGGGATTTTCTTTATAGACAATCGTGTGATCTGATTAGAAATAATTTTACCTCTTCCATTCTGATCTATATGCCTTTTGCTTCCTTTTCTTGCCTTACTACGCTGACCGGAACTTCCAGCACTATGTTGGATAAGTGTGGTGACAGTGGACATCCCTGCTTTGTTCCCCCAGCCACAGGAGTAAAACATTCAGGCTTTCACCACCAAGTATGATGTTAGCTGTAGGTTTTATGTAGATGTTCTTTTTCAAGTTGAGAAAGCTCCTCACTAATCCTATTATTCTGAGTTTTTAACACGAATGGTTGAATTTTGTCAAATGCTTCTGCTGCATCAAATATGATCATGCTATCTTCTTTATTCATTAGCTTGTTAATATGGTAGATTACATTGATTGAATTTTTTTATTTTTGTAGAGCTGGGTCTTGCAGTTCACCTAGGCTGGCCTTGAACTCCTGGCCTCAAGTGATCCTCTCACCTTGGCATCCCAAAGTACTGGAGGATTACAGGCATGAGCCACTGTGCTCTGCCTTGATTGCATTTTTTCTTTTCTTTTTTTTTTTTTTTTTTTTTGAGAGTCTTGCTCTGTTGCCTAGGCTGAAGTGTGGTGGTGCCATCTCAGCTCACTGCAACATCTATTACCCAGGTTCAAGCGATTCCTGTGCCTCAGCCTTCCAAGCATCTGCCACCACACCTGGCTAATTTTTGTATTTGTAATAGAGATGAGATTTCACCATGTTGGCCAGGCTGGGCCCAAACTCCTGACTTCAAGTGATCTACTCGCCTTGGCCTCCCAAAGTTCTGGGATTGCAGGCATGAGCCACCACTCCTGGCTCTAAATTGCATTTTGAATACTGAACCAGCCTTGCATCTGTGGAATAAATGCCACTTGGTCACAGTGTATCATTCTTTATTTTTTTGAGACAGAGTCTCACTTTGTCACCCAGACTGGAGTGCAGTGGTGTGATCATAGCTCAATGCAGCCTCGACCTCCCAGGCTCACTCAAGCGATCCTCCTATCTCAGCCTCCCGAGTAGCTGGGACTATAGGCGTGTACCACCACACCCAGCTAATTTTTTTATTTTTTGTAGAGGGGTCTCACTATGTTGCCCAGCCTGGTCTTGAACTCCTGGGCTCAAGTGATCCCGATCCCCCTGCCTCAGCCTCCCAAAGTGCTGGGATTAGACACGTGAACCACCACACCCAGCTGTGTATAATTCTTTCTATGTATTGCTGAATTCTATTTGTAAACATTTTGTTAAATATTTTTTGCATCAAAATTCATGAGGATGTTGGTCTGTAAAGGATTTTTTTGTACTGTCTTTATCTGGTTTTAGTGTCAGGATAATACTAGCTTCATAAAATGAACTAGGAAGTTGTCCTTCCTCTTTATTTTCTGGAAGAGACTGTATAGAAATGTTAATTCTTCTTTAAACAAAGAATTCTTCGATAGAATTCTCTAGTGAAACCACCGGGCCTGAAGACTTCTCTCTGGGGAGTTTTAAAGCTCTAAGTTCAATTTCCTAATGGTTATAGAGTTATTCAAATGATCTATTTTATATCAAGTGAGTTGTGGTACTTTGTGTTTTTTGAGGAAGTGGTCAGTTTCATCTAAGTTGTCAACTTCCTATGTGTAGAGCTGTTTGCGGCATTCCCTTATTATCCTTTTGATGGCTGCAGGGCGTGGAGTGATACTCCTTGTTTCATTCCTGATGTTATAACTTCTCTGTTTTTTTGGTCAGTCTTGCTAGAGGTCTGTCCTGGGCTCAAGCCATCCCACCATCTATCTCAGCCTCCCACATAGCTGAGACTACAGGCCCATGCCACCACATCCAGCTATTTTTTTTTTTTTTTTTTTGGAGAAACAGTTCACCACGTTGCTCAGGCTGGTCTTGAACTCCTGGCCTCAAGAAATCTACCTGCCTTGGCCTCCCAAAGTGCTGGGATTAGAAATGTGAGCCACCACGCCCAGCTAATGTTGTCTTTTTTTTTTTTTTTTTTTTCCAGACAGAGTTTCGCTCTTGTTGCCCAGGCTGGAGTGCAATGGTGCGATCTCGGGTCACCACAACCTCTGCCTCCCGGGTTCAAGCGATTCTCCTGCCTCAGCCTCCCGAGTAGCTGGGATTACAGGTATGCACCACCACACCCTGCTCATTTTGTATTTTTAGTAGAGACGGGGTTTCTCAATGTTGGTCAGGCTGGTCTCAAACTCCTGACCTTAGGTGACCCACCGGCCTTGGCCTCCCAAAGTGCTGGGATAACAGGTGTGAGCCACCGTGCCTGGCCAATATTGTCTTTTTTTTTTTTTTTTTAAAGAGACAGGGTCTTGCTCTGTTGCCCAGGCTGGAGTGCAATGGCATGATCATAGCTCACTGCAGGCTCGAACTTCTGGGCTCGAGTGATCCTTCCCCGTCAGCCTCCTGAGTAGCTGGGACTACAGGCACGCACTGCCATGTCGGCTAATTAAAAAAATTTTTTTTAGAGATGAGATCTTGCTATGTTGCCCAGGCTGGTCCTGAACTCCTGTCCTCAAGCAATCCACCTGCCTTGGCCTCCCAAAGCAGGGGATTATAGGTGTGAGCCACCGTGTCAGCCTGTGCTGTCATTTTGCCAGTTCCAGTGAAGCACAGACCTCGTCTCCTTTTATGTTCCTTTACCTTTGCCTTTCTATAATTATCTTAAATATGTCCTTTATGTACATTTTGAACCACATCAGATATTGCTATGATTTTTGCTTCTGCTATCAAATGTAATTCAGAAAACTCTAAAGGAGAAGGAAAGCCTATTGTATTTGGTGACAAATTCTTAGTTTTCCTTCATCTGAGAATGTTTTGATTACTTCTTCATTCCTGAAAGATATAGAAATTGAAGATATATTCACTGAGTACAGGATTCTAGCTTGGCAGTTTTCTTTATGCACTTGAAGAAAAATAATTGTGTCCCTTTCTTCTGGTCTTTCTGGTTTCTGATGAGAAATTCACTGTCATCCAAATTATTTTTCCCTTACTGGTGAAGGGTCATCTTTCTCTGACTGCTTTCGAGAATTCTGTCTTTCATTTTTAGAAGTCTAATCATATGTCTCTGGCATAGATTTCTTTGGGTTTATGCTATTTGGGGTTTGCTCAGTTTCTTGATTCTGTATGTTTATGTCTCTTGCCAAATTCAGGAAATTTTTTAGCCATTATTTCTTCAAGTACTTTTTCAGGCTGTTATCTTTCTTTGTTTCAGGGATTTCAATGAAACGAATGTTATATCATTTGTTATCGTCTCATAGGTCCCTGAAGCTCTATTTTAAACCCCATTCTTTTTATTTTTTTGAGACAGAGTCCCACTCTGTTGCCCAGGCTGGAGTGCAGTGGCGCGATCTCGGCTCACTGCAACCTCTGCCTCCTAGGTTCAAGGGATTCTCCTGCCTCGGCCCCCCGGGTAGCTGGGACTATAGGCGTGTGCCACCAAGCCCGGCTAATTTTTTGTATTTTTTTTTTTTCAGTAGAGACGGTGTTTCACCGTGTTAGCCAGGATGGTCTCGATCTCCTGACTTCATAATCCGCTCACCTCGGCCTCCCAAAGTGCTGGGATTACAGGTGTGAGCCACCGCACCCGGCCGAAGACCCACTCTATTTCTTCTCTGTGGTCTGGATTTCTATTGTTCTGTCTTTCCGCTCATAGATTTCTTTCCCTGTCCTCTTATTTTTCTATTAAGCCCATCCACTGAGCTTTATATTTTGGCTGCTGCTGTTCTTAGTTCTACAATTTCCAATTTCCATTTGGTTCTTCTTTTATGTTGTCCTTCTCTTTGCTGACACTTTGTTTCACTTGTTTCAAGGGTGTTCACAATTTCTCATTGAAACATCTTTACTGTGTCTGCTGTAAAATATTTGTTAGATGATTTTAACATCATCATCTTAGTGCAGGCATATATTGATTATTATTGTTCATTCAATTTGAAATCTTTCTAGTTCTTGGTATGATGAATGATTTTCACTTGAAACCTGGACATTTTTGCCTTACGTTATTAGAAAATGGATCTTATTCAACCTTTCTGTTTGGGCTGCCATTTTCTGACGTTGTGCTGGCAGGAAAAGGGGTATGCCACTCATTACTGCCAAGTAGAAGTAGAAGTCTAGGTTTCTTTCTTTCTTTTTTTTTGAGATGGAGTCTCTCTCTGTCACCCAGGCTGGAGTGCAGTGGCACGATCTCGACTCAGTGCAACCTCCGCCTCCCGGGTTCAAGTGATTCTCCTGTCTCAGCCTCCCGAGTAGCTGGGATTACAGGAACACACCACCACACCTGGCTAATTTTTCGTACATTTAGTAGAGATGGGGTTTCACCGTATTAGCTAGGATGGTCTGATGGTCTCGATCTCCTGACCTTGTGATCCGCCTGCCTCAGCCTCCCAAAGTGCTGGGATTACCGGAGTGAGCCACCGTGCCTGGCTTTTTTTTTTTTTTTTTTTTGAGACAGAGTCTCGTTCTGTCACCCAGACTGAAGTGCAGTGGTGCCATCTCGGCTCACTGCAACCTTAGCCTCCTGGGTTCAAGCAATTCTCCTGCCTCAGCTTCCCGAGTAGCTGGGATTACAGGCGTGTGCCACCACATCTGGCTAATTTTTATACTTTTAGTAGAGACAAGGTTTCACCATCTTGGCCAGGCTGCTCTCAAACTCCTGACCCCAAGTGATCCGCCCACCTCGGCCTCCCAAAGTGCTGGGATTACAGGCATGAGCCTGTGCCTGGCCAACGTCTAGATTTTTTACTTGGCGGATGTTGACACTCAATGGGAGGACGCTCCCTGCGACTGACAGGTGTGGGTCCAAGATCCCGACATGGTCTCTACTGACACCATGGTGGCGGTGCCTAAGTCCTCGTTCTCTACCTGGCCTTCTTGACACACCCGGTGGGGGTGTGGAATGCCTTGTTACAGCCTGTATTGGTGGAAGTCTGGGTTTCCCACTCCATCTTTGCAGGCGTGGATAGGCGTGGCTTCACAATTTCCCCTGTAGCATCTGGCTGGAGTAAAGCAGGTGGTGTCTAAAGGTTTTCTGTCTTGCTAGGCCATTCCTTTCCTGGTCCACTGGCTAGAGAGGACAGGCTTTGGTTGGGGCATTTTTGTGTCTGCCCTTACTGGCACATCAGGTTTGCCGGCTTCTTCAGCACTAAGTGTGGGATACACAAGGTGAAAAGAAAACCCGGGGAACTCACCACCACGCTGTTCCTGTTTCTCTCTCTTGTTAAGAAGTTTCTAACAAAAGGTGTAGTAGGGGCAACAACTAATTTCCCAGTTAACACGTCACTGTACACAGAGGGGACACAGGAGCTATCAGAAAGGAGACCAGTGCTTCTGTATGGTCCTGCTGATCCCCGAAGTTAAAACAGCAGCAGGCCTCAGCCATGAAGGGTCCAACAGTTATCTCTTTAGTGGGCTGGACCAAAATTACAAAGGGAATTGGATGTGTTGGAGCGGTTAAAAGAAACAGAGATTTCCTTCATTGCTTTCAATCATTCCCAAAGAGACTGCAGGTCCTGTGAATCCTCAGTGTAAAATCAATCAGTGGAGCCAGTTCTGGCACAGCAGCAGTGTGGACACTGCTACAGAGCCTCCACGAGACCAAGAAACGGCGCCATGTTTCTTTACAATGTCACTGCTCTACAAATGACATGGTCAGTAGGTCAGAGACTTTGTTAACTTTCTGCCTTACCCTGGCCTGAAGTTCCGTTCTTGTCCACCTCCAAATAGCATGGGGTAGAGAGGGGTAAATTCACCAAGTCCTCGTACATAAAGTGCACCAATCCTGGGACCATAAAACTGGAAGGAAAAGTTGGTCATTTATTCAACAAGAACTTTCCAAGGACCTACTCTGTATACATGCTAAGTGCTTAGGGGCACACAGGAGAAATGCTCTGCAATGCACAGTCCTGCTGCTTCCTTGTGGCGCCTCTGAGTGCCACCCCTTTTGACACGCAGAGTCACAAAAGCCTTCGGGGCAGGGTGGAACCCCAACCTAGGAGGCAGCGCAGGTGCCAGACTCGTGGCCAGCTCTGTGGCAGGCAGCTCTCCCCTGAACATCATGTGATAAATTTGTAAATGGATCTCAAATCATATGAATCACAGGTTTTTAAAAAAAAAAAAGAAAGAGAATGCATAAATAGAGAGGGGTTGGAACCAGCGGTTGGCCAGGGCTTTTCCTGCAAATGATTCCATGTTTCCAAAGGACACACTGCAGAATTCTGGAGTGCCAGTGTCAGGCCAGCACAGACACTCCTTTGGAAACCAGCTGAGGACTGTGCTTCAAAATTGAGTACTAAAAATATCTCAGGCCCTGGTAAGCCGCCAGAAAGATGTGCAAAATTTTCAGAAGGGTCTTCCCTGTTAACTATTTTCCCTATACTCCCACCTTAAAGATAGCTGCAAAGTTTTTGCTGAGGAGCCGCATCTGAAATCACATTAGAGAAAGCAACAATTTCCTGTCCCCATATCTTCCACCCCACACCCTCTGTATATGCTCTGTCCGCTGCAGAGACACTCGCTGGCTGGCTGAACCCCCTGCCTTACTCTCCCTGAGATCTCAACGTCTCCTCCCCTAGCTTGGTCTACCGCCCCCACCCTGCCCCATGTGGGCCTGGCACCCCCATCATCCCTGCCATGGCATTCGTCCTGGCATGCTGGCCGTGTGGGGCTCCCCTCTTAAAGCTCCTGAGGACAGGGATCCCATGTTGCTCCTTGCAGTGCCCCCAAGGCCTGGCTCACGGTGGGCAGTGAGGCTTACGGACCGAGGAGTAAACAGCCACCTGCACAGCAGGCTCTGCCCACAGAGGCAGGAAGCCTCTGCAGACATACCTTGTGCCCCACGATTGTAAGGAAGTCCACGCCCAGGTCCTCCACATCCACGCGCTGCTTCCCCAAGGCCTGTGCAGCATCCGTGTGCACGAGGATGGGAGGCAGCCCAGCTGCCACCCGTTCCTGGTTCAGGGCTTTCACGCGCTGACTGATTTCAGGGACAGGCTGACGGGGAAAGGAAACAGTTGAGTATGTTGCTCCGATTTGATGAAAACTGAATGAAAGAAATCAGGAGTAGTGAGCACAGGCCAAATGTTATCAAACTGAACAGAGAAACGGGAGAGGCCAGAGCTGGGAAACCTGAAACACCATGAGTCTAAGCCGCTGTTCTTCCCCATGAGCTCTCCTTAAAGAGAAACAAAGGCCGACTCACCATGACAATGCCAGTCTCATTGTTGGCCAGCATGATGGTCACGAGGCGTGTGGTCGGGCGGACTGCCGCAAGGATGTCGTCCACCGCTGCCTGCCCGCTCACCTTGGACACCGGGACAAAGGTGACCTCTGGGAAACAAACATGAGTACTGAACTGAGCTGCACAAATTGATTCCTCTCAAAACTGCATTCCAACAGAGCGAATTGTTGTCCAAGTTCAGAAGACTATAAAGAAGAATATAAGCTGCCCATCATCACTGGCCCAGCGTCACTGTCAGGTGCTTCAGTGTGAACGCGTCTTTAACGCGGCTGCAGTGAGTGAATCTGTGTCGTGGAACCTATGTGCCTTTCTGCTTCTATGGAGACGGAAGGGGAAGCGGCAACAGGGATGCAGGCTCTTGCTTTCAGGGAGGGTCCTAGCTGCACAGCACTTCACTGCCACGCATTTGGCACCAAGCCAGTGCTGATGAAGCCGCTCCTACACGCCAGGCGCTGGCTGCCCCAGGCACTGAGAGTCTCACTACTACAGATGGAAAATGAGCAGAGGAGATTACATTGTTTAGCTTTAGTCCTTTGAGTTTAAAATGGTGAAAAACAAATGTATCCACTGCCCACTCAGGATCCTACTGAAATGAAAGAGAAAACAGCTACTTCTCCGAATAAGAATCAAATCAAAACAACACCAACAAAGGGTATCTGGCCAGGCGCAGTGGCTCACTTTGGGAGGCCGAAGTGGGTGGACTGCTTGAGCCCAGGGGTTCAAGACCAGCCTGGGCAACATAGGGAGTCAGGCCACTGCACTCCAGCCTGGGTGACACAGTAACACACTGTCTCAAATAAAAAGGGGTGGGGTGGGGTATGTGGACTAGGAATTTTGAGGAGTCCCTAAAATGTAGCAAGATGATGACATTAGATTAACAGAGAAAAGAACACTTAAAGACCAATCTGAAAGGATCCAGTGGCCGCCCAAGTTCAGGGTGGACAGCAGGAAGCGCAGGGCAAGGGCCAGCTACTGAGGCCGGCAGAGGACAGCGTCCCATTGTCTGAGCACTCTCTGCTCCCGTATACCAAGTCAGTGGCAGAGGCACTGGCCTCAGACTGAGATAGCACCACAGGCCCAGAGAGGCACAAGGCAGGCCCCCAGGATGGGGGAAGGATCTAGAAAAGGGGGAGGAGCTTGAGGCATCTGCTAGGGGACTCAGAGGAGCAAAGCAAAGGCAGCTCCGTCCCGGGAAGTCACAGAGAAAAGTGGGCGGGGTCCGCCCGGCTTGCTGGGCTCCGCTGCCACCACCTTATGCAGAGCCCACTGTGGGCCCTCCCTTCCTGGGAGACACCTCCTGGGGAAATGCATTGAGAATTGGAGATGAGCCATCTCTAGCCCCTACATCAAACAACGAAATGCTTCATCCATCCACAGGAACAATCCAGGATCCCCAAGCCTGAGGAAAAACCAGGATGAACAGGTAAATGACTGATTCTAGATCACACAGAAGCAATCCCAGGAACAGGAAAACTAAAAAAATTCTAACTGGTATCTTCAGTGTGTGGAAAAGCAGGAAAAAAGGCAAGCGATAAAAACTGCCTGCGACTATACTTAAAGAGATAAAGAAAAGTATGATGACAATGGCTCATCAAATAGACAATCCTCAAGATAAACGAGAGAGAAATTATGAAAAAGAACCAAAAGGAAATCCTGGAGTCGGAAAGTACAACTGATATGAAGAATTCACTGGAGGGGCTCCAGAGTATATTGGAACTGGCAGAAAATACATTTAGTCAACATGAAGGTAGATTTACAGAGATTATGAAATCCAAATATAAGAGAGGAAAAACATGAGAAAGATAAACAGAGCCTCGGAGAAATGTGGGACACCATAAGGCACCAAATAGGGAAAACAGGAGTAGCAGAAGGGCAGGAGCAAGAGAAAGGGGCAGAAAAATGTCTCTGAAAAATAATGGCTGAAAACGTCTCAAATGTAATGGAAAACACTAATCTACATACCCAAGAGGCTCAATGAATTCCAGGTAGGATAAAACACAAAGACGTTCACTCTCAGACACATGATAATGAAAATGTTGAAAGCCAAAGACAGAAAAAGTATCTCAAAATCAGCAAAAGAGATTCTGTCTCAAAAAAGTAAAGGAAAAAAAGGGCAGTGTAACTGTATATTGCTTCTCTTAACTGATTTAAAAGCAACTGTATAAAATAACATGTATGTAATTATTTTGTTAGGGCTATAACACACAATATTTCATGATAATAGCACAAAGGAGGTGGGAGGGAGCAGAATTGTCTATTAAGGAAAGGACACCAGATGATAATTCAGATCCATGGAACAAATGAAGATAATGTGAAAAGGCAGCTAAGAAGATTACTCGAACAAAATCTATAAACATATACTTGCTCTTTCTTCCCTTAGCTTCCTTAAAAGACATGAAATTGGCCAGGTGCAGTGGCTCATGCCTGTAAGCACTTTGGGAGGCCAAGGCAGGAGGATCACTTGAGCCCAGGAGTTCAAGACCAGCCTGGGCAACATAAGGACACCTTATCTGCACAAAAAATAAAAAATTAGCTGGTGCGATGGGATATGCCTGTAGTCCCAGCTACTAGGGCAGCTGAGGTGGAAGGATCACTTGAGCCTGGGAGGTTGAGGCTGTAGTGAGTTGTGATTGTGACACAAAACTCCAGCCTAGTGGACAGGGTGGAATCTTGTCAAAAAAAAAAAAAAAAAAACAGGAAAAAGAAAGAAGGAAGGAAGGAAGGAAGGAAAGAAAGAAAAAAAGACAGGAAATTAACTAAAATGATATTTGTGGCTGGGTGCAGTGGCTCACACCTGTAATCCCAGCATTTTGGGAGGACAAGGTGGGCAGATCACCTGAGGCCAGGAGTTCAAGATCAGCCTGGCCAACATGGAGAAACACTGTTTCTACTAAAAATACAAAAATTAGATGGGCCTGATCGCACACACCTGTAATCTCAGCTGCTTGGGAGGCTGAGGCATGAGAATCACTTGAACCTGGGAGGTGGAGGTTGAAGGAGCCAAGATTGCACCACTGCACTCCAGCTTCGGTGACAGAGCAAGACTCTGTCTCCAAAGAAAAAAAAAAAAAAGATATTTGTAACAATGCACTGTTGAGTTTGTAACATATATAGATGTAATACCCATAACAATGAAAGCACAAAAAAGAAGAAGGAACAGAACTGTATAGGAGTAACATTTCTACATCTTACTGGAATTAAATTAGTATAAATCTGAAGTAAATACTGGTAAGTTTATACATATATAGTAAGCCCTTGATAACCACTAAGGAAACAACTAATTTAAAAAGTGAAAAAAGCACTAAAGAATTTTGATGTTAAACTAAAAAATATTCGTTAATGCAAAAGAAAACAGTAAGGGGGGAAAGAGAACAAAAAGTATATGAGACATCTAGAAAACAAAAAGTGAAAATATAGGTGCTACTCCAACTATGTCAATAGTAACATTAAGTGTGAATGATTAAACAATCTAACAAAAAGGCAGAAGCTGTCAGACTAGATCTAAAAAGAACTGGCCGGGTGCAGTGGCTCACGCCTGTAATCCCAGTACTTTGGGAGGCCAAGGCGGATGGATCACCTGAGATCAGGAGTTCAAGGTCAGCCTGGCCAACATGGTGAAACCCCGTCTCTACTAACAATACAAAAATTAGCCAGCCATGGTGGCGGGTGCCTGTAGTCCCAGCTACTTGGGAGGCTGAGGCAGAAGAATGGCTTGAACCTGGGAGGCGTAGGTGGCAGTGAGCCAAGATCGTGCCACTGCACTCTATAGCCTGGGCAACAGAGCAAGACTCCATCTAAAAAAAAAAAAAAGAGAATCTACAGGAGACCCATGCATCCTGTTCAGGGATCTTGGGGTGGGCCTAGTTAACCTTCCCCAAAGGTGACTTTTCCCTTTTCGTATTATTTACATCAAAGATAAGTCTTAGCTGCTGTGTGATGTTCAAGCAGTTTATTCTGGCAGTGCTCTTACAAGATAGCTAGCAGGAGCAGGCAGGTGGCAAGGATCAGATACATTCAGGTATCAGATGACTGCCTGGCCGGGAAAGTGTCTGTCCAGAGAACATTCTCAGAGTTTGGGGATTCTTCCCCTTTCTTATCTTGTATTTAGTCCAGGTCAGTTACCAGGTTTTTCTTCCGTAAGGGAGTTAAGCTATTTTGGTAAGGGTAAGCTTTGTATTTATGGTTTATGAGAGTTCCATCTATGCTGAGGTGGTCTTACCTCCTGGAAATTCCCAAGCCAGGGTTGGAAATCCCTAGGCCATGTTGCGTCATACTGCTAATTGATACATAGGGTCAGCCCTGCAAGATGTTTGCATGGGCCTTATAGCTATCATTAATCTTATAGCCACAATATGTCTCTTACAGTGTATTACAACATGTCAGATTTAAAGACATAAATGGATTAAAAGTAAAAGGATGGAAAAAGATATTTATGCTAGCAGCAACCATAAGACAGTTGGAATGACTATACTTACATAAAATAAAAGAGACTTAAAAAGTTAACAGAGATAAAGATGGACATTTTATAATGATAAAAGAACCAGTTCATCCATAATATATAACGAATAAAAATGTATATGCACCTGACAATAGAGCACCAAAATACACAAAGCAAAAACTGACAGGTTTGAAGGGAGAAACTGATTAATAGTGTGATCAACTATTAATCAGACCACTGATTAATAATAGTGGGATCATTCAAAATCACATTTTCAATAATGGATACAACAACTAGGCAGAATTTTAACAAGGGAACAGAAGACTTCAATAACACTATAAATTAAGTAGATCTAACAGACATCTATAAGACACTCCACCCAACAACAGTGGAATATACATTATCCTCCAGTGCACTTGACATATACTTTCAGATAGACTATATGGCTAGGCCACAAAATAAAAAAAATTAAAGAATTTAAATCAAAGTATTTTCTAGCTCTTATGGAAGAAAATTAGAAATCACTAGCAGAAACAAATATTAGAAATCAAAAAACTATGGAAATTAAACAATACACTCTTAAATATCTAATGGGTCATAGAAAAAAAACCACAAGGGAGACTAGAAAATACTTTGAGATGAATGAAAACGAAGACACAACATACTAAAACATGTGGAATGTAGTTAAAGCAGTGCTTAGAGGGAAATTTATATCTGTAAATGCCTACATTAAAAAAGAAAAAACGTCTGGGCATGGTGGCTCACACCTGTAATCCCAGCACTTTGGGAGGCCAAGGTGGGTGGGTCACGTGAGGTCAAGAGTTTGAGACAAGCCCAGCCAACATGGCAAAACCCCGTCTCTACTAAAAATACAAAAATTAGCCGGATGTGATGGTGCATGTCTGTAATCCCAGTTACTTGGGAGGCTGAGGCACAAGAATTGCTTAAATCTGGGAGGTGGAGGTTGCAGTAAGCTGAGATCGTGTCACTGCACTTCAGCCTGGGCGATAAGACTCTGTCTCAAAAAAAAAAAAAAAAATTCAAATCATAACGAATCTTCCACCTTAAGACACTGTAAAAAAAGGAACAAACCAAACCTAAAACGAGTAGAAAGAACCCATTTATGCCTAGTGCTCCATTATTGGAACGCTAAGCTTGTGGGAGTTATTTATATCCTACTGCTCAAGGTTATTTTAGTGCCAAGGTCTGATTTTTCACACAAAAAAACCTGCGACTTCTGGCATAAACGGGTTAATAAAGATTAGTGTAGAAGTTAATAAAATAGAGACTACAAAAAAAACACAGGAAAATCGAAAGTTAGTTCTTTAAAAAGAGTTTTTAAAAAGATAAATCTTTAGCTAAATTGATCAAGAAAGAAAAAAAGAATAAAATTACTAAAATCATGAATGAAAGGGATATATAAATCTTACAGAAATAAAAAAGGATTACCAGAGACTACTATAAACAATGGTATGCCAATAAAATTAGGTAACGAATGAAATGCACAAATTCCTAGAAGGACACAAACAACTGAAAATGACTCAAAAGAGATAGAGCCTGAACAGACCTATAAAAAGTAAAGAGACTGAATCAGTAACTTAAAAATTCTCCACAGAGAGAAGCTCAGGCCCAGATGTTGTCATTGGTAAACTCTATCAAATATTTAAAGATGAATTAAAACCAAGTCTTCACAAACCCTTCCAAAAAACAGAAGAGGAGGGAACACTTCCCATGATTTATATGGGGCAAATTTTACCCTGACACTAAACTAGACAAAGATACCACGAGAAAACTACAGACTAATACCTCTTATGAATATTGACAGAAAAATCTTCAGCAAAATACTAGTGAATCAAACCTAAAAACGTATGAAAAGGATTAAATGGTTTAACATCCAAAAATTAGTTAAGGTAATACAACATTATAAACAGAATAAAGAACAAAAACCCACATGATCATCTCAATAAATGAAAAAGCATTTAACAAAATCCAACACCCTTTTCATGATAAAAACACCCAAGAAACCAAGCACAGAAGGGAACTTCCTCACCCTGATAAAGGCCATCTATAAAAAACCCACAGCTAACATTATATGAAATTATGAAAGAACGAATGCCTTCCCTTACAATCACCAGCAAGATAAGGATATCTACCTTGGCCACTTCTACTCAACATTGTACTAGAGGTCCTAGCCAAGGCAATTAGACAAGAAAATAAAATTAAAGAAATACAAGTTGGACAACAAGAAGTAAAACTATCTCTAGTTGTAGATGATATAACCCTCTATATAGAAAATCCTAAGGAATCCATTAAAAAGCCAACTGAAACTAACAATTAGGCCACGCATGGTGGTTCACGCCTGTAACCCCAGCACTTTGAGAGGCCAAAGTCGGGGGGATCACCTGAGGTCAGGAGTTCAAGACCAGCCTGACCAACATGGTGAAACCCCATCTCCACTAAAAATACAAAATTAGCCAGGCATGGTGGCACATGCCTATAATCCCAGCTACTTGGGAGGCTGAGGCAGGAGAATCACTTGAACCCAGGAGGCGGAGGTTGCAGTGAGCCAAGATCACTCCATTGCACTCCAGCCTGGGCAACAAGAGTGAAACTGCCTCAAAAAAAACTAAACTAAACTAAACTAAACTAACAATTAAAACTAATAAATTCAGCAAAGTTGCAGAACACAAGAGTAACATACAAAATCAACTGTACGGTTGACCCTTGAACAATGTGAGGGTTAGGGATGTGGACCCCTCATGTAGTCGAAAATTTGTGTCTAACTTTTGACTCCCCCAAAACTTTTTTTTTTTTTTGAGATGGAGTCTTGCTCTGTTGCCCAGGCTGGAGTATGGTGGCACCATCTCAGTTCACTACAGCCTCTGCCTTCCAGGTTCAAGTGATTCTCCTGCCTCAGCCTCCCAAGTAGCTGGGATTACAGGTATATGCCACCACTCCCAGATAATTTTGTATATTTAGTAGAGATGGGGTTTTGCCATGTTGGTCAAGCTGGTCTCAAACTCCTGACCTCAAGTGATCCATCCCCCCTTGGCCTCCCAAAGTGCTGGGATTACAGATGTGAGACACCACACCCAGCCAGCTCCCCACAAACTTAACCAACAAATAACCTCCTGTTGACTAGAAGCCTTACTGATAACGTAAGCAGTTGATTAACACATATTTTGTATATTATATATTATATGCTATATTCTCACAATAAAATAAGCTAGAGAAAAAATACTAAGAAAATCATAAGGAATAAAAAATATATTTACTATTAATTAAGTGGAAGCAGATCATCATAAAGGTCTTCATCTTCATCATCTTCACATTGAGTAGGCTGAGGAGGAGGAGGAAGAAGAGCGGTTGATCTTGATGTCATAGAGACAGTAGAGATAGGAGAAAATCCACATATAAGTAGACCCACAGAGTTCAAACCCATGTTGTTCAAGGGTCAACTACATTTACATACATTAGCAATGAACAATCCAAAAATGAAATAAGAAAACAATTTCATCTACAATAGTATCAAGAGAATAAAACACTTAAGGATAAATTTAACAAAAGTGCAAAAACTTAATCCTGAAAACTGCAAAAATTGCTGGAAGAAATTAAATATAAACACATCACATGTTCATGGATTGGAAAACAATATTGTTACAGTAGCAATACTGACCAAATTCATCTACAGATTCAATTCAATCCCTATCAAACTCCTAGCTAGATTTTTTTGCAGAAATTAACAAGCTGATCCTAAAATTCTTTTGAGATTTCAACAGATGCAGAATAGCCAAAACAATATTAAAAAATAACAAATTTGGAGAACTCCTACTTTCGTATTTCAAAACTTGCTACAAACTACAGTAATCATAACAGTTTGGTACCAATCTAAAAACAGGAATATGGGTAAATGGAATAGAGTTGACAGTCAAGAAATAAACCCTCACATATTATGGTCAACTGATTTTCAATAAGGGTGCCAAGACCATCCATGGGAGAAGAGTCTTTTCAACAAATGTGCTGGAACAACTGGATGTCCACATGCAAAAAAAGTAAATTTGGACTCCTCCCTCACACCACACAGAAAATTAACTCAAAATGTACCACAGATTTAAATGTAAGAGCTAAAACTATAAAACTCTTAGAAGAAAATATGAGTACATTTTCACGACCTTGAGTAGGACAAAATCTTCTTAGATATGACACAAGGAACAACAACAATAACAACAAAAATAGACTTCATCAAAACGAAAAGCTTCTGTTCTTCAAAGGATACCACGAGAGTGAGAGCAAACCCACAGAATGAGAGAAAATATTTACAAATCATCTATCTGACGAGGGACTTGTATCAAGCATATATAAAGAACTCTTACAACTCAATAAAAAGACAAGTCATCCAATTAAAATAGGATCAAGGACTTTAATAGACATTTTTCCAAAGAAGATATATACAAATGGCCAATGAGTACATGAAAGATGCTCAACACTACTGGCCAACAGGGAATTGTAAATCAAAACCAAAATGAGATACCACTTTACACCTACTAGGCTGGCAATAATCAAAAAGACAGATAACAAATGTCAGCAAAGACATGGAGGAATTGGAACCCTGTGACACTGCAAATAGGAGTACTAAGTGGTGCGGCTACTGTGGAAAACAAAGCTTAAGGTTAAACAGAGTTACCTAACAGTTGTCAGATAGTTACCACATGACCCAGCAATCCCACTCAAGTATAAACCCAAAAGAAACAAAAACACACCAATACACTAAAACATACGCACAAATGTCACATTAGTCGTAACAGCCAACAAATGGAAACAACCTAAATGTCTATCAACTGACAGACAAATAAAATGTGGTACAGATAGACAATGAAATGTTGTTCATCTGTAAAAAATGAATTAAATACTTATACATGTTACAACATGGGTGAACCTTGAAAACATTATGTTAAATGGAAGAAGCCCGTCAAAAAGAGCACGTTATAAGATTCCAATCACAGGGGAGTCTAGAATAGGGAAATCTGTAGAGACAGAAAGTAGATGAGTGGTTGCCTAGGGTTGAGGGAAATGAAGATTTACAGTTAACTGGTACAAGGTTTCTTTTGGGGCTGGCGAGAATTTTCTATAACTGATAATGGTGATAGCTGCACAACTTGGTGAGCACACTAAAAACTGCTGAACTGTACACTTTAAGTGGATGAACGATAGCTCATTAAAGCCGATGTACAAGAAATCCACTGGGATGTGTGGAGGCAGAGGCAGAAGGAGTGCGAGGAAGGCTTATGAAGGTCCAAGTCCTCATTTTTACATTGAGGATGCTTGTGTTGATAAACCAAGAACTGAGGGTTAGGTTTTTAAGTTATTTAGCTTAAACTGGAAGTGGTTGAAATGATAATATCCACAAGAAAAACTCAAGGCAAACTGTAACAGTGGTGCCGCTGCAGAGGTTTAGGGGCAGCAGGAGAATGACTTGTTTTTCTGTTTTGGAGGCAGTGTCTCACTCTGTCGCCCAGGCTGGAGTGCAGTGGCGCGATTTTGGCTCACTGCAACCTCCCCTCACAGATTCAAGTGATTCTCCTGCCTTAGCCTCCTGAGTAGCTGGGATTATAGGTGCCCACCACCACGCCTGGCTAAATTTTTTTTGTTTTTTTAGTAGAGACGCGGTTTTGCTATGTTGGCCAGGCTGGTCTCAAATTCCTGACCTCAAGCGATCTGCCCACCTCGGCCTCCCAAAGTTCTGGGACGACAGGCGTGAGCCACCGTGACCTGGCAGACTTTTTACTTTATATTTTTCTATAATATTTTAACTATTTCCGTCACATGCATGTCTATACTTTTTTTAAATTGTACAATTTTAAACAAAAGGTTAATTAATTATAACAGTAACTAATAATGATATATACTAAGTTGCCCTTCTCTGTATTGGTAAGATAGGGAAATAAAGGTACCAGAGGCTGGGCTCTGGCCGGGCTCAGGTGGCTCACACCTGTAATCCCAGCACTTTGGGAGGCCAAGGCAGGCAGATTACCTGCGGTCAGGAGTTCAAGACCAGCTTGGTCAACATGGTGGAACCCCATCTCTATTAAAAATACAAAAATTAGCCGGGCATGGTGGCGTGTGCCTGTAATCCCAGCTACTCAGGAGGCTGAAGCAGGAGAATTGCTTGAACCCAGGAGGCAGAGGTTGCAGTGAACTGAGATCACACCACTGTATACCAGCCTGGGCAACAGAGTGAGACTCCATCTCAAAGAAAAAAAAAAAGGTACCAAAAACTAACAGTACTTAAATAAGAAAATCAGATTTTTTTTTAAGTGGTAAAAAATTAAATCTTAGAATCTAAATCCTTCACGTGAATATGTTTACCTATGGGAAGGCATTCAAGTAAGACCACAAAGAGAATGTTATAATTTTTTTTTTTTCCCCCTGAGATGGAGTCTTGCTGTCTCCCAGGCTGGAATGCAATGGATCTTGGCTCACTGCAACCTCCATCTCCAGGGTCCAAGTGATTCTCCTGCCTCAACCTCCCCAGAAGCTGGAACTACAGGAACGCACCACCATGACTGGCTAATTTGTGTATTTTTCGTAGAGATGGGGTTTCATCATGTTGGCCAGGCTGGTCTCGAACTCCTGACCTCAAGTGATCCATCCACCTCCGCCTCCCAAAGTGCTAGGATCACAAGGCTTGAGCCACTGCGCCCAGCCAAAAAAAAAATAGTTTTTCAAAAAAGGCTTCATGGTCAAACCAAGCAGTTCGGCCACAGTCCCTTAATCTTTAAGATAAAAATATTTTCTTTTTATTCACCTGCAGGTTTCCAGACAGATTACACAAGAAAACTCAGGCTGAGAAGAAAATCTGTTTCAAGGACAGTGTTGATTAATTGGCTGCCCCATTTTTACAAGTTAATGGTCTACACCTGGTGAACATGTCACTCCCGTTTGGGACTTCCTATGACTCTGTGGCTCTGTCCGTGCTATGTGACAGCCACAAGGCCACTGCTGCTGCAGCGAGCCTCCTCCTCCCTGAGGGCCCCTGTGCCTCCTACTGCACCTAGGCACCACCTCACTCCACTTCTCCACACACAGCAGGAGGTCTCGCGTCATGGGTGCTGAGATCAGGTGTGGCAGCTCGCTTATTCCAGGCTTCACACCTGAAGTTTAGGTCTATTTGATCCTTTTCCTTCATGTGAGAGGAGAGTGGGAGCTGAGATTTTATGGTGAAAACCAAATAATGACAAGCATCATTTGCCTATTTGCAGGCGTACTATTTAAAGGTCAAATATTTATTATATGCAAGTTTCAAATATCACTCAGTTATACAAATGGCTAGTTCTACATATTCATTCTCAATGTTTTTCCTAAGGGAAAGTTTGGCCACACTTGCCGACCCCCTTGTGGCAGCTGGCCTCTGCACCGAGAGGGGCAGCCAGGGAGCCCAGTGCTTCACTGCAACTATTGATATAATAGTCCCTCAAGGGCAACTATTCACCAAGTTGCCAGGGCCTGCCTCCCCATCAGAAGTAGTGAGTTACAGTGAGTGGCACAGTGAATCTACATCTCCGCAGCGGATCCCGGGCTCTGCCCGCAGGCCACTTCTCGCCTCGCAGCTGGAGCTCAGCAGGCTGGTCCCAGGGCCACCCTGCACTCACTCACCTGCCACTTGTTCTTCCACCAGGTGTTCCAGGGGCAGCCGGATGGAGTCGTGTTCCACCGAGGAAGTAATGAAATGGGGCTTGGCCCCCTTCACTGGGCTGTGGTGCCCACCCGTGTGTCCCTTTGAGGTCTGGTTTGCGTGGAAATGTTTCACCACAGAATGGATTACTAAATTATTTGACTGCAGAGATACAGCAAAAAAAGCATTTACAAAAACTGTGCTGAGGTAAGGGTCAGAGCAACAATTTCTGTTACTTAATTTCTTTTGTGGCTAACATCAAAAAAGCTTCAAAGAAATTCAACTTCCTGAGTTGGACCTTTTGAAAGATTTGGGGTTTTCCAAAATTCATAAACATGAGATTCATTTCCAGTCAATCATGTCTGTTTTATTGTTAAGCAAGATTATTAATTTTTAATAATTTGTATAAATGTATTGTTATAAGTGCAGTTTGGTTATATGCATAGAATATTATGAATTTTTAAATTTTATAAATCTGCCATAAAGAGTATTTTGTCCAGCCACCCACTATTGGTGGGAGTATAAATTGGTACAACCTCTACTGTGGGCCATTTATCACATCTACCAAATGAGCCACATGACCCAGCAATTCTAGTTCTTGGACTTTTTCCTACAGCTACATTCACAGTGAAACAAAACAGTGTGTATAAAGGTTACTTATTAATATTAAGTGCAGCACTGTTTGTTACAGCAAAACCTTGGAAAGCCCTTAAATATCTATCGATTAGGGATGAAAAGGAATGATTCCAGGGCAACAATGACGGGGAAACCTTTATGGAAATAACAGTGCAAAGCAGTTACTTTACATATTACATTACAAAAATCCTATCGGCCACCTGGAATTTACTTAAAGGATAAATACTAATTATCTCGAGCTAGTATGCAATATAGCAAGACCACACATTACTCTTTCTTTCTGAGACAGGGTCTCGCTCTCTTGCCCAGGATGGAGTGCAACAGCATGATCATAGCTCACTGCAGCCTTGAATTCCTGGGTTCAAATGATTCTGCCACCTCAGCTTCCCTAGTAGCTGGGACTACAGGTGAACACCACCACGCCCAGCTAATTTTTTTTTTTCTTTGTAGAGGTGGACTCTCCCTATGTTGCTCAGGCAGGTCTCAAACTCCTGGGCTCAACCAACCCACCTGCCTTGGCCTCCTAAAGTACTGGGATTACAGACATGAGCCACCACACCTGGCCTACTCTTTCTTTAAATGAAAATGTAGCAAAAGAGCATCACTTTCTGTGCATTTTATTATAACTCACAGTTAAAAGAATGTGAGTGTGTTCAGAAGCTTTACCTCGGTGCCCCCGGAAGTGAAGATTATATCTTGAGGTTTCCCCGCTATCATCTTCGCTAGGCTTTCCCGAGCTGCATTTATAATATCCTTGGCCTTTCTTCCTTGAGGGACCAAAACGGAAATTCATTAACATTGCTTCACCAAGCTCAATCAACGCATCTAAAAGGACAACCAAATACAAAGGAATAAGAGGTTGCATGGGCCGTTCTAAGACAAAACCTGGCCCCTTAATGTGAGTACAGCAAAACGCTACAACCTAGACACAACCCGGCAAAGGGGCGGCCGAGACAGCAGCAAACCAGGGACCAAACTGAGAGTTACTAACTCCATGAGACCCAGAAACAAGTAAGGGAGCCTGGCTAAGAACCTCGATGTCCCCCAAGATGTGGCTTTCTTCTTACCGGATGCTAGAGGGAGGGAAGCTGTGGCCATCTGCCTTGCTTCCCATTCATCAAGAGAGGAGAATGAAAGGATGGAATGAGTTGCAAACAACAAAAATAAGCAAAAACGGAACTCATGACTCCTCAACACGAAGTCCAGTGCCATATCTCATTTTCCATGTCGCCCACAGCGTACCTGGGCTACGAAGGTTGCTGTCTCAGGGACACACCTGCTTTCAAACAGGGCTATGCATCCGGCCATCACCCAGTTTCACTGGCTAGAAGGAAAACACAGGAACCATGCTTGATGGGGCAAAGAAAGAAAGGCTCTGGCATGGGAATTCCAAAAGTTTCAGTGACCATTCTTAGTGTACACACCAGGAGTCCCCAAACTTTTTTGACCATTCAGTCTTATTTAAAAAAAAAAAAAATTGAACAGGCACCACTAAAACATATACTATTACAAGACATCATAAAAAAGAGAAATATAAAAAGCTGAGGTAAAATAAATATGCAAAGTAATTCTGCTGCTCCTTAACGCTACTGTATAGATGTCAGTTTTAGTAGCAGTTTCCTAAACACCTAAGTGGTATTTAGGAAAACTCCATCATTTTTCTTGGTGACACTAAAAGTCACTGTAATAAACTGTCACCCTGTCAGCCTTCCCTCTCTCAGTGATAATGGTTTGGCTGCGTCCCCACCCAAATCTCATCTTGAATTGTTGCTCCCATCATTCCCACGTCATCAGAGGGGCCCGGTGGGAGGTAACTGAATCACGGCTGCAGGTCTTTCCCATGCTATTCTCCTGATAGTGTATCAGTCCCATGAAATCTGATGATTTTATAAAGGGGAGCTCCCCTGCACACACTCTCTTCTCTGCCGCCATGTAAGACATGACTTTGCTCCTCTTTCACTTTCCTCCGTGATTGTGAGACCTCCCCAGCCAAGGGAAACTGTGAGTCAATTAAACCTCTTTCCTTTATAAATTACCCAGTCTCAGGTGCATCTTTATTACCAGCATGAGAACAGACTAATACACTCAAGAAATGGCAACTCCATCCCTCAGCAGCCCAGGGCAAAAGCGTGGGCTCTTTCCCTTTTCATTCCCCGCCAATTAATCCACCAGCAAATGCTGTAGGCTCTGTGTTCAAAAGATGTTCCAAACCTGACTCTGCCTCTCCACCGCCCAGCCACCAACCAAGCCAAGGCCACTGCTGTGATGTTTTCCTAGCAGGCCCCCACTAGGGTCCATTCTCCACATAGTGGACAAAGTAATGCCTCAAAAACCCAAATACATTTTGGGCACCGTGCTTCGTCCCTCCCCCAGCAGGGTGCTGAGTACACAGCTGGTGCTCAGTCATTGCTGCTTACGTCAGTGGTTTCCAAAACCCCAAGGGCCTCTCACGAGGTCCACAAAGTCAAAACTGTTTTCATGATGATACTAAGAGATGAATTGCCTTTTTCATGCTCCTTTTGTCACAGGTATATATGGTGAAGCTTCCAGAGGCTTCCGTCACTATGTGACTGCAGTGGGCCGGACGGGGAGGTCTGAGCACCAGCTGTCTTCCAGCAACAGGCAGTAAAGAGACTTCCACGTGCACAACAGTGCAACGCTCACTAGGTTTCTTCTGTTTTGCCGAAGATAGTTTATTTTTCATAAAAATTCATGAATGCTGAGCTTATTTTCAGGGTTTTTGTTTGTTTTGCTATTATAAGCAAGACTGTGATAAATATCTTAGGTATGTAAAATCTTTCCCCACATCTTCAACATTTTCCTTAAAATAAATTTCCCTCAAAGACTTTAGATAATAATATTTAGGCCGGGCGTGGTGGCTCACACCTGTAATCCCAGCACTGTGGGAGGCCAAGGTGGGTGGATCACAAGGTCAGGAGTTCAAGACCAGCCTGGCCAAGATGGTGAAACCCCGTCTCTACTAAAAATACAAAAATTAGCCAGGCATGGTGGCACGTGCCTCTAGTCCCAGCTACTTGGGAGGCTGAGGCAGAAGAATCGCTTGAATCCGGGAGGCGGAGATTACAGTGACCCGAGATTGCACCACTGCACTCCAGCCTGGGTGAGAGCGAGACTCAGTCTCAAAATAATAATAATAATAATAATAATAAAAATTATTAAATAATGTTTAAATAAAAATATTGTGAAAATAATTAAACCACTCTATAAATTGATTTTTTTTCTTTTGCATTTCTATCTGAGTAGCAACAGAAAGTAAAGTGCAACACTTTTGAGTTTATGGTTCTTAATTTGTGGCAACAAAGGCTATCGAGGAAACCTAAAAGCCACTGCCAGGCTTCATTCAGGTCCAGAACATGATTTCTCCCTGAGAGCGATTCCCAGACTTTTTCATGAGACAATGCCTGTCATCGGCATTTAATGATTCTCCATATTTTCAAGTTTAATACGTCAGAAATTTCTATTTTACTAGAGGAGAGACTGGATACAAGGCAATGTGCAGAAGATTAGCTAGAATAGACCAACAAATAAGCCAACGAATAAGTTAATGAGTGACTAGTATCTGCGCTGAAGGGCTTTGTTATTAAGTTGCTGAGAAATGTTTAATAAGCAAATGGTTATGAGAACATATGAAACCTGTAAATGGTACACAAGTGTTACTAAACCGTATGGCCTGGCAACATTCTGTTTGAAGTTATTTTAGTTCATCATAATCCACAGTTAACATAGTTTATCTTCATTATCCCTAATAAACATTAAATAAGAAAGGTAAGACTTTAGTTTGCTCATCTGTCTGAAAAACAGAATGTAACTCTGTCATATAACTGACTTGAAGCAAATTATTCTCCAAAACCTCCAGTTTAATGCTCTACATTACAATAAGAATAAATTGGAAACAAATAAGAATATTCATAACTAAAGTAATTTAATGAAAAAGTAATTTTCATCTTTAAAAAGGGCCAGGATTATATGTTATCCTGATGACCTAAAAGACATATTTTGCAAATTCTGTAAAGATTGACTGAGCTAGATCTGTGAAGTGCTCCACAGGTGCTACTGACTGCTACTTCAAGGAACTCTCAGTAGACACCTTTCTCATCTGGGAAAGGGTGACAGGACAGCATGTTAAAGATTAAACATTAAAGGTTAAAGACTACAGTATCGACAAGGCTCAGCTTACAAATGGGGACTTCTCAGAAAAGAAACTATCAAAAATTATAGCTAAAGATTTGCAGCTAACAGAAACCTATTCAAAACAAAGCCGTCATATGTGGGTGTGCAATTTCTCTAAGAGCGCCCCATCCCCATTATCTCCCATCTGTGAACACGTGCATCTTCTAGAATTACCTGCTGAATACGGGCTGCTGGGATTTCCCCAGGCTTCCCACATGGCCTCGGTCATGGCCTGGATAACTTCTGGCTCCAGGGGAGTGGTTGCATTATAGTCCATATAAACTTTCCTGAAGGAAAGAAAGCAAAGACACCCATTAAGGAAAAGGTGATGGCATATGGGAAATACGGCTGCTCTGTGTCTATCCCATCAGCAAGGGCAAATAATGTCAAGGGCACGGCGGTCCTCTGCGTAAGCACTGCAGGCATCCACAAGCTGCACTTGGGAATCTCCAGATCCGCACTACTTATGGAAAATGTATGCATAATTTCTAATAATCTAGTTTTTGTCAATTTCTTTTATAATTGATAGGACTTGGATTTTCATTCAGGTTTTCAAAATTTCTTTCTAGCAAGGTGCAGTGGATCGTGCCTGTAGTCCCAGCCACGGGGGAGGCTGAGGCGGAATGACCTCTTGAGGCCAGAAGTCTGAGGCTGCAGTGAGCTATGATGGTGCCTATGCATAGCCACTACACTCCAGCCTGGACAACACAGCCAGACCTAGTCTCTAATAACAAACACTCTTTCTACCCTTTGGTAGGATTAATGGTCTGCTGGGCCCAGATTACCCATCTGACTGCTGTAAAGGGCAGATCACCAGCCTCTTCCTTATGGAAGGAGGGGAACAGCAGCACATTCCCAAGGGAACTTTCCTGTCTGCTGTTTTAACTTCATCAGAGGTTCGCCTTATTTCCCCACACCCATTTTTGCGATGGCTGTGGGGCTGGTGGTGACCTGGGCTTCTCCCTGGGGCAGGTGAACTTTGGCCCCAGACCTTGCACTTTCAGTTTCTTTGCCCAGAAAGACTACATGCCCTGCCCCTACCTTACTTTTTTAGGTCTTTGTTCCAACTTAGTCCTCTTGTGAGACTCCCTGCCCCGCAGCTCTGTTTAAAACTACAGCTGGCTGGGCGCGGTGGCTCAGGCCTATAATCCCAGCACTTTGGGAGGTCAAGGCAGGCGGATCACTTAAGGTTAGGAGTTTGAGACCAGCCTGGCCAACATGGTGAAATTCCATCTCTACTAAAAATGCAAACATTAGCCCTACTAGGGAGGCTGGGGCAGGAGAATTGCTTGAACCCAGGAGGTGGAGGTTGCTGTGAGCCGAGATCATGCCACTGCACTCTAGCCTGGGCAACAGAGTGAGACTCCATCTCAAAAAAAATAAATAAATAAAAATAAATAAACCCACAAAACTGCAGCCACCTATGTCCCTCCCTCCCCAGCCTCCAGGTCACCTTCCCGCCTTCCTTTCCAGGCAGCACCACCATCTGACACACTAGACTTGCTCCCTTACTGTCTACCTTAATAGAGTGACAGAAGTATGGCTCATGGGCATGGGGGCTCTGTTTTTCTCATTGCCCTGTCACCAATGCTGAAGCCCATGTTTGCCACACAACAGGGGCCTGATTTTTATAAGATGAGAAAATAAATGCCACAGAAAGTACAAATTCCCTGAAAGATCCCTCACTAAGTAAAATTTATCTGTATATCTTTTTACTAATATCCAAAACCTTCGAAAGCCTTTAGAAAAATGTGTAGTAGTAGTCCTGCCTGATATTAATTTACCTAGTTTTTAAATAAAAAGTGCTTACACCAATCCACATGAAAACCCAGATACAATGACTAACTATGGCTGTTAAGCCACCGAGTGTGGACAGAATGTGCATTAGTTGTAATGAAGCATCTTTTCTGTTCAAAATCACTCAACAGGCTGTGCCCTGTGGCTCACGCCTGTAATCCGGGCACTTTGGGAGGCCAAGGCGGGCAGATCACCTGAGGTCAGGAGTTCAAGGTCAGCCTGGCCAACATGGCGAAACCCCATCTCTACTAAAAATACAATAAAATTAGCTGGACGTGGTGGCACGTGCCTGTAATCCCAGCTACTTGGGAGGCTGAGACAGGAGAATCGTTTGAACCCAGGCAGTGGATGTTGCAGTGAGCCAAGACTGCACCACGGCACTCCAGCATGGGTGACAGAGTGAGACTCCATCTCAATTAAAAAAAAAAATCACTCAATAGGTACAAGGCTTTGACAAGTTTGACTTGCCATCCTTTACCACTCTGGTACTAGTATTAATAGTCCTAGGAATCCCCCAGCCCGGCTTGACTTTGCATGTGTCCTTAAATCTGTTTTTCTTTCCTATAAATAAGCATCCAAAGTACCTTAGGCTAGCTGGTGTTTGTTGAGCGACTATAGCTCTTCAATCTGCTACTGGGCTGAACAAATCTATGGCTCGAATTTCAGATTAATACTTTACACATTCCTTTGCTTCATTATTTGCTGCTTCCTTAAAATGCTATCAGTATTGCATGAGCAGGCTCAAGTTTGTTAGCTTCATAACTAAAAAATAAAAAGTCTTGGGAATCTCGCTCCACTGATTCCCTAGGGGATATTTTCCCAGATCCCTTCACTTTGTTCCAACCAAGGTAGAATGCCAAATGTGTGTGCTTTAGGCCTGGACCCCTCATATCCTAAGCATGGGTAGCGAATGAGCTCACAAAAATGAAAAAGAGGGGTCTGGAAAGAGAAGACACACAAACCGGAAAATGCATACCCCTGCCTCCTGCCTTTCTCGGACTTAACTAGTCTGGACACCACGTGCTCCGGGTCTCTGCGCTTCTCAGCGGTGGCTTTCCCCAGTTTCCTGCGGCTGGGCCAGTAGCCTAGGAGAACCCTTGATTCCCTTTCACCTGTCCCAGTGCACAAGCTTCCTACCAACGCATCCGTTTCTGGGTGCACACCACATCTCCCTCCTAGGTGGCTACAAGATCCCCAACTGGCTTCCCGGCTTCCTCTCGTCCCACGCCTACCCGCGCCCCTACCTTCTAGGAAGCAGCCAGAAGGGCTCCTTCAAAACACTTAAATTGCATCGCCCCGTGATCAACCTCCGAGGCCCCATAAGTCTCCGAATGAACCCCAAAGTTCTTCCCGGGCTCAGGGGCTCTGCCGGGTCACCTCCGACAAGTTCCCTGCCCTTCGCATCTGCTGTACCCTCTTCCTGGCAGGCTCTGCTTCCCCAGAACCTGCAAACCTCACCCCTGGAAGTCACTCGGGTTTCGGCCCCAAATTCACCTCTCCGTGGGCCCTTCCGGGGCCACAGCTCGCACCTGCTCCTCCTCGAAGCTCGCATCCCTGACTTAGGCCGACCTCGCGGACATCCCCGCGCGGGACGCCCCACGCGAAAGCGGCCACAGGCCGGCAGCCCCCTTCGTCCTCCCGCGCGGGACAATCGGCGACGGGCGCCGGCCGCTCCCCGCCCCTCTCCTGAAGGCGCGCACCTCTCCGGCGAGTTGTGTTTCCCGCAGCCGCTGGGCTTACTCGCCGCGGGTGCCGGCGCACCCCTCCCCGGCGCCACGGCCGCCTCCATCTCCGCCCCACTGCTGCCGGGTATACAGCCTCCTTCCCGCGGAGCGCTACAAGTCCCGAGCGCCGGGGCGGAAGCGGGGCCGCGACGCCCGGGCGCGCCCGGATTGGCTGAGCGAAGCACCCCCAGCCAATCCGCCCGCTTCACAGGGGCGCCGAGCCCCCAGCGGGGAGGCGGGGCTGCGCGGGGTCAGGTGACGGGTGGGGGCGGGGCATAGCGCGTCACAGAGCTTCCCGGGAACTGGGCACGAGGAGCCGCGTCTCCTGGGCAGGCGGATCCCCGCACTTTCACTTCCGGGGGAGCCCCATGACCTTCGCTGTCTGGGGCAGGGCCGCCTTCGGGCCGCGGCCGGTTAGTCGGCGGCTGGACCTGAGGATCAGAGGCGGCTGGGCAGTCCTGCGGATGCCTCCCTGTAGCCTCATGAGCGCGGGACCGTGCGCTCCGGGAGAGCCGGGGCCGCGCGGCCTTGTTCGCCGCGAACCCTCGAGGGGAAGTGCCGGGACCCCGGGGGTCTCCCGCAGGCCACCCTGGATGATGAGCAGGTCCGCTGGACCTGCGCGTCCGTTAGTCGGAGCGGCTCCATAGGGGACCTGGATGGCGTGAAGTTAGAGTCACGCATCGAGGATGGACTTGAGGGGATCTGGAGTAGAGGATGGGAGGGCATTGAGAAAATAGGGCCAGAGATGAGGGACTCTAAATGGGCGTGGAAACGCAGGAAAGATTAATTCAAGATCTGTTTAGGCCGTTAAATAGGAATTGGGGCATGAGGGACAGGAAGGAATCAAGGATTAGACAAGTGACTGGGAAGATGTTAGTGCCTTTATCTGGGTAAGAGGGAACACGGGAGGGGGAAAGATGATGGGTTGAGCTTTGGACATGTTGAGTTGTCTGTGAGACAGTCACAAGTGTAAACATCCACCATTCAGGTGTCCTGCCAACCATTAAGAAAAGTCAGTTGTGAAAGTGGTAAAAATGAGCAAAAATCCCTGAACTCTCATGAAGGCATCCTACCATCACTTTTTTTTGTTTTTTGTTTTTGTTTTTTTGGCATAATAGTGTCTAACTTTGACCCTTGAACTATGCCAGGCAGTGTTCTAGGTATTTTTCGTGTGTTCACTAATTTAATCTTGATGATTAACCCAGTCCGGTAGGTATTTATATATGAGGAATCCAAGATACAGAAAGGCATCTTGCCCAAGTTCACACTAGTAGTAGTTGGAGCCAAAACTCGGTTTCAAGCATGCTTTGCCAAGGGGTTGAATTTTAATTGGCTTTTCATGGGCTTTCTCTATTTTATGTCCTGTTGGGGTCCAGAATAACTTGACTTTTCCAGCACAGCAAATCTGCACATTTCTGGACTCATTCTCTCTCATTCTTCCCTATAAACGCAGCTCATTTCTTGCCAAATGCAGCCAATAGTAAAGGGCCCACCAACATTTAAGAAGCAAATGGATGCACAGGAGCATGAGAACAGTCAAAAGAGGAGGAAAGGAAAGGGAATTGAGAAGGAATGTCAAAAAAGCCAAGAAGACAGATAATAGTGTAAAGTGTGGCTGAGAGGCAATCCGAAGTCTACTGTGCGTACCAATTAGGAGGCACTGATAAACTAGCAAGAGGCATGGAAGTCGTGGGAGAGGCATGGAAGTTAGAATGCAAAGATGGGATATGAAAAAATGAAGAATGCAGTCAACTCTTAAAACGGTTGAGAAAGGAGGAATTAAAAAGGCGTATAAGACTACAGGCAAGCTGGGTGCGGTGGTTCACGCCTGTAATCCTAGCACTTTGAAAGGCTGAGGTGGGCGGATCACCTAAGGTCAGGGGTTTGAGACCAGCCTGGCCAACATGGCAAAACTCCGTCTCTACTAAAAATACAAAAATTAGCTGAGTGTGGTGGTGCATGCTTGTAATCCCAGCTACTGGGAAGGCTGAGGCAAGAGAATCACTTGAACCCGGGAGGTGGAGGTTACACAGTGAAGTTGAAACCATGCCACTGCACTCCAACCTGGGCAACAGAGTGAGACTCCGTCTCAAAAAAAAAAAAAAAAGAAGATTAAGAGTAAATAGAGACTGAACATGTTCATAGGCTAAAGGGAGGTAGCTAACAGGACATGCAAGAAAGAGGAGCCAAAGTCCTGGAGGAGATGATAGGGGATGAAGTTAAGAGTAAAGGTGGCTAGGGAAGTTGATAGGCATGGGGAGAATTCATTCTCTAAATCTGTTTGGAAGGCTGTAAGGATAGGAGCCCAAGGACAATGGACAAGGTGACGATTCATCCCAAGCACTCCTTGGGCCACTTAGGCAGCAATAAGGTTTGTGTTTCCAGGTGAACATAGTGAGTGTAGTGGTGGAGTCGGACAAGATAGTGTCCAACATGGCTGATGATACCCAGAAGGAACTGAGTACAAACATATAGAAGCCCAGGTGCTGAGGTAGCCCAGCTGAAAACAGTTTAGGGTGCAACATGCAGCAGCAGCTACCACCATTCCAAGTATACTGGTCACACATGCAACAGATGACCTACCAAGATGTCTCTAATACAAACACAAGTGCCCCATAGTGGCAACATTTGAGGAATGCCATCTCCATGAAGATAGTGAGAGGTGACAGCGTGCTGGCAGCCCTCGCTGGCTCTGGGTGCCTACTCTGCCTGGGCTCCCACTTTGGCGGCACTTGAGGAGCCCTTCAGCCCACTGCTGCACTGTGGGAGCCCCTTTCTGGGCTGCCCAAGGCTGGAGCCGGCTCCCTCAGCTTGCAGGGAGGTGTGGGGGGAGAGGCACGACTGGGAACTGGGGCTGCGCAGGGCGCTTGCGGGCCAGCTGGAGTTCCGGGTGGGCGTCGGCTTGGCGGCCCCGCACTTGGAGCGCTGGCTGGCCCTGCTGGCCCCAGGAAATGAGGGGCTTAGCACCCGGGCCAGCAGCTGCAGAGGGTGTACCTCGTCCCCCAGCAGTGCCGGCCCACCTGGGCTGCGCTGGATTTCTCGCCGGGCCTTAGCTGCCTCCCTGCAGGGCAGGACTCGGGACCTGCAGCCCGCCATGCCTGAGCCTCCCCAGCTCCATGGGCTCCTGCTCAGCTGGAGCCTCCCATACGAGCGCTGCTCCCTACTCCACGGCAGCCAGTACCATTGACCGCCCAAGGGCTGAGGAGTGCGGGCACAGGCAGCTCCACCTGCGGCCCTGGTGCGGGATCCACTGGGTGAAGCCAGCTGGGCTCCTGAGTCTGGTGGGGACTTGGAGAACCTTTGTGTCTAGCTCTGGGATTGTAAACGCACCAATCAGCGCCCTGTCAAAACAGATCACTAGGCTCTCTGTAAAATGGACCAATCAGCAGGATGTGGGTGGGGCCGGATAAGAGAATAAAAGCAGGCTACCCGAGCCAGCAGTGGCAACCCGCTGGGGTCCCCTTCCACACTGTGGAAGCTTTGTTCTTTCACTCTTTGCAATAAATCTTGCTGCTGCTCATTCTTTGGGTCCACACTGCTTTTATGAGCTGTAACACTCACCGTGAAGGTCTGCAGCTTCACTCCTGAAGCCAGCAAGACCACGAACCCACCGGGAGGAACGAACAACTTCAGACGCACCGCCTTAAGAGCTGTAACACTCACACGCCGCCTTAAGAGTGAAGGTCCGCAGCTTCACTCCTGAGCCAGGGAGACCACGAACCCCACCAGAAGGAAGAAACTCCAAACACATCCGAACATCAGAAGGAACAAACTGGACACGCCACCTTTAAGAACTGTAACACTCACCGCGAGGGTCCGTGGCTTCATTCTTGAAGTCAGTGACACCAAGAACCCACCAATTCCGGACACAATAGCACACGCACCAAATAGAATTCTCACCTAAGGGAAAAAGTTAATAGAGCTATCAGAGTAGGTCTCCAATACAGCAAGGTCTTGAGACAAATGGGTATTTTATTTAAAAAAAAAAAAAAAATAGGCTGTCAGGAAACAAGAACAAACAATGAAAAGAGATACTGGACATTAATAATTGAAGTTTAAAACCTCAATATGAGTTGTCAGGTGTTGGGGGAGGAAAAGATGCATAGGCAGAGAACAGAATTTTTAGGGCAATGAACTATTTTGTATACTATAATGGTGGATACATGTAATATATTTGTCAAAATTCACAGAAGATACAACACCGAGAATGAATCCTGATGTAAACTATGGACTACGGGTGATGATGTGTCAATGAAGGTTAATCAGTTGTTAACAAAAGTACCACAGTGGATCTTGATAGTGGAGGAGGTTGTGTACATGTGCACAGGCAGGGGATATATGGTAACTGCTCAATTTTCAAGTGAACCTAAAACTGTTCTAAAAAATAAGGTTTATTGTTTTTTTTTTAGAACCCCCAATAGATGGGTTGAAGAACAGATTAGGCATAGCTGAGGAGTGAATTCGTGAACTGGCCCTAGGAATTCTCTGATTATTGCTCAAAAGGATAGAGATGGAAAATATGAAATAAAATCGTCCATTGAATACGGTGATTCTCAAGCAGGGGTGATTTTTCCTTCCAGGGGTCCTTTGGTCATATCTGGAGACAATTTTGGTTGCCATAACAGGAGCTGTGGTGCTTCTGGGCTGTAGTGAGTGAGGCTATTTATACTACTGAGCATCCCCCACAATAAATTATTAGCCCCAAGTGTCGCCAGTGCCAAAGGAGAGAAACCCTGATGTGGTTCCACGTTTCCATTTGGTATCATTTCTTCTGCCAGAGGACTTTGTAGTGCTAGTCTGCTGGTATGCTTCCTTCAGCTTCTGTACACATGAAAACTCGTTATTTTGCCTTCATATTTGATATGTTCCTTAGATCTAGAATTCTGGCTTGAGTTTTTTCTTTCAGCACTTTAGTTACTTCTCCAATATTTTGCTTGTATTGTCTGCATGAGACATCTGTTGTCACCCTTATCTTTGTTCCTCTATATGTTGTCTCTTTGTTTCCTTCCTGCTTGCTTTGAATATTTTGCTCTGGCCAGGCACAGTGGCTCATGCCTGTACTCCCAGCACTTAGGGAGGCAGAGGTGGGAGGACAGATTGAGCCCATGAGTTCCAGACCTGCCTGGGCAGTATAGCGAGATCCCATTCTTCACAAAAAATTTAAAAAAGTATTTAAAATATTTTGCTCTGTCACTGATTTTGAGCAGTTTCATTATGAGACTTCATTATGGAGTAGCATTCTTCATGCTCTTGTGCTTTGGGTTTGTTGACCTTTTTAGACCCATTGGATTAGAGTGTTTATCAATTTGGAAAAGTTTTCTTTTCAAATATTTCTTTCTCCCCTGCTTCTTTGGGGATTCACAATTACAAGTTATCTCACAGCTCATGAAGTTCTTATGGGGGGAGAGGTTCCCAGTTTTTCCCTTTATTTTGGATTGTCTTCGTGGCTCTATCTTGAAGTCCATGTTTCTTTCGCAACATATAAGCTGCTGTTAAACCCTTCCAGTGTCTTTCTCTATTTTTTTTTTTTTTAGATGGAGTCTCTCTCTGTCTCTTAGGCTGGAGTGCAGTGGCGTGATGTTGGCTCACTGCAACCTCCGCCTCTCGGGTTCAAGTGATTCTCCTGCCTCAGCCTCCCAAGTAATTGAGATTACAGGCATGCGCCACCACGCCCAGCTAATTTTTGTATTTTTAGTAGAGACAGGGTTTCTCCATGTTGGCCAGGCTGGTCTCAAACTCCTGACCTCAGGTGATCCCCCTGCCTTGGCCTCCCAAAGTGCTGGGATTACAGGTATGAGCCACCGAGCCCAGCCTGTAATATTTAATTGAATGTTAGGCATAGTATATTTTCTCTGGTGGGTATTTTTTATTTTTAGACAAGAGTCTTGCTCTGTCACCCAGGCTGGAGAGCAGTGGCATGATCTCAGCTCACTGCAACCTCCTCCCAGGCTCAAGCAATCCTCCCATCTCAGCCTCCCAACTAGCTGGGACTACAGGTGCATGCCACCACACCTGGCTAATTTTTGTATTTTTTGTAGAGATGCGGTCTCACCATGTTGCC
The DNA here is from genome assembly GCF_028878055.3 of Symphalangus syndactylus. Lineage (NCBI taxonomy): Eukaryota > Metazoa > Chordata > Mammalia > Primates > Hylobatidae > Symphalangus > Symphalangus syndactylus. The sequence continues at coordinate 142,611,113 of NC_072430.2, read as the reverse complement.
CAGGCTGGTCTCCTGTGCTCAAGCCATCCTGACCTCTGCCTTAGCCTCCCAAAGGGCTGGGATTACAGGCATGAGCCACCACTCCTGGCCTGGATATATATTTTTAATTAAAAATTGTATTGAGATCATTTTGGGATTACAGACATGAGCCACAACTCCTGGCCTGGATATATATTTTTAATTCAAAATTTTATTGAGATCATTGTAGATTTACATGCAGATGTAAATAAATGAAAGAGATCCTGGCCAGGCGCGGTGGCTCACGCCTGTAATCCCAGCACTTTGGGAGGCAGAGGCAGATGAATCACCTGAGGTCGGGAGTTCGAGACCAGCCTGACCAACAAAAATACAAAAATACTCTCTACTATACAAAAAACTATACAAAAATACTGTCTCTACTAAAAATACAAAAAATTAGCCAGGTATGGTGGTGCATGCCTGTAATCTCAGCTACTTGGGAGGCTGAGGCAGGAGAATCACTTGAACCCGGGAGGCGGAGGTTGCAGTGAACTGAGATCGCACCACTGCACTCCAGCCTGGGCAACAAGAGTGAAACTCTGTCTCGAAAAAAAAAAAAAAAAAAAAAAAAAAGATCCTTTACCCAGCTGTCCACAATGATTAACATCTTGAAAACTATAGTATAACATTACAACCAGGGCCAGGCGAGGTAGCTCATGCCTGTAATTCCAGCACTTTGGGAGGCCGAGGTGGGTAGGTCACGAGGTCAGGAGTTCGAAACTAGCTTGGCGAATATGGTGAAACCCCGTCTCTACTAAAAATACGAAAATTAGCCAGGCGTGGTGGCGTGTGCCTGTAGTCCCAGCTACTCGGGGGGCTGAGGCAGAAGAATCACTTGAACCCGGGAGGCAGAGGTTGCAGTGAGCCGAGATCACCACTGCACTCCAGCCTGGGCAACAGAGCAATACTTTATCTCTCTCTCTCTCTCTCTCTCTCTCTCTATATATATATATATATATATATATACACACACATATATATACACATATATATACATATATATATACACACACACATATATATACACATATATATACATATATATATACACATATATATATACATATATATATATACACACATATATATCTCACAACCAGGATATTGACATATTGACATTGATATAATTCATTGTTTTTCCTCAGCTTTACTCATTTGTGGGGTGTTTAGCCCTATCCAATTTTTTGATGTGTACATTTGTGTATCCACTATCACAATCAAGACACATTTCCGTCATTACAGGGATCCTTGTATTAGTCTTAAAAACAAATCCACCCCCTCCTCCTGCCCATTCCTGTCTCTAACTCCTGCTAGCCACTAAACTCTTGTGTTTCTAAAATTTTGTTTTTCCAAATGTGTTATATAAACAAAAACATACAGCATGTTACTTCTTCAGATTTTTTTTTTTCCTCAGTGTAATTCCTGGAGACTGGTCCAAGTTGCTGTGAATAGCTTATTGCTGTTCACTGCTGAGTAGTATTCCAGGGTATGTGTGTACCACAGTTTGATTAACCATTCACAGGTTGAAGGACACCTGGGCTGATTCCAGATTACAGCTGTTACAAATAAGGCGACTATAAACATTGGTGTAAAGGTTTTTGTGTGAACGTTAAGTTTTCATTTCTCTGGGATAAATGGTCAAGAATGTAGTAGCTGGGGCATACAGTAATTGCATGTTCACTGTAATGACTCAGCAACTGAAATTTCCAACTATGACTGCAGATTTGTCTGTCTCCTTTCAGCTCTACCAGTTTTTACTTCATGCGTTTTCCGAGTCTGATGTTGGTAAAGGCACATGTAGGACTGTCTGGTGGTGAATCTTCTGTTATGTAATATCCGTCTTTGTCTCTGCCAATTTTCTTTGCTCTGAAGTCTAAGTGATCAGATATCAATATAGTCACTGCTGCTGTTTTTTAAATTAAATTCCGCATATCTGTTTTCATCCTTTCAATCTACAAATGTTTTTTATTGATGGGAGTTTCTACTAAACAATATAATTGAGTTGTGCCTTTTAATCCACTCTGCCAATCTTTGACTTAAGAGAATTACTGATATGTTAGCTCTTAAATCTACCGTTTTGTTTGTTTCATCTGGTTTTCGGGCTATATCTCTTTACTTGCCTTCCTTTGGGTTACCTGAACAGTTTTCAGTATTCTGTCTTGATTTCTTTATACTGTTTTCAAAAACTGAGATATAATCCACATACCATAACCTTCACCCTTTTAGAGTACACAATTCAGTGGATTTTCATCTATTCCCAAGGTTGTGCAACCATCACCATTAATTCCAGAATATTTTCAACACCCCAAAAAGAAATAACTGTGCTCATTAGTATTCATTTTCCATACCCTAGCAACCAATAAACTTTTTTTTTTTTTTTGTAAGATGGAGTCTTGCTTGTTGCCCAGCCTGGAGTGCAGTGGCTCGATCTCGGCTCACTGCAACCTCTGTCTTCCGGGTTCAAGCAATTCTTGTGCCTCGGCCTCCCAAGTAGCTGGGATTACAGGCGTGTGCCACCATGCCCAGCTAATTTTTGTATTTCTAGTAGAGACAGGGTTTCACCACTAGCCAGGCTCTTGTATTTAGGTCTTTAATTCATTTGACTTAATCTTTGTATTATAATATACGACATGAGGTAAGAAAAGACAATTCTTTCTACCATTGAATTGTCTCGATACTCATCAAATATTGATTGACTGTAGGCCAGGTGCAGTGGCTCATGCCTGTAATCCCAGCACTTTGGGAGGCCGAGGTGGGTGGACTGCTTTGAGCTCATGAGTTCGAGACTAGCCTAGACAACACGGTGAAACCCTGTCTTTACAAAAAATACAAAAATATCAGCCAGGTATGGTGGCGCATGCCTGTAGTCCCAGCTACTCGGGAAGCTAAGGTGGAGGATGGCTTGAACCTGGGAGGCCAGAGGTTGCAGTGAACTGAGATCGCACCACTGCACTGCATCCTGGGCAACAGAGCCAGACCTTGCCTCAAAGAAAAAAAAAATCAATTGATCAAGTCAGGCATAGTCCCAGATACTCAGGAGGCTGAGGTGGGAAAATCCTTTGAGCCCAAGAGTGCAAGTCTAGCCTGGACAACATAGTGAGGCCCCTATCACTTGAAAAAAAAAACTCAACTGACCATAGATGTACAGGTTTATTTCTGGACTCAGATAATCTATGAATCTATACATCTCTCCTTATGACACTGTCTTGATTACTATGACTTTATAGTTAAGCTTTGAAATCAAAAAGTGTGAGTCCTCTAGATTTGTCCCTTTTCAGGATTGTGTTGGCTATTCGGGGCCCCTTAAATTTTCTCAAGACTGTTAGGATTAGCTTGAGAGGGTTTGCACTAAATCTGTACGTTTATTTAGTGTATTAGTCCTTTTTCATGCTGCTGATAGACATACCAGAGACTGGGCAATATACAAAAGAAAGAGGTTTAATGGACTTACAGCTCCATGTGGCTGGGAAGGCTTCACAATCATGGTGGAAGGCAAGGAGGAGCAAGTCACATCTTACATGGATGGCAGCAGGCAAAGAGAGAGATTATGCAGGGAAACTCCCCCATATGAAACCATCAGATCTTGTGAGACTCACCCATCACCACAAGGCCAGCACAGAAAAGACCTGCCACCATGATTCAATTACCTCCCACCGGGTCCCTCCCACAACACGTGGGAATTTGAGATGAGATTTGGGCGGGGACACAGCCAAACCATATCATTTAGGGAGTATTGTCATCTTAACAATATTAAGTCTTGCAAAACAAACACAGAATGGCTTTCCATTTATTTGTCTTCAGTTTCTTCCAGTGGTATTTTGTAGTTTTTGTCTCTAAGTCTTGTTTCTTTTATTAAATGTATGACTAAGTATTTTTTATGCCATCACAAATGGAATTGCTTTTCTTATTTTCATTTTTAGATTGTTCATTGCTAGTGATTACAGTATACTGAACTTATATATTACAACCTGGGAAAAGCAGTTTTGTCCTCAGTGAGCTCTAACTCAAGTCAAATACAGCCTTGCAAGTGGGGTTTTTCATGGAACTACAAGATTTGTTAAATGACACATTTCTCAGCTGGGCGACATGGCTCATGCCTGTAATCCCAGCCCTTTGGGAGGCTGAGGCGGGCGGATCACCTGAGGTCAGGAGTTTGAGGCCAGCCTGGCCAACATGGTCAAACCCCGTCTCTACCAAAACTACAAAAATTAGCAGGGTGTGGTGGCATGCACCTGTAGTCCAGCTATTTGGGAGGCTGAGGCAGGGGAATCACTTGAACCTGGGAGGCGGAGGTTGCAGTGAGCTGAGATCATGCCACTGCACTCCAGCCTGGGCAACATAGCAAGAAAAGGACACATTTCTCCAGGAATGAGGCTTTGAAGGATCTCCAGCCGTGTTCTGCTCCCTCCAGTGGTGTCCAGGCTGTGCATCTGCACTGTGAATGTGTTTAAGGCTACTGTGGAGTTTGAGGATGTGAAAGAGGGATAGTGAGCCAGGCATGGCGGCTCACAGATGTAATTCCAGCACTTTGGGAGGCCAAGGTGGGTAGATCACCTGAGGTCAGGAGTTCAAGACCAGCCTGACCAACATAGAGAAACCCCGTCTCTACTAAAAATACAAAATTAGCCGGGCATGGTGGCGCATGCCTGTAATCCCAGCTACTCAAGAGGCTGAGGCAGGAGAATTGCTTGAACCCGGGAGGCAGGAGGTTGAGGTGAGCCGAGATCATGCCATTGTTCTCCAGTCTGGGCAACAAGAGCAAAACTCTGTCCAAAAAAAAAAAAAAAAAAAAAGAAAAAGAGAGGAATAGCGTAAGTTAAAAATGCCATAAACCTCTGTTGTTAATGAGATTTATATATTTTTCTTGAGTAAATGCTCTGGATTGCTTCAAGCCTAAGGTTAATTTCCAGAGCTATAAAAAGGTGACTGATAATTTTTTACTAGTTTTGTTACTTTTATGGAAGAGAACATTTTAAGAAGTTCTTGGCTGGACGCAGTGGCTCACGCCTGTAATCCAAGCACTTTGGGAGGCTGAGGCAGGCGGATCACTTTAGGTTAGGAGTTCGAAACCAGCCTGGCCAACATGGTGAGACCCTGTCCCTACTAAAAATAGAAAAATTAGCCAGGCGTGGTGGCACATGCCTGTAATCCCAGTTACTCAGGAGGCCGAGGCAGGAGAATCGCTTGAACCCAGAAAGCGGAGGTTGCAGTGAGCTGAGATCAAGCCACTGCACTCCAGCCTGGGTGACAGAGCGAGACCCTATCTTAAAAAAACAAAATAAGTTCTTTGCCAATTTCACTGATATCATTTCTATTCATACTGTCTCTTAGTGTGTCTCTGTAGTTTCCTAAGTGGCTCTGGTATTACAATATACATATATGACTTATTAAGTCTACTAGTGTCAACATTTTACCACTTCTAATGAAATAAGGAAATCTTACTTGCATTTAATTTTATTCCTTTTTTTTTTGTTTTTTCCCAAGACAGAGGGTCTTGCTGTTGGCCAGGCTGGAGTGCAGTGGTGCAGTCATAGCTCACTGTAACATCTAACTCCTGAGTTCAAGTCATCTTCCTGCCTCACCCTCCTGAGTAGGTATGACTACAGGCGTACACCACTATGACCGGCTAATTTTTTTTTTTTTTTTTTTTTTTTGAGACAGAGTCTCACTCTGTCACCCAGGCTGGAGTGCAGTGGCGCAATATCGGATCACTGCAAGTGCCGCCTCCCAGGTTCACGCCATTCTCCTGCCTCAGCCTCCCGAGTAGCTGGGACTACAGGCGCCTGCCACCACACCTGGTTAATTTTTTTGTATTTTTAGTAGAGACGGGGTTTCACCGTGTTGGCCAGGGTGGTCTCAATCTCCTGACCGCGTGATCCACCTGCCTTGGCCTCCCAAAGTGCTGGCATTACAGGCGTGGGCCACCACACCTGGCCCCATGACGGGCTAACATTTTAGAGATGGGGTCTTGCTTGTTGCCCATGCTGGTCTCAAACTCCTGGCCTCAAGCAATCCTCTTGCCTCGGCCTCCCAAAGTGCTGGGATTATAGGCATGAGCCACTGCACCCTGCCCTATTTCCTCTACTTTTAAATATCATTGTGTTGAGCATCAGACAGCATGATTTTTAATTTAATCAACACATATGATTTATGAAGATTATTTTATCACTTCTTTTGTTTGAAGAACTTCCTTTAGCTAAACTGTATGGGTAGATTAACTAATTCTTCTTGTTTTATTTCATCCAAGAATGTTTTGATTTCACTCATTCCTGAAAGTAAGTTTTGCTGTATATAGAATTCATGGTAGACAGTTATTTTCCTTTCAACACTTATAATACCATGCCATTTCCTTCTGGCCTCCATGATTTCTGAGGAGAAATTCACTGCTTTCAAACTGGTGTCCCCCTATAGGTAATGCATTATTTTCCTCTGGCTGCTTTTAGGACTTTTTGTTTTCAGTTTTTAGACGGTTAACTTATTATTTGCCTTGGCATGGATTTTTTTTTTTTTTTTTTTTTGAGACGGACTTTCACTCTTGTTGCCCAGGCTGGAGTGCAATGGCGTGATCTCGGCTCACCACAACCTCCACCTCCCGAGTAGCTGGGATTACAGGCATGCAGCACCATGCCCAGCTAATTTTTATTTTTAGTAGATACGGGGTCTCTCCATGTTGGTCAGGCTGGTCTCAAACTCTTGACCTCAGGTGATCCACCCGCCTCGGCCTCCCAAAGTGCTGGGATTATGGGCGTGAGCCACCATGCCCAGCCTCTTGGCATGAATTTCTTTGAGTTTATCCTGTGTGGGGGTCACTTAGCTTCATCAATCTGTGTTTCAGTCTTTCCATAACATTTGCAAAGTTTTCACATTTATTGTTTCAAATACTCTTTTTAGTCTTATTCCCTTTCTCCTCTCCTTTTGGAACTCAATAGGAAATGGAATCTTTTGTCATTGTTCCATTGAGGCTTTGTCCTCTTGCATTCCCCCTTTTTGGTTTTTCTCTCTTCGGATTTGGTAAATTCTATTGATCTGTCCTCAGATTTGCTGATCGTATCTTCTGTTATTTCTACTCTACTATTGAGCTCATCCAGTAAATTTTTAAATTTTCTGTCACTGCACATTTTAGTTCAATAATTTCCACTTGGTTTTCTGTAAGTTCTATAACCTTGTAGAGATATTCTATTTTTTTATTTGTCTCAGAACAATTCATTATCAGCTTTCGAAACATTTTTATGATGGGTACTTTAAAATACTTATTAGAAAATTCCATCTGATTTAACTCATGATTAATGTCAGTTTATTGTATTTTCTTATTTAAGTTGCAATTTTCCTGGTTCTTGGTATGATGAGTGATTTTCATTTTTATCTTGGATATTTCTATTATGTTAGGAGATTGTTAATTTAAATCGCTGTCATGAACTACCTGACGTCATGTCTGAAAGCCTGAAAAGCCATAGATATTGTTGGGTTTTTGCTTATTTCATATAGGAGGGTAGATCCAATCCTTGTTACTCAAGCTGCAAGCACAAGTTCCCTCTGTCCTTTCTGTTATCTTCCTTCCGATGGCTTTTGTCTGTTTTCTTCTGCATTCTGGGAGGATTCCTCAAATTTGTCTCTACATCATTGAGCTACTTTCTCAGCATCAATTCTGCCCTTTGCTGTGCACTTTATGATGATGACTTTAGTTTCCTCATCTAATTCTTTTATAGTTTCATTCTGTTTCCTTTTCACTTTGGCCTACTGCCTACTTAGGGCTTTTTTAGTCAAAGGTGCAATTTACTGCATGTTCCTAAACATGTGGATTTTTCTTCCCTAAAAGATTTTTTTTGATTCTACACTTCATTTCCAAAATCATGTTTACCCTTAGAATCTCTGGGATATTACTTCTTCTTTTCTGCAGCATTTTCCCACAGGCTTTACTCAAGCAAAGTAAACTCTGCTCAGCCTTGACATCTGTCAGCTGATGGAAGGGCAGTTACCTTGCCTGGGTGGTGCCAGATGCCATCCTCAGCTATTGCCTGGGCTACTAAGTGCACCCAGCTCCTGGTTGACTGCCACAAGCAGGCTTGCAGCTGGTGTACTGTGCTCTTAAGCTACTACATATTTACTCAACAGCCAAAAATCACATTGTAGTAACCTACTCAGTTACTGCAGCTGGCTAAGGCCTGTACTCCAGATGCTGACTCCTGGGAGAGGCAGGAATACATATGTAAGTGCAGTCCACACCCTTGGTGCTTCTGGAAGCTTGGGAAAGACGAGGATACTCAGAAAGTGTTTGTCTACCTGTAAGAGCAGGAACAGCTTCATAGCAGTGGCACCATATGAACTAACTCTTGAAGGAGTCCCAAGAGGGAGGCTGAGTGTCTTGGAAGAGTGGACCTCATCTCAGAGCATATAAGCACTACTTTGAGGCCAGGGTCTTCAGGGTAGTGGCTGGCAGGGTGGACAGGGGCCCAGTGACAATGGGCTCTGTATGCCAGGCACAGGAATGCTTATTCTGAAGGCAAGAGGAAGAGGTGGAATGGTCAAAGGTGTTTCAGAAACCTCTGTGGCAGTAAAGTGGAGAGTATGTGGGTGAGGAGGCCATCCCCACGGGTTTTAGTCTCACCTGGATGTCTGGCCAGCTCTTCCACATCCCACTGCCCTTCCTACAATGACCATGGTTTCTGTCACATGCCACTGTGATTGGTATGGCAGAGCACACAGCCATGTGAGTGGGATCCACAGAGTCACTGGGCTCCACCTGTGTCTCCTGCTCTATCTGGAGCTCCTTGCCACAGCATTCCCCAGGGAGACAGGTTTTCTCTTTCCAGACTAACTTGAGGTGGAAACCTCTTAGGAACAGGAAACAAGGCTACTGACCCACAGGGCTGCACCCAGCTACAGCTCCTCCACCTCACCATGGGAGGAGAGGAAAGGACACAGGTGAACAGGGTCACTGAGGTTGGAATACATATTTTTAGAAAGGGATATCTGGTAATATCAATGACTGGTTTGAGACAAAGTAATCTTCTAACATTAGGCATCAGGAATGACATACGAGTGATGGGCTGCTAGGAGCGTCATGAGGTTGCACACTGAGGTGATGAAAACCCAACACTGAAAAATGCAACAAATACAGACAGAGGAGGCCTTATAGGCCACAAGAACATCGCCTGGGTATCACCTAATTATCAGAGAAGGGGAAACACCCACACATGAACTGTGGACCAGAGGCCCAAGGAAGAGACAAAATGGAAGTGCTAAGCCACTACAGCTACTATGTAAGTCTCTCCTGGTTACTGTGCCTCCCTGACAAGTATTTACCCCAGTCGGCTGTGCATGGAGGCCCTGTTCACAGAAGTTCTCTTCCCCAGCATGGGGAACTCTTGGAGTAGGCACTGTCATTTCCATCTGGCCCTGACATAAGCTTAAAAAAAAAAAAAAAAAAAAAAAAAGCAGTGACTATACTGGAAGAACTCTGGCTCAGTGAATTTGCCAGTGAGAATCAGCAAGGCCTAAGATGAATTTTTTGAAGTGATCATTCAGTTCTTTATATAACTGTGTGAACAAACAGATATTCTTAACAATGCAGGGTCCCCAAATGCTCCCATCAGTGGGTTTCTTGAAGAACTTTATTTTTTCAAACCACAATTCTTTCAATAAATAAATTTCTGTAACCTATGGAAACCTGGGGTAAGAGAGGTGGCATAGATAGGTGATATAGACACCTCTGAACCAGCCCCTCTCAGCTGTTCAATATTTTTTATTTTAGGCAGGGCTATAGGAGGGAGGAAAGAGGGGAGTGACAGGTTTTCTCATTTTTCAAATTATTCTTTGGCAAAGAACAAGTTAAACATTTTACTAATACTATACATCAACATTTTACTAGACTTATTTTATGAAGAATAGTGAACGTGTAGCAAACTTGAATTTCCAAAGCGAAACATATGGATAAAAGTGAAGGCCAGGTGCGGTGGCTCACACCTGTAATCCCAGCACTTTGGGAGGCCAAGGCGGGCAGACTGTTTGAGCTCTGGAGTTTGGGACCAGCCTGGCTAACATGGTAAAACCCCATCTCTACCAAAAATACAAAAAATTAGCTGGGAATGGTGGTGCATGCCTGTGGTCCCAGCTACTGGGGAGGCTGAGGTGGGAGGATTGCTTGAGTCCAGGAGGTGGAGGTTGCAGTAAGCTGAGATCACACCACTGTACTCTAGCTCCAGCCTGGGTGAGACAGTGAGGCCCCATCTCAAAAAAAGAAAAAAAGAAAGTGAAAACAATCCTGAATTGGTGGTTTACATCTTCTTATTGGAATTCTTACATGAAAAAACACAATCTGCTTGATTTGATTATTGGCAAAAAGGGCGATGTTAACAGGAATATGTGACTTATTTGAAAATCTCTTAGGGAATAAGAAGGTTCTACTTAACAAATGTAAATCAGAATGCACCAGTAGTGCTGTGGGTTTTACAGAAGAAACTGGAACTGATTTTTCACAGCAGTTCTTTAAATAAGTGGGGCTGGGGAGTGGCAGCAGAGCAACCCCAGGAACAGCAAGTGGGGTTTGTTCACTGAAGACTGTGACAGATTTTTGTGATCACCACCGCCTGGGAGTTTGCCCTCTGGGATTTTTTCTTTTTTTGCGGTCTAGAATCCAGCAGAAGGGCTATTCAATCTTTCTGCTGCCATAAGAAAAAAACATGCTGGGTCTATCACCAGATGGCCTCTGAATGGGGCTAGGACTCTGCTGAGACTGGCTTAGCTATGAACACTGTTATGTTCTACACCCCACAAGGTCTTTCCAGACAAGTGTGCAAGTAACTAGAGACATGAAAATATGCACAGGTGCTTTGAATCATGTAAACTGCCAAATACAAAGGTACATGATCCTTTAAAAGAACGGACATTCACAATGTTTCAGCTCCTGAGCAGCCTCTCAGGCCTCTCGTGCTTGGAGACGAGGGCAGGTGAAGACAACCCTAACCCAAGACACTGGCTCCCCGTGGTCCATGGTGGAAACACCACAGATGACGAGTCGTGGGAGAAAAGGCGACGGGCACAGCTGAGATCCATTTTCAATATCTGAATAATACTCTCGCCTTGGCTCCTTAGTAGAGACTGCAAAGGGATGGTCACCTGCTGGTGGTTATTTAGGGGAAGATCAGAGGTAAGATGTGAGGCTTCTGAGAGGCTTACCCTGGAAGTGTTTCCTTCTAGGAGTGCTTGAAAAACATACAGCTTATGCATCAAATTCTAAGCAATAGTCAGAAGGACCCTCTGGAGTCCAGCCAAGAACCAGGATTCAGGAAGCAAAGGTTCTGGATGTCCAATTGGATGTCAGAGCTTCCCAAGAGCTTCACTTCCCCAAGGGCCTGCCCACTCTCACCTATTTCCAGGACTGGCCTTTTGGCCAAGTCTAAGGATTCCCATTCCCTGACAGATCAGAAACTACCAACTAGTACCCGGTTGGTTGGGGGCACATGCGCTGGAGCCAGAAATGTGACTTTGGCCTGTGAAAGAGGGAGGGGAACGCCAAGAAGTCAAAAACTCTGGAAGGAAGCTGGGTCCCACAGTCACCCAACAGATCCCAAGGACCCCACTGGCCAAGGACCCAGGACAACAACAGCTGCTTACTGCAATGGGCTGCATCTGAGTGTGCTCCTAAGATGCGGTGTGTGTGCAAAATATCTCTGGGGGATTTCCACTAGACAGAATTGGATGATTCAGTTATCTGGACATTTTGAAAGAATTGCTTAATCCCTGATGAGCAAAGTGTTTTTCTACTGTGCAGATACTTTGATGTCAGAATAGCTGATATTACCACTTTCAGTGTGGTCCAGAGGGCACACTGTTTTTCATGTACGCTGCATAAACGTTTCCACTGGACAGCAGGCGTTTCTCCCACAGAAGTGCTCTTCTGAAAAGTCCTGCATCAACACCTGCACCACCAGCTGGGGAACTCCAGGGAGCTCGAACAACTACTATGGGATGTGCCCTGACTTGGGCCTGGGACTGGCACCAAGCAGAGAACCTCATTTCCTGGGTCACAGGGGGCAGGAATTAGCTGCTGGCCTCCTGCCCTGCCTAGAGAGGAAGCCTAGTGCTCAGCTGGCAAGTTCCTCCGACACTAGGCAGAGTAAAAGTGTGAAGCTGCAGTACCTCCCTCTCCTAGGCCCTGAGAGGTGGGGATTAATGTGTCTCCTGGACAAGCCCTGAGCTCCTGAGATGCCATAATTCTCTTTATCCAATCTCACCCTTCCTGCTCTGTGTGGCCCATTAGCCAGGGGCCACCCTCAAGTCTAAAGGGTGCAAAGAGGAAGCAAGGCCTACATTCCTCACCTGCTGGGTCTCCGTGACACACTGATCTCACAATCAGAGATTCTATAAAGTAAGAAAAACAAACTAAACCCAGTAGATGGCAGACGGGGAATCCAGAGGTCTAAGGAAGCTGGCAGTTAAATTTGAGAGTGTTAGGCAGGCAGCAAATGAAACTAGACATACATTTATTTTGCGTTTGATTTCACTGGTTCAAATGTCTACATGCTGGAGTAAATCCACTTGCCTCTCTTCAGGGCTCTTCCTCTGCAGTACATTAATCTGGCCAAGGATGGCATATGCCACTGTTGACTCCTGGTCCTCCAAGGCCTAAGAAGCTCACCCCACCGGCAGGGCCTGGAGCCACAGCAAACTGAGAAGAAGGCCACAGGCACAGTCTCAGTGACATCAGACATTGGGCTGATTCCTGAGGCATTGCTCCTGTCTCCCAGGACAGCAGGGTCTGGTGCTCTGATAAGTAGCTACCAGGTCACAATCACATGACCACTGCAGAAGCATCAACCCCAGCTGGTCCAGGCTCCAGCCAGTTTCCTCTGGGCCGCATGTTAGAATGGGCTCCCTGCCTTTTTTTTTGATCATCCAAATCTAGCTTCAAAGGGCTCCAAAACGTCCTCACCACATCTGGACCTGAGAGCAACAGCTGATTTTTAAGAGTCAGATTCTCATTGCATTTGGACAAAATGAATAATGTGCCTTTCATATTTTCTTTGTATTTCTCTTCAATAGTTGCTTGACCCAGCATCTTTCTGTCTGCTCTATACAATGAAAATACAAACTAAATGAGAATAGAAAAAATAATTAAAGCATTGAATTGTACAAATTACAAATCTGTTCCAAAATATACTTACATTAAATAAAATACGCATTTCAATAAGAGATCTACAGTGAATGACTCTATGCATTCTGGGAAGCTTCACAACATCTAGGCAGGGCCAACATTCGTGAAAGAAGCTAAGAGATTTTGCATCCAATCACAGTTTGTAGCGGGTATCTTATTGCCAATCTGCGAGTTACACTGAACACATCATTAGCATCGCTTGTGCAGAAAACCAATTTTGTTTGGGAAAAGGGAAAGCAAGCTCTGGCCTCAATTTTGAGTTCATTACAACTTCTTAAGAATTTCACCAACAGCCTATACAGTACAAGTTCAAAAAAGTAAACATGTTAAGGTAAGCAGACAACTCTTCAGAAGCCCAAACACATTTTCTTGCTGTATTTATGTTGAATTCTCCATCTACAATGAGCAGTCATGAAGATGGTCTTCTTCAGGGCAACATGGTCACAGGACTGGGGCAATCCAGGGGACTGAGAGGGATTATGAGGATGGGAGAGGGGGCTACCTCTTGCTGTTTCACGTTAGAGACAAACTGTAACACAGTCCATGGGCCTGCAATCGTCCCCTTTTATCATCTGGCATAACGTTTGATGTAGTCATCCACTTTATTCCGGAAGTCCTCCTGTGGAGTAACAGCATTGGGGACAGAAAGAACAGGAGGAGTGAGTGAGTGAGTGAAGCAGCGCTTCAGGGACAAGTCAGACCCACCAGCACCAAGGCCCCCTGTGGTCGCCAAGGTGGTAGAAGGACCGGGACCTTGCGGAGTCTGACTGCCATTTCACCACGACCTGGGTGCCTACTGCACCCAAGAAACAGTGCTGGGTAGGCTGAGGGGCGAGCACGTGGAAGGCTTAAGTGGGAGGGACCCTAAGGGGGCGCTTATCCCTCCTCATTTTCCAGATGGGGAAAGTGGAGCCCAGAAAAGTGTGGTTGAGGTCACAAAGCCAAGACTCCTTTGGCCACAATGGGTGTGAGCTACAGCTGCTGCTCTCAGGAAGACCCTTGTTTCTGGATTTGTCTTCCTAGAATGATTTCCCTGGATGCTGCTACCTATTTAAAATGTGCCTGCTCTTCACAGCCCATGTACAGCCCCCCGTCTCTTCTGGGCAGGATTACTACCCTGCCCAGAAGAGAGCTGGGTGTGCCACAGAGCTCCATCCTCATGCATTGAAATGAAGGTGGACAGTGACCAAAGGCGGTGTGGACCTAGGAATCACCCCAGGCCAGTATGGGTGGAACAATCTTCTCAGATCTGGGCCACTGTCAGGTTTGTCCCTGGATCTGGTCTCCCCAAGGTTAGGAGTAAAATCCCATGGGATTGTATGAGCCGTAAGAGTGACTTGGAGCTCTTAACCCTCTCACTCCTACAACACAGCTGCCGGGTCTCAGATGTCCCCGCAGGATCACACTGCTTCGGTCCCATCAATGCCATGCAGCCCCCACTGCACAGGGAACACAGCACAGTTACCACAGTTCTTAGTGGGCATGAGTTCCATTTCCTTAGCTAAGCCTCAGTCTTCCTGTATAAGCGTCAGTCTAACCTGTTTGCTGATTCCACTGCATTATCCCGACACCTGGCAATGTGCAGGGCATACCCTGGCACTTGATGTATACCTTGCTGCTGCCGCGATGCCCTCTTGCAGGGGAGACCCTGCCTGGAGCATGGTCCTGGCCAGCTGGGCACCAGGTGCCTGCCCTCCTGCCACACCTTTACGACCCTTTCCAGGGTGGGCAAGTTCCCAATTTGAAGCTATGGATATGGTCCCATGACTTGCTCTGGTCTCAGGGTGAGAAAGCGGAGTGCTCTGAGTCTACCTAGGTGCCTCTGCCCTGCCATCTGCCCTATTTGTCTACAGGATGGCGTTTGGAGCCTCCCACATGGGCCTTTACCCCGCAACAAAGGGGGGCTGTGCAGAAACCCTGCCTGCCCTTTTACAAAACCTTCTCAAGGCCATTTCCACAGTCCCCAGAGCCAGACAATACTGGCAGCTCACAAGGACCCTGAAAAAGCTTACCGGATGTAAAATGAAGACCCCATAAATGCCCCTGCCTCTCCATGTTGTGGAGGACAAAAGACGCCATGTACTCTTAGTCGCCCTGTTCACCTCAGCCAGCATAGAGCCCGGCGTCCATGCCTGCAGCAGGCCCCATGCTCCAGCCTCTGCTGCCTCCCTCCTCCTCTCCTACTGCAAGGGACACAAAGCACAGGGCCCAAGTGAAAACCACAGACTCTGGAGCCAGACGGAGGTGGGTCCAAGTCCTGGGCTCTGCCTCCAGCGGGCTACTCAATCATGGCGAATCTCAGCTTCCTGGCAGCAGCAAAACGGGGATCATAATGGTATCCGCCCCAAGGGGCTGTCGTGAGAAACAAGTGCACTCTGTGTCAAGTGCATGGAAGTGTGCCTGGCTTCTACTAATTCCATTCCTCTGACGTGCACCAGTCATAATGGCCTCTTTTCTCTGCCCTGAGCTCCACAGCACATTCCTGCCTCAGGGCCTTTGCATTGGCAGCCAAGGTTTTCTGGAGTGCTCCTCTCTCACCACCCGGCCCTCTGTGGCCCCCTCTCCACCTCACATGCTGCGTTTGTTCACCTATTTTTTTTAATTTTAATTTTCATTATTATTATTTTTTTGAGATGGAGTTTCGCTCTTGTTGCCCAGGCAGGAGTGCAATGGCGTGATCTCAGTTCACTGCAACCTCCGCCTCCTGGGTTCAAGCGGTTCTCCTGACTTAGCTTCCCAAGTAGCTGGAATTACAAGTGCCTGCCACCATGCCTGGCTAATTTTTTTATTTTTACTAGAGACGGGGTTTCACCATGTTGGCCAGGCTGGTCTCGAACTCCTGACCTCAGATGATCTGCCCGCCTCAGCTTCCCAAAGTGCTGGGATTACAGGCGTGAGCCACGGCATCTGGCCATGTTTGTTCACCTATGCTCCGCCTCCTCCTGCCGGAATGTGTGCACCACAGGGACAAGGAATGTCATTCCCACAGTCATCCCGAGCTCTTTGCACCTCCCCTGGGACATAAGTGGTCACCAGCCAAATAAGTGACGAACGAGTGGACATAAGGACGCGGCGCTCACCAGCTGTGACTATGACTCCGCACGGAGACTGGGGTGGGGCAGCACTGCTTAGGCTTCATGTGGAGGCATCACTGTTTGGAGATTTTAGGTCCATTTTACTGGGGCTAAAAGTGTACCAGTTGCAAAGTCCTATTTTATACAAATCAGGAATATGAAATCTTATTTCATACAAAGAAAGGTAAAATGGAAGACATCTCTCCACCTGGAGCTATGGGAGTGCCCCTATTGCCATCGCTTTCTATCTGATAAGGCTTGGTCCACAAGGGCTAGTCCTTGCCAGCAACAGCAGACAGGACTGCCGCCACGAATGCCTGCAAGGGGTGGGCCAAGGGGCACATTTGCCCAGGGCTTGTCAGCGCAGTACCAAGCCCAAGGCTTTACCAGACAACACAAGCCCATCAGGACCACCGACGGATGGCAAGGGTCGGGGACTGACTGCCCCCATGGGGAGCTGTGAGCACAGGGCTGCCTCACACCCCTGCTACTTCTCTTGAGGACCCCTGCTGCTCCAGCCCTCAGGACAGAGCTCGCCTCCTCGGCACAACACCAGCCTCAGAAGATGGCCCGCTCTGCCCGCCTGGTTGCACTGCACCACTCCCCATGCCCACTGTGCCTGCCACTTGTTTTGTGAGTCTGAGCAGGATGCATGCTGGGTGGCACTTCTCTTGCCTCCCTGTCGGAGGTGCTCCTGCCCACTCTTTGGGGCCGTGGTCAGGCAGCACCTCCTGGGCTCAAGACTGTAGCGAGGACTTGGCAGGGCACATTTCAAATGCCCTACTTGGTCGTGGCACATAGTAGGTTTAACTAACGTTAACAGAAGCCAAGGCGCTGAACATTCAGCATGATGTCTAGAACTAGCTAGAGGGGTTTTAGAACTGTGTTCAAAGCTACATCAGGTCGGGTGCAGTAATCACTTTGGGAGGCTAAGGCGGGTGGGTCGCTTGAGGCCAGGAGTTTGAGACCAGCATGGGCAACATGGTAAAACCCCCTCTCCACTACTAAGAATACAAAAATTAGCCCAGTGTGGTGGCGCACGCCCACAGTCCCAGCTACTCGGGAGGCTGAGGCACAAGAATTGCCTGAACCTGGGAGATGGAGGTTGCAGTGAGCCAAGATCGCACCACTGCACTCCAGCCTGGGTGACAGACTCTGTTTCAAAAAAAAAAAAAAGGCAACTTCAGCCAAGCAAACAGTGGTGGCTGACCGACTGCCACAATGGCAAGGCTGCTATAGGGAATCTGGTTCAGAAGATGGAATGCGAGGTTCTACCACCAAATCCAGCCAGAGCCCCTGGCCTAAGCTGAGCTACCTCGACGCCAGCCACACACGGCCTGCCTCTGCAGGCTCCTGCTCCATGTGCTTTGCACTGGGCCAATGGTAAGGTCATTTCAGACCCCCTTTCCTGACAGCACTTCCCCTCCTCAAGGCTTGTATGCTTTCTTTTATCAGACAGTTAAAACCACTGCTGCCTTGCTACTCAAGCACAGTGGAAAGGTGCTTCAGCAACTATAATTCTTTCAGCATGGGTTTTGTTATACTTTTTTCTTCCCAGTGAGTTTTAATATATTGTTTCTAGGTAAACGGTCTTCCTTAAACAGGTGTCTTACTGGAAGACTTCAGTGTGGCTCCTGAAATGAATGACTGATCATTTATGCACTGCATTAGAGGAAAAAACTTTTTAGAAGTGGAACTGAAGATTAAAAATAATGAATAGGGGGAGCTCTCTGAACCTTTACAAGCTCAGTGTGCTGCCCTAAAAATTAAATAAATAAAAATTAATAACAGTAATGAACAGGATCTCATTATTTTTGGGTAAAAATCAAAGTCAAGTGTGTATGAATGTGTATGAGCTCAGCAAAAGGTGTGGAAGGATAAGGTGGGCTGCTGGGGGTCAGGAGGGTGCTAGTGGGTGTGACACCGTCCATTCTCCTTCTCTGTTCCTACTATTTCTTTATTTATGTATTTAAAGATGGGGTCTCACTCTGTCACCCAGGCTGGAGTGCAGTGGCACAATCTTGGCTCACTCAACTTCCCGCGCACAAGCAATCCTCCCACCTTAGCCTCCTGAGTAGCTGGGACCACAGGCGTGTGCCACCATGCCTGGCTAATTTTTGTAAAGACAGGGTTTTGCCATGTTGCCCAGGCTGGTCTCAAACTCCTGAGCTCAAGCAATCTGCCCACCTTGGCCTCCCAAAGGTTGGGATTACAGGTGTAATCACAACGCCACCATGCTAGTGCTATACCTGTTTTAAATTACTCATACTAAATTCTACTAGGAAATCACATCAAATAAAAAAATCACTTCTCAGCTGGGTGCCGTGGCTCATGCCTGTAATCCCAGCACTTTGGGACGACAAGGCAGGAGGATTGCTTGAGGCCAACCATTCAAGACCAGCCTGGGCAACAAAGCGAGACCCCACCTCTACAAAAAATAAAAGTAAAAAAATTAGCTGAATGTGGTGTCATGCACCTGTAGTCCCAGCTACTTGGGAGGCTGAAGACAGAGGATCACTTGAGCCCAGAAGGTGGAGGCTGCAGTGAGCCACTACTGCAACACTGCACTCCAGCCTGGGTGACAGAGTGAAATCTTATCTCAAAAAACACAAGAAAACAAAACAAAAAACAAAAAAACAAACACACACCAATTCTCTCTAACCTTGGGTAAAGCATTTTCCTGAGGTTACACACATTTACTATACCATATTGTTTACAAATTGCTTTGAATTCCAGCCTTGCATCCCACCACTCTCTTGGTGGATAAATTTCTCATTTATCCAATCAAGAGACAGTAGTAATCGTCTTTGTGACAAGTACATCAGCCTAGAATAAGCCTGTTACTGGCTCACCTTGTCCCGCAAATGATGTTCTGCAGCTTCAATATTCAGTGGATCATCAAAATTCAAAAGATCCTTAAAAAGAGAGAAACTTAAAGTAAACATTGGAAGAATTGCTTTTCTGCTGTTAAAGTCTTCATTTTATGGCACAGTAAGAGAAGTCTAACTAGCAAATGGCAGACCAAACTGGAGAGCTGAGAATCTCACTAAGAACTCAAGTGCTTGTGATATCAAAGTATTGAATATGTGGGTATTTTTTTCAAAATGGTGACTGACAACTGACTGAAAGAAGTTAGAGATATATTGACATGCAGTTCTACAAAGTTTGGTGAAGATGGAGTAAATTACAATCACATTCATTTCTAATGCTATTTGTGATAACTGGAGAATGAAAACCACTATTATTAAGCATTTCCAAATAAAAATCCCCTTCTTTTCCATAAAAATTAACTTTTTCTTTTGTTTTGTGATTAACAGCTTTGACTTTTTGAGCCCCTTCCCTGGACTTTCCTTTCTCTGATTCACAAAGCCACCCATGCAAAGCCAATAGGGACGACATCTGGAACCCGAGCAAACTGCACAGCAGTGTTGCCAGGCTCATATCCCCAGACTCCGGAGAGGGAGCCAGACCCTAGAAAAGCACTGCAATGGCTACGCCCCTCAGCCCCAAGAAGCACTCTGGCCTTTGGACCAAAGCTGCATCTTATCTTCACACTGCTCACCCCTCTTGTTGAGAATCGGCGGGCTTGCCTGGCCGGGCATGGTGGCTCACGCCTGTAATCCCAGCACTTTGGGAGGCTGAGACGGGCAGATCACCAGAGGTCAGAAGTTCGAGACCAGCTTGGCCAACATGGTGAAACCCCATCTCTACCAAAAATACAAAAATTAGCCAGGCATGGTGGTGCATGCCTATAATCCCAGCTACTCGGGAGGCTGAGGCAGCAGAATCGCTTGAACCCAGAGGCGGAGGTTGCAGTGAGCCAAGATGGCGCCACTGCACTCCAACCTAGGCGACAGAGCAAGACTCGGTCTCAAAAACAAAACAAAAAAAAAAAAAAGAAAAAATCAGGGGGCCTCAATTTGTCCTTATGATGAGTCATGGCTTTCCAATGCAGGCTGTAGGATGGATCATTGTCAAGACAATCATATTTCTCTTCAGGAATGATGTTAAATTTGGGGACTATGTTCCTGGAGATTAATATGGCTGTGACCATTAAAATGTTACAAAATAGCAAAGAAAAACTGTAAATCTCTATAGTCATTCACAGTTGGAAAATTAGATTCCAAGTCCTAGAAAAAGGCAAAAATGTAAAGTACATATTAGATAAAGACTGTTATCACACAGAATTTCTTACCTTCTTTACTGTATGTTAGACCTAAGATAAATGAGTTGATCAGAATAACCATTACAGACTTAATTAGCAATTTTGATTGGCTCTTTTAGAATTTACTCAGAGCACTGAGAGATGGGGAGCTAGTGTGGCTGAAGCAGATTTCTTTAAAAAAAAAATTTTTTTTTTTTTTGAGACAGAATTTCGCTCTTGTTGCCCAGGCTGGAGTGCAATGGCATGATCTCGGCTCACTGCAACCTCCACCTCCTGGATTCAAGAGATTCTCCTGCCTCAGCTTGCCAAGTAGCTGGGATTACAGGAGCCCGCCACCACGCCTGGCTAATTTTTTTTTTTTTTTTTTTTTTTTTTTTTTTTTTTTTAGTAGAGATGAGGTTTTACCATATTGTCCAGGCTGGTCTCCAATTTCTGACCTCAGGTGATCTGCTGGCCTCAGCGTCTCCTAAAGTGCTGCGATTACAGGCATGAGTCACTGTGCCCAGCCAACAATTTTTTTTTAAGTCCAAGGAGCCAGTGTTTCTTTCCTCCCATTAATTCCCCTGCAGCAAGTCACCAGTCAAAACCTATTCAGAGCCAAGGAACCTGGGACAGACATGGTGGGCTCCAGAAAAAATCATCATGGTGGCTGATGACAATGACAGCATGTGGGCCCCTAGAAGGGCCTGAGTTCACACCTGTCCTCTTTGGCTCTCTCAATCAAATCTGGAGATGCCAAGGCTCAATATTACAATGGAGCACAACTGCCAGACAGATTTCAAATTAGGCTCCAGAAATAAAACTCCATTCACTTCAGTGAAAAAGCCAAAGACAGAAGCAGAACAAAGTGGCTGAGACCAGCAGAAACTGTCAAGTCCAGGTCTCCATCAGGGATGACCTCCCATGGAGATTCAGGGAGATCCTGAAATCACTGGAAGTGCTTGGTTTCTCTGCTTGTGTGATAGACATTCACCAGCTAACATCTGACAGAAAGACAAAAGGTGGGCAGGGATTCAGTTTAGTTTGAGGCTCTGCTTTTGCTGAAGATAAGAACACTGTGCCCTCAGATGACAGGACAAGTAAGGGCAGACCCGCCCTAGTTTAACTGAGTCCTGCAGGTGCCTCTGCTGTAGGCAACAGCCAGTGACCCACATGACACCTGGCCAGGAGGATGCTCGTAAAACAGCCCACTGGCCTGGGTGGGCTATCCAAGATCATAGAGGCACCTTAGGTTTTATCAAAAGTAGCAAAAACTATTTTTTCATGAACAGATCTCTGAAGCTTATTTCTTTAAAAGCAACTTTATGAATCGAAAAGTAAAAATTCAAAGGAACGTGTAATATTGTATAAAAAAAATCCAACCAACAGCTTTTGGCTGAGTCCATTTAGCCTCTTCCTGCCCTACGGCCATTGTCTGAGAAATGCTATTTCCTGAGAACAGCAAACTTCAGCACCTCATCACTGACAAAAAGACAACAACTCTGAGGTTCTGGACTCGTGAAAAGCCCGCAAGGCTGGGTAACCACAAAATCATCCACCCCAATCAGGACACCTGGGAGGTGACAGGGCCACTCCCTGGGCTGTCTAGTGTAGCCACGGGCACAGAAGTGGCCTGGGCCAAGTGACCCCAGGGTAACAGCCACCCTGCTGGAAGGGGCTAAGGCAAGTGGAACCAGCCTCATCCCCTAGAAACCGGGGTCAGCCACCTCAGCAGGGCAGAAGTGAGATTGCTGTGGCCCCTGCCCCAGACAACCTCCCCACATGTCACTCCAAAGTCCCCTCATTCCCTACCTCACTGTTCTACTTCTGACTCATAAAAGAGCAACAGAAAAAAGGGGTAACTATGTAACTATTTGCATGGTGGGTTATTTTTTAATTTATTATTTTTTTTAGAGACAGGTCTTGCTATGTTGCCCAGGCTGGTCTTGAATTCATGGGCTCAAGTGATCCACCTGCCTCAGTCTCCCAATGTGCTAGGATTACAGGTGTGAGCCACCATGCCCAGCCAGGATGTCTTTGGGGGGTTTTTGTGTGTATCTGTTGAGGCAGAGTCTCTGTCACCCAGGCTGGAGTACAGTGGTGCAATCTCAGGTCACTGCAACCTTTGCCTCCTGGGCTCAAGCAATTCTCCCACCTCAGCCTTCCAAGTAGCTGGGACTACAGACATGTGCCACTATGCCCAACTAATTTTTCTATTTTTTGTAGAGATGGGGTTTGGGCCTCCTGGGCTCAAGTGAGGATCCGCCCAAAGTGCTAGAATTACAGGCGTGAGCCACTGTGCCCAGTCCATGTTTCATTTTGTAACATGGTTTTGTGTTAACCTTAACGCAATGTCTAAAACTAGCAACAAGGAAATTGAGAATAACTTGGGATTTTGATCACTGTACTTACAGTAAACAAAGAGTTTAATCCCCAAACGACATCCTGAAATAAAAAAGAAAACAGAAAACAAGTTTTAAGCCAAAGTGCACCTAGTCTTTTAAACCCATGATCAAGAAATACACTTTGTACTCTATCAAAACCTGTCTTCAGCATGGTTTGTTTTTCTCAAGATAGAAAATTAAAATAACTTCTCTTCAAGTGTAACAACAAACTCTGGAAAATTCAAAGAGATGAGCAGTCTCAGGCAGTGAATATAAAATCAAAGATAGCATCAGCCACCCTCCCAGTCAGACCTGACAAGCCCAATCCTGCACGACAGGGCCCGCAGGCCAGTGTCTGCATAGGGGCTCCACCTTAAATCACCTCTTACTTGTTACCACCAAATATGGTTCTGACTTCTAAAAAGTCACCTTCAAAATAACGTCTGTTGTTTTTACATCTACTGCCTCTTGCGGTCGTAGATAAGTTAATTACCCCTCATCCTATTAAGTTTTCTTAATGATTTTGCATTAGTTATTTAAAGAATCATAGAAGATTCACAATTCAAGGATTAGAGATTTTCATTAAATCAAACTGAAAGCCAGAGTTGTTCTATCTGTACTGACCTGCCATCTGTGAAGCACAAATTCATTCTCCATTTTCCTCTTCATCAACTCAAGAGTTTCGTCCTTTTTAGGCCTGTTCTCATGCTCCTCTCCTACTTTTTGCTAGTTGGTAATTTTATTTGCCCTTCTCTGTTTTCTCTAGTCCATCAATCCATCCACTCACCCATCCCTGACCTTCCAATGTGAGCCAGGCCTAGGGTTGGAGTGTGGGTGAAGGCGAGCCCTCAGCCTGAGGAAGGGGGATGGACAGATGGGCAGGTCAGCAGGCCAGCACTGTTCACGAAACGTGTTCCCCAGCACCCTGGGAGGAGAGGCTCCAGAGGCAATGACAGCCATCTGAGCCCCAGGGGAGCAGGAGTCTGCCAGGGAGAGGGCTGGAGGAGAGGGCCGCCTTCCAGGTAGAGGCACCACCTGCAGAGGGAAAGTTCTGAGAGGGCAGGACATTTCTAGAGCGTGGGGAGAAGCTAAGAAAAGGCTGGGTGGGCTGCCCATGGTGGCAGAGACTACAGCTCGGAGGAGCTGGGTCAGGACTGCATGCAGTCTGCAGTGTTCCCTGATGCAGGGCCAGGGCCAAAAGCCCCTTCCTGTGCTGTTCCCCTAGGGTCCCTGCCTGATGTTAGGTACCCAACACCTGACAGTCTTCTCTGGCCGTAGGGAGTGGTTTGCACATCAATTTGCTGCTCCTTCTTCAACACCTAGTGGCCAGAGGAGCTCAAGACATCCCTGTTGAATGAATGGTGGCCATGAGGTTTCCTATGCGGCGGGTGGTTTGGCTGTGAAGCCTGCAGTTTGGGCTCCTATCTCTGGTTCTAGAATGGTGCCTGGCAAAGCCAACAAGGATGCTCATCTGGCCCAAACTGACTGAGGTCAGTGACTGGCTAAGTAGCCTAGGCAGCAGGGAGAAGAGGAGACAGGGTGTGTCCGGCCACTGGTGTGGATGTGACAGGCAAGGACATGTGCTGCTTTCTCAGGAGGCTGGCTACTGCAGGGAGAGGACCACAGGGACAACTTATGATCAAGATCAAGGCACAGACTCTACCTTTAATGTTCTTGTGGGAGCCCAGCCAGTGCCATCAATTGAATGTTCTCTCAGTAAACTGAAAAAGACAAACACACAGTGGTTAGTGAGGAGCAGCCACAGGTGCCCTGCACGCTGCCAACTAGTCCTCTCGGTGTGTGTTTTGTCTTTATTTATTATATATTATAATAAAGAGCTCTACTTTTTATTAAACCCATCTTTTCCTCTGTGGCTTCTCAGTTTTCTCTTGCTGAGGAAGGCATTTCTACCTCCAAGTTTATATACATATTCAATTATAACGTCTTGTGTTATGTTTATCTATTTGTTGTAATACTTGACATGGAAGTTTAGGCTGAGGAAAAGCATGTTTAAAATAACACACAAAGAACATTTGTCAATTTAATATGCAGAAAATGACAATGGTGGCTAGGTACAGTGGCTCACGCCTGTAATCCCAGCTTCTGGGAGGCCGAGGTAAGGTGGGAAGATAGCTTGGGTCCATGAGTTTGAGACCAGCCTGGGCAACACAGTGATATCCTGTCTCTACTAAAAATTAAAAATTAGCCAGGCATAGCGGTGCACGCCTGTACTCCCAAAGGCGGAGGACTGCTTGAGTCCAGGAGTTTCAGGCTGCAGTGAGCTGTGATGGTGCCCCTGTACTCCAGCCTGGGAATAGTGTGAGGCCCTGTCTCAAAAAAAAAAAAAAAGAAAGAAAATGACAATGGCAACAAAATGACAAGATGACAACAGGAGTAACTGAAGCTTAGAGCTTATTCTGTGTATGTCAGGCACAATCCTAGGTGCTGTGCCATTAAATTCACTTAATGCCTATAACCACCCGTGAAGAGAGCATCACTGTTTCCCTGTCTTATACAGGAGGAAACCAAGGCACAGTGAAGACATGCCCAAGGGCACGCGCCTCATGAACAATGTTGTTCTTCCAACCCAGGCAGCTCACGGGCACCGACATTCTGAAACACTGCTGACGCAGGTTAACAACAATGGGAGCTCCCAGCATATGACATTTTAATAACTGTGTTTTTTTTGTTTTTTTTTTTTTTTGAGACGGAGGCTCTCTGTCTCCCAGGCTGGAGTGCGGTGGCACGATCTCGGCTCACTGTAAGCTCCACCTCCCCGGTTTTATGCCATTCTCCTGCCTCAGCCTCCCGAGTAGCTGGGACTACAGCCATGCACCACCTATGCCCGGCTAATTTTGTTTTTTGAATTTTTAGTAGAGACGGGGTTTCACCGTGTTAACCAGGATGGTCTTGATCTCCTGACCTCGTGATCCGCCCGCCTCAGCCTCCCAAAGTGCTGGGATTACAGGCGTGAGCCACCACGCCCGGCCGTAACTGAGTTTGTTTGTTTGTTTGTTTGTTTGTTTGTTTGTTTTTAAGTTCAAAAGAAAAAGCTTGAGGATAAAAGATTAATGCGAAATTCTGAATACCAATCACTCCTTAGGTGGGGGGCCCATGCTCAGGGAAGGCACACCAGGATTCAGAGGTCCGGTGAGGCCCCATTTCTGAAGCTGGTACCTGAGAGTCCTGGTCATTACTGTCTATCAGCTGTAAAGGCACACCATATACTCTCATGGAAATGATCAATCCAGTGCTCACTTCCGCAGCACATATGCTCAAATTGGGATGATACAGAGAAGATTAGCGTTTTCCCAATAATCTTAAAAAGTAAAAAAAATTTTTAAATAATTTTAAAAGGATTAAATGATCATTCCATACTTTGAAAAAGTATAATTTATTGCCAAGCTTCCTTCTGGAGATAAAATTACTTTTGTATTTTTTGAATTATTGTGCTGTGGCTTTGATCTGTAAATAAAATATCAGGCTTTATCCATAATTGTTACCTCTGATAAGCTTTTTTGAATTAGAGCATGTTTAAATTCACAAAAGTCAATTTAGATCAGGAGAAAAATATGTAGAGTTTGAATCAAAGCTATAATCTTAATTGTCTATGAAGAGCAGTTAAAAAAACCAGGTAACTAACCTTAAATTGACCATTAAAATTGACTTTTAGCCTTAAAAAGAAAAAAGGAAAACTCAAATCATGTACCCTACCAACTGGGTGGACGTCTTTCTACCCTATAGAGGTATTGGTGACTTGTGGATCTGAATTGTCAACTTCTGAATATCTTTTTTGGGAATGAACTCAAATCCTAGTGGCTATATTTTGTTGAATGGAGGAATTATTTCTGATCTAGCTAATCATTTTCTTATATAGATCTTAATGCAACCTTCAGTTATATATTTGTCATTTATTTGTTGAATGCCTGTTTCATCCATAAAAGCAAGGAATGCTAATTCCTCTGCTGGTGCCTAAGCTCAATCAACATTAGCTGAATGAAGGGGAAGGAAGCTCACCCTGAGCTTTGCTGTCAACAGCACAGCCAGAGCAGGAGGGCTTTGCATCTGGCCGGGGCGGGTAATAGGGAGGCAAGGCCGGCCCTAGCATGTGGTGGCCACTGGTCTGGGCAGCAGTGAGGCCCATCAGGGGTGCAGTGCCTCCAGTCACTGAGGAAGTTCTAGCCTGGCCTCACAGAGGATAGTCCCAGCAACAGCTCAGGAGACAGAGACACTCGGCTATCAGAGATGTCATTAAGCAAGGAGACAGAGGACACCCCAGGAACTGTAATAGAAGCTTGGGCTCTAGGAGAAGCTTTGACTGAGCTCTTGACCTAGGCCCTCCAATCCCACAGACATGGAGCCTCTGACCTTGTGCCAGAGCAGGGGAAGGGTCCCTGCTGGGACAACAAGGTGGAGCCAGGGCAAATCTCTCTAAAAGAGGAAGCTGCTCCTGTGTGCCAGCACTGAAAGGCCCATGGAGCCCCAGGCACCCATCAGTCTTGCTGTGGGAAGGGCTGATGAGCTGCTGTCAGCGTCACCACAAACCAGAGGTGCGGTTGGGCTTTTCCTTCCCTTTATTCGGGACACACCATAAAGCTGCCACTGGACACTGTCTGCTTTTCACTAACAAGGTGGTCCCTGTACATCAATCTGGCACATTATTTCCTTAGATTAAATCCCTAGAAGTGCAGCTGACAAGTCCAAGGGTACATACGAGTTACAGGTAGTCTACATGGCTGAAGGACCAATGAAAGGTGTGCAAATACACACACCCTCCAACGAGACAGCCTGCTCGCTCTGTCACACACTCCCCCACTACCACCAAGTATCTGCCTTTGTGCCTGCCAATCTGGTAAGTGGTAAGCCACACTTCACGGTTTTCTGCGCCTTTCTCTGGTTACCGATGACAGTGAACATCTCCTCAGATATTTACTGCTCACCTCTATTTCTTCTTTTATGAATCACCTATTTGTAGCCAATGCCACATTTTTCCAGAGAAGTATCCATCTTTTTTATAATGAATGGTAAGGACTATTTATATACCAAGGATGTTAATCCGGTTGATCATTTCTCCTTCCATTTTGTGTTTTTAATTTTTACGTGGTCAAATCTGACAATCTTTTTCCTTAAGATGTCTGGCTTTTATATCAGGATACCATCTGTTCATCCTTATAAGGCTTTGCTAATCATCTGATTTCCCAGAAGATGGCAAAAGGAACAAGAGAGCTTCCTATTCTGGACCCATTTCTGACTGAGGCAGGGGCAAGACAGGGAAGTAGAGTATGGCCCCCCAGAAAGTGAGCCAGGTGTCCTCACAAGCACAGGAGGAAGTGGGGCAGTGGGGGCCTGGGCCAAACACATTTATAACCTGCAACCAAAGATAGTGGAATTTTAATGTTTCAATACGTAAAGGACAGATACTTCAAAGGGAAGATGCTTTTTTAAAAAGGTATGTCTGGTAAAATGTATTTTTAACTATCTGTGAAAAATGAGGCTGATATTAAAGAAAGGGAGCAGTATATACAAAAATGAAATGGGCAAATGGGCACTGACTGTACTTGTGAAGAGAAAGGCATCCGGCCGGGTGCGGTGGCTCACACCTGTAATCCCAGCACTCTGGGAGGCCAAGGCGGGCACATCACGATGGTCAGATCGAGACCATCCTGGCTAACACAGTGAAACCCCGTCTCTACTAAAAAATACAAAAAGTAGCCGAGCGTAGTGGTGGGCGCCTGTAGTCCCAGCTACTCGGGAGGCTGAGGCAGGAGAATGGCGTGAACCTGGGAGGCGGAGCTTGCAGTGAGCTGAGATCACGCCACTGCACTCCAGCCTGGGCGACAAAGCGAGACTCCATCTCAAAAAAAAAAAAAAAAAGAAAAAAGAGAAAGGGATCCTAAGGTAAGATTTCCAGCAGCCACAGTTCACACATTTCCTTTCAAAGGTGATTACTGTTTACTAAGGAGAGAGGACCCAAAGAAAAGAGATACGGAAGTTGAGCATGAGAAATGACTTAGGCCACTAATTGCATTTCATGTCAAAATTAGGAGAAATGTGCTAAGAAAACGCTTTGTGCCTACATTCCAAACTGGCTGAGTGTGAGGCACATACGGGTCAAATACCTAGCCTAAAGTCCCACAGCTGCCCCAGGCAGCGGGGCAGGGGCGGGGGCGGGGGTGGCGAGCTGGACTCAGGTCCAGGTGGTCTGATATCAAAGCCCCTGCAATCAACCTTGCTGCCTTAAAGTGATGAAAGGGAAAAGTGCAGAAAAAATAAAGCCCAAATGCAAAACTTACTTTAAAAACCAACCAATCCACCTATACAACTTTTCCAGCAGCCTTAGGAGGAGAAATCACTGATGCCTGACGTTCTGCCCATGCCAGGGATCAGGGACACAAGTCACAGCAGACAAGAAGCTCCGAGAGGCTGCCTGCCCTAATTGCCCTGACACCTATCAGGACCATTTTGGTAGAGAGAGGGCAGTTTAAATACAAGTGCCCAAGGTCGTCTCAAGCCTGCCATCTACATTTTTTCTCCTGGGTATCTATTGTTCATCATATTTTCTCATCTTAGCTAAAATCAGCCACATGGAGGTAATGTGGTCTCTCATTTAAATAGGAGGGGAACAAGGCAAGGGACTCCAAGGGTCCATCCTGGGCAGGCAAGGAGGCTGTACTAAGAACTTAGTAGGGCTGTGGCCCCCAGAGGGCCACGAGAAGACACTGGTCTGGAGGCAGAAGGTAGGGTAGGGTTTGGGAGCAGGCAGGCAACCGCAGCTACTTCAGCTGAGTTCAAGCCCTTCCTAATCTTGGCCATGCCTCAAAATCTTTTCAGAGGAGACAACACGTTTAAAAGCCCAAGGCTGGCACATGACATTCACGAATGTAGAAGAAAGAAAAGACAAGAAACTCACCTCAGACATATTTCCCCTGTCTCTGTGATGTTGGGGTGCCAGATCTTGGTCAGGCATTTCACTTTGGGAGGCTGCAACATAGAGAGAATGAGAGAGATCACGCCGACAGTCTGCAAATCATATCTCCAGGCCAGAGCCTTACCATATCCCCTATCTAGACACTTGTTTCATGGCTTACTCAGCGTGCAGTTTGACTCGCTGAACATGTGTTCAACCCTGAATACTGGCTCACCTCACCCACGAGGCATGTGTTGATGCGCTGCATCCACAAGGGCTAGTCTCAGCAGCCAAGTCTACCCGTGGGCTTCTGAGCACCTCTCTACAAGCCCCATGTGTCCTGCTGGCTGACGGTGCTGGTGACTGGACCTCTGTCACCTCCCACACCCCCTGGGTTTGGGACGGCAGAAGGTATCCACAGTGCACTCTAAGGAATAGTTCTGCATCCTCTGGGTCCAAATCCAATCAGAAGCCCCAGATTCCTTTGCAATACAAGTTACTATGGCTGAAAGTTACTGCTCCTTGCAAGAACAGCCTGTTCCATTTGCTGGATTTTTCTGAAGATGCTATTGTCACATATATTTTCCTAGATGAAAGCCCTAGTCCACTTTATATTTAAAGGAGAGAAAGAGAATGAAAATGAATTTGTGGGGATAAAGTATATCGACATCATTTATGACTTGGCATGTTTGGATAAAGTTCTTTTAAGATTTTTCTAGTTTGGGCGTATTGGCTCACTTTGGGAGGCCACCTAAGAGAAGAAAATATAATTAATGATAGACACCCAGGAGAAAAAAATCTCAACACTTTGGGAGGTCAAGGTGGGAGGATCGCTTGAGGCCAAGGGTTTAAGATTAGCCAGGGCAATATAGCAAGACCGTGTCCCTCCAGGGAAAAAAAAAGAGCTGGGCATGGTAGCTCCTGCTTGTAGTCCCAGCTACTCAGGAGGCTGGGGTGGGAGAATCACTTGAGCTCAGACGTTGTAGGCTGCAGTGAGCTATGATCACACCATTGTACTCCAGCCTGGGTAACAGAGCGAGTCCCTGCCTCCAAACCAGAAAACCAAACCAAACAGATTTCTCCGTTACAAAGGCAATCCACACTCAGAGAGAAAAGGACAACAGAAATGAACAGAAATATATGTAAATATATAATAAATCCTGCTCTTTCACTTTTGTTTTTTATGTAAGAATATATATACTCCATCAAAATGGTACCCAGAAGTTATGTGACACCTGATGTACATGTGTTTATGCCTCTTTTCTAGGCCACACACATAGTGTGCATGCAGCATACTCATTTTTCTTTATAGAAGAAAGCTGTGCTACATATGTTTTAGTTATTTCTGCCATCATTTCAGATGGCATCCTGCATTCCATGGTACACCTGCCTGAGTTTAATAAGCACTTCCCTACCTCTGGGCCCTCAGGTTACTTCCTCTTCTCCCAACCCTGCTCTATCAATGCAGGGTTCATCCCGGGTGAAATGTTTCCTCAGGATGAAGCCCAGGAAGAGGATCTGCTGGTCAGAAACCCTAGCTTCTGATACACTGCTCACGTCCTTCAGAAGCTTCTGATACACTGCTCACGCCCCCCTGCCACCCCGCCACAACCTGCAGTAAGAGAGAGGGCCTCTTCTCCAGGACCTCCCACAGCAAGGTCCCCTTGGTTAATATGCAGAAATGTCAAATCACAGGATCTCATCAGAAAGGTCATCTCAAAAAGGAAACAAACCTTTGTGAAATGGGTAACATTTTCCCTGTGTATCATCTGCTATTAACTTTTATTTATGATGTTTTCTGAGGAGGTTATTTTTGTAATCAAATTTTTATCTTTGATGCCATACTTAGAAAATACTTCACCATCCAAATATCCTCTTTAACTTTCTAGTAAACTTTTATACTTTCATCTATTTATTTGTATAAAGCAAAAATACTTTTTCAACACTCTAATGAGCATTCTTCCTAATTTCAAAATACCACAAAATCCGTAGATTCCAAAAAACTGATTAAACTGACTGTGCAAATCCATGTGTCTGAGGACAAAGAATTTAGGTTCAGAATGAGTTTAAATAAATTTCACATTGTACTTTTCTACAAATAAATGGGAATGTATTTAATAGAAAGGAGGAACTGCATCTTTCCCTTACACTGAGGCATTTGGGCTGCAGACGGAAGGTCAGACTGCCATGAGGGGCAGGGCTCTGTGACCCCCCTCTGGGTCACGGGATGGTGGCAGTCTAGTGCTAGGCCAAGTCACCAACTCTCAGTTTTTGTAGGAACCTGGAAAATTGGCAAACTCACTCACCCTCCCAAGCAGGTACCCCTTCTGTGGAGGCCCTCACACATGACCACGCAGCCTGGTGCTACCACATCTCCCAAAGGCTTGGGGGTATTCGCCCTTCCTCCTGTCCCCTTCACACCTTCCATAATTTGATGTTAACACAGATACCTCCTTTTGTCAACGGTCCTCTTAACTGTGGTTCCAGAACAGAGAGCAAAACGCTGCACCTGGCTTCTGACATACATACTTTCCAAACTGAATTAGGCCTGTAGCCCCTTCCTCCCAACCCCAGTGGCCCACAGCTAGACCAACAAGCAATGCCCAGCCCTCCCACATTCCCCCTCAGTGCTTGGCACGGCTACCATCACTCACCCTGCCAGAAGCCTAATGTATGACAAATCTGGCCTTTCAAACCAACAGAGAACTGGGTTATTTGGTGGGCCGCTGGCTACCCATTTGGAAAAACACAGTGTTCCAGATGGCGTGACATGGCCTGGGGATGCCTTGGAGGAGGAAAGAGCCTTAGCCCAGACCCTAGCTGGCCTGTGGTGTCACACAGCCCTCAGGTGCATCGGTCAGGACTGTTTGGAGGAAGCTGTGTGCTGCAGCAGGAGAAAGGATTAAACATAAAAAGGAATTATAGGACTAGAAGAAAATGTAGATGACCGTCTTGGGGTCTGAAGGCTGCTTTAAGCGTATCATAACATACAAAACTCAAGCAGTGAAACAAAAAAACCAAACTTGTATAGAACAACAACTAAAGACGGCAAATGCAAAACAAAGAAAGTATTTACAGAATAGCTAAAAAACCTAAGAAAAAAGTTTCACATACTTTGCGTGTAAGGACTCTAGTAAATCCAGAAGAAAAACAAATATCCCCAATGGAAACATGGGCAAAGGACATAATAGCAGCTCATAAAAAATAGAAACAGCTTATTAGTGGGAAATACTATTCAGCATCTGACTTAAGAAATGAAAATGCAATTGCTTGAACCCTGGAGGCGGAGGTTACAGTGAGCTGAGACTGCGCCACCGGACTCCAGCCTGGGGGACAGAGCAAGACTCTGTCTCAAAAAAGAAAAGAAAAGAAAAAGAAATGACAATCGGATATTAAATGAGATACCATTTCCTCCCAAAATGGCAACAACAACAACAAAAAGGCAAATATTCTACCTTGGTAAGTGTTTAGGGAAACGGAATTTTCAAACATTGATGGTGAGGATGTCAACTGGCATTCCTCTCTGCAAGGTAATTTAATAGGATTTATCCAGAACCTTAAAATGGAGCATCAATTACTCAGTACCCATAATGCCATGTCTAGGAACTGATCCAGAAGAAAGAGGCAGACAGACATAAGATGCATGCCCCAGACTTACCTCACAGCCCTATTTATTCTGGGGCAGCAGACCACAGCCTACAGACCAAATCCAGGCTGGGACTGTTTTCACATGGTCAAAGACTGGTTTTTACATTTCTAAAAGGTTACTGAAAAAACAAAAAAGAATATGGGATAGAGACTATATGTGGTCCACAGAGCCTAAAATATTTATTGCTTAGCCCTTTACAGAAAGTCTGCTTTATACTACAAAAGGTTGGTCAACCAGTGACCAACGATAAAGGACTGGTTTAAATGACACATCATACATGGAAGTGCTCTTATTAATAATGATGCCATTGTGCATTGACTGACATGAATGTGTACGTCTATCATATTATGATGGGAAAGCCCCGAGTTACCAGACTATGTGTAGCATCACCCCATTGGTATGTGGGATTTATACTGTTTGCAACAGACATTAGAGAGTCAGGGTGATCATCTCTGGATGGAGAGATTACGGGTTATTATTATTCTATTTTTGCATGGCCGTGTTGTCTCAATTCCCTACAAAGTCTGATAATTTCATACAAAGAAGAAGGGAGAGTGGGAGTTCAGGTGTCACTTGTGGTCGTCACCACTGCTGTTCAACAAGTGTCTCTGGCTCTCCTCCTCCAGGGCCCATGGCAGGACTGGCCTTCCTTAGTCCCTCCGGGCTGGCCGTGGTCATGTTATCTGATTTGGCCAACAACATGTGAGGAGACATGGTGTCTTCACTTCCAGGAGGAAACCAGAGCCAAGAACAAAGAGCTGTAATCCTTTCTCCTGCTGCAGCACACAGCTTCCTCCAAACAGTCCTGACCGATGCACCTGAGGGCTGTGTGACACCACAGGCCAGCTAGGGTCTGGGCTAAGGCTCTCTCCTCCTCCAAGGCATCCCCAGGCCATGTCACGTACTCCTCCTCTGGGCGTCCCCACCAGCCTGAGGAATAGCCGTCGCCCACATCACCACCCGGGCTCCTCATTGTCATGTCAGCGTCTGTCTGCCCAGAGACTGAAATTCTTAAAAGGCCACCAAGTTCCCATCCTTGGCCCTCCAGTGTCTGACACGGAGCCTGGCACAATGTAGGAGCTCACTAAATGTCACTACATCTGTTTGGACAGTTTCTAAACTGACAAATTACAAGGCAGGCTTTAGGCTGGGAGTTAAACTTCAAAAGGCAAAGGGACAAAAACACAAAGAAAATTTGAATCTTAGCTGCTGGGATATTGGGTGGGGTGGGGGATTCCAAATAGACATTTTTCTTTTAAAAGTTTATTCTAAAATAATGATCGACTTTATTAAAGGTTTTCCACATTCACAGTCTTAATAACAGACCTTCACTGCAGGAACTGTAACTCTTAGGAGATAAGTCCTTATGAAGTATAGAAATTGTGTCAAGTCAGTCATGGCAGTGAAGCAGATGCACCCTGAGAAGCTCCAGCCCACCCCTAGGCTCCGCACTGGCTGCTGCTGTGTCCGTTCTCACTTCCCCACCTGGTGCCCTCAGAGTGTGCCCTCACACTCCCTATCCTGAATGACTGTGCCTATGTGATCTTCCTATGCTGGCTGAATTATTTCATCTCTTTTCTACACTAAGTTTGTGGGGGGCAGAGAGAGGGGCAACCACTGAACAATCTGTGTTTTTTGCCTAGCATGCTAGTCACAGGCTACACATTGGAAATAGTGTGGGCAAGACAGCTGGCACTCCCTCAGGGCTCACAGCCCAATGGGAAAGAGATGCTCGGGAGAGTCTGTAAGCAATGATACATTATAAACATGGCAAATGCAACTACTTTTGTGTTCAACCAAGTACTACACCCTAATGATCCCCTGGAGACTTCCTGCTGGGGACACTAGTGACATATGCTGGCCCCTAAGGAAGTTGCCCCACACTTGCCTGAATGAGAGGCAGACAGGAAGAAAACACGAGAAGGGGACAGGAGGCTGGGTGCAGTGGCTCATGCCTGTAATCCCAGCACTATGGGAGGCCAAGGCTGGCAGATCACCTGAGGTCAGGAGTTCGAGACCAACCCAGCCAACATGGTGAAACCCCGTCTCTACTAAAACTACAAAAATTAGCCAGGCATGGTGGCAGGCACCTGTAATCCCAGCTACTAGGGAGGCTGAGGCAGGAGAATCAGGAGGCAGGAGGCAGAGGTTGCGGTGAGCCGAGATCACACCATTGCACTCCAGCCTGGGTGACAAGAGCAAAACTCAATCTCATTTAACAACAACAACAAAAAAGGCTGAGCACAGTGGCTCCCCAGCACTTTGCGAGGCGAAGGCGGGCAGATCACCTGAGGTCGAGAGTTTGAGACCAGGCTGACCAACATGGAGAAACTCCGTCTCTACTAAAAATACAAAATTAGCTGGGCGTGGTGGTACATGCATGTAATCCCAGCTACTCAGGAGGTTGAGGCAGGACAATCACTTGAACCCGCAGGCAGAGGTTGTGGTGAGCCAAAATCGTGCCAGCCTGGGCAACAGAGTGAGACTCTGTCTCAAAAAAAAAAAAAAAAAAAAAAAAGGCAGAGGGGACAGGAAGGAAAGGCTGGGGAGAGGAGAGGAAAGGACGCTAGCTGCTCTCAGTACTTCTGGGTTTGAGAACATGGGGTTTTATTCCTGATGAAATCTGACCAGTCCATCATTTATGAAACTTCCAAAAGAGACAGCAGTGGAAATAGAAAAATGTAAGATCATCATTACAGAGCTAAAGGTCAAACACAGCACACAGAACTTCAGAAAGGCTGCACGGGGATGATGTTTTCCCACAGGGACTGGTAATGGGGACGGGGGAGGGGGGCTGGGGAATAGCAGGTCTGAGAGAAGGACAGGAAAATTTAAGCCTTACCCCTCCACCTCAACCTCTGTGCCAGTCTTGAACTAATAAGGGAAACAAGTCTTCAAGGCTCAGTGGCTTTCAAGTCATTCTTTATTCCATTTTCCTTTCTATTTCTTGAAGTCACAAATGGGACAAGACAGTATGACAAACATTTTCTCACCACCTGGTGTGGTAGGAAGGGCACACGCTTAAAAGCTGGGCAGCCCTGGACATTAAGTGACTTCAACAATTCAGCCGTCTCCGTTGGCAAAGCTAATGTTTTTAACTTTAGCTTTCAGAACCCTAACTTCCTAATGTAAAAAGATATTAATGTTAAGATCGCCCACTGACAGGAGGCTAGGGCAGGAGAATTGCTTGAACCCGGGAGCTGGTGGCTGCAGTGAGCTGAGATCACGCCACGGCACTCCAGCCTGGGGAACAGAGCAAGACTCCGTCTCTAAATAAATAAATAAATAAATAAATAAATAAATAAATAATACACTGAACTATCAGAAGAATGGAATAAAGTAATGTGAGTCAAGACACCTGGCACACAGAGGCTCTCAATCATGCCCGTTCCTTCCCTGGTATTTTCTCTTAGTTTGCTTTCTTCCTATAGTGAAAACAAGGAGCTCTGCTCCTAGATGATGCCAGATATACCTGAAACAATGGTTCTCTGATGCCTCACAACTTGTCTGGAAAGTTTATCAGCTTAAACTTAACTCCCTGCTATGACATCCAGAACCGTGTGTCATAAGTATTTAGCGGCAAATCTAAATACAGAATTTCAAATACTGTATGCCTGTTTGTTTCCCGAAACCACCAGAGTCCCCAAATTCTAAACATCTGTACTGAAACCAAGCCTCTGAAACCACCTCCCACTGGACATGGTGCAGTGCTCCGTCACCAGGCTTCTCAGTGTGGTTTGGGAAGGATGGAAAGTCTCAGCAGGTGGTGGATGGACAAAGACTGGAAATGTGTATTTTCCCGTCTTTGTCTATAAATTTAAAAATTTCTTGGACTGCCAACTCTTCCCCATCCCCACAAATTACATTTCAAAAAGAACCTTAAATGGAGTAGTCCGGTAAAAAGTCAATTTCCATAGATGAAGGTTTGCTTCTAAAACAAGTGTTGCAGCCACTAAACAGAGCCCGGTGGCTAGGGCTGGGGGCAACTCCACTCGTCAGGCAGTGGGAGCACACTTCCCACAAGCGAAGTCACAGGCACAGTGTCCCCAATGCCTACATCCTCATGATGGGAGTGAGGCTTCCTTTTCTCTGGCAGCACCATCAGCTTGTGCTTTCCTACTGGATGGGCCAAGAGGATTAGTTAGAACACGTGAGGAGGAATACATATATACATGGTGCACGCCAATAAGACAAGCACGCTGAACTGCCTGTACACCAACTCCTGGCAATTTGGGCCAAGACACATCACACTCGTCCCTGAAGTGCAGCCACACCTCCTCTAATACCCCAACTTGGGGGCGTGGAATTATTCAGAATCTCCAGTGGTTTGTCACTGCCAAATCGAAAATGCCCAACCAAACCCCCACATCCGAGTTTTCCCATTTTTTCCTCTATTCTTCCCCAATTCCAATTCTTCACTCGACTTGGCCTGGCCCTATCTGCCTTCTGCAGGTTGCAAGTTCTCATGTCCACACCTGTCACCACAGTTCACCACGTTTCCATGTCACCTAGAACACCCTCCCCTGGTTCTGGGCCACATCAGGGTGACTCCAGTTAGATTTCCCCCTAAAAGCTTAACTAGCCCCGACCACTTTCCAAAGTGATGATTACTTTCCCTTCTCTGAATTCTCAAAAACTAGTTTCCTATCATTGATCAGTATCACTACTGTCCTCTACTTACCATTTTTATCACCTTATCAACTTTCTACACTTTATCTCTCCTAATTGGTCTGTAAGTTCCACCAAAGCAAAGACATAATGTAATGGTATTTGGTATAATTATCGCCTAAAAGGATCTTTGAGGGATTAACATGAAACTATAGGTATAAATTACTTATAGTTTAAACTACAAGTCACTGTTCTCTGAAATTCTAAAATACACATTTTATAGACTTCTGGAATTTTGGTGTTATATCATGAACAGAACTACAGTCATTTTATTAAATGCTTTTTTTCTTCAGTGCCAGACTGTAACAGATAATATGAGTTATAGAAAATACACAGGCAGGCTGCCTGGCACATAGTACTCAGAAGTATTTGTTGAATAAACGAATTCTCTACTAACACTCTAAATACTGCTGATGAGTGACATTCATCACAAAAATACTGAAGTGAGTACTCAGTCACACATGGACACACGCAGAGGGGAGTGCTAGGACCCTGTGCCAGTGGCGGGCCACAGCCACAGGCAGCCCCGCCCGAGAAGTAAAACAACAGGCTCAACGCAGGCTACTCACCACCATGTTGTACGCATCGGGAACTTCAGTTTCAAACTGAAATTTTCCACCCTGGTAGTAACCCTCATCTATCAAAAAACACAAAACAAAACAAAAAAATCCTTTAAATTAAAAAAAAAAAGGAAACAAAAAGCAAACACTCTGTTAGGATATGGCAAATACAGAGAATCAGGAGTTTAAAAACAGGCCTGCAGAGTTCCTCGGTTCCATCACCAAATGCACACACACTGGTGGAAGTCCTGCCCCTGCCTGAACAGAAATGGGCTCCATGCTGTCACCTGCCTGCTGTCTGTCTTCTCGGGGGGCCGAGCACACCCTCAGGGAAGGGAAGGGACATCCTTCTGGGGCCATCTGCCTGGCCTCCTTGCATCCTACCATCTTCCTGGAACTTCCAACCCTCCGAACACATCTCATGCCTTAAGTGATTTCTTTATCTGCTTACTGCTGGTCTCCCCAAGAGAATGTCAATTGGAGGACACAAGACTAACAGTCACCAACAAACCCTTACTGAGCACCCAACCTCTGCTGGGCATGGTTCTAGGCCTTGGGGACACAGCAGTGAACCTGACAGAATCACTGCCTCGGTGATTGCTTGGTGCAGCCTTCAGAACAGAGCAGGCCTTCTAGAAATGCGGGCTGGTAGGCACGAAGGAGGATGCCCAGGGTGTGAGCATCACCAACATTGCCATCCACATGCTGTGTACCCCCACTCCCTCTTTACCCCGTCCCCCACGCCCTGTAGACCCCACAGGGCAGTCCCTCTCCTCAGGTGGTACCCAGCCTGGGGTCACTAAGTGGCTGCTGGTGCCAGCAGAGGGCACTTCAGCATGAAAGAGCTTGGAAAAGCCACTGGAAATAAATTATTCTCAATTTTCAAATTTGACAGAATTAGCACCATTTTAAAATTAAAATTCAACTTCCCCTAAAATATTTATCATCATGAACAAACCAGTAATATTAAATCTTATCATTTTCCTCAAATTTTTTATATGAAATGAATGCATAACAGCAAGTTGTTAGCCTCAAACAAGCCATCATTAAAAAAAAAATTCCATTCCTTAAGAGTTGAGACTGTATCAACATTTATGTCATCTAGTAGTTAAAACTGGCATTACCTGGACCCTAACATTTTTTTTCTTTGCCAATTTGATAGAAGAGAAATGCTAGTTCTCTTTTATTTTACATTCTGTAATGAATACTAGTGAGGCTAAAATTTATAT
Source organism: Symphalangus syndactylus (assembly GCF_028878055.3). Lineage (NCBI taxonomy): Eukaryota > Metazoa > Chordata > Mammalia > Primates > Hylobatidae > Symphalangus > Symphalangus syndactylus. The sequence goes on along the minus strand of NC_072430.2, from coordinate 142,571,327 downwards.
GATGATTGGTCATTTATGTTTTTTCTTTTAAGAACTGAATGATCAATGTTCTGAAACTCTCCTTTTATTACTGAGGTATTCATCTTTTAATTACCAATATAAAAATCTCTTAATTAGCCTTTGCTTTTTAAATATGCTACAAGCAATTTTTCTTAGTCTGCTGTTTGCATTTTGATTTTGTGGTTTCTGAACACTAGTCTTCCATTTTTAAGAAGCTAATCTTTCTTTAGGGTTTCTGTCTTTGGTGTCATGCTTAGAAAAGGCCTTTCCCAACCAAGATTATATCAATATCCTCTTATATTTTCTTCTAGTAATTTAATGGTTTCATAGACTACATTTAATCAGCTCATTCATTCATCAACTGATTACAGACTAAGGTCATATTTTTTTTCCTAACTGGTTGCTTAATCATCCCAATGGCATTTATTATTCTAGCCTTCCTCCACTTATTTGAGATGCGTATTTCTAGTTTTTATAAGTACACTTGGATTTCTGACTGGCAATATAAACTCTCTGGCAAAGATACTTGTTTGGGGAAATTTTTAACTCCAGATATAAGAACTTTTCAAATAAGTGGCATCTTAGATATAAAATACTCAGAGTATATATCCTTGTTCATCAAAGCATGTGTGGATGTTGGTGTCTTACACGTATTCTGATATTGATCACTGTGGCACAACACAGAAATCCATTGCCAGGCCTAACATTACAAACCACGCAGTCCACTCTGTGAACTGTTACCACAGCTTTTGGATGATGCTGCTGCACCCGCGCTGTCCTTTTCCTTTTCCTTAGGAATGATTACTACCCATGCAAGACACCCTGGTCATGGCTGTGCTCTGGCCATTCCATCCTGCCATGCTATATTTTTTCTCCAGTTGGCTTTCCAATTCATGGATTACAGAGTTTCAACTCTATTGCCTACCACTTTCAAAGATGTTATTTGGTCTAATATGATTATCACTTTACCTTATTCCCTCTGCTCCAGTCAAGTTCTTACTTAATAATTATTAGGATTATATCTTTTCTTAACTCATTAAAAAGTGAGAATAGACTGTTTTATTTTTTTCTCTTTCATGAAACAAATCTCTCTCAGGAAAATGATCTGCTCCTGCATCAGTACTTCTTTTTCCCTCTTTGAAGTTGCACAGCTTTTAGACCTGATCCAAATCTGCTTATTTATTACTGAATTTGCCCAGAAATTCCACAGTCCAACTTAAAAAGCAGTTTGGGAGCAGACTGGACTGAGATGAAACCCAAGAGCATCTCTTATTTACAAGGTTTCCTTCACGATGTCCCCAGCTTAAAAGTTCAGATTCACCTTCTACACCTGGCTCTGGGAGTACCTGGCCCAAGGCGGAGACAGCTCAGGGAAGGCCTGCTCACTTCCACAGCTGGCAGGTAGTGGACTCATTGAGAATGTCTGTAACTACACGTGCACCGTGGCCCACAGCACAGTATACAAGTCCAAGACAGGCCAATTCTATGTTACTATCGTCCATGGCTGCTGGGGCTGAAAACATTATACTTCTCAGACAACTAGGTTTTAAAATACAATAATGAAATGCAACTGAGGGAAGTTCCTGGCACTCAGCTCTCAATCAGCCATCCTGGCCCCTGCCCCACTGTTACAATTAGAGGAATTATCCTCCTCTTGCCTTGTGCTTTAGAGCCCACTCCTCACTACCTTTGAGGAACCATACTCCAGTGTCTTCAAGATTACCGAGAGCCCTGGGAAAACAAACCTTTTGAAGGGGTATGTCGGCACAAATCACTGTGACAGAATCCATTTCTAGATTCTAGATGGTAACATCCACATATGCTGTCTGGTAACAAATCTGTGGACAACGCCCTTGAGACCAAGGAGTCATGCCAGCTCTCCATCCCACCTCCTCTTTTACAACCTTCTTCCCCACTGTGAAAAAAAAGGCCTACCTCCCAATTCCCCCTGTACTAGAATGAACTGCCTCGAGGAGTGGACATTCCCAGGGGACAAAAGTACCCGTGATGCACTGATAAGGGTAAAGCCACCTCAAAGCGACGCATTAAGGTAGGGTTGTGCTTTTCCCTGTATTTGCTTTTTCCCCCACCACTGTGTCTTCATTCGCTTTTCCCTACCTATAACCATTTCTTTCTTTCTTTTTTTAAATTATTTATTTATTTTTGAGACAGAGTCTCATTCAATTGCTCAGGCTGGGGTTCACAGCTTACTGCAGCCTTGAACTCCAGGCCTCAGGTGATCCTCCCACCTCAACCACCCAAGTAGCTGGGACTACAGGTGTGCGCCACCACGCCCAGCTAATCTTTTGTAGAGATGGGGTCTCACCATGCTGCCCAGGCTGTCTCAAACTCCTGACCACAAGCGATCTGCCCATCTTGGCCTCCCCAAAGTGCTGGGATTACAGGCATGAGCCACCACGCCTGGCCTATACCCATTTCTGTAAAGGACAAAGCATGGTATTATAAATAGTATATCGTGGTTCACACTGGAGTGTCTTGGGTTCAGACGCTGTGGAGTCTGATGGCAGGGATGATGAAAACTTCATTTAGTAACTTCAAACCCTAGACCACTGTAAAAGCAGGCATTACCCCTTTGAGAGCCAAGCAAAGAGGATACCAAGAAACAACAGCCATGGTGCCTTCCTCCACCTAGGGCACTGGCTCCACATCTCACCTATCTAACCAGGAACCTCCAGGAGCTCAGAGTGAGATGGCTGTCACAGGCATGTTGTTAGAATGAAAATGAAGTAAGACTTTTGCCTGAGGGAAAGAGTCTGATTTCACTGACTAGTTTGACAATTAATGTATATGGCAGATAGTTTTGATAAACTGAATGGGCTGAATCTGGAGCTCCAAGCTTTGGGTGAAAATAGGAAGAATGTAATAAGATTTTAAAAATACTACATTGGTATACATATTAGTATGTTGAAATTAATAATACTGCTGTTTTTCTCAACTCTTCCTCAGCATTTCCAGCAAAAGCCTGTAAAGCTGCTCTGAAGTGAGGAGTGACAGATGTAACTATTCAGGGTAGAAAAGCATTCTGATGTCCCTGCAGCTGACAGGGATTGGTAAAGTGATTCTGGTGGACACTTCAGAAACTGAAGCAAAGGACTCCAATGACTGAGTGACAAAGCCTTCTCCAAGTCAGGTGGCTTCCAATTCTCTACTTTCAACAAAATGAAAGAAGGAATTTAATCTAACAGTCAGTGGAAAAATCATGAAAATATATGACGATAGGCAAGGTGACTTATGCCTGTAATCCCGGCACTTTGGGGGGCCAAGGCAGGTGACTTGCTTGAGCTCAAGAGTTTGAGACCAGCCTGAGCAACATGGCAAAACCCTATCTCCACAGACAAAAAATAAATTAGCCAGGTGTGGTGGTGTGTGCCTGTAGTCCCAGCTACTTGGGAGGGAGGCTGAGGTGGGAGGATTGCTTGAACCTGCAAATTTGAGGCTGCAGTGAGCCATGACTGCACCACTTCACTCCAGCCTGGGCAACAGAGTGACACCCTGTCTCAAAAAAAAAAGAAAATATTTTGTATGATCTTTGGCCTTTAACTTTGAAGTCCAAAGACAAAATGGCACAGCCATAACAAGACACCTTCCATGCCCATCTAATCTACTTATTTATGTGAACAAGCAGTCCTGAGTGTTTATATCTATAAAGACAAAATAATGGAAGAAAACTGGTATCAGATCTTTGTTTCTAGCATAAAATAATATTCATTCACAAACGCATCAATTTAATCAGGGAAAATGCTAATAGTAACCCCATCATTTTCAGAGATACACTGCAGGTGAAATGTTTAATTATCATCAAAATTTGCTTAAATTCATTATTCATTACACAAATAGTTGATGAGTGCCCACCATGTGCCACACACTGTTCTAGGCCCTGGCGACACATCAACAAGAGATAATTCCCGCCCTTATGAAGCGTATATTCTAGTGGAAGGGAGAGAAAATACATAAACTACATAATAGAAGGAGTAGAAAGTGGGAAGAGGCTGCAATTTTAAGCAAGGAGGTCAGAGAAAATGATGACTTGAAGGAGGAGGGTACTGGGGTGAAGGACACTCCACGCAGATGAAACAGGGTGGGTACAGTAAGAGGCCTAGTATGTTCCGTGAACCCTGCAGAAGCCAGTGTGGTCAGAGTGTAAAGTGGAGGAAGAGGACCTGAGCCCAAAGAGGGAGCAGATGCAAAGGGTGTTGGGCCCTGCAGGCCCCTGCATGTAGCTGGCTCTGATTCAGAGTTAGATGGGGCCATGAAAGGGGTCTGAGTAGGGGACGGACAGGAGCATATAAACAGATCACAGAGCAGGAGCCCAGTTGTGGGTATCTGTTGTAATCATCCAGGTGAGAGATGGTAATAGTTAGGATCAGGGTGGGAGCAGGTGAAGCGGACAGATTTTGAAGGCAGCAACACCAGAATTTGCTGACAGATTAGGCACGGGGGGAGGAGAGAAGGAGTCAAAGAAGATCTTTGACCTTGCAATGGAAAAGGCAGAGTTGCTACCATGAAGATAAATGGACTGCAGACAGCACAACTGTGTGAAGTTCAAATCAGACACATTAACTTGAGATTTCAAGTTGGCATCCTAGTGGAGGTGTTGAGTGGGCAGCTGACAGATCATTCTTGAGTACTGGGAGAGGTTGGATAGAGAGGGCAGTTTGGGAGCCATTCAGGGTAAAGCATTCTGATGCCACAAGATAGCCAGGACACCAGAGAACTGACTATACAGGTCCAAAGACAGAATGAAGCCTTGACGCTCCCCCACTTCGAGGGGCTGGAAGATGAGGCACAGGACAGGCAGCCAGAGACAAAGGAGGAAAAATCAGAAGCAGGAGCCTGCATAAATAACAACTGCAACAATCGTTCAAAAGCAAATGTTTAACACTTAAGAGTCTTACAGTTATAGGAACTTTTCAAATAGTGAGCTCTGGGCCAGGCACGGTGGCTCACGCCTGTAATCCCAGCACTTTGGGAGGCCATGGCAGGCAGATCACGAGGTCAAGAGTTCAAGACCAGCCTGGCCAACATGGTGAAACCTGTCTATACTAAGAATACAAAAATTAGCCGGGCATAGTGACGGGTACTTGTATTCCCAGCTACTCGGGAGGCTGAGGCAGAAGAACTGCTTGAACCCGGGAGGCAGAGGTTGCAGTGAGCCAAGATTGCGGCACTGCACTCCAGCCTGGGCAATAGAGCAAGACTCTGTCTCGAAAAAAAAGAACAAATAAATAAAGCTCAATCTATCTGTCTACCTGTATATCTAGTTACAGAAGAGTATAAAAAAAGACAAATAAAATACTTATAAGCACAAAAATGTTTACATTAGGATGCAATTCGAGGGAACAAGTGGAATGAAAACATGAGTGCCAGGACAAAAGTAGCAAAGGTTTTCCAGCCAGTGAAGTAGTGCTTATTCACATCAAAACAAACAAACAAACAAACAAACAAAAAACAAAAAACTGTGATGATGGGCATATCTGTGGTGGTGGCATATCTGTGGTATTTATATTCTATACTGGAAACATTTCAAAGAGTAACTTTCATTTTTAAATGTCAATATTTACAGCACACTGGAAGTGACATCCTATGCAAACTTTAAACTTAAAAGGCTCTGATCCATCTCAGATCAGACTGTTGAAAGAGAAGAGACAGAGACAGATGGTGGAGAAGAGGAAGTGAGTGCGAGCGGAGGCAGGAGGCAGGACAGACATGGGCACCGGGGAGCGGGCAGGACTCTGGGATGCAGGGCTGCAGACAAAGGCACAATGACAGCTATTGTATAGAGATGCTGAGACTTAGAGGAAAACATGAACATAATGAGGAAAGAAATGGACAGTTAGGGGGAAAGCACCAAATGGAACGTCAACAGCTAGAAAATACAGTATCTGAAATGAAAAATTCACTGGATGCGCTTAACAGCAAATGAGACATTGCAGAAAAAGAAACTATCCAAAATAAGGCACGGAAAGAAAAGTGAACAAAGCCTTGCGACCCAATGGAGGTATAATTTACACGTAGAAGTAATCTGTATGTAAGACATATATGATATATATAAACTAGAGTGCCAGGAAACGATCACAGAAAAATATTTAAAGAAATGTTGGCCAAATTTTTTCTAAATTGGATGAAAACTGTAACTCACAGATCCAAAAAGCTTAATAAGCCCCAAGTGTGATAAAAAGAAAAAACCACTTCAAAGCACATTATAATCAAACTGCTGAAAGCAGTGATAAGGAGAAAATCTTAAAAGCAGCCAGAGAATAAAATGCACATCGCATAAAGTGGAACAAAGAATCACCACTAACTTCTAAGGAAAAAATACAGAAAGCAGTAGAATGACATCCTTAAAATGCTGAAACTGTCAACTTAAGAATTCAACCTTCAGCAACACTGACAGAATTCACCACAAGCAAATCTGCACCACAAAAAAATCTTCAAGGATGTTCTTTAGGCAGAAGGAAAATAACAGAGAGGAGAAACCTAGATCTATAAAAGGGAATGAGGGTCATAAATGTGAAGTATGTGGAGACATATATTTTGAAAACAGACTGTGTAAAGCACAGATAATATATTCCGGGTTACAACATATGTAAAAGTAAAACAAATGAGAACTATAAAATAAAGGTTGGGCTGGGAAATGGAAACATACTACTGCTTGTCTAAGCTTCCATCTTAAACATCAGAAAAAGAAGAGCAAATTAAACTGGAAATAAAGAGGAGGGAAATAACAAAGACATGAGCAAAATTCAAAAAACAACAGGGCAAAATCGATGAAACTAAAAGTAGGTTCTTTGCAAAGATCAAAAAAATTGACAATCTTCTCATTAACCTGATCAAGAAAGACAAAAATTACAATATCAGTAATTAAAGAGGAGATACAACACAAACTCTACAGAACTTAAAGGATAAGATGATACTAAGAACATTATATCAATAAATTGAAAAATGCAGATGATATGAGCAAATCCCTTGAAGGACACAAATGAGTGAAGCCCACTCAAGAATAACCTAGGCAGCCCTATATGTATTAGAAATTATGTCTATACTTAAAATCTTACCACAACAAAACAAAATTCCAGAGACAGGTGGCTTCACAGGTGAATTCTACCACTGAATAAAGAATTAATAGGCCAGGCACAGTGGCTCACACCTGCAATCTCAGCACTTTGGGAGAATCACTTGAGCCCAAGGGTTCGAGACCAGCCTGGGCAACATAGTGAGACCCGCATCTCTATAAAAAATAATTAGCTGGACATGGTAGTGCATCTGCCCACTACAGACGGTGGGCATCTGTAGTCCCAGTTACCTGGGAGCCTGAGGCGGGAGGATTGCTTGAGCCCAGGAGGTTGAGGCTGCAGTGAGGCGTGATCATGCCACTGCACTTCAGCCTGGGCAAAAGAGTAAGACCTTGTCTAAAAAAATAATTAATTAACTAATTAATACTAATTCTACACAAGCTCTTCCAGAGAGTAGAACACTTCCCAATTCAAAGACCAGAATGCATTACCTTGACATCAAAATTAGGCAACTCATTACAAAAAAAACTACAAATATCCCTCACAGACAGGTAAGGATTTGTAAAAATTCTTAACAAAATACTAATATATCAAACTGAGCAATATATGAAACCATTAAGACATTAATACATGATGAATTATGGTTTATCTCACAAATGCAGCTTTGGTAACATTTGAAAAATAATCTATCAATGTAATTTACCTTATCAACAGACCAAAACAGAAAAACCGTTATGATCACCTCAGTAGATGCAGAAAAAGCATTTGGCAAATTAAGCATCCATTCATTATTGGCCATTTTTGGTTTGTGGGGAAAAAAGCATCCATTCATGATTTAAAAAATACATACATATATACATATACATATATATGTATATATGCAAACAAGAAGTAGAAAAGAACTTCTCAACCTGATAAAGGGCATCTGCAAAAACCCTATAGCAAGGCCAGACTCAGTGGCTCACGCCTGTAATCCCAGCACTTTGGGAGACCAAGGCGGGCAGATTACCTGAGGTCAGGAGTTCGAGACCAGCCTGGCCGATATGGTGAAACGCCATATCTACTAAAAATATAAAAATTAGCTGGGCATGGTGGTGGGCACCTGTAGTCCCAGCTACTCAGGAAGCTGAGGCACACGAATCGCCTGAACCCGGGAGGCAGAGGATGCAGTGAGCTGAGATCACACCACTGCACTCCAGCCTGGGCGATAGAGCAAGACTCCGTCTCGAAAAAACAGACAAAAACCCTACAGCAAACCATACACATAATGATGAAAGACTGATAGCATCCCCCTAAGATTAGAAACAAGCCAGCCAGGTGAGGTGGCTCACGCCTGTAATCCCAGCACTTTGGGAGGCAGAGGTGGGCAGAACACCTGAGGTTGGGAGTTCGAGACCAGCCTGACCAACATGGTGAAACCTCATCTCTACTAAAAATACAAAAAATAGCTGGGTGTGGTGGTGCATGCCTGTAATCCCAGCTACTTGGGAGGCTGAGGCAGGAGAATTGCTTGAACCTGGGAGGTGGAGGTTGTGGTGAGCTGAGATCACACCATTGTACTCCAACCTGGGCAACAAGAACGAAACTCTTTCTCAAAAAAAAAAAAAAAGGAACAAGCCAAGGATGTCCCTCTCACCACTTCTATACATGATTGTACTGGAAGTCTTAGACAAGAAAGTAAAGCAAGAAGAGGAAACAGAAGGATACAGACTGAAAGGGAGAGATAAAATTGTCTTTATGCAGAGATGGCATGATAGTTTACATAGGAAAGTCTACAGAATCCACAATACAACTACTACAATGAAAAGCAGGTTTATCAAGGTTGTAGGACACACGGTCACTATACAAAAATCAGCTGTATTTTTATGTACTAGCAACAGAAAACTGAAATGGAGATATAAACCATGTTCATGGATTAGAAGATGTGATAATTAAGATGACAAATGATATGGTTTGGACGTGTGTCCCCTCCAAATCTCATGTGGAAATGTGATGCCCATTGTTTGTTTGAGGTGGGGCCTGGTGGGAGGTGTCTGGGTGATGGGGGCAGATCCCTTATGAATGGCTTAGTGCCATGGTAATTAGTGAGTTTTTCCTGTTAGTTCATGTAAGAGTTGGTTGTTTAGAAGAGTCTCCATCTCTTTTGCTCCCTCTCTCACCATGTGATATGCCGGCTCGACTTTGCCTTCCACTAGGATTATAAGCTTCCTGATGCCCTCACTAGAGGCAGATGCCAGCACCGTGCTTCCTACACAGCCTGCAGAACCATAAACCAAAATTAGCCTCTTTTCTTTACAAATTACCTGGCCTCGGGTATTTCTTTATAGCAACGCAAATAAACGAACACAGCAATTCTCCCCAAATTGATTTACATTAGAGTCAACGTAGTCCTAATCAAAATCTCAGCAAGTTTTTTGCCGAATTTGACAGGCTGATTCTAAAGTGTATGTGGAAAAGTAAAGGAACAAAAATCACCAAAATAATTTTGAAAAAGTAGAAAAATGTTGAAGGAGTCAGAGGTCACACGATGGGATTTCAAGACTTACTATAAAGCCATAATAATCAAGCAGTGGTATTTGTACAAGTGTAGACGTACAGAACAATGGAATGGAACAGAGTCCAGAAGCAGACCCACACACATATAGTCATGTAATGTCAACAAAGGTGCCAAGGTAAGTCAGTGGGAAAAACCCTCTTCAGCAAATGGTGCTAGAAATGGGCAATGCAAAAAGAGACAGAAAAAAAAAACCAGAAAACTACACTCTTCTCTTGTATAATATGTGAAAATTAACTCAAACTGGATCACAGATCTAACTGTAAAACCTAGAGCTATAAAACTTCTGCTTTTAAAAAAATAAGGCCGGGCATGGTGGCTCCTGCCTGTAATCCCAGTACTTTGGGAGGCCAAAGTTGGCTGATCACCTGAGCCCAAGAGTTCAAGACTAGCTTGCGCAACATGGTGAAACCCTGTCTCTACAAAAAATACAAAAATCAGCCAGGTGTGGTAGCATGTTCCTGTGGTCCCAGCTACCTCAGGAGGCTGAGGCGGAAGGATAACTTGAGCCCAGGAGGTGGAGCTTACAGTGAGCCATGATCCTGCCACTGCATTCCAGCTGGGGCAACAGAGCGAGACCCTGTCTCAAAAAAAAAATAATAATAATTTTAAAAATAAGAGAAAATCTTTGTATTTCTTAGACAAAGATTTCTTAGGACACAACAAACACAAATTATTCTTACTAGTTTTGCATTGCTGCTATAATAAATTTCCACAAACTCTGTGCCTTGAACAATACAAATGTATTATCTTCCGGAGGTCAGAAGACCAAAATGGATCTCACTGGGCTAAGATCATGAAGTTGGCAAGGGGGTACTCCTTTCTGGATGCCCCAGAAAAGGCTGTCTCTTTGCACTACCAGCAGTCAGAAGCTGCCAGCGTCCAGGGCTCATGGGCCCTTCCTCCATCTCCAGCGGCAGCAGTGGCAGGTGAGTCTTTCTGCCAGTGCCTAACCTGCTTCCTGCTTCCATTGTCACATCACCTTCTCTGGCTCTAACTGCTTCTCTCTCCCTTTCCACTTTAAGGATCCCTGTAATTACACTGGGTCCACCTAGAAACTCCAGGACAATCTCCCTCCCTTAAGATCAGATGACTAGCAACCTTAATTTATCTGCAACTCTAATTCCCTTTTGCCATGTAACATAACACATTCAACAGGTTCCAGGAATTAAGACACGGACATCTTTTAGGGCCATTATTCTGCCGACCACATTAGCACAAAGAAAACAATCATAAGTTGGATATCCCCAAATGAATTTAAAATACATGGTCGTTAAAAGACAGTATTAAGGAAATAAAGATGAGCCATAGACTAGGAAAAAACATTTATAAAACACATCTGATAAAAGACATATCTAGGGTAAAGAACTCTTAAAATCCCACAATAAGAAAAAAAACCTTATTTTTCTTTTAAATTAGCAGAACAGTTGAGCAGACGCATCTCCAAAAAAGAGATAGTCATTAAGAAAATGCAAATTAATACCACAATTAAATACCACTATGTAACCATTACCATGAGTAAAGTTTTTTAAACTAAATGCTGGTGAAAATACAGAGCAACTAGAATTCTCATACAGTGCTGGTGGGAATGCAAAATAGTACAGCTACTTGGAAAAAACAATTTTGTAGTTTCTTATAATTTAAGAAAACTGAGAGCAACTCAAATGTCTGCCATTTGATGAATGGATAATCAAACTGTGGTACATCCATACAACTGAAATAACAATAAACACAACAACATGGATGAATGTCAAAAGCATTACACTAAGTGGGAGAAGCCACATACAAAATGTTGCATACTGTTTGGGTTCATTTAAATAATATCCTGGTAAAGGGAAAACTATAGGGAAAGAAATCAGGTCAATGACTGCCAGGGGCTGGGGATGGAGAGGGGATCTACAAAGGGGATCGAGGCAACTTTTTGAGGTGATGGAAACTTCCTGTATCTTAATTGCAGTGGTGGTTATGTGAGTACGTAAGTCTGTCAAAAGGCAGAGAGCTGTCTACCTAAGAATGGTAAACTTACTGTATGTAAATTATAGCTCACTAAACATGATTCTTAAAAAAGATGAAAAGCCTGTGCCACATAAAAGACACCATCAGGTGGAACGGGAAACTTAAAGAGTGGTGGTAATTTTTTAAATGCCAAAAAACTTAAGATTTAAATACTATGTCATTTTTGGAGATTTTATACACACTATATACATTTTTACTGGAGACCACCAGAATCTGTTTTTGCCCATGGAAATGAATGGTTTTTAAAACAATTCATATCATACTCACTTCAGGAAGCCTGAGCATCCCACAAGAGAATTTGACTTGGAGTTACGTTTAAGGCAGGGGACAGACCAGTGTGAGAACAGATCAGGTGTCTCTGTATCAGATGATGGGGTGGCCTACTCAGTAGGTGCAGTAAGCAAAGAAGCATCACACCAGCCAAATTCTTGGAATGAGCAAGGAGAGAGCAGCGAATATTTTCCTGATGAAAGTTAACAGAATGCTTTGGCAGAAAACTGACATTTTAAGAGCTCACATCACATTTCTATTCTACGTCGCAAGAAAATTGGCATCTGTATTTTTAAGATTATTTGAAAGAAAAGATTCTACAAAAAAAAATAAAACTGTGCTTCTTCAAATTTATCCCCCTTATAATGGTTATCTCCATACTAAAATTAAAAATCAAGCTAGAAAGAAACAGGGATGATACCAGTACCATGCTGTTTTGGTTATTGTAGCCTTGTAGTATAGTTTGAAGTCAGGTAGCGTGATGCCTCCCGCTTTGTTCTTTTGGCTTAGGATTGACTTGGCAATGCAGGCTCTTTTTTGGTTCCATATGAACTTTAAAGTAGTTTTTTCCAGTTCTGTGAAGAAAGTCATTGGTAGCTTGATGGGGATGGCACTGAATCTATAAATTACCTTGGGCAGTATGGCCATTTTCACGATATTGATTCTTCCAACCCATGAGCATGGAATGTTCTTCCATTTGTTTGTATCCTCTTTTATTTCATTGAGCAGTGGTTTGTAGTTCTCCTTGAAGAGGTCCTTCACATCCCTTGTAAGTTGGATTCCTAGGTATTTTATTCTCTTTGAAGCAATTGTGAATGGGAGTTCACTCATGATTTGGCTCTCTGTTTGTCTGTGATTGGTGTACAAGAATGCTTGTGATTTTCGTACATTGATTTTGTATCCTGAGACTTTGCTGAAGTTGCTAATCAGCTTAAGGAGATTTTGGGCTGAGACAATGGGGTTTTCTAGATATACAATCATGTCATCTGCAAACAGGGACAATTTGACTTCCTCTTTTCCTAATTGAATACCCTTTATTTCCTTCTCCTGCCTGATTGCTCTGGCCAGAACTTCCAGCACTACGTTGAATAGGAGCGGTGAGAGAGGGCATCCCTGTCTTGTGCCAGTTTTCAGAGGGAATGCTTCCAGTTTTTGCCCATTCAGTATGATATTGGCTGTGGGTTTGTCGTAGATAGCTCTTATTATTTTGAGATACGTCCCATCAATACCTAATTTATTGAGAGTTTTTAGCATGAAGGGTTGTTGAATTTTGTCAAAGGCCTTTTCTGCATCTATTGAGATAATCATGTGGTTTTTGTCTTTGGTTCTGTTTATATGCTGGATTACATTTATTGATTTGCATATGTTGAACCAGCCATAGATCAATGGAACAGAACAGAGCCCTCAGAAATGATGCCACATATCTACAACTATCTGATCTTTGACAAACCTGACAAAAACAAGAAATGGGGGAAGGATTCCTTATTTAATAAATGGTGCTGGGAAAACTGGCTAGCCATATGTAGAAAGCTGAAACTGGATCCCTTCCTTACACCTTATATAAAAATTAATTCAAGATGGATTAAAGACTTAAATGTTAGACCTAAAACCATAAAATCCTACAAGAAAACCTAGGCAATACCATTCAGGACATAGGCGTGGGCAAGGACTTCACGTCTAAAACACCAAAAGCAATGGCAACAAAAGCCAAAATTGACAAATGGGATCTCATTAAACTAAAGAGCTTCTGCACAGCAAAAGAAACTACCATCAGAGTGAACAGGCAATCTACAGAATGGGAGAAAATTTTTGCAACCTACTCATCTGACAAAGGGCTAATATCCAGAATCTACAATGAACTCAAACAAATTTACAAGAAAAAAACAAACAACCACATCAAAAAGTGGGCAAAGGACATGAACAGACACTTCTCAAAAGAAGACATTTATGCAGCCAAAAAACACATGAAGAAATGCTCAGCATCACTGGCCATCAGAGAAATGCAAATCAAAACCACAGTGAGATACCATCTCACACCAGTTAGAATGGCCATCATTAAAAAATCAGGAAACAACAGGTGCTGGAGAGGATGTGGAGAAATAGGAACACTTTTACACTGTTGGTGGGACTGTAAACTAGTTCAACCATTGTGGAAGTCAGTGTGGCGATTCCTCAGGGATCTCGAACTAGAAATACCATTTGACCCAGCCATCCCATTACTGGGTATATACCCAAAGGACTATAAATCATGCTGCTATAAAGACACATGCACACATATGTTTATTGTGGCACGATTCACAATAGCAACGAGTTGGAACCAACCCAAATGTCCAACAACGATAGACTGGATTAAGAAAATGTGGCACATATACACCATGGAATACTATGCAGCCATAAAAAATGATGAGTTCATGTCCTTTGTAGGGACATGGATGAAACTGGAAAACATCATTCTCAGTAAACTATCGCAAGGACAAAAAACCAAACACTGCATGTTCTCACTCATAGGTGGGAATTGAACAATGAGAACTCATGGACACAGGAAGGGGAACATCACACTCCGGGGACTGTTGTGGGGTCGGGGGAGGGGGGAGGGACAGCATGAGGAGATATACCTAATGCTAAATGACGAGTTAATGGGTGCAGGAAATCAACATGGCACATGGATACATATGTAACAAACCTGCACATTGTGCACATGTACCCTAAAACCTAAAGTATAATAAAAAAAAAAAAGAAAGAAAGAAAGAAACAGGGATGAGAGTATAAATTTTATGTGTCTGAAACCTTTACATATCAACAATGAACTACATGTAAACTACTACATGGTCAGGATGTTGGTCAAGGCAATAGGTCTACTCCGGTGCTCTGCTCCATTTCCTTACCTTCTTACATGTCCATGACTATTTAAATGTTGTTCCAGAACATTCATGCGTCAGCCAGGCATGGTGGCTCATGCCTTTAATCCCAGCACTTTGGGAGGCCAAGGCAGATGGATCACTTGAGGTCAGGAGTTCGAGACCAGCCTGGCCAACATGGGGAAACCCTGTCTCTACTAAAAATAAAAAAAATAAATAAATAAAATAAAAATTAGCCGGGCGTGGTGGTGCAGACCTGTAATCCCAGCTACTCAGGAGGCTGAAACAGGAGAATCGCTTGAACCCAGGAGGCGGAGATTGCAGTGAGTCAAGATCGCGCCACTGCACTCCAGCCTGGGTGATGGAGTGAGATTCCGTCTCAAAAAAACAAAAAAACAAAATGTTCATGCATGGAACCAACTCGGGTTTCAGGTTTACCAACTGTAATTCTGTGCTCAAAAATTGGAATATTCCGGCCAGGTGCAGCGGCTCATGCCTGTAATCCCAGCACTTTGGGAGGCCGAGGCAGGAAGATTACCAGAGGTCAGGAGTTTGAGACCAGCCTGGCTAACATAGTGAAACCTCATCTTTACTAAAAATATAAAAATTATCTGGGTGTGGTGGCGCATGCCTGTAATCCCAGCTACTCGGTAGCCTGAGGCAGGAGAATCGCTTGAACCTGGGAGGCAGAGCTTCAAAATTGGGATATTCCTTTATTACACATTCAGAACCTTCTCCTTCCATAGCTCCAAAGCTCTGAAACAAACCAAACATGATGGGGATAGCAGATAAATCCACTAAACGTTTATGACTCAATGTAAGCTGCGCGTTTATTATCATGTATCAAGGAGTTTTTATAAATTAAAATTTCAAAATAAGAAAACATCAATAATCTAATGACTGATACTTTTTTTTTTTTTTTTTTTTTTTGTTGAGACAGAGTCTTGCTCTGTCGCCCAGGCTGGAGTGCAGTGGCACAATCTCGGCTCACTGCAAGCTTCGCCTCCCGGGTTCACGCCACTCTCCTGCCTTAGCCTCCCGAGTAGCTGGGACTACAGGCACCTGCCACTGCACCCTGCTAATTTTGTTTTGTATTTTTAGGAGAGACGGGGTTTCAACATGTTAGCAAGGATGATCTCGATCTCCTGACCTCGTGATCCGCCCGCCTTGGCCTCCCAAAGTGCTGGGATTACAGGCATGAGCCACTGGGCCCGGCCTAATGACTGATATATTCTAAAACAAACTTAGAGGAATACACACATAACTATATAAGATTTATAATCTAGCTATAGAAGTCTCTAATCAGAATTTTTTCTATATGTAATATCAATAAAAACCCTTTAAAAAACACCACATATCTGATAAAGGATTCATATCAAGGTATATAAGGAAAGCTTACAACTTAATAAGACAATCAGGCTGGGTGTGGTGGCTCATGCCTGTAATCCCAGCACTTTGGGAGGCTGAGGCGGGCAGAACACCTGAGGTCGGGAGTTCAAGACCAGCCTGACCAACATGGAGAAACCTTGTCTTTACTAAAAATACAAAACTAGCCGGGCGTGGTGGCGCATGCCTGTAATCCCAGCTATTTGGGAGGCTGAGGCAGGAGAATTGCTTGAACCAGGAAGCGGAGGTTGGGGTGAGCCGAGACTGCACCATCGCACTCTAGCCTGGGCAACAAGAGTGAAACTTGATCTCGAAAAAAAAAAAAAAAAAAAAAGCAAAACTCCATCTCAAAAAAAAAAAAAAAAAAAAGACAATCAATCATATTTTTAAATGGGCAAAATATTTGAAGACTCTCTTGAACAAAGAAGATATACAGATAGCAAACAAGCAAACGATAAGATCACCATCACTAGTCATTAGGGAAACGCAAGTTAAAGTTATAATGAGATATATACCTACTAGAATGGCTAAAATTGAAAAGAATGACAATACCAGTTGTTGGTAAGAATATAGAGAAACTGGGATTCTTATTCAGTGCTAGTAGGAATGCAAAACTTTGGAAAACTTAATGGTGGTGGTTTTATAAAGTTAAACTTATTCTCACCACATGGCCCAGTAATTCAACTGCTTTGTATTACCCAGAAGAAATAAAAACATACTGGCAAATGAAGACCTGCACATACAAATTTTTAACAGCTTCATGTATAATAGCCCCAAAGTGGAAACAACACAAAGGTTCGTCCACTGGTGAATGGGCAAATAAACTGGTATGCGTCCATACAACAGAATACAATTCAACAATACAAAATACAGAATACTGATTAACAACATGGGTGAAACTCAAAAACACTACGTTAAGCCAAAGAATGTAACTTATATCTCAATCAACATTACTTTAAAAACACTAAAATAGATATATACACACCAATGATCTAGGTTCTACTTTAAGAAGCTATAAAAAGTAAAGTAAAACCAAAGTATTAGGAAGGAAATAACAAAGAGCAGAAATAAATGAAATAGGCAAACAATTGAGAAAAAAGTCAGTTGTTTGCAAAAATCAACTGCATAAACCTTTAGCTAACATGATCAAGAAAAACGAGAAGCCACAAATTACTGTATCAGTAATGAAAAAGGAGACATCAATATAAGTCTTACAGATATTAGTAGACTAGTAAGAATATTCTGGGCTGGCTCACGCTTGTAATCCCAGCATTTTGAGAGGCCAAGGCAGATGGCTCACAAGGTCAGGAGATCGAGACCAGCCTGGCCAACATAGTGAAACCTGTCTCTACTAAAAATACAAAAATTAGCTGGGTATGGTGGTGTGCACCTGTAACCCCAGCTACTCGGGAGGCTGAGGCAGGAGAATCGCTTGAACCTGGGAGGTGGAGGTTGCAGTGAGCTGAGATCGCGCCACTGCACTCCAGCCTAGGTGACACAGTGAGACTCCGTCTCAAAAAAAAACAAAAAAAAAAACATCAAAATACTTACATCTATGCCTAAGGGTAAACACAGACCAATGGAACAGAATCAAGTCCAAAAAGCAGAACTACACATATACAGTCAATGCTTTTTGGTCAAGGTATCAAGGTAATTCAATGAAGAAAGGAAAGTCTTTTCACTGCAACAGCTGGATATCTATCTATATAGATAAAGTAAATCTCAACCTCTGTCTTACTCCATATACAAAAATCAATTCAAGATGGATGATGGACCTTAACATAAAACCTACAATCCTAAAGCTTCTAGGGAAAAAACACAGGAGCATATATTTATAAGCTTCGGGTAAGCAAAAATTTCTGGACAGGACATAAAAGGCACAAACTGTTAAAAAATTGATAAACTGCACATCATAAAAATTAAAATTTCAGCCAGATGTGGTGGCTCATGCCAGTAATCTCAGTACTTTGGGAGGCCAGGGTGGGCGGATCACTTGAGGCCAAGAGTTTGAGACCATCCCGGCCAACACAGCAAAACCCCGTCTCTACTAAAACTACAATGGGTGAAACTCAAAAACATTACGTTAAGTAAAAGAGGCTGAGGCCTGAGAATCGCCTGAATCCGGGAGGCAGAGATTTCAGAGGTGAAGTTGCACCACTGCACTCCAGCCTGGGTGACAGAGCGAGACTCTGTCTCGAAAAAAAAAAAAAACTCCTCCTCAACAAAAGACAGCATTTTTAAAAATGAGCAGAAAAGTCACAGAATGGGAGAAAATATTTGCAGCTCATGCATCTGACAAAACACTTGTATTCAGACCACAGCACAAAATAAAAAGTTTTTTTAGGGCAAAAAACTGGGGCGCTTCAGAAAGGACGATGTATAAATGGCCCGTAAATACATGAAAAGATACTCTACATCATCTGTCACTGGGAAATGCAAATAAAAACCCCAATGATATACCATTTCACACCCGAATGTTGATATATGTGTAGAACAATGGAAACTTCTCATACAGTGCTGGTCAGGGTATGGCACAACCACAGTGGAAAGTTTCTTAAAAGGTTAAACATGTTATCTTTCCTATGACTCAGAAATTCCACTCTTAGGTAGAATTAAAGAGAAAGGAAAACTATGAACACGAAAAGCTTGTAAAAAAAAAAAAAAAAGCTCATGGCAGTCAAACCTCATAGCTTTTGGTTTATTGATACTAGCCAAAACCTAGAAACTACTCAAATGTCTATCACTAGGAAGATAAATTATGGCATATTCATTAAAATTCCATAAAAAGGGAATAAACTACTGATTCACACAACATGTGTAAATTTAAAACTATGTTAAGTGAAAGAAGTCAGAGACCAAGAGTACATATATAAGATTCCATTTACATATAAAAAAATTCAAGAACAAGCAAAACTAATTTATGGAAATAAAAATCAGAAAGGAATTTTGGATGGTGGTGTGGGGGGCAAGGAACTGGCTGCAAAGAGGCAGAAGGAAACTTTGGGAATGATGGAAATGTTTTTCATCTTTATTGGGGTTATGGTTACATATGTGTATACATTTTCCAAATGTAAGCTATACATTTCAAATTAGTACATTTTATTGTTTATAATTTTATACCTCAGTAAAACTGATTTTAAAAATTTAAATTTAAAAAATTGTCATTGTTACTTAGACCCATGCTCCCTTCAGCCTAAAACCATCACCACCATCACAGCAGGGCAGGCTGAGGTGACTCCGTCAACATGTCAGCCAGGCCACTCACCGAACAGGTCCAGTTTTTCAAACTGTCCCACTAACTTCACAGAAGCCTCCATGGGATATTTCAGGCTATCTTTTAAGTTTTTGTTTTGTTTCATTTCACTTATTACTACTTTTTCTTGTTTTGTGAGATGATGTGGACACTTTTTTTCTAAATTCGGTCCCTTTCTTTTCCCCATCACCAAATTACATTTTCATGTTTTTCTCTAAAGAGTGTATTTACTCCCAAGCATGAGCAACCATTCCAAAAACAAACAAAACTATGAAAATGTTAGCAAGTGTGAACAGGAGCCAGATAAAGAGGTATGAGCTGAAAATTCAGATGCAATTCTTCCACTCTTGACCATTCTAACCCCCAGATCATAGATATTAGTGAGTTTTCAGCCCTAGATCCAGGATTACTGGCTACAAATAAGTCCATTTCAAAATCATTTTATTTCATATATTGTTAAAACTTCACAACTTAGACATATCACTGTAATTTGTTTTCAATATGAAGAGTATGATTCTAAATTTTTTTAAAAAACCATGATATGAGGCAAGTTTTTCCGGTTGGCATATCTCGGCCACACTTCTCTTAATAATCAAAGGGCAGGCATCACCACAGCTTTCTAATTCACAGACATCACAAAATGAGGGCATATACACAGTATCTAAAAAGCATGCTGTGCACAGCTCAATGTTAATGTCCCTGAAGTACACTTATTAAAAATATGAATGTTCAGGCATTAAGTATTTACAGGTACCAAGACACAAGTTACTTTTTAATTATAATTTTTATTTTTTTTGAGACAGCTCTGTTGCTCAGGCTGGAGTGCACTGGGCCGATCTCAGCTCACTGCAACCTCCACCTCCTGGGTTCAAGCGATTCTCCTGCCTCAGCCTCCTGAGTAGCTGGGATTACAGGCACGCACCACCACCACGCTGGGCTAATTTTTTTGTATGTTTAGTAGAAACGAGGTTTCACCATGTTGGCCAGGCTGGTCTCGAACTCCTGACCTCAAGTGATCCACCCACCTGGGCCTCCCAAAGTGCTGGAATTACAGGCATGAGCCACTGGGCCCAGCTACAAGTTACTTTTTAATCTGATGGAATGGTGAATACAAAAACTGTAACAATTATGCTCCATTTTCAAGGACAATTCTAAGACCAACATCAAAAATGCTGTCATATACACAGTAATCACAACATTGAAGTGATTCAGTAAAAAATTTCAGTTAAAAAATAAGGGGGGCTGGGCGCAGTGGCTCACGCCTGTAATCCCAGCACTTTGGGAAGCCGAGGCAGGCAGATGACCTGAGGTTAGGAGTTTGAGACTAGCCTGGCCAACACAGTGAAATCCCATCTCTACTAAAAATACAAAAATTAGCTGGGTATGGTGGCGCATGCCTGTAATCCCAGCTACTCAGGAGGCTGAGGCAGGAGAATCACTTGAACCCGCAAGGCAAAGGTTGCAGTGAGCCCGAGATTGCGCCACTGCACTCCAGCCTGGGTGGCAGAGTGAGACTTGGTCTCAAAAAAAGAAAAAAAAATGGCGGAGGGGAGGCAGGGAAGAAACATTTATCCAGAGGTTAGACTTGCCAGAAACCCAATCGTATGACAGTAAAGAGCCTGGAAAAATCAACAAACATCTTTGAGTGGCCAAGGACCACAAAGCCCATGCTTGGGATGGGCAGAGCCACAGAATCCCTGATAGCCATTGAAAATGCCCTAGAAAGGCAGATGAAAGAAAATATCTTACTATAAACACACAAGTCTGAAATTAGTAAACAGAGAACCAATCTTAATCACTACAATGATTTCTGAGAATACCCTACATTACTTAACAGAATAGTAAATGATGTCCATAAAAGTGACCTTGAGTCACCAAGAAAGCATTAGAGCATGCTCAATACCTCTCGTCAAAAACAGCACAATATGCAATGTGTTTTAGGAAGGCAGCCAAAGGATCGTTAGAGTTTTCATCATTTTCACAGTTTAAAGCCCTTCACTACATTTATCTATAGATGTCAGGCATGCGGAACACTCTGCTTTCTAACAATGGTGTTCTATTTGGCATAAAGTATAGCTAATAGAAAAAAGAAGAAAGAAAAGAAAAAATATATAATGATGATGTTCTAGTATTAACTCCTATACCCAAGTACTCTCCTTATCTTAGAGGAATCAGTATCAGACTGATTTACACTTCCAGAGCCCTTTGTGGAACCATCACATAGATAAAATGGAATTTTTTTTAAGTTTCAAGCATATTTTGATATTCTGAAACCAGGATTTCTTGTGCTATTATTATCAAACATCTTCCACAGAAAAAGCCCATCCTACCTACAGAGAGACAAGGCCAGGACTTATTTGTGGGTTCATTGCCACCTACCAAAATCCTGTATTCCTTTCCACATTTTAATTAGCTAGTGACTAATAATTCTCAGTTTCTCACTACCTTTCCATACCCCAAATAAAATAACACCCTATATTTCCACCACCAAACATCCTTCCCTCTTGTTAATTCCCCACAACAGCATCGACCGGTTGCCATCCACTGTCCAACATAAACACCAGTGGGTTGTGAAGTGTGGGAATCTGCAGCTCTTGGAGCTGTATTGTAACTAGAAAATATACAAGTCCTCCTCCTGCTGTCTACTTTGACCAAGAAGAAATACGTTGCCATGCTGGGGCAGCTTAGGGATTAGACACTTCTCAGTCTTACTGAGGACAGCTGGTGATCTTCTGTCTGCTTCTGTGTGCCAGACCCTGGGCTTCAGTGCTTTACCCACACTATCTGTTTAATCCTCACAACTGTCCTATGAGATAGGTCCTATCTGATCCCACTTTATAGATAGGCAGGCTGTGGCTAAAAGGTTAAGCAACTTAAGCAAGGTCACACTATTCCTACGTAAGGGAAAAGGATTGGAACCCAATTATGACTTCAGAGCCCACACTCTTCACTATACACCAACTGCCTCAGCTGTCATTAACTTTAGTTACATTTATACATCATTATTGAGAGTGTATACTGAATGCCTCAAATTCACTTTAATATGCTTTATTTCGTTCACTATCAAGTATGTATCTTATCTTCATATGAAATTGTTATTAATGTGTTAATTTTTTAAAAGCTAGAGGACAAACCAAAGCAAAGATTACAGGTTTGGGTAGCCTTTATAATTTGCTGTTTGAAATCACTTTAACACTTAAGTTATGTAAGAATATTACCTGGGGTTACTGTTAGCTGAAAACAATGAAGCTTGTTTGGATCAGGAAAATGCACTTTACATGTACCTGCAAAAGAAACAGCACATCAGGAAGGTCTGGCAGTGAGCAGCAGTCCATATGTTGAGGCTAACCTTTGAACACACGTAAAGTTAGCGGTGCTCCAGGGATTTGTATGGTTTACGGAAAGTTGGTAGATCTCTCTCCCTATTTGTCTGCTAATAATCGTGCCAATACTCTAAAATTGCAAACCAGTGGTTTTTGTCAGTGCTTTTCTCCCTACAGTCTTTTACTAGTTAATTCCAAGTAGAGATGTTTTCCTTCAACCTTTAAGTGGTCACTAAACAATTTATTTCAAGAATTATGCTACTGTACTTTGACAAGAAACCGTATCTCAGGGAGATTAATATATGCAGGCAAAGGCTAACTAAACACGAAAAAACCAGGAAACAGCCCAGGTCAACTCTGTTGCCCTAGCACCACAGACATTCAGTCACCATGGTAAATGGAAGTTCTTTATAAAGAAGGGTGCTGGCCGGGCGTGGTGGCTTACGCCTGTAATCCCAGCTACTCGGAAGGCTGAGGCAGGAGAATCGCTTGAACTCAGGAGATGGAGGTTGCAGTGAGCCAAGATCGCGCCATTGCACTCCAGCTTGGGCAACAAGAGTGAAACTCTGCCTCAAAAAAAAAAAAAAAAAAAAAAGAAGAAGAAGAAGAAGAGTGCACCCAGGACTTGGCTCCCACCCAGCCAGAGTTTACCATAATATTTTGTCTTTTTAAAAAATACCTTTACTACATAAGTGGTAAATCAGCTTGCTTTATTGGTAAAATAATGCTCTACTGACCCAGATGGCAATGTTCTGTGCCCACTGGTCCAAATCATAAGAGGCCTGAATCAGGACAAAGTGTTCCCTTGGGAGAGAAGCTACTGGCTGCTAGTGCAGGCCAGGGAAGTTGATTGCATCCCACCCGTCTCCTTCAAACAAATGACACATGGCTAATTACCCATTGGAAAAATACCCAAGGAATCTGGAAGGAATATATATAGAAATTTTCTACATCTATAAAATCAGAACATACTACGCTAAACTTTTTTTAGACAGGGTCTCACTCTGTTGCCTGGACTGGAGGACAGTGGCATGATTCCAGCTCACCGCAACCTGTGCCTCCAAGGCTCAGGTGATCCTCCCACCTCAGCCTCCTGAGTAGCAGGGACTACAGGTGCACACTACCACACCTGGCTAATTTTTGTATCTTTTGTAGAGACAGATTTTCACCATGTTACCCAGGCTAGTCTTGAACTCCCATGCTCAAGTGATCCACTTACCTTGGCCTCTGAAGTGCTAGGATTACAGGCGTGGGCCACCACACCAGGCCTATGCTAAACATCTCAGTTCACCACTGGTGGTGAACTAAACATGGAAAAACCCAGGTCAAATTTCTACTCTGTTCTCCTAGCACCATAGACATCCACCGTCACCATGGCAAATGGAAGTTAAAAAGAAGAGTGCTGGCCAGGCACGGTGGATCACGTCTGTAATCTCAGAACTTTGGGAGGCCAAGACAGGTGGTTCACGAGGTCAGTAGTTTGAGACCAGCCTGGCCAACACGGTGAAACCCCATCTCTACTAAAAATACAAAAATTAGCTGGGCAAGGTAGCAGGCACCTGTAGTCCCAGCTACTTGGCAGGCTGAGGCAGGAGAATTGTCTAAACCTGGGAGGCAGAGGTTGCAGTAAGTTGAGATCACGCCACTGCCCTCCAGCCTGGGCAACAAAGCAAGACTCAGTCAAAAAAAAAAAAAGAGTGCTGCCCAGGAGTTAGCTCCCACCCAGAATTTACTATGATATTTTGGCTTTTTAAGTTTTTAAAGTTTTTTTAGAAGCCTTTTTAAAAATTTGTTTAAAGTTTTCTTACAAGTTCCACCAGAAGTATTTGCTTAGTTTGACAATCATAAAAATTTTTATCGAAAACAGGACAATTCAAATTTCTACTCAGAGGTGACCTTAGAGACGATCTAGTCCAACGTCCTCAATTAGGAGACATAAGTAGAAGGTCCAGAGAGGTTTGGTGACTAGCCCGAGATCATACAGGCTACCAACAGAAGCAAGGTTAATTCCTACATTAATAACTAGTTCATGACTCCTTCCCCTACCTCATGCCTCATTTCCTTTCAGTATTTAATGACCATGTTAAGACATGGGACACCTGTATATACAAACAACAAATAACACAGGACTGTTAGTGGGGTTTCCTTTCCAGAGTGAAAACTGTCTAGAAAAGCAAGACGCAGTCTTAGAGATGACAATGTCACAGTCCTTACTTGAGAAATAAAGAAACTGGAGCCAAAGAGTTCAAGACTTCCCCCAAAATTACACATTTAGAACTATGTGTGAAATACTTAAAATGGGCTTTATTCTTCCTAATCTTAACTTGCAAAGATAAATGCCATCCTTCTAGTGAGTTCTAAGTAACAAAAACATATAATTCTGACTTGGGAGATGTTTCAATGATTCACTGAAGTTGGCATCATGTATTTGTTTTTAATACCTGGCATTCTCCTTTAATAGACAGATGCGGAAATCAATAGCTCCAAAAAAGGTGGCCCACCAAGAATAAAGAAATTATCGGCCGGTCGCAGTGGCTCATGCCTGTAATCCTAGCACTTTGGGAGGCCAAGGCGGGTGGATCACCAGAGGTTAGGAGTTCAAGACTAGCCTGGCCAACATGGTAAAACCCCCTCTCTACTAAAAATACAAAAAATTAGCCGGGTGTGATGGCACATGCCTGTAAGCTGAGGGGAATGCTGAGGCAGGAGAACTGCTTGAACCCAGGAGGCGGAGGTTGCAGTGAGCCGAGATTGCGCCACTTCACTCCAGCCTGGGTGAAAGACGTGACTCTGTCTCAAAAAAAAAAAAAAAAAAAAAAAGAAAAAAAAAGAAATTATCAAAGTGGATTAAGAAGCAATAAAACTATGCCAGGCGCAGTGGCTCACGCCTGTAATCCTGGCAAAACCCTGTCTCCACTAAAAATACAAAAATTGGCTAGGCGTAGTGGCAGGCACCTGTAATCCCAGCTACTCAGGAGGCTGAGGCAGGAGAGTCACTTGAATCCGGGAAGTGGAGGTCACAGTGAGCCGAGATTGCGCCACTGCATTCCAGCCTGGGTGACAGAGCAAGACTCTGTCTCAAAAAAAAAAACAAAAACAAACAAAAAAAAATTTCATAGGTTTTTGTTCTAGTTCAATGCATTAGAATTAAGCTTTTTATCTACATGTAGGCATGCACTATCTGAGCCTCTAATATTTCAGTCTATCTGAAAGAAACATTTTAAATTTTTAAAATTTTTTTGCAGAGAAACCTCTACAAACTTGCATGTACAGAGCTCGAGACTAGTTCTGAATCGTTACTAAGTGGTACTGATACAAGGCAAGTTGTTTTGTTTGCCTTTGTAAATATTTTAGAAAGATAATTAAATAGATAGTAAAGGGTTATTCATTGGTGGCTTCTTGTTTTCTCTTTAGAATAATGAGACATACTTTTGGAAAGCATGGCTTACTTGAATAAAATGATATAATTTCCCCCTCTTTGATTAGGAGAGAAGGTAGGGAGAAAAAATTAAAGAAGGGGCAGGGAGCATGCTGTCTTTTTATCTGACACCATAGCCATAGGGCTAGGAAGATGTGCCATGCTTCTTTCAAACCTAAGGTATGTATGCAGTTACAATCCTGATTTGAAAGCCAGTCATAAAATTTACTTGTTTTTAAAGTACACTCTATGGGTTAAAAACCAACAATCTCTGTAAGATATGTATCAAGGATGAATGAACCATTTATAAGTGGGACCTTTTCTGTGGTTTTGATTAAATGTCTACATGTGGTGGCCATGCACAGTGGCTCGTGCCTGTCATCTCAGCTCTTTGGGAGGCCAAGGTGGGAGGATCACTTGAGCCCAGGAGTTTGAGATCAGCCTGGGCAACACAGGAGACTACATCTCTACAAAAAAATAATAATAATTTTATTTATTTTTTTTTTTGAGACAGAGTCTTGCTCTGTCGCCCAGGCTGGAGTGCAGTGGCACTATCTTGGCTCACTGCAAGCTCTGCCTCACGGGTTCACGCCATTCTCCTGCCTCAGCCTCCCGAGTAGCTGGGACTACAAGCGCCCACCACAACGCCTAGCTAATTTTTTATACAAAAAATAAAAACAATTTTAAAAAATTAGCTAGGCGTGGTAGCATGCACTGAGATCTGAGGTCTCAGCTGCCCAGGAGGCTGAGGTGGGAAGATCACTTGAGCCCAGGAGGTGAGACTGCAGTGAGCCACACTCATGCCACTGTACTCCAACTTGGGCAACAAAGAGAGACACTGTCTATTTAAAAAAAAAAAAAAAAAGTTTACATGTACATACAGGCTCAAGTTGGGAGCCTGTGGGAAGATAAGATGGGAGTGGAAAGCAGAGGGATTATTTTATTTTTATTAGGAAAATGTCCTAATAAAAGAGAAGAGTATAATGAACCCATCCCCCAGCTTCAACATTTTGCCAATCTTGCTTGTCTACCCTGCCCCCACACAGTTATTTGTTTATTGTTTGTCTTCCTGTAGCATTTTAAAGCAAACCACTTCATCTGTAAATACTTCAGTGGGTAGAAAGATAACATTTTTTTTTTGAGACAAGTCTCACTCCATCGCCCAGGAGTGCAGTGGCGCAATCTCAGCTCACTGCAACCTCCGCCTCCTGGGTTCAAGCAATTCTCTTGCCTCAGCCTCCCGAGCAGCTGGGATTACAGGTGCATACCACCACAACTGGCTAAATTTGTACTTTTAGTAGAGACAGGGTTTCATCATGTTGGCCAAGCTGGTCTCGAACTCCTGACCTCAAATGATCTACTCGCTTCAGCCTCCCAAAGTGTTGGGAATACAGGCGTGAGCCACTGCACCCAGCCAGAAAGATAACCTTTTAACAGAATCTCAAGATATTGCCTCATTTCCGAGTTGAAGAAAACTTTGAGGTCAAGCAATCCAGTGTCTTTCAAAACACTTTCGACTGAGATCCACAGTAAGAAACATATTTTACATCACAACTCACTATACCTACCCATAAATTCTATATGTTGAAAATAATCTTTTGGCTGGGCGCGGTGGCTCACGCCTATAATCCCAGCACTTTGGGAGGCCGAGGCAGGCGGATCACTTGAGCCCAAGAGTTTGAGACCAGCCTGCCCAACATGGCAAAAACCCATCTCTGCTAAAAATACAAAAATTAGCCTGGCGTGGTGGTGCGTACCTGTGGTCCCAGCTACTCCGGAGGCTGAGGCTCAAGAATCACTTGAACCTAGGAGGCAGAGGTTGCAGTGAACCGAGATCTCACCACTGCACTCCAGCCTGGGCGACAGAGTGAGACTCTGTCTTGAAAATAATAATAGCTTTTTAAGAAACATTACATACTTACCCTCTCAAACTGATTTCACAACCATGGAGAGGTTGCAACCCACCATTATCTTTCCTACTTCAGATGGAGGCTGGAATGGGCCCTGTCCTGCCCCATGTCAGACATACCTGCACATCCAAACCCAAGTTCTCTCTAGCACTCACCCAAACCAGCAGACCCACTTATAAAATATTTCACCATCATCCATAGACATCCTCAGCCCCAGAACTAATTTTAAAGGAAGTACGACGATAAAAAGTTGTAATTCAAAAAATACTAAAATGATCAAAGCTTTCAGGCTTTAATGATCTTTTGAAATAATCAAGGGTTTGGAAGATTAATGATAGAGAAAATATGACATATATTACAAAAGTGAACTGCCTGATAAATAGCTTTCCGAATGTACAGTGCTCATGAGTGAAGACTGCATGCTGACCCTGTGTGTCTGGGGCAGGAACAATCAAGCAAGATGGACACCCACTGACAGCAAGGCAGTGCAGCCACCCCTCAAACATGAAGACAAGTTACAAATGAGAACTTTGCCAAAAAGCTGGTATCATCCCTAACAAAAGTGGAACTGTTATTGATTTATATACTTTTTCACTCAAAGTGGATGTGGGACAGAATGCATCTGGAAGAGGCAAAAACCTAACCAAATGCACCTCTGCTATGCTAAGGAGAGACAAAAAGCACTCAGAAAGACAGCGGAACCTTGTTTTTTGTTTTTGTTTTTTTTAAGACAGAGCCTCATTCTGTTACCCAGGCTGGAGTGCAATGGCGCAATCCTGGCTCACTGCAACCTCTGCCTCTTGGGTTCAAGCGACTCGAGTGCCTTAGCTTCCCGAGTAGCTGGGGCTACAGTGATGCAGCACCAGGCCCAGCTAATCCAATTTTTTTTTTTTGAGATGGAGTCTTGCTCTGTTGCCCAGGTTGGAGTGCAGTGGCCTGATCTCAGCTCACTGCAACTTCTGCCTCCCAGGTTCAAGTGATTCTCCTGCCTCAGCCTCCCAAGTAGCTGGAACTACAGGCACGCATCACCATGCTCAGCTAATTTTTGTAGTTTTAGTAGAGACAGGGTTTTACCACGTTGGCCAGGCTGGTCTCGAACTCCTGACCTCAAGTGATCCAGCTGCCTCTGCCTCCCAAAGTGCTGAGACTAGCGGCATGAGCCACCATGCCTGGCCTACCTTGTTCTTATTAGACACTTGAAAAAAATCCTACCTTTTCACAGAAAATTAAAATTCATTCCTAACATACATGAAAAATAGGCTTTTTACTACACAAGGTTATTAAAACATAAAAAGTTTTCTTCATGCAGTTATTTCACAGTACTTAGTGTTTGGGAATGCTATACTTACAAGGTAAATTAGCTTCAAGTTCTGCAACCTCTGTAGAAACAAAGAAATTATTATTAATATTAGTCAATTACTCCACATAAAATCACCAGTTCTAAATCGGCAATTTCCTCTAGAACACTGAATTAAAAAAAAAAAAAAATGGATGAACTGAATAAAACCTGGTCTAAAGTTTAGACTTTAAGCCATTTAGCTGCTGTCAATATACAAAGTGACTTGCAGAATGCCAACAAATTCAGTCAAAAGTCCTTGAATATTCACTTTAATGTAAAAGAAAAACATTTTAAATTAACATAGAAATGACCTATAGGTAGCCAGTCACTACAGTGTTTTTAAAAGTGGTTCCAAGTACTGGAATGATTCCTCTCAAAATCTGATCTATATGCACCTTGTGTCTATGTCTGTTCCCAGTGCTATCTTCCAGTTACCCCCTCATAGCTGCATTTCTTGGCCCCAGTCCTCTGCCCCAGGGCCTCAGACATCGAAGTCCCTCTTCTACAAGCCATTCATTTGGTGTTTAAGCCCAGCACCCCCTCTGCAGGACAAAACTGCAAACCCCCGCCACAATCCTGCTTACCACTTCTATTCAACACAGTATTAGAAGTCTAAACCAGAGCAATCAGACAAGAAAAACAAATAAAAGGCATCCAAACTAGAAAGAAAGAAATAAAATTATCCCAGTTTCAGGTGACATGATCCTATATGCAGAAAGCCCTAAAGACTGCCCCCCCCCTTCCCCGCACGCACACCCACTTTAGAATAAAATGGTTGGGAATAAATTTAAGGAGATAAAAGATCTGTATACTGAAAACTGTAAAACATTGATGAAAGACATTAAAGAAGACACAAATAAATATATGGAAAGATATACTATGTTCATATATTTGAAGAATTAATATTGTTAAAATGTCCATACTACCCAAAGCAATCTACAGATTTAATGCAATCCCTATCAAAATTCCAATGGCATTTTTCACAGAAACTAAAAAAAAATTCTAAAATTTGTCTGGAATCACAAAACACCCTGAAAAACCAAAGCAACTTGAGAAAGAACAAAGTTGTAAGCATCACACTTTCTGATTTCAAGCTATAGAAATCAAAATAGCACAGTACTGGCATAAAAGCAGACACATAGAACAGAAAAGAGTCCAGAAGTAAACTTACGCATATAAAAGTCAACTAATTTATGACACAGGTACCAAGAAAACACCATGGGGAAAGGATAGCTCCTTCAATAAATGGTGTTGGGAAAACTGGATATTCACATGCAAGGGAATAAAATTGGCTCCTTATCTTATACCATACATGAAAAATCAACTCAAAATGAATTAAAGACTTAAATGTAAGACCTGAAAGTAAAAACTCCTAGAAGAAAAGACAGGGAATAAGTTCCTTGACATGGGCCTTGGCAATGATTTTTTTGATATCACACCAAAAGCTCAGAGAACAAAAGCAAAAATAAGCAAGTGGGATTACATCAAACTAAAAACCTTCTGTACAATAAAGGAAACAATCAGCAGAATAAAAAGGCAGCCTATGTGCCAGGCATGGTGGCTCACGCCTGTAATCCCAATACTTTGTGAGGTCAGGTGGGTAGACAGCTTGAGCCCAGGAGTTTAAAGACCTACCTGGGCAACATGGCAAAACCTTTTTTTTTTTAACAGAATATACAAAAATTAATGGGGTGTGGTGGCACACACCTATAGTCCCAACTGCTCAAGATATTGAAGTGGGAGGATCACCTGAGCCTGGGAAGTTGAGGCTGCAGTGAGCCAGGACCACACCACTGCACTCTACACCACTCACTCTAGGTGACAGAGTGAGACCCTGTCTCAAAAAAAAAAAAAAAAAAAAAGAAAGAAAAGGTAGTCTATGAATTGGGAGAAAATATTTACAAATCATATATTCAAAAACAGATTAATATCTAAAATATATAAGGAAATCACACAACTCAATAGCAAAAAGAAAATTAAAAATGGGCAAAAAACATGAATAGACATATCTCCAAAGAAGAAATAAAAATGGCCAACAGATATATGCAAAGGTGCTCAACATCACTGAACATCAGAGAAATACACATCAAAATCATGAGAAATCACCTCACACCTGTTAGAATGGCTGCTATCAAAAAGAGATAAATGTTGGCAAGAAGGTGGAAAAAGAGAACCCTTGTATACTGATAGCAGAGCAGTTAACTTGGTATAGCCATTATGGAAAACAGTATGGAAGTTCCTCAAAAAATTAAAAATACAACTACCATATCACCCAGAAATCCCACTCTGGTTATCTACCCAAAGACAACAAAATCAGTATGTGGAACAGATATCTGTGCTTCCATATTCATTGGCGCATTATTCACAATAGGCAAAATATGGAAATAACCTAAGCGTCACTGACAACTGGATAAAGAAATTGTGGTATACACAGTATATATGTTGGAACATTGTTCAGCCTTAAAAAAGAGATCCTGTCATTTGGGTAATCTAGACATGGGTAAATCTAGACATTATGCTATATAAAATAAGCCAGACACACAAGGACAAATACTACATGATCTTACATATATGTAGAATCTAAAGTCAAAATGAAGAAACAGAAAACGGTAGTGACTAGGGCATGGGAGTGGGGAAGGGGGCAGAATGCGGGGGATACAAAGTTATAGTTATACAGGACGAATAAGTCTAGAGATCTAAAATACAGCATGATGACTACAGTTCATAAATATTGTTTTATATGCTGGAAATTTGCCAACAGGGTAGATTCAGGTGTTACCATTTTAAAAAAGGTAAACTATATGAGAAGATGAATATATTAATTCACCTGACTGTAGTAAACAACCTACTACTATGTTTATCAAAGCAGCATATTGGACCAGGCACTGTGGCTAATGCCTGTAATTCCAGTGCTTGGGGAGGCCGAGGCAGGAGGATTGCTTCAGGTCAGGAGTTTGAGACCAGCCTGGGCAACACAGTGAGACCACCATCTCTTTTTTTTTTTTGCCTTTTCCCACAACCTCCCAACCTCTTCAAACAAACAAACAAAAAAGAGTCAGTCATGGTGGTGCACGCCTGTAGTCCCAACTACTCAGGAGTCTGAGGTGGGAAGATCACTTGAATCCAGGAGTTTGAGGTTATAATGAGCAATTATCGCCTCATTGTGCTCCAGCCTGGGCAACAAAGTGAGACCCTGTCTCAAAAAAAAAAAAATATTCTTGTTGTATACCTTAAATATTTACAATAAACAGCTAATTAATTAAAAACAAAAACCTGCAGTTTAGCAGGGCATAGGGAAGGGTACCCTCTGAAATAACTGACCCGGCAAAGTCCTCTGTGCCTCAGACAGAAAGCAGTGTGCTCTGGGGTCTTTGGGACAGGGAGATTCTCTCCAGCTGTGGGGACTAAGGAAAGAGGAAGTTTCTGAGTTGGGCTTTGGCAAGTAAGTAAAATTTAGTCCTGCAGAGTTAGGGGAAAAGAGGAGTATTCCAAGCAGATAAATTAGCAATGTGCGAAAGCACAGTGCACGGAAAAGCACAGAAACCAGACAGCATCCAGTGTGGCCAGAACAAAGGTCCCAAAACAACAGCAGAGCACTGGGAAACAAAGCAGAAAAATTGAAACAGCAGTGTGGAGAGAGCCATTGGAGATTTCTGAACAGAAGTTTCTAAACTTTGCCTGAAGAGGACAACCTTAAAAGGGCAAAGTGGAGGCCAGGTGACCTAAGAGATGGGCAGCAAGCACCTGGCAAAGGCAGAAAAGTGTGGGGGCTTCAGAGCAAACAGAATGGAGAGGTTCCAGCAACTGTGAGTGGGTGGAGGAGGTCAAAGATGGCACCCAGGGGTGATGTGCTGGGATATGGGAGTGCCAGAAAGCCACGAGAGACAAAGAGGAGGAGTAGGGGAGGGGGAGGAAGAGGAAGAGTAGGGGAGGGGGAAGAAGAGGAGAACAAGGCTGGGGGCACAATGAGGGCAAAGGTGAGGGGTTCCTGCAAAGTGATGCCACCTGTCATCATAAGATTGGGTAAGGTCAACAAAAGGGAGAAAAAAGAACCTTGGAGAAAGCAATGGCCAAGGAACAGGGAAAGTTACAGATGAGAAACATGCCAAAAAGCAGGACAGCCACTGGGAACGTGGTGATTCAGTGAAAGAGCACAGAGTGTCCAAGGGGAAAGGCCATTGGAAGTGGATCAGACCTTGCTAATTCGCATTCAAAACAGCAGGAAAGCAGGAAGAGAGACGGAACCCAGAGTACAAAGTGAAGAAGCAAATGTGCGGTCAAAATAGCTGCAGCACAATTCCTTCAAGAAGTGAAGTGGGGAAAGGCGGCAAGGGGAAGGGGCAGTGGAGGCCAGAATGCTCGCAGAGCTGACCACCGAGTGGAGGAATGAGAAGGCTGGCTGAGGGCTCTACTCCGAGGCTCAGGGTTCAGGAGACCTGCAGGCCTCTGATCTCAGCTATTTATATGCTACAACTAAGCACCTGTGTAGAGGCACGTGGCCCATTAAATGCACTCCTTCTAGGACCCAGGTATATGGAATGGGCACCAAAGGTGAAGACAGACAGTGGAGAAGCTAGAGAAAGGGTGAGGCCCGCCCACAGCCGCTCCCTCTCGGGGCCAGGACATGTTCTGGCCAGGGCAAGCTTCTCACACTGAGAAAAAGGGCAGATCTCTTCAGCGGAGCTGAGTGTGGGGAGAAGAGGAGAAACAGTTCACCCACTTGCCATGATTAGAAATAGGGCAAGTTCTGTGACTAAATACAACCCTGGGAGCCTATCTTCCTGGCAGTCTTATGTGGTGGCCCCTACATTAAAAAACATTCCCTTGACTGGGTGTGGTGGCTCACACCTATAATCCCAGCACTTTGGGAGGCTAAGGCAGGAGGATCGCTTGAAGCCAGGAGTTTGATATCAGCTTGGGTAACATACTGAGACTCTGTCACTACAAAAACGTAAAATATATACATATATTTACTTAACAAAATATAATGATGGTGATCCTAGGAAAGGTTCACCATTATTCTTCTCATGCCCACACTGATACCTAGCTGTCTTTCCGATGGGCCAGATTTTGCCCTTCCTTAGAGCAATGTGTGGGAAAGGCAGAGGACAGAGAAAGACAACAGAACCTCGGACCATGGCACCCAACACTGGTCACATCTGACAGGTGTGACCTACACAGGTGAAGAGCAAATGAGTTGTTCATAGTGATCACTTTTAAATAAGGGTTACCTATATAATTAAACTTGATCTTAAAGCAAATACTAACATTTTATTCTGTATTATTTATATTTTGTTGATTAGAATTTACAAGAAACTGTTCTTGAGGGCCCTTCTTTTGAGAGATTGATGCTGGCCACTGGAATCCAGCTTTCCCTGGCGTGACTCTGGAAGTGGCCCAAGCCACCTCAGTAGAGGGTGGTAACTCCTGTCATCCAGCTTTTCCTACGGGAATTTAGAAATGTGTCCAGACGGCATGGTAAGCGACTGGATTGTAAGCAGAGGGGCCAGCATGACAGAAGCAAAAGGTTCAAGAGGACAGTCTAGTGACAAGGGAAGAGGTGAGGTCTGGGCACAGACGGACAATGAGGAGTGAGGCCACTGACCAGTGCTAAGACTGTGATGTGGTAGGGTGGAGGAGTGGGAAGAAATGGGCAACAGAGCCAGGCCCCTTCTCCTACGGGGATAGGGGTGCGGGAGCAAGAGGCACTCAGGGGCCAGCAAAGTGACAGCCAGGAAGATGCCAGACAACACCTGATAAAGAAAGGAACGGAAGCCCTGGCTGCACATTCGTCACTCGGGGAGTGTTTTGCTGGTTTGACATTTGACAGCTTTGTCAGGGACCAATTTACATACTGTAAAATAGACCCATTTTAAGTAAATGATTCAATAAATTGTAGTAAATTTTGGAGCTATGTATCCATTACCACAATCTAGTACCTGCTGAGCTTTTAAAAATCCTAATGCCCCAGCCCTAACCTTGACCAATTATATCAAGAGTTTCAGGTACAACTTAGGTCTCTGAATTTTCAAAATTTTCTCCCAGGGCTGGGCGCAGTGGCTCATGCCTATAATTCCAGCACTTTGGGAGGCTGAGGAGGGCAGATCGCACGCATGAGCTCAGGAGTTTGAGACCAGCCTGGGCAACGTGGCGAAACCTTGTCTCTACAAAAGATATAAAAATTAGCCAGGCATGGTGGCATGCACCTGTACTCCCAGCTACTCAGGAGGCTGAAGTGGGAGGATCACTTGAGCCCGAGAGGCAGAGGTTACAGTGTGCTGAGATCATGCTGCTGCACTCCAGCCTGGGTGACAGACTAAGGCCGTGTCTCAGAAAAAAAAAAAAAAAAAAAAAAAAAAGAATTCGAATTCCAAGATGAGCATCAGGCGTTCGGTCCAATTCACTCACGGAAGGAGGGCAGGCTGAGGGAGCTTCTGGACCCAGCCTACCAATGATCCCACCACAGTCAGAGTCCCCGCAGGCTTCTGGTCCAAGAGACAGTGCAAGCAAGGACTACAATCCTGGGGCACAGGATTTCAATAAAGATGCTTGGCATTTTAGTTCCACCGGGGCAGAAAATAAGCCAGGCACGCTCCCACAGTGTTCCTCTCAGGAAGTCGTCACAAATGACAAGAAGTTCTGCCGCACTTCCAATGAGGGCAAATTAGAATTCACTAACATCAACAGTTATCACCTTAGAGTCAAGGTACAATAAGACTATTAGCAAAGCTTGGCAGCCTCTGGGCAAAGCAGTGGCCCTTCTCTGCACACCCTCACCACCTGAAGAATGCCACCCACCTACAAGGTAATGAGAAATGAAGATACTTTTAAAACTGCTCAAGTCTTGCCTATTCCAAGATGTGACTCGGCATTTCTGGGAGGCACCTGGCTGACACCTTGCACAATTCCGTGGCTGCATAACTTCCTTCTGCTAGATTAGACTCTTTTCCTTTCTAACTAAAGATCAAACCACAGGACCCATTTGAAGCATGACTACACTGAAATATCAGATTGCAAAATCCACCTGATCACCACAGAGGCCCCCGCACAGCAAGTACTCACCTTCTCCTGCCCTGGCCCTAACACAGGGCTCCTGCTGGCTCCTTGCTGCCTGCTCCCTGACCCTGCATACCCTGTGGGCGGGGCCATGTAATCTGCCTCAGCCCTATGAGCTCAGTACCTGGCACTGGGGCTGGGCACACATGGGGTGCTCGGGAAAAGGGGGACACATAAGCATACTTGCCTACAGGGTGGCAGTGCCCCTGCTGTGAGTTTCCTCTAAGACACAAGAATGTTTCTTTTCACATGGCTGGGAACTGAGGCATTCCAAAGGCGCTGTGGACTGAATTTATGCCCTCCACCCCCAAATTCATATGTTGAAGCTCTAACCCCCAATATGATGGTATTTGGAGGTAATTAGGTTTAGATCAGATCATGGAGGTGGAGGCCTCATGATGGGACTCATGCCGTTATTTAAAAAAAAAAACAAAAAAAAACAAAGAGGGACCAGAGCTCCCCTTCTCTCCTCCATGTGAAGACACAGCCAGGAAGAGGCCATCTACAAGCCAGGAAGAGCACTCTCACCAGGAACTTGATCGTGGCCTTCCAGCCTCCACAAGGGAAACTCATGCCTATTGTTTAGGCCAAACCATCTACGGTCCTTTGTTACAGCAGCCCAAGCTGACAAAGACAAAAGGCTGGTCACACAGGCAGATGACTCTTGGCAAAAGCCAGCTCCAAGCCCCATCAGAAAACACTAGGCAGAGCTGCCGAGCCCTTCAACCTAGGTAGAGACAGCTGCCACTTTCCAGGTGACCTGATTACTTCCTTAAACCTGAACCACTGCCTCACAGATTTCTAGAACTAGAAGTTTATTTCTTAGCTTCCCACTGCCTTTATGCATTAAAATCCTCAAATCCACCTTTTCTGCATGCTTCACATCTGGGAGACACTTGACTCACACACAGGGCCTCAGCCCCTCCAGAGAGAGCACCACCATGGCTGAGGCCTCACACTACAGAGTGCAGGCCCACAGTGCTCCAGGCTCTGGAGGATCAAGGCTATAACTCTGAAAAGCAGTCACAGCCCCTGTAGCAGAGCCTGGTATCACTAAGAATGGAGCCCACAGGCCTCCTACCACTTACTTTGAACACAAATGCAGATGATGTCAACT
Source organism: Symphalangus syndactylus (assembly GCF_028878055.3). Classification (NCBI taxonomy): domain Eukaryota; kingdom Metazoa; phylum Chordata; class Mammalia; order Primates; family Hylobatidae; genus Symphalangus; species Symphalangus syndactylus. Next base: position 142,533,793 of record NC_072430.2, on the reverse strand, counting down.
TGAGCCCTCATCTATGCTTCCACAGGGTCCTCCCTGCTCACTGGGCTATGTGGTATACCTGGGGGGCTGCCAAGTTTCCTGGGGCAGCTCCACTTTAACCCTCCAACAAAGCATGTAAAGGTCAGCCCGTGGCCAACTGCCTTACATCCGCACTAGCTGGATTCCTCCCCTTGGGCCACTGTTCCAGTTTTTAAAATATGTATTGTAGCACAGAACCTCCAGCTGCACACACTGCTAAATGCTGCGACTACCCTGACAATGTGGCATGCCACACCCTGAGCCCGCCCTGCTAGAGTTCCGCGCCAGGACACGCTGCAGACAGTGGTTCCAGAAAATAGTAAATGCTTCTCTTTCTCCCCCAACACTGAAATGGGGACATGTGGCAGACCTCATATAGGAAGGTGAGGGGTCCCACCCGTGACTGGACAGCTCAGGCAGACACAGGTGCCCTCACAGAGGGAGGCCCATGCATCCTAGACACTGGGAAGCTCAGGCAGATGGGTAGCCAGACCCTCCCACTGCCCCAGCCCCCATCAGCCAAAACAAGAGAAGGTTAGAAACCACCTGGGACTCAGGGGTTGATTGGGACAAGGGGTACAAACAGAATCAACCCCCTTTAGCTCCTCTAACTCCAGACTTGACCCTGAAATGGCTCAATTCCAAATCCCCACATTTAACAAAGACTGACACGGGCAAAGGGTCCTGTCAGACCTCCTGGAGCCCCTTGAGGTCTTTGGGGGTCACTAACTGTATGCTGGCACTACAATGTATGTTGGGTGAACAAGTGAAAGAACAGGGAGACAGACAGGCATTGAGCTATTAGATGGAAACAGTGCCAAACTTCAGACAGATAAGAAAGCAATTAATTCTGCCCTGAGGGGTGTTTGGGGAGTAGGGGGCACCATGGACTCAGATCCTGATGGACTCAGCCACAGAGGTTCACAGGGAATGCCAACAACAACACTGGCAATGGCCAGCCCTCCAGTCAGGCCTGGACCCAAGTCAGGGCCAGCTCAAATGCAGATCTGACTCTCTCCTCAGTGACCCCAGCTTCTGGAGTCAGGACAGACAGCAGCCCAAAACACTCATCATTCTACACTCCCCAGGCAATGCAGCTACAAGCATCACTCCAGCTCCAGCCCAGAGGGTGCCCTCAGAACTGGACTGAGGATGCTGAGGAAATGTGGGTGTGGCTGAGGGGGGAGCCCTTGCGGCCATCTGGAGGCCTCCCCATGGCCAGCCACTCCAAAGCAGGCCACGTGTTTCCAGAGACCTGGAATCGAGCCAGGAGAGCTGACTCTGGCCTCCCATCACTGTTAAGAACTGGGCTCACTCTTTCAAGAAAAAGAAGGGGCCTCTGTTGTGCAGATACCACTGGCCCTTCCTCGCACCCCTCCCTAGGGACAAGGTCCGGCCTCCTATAAACTCAGCCCTACTGCCATGTGCACCACACCAGAGCCCACATCACAGGTGAACAAGGCAATGAGCCAGGCACTGTGATGCAGCAGCACCCAGATCCCCTCAGTAAGGGCTGTGGGCAGGCAGCCTTCAGCAATCAGCCCTTTCAGGGATTTGGTGGCTGCACAGACGTGCACTCCACACCACACCTGTCCCAGGCAACCCTCATCTAACGACTGATGGGTGCAGAGCAGGAAGACCTGACTATCTCACCAGACCAGGGACAGCTCTGAAGGGCCGTGCTTGTGCTTGCTCTTGCTCCAAAGCAGAGGCTGTCGTGGGGCCTTCCTTGCTGCTTGAGTCTCCCTCTGCCCGCTGTTGCTTCCCTTGCCTACCCCACAGGTGTTGTCCCAAAGGTACCCCTTAGTAAGGATCCTGCATGACAAACTCCCTACCTCCTCTTCAGGAAACCCAGCCTATGGCATAAAGTCCCAAAGACATATTGATACAATTTTCTACCACCTATGGATGCTCGTGAATAACACCCTTACACAAGCCACAGTACCAGGTGACAGTTCTGACTATAGTAATCTTTCTGAACTCCAACACTCTACTTTTCTCAAAGTCCCAAAAGGGAGTTTGGATTTCACCTGGAAAGGATTCTCACTTTATCACCCCTCAAAGTGCCTTGCCATGCCCTCCACCAGCCACAGCAGCCTCCACAGCACCACTTCCGCCATAACTCCCCAGAGGATAGAAGGCCAGACTGCCACCAGGGTCAACAAGTCACCCACAGGCAAGCTAAACAAAGAAGCACTCTAGGGGAGGACCCCACAAGCATGAACCATCAGGCACTCTTGTTGCACTTTGTGTGTACAGCCACCTCTCTCAGATCAGGCCCTCCCTTCTCTTTACCCAACCTCCACCACAAGCCCAAACTACTCACCACTCAGCCTGGCCTGCAGCCCCTGAGGTGGGTGGAAGGAAAGGCCACGAGAGGGAAGGTTACACTGAGTTCTACTGCCATTTATCGCCAGTGCTTTGGACTCTGAAAACTTAATTGCCACCAGTGCCTGGGGAGGATGGAAATGGTAGGTAGCCTCAAGAGTTGGCTCTGCACCTCTCCTTGTGAGACCCTTCTTGTTCTTGATGGGTCGCACAAGGTCAAGGAACCTCAGCTGGGCCCTGTCAACCCAGCCAAAGATATTTCCTTCCTTGGAGCTGGTGGGGCGCCCAGGTTGGTAGGTCTTAGTGGGCTCTGTCAGGCCCTGGAACCAGCAGAGAGCTCCAGGGTGAGCTCCTGAGCAGGGCAGGAGACATGGAGATGCAGAGCCTCCTTGAACTCTCTTTTCTGTGGACTTGCACTTCTATTCTGCTACTTTGGTTTCTGCTTGTCGCATCTGCCCCTCCCAGAGCCTGTCCTACCCCAGTATGTGGGTCTGGCTGTCTTGCTGCAATAAACCCGCAAACTGGGCAAGTTTCTTAACCTGAGTCTCAGCAGTTCATGGGTAAAATGAAGCATCAATCTGGCACGGCTTTGAAAAGTCAAACTAGAATTATCCCATTAAGTGCCTACTATGGCTTGAATGGGACCAAAATTCATGTTGAAGCTTAATCCCCACTGTGGTAGTATTAAGAGGTGGGGCCTCTAGGGAAGTGACTGTCATCAGGGCTCTGCTGCATAAATGGATTAGTGCCTTATAAAAGAGCAGGAGGAAACTAGCTTAGGCCCTTTTTGCCCTTCCATCTCTTCTGCCATGTGAAGACACAGCAACAAGGTGCCATCTTTGAAGCAGAGAACTACCTGTACCAGATACCAATCCTACTAGGATCCTGGACTTCCCAGCCTCCAAAACTCTATTGTTTATAAATTACCCAATCTGTGGCATTTTGTTACAGCAGCACAAACGAACTAAGAAGGTGCCCAACAGAGGGCCTGGCCCTAAGTGCTCAGTATACAAAAGCTCCTATTAGCTACTATTAACCATGACGATTCTGTTTGTCAGCTTCTACCCACTCCTCCTTAGCTGACATCCAGGCCCTCCTCGCTGCAACTCCTCAGGCACTGAAGCACTCACTGTCTACTCCAAGTACAGCAACAACACACCATTTTCCTGGCTTGTGCTGCAGATGGAGCCCAGAATCTGAGAAGACACTCAAGTCCTATCAGGCACACCCAAATAAGGTGCTCCAGCTCTTGCCCCGCCCTCTGGGCCTCCTTGGGTAAAGCCTCCAGCACAACAGACACTGAATACAATCTACTGTTCTCCCAGGCTTAGTAGGTAAGGCCAAAATGTGAAATACCATTCTCACTCCACTTTCAACCAACCATCAGGCTAGATAATCCAAAACTAAGTGCAAACTCAGGGGCAGAAGGAGAATAAGAAAAAGAGTACAGGCCAGGCACAGTGGCTCATGCCTGTTAGCCCAGCATTTTGGGAGGTTGAGGCAGGCAATCACTTGAGGTCAGGAGTTTGAGACCAGCCTGGCCAACATGTTGAAACCCCGTCTCTACTAAAAATACAAAAATTGGCTGGGCCTGGTGGTGTGTGCCTGTAATTCCAGCTACTCAGAAGGCTGAGGCATGAGAATCGCTTGAACTCAGGAGGTGAAGGTTGCAGTGGGCCGAGATCGTGCCACTGCATTCTGTCTCAAAAAAGAAAAAGAGGACACTGTTAAGTCCCCACAAACCCAGTGCCCTCACAGTTCCCATTCCTTCCCCAGTTTAACAGTGATTTGTGTCTGGGAAGGCCAAGCACAGCACATTTACATACAGCAGCTCTTCTGCTGTTAGATTCTTCAGGTCACATAAATGCCTGTAATCTCCATGTTGTCAACCTAATACAACATGAAAACAGGGAGTTCGAATACACTAATCAACTCATTGCTTTCTAGCTGCTCTACATGTAAGAAATGTAAACACTTGCTGGGTGCGGTGGCTCACACCTGTAATCCCAACACTTTGGGAGGGCCGAGGTGGGTGGATCACTGGAGCCCAGGAGTTCAAGATTAGCCTGGGCAACATAATGAAATCCCATCTCTACAAAAAAATAAAAATTAAAAAATTAAAAAACTAGCTAAGCATGGTGGTGCACGCCTGTAGTCCCAACTACTCAGGAGGCTGAGGTGACAGGATCACCTGAGCCCAGAAGGCTGAGGCTACAGTGAGCCATGATTATGCCACTGCACTCCAGGCTGGTGACAGAGTAAGAGACTGTCTCAAAAAAAAAAAAAAAATTTAAAGAAATGTAAACACTTGTTATAAAGTAAGGCCAGGCACAGTGGCTCACGTCTGTAATCCCAACACTCTGGGAGGCAGAGGCAGAGGCAGGTGGATCACCTGAGGTCAGGAGTTCGAGACTAGCCTGGCTAACATGATGAAACCCTGTCTCTATTAATGGCCGGGCGCAGTGGCTCACACTTGTAATCCTAGCACTTTGGGAGGCTGAGGCAGGTGGATTACCTGAGGTCAGGAGTTCAAGACTAGCCTGGCTAACATGGTGAAGCCTCGTCTCTATTAAGAATACAAAAATGGCCGGGCACGGTGGCTCATGCTTGTAATCCTAGCACTTTGCGAGGCCGAGGTGGGCGGATCACCTGAGGTCAGGAGCTTGAGACCAGCTTGGCCAACATGGCGAAACCCCATCTCTACTAAAAATACAAAAAATTAGCTGGGCGTGGTGGCAGGCGCCTGTAATCCCAGCTACTACGGAGGCTGAGGCAGGAGAATCACTTGAACCCTGGGGGCAGAGGGTGCAGTGAGCCAAGATTGCACCACTGCACTCCAGCCTGGGCGACAGAGCGAGACTCCATCTCAAAAAAAAAAAAAAAAAAAAATTTGGCCAGGTGTAGTGGCTCACGCCTGTAATCCCAGCACTTTGGGAGGCCAAGGCGAGCAAATTATCTGAGGTCGGGAGTTCAAGACCAGCCTGATCAACATGGTGAAACCCCGTCTCTACTAAAAATATAAAATCAGCCAGGTGTAGTAGCGCATGCCTGTAATCCCAGCTACTCGAAAGGCTGAGGCAGGAAAATTGCTTGAACCAGGGAGGCAGAGGTTGTGATGAGCCAAGATTGCGCCACCGCCACCGCACTCCAGCCTGGGTGAGAGTGAGACTCTGTCTCAAAAAAATAAACAAATAAAATACAAAGTTAACTTTATTATAATTAAGCAAATTATAATCTCCTTAAAGGCTGCAACTGTTTCTTCATCTTTTATAGGTCTTATGACCCCCAAGAAACCGACTTCAAAGCACTCGAAAATTGTAAGAGTTTGCTAAATGAATAAATGCAAAATTTACGCTCAAACATACAAATGAATGCATATCTGCATGCACGCATACTCTCATACATTTTACCAACCCTTCTCCAAGGATAAAGTTTCTCCTCACCAACATGGATAGCAGAAGTCACTAAAACTCTAGAACACTGTATGTTATTAATTCCGTGAAAAGAACTAATTTTTCACAAGACTCGCCATAGGCTTTGACCTGAATAAAACAGGAAAAGATCCTAAGAGATTACAGAATTTGACTCCTTCCCCTTTACAGAGCAGAAACTATGGTGCTGAGAATCAGAAAGAAAGGAAGATAATGGCAGCTCTGAAACCAGTCTTAGGCCTTGCTGACTCTCAGCACCTTATTCTTTCTGCTAGCATTTTGGCAGACGTGACAAAGAACATCCCAAGTGTATAAGACACACTGCAGTTTCTAATACCATCTCCCTGCAACAGCGTGCTCATATCATCTGTGTGGTACAATGTCCTTCACTATAAGAGATAAGCAATTATATTTTAAAACCTTTTAAACAGGTATTTCTATCAGCAGTAGGTTGCTTTATATCCCCAAAGACTCTCCAGTCAAACTTCCTTTTGTTACAGGATACAAAAACAGTTCACACGAATGATCATTACCTTTAACAAGCAATTTGTCTCTCACAGAAACCCTCCGAGTCGAGTCGGACGCTGTGGTTGCTGTCCGGGACCCTTTGAGACCATCGTCACGCTTCAGTTTACTTGCTAGCGTTAGCATTACTGCTGCCTTTACCCTGAAAGACAGCAATGAAAGCAGGGTTAAGGACCAGGTCTCCAGAGACTAATTAGACATTGAGGAAAATGTACAGGTGCTTTTGTATTTTGATTTTTTCCCATAATTTAGTTATGGAAAAAATTTGTACACATTAATAAGATTGGATTCCTTCATAATACATTTGAGAAGCTCTATGCCATCCTCTATAAGCCTAACTTTTAAAATTATGAATTAACATTTTTTAAAAAAGAGAGTCATGGCTGGGCACGGTGGCTCACAACTAATATCCCAGCACTTTGGAAGGCTAAGGTAGGAGGATTGCTTGAGCCTAAGAGCTCAAGACCAGCCTGGGCAACATGGCAAAACCCTGTCTCTACAAAAAATACAAAAAAATTAGCCAGGAGTGGTGGCATGTGCCGGTAGTCTCAGCTACTCGGGAAGCTGAGGTAGGAGGATCCCTTGAGCCTGGGAGGTTGGGGATGCAGTGAGCCGTGATTGTGCCACTGCACTCTGGCCTGTTTGACAGAGCAAGACCCTGTCTCAAAAAAAAAAAAAAAAAAAAAAAAAAAAAAATTTAAAATTAAAAAGAGTCATGCATTTCACACTCAATGGGTGCCAGGCCCTGGGATGTGGTTGTGACAAAGCTCCCGTGGAACACAAGGTCTAGGGTGGCCTCCACAGCTTCTCAACCAGCATGCCCTCACCAATGGGTTCCACATGAGTCCATTACTGCCCACGGGTAAGTCGGCCCTTCCCTGCTGCAGGGGATCATGCACACACATGGTACGGTCCCAGGGCCTGGCCCATCACCAAGTGAAGCAGCACAGCCTTTGGTGGAAGAGGAGCACCACTCTTTGCTCTCCTTCCTCTTTTAATAAAGGTGTGGATAGAGCCTTAATAAGCATCTTCTCATTTATTCATGCTGTGTTGCATTTACTTACATTTGTGTTTTATTTATATTTTTTGGCAATTTCAACATCAAGACTAAATTAAAATTAATGTCCCAAAGTAGACTATGTTCATTGGTGGTTTCCACCCCATCTGTTTGCAGGTTCCCCTGCTGCAAGCTCACTGGGAGGGACAACAAAGACCAAACACAGGTGATGCCCCTTGCTATCTGGGAGACGGTTGAAGAAATGCCACAATTTGTTTAAGATTTTATTTTTTAAGGGCAATTTTAAGTATACAGTAAAATTAACAGGAAGGTACAGAGATTTTCCATATGCCCCCTGCCCCAACACATGCACATTCTCCCCTGTTACCAACATCTCCCACCAGAGGGTACATTTGTTACAATTAATGAACCCACATTAACACATTATAACTCAAAGTCCACAGCTTACATTATGATCCCACTAATTATAACAGAGTAACTATCCTCTAGACTCCGCCTTCTGTTTCTAACATAAACTGACATTAATCTTCCTCCTAACTCTTGCTTACTTTGCCATGGTCAGAGGGGGTCACTGGAACTTCTTTTGACTGAGGACAAATATTTGTCACCAGGGCCAGGTGCCGTGGCTCACGCCTGTAATCCCAGCACTTTAGGGGAACAAGACAGGTGGATCACGAGGCCAGGAGATCGAGACCACCCTGGCCAACATGGTGAAACCCCGTCTCTACTAAAATACAAAAAAATTAGCTAGGCGTGGTGGCCCACACCTGTAGTCCCAGCTAGTCGGGAGGCTGAGGCAGGAGAATCACTTGAACCCAGGAGGCAGAGGTTGCAGTGAGCTAAGATTGCACCACTGCACTCCAGCCTGGCAACAGAGTGAGACTCAAAAAAATAAAATAAAATAAATTGTCACCAGTTCAGTATTTCCATAATTTCCTTTGTTGCTTTCGTATCATTTTATTTCAACACCACTCTGATCATTTCAACAGAAAATGATCTAAAAATTCCATGTGAAAAGTTTGACCTAAGCACAGAAATTTTAGGTTGAGGCTAAGACCCTGAAAGTCAAATAAGAATACTCCTTTCCTCATCGGCATTTGAAACCATTTTTTACCCAGGTTTCTTACACAGTTTCTCACACCATCTTCTGCATATCCCCTAAAGGCTGTCAGATTTTATTTTCTATTGTTTGTACAATGAAAACAGTACAGGCCAGGCACAGTGGCTCATGCCTATAATCCCAGCACTTTGGCAGACCGAGGCAGGTGGGTCACCTGAGGTCAGGAGTTCTAGACCAGCCTGGCCAACATGGCAAAACCCCATCTCTACTAAAAATACCAAAAAAAATTAGCTGGGCGTAGTGGCGGGTACCTGTAAATCCTAGCTACTCGGGAGGCTGAGGCAGGAGAATAGGTTGAACCCGGGAGGTGGAGGTTGCAGTGATCATGCCATTGCACTCTAGCCTGGACAACAAGAGTGAAACTGCATCTCAAAAAATAAAAAAAATTAAAGAATTTTTTCAAAACGAAAACAATACATAGAATACAATCTTCTGAACTGCACAGTCTTTTCCACTAGAGGACACGGACACACACACACCCTAAACCCCTTAAGAAGCACTGGTCTAAAGGCTTCAAAGACAGCTCTGCACTTTCAGGGTCATAAGCTCTTAGAATTGCAAAGTTGGAATGGACTTCTCCCACTCCCATTCCATTTTAACATGTGGACCCCAGGACAACAGAGGCCCAGAAGGTAGGCTGCCCAAAGTCACTCAGCTGCTAGAAGCTGTCACCACAGACACACTAGTTTCCCTCTTGTGGATGACAAAAATGTTTTTTGTCTTTTGAGACAGGTCTTGCTCTGTAGCCCAGGCTGGAGTGCAGTGGCATGACTTGAGCTCAATGCAGCCTCAAACTCCCAGGTTCAAGAGATCCTCCCACCTCAGCACCCTCCACCTTCTAAAGCAGCTAGGACTACAAGCAGGCACCATCATGCCCAGGTAATTTTAAATTTTTTTGTAGAGACAGGGTTTCACCATGTTACCCGGGCTGGTCTTGAATTCCTGAGCGGAAGCAGTCCATCTGCCTCAGCCTCCCAAAGTGCTGGGACTACAGACGTGAGCCACCATGCCGAGCAGGAAATGTTTTTATCTTGAGTGTGGTCATGGTTTCAAACTGATCAATTACGCAATTTAAATATGGGCAGTTTAGTGTATTTCAATTACACCTCAATAAAGTTGACAAAAATGTGAAAATAAACCAACATTAGTTTCTTCATTGTTACGCTACTGTGCCATCTCCTCAGGTGGACCTCCATAAGAGCACATCTTCACAGCTTCACCCAGGGCAAAGCAGCTGGGTTCAGCTGATGAAGTTACTTCACAGGGAAATAGTCACAAACACCTGTAGGGGCTTTAGCTACCACAGACAGTAGCACCATCTAGAGCCAAGCTCTCCTGCTTCAGCCCCTACCTGGAATGATCTTGTCAAAAATCCCTCACAAGGATTCCTTGTCATGGAACAGTGTTTCCCTTCCCAGCCAAGTCTGCTGCCCCGCGTGCAGACTGGAGCACATCAGTCCTGCCACATCGTCAGTGTCACCCAAGTATGGACCAAAACATGCATCCATCCATCACCTGGGGGTCAGCTGGACACACCAGATGCCTTACACAAGGACTACCAGGTCTCTGGCTGACCTTGGGAATGCAAATGAAGCAAAGAGTAAAAAATAAAAGCACAACATGCTTGAACATGAGTTCAGCAGGCAGTAACCTAGGAAAGTCAGAATGAAGAGTCCCACAGAACAGCAAGCACCAGGGCCACAGCCAGCTCCCCGAGAACCTGCACTGAAGGAGGCTCAGGGGAGCCTGGGGAGAGAGATCCCTCACACACTGAAAGGACAACCACCAAGAAACTCTTCTGCACCACTACAGCCTGCAGGCTACGCTTAACGCTTTTATACCCCCAATCACGCCACGATGAAGTCTTCTCTGTGGGCAGAAGATGCTCCAATATTCAATTCCACTGGAAGAGTCAGATTGCTGGTTTACTATGTTCAAGTCTGTGACTTGCCACATATAAAAGAATGTAACACTGGTGCTTTGTTTTCCATAGAAAGTAATAAAAAATGTACTTCCCTAACATTCTAAGAAATCTAATATAGTGACCATCTAATTTTCTATCACGTGTATCATTTTCACATGCCACTTTAAGGATAAACCCAAGGCCTAATTTGGGAATGTTTCCATAGCTGTAAAATTAAATTTAAACCAAAGGATTCTAACAAAAAATAAGTATTCAAACTGTCAAGAGGCTAGCTGAATACCTGCAGTTGCTTCAGAATTCTTTTCCTTCTTCAATATGCTTCAACTCTTGAAGATCTGGTTTAAAACAAAACTTCCTCTTTCCTGCAAATTACGCTCTAAGGCAGCATTTCGGTAACAGATCAGCTGTTCTGAACAGCATTCTCAGTTTCTAAATTCCACAAGTTGTAATTGGCCCAGTTAGGTTCCACCTCTGGGTGGGACCTGCTTTCAGACGGCCCAGAGAAGAGTATCTGGTGTACAACTTACTAGTGCCATCAAGTGATATTTACTCAGCATCCCTGCAAGCAATGGCAAAACCAGGCCATGTCACTTGTGCAGGGACACCAGGGGCCAGTCAGCTCAAGGTGAGGGGGCTACTTATTTACAATTCCTTCCGAATGGAGACGTCTCAATCCAAGCATAAAGGATGGGACTGCGGGTCACTAGGGGACACTCAACTTCCCCAGCCAAAGGGGCCCCGATCAGGGCACAACAAAGTCCACATCCCACTCTTCTACAGAACGCCAGTACCCAGGAACCTCCCGCTCGGCACAGGAGTACGCTGGTTGACTGACCATCTTTGGAGCCCAGTCCCTTTTATGTTCAGCAGTAAACCTGCCCCTTCCTGCACTGCCTACTACCTGAAAGGCAGGTATGTCCAGGTGGGGGGTCCTCAAGCCCCACAGCATTAAGCTTGGTGAGATTCTCTCAATCTCTCTCTCTCCCACCTCTATGCTCCCCCTTGCCTTCATCTCACTCCTCAGCCAGGATTCCTCTGCACCAGGCAGGCCAGTTTCCTCTTTGTTCCTTCACAACACCTTGCTCATTTCCAGAAGCTTCTGTTCAATCTGATACCCAGGTCTGGAATGCCCTCCTTCCCTTCACAAACGAACCCTACCCCTTCCTTAAGGGGAAGATTCCTATCTACATCCCAACGTCTCCTCCAAGAAGCTTTCTCTGGCTATTCCAACCGATCCGGCCCCCACTTCCAGGCGGTCGGGAATGCAGAGTGGGGGGCCCAATTCTCTCCTGTGACAGATGAGGAAACTGAGCCCAGGGAGGGGAAGGCCACACCCAAGATGACACACCAGCAGAACTAGGTCTGGAACCAAGACTCTGCTGCACTAATTGTTCCAAAATGCCCTTCCTTCCTCGTCTCCTTTGCTGTGGTAAAAATTTTCCAAACTAGCCTGGCCGCCCCCAATTGCAGGTAAGCGTCCATACTTACTCTTCCCGCTGCAGGTACGAGGACAGGGCTCGAGTTGTCACTCCCCTCACCTCCCCCGCTCCTCACGGCCTAGCGCGACTCCTGCCGCGATCGGGAGTCCAGTCCCGCTTTCTGCGGCCACGTCGAGCCGGTGACCTTGGCCAGGCGCTGGACGCCCCGCTTCCTCCGTACAAGGCAGGCAGCCGATCCCGCGAGTGGGGCGTGAGCGCGGCCAGGTCCGTGCCACGCTCGGCCCAGGGCCTGGTTCACACCAGGTGCTCGGCGCGGGCCGTCCCCCGCCGCCGCCGCGGTCACTTACTGCCGGGCGAGGCCAGCGCCCGGGCCGCCGACGCCGCCTCCGACCCCCGGCTCGCTGCCCGCGACCCGCGGCCCCTTCCCATTCACGCCGCTCGGCCTCGCGTCCGGGTGCCCGCGCCTGCCCGGCCCCCGGCGTGAGGAACCCGGCGGGCCTGAGGCGGCCCCGTCACCGCCTGCGCCCTCCGCCCGGCCCGCAGGCCAGCCCGTGCACCGGCGGCCGCACTTCGCCCCGCCGCAGAGCCGCACGGTCGCTCCTCACCTGGGCTCCCCGAGACAGGCGAGGCGGGCCCGGCGCCCAACACCATGCCCGGCCCGGGCGGCTGCTGCGAGACGCGGCCCCTCACAGCCGCACCGGCTCCCGGCGGCGGGACCGGAAGTGGTGGGGCGGGGACTCGGCAGCTCTTGCCCGCGGCTGCCGAGACAGCATCGGGCGCTTTAAAAAAAAAATTCAAAGTCGCGAAAAACTTTATTTGGAACCAGACACGCGAACAGCGGCGTGCCTCGGTCGGGACTGGGCTGGACGACGGGCCGCTCGGACCTCGCTCATTGGCAGAGGGCGCGGCCAGGGGGCGGGCACGGATTTCGCGACCACCGCTGATTGGCGAGTAGCGTTAGGGGCGGGGCTTCCGAGTTGCCTCTGGAGCCCGAGCTCCCGAGGGCTGGGGGTTTTGCGCCTGGTTCCAGCCCGGGTTCACTCCGTGGTCTGCAGGGTTTAGGGGCTCGGAGGAGCCCAGGCTATCCTTCCCTGAAGGAGCGGCCTCCGTGGCTGGAGCTCCCGCTGTCCAGCACCGCACCTGGAGTGCAAAGGACTGGACCGGCCCCCGCAGCCTGCAGTGCAAAGGACTGGACCGGCCCCCGCAGCCTGCAGTGCGGGCGGTGAGGGAGACCGGGCGGTCAGACGCGCAAGCCATGACCAACCCCCACTGTTCTTGTCACGTCCCTTTTATTCCTTCTTTTCTCTCTTAAATGTGTTTAAAGTACCTTAAAAATCCATTTCAACTTGTCCTCTTTTGGGCGCCCAGATTCGTCCCGCGCCCATTAGCGTCCTGTGTGATGGACGAGAGGCAGCTCTGGGCGTCAGGCAGGCCCCTGGAGGAGTGGGCCATCGGAAAGATGAGGTTCAGCATGGAGACGGTCAGAAAGAGACAAGGAGTTAGACTTTCATTTCCAAAAACCCCACTGAGAGGTTTGTAACAGTGGAGTGACAATATCAGGTTTTCTTCCTAAAGGAGGCTGGCGGGCCCGGTGGCGCATGCCTGTAATCCTGGAACTTTGGGAGGCCAAAAGTGGGAGGATCCCTTGAGCCCAAGAGTTTAAGACCAGCCTCCTGATGGTGGCAAGACTTCATCGCTACAAAAAAAGAAAAAAAAAAATTAGCCGCGTGGTGGCGCGCGCCTGTAGTCCCAGCTACTCAGGAGGCTGAGATGGGAGGATCACTTGAGCCCAGGAGGTTGAGGCTGCAGTGAGTCGTGATCGCACCACTGCGCTCCAGCTTGGGTGACAGGGCAGACCCTGTCCCCATAATAATAATAAAGGCTTTGGCTCTAAGTTAGTCAGTGGGAAGGGAGTCAGGAAAACTGGTCAAGAACACAACTCAGCCGGGCGCAGTGGCTCAGGCCTGTAATCCCAGCACTTTGGGAGGCCGAGGCAGGCAGATCACCTGAGGTTAGGAGTTCAAGACCAGCCTGGCCAACATGGCAAAATCCCGTCTCTACTAAAAATACAAAAAAGCCGGGTGTGGTGGTGTGCCCCTCTAATCCCAGCTATTTGGAAGGCTGAGGCAGGAGAATCGCTTGAATCCGGGAGGCGGAGGTTGCAGTGAGCTGACACTGCACTCCAGTCTGGGTGACACAGCAAGACTGTTTCCAGAAAAAAAAAGAAAAAAGAACACAACTCGTGTTATTTCTTGTGTTTGGGACCATGTCTCTCCCTTTTTTGCCTGGCTAACTCTCAAGTTTTTCTAAGCTAAGACACCACCTTCTCAGAGGCCTCAAAGTCTGGGGGTGGGGTGGGGCAGTGCAGGTGCCCTCTGTGTCTTCCTTGGAGCCCTGCACTTCCCTCTCCTTATTGTCATGGCCTGTTTCCCTGACTAAGCTCAGCTCCTCAGCCCTCCTCTTCCTTCTTCCTCCAGCCTCACCTCCTGCCACCCCCTTTCCCATCCTGGAACATGCAGGTGATTAAAACACATCTGCTGGATAGAGATTGCATGCGCTGGCGGCATAAGTCCTGGTGAGAGGAGATAAGGGCTTGAAGATTGCAGTGTGTGAAGGTGCAGCTGGAATTGTGTGAGCACTTGTCTTACTCATAAGCGTCACTGTCTCCAGAATGGATTGCACCACACATGGCCCACGTAGGCCCAAATTCCACCGCCGTAGATGAATGAAGTCATTTCTAGCTCCATATCATGAGGCTGCCTAATTCTTTCACTAAGACTTATTTAGGACTTCCTAGTTTATTAACTCAATTAATCCAAACAATAACCCCATGAAACAGGTATTATCCCCATTTTATAGATGAGGAAACTGACACAGAAGTTAAGTAGTCTGTTGGCAAAAAAGGTCAAACTGTAAAATATTTGAAGAGATTTTATTCAGAGCCAAATATGAGTGACCAAGGCCTGAGTCACAGCCTCGAGAGGTCCTGAGAACATGTGCCAAGGTGGTTGGATTACAGCTTGATTTTTATAAATTTTAGGGGTGTCAGAGACGTTTGAACCAGAGCAACTCCATCTTAAGGCTAAGACCTACTGGGCTACATTCCCAGGAGGTTAGGCATTCTAAGTCACAGGATGAGATAGAAGGTTGGCACAGGTACAGGTCACAAAGACATTGCTGATAAAAGCATGCCATTAAGAAGCCGGCCAAAACCAAGATAGCGATGAAAGTGTTCTCTGCTCATCCTCACTGCCCATTACGCGCTAGTTATAATGTATCTGTTGCTAAAAGACACTCTCACCCGTGCCATGACAGTTTACAAATGTCATGGCAAAGACAACAAGTTATCCTATGTGATCTAAAAATGGGAGGACCCCTCAGTTCCAGGAATTGCCCAGCCCTTTCCTGGAAAACTCACGAATAATCAACCCTTGTTTAGCATATAATCAGGAAATGACCATAAAAGTGACCACCCAGCAGCCCTTGGGGCTGCTCTGCCTCCGTACTAGCCATTCTTTTATTTCCTTACTTCTCTAATATGCTTGCTTTCACTTTACTCTGTGGATTCCTCTTGAATTCTTTCTTGTTTGAGATCCAATAACCCTCTCTTGGGGTCTGGATCAGGACCCCTTTTTGGTAACAGGGGGACAGAAGTTACAGGCAGACACCAATCAATACATGTACATTAGTTCAGTCTGGAAGGGCAGGACAACTGGAAGCAGGGAAGGGTAGGCAGGGGCTTCTGGATCGTAGGTAGATTCAAAGATTTTCTGATTGGCAATTGGTTGAAATAGTTATTATCTAACAAACTGGAATGAATAGAAAGCAGTGTCTGGGATAAGATAAGGTGTTGTATAGACCAACGTTCTTATGTAGATGAAGCCTCCTGGTAGCAGGCTTCAGAGAAATAGATGGTAAGTATTTCTTATCAGACCTAAAAAGATGCCAGACTCTTGGTTAATCTCTCCTGGATCAGGAAAAGACCTGGAAAGGGAAATCTACAGAACATAGAGTTTCCCCACAAGAGACAGCTTTGCAGGGCCATTTCAAAATATGTCAAAGAAGGCTGGGCATGGTGGCTGATGCCTGTAATCTCAGCACTTTGGGATCACAAGGTCAGGAGTTCGAGGCCAGCCTGGCCAAAATGGCGAAACCCCATCTCTGCTAAAATACAAAAATTAGCTGGGTGTGGTGGCAGGCGCCTGTAATCTCAGCTACTCAGGAGGCTGAGGCAGGAAAATTGCTTGAACCCGGGAGGTGGAGGTTGCAGTGAACCAAGATTGCTCCATTGCAATCCAGCCTGGGCGACAGAGCAAGACTCTGTCACCAAAAAAAAAAAAGTCAAATATATTTTGGGGTGAAATATTTCTCTTTCTTTCAGGGCCCACTGTCATGTGATGCTATACTAGAGTCAGTTGGAATTTGGCATCTTATTAGTACAAAGAGCCTGTTTTATCAGTCTTATGATCTCTGTTTTAATGTTAGTGCTGGTGAGTTGTGCTTGAATGCCAAAGGGAGGAGGGTATAATGTGGCATGTCTGACCCCACCTTCCCATCATGGCCTGAACTAATTTTTTAGGTTTCTTAAGAATCCCCTTGGTCAAGAGGAGTGGTCCACTCAGTCGATTAGGGGGCTTAGAATTTTATTTTTGGTTTACATGTCCAACGTGGCTGTGAGGAATAGAGAAGTTCTTCTTCAAAGTTTCTTAAAACCATAAAGAGCTTGTCATTTCTTTGCTTTATGCATATCTATATATGTTCCAGTGCAGCTGCTCTGACTTGACCTGGCATGCCTGGACAGGATTAAGCCAGCCCGGGACCATAGTGCCTGCCATTCCTTATTTGGAAACCCTCCTGGCCCTCTCATGACTAGCTTCCTCTTTTCTTTGTCCTCTTTCCCCTTTACCCATTTAGAAAACTTTCAAGCTGTTAGCCAATCAGGTCAAGCTTAGAATGTGAGGTCCCATTCTGGCCAATGGAAATGGGACACAGTCATAGGACGATTGCATCAGGTTACAAAGATTATAAATGTCCCCATCTCCTTTGTTCAGGTGTGCTCTCATGCAAGACTGCTAGTGAGCGGCACCCTTTCTGCAGAAACTAAACTAGCCTTGCTGAGAGATCCTTTGTCTCAGTGTTGATTTTGCCACACCGAACACCCATTTCCAACAATGGCAGAGCTAGGATTTCAAGCCGGGCAGTCTGACTCTGAGATTTGCCCTCAGCCAGCATACCTTGAGGCAGCTGATACAAAGAACTTGAGGTCAGCTATGGGAAGCTGGAGATGGTGCCATAAGTGTATTGCCTGCAGGCCTGTCACCTGAGTCCTGGCCTCTGTGGGCTGGTCTTGCCCTCCCAGGTGCCTCCAGGGAGCTAGGGCCTGGGCTTAGCCATCTTCACAATCCAGGA
Organism: Symphalangus syndactylus; assembly: GCF_028878055.3. NCBI lineage: Eukaryota > Metazoa > Chordata > Mammalia > Primates > Hylobatidae > Symphalangus > Symphalangus syndactylus. The sequence goes on along the minus strand of NC_072430.2, from coordinate 142,516,581 downwards.
CATAAAAGGGGCTGGTGCCTCTAACTCTGAATTTCATGTTCTCTGGGAGGGACTGGCTCTGCTTGAGTCACAGAGCCACTGTGTGTGTATGTGGGAGTGGGGTGGAAGTTCAACGTGAGCCTCACAGAGGGGTGTTGTTGCCCAAGGAAGGGCAGGGGGAGACAATGTCCTCACATCCCTTCCTCCCTCACCCCTATAAGTTCAACCCCAGAGGCTTCCAGCTCGGATGTGGAAGGGGAGATGGCCTGAGCTATCTATCTTTCCAGCCTGGTCTAGGGCCGGGGGCACTCCGGCCTGGGCTGGTGCAGGGACCTGGGAACCTGCCTGGTGAGGGAAGGGTCTCCTAGGCAGGAAAAGTGGCCTCTGCCAGCATCTTATTCTGCTTAGGCTGCCATAAAATACCACAGACCGGGTGGCTTACACAACAGATGTTTATTTTCTCACAGTCTGGAGGCTGGGAAGTTCAAGATCAAGGTCTGGCAAGGTAGGGTTCATTCTGAGGCCTCCTCTTGCTTGTAAGCAGCCACCATCTGACTGTGCTCACACAGCCTCTGTGTGCTGGGGCAGAGAGAGAGAGAGTGGGCACACAAGCATGAGAGCTCTCTGTTGTCTCCTTGTAAGGATTCAAATCCTGCCAGGTCAGGGCCCCAACTTTATGGCCTCATTTAACCTTAATTGCTTTCATAGAGGCCCCATCTCCAAATACAGCACACTGTGGGTTAGGGCATCAACATATGAATTTTGGAGAAACAAACATTGTGTCTCTTGCTTCCAGGAAAGCCCTGGAGGGGCATCCACTCCATTTAGCCGTCCACTCCACTCTTCCCTCCTGCCCTCACTGTCGGTGGGGCACACTCCATTCATTCCCCATTGGGGTAGGCATTCCTGGCTCTGGGCTTCAGTGGAATATTGGCCTCCAGAGGTAGAATCTGCAGTCTGTGTGAGCTGGCATCACCAGGCCCAGTGGGTCCAGTGCTCATGCCCCTTCCTCCAGACACAGTGTCCTTACCCCAGGCAAGACCTTAGCCATGTTCCAGGTGCAAGCCCTTGTTGTGTGAATTGGGAAACAGCCCAGGGGACACTAAACTTGGAGTAGACTTGGGAGAAAGGGCGCAACGCCGCCCTTGGCCAGCCCTTGCTCCACCTGTTCTGTGTTGTTCTAGATTACTCCCAGGTGTGCATCTGCCCTCCAGCCTCATCTGGTGCTCCTGGGGGGCAAGGACACTCAAGTGCAGGCCTGGACACATATAGGCCCCATGTCCCTGTGGAGTCTTCTCAAATCTACTTCAGTCCAAGTCAGGCACTATATAATAAGTACCTGTCAAGGGCTAAGTGTCGTTGGGGACAGACCCTGCCCTCCAAAAGCCCGAGCTCATGGGAGAAACTAGCATTTAATAAACCACCACAGAATAGGGGCAGGGGCACAACTGTGGCCTCTAAGGTTTGTTCCAGACAGGGGAGAACAAAGCCTCCACTGACCCACATGAGTTTAGGGATCTTTGGGGAAAGGAGGGAGAGAGAACTGTGCTGACGGTAAGGCTCGCCTTAGAATTCAACTGAGGAAGCTGAAAATAAATGCCCAAAATCCTATGTCCCCCTAGCTCATTCTCTTGCTAAAAGGGGAGACAGGTAAATGGTGTTTCTGTTAGGAAAAGCTTTATTGGGCCTTTTGGGGCCTGGGGTCTTACCTGGAGAGGAGGATAAAGATGAGACTACAAAGCAGCCGGAGGTGGTATGGAGTACTATGAGGCTATCTGAGGGGCAGAAGCTGAGAGGTGACACCCAAGACCCCGTTCTGGGGTCCTCCGTGGCATGAGGGAGGGATGAACTTCCTGTAGCTGGGGCAGACAGGGGCTCAGATTATCGTCATTGTTATTATTATTTAGTAAGGGGTCATCCAGGAAGCAGACAATTGAAAATTCTAAGTAGTATAATTTTAATTACATATCTGGTATAATTAAGTTTTGCTTTTGCAACTGGTCCCCAGGGAATACAGCTTGTTTCTTTTTATTTCTTAAAAAAAAAAAATAATACAGTGGGCTGTGATGGCTTTGTTGGAGAGGGACTGAGTCAGAGTGGTGTTTTAAATCTCATCATAGGATTGAGATTGTCATCATTCACCTACAGCAACACTGGGCTCCTTTTAATAAGGTCTGTGCATGGGGACTGGAATAGGGACATGGTAGTCCTGTGGTTCTTCCTCCTTCCTGGATGCCCATCAAGTGACCCCAGAACTGGCAAAGCCCTACAGGACCATCAAATGTGAGACAAGCCACCTTCCTCTGGGGGCTTTTTGCTTTTACTTTCTTGCAGAAATGGATTTAAGTTGTCTGCCTTTGTCACACTGTCTCCCATTTTGTATTGCATGTTCTTTTGGATTATTCACTAACCAAGGTTAGTTCAAGTTTTCAGGGGTTTTATTTATTTTTGAGATGAAATCTTGCTCTGTTACCCAGCCTGGAGTGCAATGGCACAATCTCGACTCACTGCAACCTCCACCTCCTGGGTTCAACTAATTCTCCCACCTCAGCCTCCCAAGTAGCTGGGATTACAGGCACGTGCCATCGCGCCCAGCTAAATTTTTGTGTTTTCAGTAGAGATGGGTTTTCACCATGTTGGCCAGGCTGGTCTTGAACTCCTGACCTCAAGTGATCCGCCCACCTCGGCCTTCCAAAGTGCTGGGGTGACAGGCATGAGCCACTGTACCCAGCTAAGTTTTCAGGTGTTTCTATGCAGCTAAAGTGCCACCTTTTATGGTTTAGCTCTGGTAGAGGTCTTACGTGGTAGATGTGTGTGGTATGACAGGTCACAACCATATGTGGAGGTCTGAATAATGGCCCCTACAGATGTCCTTGTCCTAATTTCTAGAATCAGTGAATATATGACTTTACATAGTAAAGGGACTTTGCAGATGTGAGTAAATCCAGGATCTTGAGATGAGATTATCATGGATTATCCAGGTGGGGCAAAGGTAATCACAAAGGTCCTTATGCCAGGAAGGCCAGAGATCTATCAACAGGAGATGTGAGGATGGAAGCAGAGGTTGGGGGCATTCGAGGAAGGGGCCCAAGCCACAGAATGCAGGTGGCTTCTAGAGGCTGCAGAAAGCAAGGAAGGGGGTGCTCCCTTGAAGCCTTCGGAAGGAATGCAGCCCTGTTGTTATGGGCTAAATTGTGTCCTCCTCCACATTTATACATTGAAGCTCTAACCCCAAGAACTTGGAATGTGACTCTATCTAAAGAGAGGGCCCTTAAAGGTAATTAAGTTATCCAAGAAGGCTGGTACGCGAGAAAAAATTTTGAATGTAAAAAGTAAATAAATAAAAAGGTAATTAAGTTAAAAAAGAGGTCATTAGAGAAGGCCCTAACCCAATACAGACTGGTGTCCTTATAAAAAGAGGAGTCTAGGATACAGACATGCGTGGAGAGAAAACCAAGTGAAGAAACAGGGAGAAGACAGCTGCCTACAAGCCAAAGAGAGAGGCCTCAGGAGAAACTGGCCCTGCCAACACCTTGATCTTGGACTCCAGCTTCTAGAACGGAAAGAATTAATTTCTGTGGTTTAAGCTGCCCTGCCTCTGGAGTTTTGTTATGGAAGCCCGAGCAGACTCACACACCTGCCAGCACCTTGCTCTTAGATTTCTGACATTCAGAAAGGTAAGAGAATGTGTGTCGTTTTTGAGCAACTGTTTGTGACAGCCTCTACGGGAAGCGAATGCACTGTGTCTCCCATAGAGCATTCCCAGTGGATGGCGGCTGGGGCCGCAGCCTGGGGTCTGGGCTCAGGAAGGCCTGGCTGCAGGGAGAGGCACTACCATCACCCGAGGGCACATCAAGGTGCTTTTCACAGGCACTCAGGATGCTGGGGCTGCTCTTGCAGGCAAGTACTGCAGCCGCACTTTCATCTTGCATGGCCTCTGTAGTCTTCGTTGTTCTCACTATCCGACATTGTGCACTTCAGTGGGTGTTGTGTGGAAAATACCACAAAACACTTTTCCCTAAACACCCGGCTGAAAATGTGTATCTGCGAGTTCATGGGAACACTTAAGTGCACAAGGCAGAACATGATCAGGAGCAGCCATCCCAAATTTGGAGCGTCAGTGATGGTCGGGACGGCATCCACGCTGTTTGCATCTCAGGCTGCCCCCCCCCGGGGCCCTACTGGGGCCACCTAAGACAGTCACCAAGGCAGTCTCTTCCCCTGCAGCCACAGCTCTTGCTAGAGACTTAGTGGGAACCAACATTCCATAACCCCTTTCGAAACCCACGTGACTGAGGTCCAGGAGAATTCAGGTGATGGTGATGCTACAGGTCTTATTTGTAAAAAGGAGGAGCCGCCATTCAGAATGGGCCTGCCCAGCAGAGGAACAGGTTCAAATATCCTATCAATGATGTATCATCAGTAGCAACATCCCAGAAGCAAGCTAAGTAGTCCCCGTAGGGCCCTGGGGAATACATGATGGGGCATTAGTGAGAGAGTCTATACAGCTGCTCCAAAAACAAGGTAAACACACATTCCCTGCTGGAAAAGCATCCATCACACATGATAAAATGAAAAAATAAGTAGGGCCAGGCCCTGTGACTCACACCTGTAATCCCAGCACTTTAGGAGGCAGAAGCGGGAAGACTGCATGAGCCCAGGAGTTCGAGACCAGCCTGGGCAACACAGCAAGACCTAGTCTGTACCAAAATGAAAAGGAAAAGAAAACTTAGCTGAGTGTGGTGGCATGAACCTCTAGTCCTAGCCATTCCAGAGGCTGGGGTGGGAGGATCACTGGAGCCCAGGAGCTAAAGGCTACAGTGAACTATAATCACACACTGCACTCTGCCTGGGTGACAGAGTGAGACCCTGTCAAAAGAAAGAAAGAAACAAAGAAAGAAAGAGAGAGAGAGGGAGGGAGGGAGGGAAAGAAAGCAAGGAAGGAAGGAAGAGTAAGAAAGAGAGAGAAAGGAAGGAAGAAGGAAGGAAAGAAAGAGAGAGAAAGAAAGAAAAAGAAAAGAAAGAAAGAAGAAGGAAGGAAGGAACGAAGGAAGGAAGGAACGAAGGAAGGAAGGAAGGAAAAAAACTTTTAAATAAAATGGTCTGTTTGGACAGAGATAAGTCTATGAACTATTAGAAAATATTAGCTGCATATTGTGTTCATTTGCTAGGGCTATTGAAACAAAGTACCATAAACTAAGCGGTTTCAACAACAGAAATGTATGGTCTCTTCCTCGGGGAGGCCAGAAGCGCGAATGGAGGAGTGGCAGGCTTTCCTTCTGAAGCTATCAGCTGTGGCCTGGCCTGGGCCTCTCTCCTTGGCTTGTGGACGCCACCGTCTTCTCCCTGTGTGCTCCTCTGCCTCCACCTCTGGATGTCCCTTTTCTTTTTTTTTCTTTTTCTTTTTTTTTTTTATTATACTTTAGGGTTTTAGGGTACATGTGCACAATGTGCAGGTTTGTTACATATGTATCCATGTGCCATGTTGATTTCCTGCACCCATTAACTCGTCATTTAGCATTAGGTGTATCTCCTAATGCTGTCCCTCCCCCCTCCCCCCACCCCACAACAGTCCCCGGAGCGTGATGTTCCCCTTCCTGTGTCCATGAGTTCTCATTGTTCAATTCCCACCTATGAGTGAGAACATGCGGTGTTTGGTTTTTTGTCCTTGCGATAGTTTACTGAGAATGATGTTTTCCAGTTTCATCCATGTCCCTACAAAGGACACGAACTCATCATTTTTTATGGCTGCATAGTATTCCATGGTGTATATGTGCCACATATTCTTAATCCAGTCTATCGTTGTTGGACATTTGGGTTGGTTCCAACTCTTTGCTATTGTGAATAGTGCCGCAATAAACATACGTGTGCATGTGTCTTTATAGCAGCATGATTTATAGTCCTTTGGGTATATACCCAGTAATGGGATGGCTGGGTCAAATGGTATTTCTAGTTCTAGATCCCTGAGGAATCGCCACACTGACTTCCACAATGGTTGAACTAGTTTACAGTTCCACCAACAGTGTAAAAGTGTTCCTATTTCTCCTAGGACACCAGTCATATGGGATTAGAGCCCACCTTAACGACCTCTCTCCAAATAAAACTTAGGGGGAAGCAGCTCTGAGGTACTGGGGGTTAAGGCTTCAGCATATGAATTTTGAGGGGACAGCAATCCTACCCCTAACCCACAGACACTAGCTGTTGCTCTGGGCGCAGTATGGGGTCGGGGCGGGAACAGGGGTCTTTTCACTTCACAGAACCCTGAACCGTTTTGATTATGGGGGATGGAACGGAGGTGGGATGTGGGGGAAAAAGCTGCCAAGCAGGGCCTGGCGGGCCGCCTATGGGAATCCGGGAGAAACCTTTGGAAGCGGCCTGAAGTTGCTAAGGGGCCTGGGGGCGGGGGTGGGGTGGGGGTGGACGCAGCCCCCTCATCTACCAGTTGGCATGTGTCCGTTCAAGGGCCCCGGCCAGCAGCCCGGAGGAAGCTAAGGGCACTGCCGATCAGCCCTCCCTAGTCCGCTGGAGGGACAACCTCCTTCTCGCTGCCCTTCTGTGGCCCACTCGGCTCCTCAGACAGGGGCGGGGCGGGTCCACGGCGCCCACCGACCTCCCCGCGCAGGAGGAAGCCACAGTCCCCCAGCTCCGCGGGAGGTGGGCGTCCCTCCGAGGGCTGCGTGGAGACACCGCCAGAACCAGGGCCAGGGTCAGCAGGGGTGTCCTTCCACGAGGGGAGCCATGGGGTGGGCTGCCTGCACGCCAGGACAGCCCGCGGGGGACGCGGAGGCGCCTAGGGGGTTCTCGGGTGCTGCGACATGTGGGCGCAGGGGGCGCCTCTTTTGGCTCCGCCCCCACTCCCAGCTCGGTCCTTGGACTCAGCAGCGCTGCGGGGCCGAACCCTGGGGCCTTGCATCTCCGCCCTGCCGGGAGGGCCAAGTGGCCGCGCCCAGGGCGCACGGCTTCACCAGGCTGCGGTTACACGGGACCGGGTTACCGGTGCCGCGGGATCCCAGGACACAGGGCGCGGTTACACCCGGCGCGGGACTACAGAGGGTGCGGGGGTCCAGGGCGTGTGGTTAGTCAGGACTCACGGGGCATCGCCGCCGGGGCTGGGGGGACCCCACCCTGTCGCCCTTTGGATGGTGGGCGCTGGTGGCCTCGCCTGGGGTCCAGGGGTCCACGTAGTGGGTGGCCCAGGCGCCGCAGGTTCCCCAAAGCCCCGAAGCCGGGTCCTCCCGGGGCAGGAGAGTTGGGTGGGGGCGACACCCGGGCATTGGGCTGCGGGTGAGGCTCCGCCTGCATCTTGGCTCCACGGGTCCCGCAGGCAGGTGGTCCTGGCTGTCCCTGGAACCCGCCGGGCCCTCGGAGGGCTAAGCACCGGCAGCGGGGCAGTGCACAGCCTTCAGGGAAGCCCGACTGAAGGAAGCTGACTGCAGGGTAGGGCCTGCCTCCGAGGGGGGCATCTCAAGGAGCCAAGGTCAGAGCAAAGCAGAGGAAGTTAGTGAGGGGAAAGGCTTGGTACACTGCGGGGCAGGGCTGTCTTTGCACCGAGCGGCCTGCTACCCCCTCCCAGCCCCGTCCCAGCACTGCGCACCACCTTAAAGGAAAGATTACAAAGGAATTCAGATTCCAGATGAATTGTAGCTCTAAATGTAAAAGGTAAGACTACGCTTTTAGAAGAGCTCATAGGAAAATGGTTGCATGGAGAAGGCAAAGCTTCTTTAGGCAGAACACAAAAAAGGACTAGTCATAAAGGACAAAAAGACTACGCTATAACTCAGGACCTCTCTTCATCAACCCACACCATCAAGACAATCAAAAGACAAGCCGCAGGGTGGGAGGAGATATTTGGCACACATGTATCTCACAAAGAATTCATAGCCAGAACTGTAGTCTATAAGTCAACAAGAAAAGGCAGAAATTCCCCAAGAAAAATCATCCGATGATTTGATCGGGCACTTCACAAATGAGGTAAGCCAAATGGCAAGAAGCCTGTGAACCTGGGAGGTGCCTGCAGTCTCAGCTACCTGGAGGCTCAGGCCGGAGGGTCTCTTAAGACCAGGAGTTTCAGGCTCCAGCGAGCCGTTGGCCACTCACTAGTCAGCAGGAAAAGAAACCATCTGACATTGCTTCACGCCTGTCAGGATGGCTAAAACGAAAAAGATGGCAAGGCTGTGGGGCAAATGCAACTCTTATACACTGCAGATGGGAGTGAGTATTTATACATTGGCTTTGGAAAATAGGTGGCGTCCACTAAAGTTGAAGACACGTTTACAACCCAGCAATTTCACTCTTAGGTATGTGTACATACACTCACCAAAAAAAGTACTTATTCCACAACTTAGTTCTTTAACTTAATACTATGGCTTTGAAATCTATTCATACTGATATATAGAAATCCATAGTGTTGGCCGGGCGCGGTGGCTCACGCTTGTAATCCCAGCACTTTGGGAGGCCAAGGCGGGCGGATCGCGAGGTCAGGAGATCGAGACCACGGTGAAACCCCGTCTCTACTAAAAATACAAAAAATTGGCCAGGCGTGGTGGCGGGCGCCTGTAGTCCCAGCTACTCGGAGAGGCTGAGGCAGGAGAATGGCGTGAACCCGGGAGGCGGAGCTTGCAGTGAGCCGAGATCGCGCCACTGCACTCTAGCCTGGGTGACAGAGCGAGACTCCGTCTCAAAAAAAAAAAAAAAAAAAAAAAGAAATCCACATTGTTCCTCTTTTTTTTTTTGAGACTGGGTCTTACTGTCATTCGGGTTGGAGTACAGTGGTGCAATCACAGCTCGCTGCAGCCTTGACCTCCTGGCCCAAGCAATCCTTCTGACTCAGCCTCCAAAGTAGCTTGGACTACAGGCATGTGACACCTGGTTAATTTTTTAAAATTTATTTATTTATTTATTTATTTATTTTTGAGACGGAGTTTCACTCTTATTGCCCAGGCTGGAGTGCAATGGCATGATCTCGGCTCACTGCAACCTCTGCCTCCCAAGTTCAAGCAATTCTCCTGCCTCAGCCTCCCTAGTAGCTGGGATTACAGGCATGCACCACAATGCCCGGCTAATTTTGTATGTTTAGTAGAGATGGGGTTTCACCATGTTGGTCAGGCTGGTCTCGAGCTCCCCACCTCAAGTGATCTGCCTGCCTCAACCTCCCAAAGTGCTGGGATTATGGGGGTGAGCCACCGCACCCAGCTAATTTTTAAAATTTTTATAGAGATGTGATCTCTAACTCCTGGATTCAAGCACTTCTCCCACCTCTGTCTCCCAAAGTGCTAGGATTACAGGTGTAAGTCACCGTGTCTGGCCATATTATTCCTTTTAATAAGTGCATATGTTATTCATTCATAAGAATATTTCACAATTGGCCACATGCGGTGGCTCACACCTGTAATCCCAGCACTTTGGGAGGTCGAGGTGGGTGGGTGGATTACTTGAGCTCAGGAGTTTGAGACCAACCTGGGTAACATAGTGAAATCCCGTTTCTGTCAAAAGTACAAAAACTAGCTGGGTATAGTGGCATGTGCCTATGGTTTCAGCTACTCGGGGGGGCTAAGGTGGGCGGATCACTGAGCCTGGTAAGCCAAGGCTGCAGTGAGCCACGATTGTGCCACTGCACTCCAGCCTGAGTGACAGAGGGAGCCCCTGTCTCAAATAAATAAATAAATAAAAATATATAAAAATTGGCCAGGCACAGTGGCTTATGCCTGTAATCCCAGCACTTTGGGAGGCCGAGGTGGGTGGATCACCTGAGGTCAGGAGTTCGAGGCCAGCTTGGGCCAACATGATGAAACCCCATCTCTACTAAAAACACAAAAATTAGCCAGGCGTGGTGGCGGATGCCTGTATCCCAGCTACTCGGGAGGCTGAGGCAGGAGAATTGCTTGAACCCAGGAGGCGGAGGTTGTAGTGAGCGGAGATCATGCCACAGCACTCCAGCCTGGGCAACAGAGTGAGACTCTGTCTCAAAAAAAATTATGTGTATATATATATGCGTGTGTATATGTGTATATAATATATATATAAAAATTAAAAATAAAAATAATAAAATAATTTTTTAAAGAAGAATATTTCACAATTGTTTGTCCAGTTTCCTGTTTCCATTTCATTGCTTCCAATTATTTGCAATCACAAACACTGCTGCAGAAAACACACTGCCTGGTGAAAGTAACCTGGAGTCAGGTCCAGAGGCAAAACTCCTTATCTAAGAAGCTTAGAAGTAAATTAGACTTCCCTATTATCTAAAGCCAGCATCCAGTTCCAGGCTTCTTTCCCAAAAATGTGTAAGTCATTCGAATTTCTATACATCTGCGGAATGCAGATGTCAAAACTCATTGTGCAATCCTTGCTGGCACTAAGGCAGCAAAATGTCTACAAAGGGAATCATTTATCTGTCATGTCTTACATGGCTAATATGGCCCAAATTACCCTTAAGCTCACACTTTAAGAAACTTAAATAGCCCTAAGGAAAATCGACTGCAGTGTGCTGTCCTCTCTTGCTGAAGCGCCCACTGTACTCTTCTGCAGCACAGTTTCTATCTAATAAAACTTAACTTACTTTCCTTCCTTCCCACCTACCTTCCTTCCTTCCTTCCTTCCTTTCTTTTCTGAGAAGGAGTCTCACTCTGTTGCCCAGGCTGGAGTGCAATACTGCAATCTTGGCTCACTGCAACCTCTGCTTCTCGGATTCAAGCAATCCTCCTGCCTCAGCCTCCCACGTAACTGGGATTACAGGCATGCGCCACCACACCTGGCTAATTTTTGTATTTTAGTAGAGCGGGGGTTTCACCATATTGGTCAGACTGGTCTCAAACTCCTGACCTCAGGTGATTTGCCCAACTCGGCCTCCCAAAGTGCTGGAATTACAGGCATGAGCCACCACGCCTGGCCTCCTTTTAAAACCTATACTATTGGTAAATTCTTCTTACTACCCAAGAGTCAATCACTTTCTGTTGCCCGGCCTCTGACACCTCGCCTGGCATAAGGTAAGGAGTTTCTCTAAAGCCTGCCCCAAAAAGTGAAATAGCTGGATGATAGAGTATATACATTTTCAGCTTCGCTAGAATTGCCACATTGGTCTTTACAGTGGCCATACTACTTAACATGCCTACAAGCAGTATGTGAGGATTCGCACTTCCCCGTAACCTCCTGGCATTGACAGGCTGATTTCGGCAATGTGATGGGGATGAAATGATATCTGCCTGTGGCTCTCCTTTGCATATCTCTCAATGGCAAGTGTGTGCAGCTTTCCTGTTGTCTATTGGCCATTCACAGTTTTCCTTCTGCGAATGGCCTCTTCATATTGTTTGCTCATTTTTCTGCTGAGTTATCTTTTTCTTATTGATTTGTATAAGTTCTTTAAGCATTCTGGAACAAATCCTGTGTCTAATACATAAGACATAGTGTATATAGTACAAAATCTTCTGTTCAGTGGCTGGTTCCTTAGCTTTGTTTTTTTGTTTTGTTTTGTTTTGAGACAGTCTCGCTCTGTTGCCCAGGCTGGAGTACAGTGGCGCGATCTCAGCTCACTGCAACCTCAGCCTCCCAGGTTCAAGCGATTTTCCTACCTCAGCCTCCCGAGTAGCTGGGATTACAGGCTCATGCCACCACACCCAGCTAATTTTTGTATTTTTAGTAGAGACGGGGTTTCACCAGGTTGGCCAGGCTGGTCTTGAACTCCTGACCTCAGGTGATCCACCCACCTCGGCCTCCCAAAGTGCTGGGAGTACAGGCATGAGTCACTGAACCCAGCCTTAGTTTTGCTTACAGTTTTCTTTTCTTTCTTTCATTCCTTCCTTTCTTTCTTTACTTTCCTTCCTTCCTTCCTTCCTTTCTTTTCTTTCTTTCTTCCTCTTTCTTTTCTTTCCTTCCTTCCTTCTTTCTTTCCTTTCTTTCTCTTTCTCTCTCTTCTCTTCCCCTCCCTCCCTCCTTCCTTCCTTCTTTTTTTTTTTTTTTTTTTGAGACAAAGTCTCACTCTGTCACCCAGGCTGGAGTGTACTGGTGTGACTGCAACCTCTGCCTCCCGGGCTCAAGCAATCTTCCCGCCTCAGCCTCCCCAGTAGCTGGGACCACAGGTGCGCACCACCACGCCCAGCTAATTGTTGTATTTTTGTAGAGATGAGGTTTTGCCATGTTGCCCATGCTGGCCTTGAACTTCTGGGTTCAAGCAATCTGCTCACCTTGGCCTCCCAGTTTTGTTTTGTTTTTTCTTTTTGACAGTGCCAGGGTGGAGAGTGCAGTGGCACAGTCTTGGCTCACTACAGTCTTGACCTCATGGGCTCAAGTGATCCTCCCACCTCAGCCTCATAAGTAGCTGGGATTACAGCATGCTCCACCATGCCCAGCTAATTTTTTGTATTTTTTGTAGAGAAGGGGCTTCACCATGTTGCTCAGGCTGGTCTCGAATTCCTGGGCTCAAGCCATCCTCCTGCCTTGGCCTCCCAAAGTGTTAGGATTACAGCTGTGAGCCACTGGACCCGGCCTATAGTTTTTCGTTTTGTTTTGTTTTTGTTTTTGTTTTTTGAGATGGAGTCTCACTCTGTCACCCAGACAGGAGTGCAGTGGTGCAATCTTGACTCACTGCAGTCTCTGCCTCCCAGGCTTAAGCAATCCTCCCACCTCAGCCTCCCAAGTAGCTGGGACCACAGACATACACCACCACACCTGGCTAAGTTTTTGTATTTTTGGTAGAGATGGGGTTTCACCATCTTGCCCAGGCTGGTCTCGAACTTCTGAGTTCAACCAATCTGCCCACCCTAGCCTCCCAAAGTGCTGGAATTACAGGGGCGAGCCACCATGCCCAAGCCGGCCTATATCTTTTTATTAGTTCATTCCCACATTGCTATAAAGAACTACCTGAGACTGGGTAATTTATAAAGGAAAGAAGTTTAACTGGCTCTGTCACCCAGGCTGGAGTGCAGTGGCACGATCTTGGCTCACTGCAGCCTTGACCTTCTGGGCTCAAGTGATCTTTCCACCTCAGTCCCCCAAGTAGCTGGCACTACAGGTGTGCACCACCATGCCCGGCTAATTTTTGTATATTTTTGGTAGAGACAGGGTTTTGCCATGTTTCCCAGGCTCTTCTCGAACTCCTGACCTCAAGTAATCCACCCGGCTCAGCCTCCCAAAGTGCTGGGATTGCAGGCATGAGCCACTGTGCTCAGCCTTTTGTTTTTTTCAAGTCAATCTCTGGCAAATAAACAGTCATATTTTCTTTGGAAAAAAGCTCTTCTACTCCAGGACAGATCCAGTTTTGTGGGGTCTCTGTCTTGATACATAGATGAGGAGTCCTCTTTAAGAAAGAACATAATTATACAAAGTTATTATACAAAGTGCTATATACTTGGCTGGGTGCCATGGCTCACTCCTGTAATCCCAGCACTTTGGGAGGCCAAGGCAGGCGGATCACTTGAGATCAGGAGTTTGAGACCAGACTGGCCTACATGGTGAAACCCCATCTCTACCAAAAAATACAAAAAGTAGCTGGGTGTGGTGGCAGGTGCCTGTAGTCCTAGCTACTCAGGAGGCTGAGGCAGGAGAATCGCTTGAATACAGGAGGTGGAGGTTGCAATCATGCTGCTGCACTCCAGCCTAGGCGACAGAGTGAGACCTGGTCTCAAAAACCAAACCAAACCAAAACAAAACAAAAACAAAGTGCTGTACATTCAAAGAACGCAAAGTCAGGGATGAAAGTCAATATTTATTTAGGATGAGAAAATAATAAATAGCACAAAAATGACAAAATGCAGAAAAATATAATCACATAATATATACGACATGTAATATTATTTACAAAATAATAATTATATTGTATTAGTCTGTTCTCATGCTGCTAATAAAGACATACCTGAGACTGGGAAATTTAGAAAGGGAAGAGGTTTAATTACTCACAGTTCAGCCTGGCTGGGAGGCCTCAGGAAACATAATCATGGTGGAGGCACCCCTTCACAGGGTGGCAGTAGAGAGAATGAGGACCCAGTGAAGGGAGAAGCCCTTTATAAAAACATCAGATCTCACGAGAACTCACTCACTATCACGAGAACAGCATGGGGGAAACTGTTCCCGTGATTCAATTATCTCCACCTGGCCTGACTCGTGACACCTGGGGGTTATTACAATTCAAGGTGAGACGTGGGGGAGGGACACAGAGCCAAACAATATCATATATATTACATGTGACGTATATAGTATTTTCCTATTTTTTTGAAGTTTGTCATATTTGTTTGTTTGTTTGTTTTGGAAACAGAATCTCATTCTGTCTGGTGTGTGGTGGTGTGATCTTGGCTCACTGCAACCTCTGCCTCCTGGGTTCAAGCAATTCTCCTATCTCAGCCTCCCAAGTAGCTGGGACTACAGGTGTGCACCACCACGCCTGGCTAATTTTTGTATTTTTAGTAGAGACGGGTTTTACCATGTTGGCCAGGCTGGTCTTGAACTCCTAACCTCAGGTGATTTGCCCATCCAAACCTCTCAAAGTGCTGGGATTACAGACGTAAGCCACCACCCCTGGCCAGTTTGTGGTATTTGTGATTTACTTTCTCACCACCAATAATATTTACGTTCATCCTTAACTTGTAGTCAAAATTGAGCGTACTTTTTCTTAAAGGAACTCTCCCCACCCCAAAGCTGTATAACAAACCTCTCCAGAAGTTTCTATGGCCACTGGCCATCGCTGTGGGCAAAATAATGCCCTCCTCCCAAATGTCCACATCCTAATCCCTGGAACCTGTGAATATGTTACCTCACAAGGCAAAAGGGACTTTGCAGATGTGATTAACTTAAGGACTTGGAGCTGGGAGATTATCTTGTATTATCTTGGTGGGCCCAATGTCATCACAAGGGTCCTTATCAGAATGAGGCAGGTGGGGCGCGGTGGCTCACTCCTGTAATCCCAGCACTTTGGGAGGCCGAGGCAGGCAGATCATGAGATCAGGAGATTGAGACCATCCTGGGTAACATGTGAAATGCTGTCTCTACTAAAAATACAAAAAATTAGCCGGGCATGGTGGTGGGTGCCTGTAGTCCCAGCTACTCGGGAGGCTGAGGCAGGAGAATGGTGAGAACCCGGGAGGCGGAGCTTGCAGTGAGCTGAGATTGTGCCACTATGCTCCAGCCGGGGCGACAGATCGAGACTGTATCTGAAGGAAAAAAAAAAAAAGAGTGAGGCAGGTGTGTGAGGGCATCTTTTTCCTCTGCTTGTCTTAAGTTTTCCAGCTGCGGTCCTGAAAATTAGGCTATCAAAAGACAGACTAACAAGAGAAAAACAAACAGATTGTTAGAAAGTGCAGCACACATCAACTTGAGAGAAACCTCAGTGATGAGTAACTCAGAGAGATATTTAGAACTGGGTTTATGTAGGCCAGGCATGATGGCTCATGCCTGTAATCCCAGCATTTTGGGAGGCCGAGGTGGGTGGATCATTTGAGGTCAGGAGTTTGAGACCAGCCTAGCCAACATGGTGAAACCCCATCTCTACTAAAAATACAAAAATTAGCTGGGTGTGGTGGCATGAGCCCGTAATCCCAGCTACTCGGGAGACTGATGCAGGAGAATCACTTAAACTCAGGAGGTGGAGTTTGCAGTGAGACGAGATTGTGCCACTGCACTCCAGCCTGGATGACAGCTTGAGACTCTATCTCAAAAAAAAAGAGGAAGAAGAAGAAGAAGGGGAAGAAGGAGAAGAAAAGAAAAACTGGGTGTACGTAGCATCTTAGCAAAGGAACAATACAATTTTAGAGAAGCGATGAGACAAAGGAAAAGGGTTTTAGGCTTCCAAGGGTGACAAACTGTGAGAAGGTGACCAGATGAGGGAAGCTAACAGAAGAGTAGGGCTACCTGGGCAGGTCCATCTGGATGCTGACTTTCCATCTTCTACGTGGCCATAAAGCTTCCCTGGGAGAGGGAATTTGTAGCAATCCTCATTCCCCAGAAGTTTCTGCTTTTTTGTCAGGTAAGAGAAGCACCAAGAAGATGTTTTTCTGCATCTACTGATTATCATTTGCCTCTAGCTCAAATTACTCATTATGCCAACATAGTGTATTTTGGGGTGGAATATTCCTATGAACTACACAGGAGATCAGAGTCAGAAAGAAAGAGATGTGAAGGCTGGGCATGGTGGCTCACACCTGTAATCCAAGCCCTTTGGGAGCCCAAAGTGGGAGGACTGACTGAACCCAGGATTTTGAGAACAGCTTGGGCAACAAAGCAAGAGGCCCGTCTCTACCAAAAATTGAAAAATTAGCTGGGCATGGTGACATACACCTGGAGTTCTGGCTACTTGAAAGGTAGTGATCCCCTGAGACAGGGATCACTTGAGCCCAGTGGATTCATATTGCAGTGTGCTATGATAGTCTGGGTGACAGAGTGAGACCCTGTCAAAAGAGAGAGAGAGAGAGAAAGAGTTGAAGGAAGGAAGGGAGGGAGGGAGGGAGGGTACTCTGAAGATGCTCCTCTGCTAGTGAAGATGGAGGAAGTGGCCACAAGCCAAGGAACTCAGGCAGCCTCTGGAGACTGAAAAACACAGGAAAGAGATTCCCCTGAAGCCTCCAGAAGGAATGCAACCCTGGTGACACCTCGATTTTAGATGTTTCGCCTCCAGAACTGTAAGATAACAAATGTGTGTTGTTTTCACCAGGTTTGTGGTAATTTGTCACAGCAGCAATTGGAAGCTAATATAGCCATGTGTCCATATCCGCATATTGAACCCTTTCTCTCTCTCTTTCTTTCTCTTTCTTTCCTTCCGTCTTTCTTTCTTCTCTTTCTCTTTCTTTTTCTTTCTTTCTTTCTCTCTCTCCTTCCTTCCTTCTTCCTTCCTTCCTTCCATCCTTCCCTCCTTCCCTCCTTTCTTTCTCTCTCTTTTTCCTTCCTCCTCCCTCCCTCTCTTCTTCCTTCCCTTTCCTTTCCTTCCTTCTTTCCTTTCTTTCTTTCTTTCTTCTTTCTTTCTTTCTTTCTTTCTTTCTTTCTTTCTTTCTTTCTTTCTTTCTTTCTTTCTTTCTTTCTTTCCTTTCTGTCTTTCTCTCTTTCTTTCTTCTTTCCCTCCCTTCCCCCCCACTTCCCTTCTTGACAGAGTCTGGCTCTGTCACCCAGGCTAGAGTGCAGTGACATATTCTTGGCTCACTGCAACCTCCACCTCCTGGGCTCAAGTGATCCTCCCACTTCAGCTTCCTGAGTAGCTGGACCACAGGCCTGTGCCACCACCCCTGGCTTGTTTTTGTATTTTTTGTAGACATGGGTTTTCACCATGTTGCTCAGGCTGGTCTCAAACTCGTCAGCTCAAGCAACCCACTGCCTTGGCCTCCCAAAGTGCTGGAATTACATGCACAAGCCACTATGCCTGGCCTATTAAGGGTTAATTGAACCATTTCTTACCCAAATGGGATCATATTCTATATGAGTTTTGTAGCTTGCTCTTCTTATTTTTCCAGCTAACAGCAGGTCTTGAAGGCCTTTTCTGTAAGCGCACATAGAGCCATGTCACTCCTGTTAAAGGCTGGTGGAGGTGGTGGTGTTCACTACCTTCCTTCTGCTCCCCATGCGTCCAGCCATCTGCAGTCGGGTAGGGCCCTGTGCCTCGCTACGGCTGTTGGGTTGTGGGCAGAAATGATATGACTGGCTCTGATTTACGTGAAAGAGGGAATTAGAAGTCCAGTTTTATCATCCAGGCCTAAGAGTTGCACTCAGGCACCCTGTTCCCAGGGGGCATCTCATGGGGAGACATGCAGCAAAGAGAGTGGCAGACGATGCTGGTTGCTATGCCAACATCTACCCTTCCCTTTCTTCTCTATAACAAAGTG
Source organism: Symphalangus syndactylus (assembly GCF_028878055.3). Lineage (NCBI taxonomy): Eukaryota > Metazoa > Chordata > Mammalia > Primates > Hylobatidae > Symphalangus > Symphalangus syndactylus. Next base: position 142,498,813 of record NC_072430.2, on the reverse strand, counting down.
CTGGCTTGAAGCTGGGCACATCACTTGGTCTCCCTCGATGCTAAGTGTGGCCTTGTGTCTCAGTTCTGGGTGGGAAGGCTGCTCAAATGGGGATGACTCACGTAGGAGGCGCTGCTTTGCCTCCTGCACTCCCTGGGCTCTCCAAAGTGATTTTAAGAAGCAGGCACTTGAGAGCCCAGAAGCTTCTCTTCATCCACCGCTTGGCTTAATTGAGGCGGTGGTGGGAGCCCACAAAGGCTGCCCAGCCCCTCGGAACCACTGTCATGTCTTTGGTTCAACCTTCCTTCATCCACGTTGCTCTAGCCAAGAGTCTTTGGTAGCAACAAACAGAGACCCATGCAAGCTTGCTTCCACTAAAAGCAGGCAGGCCAGGCAGCAAACTTCAGATTCCAGAAGGCTTCAGGAATGGAAACTAGATTCTTTGGAGGCCTGCATCGCTCCACAGCCCTGCCTCTGTCTATTGCTGTATTACTCTCCATTGTCTCTGAAGCTGCCTCAGGATCTTTAGGGTGTTGCTTTTGCAGTTGGAAACCTCTGTGGCTGGTGGTGCCTTTTCCCGAGTTTTTGCTCAGGCCCGCTTGGCTCATTCTGCCCACTTGGCCTGGCAGGCTGCACTCAGCTTGTGCTACTGGCCCAGATCTCACACCTGACAAGGGTGAGCCAGTAGCAAAGTGGAGTGAGTGTGGGGTCCAGCCACTGTGCACAGCCAGGTGAACTGGCTGCTGCTACAGGACAGGCAGCTCCAGGCACTGGCACAGGCGCCAACTCCATGCAAGGCTGCAGCTGGATCAGATGTATTGCAGGTGGCTTCCTCTGTGGTTACCTATGTCTGGACGAGGGGAGCATGGTGGTGCCTGGAAGCTTGGAGATGCCAGGAACCACAGAGCCCCAAAGAAGGTGTCACAGCCCTGGCTCAGGGAGCCCCTAGGTCTGGGCTTCCTGAAAGGCCACAGCTCTTCTCTCGTTCTTGTTGCCCACAACATGGTGAGTGGGGGGTTGCGGGGGGCATGTTTCAGCCCTGCTTGTGTTACAGCTCTTTCAGTCACACCATGTGGTGAGTTCTTGCCCCACGTCCAGGAAGAATGAGGTACGTTGGCAACTGGAGAGTGAGCAAGATGGAGAGGAATTTTATTGAGTGACAGAACAGCTCTCGGGAGACCCAAAGCGGGTAGTTCGTTTCCACAGGGAGGTAGTTCTGATGAATGCAGCCCTCAGCAGAGAGGAGATCCAGAGTGGGTAGCTCCTTTCTGAAGGCAGAGGGCATTCTGATGAGAGTCCAGCTCTCAATGGAGAGGATACCAGGGTGGGTAGCTCCTTTCTGAAGGCAGAGGGCATCCTGATGAGAGTCCAGTTCTCAATGGAGAGGAGACAAGGGTGGGGAGCTCCTTTCTGAAGGCAGAGGGCATCCTGATGAGAGTCCAGCTCTCAATGGAGAGGAGACCCAGGGTGGGTAGCTCCTGTCCACAGGCAAGTTTTCCCGATGAGTTGAGGAGACCCAAAGTAGGTTGTCCCTTCCTGCAGCTGGTAGTCCTGATATCTGCAGGAGTCTGGGGTTTTTCTGGGCTTAGAAGGGACGAAGTGTGTGCTGACCTTGGGCAGCCATAGGTGGGCCTGGAAAAAGTACCATAAGTTCTCACTCCAGGCTGTGGACTCCATCTGTAGCTGATAGCCCGGCCCCTAGGCTTTAGGCTGTCCCTGGCTTGAATGTGGGGCTTCACTGGGGACCCTCCTCTTCCCACTCAGGAGCCTGTCTGCCTCCTGCTGCCATCCATGTGCCATCCATAGCACCCAAGCTGTTCACGTTGAGGGGCACCTGCAGGCGCACACTGAGCTGCCCTCCCATGCCGGTTGACACCCAAAGTCCAAAGGAGGCAAGGTGCCAGGGGGCTGGCATGTCAGCACCATCCCAAAATCAGGCACTCAGCCAGGTCATGACAGTGCCCAGGCTTGGCCACAACTTTGCTCTACCCTAGAGTGGGCACTGGGAGCAGGGGGAAGCCAGGCAGCAAGAGCAGACACTTTCAAGCCTGCAGGGTTAAGGGGCTTCCTGGGCCCCCAAGAGTGCACAGATGCCTGGGTCTGGAGCTGAGAATGAGTGGCTGCAGCTGTGCCTGGGAGCATGGGGCTTCTCTCCTGCCGACTCAGTAGGGGCCGGGGCTCCCGCCTGTTCTGTGGAGCATGCCGCCCTGTCCGCACCTCCCCCACTGCAGCTGGCATTTTCACAGTGGCCTCTCCAGATGGGCCACTGCTGCCATCAAAGCCCATGATGTCTACTTGCTCCCTGTCCACATGACTAGTGTTTGCTGTGTCTCTAGAAAAATTGCATCAGCCGAGAGGAGGCTTAATACCCTACGCCAGGCCCTGTGCTATGATTGGCTGCTATGTTGATTTAAAAAGACAAGGTATTAAATATACCTCCCTTTAAATAAAGCCATGGGACTGGCAGCTTATGTACTTAACAGGAGCTGGGCAGGGCAGATGAAAATGAAAGAAGGGAACATATATTCAGGGCAACTTGACTATATGTCTCCTGGGTTGCAGTCCTCAAATTTGGCCCAAATAAACTCTCTAATTATACTTAAGAGAGAAAGAGAGAAAAGAAAATCACAGAAGACAAGAATGAGCTGCATACAAACTTCTTGGTTCAGAGGGGCTTCATTACCCACCATTACAAAATTAGATAGGAAACCAAAAGTCAGCTGAAAATAACCTCTGAAGAACAATCTACTTATAGCCAGGTGTGGTGGCTCATGGCTACAATGCCAGCACTTTGGAAGGCCGAGGCAGGAGGATCGCTTGAGCCCAGGAGTTCAAGACCAGCCTGGGCAATATAGTGAGACCCCCGTTTCTAATATAATAAAAGGAAAAAAAAAAGAAAAAAAATTAATATAGCAAGTGATGTTAGTGAAAATACAATAAGGAACCCTGAAATTATTGTGCATTCTAAGAAGCAACAAAACATTGGCCCAAAATGCTGCAGTTAACTTCGTGGAACTCTGGAAATTAAACAGAGACTTGTAAGAAGTCAGGAAGCACTTGATAAGAGGAACAGCTGAAGGAAGGGCTGGGGTCTCCGCAAGAGCAGCAGGCTTTGTGGCAGTTAACTTACTCTATTCCCCTCCCTGGCTCCCCAGCAAAGCAGAAAACTTGAAAATGAGAGGCCCGTTTAGGCGCAGTGGCTCACGCCTGTAATCCCAGCTAATCAGGAGGCTGAGGCCCAAGAATTGCTTGAACCTGGGAGGTGGAGGTTGCAGTGAGCTATCATGCCACTGCACTCCGGCCTGGGCGACAGAGTGAGACTCCTTCTCAAAAAAAAAGAGACCAAATATACAGACAATGGCCAGGCCGTGTACACAAACAGAACTCTCACCCACAACCGGTAACAACAAGCCCAGGAAGGAAGCCAAACCCTTATCTGCACAAAACAACGCAGGAAGCCAGCATGCTACAAGTCAGACTTGTCGGAGGTCCAATTGCTCTCTCCAGAAACAATCCACAAAGTAAAAACAATTACTTCTGTGACAATTGGCCCCAGGTAGCCAGCTGACTGATTAATAACTAGCCGCTTTCCGAATTTGTGTCCCCGCTTCCAGCTTAGGACCAACCAGAGAAAGTCAATTTGCTCCCCTAAGCAATCCTATAGGAGCCCCATTTCTAGTGGGCCCTCCAGCTCCCCTAAGTCAACAGCCTCCAATCTGCACACACCTGAGCCTTCCCTTTTTTCCACCATGAAGCTTTCCCCACTCCCCTGCCTGCTTTTGAGTCTCTGCCGAAACACAGGATAGTGGCTTCCCCCCTTGTTACAGCAAGCTCTGAGTAGATAAACAGCCTTTGCTTCTCTCTTTATTTCCATACAGGTAACAGCACACATCCCCAGCACCAGAGAGAGCAGAACAGACCTCATTCTCAAAGAACTGTCATTATGTGACCTGTCTTCCCTGGAAGACCAGCTCAAAACACTTTATTTTTGTTTGACCCAGAACTTTCCCAGTGTTGAAGACTTATGCAGGAAGTGTTTGTCAAAAACACTTATAGCCAAAGGCTTTAGTTGTTGCTGCCCGAGGCAATAGATAACAGTTGAGAAAAACAATAATTGAAATTGTTCCTTTAATTGGAAATGGTGTTCAAAACCAGTATCTGAGTGCTCAGTGTGCTTATTGCTACCAAGGTGTGTGTGTGTATGTGTGTGTGCGTGTGTGTGTGCATGTGTGTGTATGTGTGTACGTGCGTGTACGTGTGTGTACGTGTGTGTGTACGTGCGTGTGTGTGTATGTGTGTGTACGTGTGTGTGTACGTGTGTGTGCGTGTGTGTGTACATGTGTATATGTGTGTGTGTGTGTGTGTGTTTGAGATGGGGGTCTTTTTATGTTGCCCAGGCTGGTCTTGAGCTCCTGGACTCAAGTGATCCCTGACTTCGACCTCTCAGGTAGCCAGGATTACAGACTCATGCACCATTCCAGCTCAGGGTATTGGTTTTTAAAGGCTCTTTCAGCTAGCAGGGTAAAAAATAGAGTCATGCACCACATGACAATGTTTGGGTCAATGATGGATGATAAATTTGATGGTGGTCTCATAAGATTATAAGACTGTGGAGGCTAAAGCAATTCCATCTTGGATTCTAATCCACCATGGTGACTTCTCATTAACCCCTGTTCCGGGGGGCCTCTAAGATTTCTATTTTATCTACTATTACCATGAACCCTGGCCTTGGGTCAAAATGACCTCGACGATAAATCCTCCCCTTAGGCAGATTCACATAGCATTCTTGCCTTTCCCTAGGGGATCAGCTTCACTTGTCCTACACGTTCCTTCCCCTATGGTAGGAATGGTGTGGGGTTCACCATCTTTTGGCCACCTGAGACATGGCTTCTCTTCATAAGCCTTTATTAAATGCTTCTTTCTGAGGAGATGGATTTGTCAGCCTCTTCTTTAGCCCTCAGCTTCCTTGGACTGTGGGGGTAGGTTTGCATAGACCGGCCTGCTATGAAGCAAATACCATGTTTTTACTATACTTTTCTATGTTAAGATATGTTTAGCTACATGAATACCACTGTGTTACAATGGCCTACACTCTTCAGTACAATCACATGCTGTACAGATTTGTAGCCTAGGCACAATCGGTTATACCATACAGCCTAGGTGTGTAGTAGGCTACACCATCTATGTTTGTATGAGTACACTCTATGATATTTGCACAATGACAAAAATCACCTGACACATTTCTTAAAAGGTATCCCTGACATTGAGAGAGGAGAAAGAAACAGATCAGACAGGCAGTTAGGGTGGGTCCTTGGTTGAATTCTTTCAAACAAAAAAACGGCCTGCAGGCATAGATAAGGGAACTTGCATGGGGGGGCTTGCCTAAGACATGCCCACAGCTGCGCTGATAAGAAAGGTGGGCAGATCATCTGAGGTCGGGAGTTCAAGACCAGACTGAAAAACATGGAGAAACCCCATCTCTACTAAAAATACAAAATTAGCTGGTCATGGTGGTGCATAATTATAATCCCAGCTACTCGGGAGGCTGAGGCAGGAGAATTGCTTGAACCCAGGAGGCAGAGGTTGCGGTGAGCAGAGATCTCACCATTGCACTCCAGCCTGGGCAACAAGAGTGAAACTCCATCTCAAAAAAAAAAAAAAAAAAAAGAAAGGCTACATAGGTGACTTGCCCAGACATGCCCACAATGGAAAATTCTGTCCCCTGACACATGTGCAGTAAGGGTTACAAAGCAATATGGAGTAACTCAAACCAAGGGCACACATGCGCATTAGGAGGATGGGGTAGAGCTACCAGAAGTTTGTACCTTAAACAAATGAGACACCCAGCCCTCTTCAGTTTCTTATAAAAGCCTTGGCATTCAGTTGTAAAAATGGCAACCCTCTTCAGGTCCCCTCTCTGCAGCAGAGAGGTTTCTTCTTTCACTTATTAAACTTTTGCTCCAACTTCATCCTTTGTGTCCACACTCCTTAATTCTCTTGGTTGTGAGACAAAGAACTCTGGGTGATACCTCACAAGGAGAGACTGCTCCATTGTGGTGCATTGATGAGACTGTAACACCATTAAGTGACACATACCTGTATATGTGTTCATACTAACTCATGTCACATATGTAACCAGCAGCGTGTATCTACAACTATTTCCATATATAGCTATTTGCATCTATAGTAAGCTAAGAATGAATTCATAGTGATGTATAATCCATCACCACATGGATCATTCTAGCTTTCTCCCCTTGCTTTTGTGTAAACACACTAAGAAATGTAGCTTCTACCATCTGCCACTGTTTACATAATTGCTCTATTCGAGTATATATGTATAGCAGTATCTGAATTATTAGCTCATACCTCCATAGCAAACAACTTTATTAACTAGACTACAGTGCTTATGTGCAATTCCTTCTGTCTTTAGTCTTAGAGGTGCAACTCATTTTCAAGTTACTTAGGTCAGCACCTTCCCATCCCCTCCACCCCTCACCCCTCCATCCCCTCCAGCAAAGTTGTTGCATGCATTTGTAATAGTTTGTTGTGTAAACCAAAAATACAATTCTAAGCCCCCCAACTGACTGAATAGACCCCTCCTGTCTACCAAGGGGGTCCAAAGAAACCTGAAAAGCTACTTCATGTGATGACAGGAAAGAGGGGTCAGACATGCCTCATTATATTCTCCTCCCTTTGGAGTTCAGGCACAACTGACCAGCACTAACATTTAAACAGAAGTCTTAAGAGTCACAAAACAGACTCTTTACAGTAATAAGATACCAAATTCCAACCTGAATCTAGTATAACATCACTTGACAGATAGTGTGCCCTGAAAGAAATCAAAATATTTATCCATATATATATATTTTTTTATTTTTTTTATTTTTTGAGACAGAGTTTTACTCTGCCATCCAGGCTAGAGTGCAGTGGTGCAATCTCAGCTCACTGCAGCCTCCACCTCCTGGGTTCAAGTGATTCTCCTGCCTCAGCCTCCTGGGTAGCTGGGATTACAGGCATCCACCATCACGCCTGGCTAATTTTTGTATTTTTAGTAGAGCTGGGGTTTCACCATGTTGCCCAGGCTAGACGCAAACTCCTGACCTCAGGTGATCCACCTGCCTCAGCCTCCCAAAGTGCTGGGATTACAGGCATGAGCCACTGGGCTTGGCCCCCAGATATATTTCTTTTCTTTTCTTTTTTTTTTTTTTCTTGAGATGGAGCCTTCCTCTGTCGCCCAGGCTGGAATGCAGTGTCACAATCTTGGCTCACTGCAACTGCTGCCTCCCAGGTTCAAGCAATTCTCCTGCCTCAGCATCCTGAGTAGCTGGGATTACAGGTGCGCGCCACCATGCCCAGCTAATCTTTGTATTTTTTTTTTTTTCTGAGATGGAGTCTCGCTCTGTCTCCCAGGCTGGAGTGCAGTGGCGTGATCTCACTGCAAGCTCTGCCTCATGGTTTCATGCCATTCTCCTGCCTCAGCCTCTCCGAGTAGCTGGGACTACAGGCGCCCGCCACCACGCCCGGCTAATTTTTTGTATTTTTAGTAGAGACGGGGTTTCACTGTGTTAGCCAGGATGGTCTTGATTTCCTGACCTTGTGATTGGCCCGCCTCGGCCTCCCAAAGTGCTGGAATTACAGGCGTGAGCCACTGTGCCCATCTGGAGTTTGACTTTTTAAAATCAACAACAGTTAGATTCTCTCGTCACAGTCTGCATTCCTTCCTGAGAGCCCCCTCCCCAACCCCCTAAATTACACCATCTGTAGGAAAGTAATAGACTTTCAAATATTAACAGGTATCCTGCAGCACTGCTGTAAACACTGATTCATTCCGGGAGTCTTTATTCTTTCGGATGTTCTACATAGACAATCATGTCATCTGTGAACAAAGACAATTTTGCCTCTTACTTTCCAATATGTATCCATTTTATTTCCTTTTCTTGTTTTATGGCGCTTCCTAGGACTTTGGTATGATGTTGAATCGTAGTAGTAAAAGGGGATATCTTTGCCTTTTTCCTGTTCTCAGGGGAAAAGCATTCAACTTTTCCTTATTAGGTATGATATTAGTTGTAGGGTTTTTGGGTAGATTAAAGAAACAAATTGACAAAGTTCCCCCCTTTTTCTGGTTTTATTTACTGAATGTTTTTTTATCATGGATGGGTGTTGGTTTTGTCAAATGCTTTTTCAGCATCAATGAATATGATCATATGATTTCTTTTCTTTAGACTTTTGATGTCATGGATTGCATTAATTTATTTTTGAATGCTGAATCAGTCTTGTATATCTGGAATAAATACCATTTGATTGTATGTTTAATCCTTTTCATGTGTTGTTAGATTCAATTTACTGCTATTTTGTTGAGAATTTTTTTTCTTTTTTTGAGATAGAGTCTTGCCGTGTCACCCAGGCTGGAGTGCAGTGGTGCGATCTAGGCTCACTGCAAGTTCTGCCTCCCAGGTTCACGCCGTTCTCCTGCCTCAGCCTCCTGAGTAGCTGGGACTACAGGCGCCTGCCATCGTGCCCAGCTAATTTTTTTTGGTATTTTTAGTAGAGACTAGGTTTCACCATGTTAGCCAGGATGGTCTCGATCTCCTGACCTTGTGATCTGCCCGCCTTGGCCTCCCAAAGTGCTAGGATTACAGGCATGAGCCACCACGCCCAGCCATTTTTTTTTGTTTGTTTGAGACAGAGTCTCACTCTGTTGCCTAGGCTGGAGTGCAGTGGCACCATCTCGGCTCACTGCAACCTCCGCCTCCAGGGTTCAAGCAATTCTCCTGCCTCAGCCTCCTGAGTAGCTGGGACTACAGGTGCATGCCACCCAGCTAATTTTTGTATTTTTAGTAGAGACAGGGTTTCACCATGTTGTCCAGGATGGTCTCGAACTCCTGACCTCAGATGATCCACCTGCCTCAGTTGCCCAAAATGCTGGGATTACAGGCATGAGCCACCGCGCCTAGCCCCTCTGTCACCTAAATTCTGACAAATTTAGAGAATATTGATTTGAAGGGATGGCAAAGAATTAACATGCCCCCACTGCCACTAGGTCCCAGAATGACTCAGAATTTCAGGGGTGCCAAGCACATTGGGTTCCACGCAGAGCATCTTTGTGGCCCTGGGAACCTGCCCCCACCTGTTTGCCATCTGTGTTTTTCGTTTTTATTTTGTTTTTGTTTTTGTTATTGTTTTTTTTTTGAGACAGAGTCTAGCTCTGTTGCCCAGGCTGGAATGCAGTGGCTTGATCTGGGCTCACTGCAACCTCTGCCTCCCGGGTTCAAGCAATTCTCGTGCCTCAGCCTCCGGAGTAGCTGGGATTAAAGGCACGTGCCAACCATGCTGGCTAATGTTCGTATTTTCAGTAGAGACAGGGTTTTACCTTGTTGGCCAGGCTGACCTCAAGTGATCCATCCGCTTTGGCTTCCCAAAGTGCTGGAATTGCAGGCGTGAGCCACCGTGCCCAGGCTGTGCTTGCTGTCTTGATCTTGATGGTTGCATCATCAAAGAGAAGATGGAATCAAACAAAGGGCATGACCTTCTTCTTGCAATTTTGTAATCATATAAAGTAGTAGACAGACTTACTTGTGTTAAAGAAAAAATTAATCCAAGAATGCTTATTAAAGCTCAATAAGGAAGACTTCTATTCAGGACCATCGGGTTCAGTGTAGGGAACACTTGCAGTCGGGGAGGGAGACTGGGCTCAACTCGGACTGCAGCACCAGCAAGCAGGGACTTGTAGCCAAGGAGCAGGGTGGGGTCAGCAGATGGAAAATGACTGAGAGGAAATATCACAGGTGACAAGTATTCTGGAGCAACTGACCTCACAGGATGCTTGCTGAAGACAGGCCAGGGCAATCAGGGGCAATCAGACATCCCCTGGGGGATGGCGGGCGATGAGGAACCTGTTCAGATGTGGAGGGCGATTGGCTCTGGAGAGGGCAGGAGTTCTGGCTAAACTGATTTAGCAGAGGGTTCTTTTGCTAAAACTGGATTTTCTGAGGAAGTGCACAGAGGGGCCCAGGGGAAGGAAGGTTTAGAAGCCTAACCAAAGTATGGTCAAGCAAACAATCATTGTCACTTTTAAACTGAGTTTAACCTCCCCTCCACAGTTTTTTAACTGCTGAATTTTTAGGTCCGTTTGCTAACTAAAGCATTTATTTAATTGTTCCTGTAAATAAGCAATATTAGACTACATGCATATGTAAAAGCACATCTCTGCATGTCTCAAAATTCATAATAGGAAAAACAAAAGCACCAAAACAAGAGGAAAATAACCTCAGCTTGTAATTTGTAAATAAATACTCCCTATTTCTTTTCCCTGTTTGAAGATAATTAATGGCAGCTGACTCTGTAGCTGGTTTTGTTGTATAAATATGTTCTTATAGGAAGCTTGTCTTTTTTAACCTTTTTTTTTTTTTTTGAGGCAGGTTCTCACACTGTCACTCAGGCTGGAGTACAGTGGTGTGATCTTGGCTCACTATAACCTCTGCCTCCTGGGCTAAAGCCATCCTCCCACCTCAGCCTCCTGAGCAGCTGAGACTACAGGCGTGCATCACCACACCTGGCCAATTTTTGTAGTTTTTTGCAGAGATGGGCGGGGTTTTGCTACATTTCCCAAGCTGGTCTTGAACTCCTGAACTCAAGCAATCCTCCCACCTCGGTCTCCCAAAGTTCATGGATTACAGGTGTGAGCCACTGTGCCTGGCCCTATTTTAAATTATTGATTCTGTTTAAAAAAAATTGTGACATCTTTTCTCCAAAAAAGGAGGGAAGAAAATATTTTCTAAAAGTAAAATTTTAAATGATGTTACATTTATTCATTCATTCAAAACTTCTTTTTTAAATGAGACAGGATCTTGATCTGCTGCCCAGGCTGGAGTGCAGTGGCATGATCATGGTTCACTGCAGCCTCAACCTTGTGGGCTCAGGAATCCTCCCACCTCAGCCTCCTGTGTAGCTGGGACTACAGGCATGGGCCACCACACCCAGCTAATTATTGTATTGTATTTTTGGTAGAGACAGAGTTTCTCTGTGTTGCCCAGACTGATCCAAACTCTGGAACTCAAGAGATCCATCTGCCAAGACTTCCCAAAGTGCTAGGATTACAGGCATGAGCCACTGCGTGGGGCCCAAAATATATTTATTGAACACATTCAACATCCAGCATCTGTACAAGGCCATGGGTGCTCTGAGCAGAAAACAAACAGTCCAAATCTCTCCTTCATGGGTCTTAGACTGCAGTGGGAGGCCAGGCAGCAGGGAATGAGCACTCAGAGGAGGCGTGGTGGGGAAGGAAGCAGGTCGAGAGGGCCACAGGGAGGTCTGGGGCTGGATGACCAGGGAGGGCTACACACTGGGCATAGACCTGAGGATGGTGAAGGGTGGAAGAAGTTATTCCAGACAGAGAGAACTGCAGGTGCAAAGGCACTGGGGCTGTGCTTGGCTCACTTGAGGACAATGAGGTGGTAGGCAAGCTGCCTGGTGTAGGAGGGGCAGATGGTGGATGGGATGAGGTCACAGTGGATGCAAAAGCTGGGCCATGTAGAACCTTGCAGGCCACTGCAGGGATATGGGCTTTTACTCTGAAGTGCATGGGAAGCCATTGGTGGGATCTGAGCAGAGAAGACATGGTATAGCTGCTCTTTTGAAAAGATTACTCTGAGGGCTCCAACAGACTGTAAGGAAGAAAGGCAAAAAGTAAGGAGAGTAAAAGCAGGATTCCAGCAGCTATTTTGGTGTCTTGGAATGGGGTCTTGGTGGTGTAGGCAATGAGAAGTGATCAGATGCTGGGCTGACTGTGAAGGTGGGGTGGACAGGACTGATGGGGTGGAGAGGGGTAGGAGGGGAAGAGACCAGTTGAGCTGGACTCTCAGTTTTGTGGTCTGTGTGATTTGGAGGATGGCGGTGCCGCTACTGAGGCAGGGGAGGGACAGAGAGGAGGAGCATGCGAAGCATCAAAAGTAGGCTTTGGGTCAGGCGCAGTGGCTCACGCCTGTAATTCCAGCACTTTGGGAGGCTGAGGCAGGCAGATCACTTGAGGCCAGGAGTTCAAGACAAGCCTGGCTAACATGGTGAAAGCCCGTCTCTACTAAAAATACAAAAATTAGCCGGACGTGGTGGCAGGTGCCTGTAATCCCAGCTACTCGAGAGGCTGAGGCAAGAGAATCGCTTGAACCCAGGAGGCGGAAGTTGCAGTGAGCCGAGATCGTGCCACTATACTCCAGCCTGGGCGACAAGAGTGAAACTCTGTCTCAAAAAAAAAAAAAAAAAAAAAGGAATAAAAGAAAAAGTGGGCTTTGGATGCACGGTCTGAGATGCTACTTTGTTCTTCAGTTTCTTCAGGTGGTTCAAAATATAGGCATTTCTTCTCCATATACAATCTAGGCTTTACATTTCCCTGATTCCTGCTTTAAGGGCATCCTGTGAACTTAGGTATGTTGCATTTCCTTTTTTTTTTTTTTTTCTTTTTGAGACGGAGTCTCGCTCTGTCACCCAGGCTGGAGTACAGTGGCATGATCTCGGCTCACTGCAACCTCTGCCTCCCAGGTTCAAGCAATTTTCCTGCCTCTGCCTCCCGAGTGGCTGGGATTACAGATGCCTGCCACCACGTCCAGCTAATTTTTTGTATTTTTAGTAGAGATGGAGTTTCACTGTGTTGGCCAGGCTGGTCTGGAACTTCTGACCTTGTGATCCACCCGCCTTGGCCTCCCAAAGTGCTGGGATTACAAGCATGAGCCACCGCACCCAGCCTGGTATGTTGCATTTTCATTTTTATTCAGTTCAAAATATTTTCTAATTTTATTTTTGATTGACTCATGAATTATTTAGAAGTGTGATATCCAGTTTCAAATACTTGGGGATTTTCCAGAGATCCTTCTGTTTCTGGTTTATCATTTGATTCCACTGTGGTCAGAAAACATACTTTGTACAGCTTGCATTCTTCAAAAACATTTTTGAGACTTTCTTTATGACCTGCATTCTAGGACACAGGGGTGTCTAATCTTTTGGCTTCCCTGGGCCACTTTGGAAGAAGGAGAATTGTTTTGGGCCACACATAAAATACACTAACACTAACAACAGCTGATAAGCTAAAAAAAAATGCAATAAACATATTATTATTATTATTATTTTTGAGACAGAGTCTCACTCTGTCACCCAGGCTGGAGTGCAGTGGCATGATTTCGGTTCACTGCAACCTCCACCTCCAGGGTTCAAGTGACACTTGTGTCTCAGCCTCCCAAGCAGCTGGGACTACAGGCGTGCGCCACCATGCCCAGTTAATTTTTGTGTTTTTAGTAGAGACAGGGTTTTGCCATGTTGGCCAGGCTGGTCTCGAACTCCTGACCTCAAGTGGTCCACCCACCTCAGCCTCCCAAAGTGTCTCATAATGTTTTAAGAAAGTTTATGAATTTGCGTTGGGCTATATTCAAAGCCATCTTGGGCCACATGTGGCCCACAGGCTGCGGATTGGATAAGCTTGGCCTAGAATGTGTTCTATCTCTGTAAATGGGGCCAGATACAAGCTCAGCAATTGCTGTTCTAAAATTCTGCACCTTCTATGTTTGTTTGTTTGTTTATTTATTTATGTTTTTGAGACAGAGTCTCACTCTGTTGCCCATGCTGGAGTGCGGTGGCGCAATCTTGGCTCACTGCAACCTCTGCCTCCTGGGTTCAAGCGATTCTCCTGCCTCCGCCTCCCAAGTAGCTGGGACTACAGGTGCCCGCCACCACACCTGGCTAATTTTTGTATTTTTCGAAGAGACGGGGTTTCACCATGTTGGCCAGGCTGGTCTCGAACTCCTGACCTCAGATGGTCTGCCCACCTCAGCCTCCCAAAGTGCTGGGATTACAGCATGAGCCACCGCACCCGGCCGGCACCTTCTACGTTTATTGTTAATTGAAAAACAGTCTTGTGCTATGCCAAGGACGCCTGGGGATGAATAGAACTGTTTGGAGCGTGTGCCTAACCTGTAATCGTGGCACTGCCACTGCAATGCATTGTGGGGGGTGGGCTGTCCCCACTTACATGACAACTGTGACAATCATTACTCTGGAATAATCAGGATTCTCATTTGAGACTCCAGCTGGCTTTGATGTTTCGTTTCTAGAGACCCACCCAGCAGCGTATGAAAATAAACAAACTCTGAGAGGCTGTGAGTTTTGAATTGCAGAGGGTAAAACCAGAGCCAAAAGTTCCAGAGAAAATATTTCAAGCTCCGGGTGTGTTTGAGGAACTGAGAAGTCACAGAATAGCTGGAAAAGAGGATGTAGTGTAAAGTAAACTCAGCTGCACAGACATATGGTCTGTTGGTGGAACTGGAGTCTGACCAGGTAATGATCATCAGCGAGGTAGTGCTCTGAAGAAGACTCTCATCCACAGGCGGGGGTCAGCGCTGCTGCAAACAGTTGTGCAGGTGTGCACTGCACAACTCAGGGCCACCGTTAACATCACACACAATAGCACATGGCAAAAGCTCCTGCTAGGTACAGCCCTGCGGCTTTACCATGTTAAATGCCTTTTGTCTTTCTGGGCCAGCCACTGTGAATCTGAGTGCCTGTGAGGGCACAAACCCTGCACAGTTCCTCTGCTCCTGGCAGTGTGGCATCCCATAACTCCTCCCCAGGGCCCTGCCCGTGCCAGCTCAAAAATCTCCCTGTGGGAGGGTGTGGCAGACAGACCCTAGGGTTCATGCCCTATATAATCCCTTCCTCTTGAGTGTGAATGGGACCTGTGACTTGCTTATAACCAGTAGAATATAGCACAGGTGACAGGATGTCACTCCCATGACTGAGTTACTATAGATACCTAGTCAAGCCTCCATCTTACCAGCACACATTGGAGATTCTCCTTCCTGGCTTGATGAAATAAGGACTGTGTTATAAGTTCACCTAACAAAAAACCACTAAGAAGGACCTGAGGGGGACCTTGAGTCAGTGACCAGCAAAAGCCAGGGACCCTTGGTCACATGCCCCACCCATTCAGTCCACTGGGCTACACTGAGCTTGTGCACCAGCTCAGCCTATAGCTGGGCCATGTGTGCCCCAGCCTGCCTGTGTTATAGCTCCTACCCATGTTTGGTGGTTCCTGAACTCTTGTCTCATGTCCAGGAAGAATGAGATTACCCTGACCATTGAAGGGTGAGAAGGGCAGATAATAACTTTATTGAGTGACGGAAAAGTTCTCAGTGGAGAGGGGATGCAAGGGTTGTCCTCCACTCTAAGTTGGGTGGTCTCTCCCTCAGTGTGGCTGGGTCTGGGGCTTTTATAGGCTCAGAATGGGGAGTGTGTGCTGATTGGTTTGTGAGTATGCAAAAAAAGTTAAAACAAAGGCACCGCTCAAAGGTGGGCACGGCAGTGTAAAAAACCTATTAGGGTCGGGTAGGTTTCTGTAAAATAGGTCAAGGGTGGGGATCAATCAGAGGAAAGTGCACCAAATGGGAAGACGGGTTCTCAATCCGGTCTGCGGATTTGACTTGTAGCTTGGCTTTCAGGTTTTAAACCGTCTTTGTCTTGGAAATAGGGTTTCACTGGGGCTCCGCCCCATCTGCCTAGGCATTTGTCTGCCTC
Source organism: Symphalangus syndactylus (assembly GCF_028878055.3). Taxonomy (NCBI): domain Eukaryota; kingdom Metazoa; phylum Chordata; class Mammalia; order Primates; family Hylobatidae; genus Symphalangus; species Symphalangus syndactylus. The sequence continues at coordinate 142,483,276 of NC_072430.2, read as the reverse complement.
CTGCATCTACAAGAGGAGGATGTGACCCAGTGGACACCTGATGACAGCCTCATGAGACCCTGCCATCTCAGAGGACATAGCTGGGCCACGCCGGGACTTCTCACCAGCCGGGAAATAAGTTACCCAGTGATAGAAATGACTGCAGGGGGTCTTGAGAACACAGTCCAGTTGGAAGCAGAAAATAGGGGACTCGTCTTCAGATGATGAACATGCTATTGGTACTTCAATTGTATGGGGTTTTTTGGGGTGGCTTTGGGGTGCTGGTGGAAATTACAGTAGGCAAAGTCCCTGTGGGCCACCCCAGGACCCAGGAACTAGCCCAGCAGCCTGGAGGAGTGGAAGGCAGGGCTGGGCCCTGGCCTGGGGAAGGAAGGGGATATTTGCTTGGAACATTCTAGTACAATCAATTGGAATGAAAGGGTTGTCATTTTAACTTTCTGACACAGTTTGGTTAGGTTAGACTTTAAAAATCGTAATGTGGCCGGGCATGGTGGTTCATGCCTATAATCCCAACACTTTTGGGAGGCCAAGGTGGGTGGGTCACCTGAGGCCAGGAGCTTGAGACCAGCCTGGCCAACATGGCAAAACCCTGTCTTTACTAAAAAATACAAAAATTAAAGGCTGGGTGGGGTGGCTCACGCCTGTAATCCCAGCACTTTGGGAAGCCGAGGTGGGCAGATCACAAGGTCAGGAGATTGCGACCATCCTGGCTAACACGGTGAAACCCCATCTCTACTAAAAAGTAGAAAAAAATCAGTTGGGCATGGTGGTGGGCGCCTGTAGTCCCAGCTACTCGGGAGGCTGAGGCAGGAAAATGGTGTGAACCCGGCAGGCAGAGCTTGCAATGAGCCAAGATTATGCCACTGCACTGCAGCCTGGGCAACAGAGTGAGACTCCGTCTCAAAACAAACAAACAAACAAACACAAAAACAAAAATTAGATGGGCGTGGTGGTGTGCGCCTATAATTCCAGTTACTCGGAAGGCTGAGGCACGAGAATCACTTGAACCCAGGAGGCAGAGGTTGCAGTGAGCTGAGATTGTGCCAGTGCACTCCAGCCTGGGTGATGGAATGATAGACTGTCTCAAAGGAAAGGAGAGGAAAGGAGAGGAGAGGAGAGGAGAGGAGGGGAGGGGAGGGGAGGGGAGGGGAGGGGAGGGGAGGGGGAAAAGAAAAATTATAATGTAATGCATGTAATGTTACATGATACACAAAGTAAAACTTCAGTACTTAAGAGGGCACACAGGCCAGGCATGGTGGCTCATGCCTGTAATCCCAGCACTTTGGGAGGCCGAGGCAGGTGGACCACAAGGTCAGGAGTTCAAGACCAGCCTGGCCAACATGGAGAAACCCCGTCTCTACTAAAAATACAAAAATTAGCTGGGTGTGGTGGCACGTGCCTGTAGTCCCAGCTACTTGGGAGGCTGAGGCACGAGAATCACTTGAACCCAGGAAGCGGAGGTTGCAGTGAGCCAAGATCGCGTCACTGCACTCCAGCCTGGGCAACAGAGCAAGACCCCATCTCAAAAAAAAAAAAAAAATAGAGGATACACAAATTTCCTTCCTAACCAGTATCCCAGAACTTTCCTCTGAGTCAACCAATGTTGTTTCTGGTTTGATCTGCTGGAAAATTTCAGTGGACAAATTCGATTATTTTTATGTTCCTTTCAGCTAACAGAATTTTGTGGAGTTAATTCCACATCAGTATTTACAGATCTGTGCTGTTCTTGTTAGTTCATGATTGTCTTTTGTACTGGTGGATGCATGGTTCCCTGCCTCACCCGCCCAGGAAAATCATTCAAATGATCTTCCAGAACAAGCCTCGGTTCAAGGTCAAGATGGTCTCAATTCATGCACAGCTGAAGCTATCAACCCTCACTTTCTGTGGTGACAAAGCCAAGTCCCCGTGAATTACACCCCAGAACCTGGAAGGCTCCTGCTGAAACCCACCCAATTGTCCCATAGAACTGATGTTTATAGGTGAGGTGCAATGGCTCACAACTGTAATCCCAGCATTTTGGGAGGCTGAGGTGGGCTTGAGGCCAGGAGTTTGAGACCAGCCTGGCCAACATGGCGAAACTCTGTCTCTACTAAAAATGCAAAAAATAAAAAAAAATTAGCTGGGTGTGGTGGTGTGCACCTGTAATCCCAGCTACTTGGGAGGCTGAGGCATGAGAATCACTTGAACCCAGGTTGCAGCTAGCCAAGATGGTGTCACTACACCCTAGCCTGGGCAACAGAGTGAAACTCTCTCAAAACACAACAAAACAAATCAAGACTGATGTTTATAGTTTATTTTGAATAAACATAGGAATTGCCCCTCCCAGTCTTGGAATTTGAGAAAGTTATGTTTGTCTTTTCTGAGCTCCTTTCTCAGGAGACCACCCAGCTGGCCTCCCAGATAGTATCAAGAAGCTGAAACTCACCAGTCACACCGCATTTGGACAATGAGAAGCCAAACCCCTCACCTCTGACGACTGCCTAACTGGCCACGTGCTCCCTGTTAACTGACTCCTCTTCCTTACCCCTCCCTAATTCCTGCTTTCCTGCATGTGGTTACATTTCTGCTATACCAACCCCTAATTGTAGTTAGTCAGGATGGATTTGAGACATATCTCCCATCTCGTTGGCTGCAGCACCCAATTAAAGCCTTCTTCCATGGCAATAATTGTGGTTTCAGTAATTGGCATGGCAAGCACTAGGACCTAGACCAAATTCCTGGTGTTTCGGTAACACTGCCAGCCATGCCAAAGTCCCAGTTTGCCCAAGAAGACTTGTAGGAGCAGCTTTGAGGGTTTGTAACCCTCAAAGTGGATCTCCCAAAGCACAGAAAGAGGCTGCCCCAGGGCTAGTTCTCTGCCTCCTGGAGACAGACCTATTGCTACTTGCAAAAGATGGACTGCCCTGCCCTGCCTGCTTACTTCCCCTAGCCCCCATCCTGCCCCTTTCCTGTTCCAGCCTCTGGTGGGATCAGGTGTGGGGTGCACACCTGTAACCATGGAATACCCTGGGGAGAGCCAGAGGTATCAATAGCTTTGGTCTTCATGCCATGGGTTTCTACTTAGAGCCTGGTGCCATCTTTTAGCTCTGGGGGTTTGGGGTCCTGGTGTTTCTCTTGATCCTTCCTAGGAAGAGCACAGGGTGCTCATAGGTTGTCATAGGCTGAGCCAGGTTGTCATAAGTTGAGCTCTGGTGCAGCTCCAGGGGTGAGGACCCATCATCATCTTCCTGGTGCCACCTGCCCATTCTAGAACAAAGAATCCATCAAGTATTGATTAGGGTTTCAGCAGCCAGGAGGCTGGACAGCTCCATGTGAAATCCTACCTAGCGTGTTTGGCCTTCTCAAGAAAGAGGGTCATTTTTGCAAAAGTACTTGATCGCCTTTGATATTCAAATCACTGTCTTTTGAACCATCTCCACAATCATCTGTGTTGCGTTTGAATTTCAGTGTCGGGTATTTTCATTCTACAACCTACAGGGACACTGACTCACCAAACTGATGGAACAGGGACAGCCCTGTTTTTATCTTTTCAAAATAATGTTTTATTTTAGAACAGTTTGAGATTTACAGAACAGTTGCAAATAGAGTAGAGAGAGCTGCCATATACGCCACACTCTTAACTCTACCACTAACCTTTTATGTGAATAAGGTACATTTGTTACTATTAATAAACCACTATTCAAATGCATTATTGTTAACTAAAGCTTATATTTTATGCCTATTTCCTTAGTTTTTTCCTAATATTCTTTTTATATTCAGGAGCCCATCCAGGATGCCACATGACATTCAGTTGTCATGTTTCCTTGAGTTCCTCTTGGCTGTGACAGTTTTTCAGACTTCTTTTGTTTTTATGATCTTGACAGTTTTGAGGAGTGCTGGCATATGTGTATATATATATATATATATTTTTTTTTTTTTTTTTTTTGAGACAGGGTCTCACTCTGTCACCCAGGCTGGAGTGCAGTGGAGTAATCTTGGCTCACTGCAACCTCCGCCTCCAGGGCTCAGGTGATTCACCTCAGCCTCCCGAGTAGCTAAGACTACAAGCACACATCACCACGCCGGGTTAATTTTTGTATTTTTTGTAGATAAGGGGTTTCACCATGTTACCAAGGCTGGTCTCAAACTCCTGAGCTCAAGCAATCTGCCCGCCTCGGCCTCCCAAAGTGCTGGGATTACAGGCGTGAGCCACTGCACCTGGCCTTTTTACTTTCTTTTTCTTTCCGCCTCGGCAGCTGCACAGAAATACTCTCTTAATGGAGTCATTTGATGCAAAAAAGTTTTAAGTTTTGATGAAGTCCAATTTATCTATTTGTTCCTTTTGTTGCTTGTGCTGTGGTTTCATACTTAAGAAACCATTGCCTGACCCAAGGTCATGAAGATTTATACCTATGTTTCCTTCTAAGAGTTTTAAATTTACATCTAGGCCTTTGACCCATTTCGAGTTAATTTTCACATATGGTGTGAGGTAGAATATACATTCTTGACCAGGCAAGGTGGCTCACACTTATAATCCCAGCACTTTGGGAGGCCGAGGTGGGTGGATCATTTGAGTCCAGGAGTTTGAGACCAACCTGGCCAACATGGTGAAACTCCGTCACTACTAAAAATACAAAAAAATTAGCCTGATCAAAAGAGACTCCTTCCCTGCAAAATGACTACGGACTGGCTTATGAATATACATGTGAAAATACTCAAGAAAACAGGGGCCTTTCGTACATAAGTTCCTGAACTTACGGGGGCAGACTGCTGTTATGAAGAGTGTCGTAACTTACACATGGGCCACAGGCCTGTGCAGTATTTCGCCAAAGAGGACTTCCTATGGCCACACCCATGGGGAAAACACTGGCCTTGCTGTAATCAGTGTGTGTAATGAAAACTGCAGTTGAGAGCATCTTTTCCTGATCCAGCTGTTAAAGTTATTACCCAGTTCTGGCTAAAGTGTGAGTAAGCAGAAACTTGCATCAATGCTGGTGTGTCGGGGAGATGCAAACATGCGTGAGGGATCTGGCAACAGCTACACAGAGCATAGGGATCTCCTCGACCCAAATATTCTATTTCTAAACATTTGTATTATGGAAGTGCACATCAGAGCGCTATTTATGAATAGCAATAAACAAAACAGGCCAGGCATGGTGGCTCACACCTGTAATCCCAGCACTTTGGGAGGCCAAGGTGGGCGGATCGCTTGAGGTCAGGAGTTGGAAACCAGCCTGGCCAAGAAGGTGAAACCCTGTCTCTACTAAAAATACAAAAGTTAGCCGGGCGTGGTGGCAGGCGCCTATAATCCCAGCTACTTGGGAGGCTGAGGCAGGAGAATTGTATGAACCCGGGAGGTGGAGGTTGCAGTGAGCCGAGATAGTGCCACTGCACTCCAGCCAGGGTGACAGAGTGAGACTCTGTCTCAAAAAAAAAAAAAAAAAATTAATAAAATATAAACAAACAGATGAAACTCCTTCCCTTCAGAGCTTATAAAAAATGTGTAGTCATTTTCTAAAAAAAGTAATTTTTAAATTGATAAAGCCACTTACAAAAGAGTATGAGGCCATTTTAATTAATTAATTAATTATTATTTTTTGAAACAGAGTCTCCCTCTGTTGCCCAGGATGCAGTGCAGTGTCACGATCTTGGCTCACTGGGAATTCTGCCTCCTGGGTTCCAGCGATTCTCTCACCTTAGCCTCCTGAGTAGGTGGGACTACAGGCACGCACCACCAGACCCAGCTAATTTTTGTATGTTTAGTAGAGACGGGGTTTCACCATGTTGGCTAGGTTGTTCTCGAACTCCTGAACTCAAGTGATCTGCCCACTTCGGTCTCCCAAAGTGCTGGGATTACAGGTGTAGCCACCGCGCCCAGCAAGCCCTTTTTTTTTTTTTTAATACAAGCATCTATCTGTCTATCATCTATATACTTAAGTATAAATTAATGTCAAAATGTATGTTAAAGATTATCTGAATGGTTGGAATTAAGACTGTTTGTTTACCTGTGTTTTCCTTTTATTCTTTTTTTTTTTTTTTTGAGACCGAGTTTCTCTCTGTCTGCACTGGAGTGCAGTGGCGCGATCTCGGCTCACTGCAACCTCGGCTTCCAGGGTTCAAACGATCCTCCTGCCCCAGCCTCCAGAGTAGCTGGGATTACAGGCTACATGACGCATGCCACCATGCCCAGGTAATTTTTGTGTTTTTAGTAAAGACGAGGTTTCACCATGTTGGCCAGTCTGGTCTCGATCTCCTGACCTCGTGATCTGCCCGCCTTGGCCTCCCAAAGTGCTGGGATTACAAGTGTGAGCCACCGCGCCCGGCCTTGTTTGCCTATATTTTCTACAATGTACTCGTATAATAAAAGAAGGTGACAAGAAATAGGGGGAAATTGGTAACAAGCTTCATGTCTAACAATAGAGGATTGGCTGGTGAAGTGTATGTCACATTTAGTTACAATTAGTGACGCCAATGAATAGTTTTTTTTCAGTACCACGTGCTAGGCATTGGATGTTCTTTGGCTGTTCTGTGCTGTACATGTGATTGTGCTTTTTGTTTAAAAAAAAGAAAAGGGGAAAAAAAGGAAAGGAAAGGGAAAAAAAGGAGAGGAGAGAAAAAAGAAAAGAAAAGAAGAAAAACAAAAGATAGAAAGAAAAAAAGGGAGGGGAGTAAGAGCAGGAGAACTCATGGCGTCCTGGGCCTGGCTGCTGGGCTTGCTCCCCGCAGGGCCCTCGTGGTTCTCCCGGCTCGCGCGCGCCCCTAGCGGGCGGCCAGCGTCCTCCGGGCCGTGAGGTCCCGTGTCCTCGTGCTGGGCAGCCCCGTGCCCACAGGGCAAGCTGCGCCTCTGTTTTCTTTCCAGGGTCCCCTGCCCTCCAGCGAGCCGAGTTGAGCCCCAGCTGGACTCCAAGTCGAGCCTCCGCAGCCAGGTGTCCGCCAGATGTCTTCCAAGGCCAGCAAGGGAACCGCCTGGGCACGCGTCAGTCTGGCCTGTTTCCTGATCCAGAAAATTATTTTCAGCTGCGCGTGACCTTCCACGGGGCCAGGACTGGAAAACTAGACAGCAGTGATCTTTTTAAAACCGTGGAATCTATGAACTAGGAAAGTCCCCTCCAAACTCGTCAACAGGAATTCACTGCTTATTGGTACCAGTTTGGGAAATCATTGTTTTTTAATTAAAAATCACGGGGCTGGGAGGAAAGGAGGGTCCCCTGGCAGTCTTGGGTGGGCTGCAGGGCTGCAGGAGCGTGACAGCAGGGGCAGTGGGGCTGTGGGAGGGTGCTCTGCCCGTGGGGCCAGTTTGTGATGGGCTGGGGATTGAGCTGAGCTCTGGGGACACACACAGATTCCTCCCTCGGCTGGGTGGCCTTATGTTCCCAGGGTTTTCCCACAACTTGTCCTGGCTGGGGGGCTGAGCTTGTCAGCTTTCCTGGGGGAACAGGGGGCCAGAGCAGGACTCTATCCCCAGGAAGCACAGGTGAGGCTTATGAAACAGGTGCAGGACTTGCAGACACAGCTCTCCTTTCAGCAAACCCTGCTGAGAGGCAGAGCGGAGGCAACAGGAGGTGCCCCAGTTTCTTCTCCCGGGTAAGACTTAGAGCTGTCCTTGAACCTGATGGGCCAGAGAGAGTGCTGAGGAGAACCAGAGCATCCCGTGGGGCTCCCTGGGCTGGGCTCTGTCAGGTGGGCTTCCCAGGAGATCGGCCATGACAGCTGCTGTGCTGGGCACTCCTCCAGGGCAGGGGTGGCCCCGGGAGAGCTTGGGCAGGAGGTGGCATGAGTCACACAGAGGGTGGCCCACTGGGTTTATGGTACCCGGAGTTGCAAACCCTCAGTTGTGAGCCACCTGAGTGCACACATGGCTGGAGGCAGACAGCCTCCCTTGCTCTCCCCTCCTCGAATCCCAGTTCCTGATGGTTCTGCACTCTCCTGTGCTGAGGGCAGCGTAGACTCATTAGCAAACTGGGGGCCCTGGAGTCGGAGAGCTGGCTTCCAATTCTGGCTCTAGTACCCGCGCTCAGGGACACTGGGCATGTGTTGTCACCTGCCTGTGCCTCAATCTCCTTAACTGCAAAATGTACATAACCTCCAGGCTGATGAAGACTAGGAGAGCAGAGGTCAGGGACAGGCCCCTTCATAGGGGCTCAGTGCCTTTCTGTTCCTCCATTGCTTTCTCCCAGCCTGGCCTGCTGTGTGAGGCTGGCCAGCTGACATCTGTCTCCCTCAATTAAAAAAAATATTTTTAGTAGGGACAGGATCTCACTGTGTTGCCCAGGCTGATCTCAAACTCCTGGCCTCAAGCGATCTGCCCACTTTGACCTCCCAAAGTGCTAGAATTGCAGGGGTGGCATCTCTTGGCCTCAGGAAGCAGGCCCAGGCTGCACTCCTGCCCTTGTCCCCCATCTCCCACTGCAGGCTGGTCTGGCAGTCCTGCCCTCTCCGCCCCCACTCCCCCCGGTGGGGGAACACAGGCATCAGTGGAGAGTTGCCCATTTTTCAGAAGTGGGATGACAAGCCCCTGCTGCCTTTCACCAATGCCCGTGAATGCACCTGCTTGGGAATCCTCTGTGGAATCTCCCTGAGGTCTTTCTGCCCCTCCCTGTGGCTCCCTCATTAAACCACATTTGCCCACAATTTGAGAATGTGCCATGATGTGCATTGATGCAAAGCAGGTCTTTATTCAATCTTGTGATATTTCTGTAGCCAATGCCTTGCTGCAGTGCCATTTTCCATGACTTTTCATGTGAATCACAACACTTTAATTCCATTCCAGCTGAAACTGGCTGTGTTGGGTCAGGTAAAAAACCCCACTGCCCTGGGTGACACTTTTATCGTTGGGGAAATGGCTCTTGTCCTGGCTGAGTTGTGTCCCTGCCTCAGAATGTGACTTCACATCTTGAAGTCCTAACCTGCAGTACCTCAGAATGTGACTGGGTTTGGACCCAGGGTCCTTACAGAGGTGACTAAGGTTAAATGAGGTCACTGGGTGGGCCCTAACCCAATGTGACTGTGCCCTTATAAGAAGAGAAGATTAGGGCCAGGTGTGGTGGCTCACGCCTGTAATCCCAGCACTTTGGGAGGCAAAGATGGGTGGATCACCTGTGATCAAGAGTTTGAGACCAGCATGGCCAACATGGTGAAACCTCGTCTCTACTAAAAATACAAAAATTAGCCAGGCGTGGTGGCACGCACCTGTAATCCCAGCTACTTGGGAGGCTGAGGTGGGAGAATTGCTTGAACCCGGGAGGTGGGGGCTGCAGTGAGCAGAGATTGCACCACTGCACTCCAGCCTAGGTGACCAGCTGAGACCCCATCTCAAAAGAAAAAACAAAAGAGAGATTAGGATGCAGGCACAGAAGGAAGACCATGTGAGGCAGGGAGGAAATGACAAGCCAAGAAGAGAGGCATCAGAAGGAACCAACCCTGCCGACCCCTTGATCTCAGGCTTCCAGCCTCCACAGCTGCGAGAAACGCACTTCTGTTAAGTCCCCAGCCTATTATAACACTGCTTTATCTTCGGCAGAGCCCTAGGAGGAGGAGAGAATCCTCAAACTTGATCGTTTCCTATCATTATGATCACCAATTATTCTCCCTTTGACTCACCCGACCTTCTGTGCAGAAGGGCTGGGAACACTGAGAGACAGGAGCATTTACCCACGTATGTTCACGTGCATGTGCAGCCACAGCTCCCAGCCCTTCTGTGAAAGTGAATCACTATGGCCCTGGTTAGCAGCGTTTGTGATGTGCCCATCACATGGCCAAGGGCTGTCTTCACTGTGAGTCCCTGAAGTGTCCATGGCCAGCCCTCTGCAGGCGATGACACTGGAGCCCAGAGGGTTGAGGAGGTTGCCTCACCTTTTTCTTTCTTTCTCTTCTTTCTTTTCTTTCTCTTTCTTTCTTTCTTTCTTTCATTTTCTTTCTTTCTTTCTTTCTTTCTTTCTTTCTTTCTTTCTTTCTTTCTTTCTCTTTCTTTCTCTCTCTCTTTCTTTCTTTCTTTTTCTTCTTTCTTTCTCTTTCTTTCTTTCTCTTTCTTTCTTTCTTTCCTTCCTTCCTTCCTTTCTCTCTCTCTCTTTCTTTCTTTTCTTTCTTTCTTTCTTTTTTTTTTTTTTTTTTTTGAGATGGGGTCTTGCTCTGTCACCCACACTGGAGTGCGGTGGCACGATCTCGGCTCGCTGCAGCCTCCCACCTCCGGGCTTAAGTGATCCTCCCACCTCAGCCTCCAGAGTAGCCGGGACCACAAGTGTGCACCACTATACCTGGCTAAGTTTTTGTATTTTTGGTAGAGATGGGGTTTCGTCATGTTGCCCAGGCTGGTCTCGAACTCCTGAGCTCAAGCAATCTGCCTTCCTCAGCCTCCCAAAGTACTGGGATTACAAGTGGGAGCCATTGCACCCGGCCTGACCATCTGAAACGTTTTAAAGGTGGCACTGCTTCTTGTAAGAAGAGACCTTAGGTGGCAGGGGCAGGGCTGGGATGTAGGTGCTGTCGTGGCAGGCTGCACTGGGAATGGAAAGCAGCTGTCACCTGTCATGGACATGCACCTCCAGTCACCCCTGTCTGCCTCCCGCCCTACCCCCAGAAAACAGGGAGCAAACTTCCCGGCCTCCTGCCAGGGTGTCTGTGGGGACGCGATTCACGTCGGGGCATGAGCACTGTCCCCAGGCCCAAGGATTGTGGCTGGGGTGGGGCAGAGAGGGATGCTTTGGAGGGCTGCCCTCTTTCTGCTGTTCCTCTGCACCCCCTTCACATTTTTGTAACCCAAATAAAGACGGGCACCCATGGCCCACCTCAGCACAGGCCCAGGAAGAAAAAAACAAAGTCAGATCCAAGCTCACTTCCTAAAATAGCCTTGAAAAGCAATTTAGGTCCTTCTTAAATTTGTTCTAGGGGGAACCAAAGGGCATGTTCACAATCTAGAGAAAAATGTCTTGAAACCTCTTTCCCGTTCTCAAGGCTCCCAGCCTACCTGTGCTCTCTTCTTGCCCATCTTCATCCCTGTCCCCGCAAAATACGGGTCCTCCGGCAGGTGGCCGGCTCTTTGGAGCTCAAACACCATCCTTAGGACAGGGCATATGACCCAAGCTAAGTCATCTTTTCCATGCACACAAAATTATCAGAAAGATGAAAAGGTTGCTCAAAGTCACACAGCTAAAAAGGGATCCAGTCAAGACTCAGAACCTGCTGGGCATCGTGGCTCACGTCTGTAATCCCAGCACTCTGGGAGGTCGAGGTGGGTGGATCACTTGTCAGGAGTTCAAGACCAGCTGGCCAACATGGTGAAACCCCGTCTCTACTAAAAATGTAAAAATTAGCCAGGTATGGTAGCGGGCGCCTGAATCCCAGCTACTTGGGAGGCTGAGGCAGGAGAATTGCTTGAACCCGGGAGGTGGAGGTTGCAGTGAGCTAAGATCGCGCCACTGCAGTCCAGCCTGGGAGACAGAGCGAGACTCCGTCTCAAAAAAAAAAAAAAAAAAAAAGACTCAGAACCTGCCAAGTCTGATCTAACGCCAGGGAGTGACAGCCCAGTAATTGGGATGTGGCACCTAGATCCAGACCATAGCCTGTTGTGTTGTTATTGTTTCTGCTAGTTATATTATGTGCTCTTTCCCCACTTGCATATGGCCTGGGGAATGTGTTCACACACACCAAGATTGAGATCAGTTCACTCTCCTTTTTCATAACGTGCCTTTTCCAGATAACTTTACACTATGAAAAAAAATTCCCATGTACTTAATTTAAGAACTTGTTTTTCCCAACCAGGCATGGTGGATGGCTCATGCCTGTAATCCCAGCACTTTGGGAGGCCAAGGTGGGAGAATCACTTGTTGTCAGGAGTTCGAGACCAGCCTGGCCAACATGGGGAAACCCTGTCTCTACTAAAAATACAAAAATATAGCCAGGCATAGTGGTGCACACCTGTAATCCCAGCTACTTGGGAGACTGTGGCAGGAGAATCGTTTGAACCCAGGAGGTGGAGGTGGCAGTGAGTGAACCAAGATTGTGCCACTGCACTCCAAGGCCTGGGTGACAGAGTGAGACTCTGTTTCTGAAAAAAAAAAAAAAGAACCTATTTTCCCTGTCATCTGGATTTGATTGGATTGAACAGTTTTTCCCTGTCATCTGAGTTTTAATCTGATTGACAGTCCTCCAGTGTTGGGCACTGAGGGTGTTTCCACCCTTTGCTCTTATAAATAACTCCAGGTGAAGATCTTTCCCTCCAAGTCCTTTTGCACATCTTTAATTATGTCCTTGGGATACATTCTTAGAAGGGAAATTACTGGGAATAAGCATTTTAAGACTTTTGGTACATATTTCCAACTTGGCCTCCAGAAAGATGCTACCATTATCTATCTATCTATTATCTATCTTTCTTTATTTCTTTCTTTCTTTCTTTCTTTCTTTCTTTCTTTCTTTCTTTTTCTTTCTTTCTTTTTCTTTCTTTCTTTCTTTCTTTCTTTCTTTCTTTCTTTCTTTCTTTCTATCATCTATCTATCTATCTATCTATCTATCTATCTATCTATCTATCTATCTATCCATCCATCCATCCATCTATCTATCTGTCTATCTGATGGAGTCTCACTCTGTCTCCCAGGCTGGAGTGCAGTGGTGTGATCTCAGCTCAAAGCAACCTTCGCCTCCCAGATTCAAGTGATTCTCCTGCCTCAGCCTCCAGCGTGGTTAGGATTACAGGCACGTGCCACCACGCCCGGCTAATTTTTTTGGATTTTTAGTAGAGACTGGGGGGTTTCACCAAGTTGGTCAAGCTGGTCTGGAACTCCTGACCTCAAATGATCCCCCCACCCCCACTCCCAGCCTCCCAAAGTGCTGGGATTACAGGCGTGAGCCACCGTGCCCAGCCTCGTTTTCATTTCTGACGAACAAGAGGCAGATTGCATCTCCAGAGGCCTCAGGGCTTTCTCTCCAGGAGGAGTGACCTGTTCCCAGGCTCCGGCTCACTGTGCATTCCGGTGCTGCCTCTGCCCTCCGTTCCCAGGCTGGCTGTAGCCTCCTGAGTGGCGAATCCAACAGCGATGTCCTTTCTTTGAAGATTTTTCCAATCCAGAGCTGCTTCTTGGTTTACAAGAAACCCTGTCCCCAGAGCAATTTTATTTCTGGGAGCTCATTAAGACATGCATTAAGTGACGTACTTGGGCAATTCCATTTCCCATGCTAAGTTCCATATTTTTCCCTTGCTTTTCAAAGCTTTTTTGACTTCCAATTCGTTTTTTTCCTATGGATTTCTGTGACATTTTATGACATGGATTTTTATGACAACCTCTGGATAAGGGAGTGTTTCTCCAGCTCAGGACACAATAAAGCCACTCAATCTCATTTCTTTTAATTAAAATTGCCTTTGGAGGCCGAGTGCAGTGGCTCACACCTGTAATCCCAGCACTTTGGGAGGTCAAGGTGGGCAGATCACCTGAGCTCAAGAGTTTGAGACCAGCCTGGCCAACATGGTGAAACTCCATCTCTACTAAAAATACAAAAATTAGCTGGGCGTGGTGGCACATGCCTGTAATTCCAGCTACTCCGGAGGCTGAGGCAGGAGAATTGCTTGAACCCAGTAGGTGGAGGTTGCAGTGAGCCGAGATCATGCCACTGCACTCCAGCCTGGGCGACAGAGTAAGACTCTTTCTCAAAAAAAAAAAAAAATTAATTAAAAAAAAAGAACAACCCCCAAAACCAAAAATCAAACACACACACACACACACACACACACACACCTGCCATTGGTTTCCCAGTCAGCTTAGCAGAGACCCCAGGCCCTCCCTGTGTCAACACTGCCTCCTGTCCTGGGCCCATCAGAGAAGGCTGGAGCAGGGACGGTGCTTCCACGCCCGGCCCACCTCTCCTTTACCACCTTACGTGCCGGCGTTCAGTTCTTGGTTCCCAGCCTTGTGACGTGCAAATACTTGACCAGGAACCTGAGCGGACAGGGCACCCTGGTAAGGGCAGAGCTTTGCCCATCCCAGCCACAACTGGCCTTGCCCGTAGACCTCACCCGCTGCCCATCGTGACCTGACGAGGAAGAAGGAAAACCGAAAGCTCTCTTGCTCCCCCTAAACATTCACAAACGCACATTCTGAAGTCCAGTCTAAATACTGAGAAATTCTCCATCACCCTCATCTCTTCCCTTAGCTTGGATAATTTTAAAGTAATGACATTGCGCACTGCTAGTGCTGTCTAAAGCATTCTAATGGTAACACCTACTGAGCTGTGATTTCAGGAGGGGCTGCAGAGGCTGTGTCCTCTGAAGGCTCTGCGGGGAGCCTCTGTCTCTCGCAGCTTCTGGAGCGATACCTCGGTACTCCCGTTTCTTCGCTGCATCGCTCCAATCTCCATGGCCTTCTCTGTGTCCTGGTGTATCCCCTCTTCTCTAAGGACATGGGCATATTGAATGCGGGGCCCACCTTAATCAAGTACAGTCTTATTTGAATTTAACTAATTACACCTGCAAAGTCCTTATTTCCAGATAAGGCCACATTCTTTGGCTCAACCAAGGGAGCAGAGCCAACCGAGGGCCCCAGCTGCTGGCTCTGAAATGCCTCGTGGCTTCTTGCGAGGCCACGCTTCACGAGGGCTGCCCCGCTCCTTGAGGCTGGGGTGGGAAGGGATTAAGGCAGACCTCCTCCCCCAAGAAGGCTCTGACAGCTGGCTTTGGTGCAAGGACACCCCCATGGCTTTGTGGAACCTTAGACGGCATGGCAGCCTAGGGCAGATCCCCCGGTCTTTCCTCCTGGCTCCCTAACGCTTCCGGAGTTTGCCCCAATAACCACCCTGCAACCGGAACCCAGTCTCCACATCTACTTCTTGGAAAACTCACACTAACCCATTTTACCTCATTAACATAACACCCACTTGAGGAAGATGCCATTACTGTCCCTGTGAGTTGGGAGTGTGTGGAGGCAGGACAGTAAGGAAGACCTGGTCTTAGCGCAGTCTTTTCTGTGGCCCCTCCTCTCCCCTCCCCTCCACTCCTCTTCTCTTCGTCTCACTCTCTTGCTCAGCCTAGAGTGCAGTGGCGCCATTTCAGCTCACTGCAACCTCCGCCTCCTGGGTTCAAGTGATTCTCCTGCTTCAGCCTCCTGAGTAGCTGGAATTACAGGCATGTGCACCACCATGCCTGGCTAATTTTTTGTATTTTTAGCAGAGACGGGGTTCCACCTTGTTGGCTGGGCTGGTCTTGAACTCCTGACCTCAAGTGATCTGCCCGCCCACCTTGGCCTCCCAAAGTGCTGGGATTACAGGCGTGATCCACCATGCCTGGCCTGTCACATATATTTCTGATGACAGTAGACACACTTTTCTAAGTTGTAGAATAGGCATCCCATCCTTATTCCAGAACAGCCGACACTGTGAAGTTTATGAAGTGGGGTGAAATCTTTTGGATCAGACCGTTTTGATTAGAGTGCTCTGGGAACACCTTCTTCTACATAAAACCAGCTCTGAATTTCAGTGTCTAGTTTCCCTTGGTCTGTTTCCCTATAATGGGGCAGTTGTCATGATGGTCTGTCGGTGCTGTGATGTGAAAAGCAGCCAGGGTCCTGGTGTCCTGGGAAAGGTTACTTTCCTTAATCAAAACAAATCTTATTAATCTGAGGCAAGTGGTAGCACAGCTGTGAGTGGCCACCTAGAAAGATGTGTGGCAGGAGATTCATGTCCACAAAGTATAACACACCCCTCCACAACCACAACCAGCAGCAAACAGCAGGCCTGGAACCAACGAAAAACGCATGTTGTGACCACTGAATAAAGCAATAGAACATTGGAGGGGATAGTTTCACTTGAAGGTTACTGTTTCTACACACACACACGCACACACATGCACGCACACACGTGCACACACACGCACGCATGCACATGCTCGCACGCACACATGTACCCACATGCACATGCACGCACATGCACACACATGCACACGCACACACACGCACACACACACGGCGGGCAAAGCACATGGCAAGGTGAGGGCCTTGTCTTTGAAGATGCTACAGCCCTCAAATGGATTCTGGGAGGATTCTGCATGTGCAGCAGTGGGCTTTGCACCCGCACCTGGGGGCCTGGGGGCTGGGCGGGGCTGCTGAAGCCAGGGCCTGGGGCTCTGCCATGGTGGTGTGACCTTGGGTTAGCCACTAGGGTCCTCAGGGCTCCCTGGCTTTCTAGGGGAGAAGTGGGGGATGAGCCGAGATAATTGTCCCATTGTCTTCCAGCTTTCATAACGAGTTTGTGACATAAGAGTACAGGTGGGTTACAACTGGGGCCTTAGGAAAGGATGCAGGTGGAGGAAGAGCTGGCCGAGGGCTCAGGGGTCCCTGGATCGCAGGGAGGGGTGAGATTTCTGGAAGTGGAGATGGCAGAGTGAGTGGTGTGGACTTGACAGTGTCTTAAAAAGCATCGTCAACTAAGGTGACAAATGCTTACTGGTAAAAGGACAGCCCCGGCCTGGCCTCACTGATAACGTTCCTGGAGTGGGCCTGTGGGCCAGCCCCGTGGGCGCTCTTTCGGTGGTAACTTTCAGTGAGTCCCTCTTTTCCCCAGTCCCCTGCAGGAGGACTCCATCCCAAGCTCCCAGGCCTGCCTAGCCGACCGACCCAGCCATGGCCCGGGCGCCAGGGCAGCCCAAGGGCTACCTCCTCCGGTGGTCCCTGACTCAGGTCCCAGCACAGCGCCCCAACCCAGGTTGGCCCGGCTGTAGGTTGTCTGAGAGATGCCGTCAGTACCGCAGGTTGAAATCGTGTGAGAAGCTCCCACGTCCTGTCTCCTCGCCCTCACTGGGGCCTCTCAGGAAAGGCCAGCTTGTGAACACAGGGGCGAGGCCTGGCCCCCACTGTGGCCCAGGGGGCAGGTGGGGGAGGAGCTGAGGGGGGAACAGAGGAGAGAAGGAGGAGGCAGCATCCTGGCCCCTCTTTGCCTTTATCTGTCCTGTGTATTGGAGTATCTCAAGGAATCTTATTGGACAGATTCCTGAGGTAACTCGGGCAAGTGACTTGAACTCTCTTTTCCTCCTCTGTGAAATGGGGACAATGACAGGCCCTCCCTCAAGGGGCTTCTCTGAGAGTTTTATGAGCACAAGTTCACAGTGCAGTGCCCGGCTCACGCAAACGCTACTGCTGTTGTCATACTTATTATTTCCTTGTGGCCCAAAGCCACTGGCCCCAGAGCACTCTCGGCTTCTCCATTCACAGGTGGTCACATCCTAGAAGCGAAAGAAGCTGGGGCCTGCTGTAGCAGACCGACCAGACCCTCACCAAGGGCCCAAGGCTGAGACTGGGTCACGGACAGTGGAGTCCCGGCAGTTCCCAACAAGACAGAGACTAGGATCAGTCCCTGAGGCCACTGCCCACTGTCAGTAGACCCTGGGCTCCTCTCCTGACCCAGTGTAAGGCGCAGCCACGCCTGCTCCTCTTGGGAAAACGGGCCCACACCACAGCCACGGTTCCACTGGAGAAGCCGAGAGGCCACTCGGGGCTACTTCTGGTCTCTTAGGCTGGGGATGCCTCTTGAGACTGGCTGGGTGGGGAGGTGGGGACTGCCCGTGATGGGTGCACCTTGTGGGCGTGGGGTGGGGACTGCAACACCCGGGAGGAGGCTCAGGGGCTCTATGGGGGGAGGCTGCTGTGATAGGCTGCCTGGGGTCTGGTGGGCTCAGCCTAGCCTGGGCGGTGGGTGGCCCCACGTGGCTGTGGTGTGCTAAAGCTGAACCTACAAGGCCACGGCACTGGCTACCGTGTTTAGATGGGGCTGTCATGTGGGGCAGAGGGAGAGGACACTCTTCTCAGTCACTGGAGAAGGGACAGGTCCTGGGGGCTGCAGGGGCCCGAGAGGAGGGGTCTGAACTCAGGGGACACCCAGGAGGGACCGTGGAGGGGCTCCTTTGGGGAGCCAGAGCCTTCTGGAAGCCCAGCTACAGGTAGGGGCATGGACAGAAGCATGGATGGAGTGGCAGGGAGGTGAGGGGCAGAGGGCCAAGCCCAGTGATGCCTCAGGGACAGACAAGAAGAGAGCCTGCACCCGAAGCCCCAGGTATCTGTGGGGAGGCTCCCAGTCCTGCCGGGTCTGTGAGCTCAGTGTGTCCAGCCCTGGTCTGGACCGTGTCGCCAGGGGGCAACAAGGGCCCCAGAATCCCCAGGAGCACCTCAGTGCACTCGGCACTGGCTCCAGTGTCACCCCCGAGCAAAGGCCCCTGATTCCTCCCGTGAGAGGAAAGAGAGTCCACAGGCCCTGGGTTTCCACCCTTCTCCCAGTGATGGGCACCCAGAGATAATGAGTCTTCCCAAGTTCAAGAACACCCCTTTTAATCACAAACCACTCATCCACAAATGTGACTATGGGGTAAGCAGTCTAGGCTGGGACCCTTTCCAGAGGTAAGTTGGGGTCACGTCCCTGCCCCCTTCCTAGGGTGGCGGTGGCCTCCAGCCAGGGGGGCTTCCAGCCAGGGGGGCTTCTAGGTTAATGCCGGAGCCTCGGCTACTCTGGACTCCTCTGAGCTCTTCTTGGCTGGCATTAGGGGGGCATTGTGGGCCTGCTCTGTCCCAAGGCTCCAGAAGCTGCCCCTGCCCAGGCCTGCCTGGCCTCACCCTGCAGCCTGGGTGCACCCACGGGCAGCCTGGGCCCCGCCTACACGATGCCCTCGGTGCGCTTGCTCTGCCAGACCACCAGTGCCGTCACCAGCAGGGTCACCGTGATGGGGACCACGATGAAGGGGTAGAGGATGCTGCCGGGCGGGTCCCGCACGGCCCTGCCTGAGATGGGGCAGCTCCTGAAGTAGCGGCCGTGCACTGCCAGGAAGAACCTGTCCACCTCTGCGTTGGGCCAGAAGCAGCCCAGCTTCTCCGCCATGTGCCAGGTGCAGTCGGCCAGCTCCCTGTAGCTCCTGTGGATGGAAGAGGAGGTGGTGAGACCCTGGGCAGCTGGGGGAACCAACGCAGGACCCCAGCCCAGGGTGCTGCACCGTGGCCCCTCATGCGGCCCTGAAGCTTGGCTCAGAGAAGCCCCGGCACCGAGGCAGTGGCCCTGGATCCAGGAGGGCAGGGCCCCGACGGCTCCAAGGGACTCCAAGGTGACCTGCATGGCAGCCCGTGGTGCAGGAAGCCCTGGCGTGGCTGCGGGGCCTCTCACAGCTCTGTCTGCATTGGGAAGACAAGCCAAGCTGGGTGGCCAATAAGGCCTGCACCTCTGCCACCGGCTCCTCTGCCACCGGCTCCTCTGCCACCAGCTCCTTCCGCCACCCTGGGCAAGGTCACAGGCTGGTGTCGCGTCTGTGTGTGACTGTTATTCTGTATGTGACTGTAACTGTTATTCTTTGTGTGTGACTGTGTGTGACTATGTGTAACTGTTATTCTTAGTGCGACTGTGTGTGTAACTGTTATTCAGTGTGTGACAATGTTATCCTCTGTGTGACTGTGACTTATTCTGTGTGTGACCGTGTGTGTGACTATTTTCTGTGTGACTGTGTGACTATTATTCTGGGTGTGACTCTGTGTGTGTGACTGTGTTATTCCATGTGTGTGACTATTATCCTCTGTGACTGTAACTGTGTTATTCTGCGTGACTGTGTGACTGTTATTCTTTGTGACTGTGTGTGACATTGTGTGTGACTGTTATTTTCTGTGTGTGACTGTGTGTGACTATTTTCTGTGTGACTGTGTGTTACTGTTATTCTCTGTATGTGACTCTGTGACTGTGTAACTGTTATCTGTGAGTGACTGTTATTCCCTGTGACTGTGTGTGTATAGCTGTTATTCTGTGTGATTGTTATTCTGTGTGTGACTGTGTGGCTGTGTAACTGTTATTCTCTGTGCGTGACTGTTATTCTGTGTGTTACTGTGTGTGTCACTATGTATGTATATGTTACCATGTTATTCTGTGTGTGACTGTGGGTGTGACTGTTATTCTCTGTGTGACTGTTATTCTCTGTGTGTGACATTCTATGTGACTGTGTAACACTGTGTTACTGTGTGTGACTGTGACTGTTATTCTCTGTGTGTGATTATGTGTATGTGACTGTGTTATTCTCTCTGTATGTGTGCCCCTGTGTGTGAAACTTGTTATTTTCTGTGGGTGTGTGACTGTGTTATTCTCTGTGTGTGTCCCTGTGTAATTGTTATTCTTTGTGTGCATGTGGGTGTGACTGTGTTATTCTGTGTGTGTCCCTGTGTGTGGGTGTAACTGTGTTATTCTGTGTGTGTAGGTGTGACTGCGTTGTGTGTGTGTGACTGTGTGTGCAGGTGTGACTGTGTTATTCTGTGTGTGTGTGACTGTGTGCGGGTGTGACTGTGTTATTCTGTGTGTGTGACTGTGTATGCGGGTGTGACTGTTATTCTGTGTGTGACTGTGTGCAGGTGTGACTGTGTTATTCTGTGTGTGACTGTGTGTGTGGGTGTGACTGTGTTCTTCTCTGTGTGTGACTGTATGTGCGAGTGTGACTGTGTTATTGTGTGACTGTATGTGCGGGTGTGACTGTGTTCTTCTCTGTGTGTGACTGTATGTGCGAGTGTGACTGTGTTATTGTGTGACTGTATGTGCGGGTGTACTGTGTTATTGTGTGACTGTGTGTGCGGGTGTGACTGTTATTCTGTGTGACTGTGTGCACGGGTGTGACTGTTATTCTGTGTGTGACTGTGTGCAGGTGTGACTGTTATTCTGTGTGTGACTGTGTCGGTGTGACTGTGTTCTTCTGTGTGTGTGACTGTATGTGTGGGTGTGACTGTGTTATTGTGTGACTGTGTGTGGGTGTGACTGTGTTCTTCTCTGTGTGTGACTGTATGTGTGGGTGTGACTGTGTTGTGTGACTGTGTGTGGGTGACTGTGTTCTCTGTGTGTGACTGTGTGTGCGGGTGTGACTGTGTTATTCTGTGTGTGACTGTGCGGGTGTGGCTGTGTTATTCTGTGTGTGTGACTGTGTGTGTGGGTGTGACTGTGTTCTTCTCTGTGTGTGACCGGGTGCATGTGACCCCATGTGGACTTCACCACAGGGCCCCTGACCCTATCCTGCCAGGGCTGCAGGTGCCTTTACCCACAGGTATGTCTGCCACCAGGCTAGAAGGAAGGGCGTGGAGGTGGCCATGTTGAGCCAGGGGCCCGGGCAGCACAGGCAGAGGGTGTGCCATTGGGGTGTTCCTTGGGCTTGGCTTGGAGAGAAGCCATCGTGGAGTCCCCTCTGCTCCAGGAATTTTAACCCTCGAAGCCGCAGCGGGTAAGCTCATTCCCACCCTGCCCCTTAAGTGCTCTCAGGACTCTGCTTCCCAGGGCTCTCTGGGGAGAGCAAATGCCATCTGTTTCTGAACAACTTTTTCCATAGACATGGGTTTGTAGGCCACAGGATGCCCTTTGAAATGAAGTGGACAAAACCCAAGTGGATCTGGCCATCGGTGCTTTTCCGTGTCATCTTCCAACCCAGGACGTGGGTGTCAAGTGCCTCTTCCGGCAGAGGAAACTGAGGCTCTGAGACATGACTGGCCATGGGTAGAGCCCAGACCATGCCGGCTCCTTCTGCCTCCAGCCCTGCACTCCCCCTAGTCCCCTGTGACCTCCTGCTTCACAGAACAGCCCTGAGACTCAGGAAGAAAGGCCCCTCTGGCATTTCATGGGGCTCAGAGCCTGTTCTTAGGGACGGATGGCCTGAAGGGGTCTCAGTGGCATTCACTGTTGTCACCATTCCATGATAACTGCTATCATGAAGGTCCACTGGTACCCCTGCATGACAGGCACAGGCTCAGCAAGGCCTGTGTGTGAGCTCGCTCACGCTTGGGGACCGCTGTTACCCATTGTTTTGTAGACAGGGAAATGGAGGTTTGGGAAGGCTGGAGGGCTGCCAGGTGAGAGGGCCAGGGTGTGACTGCACGGGTCTTACACCTCACCAGTGTCCCTCGCCCTCGGTGGCCAGATCTGGCCACAGCTTGGACACTTCCTTGTCTGGGTCCAAGTCGCACTCACTGGGGGTTGAGGCCACAGTGGTCATCTGTGAGCCAGTGAGCCTTGAATGAGCCCTTGCCCCATGGGGGCAGCCTGAGTGCCTCTAGGGCAGGTGCCGAGTCCCCTTCACCCCCGTATCCATGATGCCAGTGTGATGCCAGGCTTGCTGTGGAAGTTGTGCCACCAGGGCTGCAGCCAGGGTAGGAACAGGCTCAAAGTCCTTTCCACCATCCCAGACTCTTCTCTCCTGGGAAGCAGATGCCTTAGGCTGCTGAGGGAGGAACAGCACAGCCTGTCACCCCCTGGGCACAGACAAAGACACACCATGGCTGGGGGAAGGATAGGAAGGAACTCTTTTTCCTTGGAAGGGCATAAGGAAACCATCCTGGCCTACGATCCTGCACCATACAAAACAGAGGCCTTGGCTGGGTGTGGTGGCTTAACGCCTGTAATCCCTGCACTTCGGGAGGCCAAGGCGGGTGGATCACAAGGTCAGGAGTTCGAGACCAGCCTGGCCAAGATGGTGAAACCCCATCTCTACTAAAAATACAAACATTAGCCAGGCGCAGTGGTGGGCACCTGTAATCCCAGCTACTAGGGAGGCTGAGGCAAGAGAATTGCTTGAACCCAGGAGGTGAAGGTTGCAGTGAGCTGAGATCACACCACTGCACTCTAGCCTGGGTGACAGAGCAAGACTCTGTCTCAAAAACAACAACAACAACAACAACAACAACAAGACCAGAGGTCTCTTCTCGCAGGGGAAGGGACAGGACAGTCGCACCGAAGACCCCGGCAGAGTTTGCCACAGGGAAGAAGGGTAGGAATGCTGGGGCGAAGGGCACAGGGAAGGGCCTGTCTAAACTGAGGCTGGACCAGTACACAGAGAACCTTCCCCAAGCCTTGAACATAACCTTGGTAGAATAATAAGCAGCAGCTGTCTACTGCCGAGAGAAAGTGGGGTGAGATCCATACTGCAGCACAGGCAGGCAAGAGAAAGCTGAATGCAGAGGGTGGGGCACCACACTGAGGAATCTCCTCCAGTGCCCTAGTCCCAACCCTGGGCACAAGGCAATGGCAGCTCATTGCTAGAGGTACTTGAGGCCTATGGTACATTGAAGATAACCATAACAATGACAAATCCCAAACCCACCTCAATTCCTAACAAGATTGACTCAAGTCCCACAATAACAGTCTGACAGAAGAGGCTTACCCATTTCCACATGTAAATACTATTGACCGTAGTCACCTCTTCTGTACATGAATGTTCAGTATTCAATAAAAATTATATATTTTTTGTTCAGAAGCAACATGAAACAACCAACCCATTGTCAAGAGGCAAAACAATGAATGGAGTTAGACTCAGAGACGACCTAGATGTTGTGACTATCAGACAGGTATGTTAGAATGGCTAGTATGATAATGGGTCTAGTGGAAAAGATAGACAATATGCATGAACAGATGGAGAATTTAAGCAGAGAGGTGAAAACTCAAATTAAAGATAGTTGCTAGAAATAAAAAGATATGGCATCAGAGAGAATTCCTTCAATGGGCCCATCAGCAGACACGAAAACTGAGGAAAGAGAGACACTGAAGATATGTCAGTAGAAATTAACCAAACTGGAACACAAAGAGAAAAAAAAAATGAGGGAAAACCAGAGCATCTAAGAGCTGTGTAACATGACAATCCTATAAATGACATCAACCTCAACTCATAATGTGAGAGTCCCAGAAAGAGGGGAGGGAATGGAGCAGAAGAAATATTTGAAGAGATGATGGCTGAGGCTTTTAAAAAAATAATGAAAGACATAAAATCGCAGATCCAAGAAGCTTGGAGAACCTCAAACAGGACAGAAAACAAAGCAGCTACAACAGCAAACAACCAAGTAGACACATCAAACTCCAACTGCTGAGCACCAAAGAAAAAGGAAAAAATCTTGAGGTCAGAGGAAAAAAGACATACAGAAGAACAGTGAGTTACAGCAGATTTCTTAATTTCTTATCAGAGGCTGGTCATGCAGGAAGACAATGGGCAACATCCTGAAAGTATTAGAGGTTGCGGGGAGGGGAAACACATTCTTGTCAGCCTGGAATTCTATACCTAGAAAAAAATACCTTTTGAAAATGAGGTTGAGGCTGAGCACGTTGGCTCACACCTGTAATCCCAGCACTTTGGGAGGCCGAGGCAGGCGGATCACTTGAGGTCAGGAGTTTGAGACCAGACTGGCTAACATGGTGAAACCTCATCTCTACTAAAAACACAAAAATTTGCTGGGCGTGGTGGCAGATGCCTGTAATCCCAGCTACTCGGGAGGCTGAGGCAGGAGAATTACTTGAACCTGGGAGGCGGAGGTTGCAGTGAGTTGAGATCATGCCATCACACTCCAGCCTGGGTGACAGAGCAAGACTCTGTCTTTAAAAAAAAAAGGGGGTTGATATAAGAACGTTTTGAGAAAAAAGAAGCTGGGAGAATTCATTGGCAGCAGACCTGTGCTACAAGAAATGTCAAAGAAAGTTCTTCAGTCATAAGAAAGAATTTGAGATCCACATAAATAGATGAAGGGCTCCAAAACCAGTGAAAATGAAGATAATAGAAGGGTACTTTTCCTCATATTTGATCTACAAAGTGAGTAAATGGATCAGAGGCCATAAATCAAATGTGAGTAGGCCCTTGGGGGCTTTAAGTAGGGGCCTCTCCGGCATCCAGCGCCCCCCTACCCCAGCCCCTATCGTTCGGTCACTGTGTTTCCTCCCTGGCTGCCCTCTGGGTCACTGCCTTGAGTGCACAGGGCCTCCCTTAGCCCATCAAAGAGGCCTAGTAGATGAGGCATGAGGAGGGAGAGGCAGCAGAGAGTGTGCCCTGCCTGCAGGCATTGGGGTGTGTGGTTTCTCCAGGTGAACAGGGACTCATGTTTCAAGAAGAAAACAGAAGCGGAAAAAGCCACAGGAAGTTGTGACGGTCTGAGCCTCATCGTGGGGAAAAAACGAATGAGTGCATGTTATGTGGCTGGTCCACGGTAAATGTTAGACATGTTATTGTTGCTGAAAACCAAGTCCAGCCTTCTCAACTACAGGGCTACACAGTGAGAACGCTGCCTTTTCTATTTTTATTTTTTGAGACAGAGTCTCGCTGTGTTGCCCAGGCTGGAGTGCAGTGGTGTAATCTTAGCTCACTGCAACCTCTGCTTCCCGGGTTCAAGTGATTCTCCTGCCTCAGCCTCCAGGAGTAGCTGGGACGACAGACACAGTCCATCACACCTGGCTAATTTTTGTATTTTTAGTAGAGACAGGGTTTCACTATGTTGGCCAGGCTGGGCTCGAACTCCTGACCTCAGGTGATCCACCCTCCTTGGCTTCCCAAAGTGCTGGGATTACAGGCGTGAGCCACTGCATCTGGCCAATGAATGCTGCTTTGAATGATGATCCTCTCCCATATCTCAGACCCACCAAAGCCGCAGGCAGTTTAGTTTTTGGTGTTCTGCAGATCCAGTGACACATGATCCTGAACGCTGCCCCCTGTCCTCTGAGGAGCGGAGCTGTGTCATTTTTAGGAGGAGCTATTGCCATCTCTGCACTGGCCAAACAGAACAGGAAGGAGCGGATGCAGGAAGCCACACCACCACAGAACCCACGCCGAGGCCACGCTGAGGCAGATAGGGCCATGTGTGGGTGGGCTATTCTGGGACCAGGCACTCTCTCCTTGATATGTCAGCCTTCTGGATTGCAGCGCCACCCACGTCTAAAAATATCTCTAATGTGCAGTCGGCTGCCCACTTCATCCTGTTTATTTATACAGAAGTGACAGCTGAAACTTTCAATAAATGTCGTGAGCTCCGTCCGTGAGGATGCAATAAAAGAATCCCCTCAGAGTACAGACATTCTTCTGCCCGAAAGAACACAGAACGGACTGAAGGACCCAAAATAGTCATGAAAGATACACCCTGGCTTTAACTCCCTAAAGTTTCAGTTCTCATGTCACTGAGTAATTATCCTTTTTTGGCTAGGACCTTCTATTCTGGGGCTCAAAGCAAACTTTGCTTGGAATGTTCCTGAATCCTATGGTGGGAGTTTCCAGCGTATCTGGGTCCCAAGTCAAGGCCCGACACCACAGTTCATGGCTGTTTACCTGCTGGTAAGAAAGTGTGATTACTGATGCCCACAGGGGAGTCGTCTGCTCTGGGGACGCCCTGGGGTTGCAGTTGTCCCCCAGCTACCCCCGGCTAGCCCTAATACGAAATATCTGAGCCTGGGCCCTGTCACCCACAGACCTGGGTTCAAATCCCAGCTCCACCTCTTACCCAGCGTGATCCTGGAGACCTCATTCGCTTGTCCAAGCCTTAGTCTCCTATTAAGATGAAGATACAGGTCTCACTTGACTGGCTCATGAAGTATACGTTTCTTGTCCTTTTTGAGTTTATACTTCAGCAAAAGGTGACCAGGCAGTGTGTGTCTAAATCGTCAGAAAATCTGAGGGGAAAGCACTTTTGGCTTTACATTCACTTTTTAAAATTTATTTATTATTTATTTTAGACAGGGTTTCGCTCTGTTGCTCGGGCTGGAGTGCAGTGGCACGATCTTGGCTCACTGCAACCTCTGCCTCCCAGGCTCAGATGATCCTCTTGCCTCACCCTCCAGAATAGCTGGGATTACAGGCGTGCACCACTACACCTGGCTAACTTTTATTTATTATTTTTATTCTTTTTTTGAGACAGAGTCTTGCTCTGTCACCCAGGCTGGAGTCCAGTGGTGCGATCTCGGCTCACTGCAAGCCCCGCCTCCCGGGTTCACGCCATTCTCCTGCCTCAGCCTCCCGAGTAGCTGGGACTACAGGTGCCCACCACCACGCCTGGCTAATTTTTTTTTATTTTTAGTAGAGACAGGGTTTCACCGTGTTAGCCAGGATGGTCTCAATCTCCTGACCTCGTGATCCGCCCACCTCAGCCTCCCAAAGTGCTGGGATTATAGGCGTGAGCCACTGAGCCTGGCCCAATATTTCTTCTAGAAATACAAATGACTAC
This sequence comes from Symphalangus syndactylus, assembly GCF_028878055.3. Lineage (NCBI taxonomy): Eukaryota > Metazoa > Chordata > Mammalia > Primates > Hylobatidae > Symphalangus > Symphalangus syndactylus. The sequence continues at coordinate 142,456,367 of NC_072430.2, read as the reverse complement.
TAAGCACGTGAAATGAAAGACCAAACATCCAGACAGCACTCCTCTGAAAAATGAGAATGCTAGGCTGGGTGCGGTGGCTCACACGTGTAATCCCAACGCTGGGGGAGGCCTAGGCCGGAGGATTGCTTGAGCCTAGGAATTTGAGAGCAGCCTGGGCAACACAGTGAGACCTTGTCTCTACAAAAAAATACAAAATGGCTAACACGGTGAAACCCTGTCTCTACCAAAAATACAAAAAATTAGCCGGGCGTGGTGGCGGGCACCTGTAGTCCCAGCTACTCGGGAGGCTGAGGCAGGAGAATGGCGTGGACCTGGGAGGTGGAGCTTGCAGTGAGCCGAGATCACACCACTGCACTCCAGCCTGGGCGACAGAGCAAGACTCTGTCTTAAAAACAACAACAACAACAAACATTTGCCAGTGATGGGATGCACCTGTAGTCCCAGCTAGTTGGGAGGCTTAGGTCAGAGGATCACATGAGCCCAGGGAGATGGGAGATTGAGGCTGCAGTGAGCTGTGTTCCTGCCACTGCACTCCAGCCTGGGTGACAGAGTGAGACCCTGTCTCAAAAAAAAGAAAAGAATGCTGAATGCTAGTGAAGGTGTAGGATACTGAGGCAGGTACTCACAGCATTCCTCATGGAAGATAAACTGGTACAATTTTTCTGAAACACAATTTGGCAATGTGTATCAATAACTTCAAACTCATGGATACCTCTTGACCCCGTAATTCCATGACCAGGAATTATCCTAAATTAATAATGTGAAATACAGGTAACAGTGATATCAGAAGGTGTCCACTGCAGATTTATAATTATGAAAAACAGAAAACAACAGGACAGTGATCACAGAAATTATTTATGAGTGGCTCTATTATGTAGCTGTTAAAATTATATTTAGGAAGAAAATTTTAAGATGTGGAAAAACATTTATGTTCTAAAGCCGGGCAAAAGAACAGCTCTCATGCCTGTGATCCCAGCACTTTGGGAGGCTGAGGCAGGAGGATCGCTTGAGGCCAGGAGTTCAAGACCAGCCCGGGCAACCTAGTGAGACCCAGTCTCTCTGCTAAATAAATAAATAAATAAATAAAGTTTTGAAAAGCAGCAGCAGGTTAGACCAGGTACCGTAAACAGCCTGGACTGGGGTTAAATGGTCCACATGGGAGGCGGACACAACAGAATGTCACGGGGTGATCCCCACCAGAATGGTAATAACACGAAGGACTTTTCTCTCAACTTTTTCGGGTTTTCTGGGTTTTCTACTTTGAGCATACATACTTTTTATAATTATATCTAACAGCTCATTTTAGCAGGAGGCTCACAGGAAACTAGATGTTGACGTCACTGCATCTGCAGCCACTGTGCCTGGTGTCTGGGGCAGCCTGGGTCTTCCCACCAGAGGGCTCTGATGTGCAAGCAGGGCTGGGACCCTCTGGTGACAGTGGCTCATCGGGGAGGCATGCAGTGCAGACAGGGAGCGGGGACAGGGCGTTGGGCCTCTCCAGTCTCAGTGGCCTCCTGTGTGGAATTGGGGGCCCCGCAGGACCCAACTCTGAGGCAGGAAGGGGCCCTGTGGGAGGGTGAGTGGGGGGGTGGGGTGGGCCCTGGGGGCAGGACCCCACTTTCTTCCTTGCTATGTCCCCCCTACCCCCTCTGCAGGGACCTCTGCATCCTCCTGTTCCCTCCTCCATCTCCCCGTCCTTCTGGCTCCTCCTCTTCCTCCTGATGCCTCTCTCCTCCTGGCCTCTCCCTCCTCCTCCCAGCCCCCCTTCCACCCCAATCCCTCCCTCCTCCTCCTAGCTCCCCCTCCACCCCAATCCCTCCCTCCACCCCCAATCCCTCCCTCCTCCTCCCAGCCCCTCCTCCACCCCCAATCCCTCCCTCCTCCTCCCAGCCCTTCCTCCACCCCCAATCCCTCCCTTCTCCTCCCAGCCCCTCCTCCACCCCCAATCCCGTCCTCCTCCTCCCAGCCCCTCCTTCTCCTTGGGATCCCTCCCGACCCCTCCCTCTTCCACCTTGCCCTTGCTCCAGGCCCCCACCTCATCCTCCGGGTGGGTGGCAGTGCGGCATCCTCACTCACTGAAGCCCCCCAGCCCTTCCCAGCCCCTGGAGGAGAGGCATCCCCTGCGAAGTGCTCCTCCTCTCTTGGCCTTGGGCTGCACCTGTGAGTTCCCCATTCTCCCTCCTCCACCTGAAGCCTGGGCCGTTCACTTCTGGCTGTGAACACATGTGACTCAGGGCCCCCATGCCATGCCTATCCCCTGAGTTATCACGGCTCCCCTTTCCCTCAAGGGTGCCCTCCTCTCCTGAAGCCCCATCATTGTGCCCAGGATGGGGCAGAAGTGACTCGTCCTGGTGGATGGGTTATTACAACTCCCATACCAGCTTCCACCTTTCTGCAGTGAGTGAGTATGTGGGGGCTTGGCGTCTATCTACCCCTTCTTCTGCCTCCCCCAGTTTAGTCAGGGGCAGCCATCGGACCCCTCCACTGCCCTCCACTCTGCATGCTGGGATCAGCTACCACGGGCTCTCCAGGCCACATCCCACACCCTGGCCCCTGCCCAAGCCCACCGTCCACACCTTCCCATCCCTGCTTCACACCTTCAGTGCTCCCCATTACACCTGTCCCAGATTCAGAAGCCTCTGTGTGGGTCGCTCACCTGGGTCCCCTCCCTCCTGCTGGCCACATTCTAGCCACACTCCCTGCTCACCTGGGTCCCCTCCCTCCTGCTGGCCACATTCTAGCCACACTCCCTGCTCACCTGGGTCCCCTCCCTCTTGCTGGCCACATTCTAGCCACAGTGGCCAGCATTCTGCCTCAGGACCTTTGCACATGCTGTTCCTTTTCGTTGGAAAGGTCTTAGCCTCATCTTCACAAGGCCACCCTATGCTCGCCCTTCACTTAAATGTCACGTCCTCAAAGAGGCCTTTCTGGATGCTTCAATCATGTTTGGCTCCCCCAGCAAAGTGGGGTTTTCCTTCATAGATGTGTGTTACTTTGTGCCTGTCCATGAATTCATGTGATTATTCACCCACTGTTGGTCTCAACAACCAGACTGCAGACACCACCAGGGCGGGGAGGGTGAGAGCAAAAATCCCACTTACTCTGGTGACAGCGGCCACCTCCAAGGCAAAGTGAAACAAAGGCTAAAGGAAGACAGCGAGCGAGGGATGTACCCAGGAGACGCAGACAGAAGGTGAGCAGGGGTGCAGGCTTCCCAGCAGACCTGGCCCAGGCCAGTGAGAAGGGCCATCCGTGGGGCTGATGGGGACGCTCCACCCAGGACAGACTTAGCACTGCCCCGCAGCGCACAGAAAGCCCGCAGCTGCCAGGAACGCAAGACACGTGGGAGACTTAAACACACCTCCCAAGGCTAGGTAGATAAACAGTAGCATAAAATGATTATGAAAAATAATGTTAATAAACCGATGCAGTGACTGTCTGATAAAGGTTCTATTCTACAGAGACTCAGCCAGCTTTTCAAAGGCCCCTGGGTCCGTGTTAGGCAGCAAAAAGAGACTCATCAAATCCCCAGAGTATAAATCATAAGTCAATATTCTCAGGCTACAACACTGAAAACTAAAAATTAGTTTAAAAAAAGGATAAATTTTAAAAAATGGAATTCCTAGAAATGAAAGATGATTTACATAATTTCGAAGTCACAGGAGAATTTAAAAATTCAATTACAAAATATTAAGAAAACAAGAACGGCAATACTATGTATACAAATGAATGGAATAGAGCAAAAGTGAATTCTGAGAAAAATTAATAGTTGTAAATTATCTTATTAAACAAAAATAAATGAAAATAAACAACATAAGTATCCAAAGCAAGATTTTTTTAAAAAGAACAAAATAAATCTCTCCAAATGGCAAATAATTTGTCCATCAATAATTATTAGAAGCTAATACAGGCCAGGCATGGTGGCTTACGCCTGTAATACCAGCACTTTGGGAGGCCGAGGTGGGCAGATCATTTAAGGTCAGGAGTTCGAGACCAGCTGGGGCAGCATGGCGAAACCCCATCTCTGCTGAAAATATCAAAATTAGCCAGGCGTGGTGGCACACACCTGTAGTCCCAGTTAACTTGGGTGGCTGAGGCACGAGAATCCCTTGAACCCAGGAGGCAGAGGTTGCAGTGAGTCGAGATTGCACCACTGCACTCCAGCCTGGGCGACAGAGCCAGACACTGTCCTAAACAAACAAACAAAAAACAAAAAAACAAAAAGAAAAGAAAAAGAGAAAGTATGAGAGATTAGTGTGTAAAAAAGGTTTGTTAAAAATTGGAAAATCCTCGGCGAATTGGGATACTTTTTGGTTAAATTATAAACTACCAAATATCAACTTAAAAAGGAGGAATTCCGAGAAGAAAGATGGCAAATGTTATTAAAGAATTGCTGTTTCAAAAGGCACTAGATCCCAGGCAGTTCTTTCAAATTTTTTTTTTTTTTCTTTTTAACTGAAACGGGGTCTCAATATGTTGCTCAGGCTGGTCTCAAACTTCCAGGCTCAAGCGATCCTCCCACCTCGGTCTCCCAAAGTGCTGGGATTACAGGTGTGGGAGGCGTGAGCCACTGCAAATTCTTAATGTGAAAGAAAAAGATGTGGAGCTTCCCATTTCATTTAAAAACGTCAACAAACCCTGATCCCAAGCCTCTTGAGATGGCATGACATGTGTCTCTTCGCATGCGCACACGGACGGAACAGATGCCCTTCACTTCCACCTATAAATAGACACTCAAGTCCTCTGTCCAATGCTAACAAATTTCATCTAGCCATATAGCGTATTTTATTTCAAGGAGGGCTAATTTCAGGAATGCTTTAAACCTGTTACTACAAAATCACACTTTAATATACCACGGGAAAAAAACATACCATCATTTTAACACACATTGAGAAGACATTTGGGAAAACTCAACATTCGTTTCAGATTAAAAAAAAAAAAAAGCCACAACCTTGAAAACACAGAAAGAGGCTATTTTCTTAATGTGATAAAAATCTCTCTCTCGGCTGGGTGAGGTGGCTCACGCCTGTAATCCCAGCACTTGGGGAGGCCGAGGCGGGCGGGTCACCTGAGGTCAGGAGTTTGCGACCAGCCTGGGCAACATGGTGAAACCCCATCTCTACTAAAATACAAAAAATTAGCTGGGTGTGGCAGCGTGTGCCTGTAGTCCCAGCTACTCAGGAGGCTGAGGCAGGAGAATTGCTTGAACCCGGAAGGCGGAGGTTGCAGCGAGCGGAGATCATGCCACTGTACTCCAGCGTGGGTGACAGCGTGACCCTGTCTCAAAGAAAAAAACAATCACTGTCTCAAACCAATAGCATGCACCCCATTTAGGACTGGAACGTGGGGGCATTTTCATGGCAGCCAGCAACAGGCTTATTTCGCATTTCGGCGGCCAGGGCTAGCTTCTTTGTGGTTTCTGCCTTTGGTGTCAGGACTCCCACCCAGGATTCTGTGAATAGCGGGACCTTTCCAAGCAGGGAGGGGCTGGCCACTTACTGCGCCACTTCCTCTGTTGACAGAGAGCCACGCTGTGGCCTGGCCTGGCGTGAGTCAGGCGTGGAGCAAGCGCAAGGTCAGCTTGTCTTTAAGAGGCCTCAGCCCAGGCCCTGGGGATATGAAAGCCCATGCGGTGTAGCTTCCCACCCACGTCTGCGTGTGTGAGCTCAGGAGCCTCGCTTCCTGTCTCGCTTCTGCCCAGCACTGCTGGAGGCAGCAGAGAACTGGGCACCTTTTGTTTTTCTTGACACTGGGGAAATGTATAAGGAAGTCTTGTTAACTGTTTGATGAAAAGCACTTCAGCACACTGTGCCCGCCTGGGAAATGTGTGCTGGGCCAGCAGGCGCTGAGCCAGCTGTGCACACCTGGAACTCCTACAGGTGAGTGGCTGCTCCCATCCCCCTGGGACTGGCAGCACGCGTGGGGGAAAGACGGATATTGTACTATCAAACCCTTCCTAAATCAGGCTGGTCAGAGAGTACAATCAAACCAGGGAAAAGGCCAAGTGTTAGAGTCCTATGTACCTGTGTCAGCCCAGGGATGGCTACACATTTGACCTACCGCACTGCTGAGACAGGAATGCTTTGAAGTAAGTGTCATCACTGCATGCAAATGAATACGTTAAACAGGAATTTTCCCCAGGTTCTGACTATGGTTTATCTACTTAAGTTGTATGAACAGGGACTTCTGACATCTTAGCAAAGCCATTTTCCCAAAAGCATAAGGGGAAATGCCAACTCCATCCCTCTCCAAAGAATTACAGCATCTGGCCAGACACGGTGGTTCCCGCTTGCAGTCCCAGCACTGTGGGAGGCTGAGGCGGGTGGATCACCTGAGGTCAGAAGTTCGAGACCAGCCTAGCCAACATGGTGAAACCCAGTCTCTACTAAAAATACAAAAATTAGCTGGGCGTGGTGGCACACGCCTGTGGTCCCAACTACTCAGGAGGCTGAGACAGGAGAATGGCTTGAACTCGGGAGGTGGAGGTTGCAGTGAGCCGAGACTGCACCACTGCACTCTAGCCTGGGAGAAAGAGTGAGACCCCATCTCAAAAAACAAACAAAAAAACAACCCCCCACCAAAAAAAAAAAAAAAAAAAGAAGAAGAAGAATGACAGCATCCATGAGAGCATGTGTTTCTGAGGTTTCCACTGAGATTCTTGCAAATACTTCGCCAAATCGTGGAAGCCAATCCCATTCCACACCTTTGCTACCAGCTAAATATTGCACTTCACCACTGACTAGGCGCTTGCTGAACAAGGAGGACAAAGGCCTCTCTCTTGCAGGAAAAGGAACAATGTGAATAACGCACCGAAGAAAGAATCTTGGGAGGGTCCAAGGAAACAGGAGGAAGACAGATGAAACGGGGCTCAGTGCTCTCACTGCTGTGGAGGAGGCCACAGTTCCTCCTGCAACACTCGCAGTGACTGCAGAGCACGCTGATGAAGCCGGAGAAAATGGCCAGCCCTCTCTGCACGTTGAGCAGGGAAGGCGGACACGGTACCACCTGTGGCCTCATTCTCACCTCCCCTCGCTCATGGCCTGTCTGGGCCTCAGGCTCTGTCTTGTCCCATGTCATCTGCTCTTTCAGTCTCCCTCTTTCCTGGCCTGAAGTGAAGCTGGTTCTCTCATTCCTGGGATGGAGGCTGAGACCCAGGCGGGGCCCGAGGTTGTATGCGGGGCTCTGGGGTCTGCCTGGACGGATGCACACCCCGATAGCTGAGTGTCAGACGGGAGCATCCGGTGAGCTGCAGGCATGTAAAAGAGGGACCCACTGAGGCTGGGGCAGGTGACCCCACCATCCCCATGGACAGCACACCACATCCCCAGGACATTTAAAGGCCTGCCCCCTCTGCTGTCCAAAAGTCTAAGAGGCTGGGCGCAGTGGCTCACGCCTGCAACCCCAGCACTTTGAGAGGCCAAAGCAGGAGGATCGCTTGAGCCCAGGAGTTCCAGACCAGTCTGGGCAACACAGAGAGGCTCCCCCATCTCTGCACAAAGTTTAAAAGTTAGCCAGGAGTGGTGGTGTGTGCCTATAGTCCTGGCTACTCGGGAGGCTGAGTCAGGAGGGTTGCTTGAGTCCAGGAAGTCAAGTCTGCCGTGAGCTAAGATCATGCAACTGCATTCCAACCTAGGCGGCGGAGGGAGACCCTGCCTTCAAACCAAACCAAACCAAACCAAGTCTAAGAAAATCCTAAGACCTGTTTCCCCGGGTGAGTGTGCTCCTCACAGCACCCTAGGGCAGGTGTTCTCATCCCCTCCTTACAGACAAGGGCGCGGGCTGAGGTGATGGGGAGGTCCCTGAGGCGGCAGTGCAGAGTGGGGAACAGTCCAGGGGACTGCCTGGCCTCCTCCACTCAGGGCCCTCCCTGGGCCTGGCTTCCTCTGCCTCCCTCCCCTTCTCCTGCTATGGTGGCCCCAGGCCAGGGAGGAATCTGGGCGCCTCTGCCCATGCTGGAAGAAGCAAGAGGTTTCTAAATCCATCCCTGGCTCCACATGCAGCCAGGTCTGGCACCAGACACAGCCTGGGAGCTGCCAAGCCGGGCTCCCCACAGAGCAGCCACAGCGGGCGGGCAGGCGGATGGGCATAATACCTCCTCTGAGAACAGGCCTGGGCAGCGCCCTGGCTCCTGGGGCTGCCAGATGAAGTGCAGTTTTAAAATGCAGTGGGTGTCCCAGGCAAAGTCACAGACTGTCCTATGCTGGCTGCATCTGGGCCTGAGCAGGGGGTGCATTGCGTCCCGGGGTCTGAGGATCAGGGAATGCTGGGAGATCGCTGAGCTGTGCCCACTGTGGGCCGGGTGGATGTGACCCCGAGGGCTCACTACAACCCCTGGGAGGTGTCCTGGGACCCCTGTTGGGACAACCAGGTCTAGCTGCCCAGCTGCGTGTGACGGGGCTGAGACCACACTCAGGCCTGCCCAGGCCCCAGAGTTCCCACCTCACGGGGACATGGGTGTGACATATGCCCGAGTCTCAGGATTAAGCATGACAGCCGGGATGCTATATTTGGATGCTAACACTCTGGGGGCATTGTCCTTGTGAAGCAACGGGGGCCTGGAGGCTGGACGGGCTCTGCCCTCCCATCCACCCCGGTCTCAGCACCAGGCCAGCCGGCCCAAAGCACACTCGCTCTCCCTGCGCAAGAACTCTCTCCCTGATGCCACTGGACCCTGCAGGTCCCCCCGCCGGGCTTCACGAGCCTTCAGCGACCCACCCTGCCCACCCACGGGGCACCCTGCACCATGCTGGCCCCTATTCAGGCATCCCACCAAGTGGCTGCCTCCATCGGGGTGGCAGCCTTGCCACCCCTGCCCTCCTGCCCCAATCTCACCTCGTTTGGAGCTCAGGGCAACACTGAGTGTGGGGAAAGGGCCAGGCCAGGAAACGTCCCACCATGAGGTGTTCACCGTGGGGGCTTTGAGGAGTCGGCAGCTACTAAGCCTCGGTGCTTTCACCTTTAAAATGGGTTCAGTGATCCCTGGCTCACAGCAGCAGCGTGGTGAGAACTCCCTCAGAGGGCCACCACCATGCCATTCTCTGATGGGAGCCCATGACCCCCCACAGGACCCCTCTGCACAGCAGGGGGTGGGCATGTGACTCGCACTGCCCCGCCTTTGGATGGGAGCCCCACACAGGCAGGCAACACGTGGCCTCCTGTCTCGCTCCTGACTCACTCTACAATCCCCACCATAGGGCTGACCTCAAGGGAGGGTGAGGGGCTCCAGAGGCCACGGTGCTGGGGGGCTGTGGCTCCAGGAGGGAGGGGGAGGCCCTGTCCTGCTGGGCCCTTGGTGGCTGGCACCATTGGCCAGGTGCCTGCCAAGTGCTCACCAAATGGCTGCTGAGCTGAATCAGGTATCTGGATTCTGAAGGGTACCCTGCTACCAAGGTGCCTTCACCTAACTTGTCGAAGGAGAGCCACAACCAGATAGGAGTAGGAACAGGCCACTCCTGTTCCCCAGGGCTGGCAACGCTTTGTCTCACCTCCTGTGAACACATGTCCCTCTGTTCCGTCTTTGAACGTGTTTGTGCACCACGGGGAGCCACGCTCACCCTAGCAAGGGAGAAGGTTCCAGCCGTCCAGGGGCTTCTCCACAATTCAAAAGCCGCCCTGGACAGCCTGGGCCTTGGAACTGCCACAGTGCACCAGGAGGATGAAGGTGCCAAGAAATAAGTGTGGTGGGGACCTACAAAGCCTCAGCCCTGCCTGGCTTCTGGGATGGGGGGTGGCAGGGGGGTCTCACCCCCTAGCCAGGTCCATCTGGGGCGGGGGATTCAGGCACTGGTGCTGCCTGTCAGCAACATTCCCTGGTGGTCCTCGCTGCCCCAGGTCTGAGGGCGTATGGCCTGTGGGCTGCCCAAAGGGCCCTTCCACAGCCAGCCTCGCCCTGGGCTAGCTCCCACCCCAGCACTGCCCCCAGCTCCTCCTGCCTCCTTCCCACGATGGCAGAAATTTGGCCTCCCTGTAAAGAGGTGAGTTAATATGTCCATTAGGCTTGGGGATAAAGGAAACTTTAATTCACTGCAGTATAATTAGTTTCAATTATAATATCCTAATTAAAAACTACTTTAGGCTGGGCGAAGTGGCTCACGTCTGAAATCCCAAGGCTTTGGAGGGCAAGGTAGGCTGGCTGATCATTGAAGTCAGGAGTTCAAGACCAGCCTGGGCAACATGGTGAAACCCTGCCTCTACTAAAAATACACAAAATTAGCTGGGCATCGTGGCATGCACCTGTAGTCCCAGCTTCTAGGGAGGCTGAGGCACAAGAATCACGTGAACTTGGGAGGCAGAGGTTGCAGTGAGCTGAGATCACGTCACTGCACTCCAGCCTGGGTGACAGAGCGAGACTGTCTCAAAAAAAAAAAAAAAAAAAAAAGAAAGAAACTATTTTTATTCAGTTTTTTGAGACAAAGTCTTGTGCTTGTTGCCCAGGCTGGAGTGCAGTGACACAATCTTGGCTCACTGCAACCTCCACCTCCTGGGTTTGAGCAATTCTCTTGCCTCAGCCTCCGAATAGCTGGGACTACAGGTGCATGCCACCACGCCCAACTGATTTTTGTATTTTTAGTAGAGACAGGGTTTCACCATGTTGCTCACACTGGTCTCGAACTCCTGACCTCAAGTGATCCACCTGCCTTGGCCTCCCAAAGTGCTGGAATTACAGGTGTGAGCCACCACACCCGGCCGAAACTACTTTAGAAAGAGTAAAAAGCAGAATTTGTATTGCAGAAAATAAAAACAGATTATCTGGAAAAATGTATCCGGAAAAAGGATGTAACATGTACAGGTGGAAACAGTGCAAGATATGACAAAGAAGTGAAAGAAGGCAAAAATAATTCCAGTGCAGCACAGAGGGGCTAGAGGAGGTGCCGGAGGAACCAGGTCCGGAAACCTCAGCTACCGGGGAATGTCAGCGTCCGGTCCTGGAGAAAGGAGTCCGAGGAGGAAACTGCACTGCACACCAAAGCCTCTGCAGGCTTAACGAGGCCATCAGCAAAACAAGTTCTCACAAAATGTTTAAACTAAAAAGAATACTGCAAGCAACCGCGCCAGGAAGGAGGAGGACAGATTTTAAAAATATACATAAATCACAATCCCTTCTGCCTTCTCTGATGACATCCCAAACACCCAGAGACAATGGAACAACAGCTACAGGAACTTCGCAGAACAAGGTTGCTCCTTGGAGATTTATTATCTTGCCAAGCTGTCACTCATGTTGCAAAGACGGCAGAGAGCTCCTTAGAAATTGTTGAATTCTGAGAATGTATTAATCACATGGCTTATTTCTAGGACCTACTTGAAATAATCGCCTGAATTTAAAAGGTAACATGTAAAAGGGAATGATGCTAAAAATAAGACACGCTTGAATTAACAACCTATTTGCAAAGATAAGGAAACAAGAGCCCTATCAGAGCAAGGGTTATTACTGACAAAAGTATGCAAATAGGGCAACTGTCAGAAAAACAGCGTAAAAATTCAAAACCAAATTACACAGAAGACAGAAAGGAAAAAGTAGGTTTTAGAACATTAATTGCAATCAATGAGGAGAAGGAAGAAGTGGGGGAGGGAGAGAAGGATGGAGAAGAGAGAGAGAGAGAGAAGAGGAGGCCCCAAACCCAGAGATTCCTGTCGTCTCACACAGGGGAGGCCAAAGTGTGTGGTTGGACAATGTAAGATAATAAATACAAGCTAAGAACATGTGTTTGCTTCACATTTCATGGCTGGTTGAATGAAAAATAGCTTGCCAATATTTCAATAATAATAGAAGAGAAAACACAGGCTGGGCACGGTGGCTCACACCTATAATCCCAACACTTTGAGAGGCCAACATGGGAGGACTGCTTGAGCCCAGGAGTTCATGACCAGCCTGGGCAACACAGTGAGACCCCATCTCTACAAAAAATAGAAACAATTAGCCAGACGAGGTGGTGCATGCCTGTAGTTCCAGCTACTTGGGAGGCTGAGGTGGGAGGATCACTTGGGCCCAGGAGGTTGAGGCTGCAGTGAGCCATGATCACACCACTGCACTCCAGCTTGTCTCAAAAAAAAAAAAAAAAAAAAAGAAAGAAAAAACACATGGTGTTTCAACAATTGAGAGAAAAGAAAAGTAATCAGCATGGAAAGATAAAAAATTAAGACAAAAATTGGAGTGCCTGAAGATTGAAAAAATACAACTTAATTTCCTGTGTTAAAAGGCTCGCCATTCTCCAGAAGAAAAAAATGAAATCCAGCAATAAGCTGTGGGCAAGAGAGGTCATTAAAACAAAATACAAAGACTAAAAAGAGTTACCAGTAAACTTCAAGTAGTTGAAAGGCTGGGATTTCAATGTTAATATGAAGCAAAAAATAACTTAGAGCAAAAATGATCACATGTGATAAGAAGAGGTATCAGGATGAGAGGCATGGGTGATGGCAGCATAATTACATGGAATCTAACTGCCATAAAGACAGAGCAAAACATATATGCAAATACCTCCAAGAAAAAGGAAGTAGAAATGATAAAAATATGATTATAAAAATAAAATACTTCATTATCAACTACATAAGAAATTCAGCAACACATAAAGGAGCTGAAGATCAAAACAAGGTAACATTAATGGTTGTTTTGGTGAGGATTAAATGGAATAAACAGATAATTTATTCTTTTTCAAGTATTCATGGTATGTTCACAAAAAGTCATCATATACTAGTCTCAAATAAAATCTCCATAAAAATACAAAAGCAGAAATGATTCAGGCTACATTTCCTCCCTATGGCAAAAAAAGAGATTAAGAACAAACAGAAATAGAAATAGTATATTTTAAAATATACTTACCTAAGGAAAAAATTGTCTTAAGAAGAAAGTCAAGAAGACAATAGCTGTCTATTAAGAAAATACAATGGGCTGGGCATGGTGGCTCACACCTGTAATCCCAGTACTTTAGGAGGCCGAGGCGTGTGGATCACGAGATCAGGAGATTGAGACCATCCTGGCTAACACGGTGAAGTCCCGTCTCTACTAAAAATACAAAAAATCAGCCGGATGTGGTGGTGGGCACCTGTAGTCCCACCTACTCAGGAGGCTGAGGCAGGAGAATGGCACGAACCCAGGAGGCGGAGGTTGCAGTGAGCCGAGATTGTGCCACTGTACTTCAGCCCGGGTGACAGAGTGAGATTCCGTCTCAAAAAAAAAAAAAAAAAAAAGAATACAATGAAAAAAAACTGACATATCAAAATCTATAGAAAGTGTTGAATGAGGATGGTCCTTGGAGAAAAACATCACAGCCTTAAATGCCTTTATTATGTTCAAGAAAAGTGAGAAAAATGATGAACTAAGGATTGAAATAATATCTTAGGAAAGAAGCAATTTAAAAAAAGGGAAAAGGAGGGAAGTGAATGATAAAAGTTAAAGCAAAAAAAAATTGAGAAAAGACACGGTGATGCAAAATGTAGCCTGTTTTCTAAAGACTACAAAAATGGGCATGTGCAGTTAATTAAAAAGTGGGCCTCTCAATTCCTTTTGATGAATAAAATAGTGTCTAAACAAAGAAAAAAAGGGGAAAGAAGAAAAACAGAAAAAACAAAAGTGGAGGCATAAACTTGAGTCTAAGGGATCTGAAACATGGAAAGGAATACTATGCGCCATGTTTCAGTTAACTGAGAAATCTGAAGGACACAGGCCAAAAAAACACAGATGAAGACAACCATTAAAACAAGAGCTAGGAAGTCAAAATAAATCAATAGTGGAGGAAGTAACTGGAGAAGGAAATCCCCCAAATTACTGAGATTGGATGGTCTTCGTGATGAATTCATTCAAACTTCTAAGGAATAAGTTATTCTCACATCACAAATTATTTCTGGCTGGGTGCAGTGGTTCACGCCTGTAATCCCAGCACTTTGGGAGGCCGAGGTGGGTGGATCACTTGAGCCCAGGAATTTGAAACCAGTCTGAGCAACACAGTGAAACCCCGTTTCTACCAAAAATACAAAAATTAGCCAGGCGTGGTGGTGCACACCTGTAGTCCCAGCTACTCAGGAGGCTGAGGCAGGAGGATCACTTGAACCAGGAGGTGGAGGTTGCAAAGAGTGAAGATCACACCACTGGACTCCAGCCTGGGTGACAGAGTGAGACCATGTCTCAAAAAAAAAAAAAAAAATTATTTCCCGCCCTTGATTCTAATGGTGGGCTAGCATATCTATTCCATTAGGCAAACGTGATCCTAAACCTAAAACCTGATTAAGGAAACACAGAGAGGAAAATCCAGAGCTTCCTTATTCATCACTTTCTATACCCATTTTACTGGGGAGGCAAAAGAGGCTCACAGCGCTGAAGGAGGGATGCAGCTGGCGGGGTTCCTGCAGGCGGGCCCCACTTGGCACTGCATGTTTGGTCCCCGAGGTCCATGGTAGTTTTCCTACTATTCGCTAAAAAGCAGTATCAGGTAACAACCCATCAAACTGTAATCCCAGCACTTTGGGAGGCTGAGGCAGGAGGATTGCTTTAGCCCAGAATTCAAGACCAGCCTGGGTAACATAGGGAGACCTCGTCTCTACAAAAAATTAAAAATTAGCTGGGTGTGGTGGCACATGCCTGTAGTTCCAGCTATTTGGGAGGCTGAGGTGGGAGGATTGCTTAAGTCCAGGAGGTCAGGGCTGCAATGACTTTTTATGGAATTTAGCAACATGATTCTTAAGTTCTTTTGGAAAAATAGGCAGAAAATATATCAAAGCATGCAAAACATAATGTAAAATATAATGAAAATGAAACACGGTAGGAGAGGCCTTCTAAATTGTAGGAAATATCGTAAAGTTGTGGTAACTTAAATGGTGTGGTACGACCCCAGAATATAAAAATTATTTCAAATAGACTCTAATGCACATAGGAAGCTATTATGTGTTAAATTAAGCAACACAAAACAATGGAGGTTGGCGACATTATTTAACAAATTCTGTTAGGATAATTGAGGTGGGAAGGAAATACATTTCTGTCCATCCACTGTGTTAAGATGAATATCATTTCAAAACACAGAACAACTACAAAGACACAGAACATAATCTTGTGGGCATGTGACTCTCACAACTGAGACAACAGAGTCTGCGGACAGTTACAGTTGTGCAGAGATCACACGGTCACTGACTGATGAGGGGTGAATCGGAGCATCCATGTGTTCACGGATTAGCTAATTAACGACAATGTGGAAAATGAACATCAAAAGAAACACAAACGAAACAAGAAAATATTCAGAGCACAATGGCAAATAGTTAATATATATATATTCTTTAAGAATCTGTGGCCAGGCAAAGTGGCTCATGCCTGTAATCTTGGGAGGCTGAGGCGGACGGATCACCTGAGGTCAGGAGTTCGAGACCAACCTGGCCAACATGGCGAAACCGTGTCTCTACTAAAAATACAAAAAATTAGCTGGGCGTGGTGGCAGGTGCCTGTAGTTCCAGCTACTCAGGAGGCTGAGGCAGGAGAATCACTTGAACCCGGGAGGCAGGGGTTGCAGTGAGCCAAGATTGTGCCACTGCACTCCAGCCTGGGCAAGAGAGGGAGACTCCATCTCAAAACAAAACAAAACAAAACAACAAAAAAAGAATTTGTAAAAGAAGATTAAAAATACCTCCAATGGGCATATGGGGAATCTCTGTACCTTCCTCTCAATTTTGCTGTGAACCTAAAACTGCTCTAAAAAATAAAGTCTTAAAAAAAGGACAAAAGCACAATGACTCGAGGACAAATAGGAAAGGTCATGGTGACGTAACTTGCACTTGAGAAGAAACAAATTCCAAATAACTGTCAGAGATCAGTTCAACTTTCCTAATTGCCAAAGACATGCAAATTAAAACCACAGAGGAAATCTCCTTTTGACCTGCAAAAATAAAATCCCTACAAACTCAATACTCATGAACCTATGAGGAAATAGGCATTTTCATATGTTGCTAATAGAATTATAAATTAGTAAAATTCTTTAGAGAAACAACTGGCAAAAATCTACCAAGAACCACAGAATGGGCTGGGCGTGGTGGCTTATGCCTGTAATCCCAGCATTTTGAGAGGCAGAGGTGGGTGGATCACCTGAGATCAGGAGTTTGAGACCAGCTTGGCCAACATGGTGAAACCCTGTCTCTACTAAAAATACAAAAAATTAGCTAGGCATAGTGGCAGGCACCTGTAATCTCAGCTACTCGGGAGGCTGAGGCAGGAGAATTGCTTGAACCCAGGAGGCAGAAGTTGCAGTGAGCCGAGATTGTGCCACTGCACTCCAGCCTGGGCAACACAGCAGGATTCCGTCTCAAACCACCCCCCCCAAAACCACAGAATGTTCATGGTACATGCTACAGTAAGCCCACTTGCATGAATTATTTCTCGCAGCAACGTTTAACAATAAAATTAATTTTTTTAAAAAAACCAAAGGATATATGTACACAAGTTCTTATAGTGTTATCATTTATTTATTTCAGACAGGGTCTCACTCTGTCACCTGGGCTGGAATGGTGTGGCACAACCTCAACTTCCTGGGCTGAGGCGGTCCTCCCACTTCAGCCTCCCTAGGACTACAGGTGTGCCCATTACACTCAGCTAATTTTTACATTTTTTGTAGATACCTGGTTTCGCCATGTTGCCCAGGCTGGTCTCGAACTCCTGGGCTCAAGTGATCCACATGCCTTGGTCTCCCAAAGTGCTGAGACTGCAGGTGTGAGCCACTGCGCCCGGCTCCATCATTTATAATAGCAAAAACCAGGAAATGGCTTTAACTCTGGCAGGAGTAGGGAACCACAGCGTGCCAGGGTGAACTGCCCTAGAGTGAGGCAGCCTCCACTGCCTGGGCAGTGAGGGTAAACTCAGTCTCTTTTTCAGAAAGTGCATTCTCCATTTTTTGAGTGAGACAAGAAGCTGAAACGAGCGGACTCAGACCCAAGGCCTGTCCCAGGACGCATCCCAAAGGGCACCCTGTGCTTGGGTTCCGCAGGATACTCGGTGTCCTCCAACTATGCACAGGGAAGGCTGCGAGGTGCCACTGCTCCCTGGAGGCCCTCCCACAGGGGACAGAGCATGCTGCTGGCCTGCCTGTGCCTGGGAGATGTCTACCATCTGAGTGATGAATGGATAGATCCTGGGAGATGCCATGGCCCAGCCTGGGGGCTGGTGTGAAGGTCAGCATTAGGAGGGGACATCTGCTCTGTCCTCTACCCACCGCCCTCCCCACACAGGACCCACAGCCAGAGGTGTCGCACACAAGGGCACATCTTCATCCTCTCTCCCCCACCCCCACCCCTTTGCCGTGGGCAGCCCAGGAGGCCACCTTCGGGACTCAGTGAAGCCCCGTGTGCACAAGCTGGCCTGTGTCCCAGGATAGCCAAGTCCCATCTGCACAGCCTGGATGGTTCTAGGGCTTTCTGCGGGCATGGCTGCCACAGTCGAGCGTCCACAGGTGGAGGCGGGGGTGGATGCTGAGCTGCAGCAAGCCCCTGCCACCAGACACATTCCACCTGCCCACCCTTTCACTCACTGCCGGGATCTGCTTAGCGTCACCCCATGTCTGACCTTTCGCGTTGACGCACAGGCCTATTTTCATCCCCAAACTCAGGAGGATGTGAAACCAGGCAGTTAATCACCTGATGGGAAAGATGCCATGGTGGGCTCAGTGCCACGCTCAGCGCTAAGTCACCACAGGGTCTGGGGAAGGTCTCTCCATCTGTGCCTTCCCCCAGGGCCAGAAGACTTCAGAAAAAGAGGTGCTGAGGATGACATGGTGGTCCCTGGTGTGGAGGGGTGAGGCCAGCAGTTGCCCGCCCCAGCCCCAGCCCCAGCCTCCAAGCTCCCCGACATGAGGGTTCCTCTGCTGTGGGTCCTCACAGATGCATTTCTCCTGGAGCTTTCTGAGAAGGGAAACGGGGCTCCTCCTCCCCATCCCAGAGCCGCCCAGCCCAGCAGGCAGGTGTCATCAGATCCTCTGGGGATCCTCATCAGAACCCACCATGGAGCACACATGTTAAGTGAGGCAACCCCTGACCTGAACAAATTCCAGGGGTGGCTGCCAAGAACTCTGAGCCCTGGTTTATTTCCCTAGTGCTGAAAACCAGCAGAAGGCGCTCCCTGCACAACCATGGTCACACGCGCCAAAGAGACTAGAGGAAGGTGGAATGACACCCCCAAGGGGCGGCCTGGGCAGGGCCGGCATATCCCCAGCCACTGCCCCACCCTGCCCAGCCCTGGACAGCTGTGTCTACAGCCCATCCCCATGGGGACCAGGCACCCCAGCTGATGCCTGTGCAGGCCGCAGGAGTGGCGTCCTCAGGGGAGCCAGACTGGTGTCACTGCGTGAGCTGGATGTCTTTCCTGGCACAGCCACCTCCTTCTCTCCTCCTCCGCCCCCTTCTCCTCTGTAAGCCTTAGCCTGGAGTCTTCAAGGACCCGGCTCCCAGGGGCTCTTCCTGCTCCTCCACCTCCCACTGGGCTGGCCATTAGCGCTGAAGGCCCCAGGAGGTCAGGGGTCAGCAGCCGGGTTCCCATGCCCCTGGGGTGTGCTCTGGAGATGCCTGGAAAGATTCTCCCACCTAGAGGGGCAGAGGGTGGGGGAACAGACATCTAGCCAGGGCTTTCCTCACAAGAACTGGCTTCATGCCCGGTGCAGACACACAGAGAGGGGCACGGCAGGAGAGATGGTGTGGCGGTGGGCAGGGAGGTCGGCCTCGGCCTGGGCAATGCTAGCCTTTGGATCCTCTGAGACCTGGCTGTGCTGGGCACTGCCATCTGTCCTGTCTGCGCCTGAGGGCCTTTCCGTGGAGCCCACGCTATTCCACCAGCACACACAGGGATGACAGCACTGCAGCCACCAGGCAGAGCACAGAGGGGTCCCAGTGCTCGTGGGCATGGAGCAAGCTCCAGGGCGGACACCTCCATGAACAAACCCACAAGGGCACCGAGGCAGCCCCAGATGCCGTACTGGGAGCTCCTGATGCGCACGACAGGCCTCAGGGAGGTGGGTGGACTCCAGGGCCAGGCCTCTGGGCAGGGGCAGGCAGTGGGCAGGGCTCTGTGAACAGCTCATCCCGAGACCTCGCGGGGGTCGAGCTCAGCAGGAATCCAGGAGGACACCCTGCCCTTGGCCCAGAGAGCCCTCGTGATTTCAGAAGAAGCCTCCCTCTCAGTTCCTGCTGAAATTCAAAACACAAGCAGCTGTTCCCATGTTGCTGCTGAGTTCTGAAGAATTTCCTGACTTGACTCTTTTAGCAGGAGACACAAAGAAGGCAACAGGAGGGAGATGCAGCAGGCTGGGAAGGACCCCAAGGTGTTGGTGCCCCCTGCCCAACATCGTGTGGACCCAGAGCGTCATGCCTGGTGCTGGCCATGCTGAGCCGCAGTACCACAGCAGGCACTGAAGACATTTGTCTCGCGTCCCCCAATTACCATGCTGGGCTGCAGCCCCACTCCCTGGGGCCTGGAGCCCCGTCCTCTGGGCAGCTCCTTGGGCTGGGGGAGGGCCCATGATTGCCCGGCACGGGGTCAGCAGGGCAGGGCAGGATCCGCAGTGACAGCCTCGGGTAACCAAAGCTGAGGTGGCCTGAGGCTGCCATGGTCAGTATTTACAAACCTGGAAGCTGTAGGGCAGAGGGATGGAGGCATCCCAGCTGGTATGGAAGTGAAGTCTGGTTCTCTGGGGCCCAGTGACCTCGGATGCAGGGCAGGCTGTGGCCCCATCCCTCTGGCGTCTTCCCCCAGGACACCTTTCCCCTGCCCAAGATGGCACTCAGACCTTGAAGCTGTACAGGGTGGGGTGGAATAGGCGTGTCCCCTTCCCTCTTAAATCAACCGAGCATTTCTTGTTTGGGTGAGGAAATCTGACGTGAGGCTTTTAAAAACCCATGTTTTATAGCTGAGTCCAGCACATTCCAGATTCTTCTCTTCTCTGTTCTGCCTTCTTTCTCCCTCCCCCACACCCACAGGAAGGTCTCTGGAAATGGGAGTTCCCGATGACACGTTTGCCAGGTTTTCTATACCTCCACAAATCAGATTGTAGCTCCAGTTAATACATTAATCACATTACGCCTCCATCAGCAAACCAAGGCTGCAGCTTAATGAGATGATAACCCCTGGTAAATGACGGACCAGCCAGCTTGCAGGGGAGTCTGGCCCCGCTGAGCTCATTCAGCCACTTTTCAGGGACCCGTTCCATGTAGCTGAGTGGAAGACACCCCACACGTGTTAGAAAGGGCTCAGGAGTCACCCCCAAGCCTTGCTCACAACAAACAACCTGACAAAATCCACCAACCAGGTAACAAAGCAACAGGATGAGCGGAGGAGTGGGGTCACGGTCAGGGCAAGGGAGCCCAGCAAGCACCTGCGTGCAGATCCATGCCGGGCAGCGAAGGTCCCAGGGCAAGCGCAGTGGCTACAAACCCTGAATGCGAAAAAAAAAAAAAAGTGGACCCACAGGCCAGGGCAGGGACCCAAAAATGACCCCTGTGCAGAGGAGCCTCTTTTTTTTTTATTTGAGGCAGGGTCTGGTTCTATCACCTGGGCTGGAGTGCAGTGGTGCCATCATGGCTCACTGCAGCCTTGACCTCCCAGGCTTGAGTGATCCTCCCGCCTCAGCCTCCCAAGCACCTGGGTCTACAGGTGTGCAACACCACGTACAGCTAATTTTTACATTTTTTGTAGAGATGGGTCTCACTTTGTTGTCCAGGCTGGTGTCAAACTGCTGGGTTCAAGTAATTCTTCTGCCTTGGCCTCCCAAAGTGTTGGGATTACAGGCGAGAGCCACTGCACCAGGCCATGAGGAGTCTTCCATTCACTTTTTACTTCTATTCAATGTCCCCAGTAAAGCAGGGATCACGGGGGGCCTCCTTCCCATCTGCTTTGATAGAGGAAGCAAGACTTCCAGGCCGGCACCAGGAGCTGGTACGAGCATGTCTCAGCCCCCACTTACTCCTGTGTGTGTATCCCACAAAAGGCTGGCCGGCCACATTTATCTGTGTCGCTCATAGGAAGGTGAGTCCCCTTTGACATGCAGCTGTTGTTAAATGAGATCTCTGATTTCAGAAGAGTCTGGAAGCTTCCTCTGCCATATACCAAGATACCTGCAGGCCCAGCCCAGGGTCCTGGGACAGCTATGACCTTGGGCAGCAGCAAGCATGTGGCAGATCTGGCCCTGGGGCTCCTGCCTTCAGAGTCCCCTGCCCTCCATGCCAGCCTGGTTTTGGATACCTGACCCCAATAATTGCCTGGTTCTGCTTCCTTGGCATTTGCCCCAGCTGCCAAGCCTCAACTGCACTTGGCTCAGAGAGGGGCCTTTCCCAGAGCCTGCGTCCCCCATCAGGTCACCTGCCTGGCTCACAGTCCTTGAGACCACTGGGGACCCTGCTTGGGCTGGGAGCATTCCCTGAGGCCAGCCGGCTGGCTGTCTGGCTGCCTGCTGGTTGGCCTCACTTTGGGGTCCCGCTCATCCAGCAGACACAGTGCCACCTGCCCACACCTGGTGATGGCCCACACCTGGTGATGGCCTGCCTGCAGGCAGCCTAGTGCCTCTCACCCTATTTGTGCGTTTGTGTTCTCTCCAGGGCCCTCTTCTCCTCCACCAGTCACTCAGACAAACTTGCCCACCGTAGAACCCCAGGCCCTCGCTGCTACAGGAGACCCTTGGAAGGCTGCCCTTGGCCCACTGCCAGGCTTGGTGTCTCAATGCGATGGACCTCACCAGGTTGGTGGGGACATTGCCAGGGCGGAGGCAGCACCTGAAGGTTGGCATCCCCATCTCAGGAGGCCACAGTTATATGGAGGCAGGGCATCCCTCCACCTCCGCTGGGAACCAGGAGGGCGCCATGGGTACCAGCTGTGTGAGCCTGGGCAGGTGAAGCAGCAATCACAACAGCCCCACCTCCGCCAGGCTGCTGCTGACCTGAATAAGCCAATATACGTTACGTGCTTGACACAAAGCCCAGCACACGGTAATAAACGCCAGCTACAGTAAACGCGTTCCTTGGAATAAGTTAAGGGATAATTAGGTAAACATTCTGCAGGTGGTGAGGACCCATTGATAGTTCTGGAGAATAGATCAATATGAGATTCAGGTGAGATGAGGAAGGTTTGGGAAAGGGATGATTTAAGAAGGCATGGGCCAAGTGCACAGGGAAGCTTAGTGCATGACAAAGGTGGCATCTCAGGTCACCGGAAGCAGAGATGGACGTTTGCATAAAAGAGACAAGTGGGTAACCCATCCAGAAAAAGATAACATTTGATTCATAGTTCACACCATACACAAGAATAAACTAGAATAAACTCCGATGGGCCAAGGATTTGGACGGGACCAGTGGGACCACACAGGCTAGACGAAAACGTGGCAAATCCCTCTTTTCCCTTAATGTGGGGAGGGGCTTTCCACTAGGATTCCAATCCAGAGGCGATCAAAGATGGATGGTTTCGACCACATTAAAAAAATTGTGTGGCAACAAAAACACCAAAAAAAAAAAAAAGTTGAAAGACAACCAACAAACTAGGAGAAAATCTCTAATGTACACGAGAGACAAAGGCCTAACCCCTCATCTAACATACAAAGAACTCTTTAAAAATGACCTGATAGAAAATAGGAAAAGACACAATTTGCCAAAAAGATAAAAGAACGGCCTGTAAACATGCGAAAGATGTTCAGATTCGCTCCTAAGTACAGAAATGCAAATTCACATGCTGCTGAGACATCATTTCTCACGTATCAGACAGTGACAACTCTAATGGATGACAGCACAGTCTGTTGGTGGGTCTGGGGAAACGGGCACCCCGTACGCTGCTGGTGGGAGCGCAAACTGGCATAAGCCTTCTGGAGGGACGTTGCAAAACCTTACACATTCCTCCTGCTCTCACCTTTGGTCCTGCAACTCCACTTCTGGGTATCTATTCTGAAGAGTCAGCTCCAGTGCTGGGAAAACACGGATGCATGAGGCCATTCACGTCGATGCTGAAATGGGAAAATACTGGCCACAACCTAAGTGCCTCTGCTCGCTTGGCTTCTGCCCCAGCTGAAAGGAAAATGGCTGAAAAACTCTGCATGGCGGAGTACTATACAGGTGTAAAAATGAAGGAAGCTCCCTCTGCACTGACAAGGAGAGATTTCCAGATTATGTTGTTAAGTGAAGAAAAACCAAAGTACAAAGCAGTGTCATTAGTATACAACCCTTTATATAAGAAGGGGATATAAGAAAATGCAGGCATGTGCTCATTTATGCAAAAGATATACTGGAAAGAAAAACCAGAAACTGATGAGGTAAGTTGCCCACAGGAATTGGGTGGGAACAGGGTGAAAGGAATGAGAGAAATGGGAAGGGGCAGTAGGAGGAGGGACAATGCCAGTTGTCTGAACACACCTTTGCGCAGAGAGCTCTGCCGCTGGAACCAGTGTGATGGTTAGCTTTATGAGCCAACTTGGCCAGGCTACAGTCAAACACTAATCTAGGTGTCACTGTGGGGGTAGTTGGGAGATGTGGTTAACATCTATCATCGGTTGTCTTTAAGTAAAGGGGATCATCCTTGATGCTGGGGGTGGGGCCTCACCCAGCCAATGGTAAGGCCTTACCAGCATGTTCGGAAATTCTGCCTCAAGAATGCTGTGTCAGCTCCCAAGAGCTTCCAGCCTGCTGGCCTGCTGGGCCCCGCGATTGGGCAAGCCGATTTTTTGAAACAATATTGTTTTACCCAGCCTTTCTTGATACCATGGCTTAAACAGGGATTCACCCATGTTTTCTTCTAGCACCTTTATGGTTCCGTGGGTTCTATCTAAATCCCTGGGGTGTGTGTATACCCACACATACACATATACATCTTGGTTTCTAGATACCATTCTCTAACAAAAAGAACCAGGGTTCCTTGGAGAAATGGCTGACTTCAGGGCTGGGGCACAAAATGTATAAGATAAGCCTGGAACATCTCGTGGTACCAGAAAGAAAGAAAGTGCTCAAAAAAAAAGCCAGGGGCAATGTGAAAAGGACACAGAAGCCAATGTGAAGGCTCTGCAGTAGCCAAAGCTGGGACCAACTTAAGGGACCTTGTGATAGCACTGGGCCCCCTGGATGATCCAGCATCTCCCATCTCAAAGCCACCTGATTAGTGTCACCAATTCCGTCTGTGACTTCATTCCCCTTTGCTGTGTAATGTGACACATTGACAGTGCCAGGAATGAAGGATGGACATCTCTGGGGGGCATCATTCTGCCAAACGCAGACCCCAGGGGCTGGCAGGCCTGGGCTGGCGTGCTGAGATGTTGTGATGTGGACTTTCCTTCTTGGTTCCTAAATTATCTTGATTTTTTTTTTTTTTTTTTGAGACGGAGTCTCACTCTGTCACCAGGCTGGAATGCAGTGGTGCCATCTTGGCTCACTGCAACCTCCGCCTCCTGGGTTTAAGCCATTCTCCTGCCTCAGCTTCCCGAGTAGCTGGGATTACAGGTGTGTGCTACCACGCCCAGCTAATTTTTGTATTTTTAGTAGAGATGGAGTTTCACCATGTTGGCTAGGCTGGTCTGGAACTCCTGACCTCAGTTGATCCACCCGCCTCGGCCTCCTAAAGCGTTGGGATCACAGGTGTGAGCCACAGTGCCTGGCCGGATTTTTTGTTTTGTTTTGTTTTATACTTTAAGTTCTAGGGTACCTGTGCACAACGTGCAGGTTTGTTACCTATGTATACATGTGCCATGTTGGTGTGCTGCATCCATTAAATGACGAGTTAATGGGTGCAGCACACCAACATGGCACATGTATACATAGGTAACAAACCTGCACGTTGTGCACAGGTGCCCTAGAACTTAAAGTATCGTAATAATAAAAAAAAAAAAAAAAAAAGAAAATTCCCAGCAACTCCCCCTCCTTCTAGTTCCAGCTATCGCCACTGGGCTCCGAGGATGGCGAACTCTCTCTGGCCTCAGCGCTAATTATTCCTCTTTGCGCTCTGGCACTGTAGGAAGCCATCTGTGGTAGCTTCTATTTCTAAGGACACTCCACCATGGCTGCTTGTGGAACACTGGGCATTACCCTGCTGTCTTCTGCCAGGCCTCCTGTTCACAATCAATCTACACAAATCAACCATCACTTCCACAAAGCAGGTGGGGGAGAGTGCTTTTCTCCAGGGGCCCCCCACTGTGTCTTCCCTGGATCATAATAAAATGCAATCTTAATTTAAATACAAATGACTCAGCTGTGGCAGAAGGCCAATTAGCCGAAAGAACAGGCTGTTCTGATTTTTAACAACCTCTCCCCGCTCAACTCATTTTTCACCTTAGAAAAGAAGGCCCTGAAATCTTGGAGACCTTCAGTACAGTAGAGTGAGGAGACCCTGCTGAGGGCACAGGGCGCCCGGAGACCCCAGAGGGTTGGGGGGGGCTCCCTGGTTCACTGTGTCTTATCAGGGGCCTTTGAGGCTGGAGCCATGACTTTGGCCCTCCCACCTTTGGGAGCACCAACTCTCCCACCTGAACTGGAGCAGACGGTGTGGGGTTTCCGTTGTTTTAAATCCCAGCATGCACACCTGCATACACCCCATGCCTTCCTACTTTTTAAAAAGTTTGGGCTCTGAAGGTGGAGAGTCGCCTCAACAACAGTGCACTGAGCACGGACTCTGGGCCTGAAGGAGTTCCCTGGGGTGAACGAAGGGGGCAGAGAGCACATGGCCGGCGGGAGGAGAAAACAGAGGCCACTCATCTGCCAGCCTCAGTAAGACAGAAGAGGGCAGGCTGTGGCCAGCGGGGCTCTGAGGGTAGATGGAGGCCCAAACCCAGGCTCAGAGAGGCAGTGGGAGCCACCCAGTCTCAGGGCCTCCCAGCCGTGGGCTTTCTCCCTGTGCCCACACCAGCCTGCAACCCACAGGGGACGGGTGATAAACCAACCACGGGTCTTCAATCCCACAGAATCGTGCCCGGGTGTGTCCTGGACCCTCAGGGGACACCACAGCCACATGTACTCTTCGTGTGTGACCTTCGTGCAACCTTTCCTCCGTGAAGACCCTCCCCAGGGCCTCCTCCCTGCCCCTGGCCCTCCCCACCGGTCCCTAGGGCTCCCTTTCTCTCAGGCACTAGGGAAAGCGCTTGTCGTCGGTGGGGCACCAGGACTTGCGCTGCGCAGTCAACCTACAGACGGATCTCTGTGCAAAGGTCGCATGGCAGGGAGGCAGTGGCTGTCAGCTCCACGCACGCCCTGCTGACCCCACCACTCACCCACTGTAGCCCCAGGACACCCCAGCGCCTCCCACGGAGGTAGAAAGAAGGACTCGAAAGTCGATCGCGGACATGCGGAGTTCTGATCCCCCCTCTGGAGGCAGAGGAGCCTGGGCCTGCTGGGGAGAATCCCTAGGCCTTCTGATGGGGGCCCAGCACCCAGGAGGCTGAGGGAGGCAATGAGGGAGCCCCTCAAGCGGGAAGAAGGGCCCTTGGGCAGGAGGACTGGGCCAGGTGGGGGAAGGGTTCGGCTGAAGCCGTCCTGCTGGGGGCTGTGGGTGGTGACAGCCTGCTCCATTACCAGAAGCTCTGAGCTCTGGACAGGGTGGGGCCAGGAAGGACAGCTTTGGCCTGACCGCAGGGACAGAGGGAATCAGCAGGGATGTCCCTAAAACCAGGCTCCAGTCAGAGACCCGGCCACCCTGGGCACGAGACCCGACTCTCAGTCATCCTCCTGTCCTTGGAGAGGGCATGGGCATCTCTGGCTGGACATGGCCCAGTCTGAACCCTCTGTCCCCAGACCAGATTAGTGAGGACGTGGCCTCTTCCCACCGTCACTCTTCACATCCACCTGCCACTGGCCCCCTCCTCTGTCTTCATCCCGGGCCCCCCCCACCCCGGGGGAAGAACCCTTCCGGGGTCTAGAAAGGATCTTCCACAGCCCCAACGTGGTTCACTCCTCCCCCGCTTGCCCCCTCTCCCTCCCCAACCGTGTCCTGCCCACCAGGGCCCATGGGACTCACCTGATGGTCCTGCCCCAGTCACACCACAGTGTCTCCCCGACGGCCTCCATGTCTACCTGGAACTGGGTGAGGCAGAGCTCCTGGAGGAGGGCACCGTAGTTAGCCTCCTGGCAGGCAGTGGCCATGAAGAGGTGATGGGCTGAAATAGACATGACCATGAAGAGGTGATGGGCTGCAGCAGAGGCCTAGGGGCATCACCGCCAGCCCGCCCGCCCCCTGCAGCCTGGGCTCCACGAGAACGGGGCCTCTGAGCAACCCCTGGAGAGGGCGACTTCGGCTCCAGGTGGACGCTCTTCATCAATCGTTCTGTGACCTGGCAAAGGCCCTCCCTGCCTGCTAAGGGTGGCTTCGCCCTCAGTGCCTGTGCCAGCTTGGGCCAGGGCACTTTCCATCTCACAATTATGCCACCGGGCTGCCCCAGGCATGGGCGGCATGAGAGGGGCCCAGAGACAGTCCCTGGCTGCCCCTGTTCCACGGGTACCTGGGGATGGGCTGGGCTGGGCTGTGCCCCTCAGCCCGGGAGCTGCAGGCACATCTCCTGCCTGAATATCCGCCGGCTATGAACCGAGCTGACAAATGGAAGCATGAACTGTGCTCCCTCCTCCTGCCTCGAGCCATACACCAGAGCAATAGTGACCTGCCCAGCGGTGCCCTGCACAGAATCAGGATTCACTCATTTCCCCCGTAGCTCACTACTGGCTGGGGGTGGGCGGGGAGAGCATGGCACTTGGTCCCCACCCACCAGGCTTCTTCTTCCTCCTCAGGCTGAGCCTCTCTTTCTTGGCCACCTCGTAGGGCAGCTGGGGGCAGGGGCTTTGCATTCCCTGTTTAGGGCTTGGCTCCTGGCCCTCCCACTGTCCCCAGACCCCCCTCCTTTTCCCCTCAGGCCACATCCTCTGCCCAGGGAGGACCCCCAGCCCCACCCCTACCGGCCTGGCCCTTACAAATTCCTGGAAGGAGCTTGGCACCGGGAGGCCAGAGCTGCCCTGGGAGACACTGGGGGCACCCAGCCCCTGCAGCCCACCGCCTGGCCCCCTGGGCCTCGTGAGTGAGGACACCAAGTTGCCCCTTGCAGCCTCGGGCCCAGGGAGCCCACCCAAGGAGAGGCGGCTGCCCTTGGGCAGGCAGATTGGGTGAGGGGTTCTGGAGTACCAGTCTCTGGCATGTGGCCTAGGGAGGGTTGTGAGCTCGAGGGGCCCCTCGGACTGCTGAGTAAAACGCAGAGGAACTGGAGCTGCCCCGATGCTCCGGGCACCCCGGAGTTCTTCACACACGGCCGCCTCAAAGTGGATCTGACTGCGATCAGCAATTTACGGATGGGGGAACTGAGGCTTCGGGGTTCAGAACTGGGCCCCAGGTCCCATGGCCGGAAGTGGTATGGACCAGAGAGCACTTGGCCGCTCCCGGGGCTGTGGGGCTGGGCACCAGATGGGAGGTGGGAAGCACAGGGAAGGGCCTGATGTTCCCGGAGGTGCACCTGGGGGAGGACGAGCAGGTGTCCATGCGGGGGTGGGGTGGGGGTGCTGTCGCAGAGCACCACTCCAGGCCCAGTGGCCGGTGTCAGGGTGAACGGATCCCACACACTGCACACCTGGGCACTGGCCCAGTCCACAGCTGCTAGAGAGAGCAGAGTGCTGGCCAGAGAGGCTGAGCCCTGCACCGGGCCGAGGCCATGAGTGGGTCCCAAAGAGCCAGGTGTGTTGAATCAGGGATGTTTAGCCCAAGAAGCCAGGGAGTGATGTGGGTGCGGTCGGGCCTGCATGGAAGGCTGGGAGTTGGAAAAAGCCCCTCGGAAGAGCTCAGGACAGGACCTGCTGGCAAGTGAGACAGAGTCCCCTCACCTCACTCCAGTGGGTCACCCACCCTCGACCCCTGGCATGAGCACCCAGCATTGGAGTTTGTGGCCACAGAGGGAGCTGCATCTGCCCCTGGGAAGGCTGAGGGCAGAACAGCCTCCCCCCGGCACCCCGGGGACACCTCAGGAGGCTCTGTACCCACCTGAGTCCATGCTGCTTCCCGACAGCACAGTCCCCACCGTGTCCATACCAGCACCATGAGTGCACCCTGGGGCCGGCTGGGCCTGCTGTGGATGCGCCCCCCACCCTGGGGGCTTCTTTCACCCACAGTCAGGGCAGCTTTGGAGAAGGGGCTATTTCCGACACCTGCCCCATCAAGATGTCCCCTAGGAAAGCCCACCTACTGTGGACAGTGATGCCCCAGGAGCTTCCAGGAGTTCAGGAGGGCTCAGACACTGACTCTTCAACTCATGGAAGGAATTCTGGGCTGCCTGTCCAGCTGCAATTGCAGAATCGTCCCAGTTTGTCCCCCACCCCTCACTGCTCCTGGCATCCCACCCCTGCCCACTGCCTTTCTATGGTAAATCCTGGGTCCCAGTCCCACCTGCCCTCCTCCGCTGCCCTGTCCTCCAAGAGGCCCCCGGCTGACCCTACCTATGGGAAGCCTGCCCCCCAGCCCATTTCCTCAGAGCCTCACTCAGGCTGGTGGAGCGTCTCTTTCTTTCCTCAGAACCCTCTTGGCTGCCCTCTCATCTCCCACTCCTTTCTGACTCGTGCGCACAGCCTCCGTGGCACCCAGCAGCTTTGCACATTAATATTTGTCAAATGAGCCAGCAACTAAGATGGCCATACCCGGATTTCTCAGTGGCCATTCTGCCTGGGAGTGAAGCAAGCGTGCCTCAGGCTGTCCAGCGTGGAGTGGAAAGATTGGGTGTCAGGGTCATGAACCACTGCGGACTCCCCTCCTGCTTTGGAAGAGCCACTTTTAGGACAAATGAAGATGAACAGGCACGTCTGTGCCTCAGTCAGGATCCTTGGCTGCACGCAACAGAAACCAACTGGGGCTGGTGTGAGCTGTGGAGGATCTGGTAAAGGGACCTTGGTGGCTCCCAAGTCCCCAGGAGGGTCTGGGAAGCAGGGTCTGCACAACCGCCCTGCAGAGCCAGTCCCCGTGTGGAGGCCGAGCTACTCCTTCTGGTGGGGTCTCCAACAAGCGAAGGGAGTGCAGGTGCAGGGGCCAGAAACAATGACAGTGGTCCCTTCACCCCCGGCCACAGGGTGTCCCTCCCTGTCAAATTCAGGTCAATCTCCTGCTGTCCCCTGGGCTGTCCAGAGCAGCTGCCTGCCCCCAACCTACTGGGCCTTCCTATCCTGCAGCCCAGCCAGTTCTAGCTTCCACCACCCATGCAACCCCCTGTCCTGGTCTGGCTGCAGAGCTGGTCCGGTGGCCTTGACCCTGGCCTGGCTCTGGGCTGGTCCCTCCTGGATGCTGCATCCCCCACCTCTCTTAGAGCCACTCTGCCTCCCAAGGGGCGGGACTGCCATACCCAGCCCATTGTCCCTTGCTCCTTAGGGACAGAGCCCTCCCCGACCAATGCTGCCCTTTCTTTCCCGCCGTATGGGAGCCCAGAGTCCCACAGCTGGGATGAGGCCAGGGGCAGCTGTTCAGGCAAATCTGGATACCAGTTTCATTTTTTAGGTACAGGCGAAGAATGCTTGGGTTTTTCTTAAATGAGCCTGATGTGGTTTCTTTCCTTGGAGAGAGAGGTAACACCAAAGTTTTAAAACAAGATAAAATTGCCAAAGTTTTAAAACAAGCAATTCAGGGCCAAATGGGTTCCATTCCTCTGTGTGACTGCAAATGTAATCATTCATAACTCATGTCTTTAAAAAGCCACATGCAGAGGTTGCTGGGTAGACAGCTGCGTTCCTCACCCAGCACTCGGCGTGTTAAGACGGGAACCTTCCCTCGAGCTGTGCGTAAGTTAGGAACTCAGTGTTGCTTGAGGGAGTTCAGAGCAACGGCTTCCTTCTCCACAGCAGGACAGCGCCCCTGAAATGAGCATACACAGCAGGCACCCCAAAGGTGGAGGGCCCTCAAGCAAAGTGACAGGGTGGGGACAGAAGGACGGGGCAGCTGGGCCCCCCACAGGGGACCGCTGGACACTGCTCATCAGGTGTTTGGGCTTTCTAAGGAGACAAGGGGCACAGAGCTGATGGGTCTCAAACTCAGCAAATGCACTTGACGCCCGTGTTTGGTCTGTGCCACATGGGGCAGGAAAGGCCAGTTCTGCAGCTGTGTATTTTAGGTTTGTAGAGAGAGAATCTCAGACCCCATCACTGTCCTCCTCCCAGCCGGAGTGGTGGCTAAACAGAGAGTGCGGGTCGGGTTCTAGGTCAAGTTCATGAAATTCCTGAAGCCTCCCTGCTCCCCTCCCACCAGCCAGTTCAGGATGCTGATAGCTGCAGCTCACAGGCCAAGTCCTGGCCTAAGCCCCTTGCACCCATTAGCCTGTTATTTTATTTTATTTTGAGACAGAGTCTTGGTCTGTTGCCCAGACTGGAATGCAGCAGCACAATCATGGCTTACTGCAGTCTTGACCTCCTTGGGCTTAGGCGATCCTTCCACCTCAGCCTCCTGAGTAGCTGGGACCAGAGGCACATGCCACCACACCCAGCTAATTTTTCTATTTTTTGTAGAGATGGGGTTTCCCCATGTTGTCCAGGCTGGTCTTGAACTCCTGGGCATCGTCCCACCTCAGCGTCCCACAGTGCTGGGATTACAGGCGTGAGCCACAGTGCCTGGCCACCATTAGCCTATTTAATCCTTGCAAATAACCATTATGGCAGGGACAGAGGGGCTCAGACAGGTTAAGTAACCTGCCTAGAGTCACACAGCCCAGGAGTGGTAGAGCCTGGATGCGATCCCTGGCATGCTTATCTCAGAACATGTGGGAGGCATGGTGAGGTCAGTGACCTCTTGTGGAGACCGCAACACCTGCCCCAAAGGCTGTGGGTGGCCCATGTCTGTGGAGGCTCTGAGGCCCTTGGCCAGGAGCTCCGGCTGCAGACGGGCTTCCTCAGGGTGTCTGCCTCCCTCAGGCTTCCCAGGAGTGGCTTCGGGGGCTCTCACTGGGCACGTGTGAGTCCCACGACCTGGACAGTCACCTGGCCACCCCACACTAATGCCCAACAGCGCAGGGGCCCTGGGAGAGTGGATGTGTGGCCATCGTCACCGTCACTGAGTGGACGACTTTTGCAAAGGGGCATGGACTGGAGAGAGCACGAGGTGCCCCCGGCAGCACCAGGGCAGGCCGAGAATAGGCTGCCGAGCTGCCTCTCCTCCCCGTGCCAGGCCCTCCTTGGCTGAGGGGCTGGCATCGTCCATCTACGCGCAGGCTCGATCCACACTCAATCCTGAAGCCCCCGCTAAGAACCACTAACGTCCTTAAGGCATGGATGATACCATCGCAGGAGGGTGGAAAGATGGTCGTCACTGTAGTAAACTATTCTCAGCATCCCTCCTTTCAAAGAAGCCTATATTTTTTCTCTTCTAAAACACACCTTTACTGAAGGATAATTTATATACCACAAATTCACCCATTTTACATAGACAATTCGATGATTTTTAGTAAATTCACTAAGTTGTACAACCATCACCATATCTAGTGGTTTTCTTTATTGTTTTTGAGACAGGGTCTCACTCTGCTGCCCAGGTTGGAGTGCGCTGGCGCTCTCTTGGCTCGCTGCAGCCTTGACTTCCTGGGCTTAAAGAAGCCTATTTTTGCATACATTTTATAGCACATAGCGCAGTGGCACAGGGGTCTAATTTATAAGCAAATCCTGGAGGAGCATGTCCAGATTATTTTACTGGCAGGGGCAGGACCAAGAGAGTTGGGGACGACTGTCCCAGAGCGTGGAAGTGCCCAGGGCCCAAGGGAGTTGGGGCGGGGGGGCGGAGGATGGGGGGCGGTGGAGGAAGCCGGAGCTCCCCAGCCCATAGGAACGCCTGCTCCTGCCTCCCTGACGTCTAGCTCTCCTGAACAGGGCCCCTGCAGTTGCCACGATCTGTCCCTGGTGGGTTGCGAGGCCTCTGTCCCCGGTGAGCGTCTGCTCCCTGCATGGCCTGGTCCGTTTCAGGCATGCGAGTGCCTGCGTGAGGTGTCAATCACGGCCTGGCGTTTCCTGTGTGGCCGGGATATCTCCCCAGTGCTTCCCTCCAGGTCAAACTTGACATCCTCTAGAGTGAAAGCACTCAGCTCTCTGAGCTCCCCTCTCCCTGCCCCTGCTCTGTCTAAAGTCCTGTCTCTCTAGGGGTCAGCGGGCTGAAGCCCCAAGGTGCCCTCCTTCCTCTGGCAAGACCCTCTCATTCCAACTTCTCAAGCCCAGGCTGAGAAACTCCCGCCATCCGCTACTCCCGCCATCTGCTGACACCTCTGAGCAGCCAGTGCAGGGGCGGTTGCGAGAAGAGGAAAGGTCCTCAGGGCCGTGGGCCAGGGCCGGGTCGTTCCTCTCCCACCCACACAGCTGCTTACCCCGCCAGAGCCTCCACCAAGTACATTCTCCTCCACCTGTCATCTGATTTTGGTCCTCAAAGACAGCAAAGCACTGCATTCCAGCCCACTGTCCCCTCTCTCGGGCTCAGAGCCTCTACCCCCACGAAGTGCCTGCTTTGTGCTGGATGGGGGTGCTGTGCACAGTTCTTTGTCCCTCTCTTGCATCCGTGTTGCCCACTCTTACTGGAAATGCCCAGGCCCTTCCAAGTCCTCACTCGGAGAACTGTGGCAGCCTCTAGCCTCACCTCCAACCTCGGGAACCTGGTGGGAGACCCCTGACTGCACACAGCACCCTCCATCCTCCTCCCCAGCCTTGGTCCTGCCCACGACTGCCATTCAGTAAAATTCTATACATTGTCAACAGGCACTCTTCATTTCTGAAGTTGACAAGCCAAGAAATCCTCATTTTTTTGGTCATAAAATAAAACACAGGTTGAACTAAAAACTGACTGTCCAAATTACCAGAGAAGAACAAGGAAAATACAGACCTGGAGAAAAAGTAGGAAGCTCCTGTAACTATTAAGAAACAGAAAATGGAAAATAAGATGTTAGATGAGCTCCAAGCATACTTCTTAAAGCCAGAAAGGCGGGTGAGCAGCACCAGGGCGCCGCATGGGCCAGGCCCTGCTACCGCCCCCACGGAGGCCTGGAGAGTCCTCAGAACGGGACGTGGGTGCTCCCACACCACCCCATCCTGCAGATCAGAGTTGCACGGGACGGGAAACGGCCGCCCAGGGTCACCAGGCCCTCAGGGCAGGCCCTGGGATTTGGTAAACAACATTAATATGTCCCTAAAATCCACAAGAAAACCAGATGCTAAACCAGGTCAAAGAGCTAAGTGACTCAGGGGAACATCCAAAAGGTGGGTGGTGGGACATGACACAGACAGAAGACTAGACAATGAGAAACCACAGTGTTGTCCCCGACAAAGCTGCCGCTGTCCACCTGTGAAGTAACGAATGGCTCCTCCATCCCGTTAGAACGGCTACCGTCGAAAACAAAATAACACATTTTGCCAAGGCTGTGGAGATATTTTTTCTTCCCCGGCTCGGCTCTCCAAGGCTGGGTTCCCCACGGCGTGCCGGGGAGCCTGCAGCGTGGCAGAGGTGGCCTCATGCGGCCCCTGAGAACCAGAGCCTTGCGCACTGCTGGTGGGAATGCACAAGCCACGGCCACTAGGGACATGCTGTGGCAGCTCCTCAAAACATTAAACACAGAACCCCCTGATGATCTGGGTATATGTCCTGGGTATGTGCCCAGAGGCACTGGAAGCAGGGTCTCACAGATATCTGAACACCCATGTTCACAGCAGCCTGATTCACAGCAGCCAGAAGTGGAAGCGACCCATGCGTCCACGGAGAATGGATAAACACAATGTGGTCTATCCATAACAATGGAATATTATTTGGCCTTCGAAAGGAAGGAAATTCCAATTCACACTACAACACGGAAGAAACTTAAGGACATCAGGCTAAGTGAAATGAGCCAGTCACAAATGCTGTATGATTCCACTTATACAGGCTCCTAGAGTAGTCAAAAGTAGAATCGTGGGTCCCAGCGGCTGGGAGAGGTGGTAAATCAGCAGGGGGTTAGTGTTTAACTGGGACAGAGTTTCAGTTTTGCAAAATGAAAAAAAACTTCTAGAGATGGATAGTGGCGATGGTTGTCCAGCAATGTGAGTGTGCTTAGTGGCATAGCACTGTACACTTAAAAATAGGTAAGATGGTACATTTTATGTGGTGTATACTTTACCGCAATTAAAATTAAAAAAGCAATGACTGGGACAGAGGTTATGCTATAAGAAGTCACCATGCAGCTGTGACTGGCGGGGTGACATATGGAATTCTCTATCCTCTGCCCTGCAGGAACACACAGCAACACATGCCCAGGGAAAGCAGGCAGGGTCACAAACGCAGCGCAGGGTTTTCACACAATGCGTATGGATGGGGAAGACGAAAATAAGGATACGGAGGCCCTAAGTATTAAATTTAATATGATGACTAGGATGGATACATAAAAACGCCACACTCCTCCCATGGGCTTATGGGCCATTTACAACACGAAAAATTTGCAAGACCAAGAAAGAAGCCGCAATGCACACTAAGTCATGGTTGTGGTTCCTGCTCTGCCCCTGACCACAGTGCAATAAAACTAGCAATGAGTATCGGCAGAGAAACCAAAGAGCCGGAGCCCCCGAGATTTGTAAAAACTTGCTTCCAACAGTTCACGTTCTGAAGAGGAAACAGAAACCACAAATGCAGAGAATCCAGAAAATATCAACAATGGGCACAAGGCAGAGGAAAACTCAGGGGATCCAGCCAAGCTGCCAAGCAGAGAACCGATGACGTTTCATTCCCATGCCAGAAAGAACAAAAACAAATGCATCAGGCATTCAAGAAAAAGTGCAGAGTAAGTAAACTCAAGAACTGTTTTTTTTTTGGGGGGGCGGGGTGGGGGGAATCAGTGAGGAAGAGACTAATCACAGATTAACCACTGTCCATTCTGATCAAGAAATAACATGAAAATAAGAATTCACAAAATTGCACTAAAAAGGACAAATGTTCACAGATGTAGAGGGAATTAGAAAAATAATTGTCCACATAATGATATGTGGATAAAATGAACAACTTCAGAGAAAAATGTAAAACAACATCATTGCTACAAGACACAGAAAACCCCAGCCAGGCGCAGTGGCTCACGCCTGTAATCCCAGCACTTTGGGAGGCTGAGGTGGGTGGATCACCTAAGGCCAGGAGTTCGAGAGCAGCCTGGCCAACATGGTGAAACCCTCTCTCTACTAAAAATACAAAAATTAGCTGGGCGTGGTGGCAGGTGCCTGTAATCCCAGCTACCTGAGAGACTGAGGCAGGAGAATCGCTTGAACTTGGGAGGTGAAGGTTGCAGTGAGCCGACATGGCTCCACTGCACTCCAGCCTGGGCGACAGAGCAAGACTCCATCCAAAAAAAAAAAAAGACAGAAAATCCAAGGGGACCAATAATACCAGAAAGATACTGAAAACGTTGCCAATTATCTGCACCATGAAAAGGAGCCTGGCCCCGGTGGTTTTGCAGGTGAAAATGAAGACCCTCTAGATCTTCAAGGAACTGCTTATTTCCATCATCCTGACTGTCCTAGCACACAGGGAAAGAATAAAGGTCGACAACCTGTATCTTGGGAAGAAAACCCAATGCTGGTACTAAAACTCCCAAGGGAAAGTACAGAGCAAGCTCACTCAGGAAGAACGAAGCCACACTCAGAACAAACAGTGGCCAACAGACACCTGTGAGCCAAAAGGCTGCACAGGAATGAGGGAACACTCCATTCATCCCCGAAACACGGTAGGTTCGCAGCCTCTGACCACTTCTCCTGTGTCATAGCCTCGCCAGTGCCAGTGGCCTGCCAGCGCCCAGGCAATGTCCAGCTGGGCAGGTTGCTGTGTCACATCGAACGGTTCTTCCTTCACATGACAAAAGCTACTTTACACACGGGAAGAAGATGCATTCTCCATCCCCCTCCCACCCCCGCCCCCACCCCCACAAAAATACAATAAAAAAGCATCTGGCCCCAAAGGAGAAAGACAGAAGGTTTAAGGTGTTAACTCTTGACCACATGGCTCTGAACTGTGGGGATCACCTACATGAAGCTTTTCTTCTGCCTCTGCCGCCACTGAGACAGCAAGACCAACCCCTCCTCTTGCTCCTCCTTCTTGGCCTCCTCAACATGAAGACCTTATGATGATCCACTTACACTTAATGAAAAGTATATATATTTTCTGTGGGCTTTTTTGAGATGAGATCTCACTCTATTGCCCACGCTGGATTGCAGTGGTGTGATCTTGGTTCATTGCAACCTCCACCCCCTGGGCTCAAGCGATCCTCCCGCCTTGGCCTCCCAAAATGCAAGGATTACAGGCGTGAGCTACCATGCTGGGTCTAATTTTCTTAATAACACTTTCTTTTCTCTAGCTTACTTTATTCTAAGAATACAGTATAGGCCGGGCACAGGGGCTCACGCCTGTAATCCCAGCACTTCGGGAAGCCAAGACGGGTGGATCACTTGAGGTTGGGAGTTTGAGACCAGCCTGGCCAAGATAGTGAAACCCCGTCTCTACCAAAAATACAAAAATTTGCCAGGCATGGTAGCAGGCACCTATAATCTGAGCTACTGGGGAGGCTGAGGCAGGAGAAACACTTGAACCTGGGAGTTGGAGGTTGTGGTGAGCCAAGATCGCACCACTGTACTACAGCCTGGGCAAAAGAGGGAGACTCAGTCTCATAAAAAGAAAAAAAAAAGAATACAGTATACATACATGTAACATACAAAATATGGGTTAATGGACTGATACTGTTACCAGTAAGGCCTCCGCTCCATAGTAGGCTATTGGTTGCTAAGCTTTGGGGGAGTCAAGGGTTACACTCGAATTTCTGACCATGTGGGAGGTCAGCGCCCCACCCCTGCGTTGTTCAAGGGTCCCTTGTATTGCCATCGCCAGCAGCAAAGGAAGGCAGCTGCTGTCACTCCCCTACTCAGCAGTGAGTCACTCTCCAACACAGTACGACTGGAGAACAAAACAGGGAAAATTGTTAAGAGGTGGTAGGACCACCCTAGGTTACGGGTGACCTTATGACTGGCCTGAAGAACCAAGCAGGAAGCAAAAAAACTAAAATAAAAAACAGGCACAGGGTGACAACAGTCACAAAACAAACACACAGAAGACGAGCTTCCTCCTAGCCCAGCGACCAGCTAGAAAATAAAATGGGGGAAAATATCCCACTCACGGTAGCGGCCACAAAGCTCCAGATTCCTAGACATCGAATGAGTCATCTGCAGGAGAAACGAAATCTCTGTGGAAGGGCCTGGATGCAGATGTGGGGGTGGAGGAAGAGACCGCTGTTTCTTGAGCCGGTGGTCTTGATTTAATCCTCCCTGACCAGTTAATACATTCAGTGCAATTACCATGAAAATCCCCCAAATATTTAGCCACTGATGAAAATTGCTAGGAAATTAAGGTAAATTCCAGATGCATCAAAGGTTTGTGTATTTACAACCATAAGGCACTGGAGGAAACCTACACAGGCATGCTCTCCGGTTTCACCTCCTCGCTGCCTCCTAAGGGCAGCTTTCGCTGCTGCCTCTCCTGCAAAGGACCCTGCCATCTGCCTCCCCCCACCACCAATCATGTCAAGGTGCCCAGTGGTGCCCGGGGCCCGTTTCCTTCTCTGTCCTCCCTGGCCGTCCTCTCTAGCCTCTCACAAGGAGCCTGGGCCTGTTTCCACCCACTCTCACTGGCCACCCCTCCAAGCAAGGATTTGACATCGTCCAGGCCCTGCTGCCGCCAGAAACACCTCTCTTGGCCATACCTCTTTCTGAATCCTAGATTTGCACAGACTCCTGCCTACGTACCATCACCCCTCAGAATCCAAGGGGAACGCTGAACCCCATGTGGCTGCCGAGGACGGGGCTGCCAGGTGCAGCAAATGACAAGATGCCTTGCGAAATCTGCATCGCAGAGAAATGCTGGTTTTTGATGTATGTCCCCGATACTGTATGAGACAGGCTTATACTCCTTGTTTATCTGAAATTCCAGTTTGCCTGGGGCTCCCATGTTTCCTGGCAGCGGCCTGGGGTGTCATCTCCCCTCCCCTGCACTCCCCTCCCCTCCTCTCTTCTCCCCTGCCCTCCCCTCCTCTCCTCTTTTCTCCCCTGCTCTCCCCTGCTCTCCCCTCCCCTCCCCTCCTCTCTTCTCCCCTGCCCTGCCCTCCTCTCCTCTTTTCTCCCCTGCTCTCCCCTCCCCTCCTCTCTTCTCCCCTGCCCTGCCCTCCCTGCTCCCCCAGGAGCTCTGCCCGGTGCTGTTCTTCATTCCTCAGCGCTGCCTCACTTCCTGCATCCAGGCCCAGGGACTGGAGTCCATCACTTTCACCTCCAGGACTCCCTGGAACCCTCCCACTCCTATCCTTGCCTGGCCTCCTGCCCATGCTGGGGGCCACAGCTGAGGGCTCCTTTAAACCACACCTTCTATCCTGTCACCCCCCTTTAATGTCCTTCAAGGTTTTCCCACTGCCCTAGGAATGAGATCTGAATCCTTAGAGAATGGGTCTTTCCTCCAGCACCAGCTTCGGCTCAAAGCCCTCTTCCCCACCATGCTTCAGTCAAAAAGTCTTCCGGGAACTTCCAAAAAGCAGGGCCTTTGCACAACCGTCCTTGCCCTCTGCCCTCTGCCCTCTGGACTGTGCTGCCGCTGCTCCTCAGGGCTCTGCTCCGTGGTTGCATCACGTGGTTGTATTTCCTGTTGCATTTAAGTGGCACCACATGTCTACATGGTTGACATGCAGCAGGGCTGCCCCACCTTGGCACGGTGGACATTTGGTGTGGGATCATCCTCTGGGAGGGCTGCCCTGGGTTGTGTAGGACACCCTACCGTAGCAGGCTGCTCTGCACCCCTGGCCTCTGCCCCCTCCGAGTCCTGACCCTGTGTGTCCCGTGTGTGTGAGAGTCCTGACCGTGTGTGTCCCGTGTGTGAGGTGGCAGATGGGTGTTCCCAGGAGAAACGGTGCAGCACTTTCCCGGCATTCCCTCATCCATCCATCT
The DNA here is from genome assembly GCF_028878055.3 of Symphalangus syndactylus. Taxonomy (NCBI): domain Eukaryota; kingdom Metazoa; phylum Chordata; class Mammalia; order Primates; family Hylobatidae; genus Symphalangus; species Symphalangus syndactylus. The sequence continues at coordinate 142,416,503 of NC_072430.2, read as the reverse complement.
CCCCCGCTTCCCTCTCACAACTGTCTCCTCCAGAGGCAAGAAAATCCCAGCAGAGAGCGCCAACCCGGGTGTCAGTCACCAAGTGTCCGCTGAAGAGGCAGTGCTTTCTAGGCCTCGTCCCCTCCCGGCCTGGGGCCAGGGTACCCAGCAGTGGCAGGCCTCATGATGCAAACACTTGCATGGTTGGGCAAATCACTGACTTTTCTCCTCCCAGGTGGTGTCAGACTCAAGACAGTCCTTCCTGAGACTCGTGTGGGGGTACGTGGTGGTCCGGGAGAACAGGGGGCAGGGCTTCCTGGGCCAGCTATACCCCACCCCCTGGAGTGAGCTGGCTCAGGCCACGGGCCAGGTCACTATGCCTCCCCTCCTGCCCCCGGGGTTTCCCAGAACTCTCAGCTAATTTAGGAGCTGCTCCCCGGAGCCAAGGCGTGGGGGCCTGAACATGGCATGTGTGGGGGTGACACTAACGTACCCTGAGGGTCTGCTGGGGGCACAGAGGAAGACCCCCTGTCCCTGGGGTGGTGGGTGGGGTGGGGGTTCTGGGAGGCTGGGCAGTTGTCCCTGTGAGGGGTGGAGGTGGTGCTAACCCTGGCGGAGGACAGAGTGGACGGCCGGGGCCTAGGGTTTTGGGATTCTGGTTCTTGGTCCCAGAGAATCCACCATGTGACTGCACATGGGAGGGAGTGAAGCACTCTCGGAGCACGGTGAGGAGTCACTGAGAGAGCTGAGAACGCAGAGTTCTGCACTCCTGCCACATCTGGCTAGTGTGTCCCCCTGGACCCTGCTCCAACAAAGCCACCCACAACCCGTGATTTAAAAGATGGTTAAAGTGATGCCTTTTGGATGCCCCAGAAATTACTGAAATAAACCATCTTAGGAAAAAAAATATTTTTCCTGAACACAATAACATCATTTGGTGAAGTGAGTACGATTTTGTTTGGGCTGGGAGCCCTCCTACGGTGGCCGTGTTGATGCACCCTCCTCACCAAGGAGAAACAGGTCCTGCAGGAACATCACCCAGCTGGGGGCCCTCCTGTTCTGGAGCAGAGAGGGCTGCGGACAAGGACATCCCTCCAGGGCTTCATGTGTCTGCTGTGGCATATGTCAGAGGTAAGCAGGGGGTATGGCAGGCTGGGAACTGAACAGTGCCCTGGCAGCACCGTCTCTGCCTCTTCATTTGCCACCAAGAAACTGATGGGCTGGGGCAGTGGGCACATGGTCCAGCAACTGCTGGAGCCACCAGGGCCACTGTAGCCCGGGCTCCCCTGTCCCCTTCCCAGCTCCCACTGTCTTCCTGGCTGCAGCACCTCCTACTTCAGGAGGCCTCCCTGGGTCCCCAGTGGAGGAGGAGGCTCTTGGGCAGGATTCTCACACAGTCCCCCAGGTATGCCATTCTGGGAGCCCCCGAGCCTGCTGTCTACCAGACACCGTCCCTGCAAGGGACAGACACCCATCTCAAATGTTATGGGTCACATGATGGAAATGTGTACCCCATGAGCTCGATCTAGGGGGCTCAAAAGGCATCAGGAGTGCTCTATGTCACGGACAGGTGCTCCCCCATGGCTCACAGGGTAGACTGTGGCAGCCCCACTCAGATCCAGCATGGAGGAAAGACGCAGTTTTTCCCCGTGGTTCCAGCAGAACACTGACTGTCCAGCCTGAGGCCAGTCTCCTCCCTGGGACCATCTGGATGGCCAGGCCTGGCTCAGGGCCCACTAAGGACCAGCCCACCATACCACAAAGACCATCAGGAAAGAGGGGTTCTAGGCCTGAGTTGGGGGTGGGGGCACTGGCACTGGCAGGCAAGCCCGAGGGGCTTCACTCTCTGGGCTCAGCATTTCCACTGGAATTCACACTACACATGGCACCTGCATCACACAGTCAGCCAGACGCCAGTTGTAACTGATTAGAAGCTATGAAATGGGCGTATTCTGGGGAAAAAATTCAGGACAGACTTTTCCAACTAGCCTTAAGTAAAGATTATACCTAAAACATTTCCTGGAGCTGAATCTACCATCTGCACTGTGGATATAAATGTTTCTCAACAGCCCTGGCCTGGGACTGGTAATAAGCACACTGACAGGCATGCGCCTATGGAAGGAAGACAAAAATCCAGAAATTTCTTCCTGCAGCTAAACACACAGAGAGGGTAAACAAACACACTGAGTTGATTAGCAAATAAGAATCCTTCAGATTTGGACTTTGGCATGAGAACTGTGTCCAGATTTAAAACCGCATGGCAATCTGAAGCAGTCACATAGCATTTCCTGTGATGTCCCCGTCATTCCAATTCTCCTTGTATTTATATAGAGTCATATATTTCAATTAATGTTGCAGCCATTAAAAAAACCCCTAACTCCCACATGACAGCCAAGGAAGGCATGCGTTTCCTAGGACAGATGACTGAGTTCATGTGTGACAGCACCAGCCAGCATTCCCTCAGTGAAGATGGACTCGAAAAATCAGGGGCTTCTAACGCATCCTCCTTTCCTGATTAACGAACAACTTTTTGGTGTCTATACACAAACCTTTAAGAATGCATGTAGAGTCTCCAGTAAACAGAAGAGTACACAGGATGCTCAGAGGGAAAACAACTATATATGGATCCTAAGTTTTTTTGTTTTTTTTTTTGAGATGGAGTTTCACTCTTATCGCCCAGGCTGGAGTGCAGTGGCATGATCTCAGCTCACTGCAACCTCTGCCTTCCGAGTTCAAGTGATTCTCCTGCCTCAGCCTCCCAAGTAGCTGGGATTATAGGTGCCTGCCACCATGCCTGGCTAATTTTTTTGTATTTTTAGTAGAGACGGGGTTTCACCATGTTGGCTAGGCTGGTCTCGAATTCCTCACCTCAGGTGATTCACCCACCTCGGCCTCCCAAAGTGCTGGGATTACAGGTGTGAGTCACCGTGCCTGGCCGGATTGTGAGATTTTTAATAACTACGTAAGACAAATGGCTTGATTGTAAAATTGTCACAGATAAGTTCTTAAACCTGTAAACTAGAGTACTTAAAAAAAATTCCACATTGCCATTCTGGGTAGCAAAATCTTCATCACCAAGGAGATCTGGCTAGTGCTACAGCTTGGGAAGGAAACAACAGCCTGTGCTCAGTAATTCTACTAATTACAGCTGGGCTCAATGACATTAATTTACTGATAACCTCATAAAGTTTTGTTTGTTCTTCCAAGCTATAACATTAGCCAGGCCACTCAAAATAATGTTAAAATTACAGGACTTTGGACTTTCGGCAGAACATGAATAGTTTTCTTGGTAAACAAGGAAGGTCTTTATATGTGATGGTGACATAGTGTTTTATTCACACAAGCGTTAGAGGGTGCAGCCTCTGGACACTAGTAAAGAACATTTATTTATTTGGTTATTTATGTAAAAAATATTCCACAACCCAGCTCTCTGCCTTGCTAACAAAGAAATGTTTGTTTCTTAGGAAACGAAAACAGTGAAGGCCATGTCAAGCCAAGTGGAGAGAATAAAATTACTCTGAGATTCTGCTTTCCACGTAACTTCAGCCAAAACTCTAAAGTGGCAAGATCCGCTTTCAGATTATACTATATCGGCCTCTGAGGATTCTATGCAGATCTCTCACCCCTTGGAGAGGTTTACAAACAGGAACCAGAAATCCATGGCCCCCAAGAAACCCTGGCCCCTCTCCTCGCTGGGCCACGAACTGCTCCCCCAGCTACAACAACAGCGCCGGTGGTCACTGCTTGCCCAGTGCCAGCGCCAAAGAGGTCTTGTGCGGCAGGTGCCTCTGACCAACATCACTGTTTCTGGGGAAAGGCCACATATACCAGAAACAACTGCTCCGGCCTTCCCAGGGGCACTGGGTTCTCCCACGCCAGTAACCTATTCAGTTTCCGTTAAAAGGTAGCTAACTACACGGAATAATGCAATAACCAAAGCGGTTTAGAAGGGGCTTGAGTTAGCATTTTAGGAACACATTACAGACAAGGGAAGTGAACAGGACTATTTCTTGCCGAATGTGTGGCCAGTTCCTGTGGCCATGGGGCTGCTGATAATCTCCACTTCTCCCTCCAAGTGGAAAGCCAAACATGTTCCACCATTTCACCAAGGGACCCGTCCTTCTTTAAATTTCTATTAGCCAAAAGTGCCAAGTTAACAAGCAAACCAAAAAGAAAAAAGAAAAAAAGCTATGGAAATGTCCCGAAAAGGGCTGGCCTCATTTCTGCAAAAGACGTGATTTGCAAACAAGCAACCGCTGCATGAGACAGATTGTCAGTGTTGACTAATTTCCATACAAATCGTCTGTGGTTCTGATTCCCGAACACTGCGTCTTCCGCAAGGTGCCTGTCTGCAGGTTTTGCAACGCTGGACGGCCTAGGGAAGGGAGCCTGCGCTGGCAGTCACCGCGGCGCACAGCCTGAGAAACGAGGTGCGGGGCTGGGGAACCCCGCGTACTGTTTTTCCTTCTGAAAACAAGTTCTCCAGTGTGCAGGGCTGACTCGCCCCACGCTTTCCAGAATGCCCGCTCTCCGACGTCCCCAAAGCCGTCGCTTCCCCGGCGAGAAGCGCAACACCGGTCCGCGCCCTCCGCCTCCCCTGTGCCCTGGGGCCTCCCGCCTGGAACCCGGGCGGCCCGCGTTCAAGGGTAGCGGATCGGTGCGCCCGCGGCGCCTGCCCCCACCCGCTCCCCTCCTCTCCTCTAGAGGACACCGGCTGGCCGGGGGAAGGGAGCGCGGCCGGGACCCCTGGCCCTACTCACCCAGGAGCAGCCAGAGGCCGCGCCGCGGGAGGCGGCACAGGGCCCGGGCCATGGTGCACAGCGGCGCCGAGTCAAGTCCGCTCGCCACGCGCCCCGCTGAGGACTGAGCCCGCCGCGGCGCGGGCCCGTTGGAGACGCGCCGGGGGCGGGAGCGGGCGCGGGAGCGATGGGAGGCGGCGGCCGCTCAGCCCGGCCCACTGCGGCTCCCCGGGTGGGTGCCAGGGCCGGGGGCGCCCAGGGCCGGTAAAACCTTGCAGGGGGGCCGCGCGGGCGTCTCCAGGCCCCTCCTGGGGGGGGGCGGCACATTTGGGCTCCCAGGAAGGCCTCCTGAAATGTTCTCCGAGCAAATAAACACTTTTTAAACTAGGGAGGGTCTCCTAGACGACTCAGCGTGAGCGGCACCTTGGTCTCCACCTGGGGATCTTCCCCTCCTCCTCCTCCGAGGTTCTGGGCGTTCCTGCCTGGTTTTGCCTTGCAAAAGGCTAAGATCTCCCAGCCTTATCTACCTCTCCGCCCAGGTGCAGGCGCTGGGGAGCGTGGGGGGCAAAATTCGCCGCCGCGCCTGGCGAGACCCGTAGTAACCCAAAATGGCGCACACTTACCAGGCCCTGGAATGCTGCTCCAGATCTGCAGGATGAGTGGGTGGGCAGAGGCGGGGACAGCACGGCAGGTGAACAGAAGCCGTGGGGCTGGAGGGAACAGGGCTCTTTGGGTGGATTGAGATGGCCTGGGAGTCTTGCTGTTGATGGGTAGGTAGCGAGAGCCTAGCAGGAGGCTGTGAGGGCCTGGCCACAGAGTCCTGAGATGAGGTTTGCTTTGGGGGCACTCTGGCAGCTGCATGGAGAACTGATGGGGGATCTTGGGTACATTCGTTTATGTAAAGTGGTGAGAGGAGGGCGCTCTGGAGATGGGCCGGGGAAGCCTGCGGAGGAGCAGGTTCTGGGAGGCACAGGCCTGGCCTCTCAGGGCATTACTGGTGGCTGGATTTCTCTTGCAGTGGTTCCTTCTTGTATTATCCTGTTCCGAGAACTCTTAGCAACAGTAAATTTATACTTGTGCTAAGAATGCACCATTGCCCTTGGAGGGGGAAGAATCACCACCCTGGTGCTGCGGCCACAGCTGTCTCTTTTGTGGTGGAAGCTGCAAGCACACAGCATTGCTGAGTGACCGATGTTTCCTCCTAGGAAAGGGAACAGTCTGTGGCTGAGAGGCTGCTGCCACCTGCAGTAAGCTCAGAGAAGGGGAGACAGCTGACAGCGAGGTCATCCACTGGTTCTTCTAACATAGGCTGGAGGGCACTCAGGGCCAGCATGCCTACCACCCGTGCAGGGGCCCCAAGTGTTCTGAGAGTGAGGCGTGAGATGGTGGGGGAGGGCACACATTCTCTTGACTTGATTAGCCCTTCTTCTTGAACCCTAGCAGATATACCCCACTGGGTGGCCTGGCATCCCTACTTTCTTCATTTAACAGACATCTGTGTCCCTATGTGCAAGACACTGTTAGATCAACAAGCCCTGCCCTTCAATTGGTGAATCTAGGGGGTGACCTCTAAAACTCTCAATAACATGAGCACCACAACACAGGAGCCATATGGAACAAAGGACACTTGCCTCAGCTGCAGTGCAAATAAGGAGACAAAGGACTTTGGACAAAATGCAGCCCAGGCAGTCCTGAGGGCTGGGTGGAGAGAAGGGCACAAGGGAAATGCAGGCCCGAGCACAGGCCTGGCAGCCAGAGGCTGTGCCATGTGAGAGCAGCACAGCTAGTGGGGAAGGGTGGCTGCCAGCACAGCCCTGGGACAGGGCCACCGTACATCCTGCACTAGGCGATGGCCAATCACAGTGGGGGAGAAGAACCTGCATCTTTCTGCAGCCATCACTCGCCCTCCATATCCAGGGACTCTCTGGCTTGAGCCACCCTTTCTACTTGTAGCTTGTGGACTTTGGCGGCATGGTTTTGGTTGGCAACTGGGACTCCTCTTTCATCAGTCTCAGCAGGAGCCTTTCTTCCCACCGTTTTCTCTTTGAAGCTTGACTGCAAGGAGGCAAGGCCAGAGCCCCCTGTCACTGCTGTTTTCTCAACATCCCCTAAAGGATACATTTTCCTAAGAAGACAAAGCCTATTTCTCAAGTTCACATACTTTAGAAATTCGCAGTTCTCTGGAGAATGCTGAAGTAAGGCACACACCTAGAGGCGTGTTCTCTCCTAATGATTTTCCTGTCTGTACCTTGGGTCTAAGTAAGAGATTCCTTAGCAACTACTATGGGCTTCCCTTCTTCAAAAGTTGTAGTCCAATGTATTTGTATTTCTAATTGGTCATAGGCAGCATGGAAAACCATTCCTCTCCCAGGGTACCTCAATCTAGAGGGACATTAGGTTAAACAATGGAAGAGATTAGAAAATGGCCAAGTGCTTTACTGCATACACAGTAGGGCTAAAGATACAATCAAAGCCTGGTCAACACTGCTAAAAATTCACTATTAACATAAGATTCCTGCTTCCAGCCGAGATGAAGTTACAGGGACTGGACTCACCTTCCCATCTTAAACTAAAAAACTGGACAAAATGTATGAAACAACAGTTGTCACAGTGGACCATAAGAAGTGCAGGGACCCCTGAGAGCAGGGAAACAAATAAGGTGAGTGCTACAACTGCTCACTGCCTGGAGTTGGCAGACCACAGATGGAGAAAAGAAACCCAAAGAGAGTCTGGGGAAGCCAGGCAGTTAATGCTGGCAGGGCATAGTACCGGAGAGGAAAGAGCTGCGCAAAGAATGCGCTTGAGAGATCACAGAGGGTCTCACTTGAGTCTCAGCCCACACATCTAAGGACACTACCCAAGGGAAAAGAGCCTAAGAGCCCACACCCGGCTGGGAATAGTTCCAGTTCCCACCAACCATAGTGGAAAAATCTTGAAATACAAAGAACATCAGAGCATAATTAGAAGGGCAAGGCCCTCTCTGTAGTCAGTAAAAATGACAAAGGCTATTCTGGTGCTGCATAACAAAACTTAAAAGCAAGAACTAACAGGATCAAATGATTTCCAAGTAGCTATTACATCCCAGAACTTAAAAACAATAAAAGAACAAAGCATCAGAGAGCCATGAGGCAACTCCGGGTGGCAACTCCAAGGTGTAACTGGAGCCCTGGAGGAAGGTGGGTGGGAAATATGTGAAAAACCACTATGTGGAACATTTCCTATTAACCCATGAGCCGAGAACATCCCCAAACTCCAAGCACAAAAATCATTTAGAAAAATATGTGAAAGCACATCACGATCAAATTGCCTAAAGCCAGTAATAAAGAGAAAACCTTAAAAGCAGCCAGAGAGAGAAGGTATTATGTATAGCAGGGGTCCCCTAACCCCACAGGAGTACCAGATCATGGCCTGTTAGGAACCTGGCCTCACAGCAGGAGGTGAGCAGCGGGTGAGCTAGTGAAGCTGAGGTCTGCATCCTGTTAGCTCAGCAGCAGCATGAGATTTCAGAGGAGTGTGAACCTATCGTGAACTGCTCATGCAAGGGATCTAGGTTGCGCTCCTTATGGGAATGATCTGAGGTGGAACCGTTTCATCCCTAAACCATCCCCCTCTCACCCCATGGAAAAATTGTCTTCCACAAAACCAGTGTCCGGTGCCAAAAAGGCGAAGGACTGCTGATGTACAGAACACAGGTTAAGGGTGACAGAAGAATTCTTATGGTATATAATGCAACCAGAAAACAATGGAACGTTTTTAAGTACTGGAAGGAAAAAAGCATCAAATATTCTACAGATAGTTTTTCAATAACTTGCTGATATGAAGGGGAAGACTCCACTGGTGTCCTCACTATCAGGCCTGCAATTTAAAGGCTGAACTTCAATCATTATCAATAATGAATCAGTGGTTCTGAAGATAACATGCTTATAAGCAATAACAACTTAGTTCTGTGAGTTGTTTAAATCGTGCAATTGCTAGATAAACACTAACAAAAACAGCAGTATCTCAGGGAACTCAAGTTCATCAACTATCAATTTTTCAAGTCCTGCAGGAAGTCCCACTGTTAAAACCAAAACACTTGCAAGTAGCTGAGAACAGCAGTTGCCTATCTCCCTATTCCCCGAAGAAACGAAACAAACAAAAAACAAGAAGTGAAAAATAAATTCTATATAAAACTGTCCTCAGCATTACTTGGAGAATTTTCCAACTGCAAAGGAACTGAGTAACAGGGAAAAAATCCCACCAAATCCCAGTACACAACTCACACTCCTATACTACCCTCAGCCAGCCACATGCTTAGTGTGAGCAAAGGCAGACTGAGAAAAATCGTGGAGCCAAGAGGCGGGCTGATGAACAGGCCTACGGGTGATATGAAACAACCTCCAGAAAGATGAACTCTTAACGCTCTAGACAGGAAAATTTTAAAATACCCCAATACCATAGAGACAAACAAGAGACAAGTCCATCTAGATCTACTGCAGAAAACCGGGACATGAAATGTCAGACATACAAACTGAAGGAAGCCCCAACCTCTAGGAAACTACGTTACAAATGTGTAACATAGCCACCCTGGGTGGACCAGGAATAAAAGACATAACCTAAGCACATTTAGACAAAAGAGCAAAAGACAAAAGAACTGTACACAAATGGCGTATTCCATGTACACAAATGACGTAAATCTGTTTCTCACGGGGCCATGGTTTAGCAATGCTGTAATGGCTTTATGTGTATAGTAGGATTGAGCAAATAAATACATAAATAAATTGTGAATAACGTGAGCCAGTTTTCTCACTATTGGTATAAGGTAGAAATAAGGGACAGAAATTCAAAGTATCAGTATGAACACACACATATATATGGCGCTGATGACTAGCTGTAAATACAGGGACAAAATACAGGCGTGTCTGTTTGCTTGGATTAATACACACGCACATATGTCCCAGCTATATCTACTGAGAGAGCCTAAGACCAACTCCAACAGCAACAAGGAAACCTCCTGACCAGGTCTTCGTTTCTAAATACTATTCTCCAATAAAAGGAAACAGCTTGTTGAAGTGGTGGAGTCCAGTGCTGGGGCAGGGAATGTAAAAGATGAGCCAAAAATATCCTGCGATGCCAGAAAATAAGTACTTAAAAAAGAATGGCTTTTTCAAAAGGACACAGACCCCAACCTGAAGAAGCTCCTAATGGCTAATGCTGGAATAATGTGAGCAATGAAGTAAGAAAAGAACAGTATTGTAATGCACAGAACAAAATAAACATCGAGTGCATACTGATATAAAACACTGAATAAACAGGGGAGAAGGTGTGGCTCCTCCTTACAGAAAAATTCCAAGTAATAAACATAGAAGGGATGAGAGACACACAAAATCATCATTAAGCAAACACCACAAGAATAACTGTTTCAGCCAAGATTTGATGAATACTAGCACCAGTGACCAAATGTTTCAGGAGCAGCATATTTGTATACTCTCAAAGAGCCCCTTCAATTACAAAGGAAAACCATTAACCTCATAGTGCAGGAACCCAGCAGAAGCCACCTTAACCAAGTGATCAAGGGTAACATCATCTGTAAAAGATATTATCCCCAGGTATGATGTGCTAAGAAAGAGACGTTATTTCTGTGGTACTCACAAAAACGTATAGCTCCATCTAATCATGAGAAAACATCAGATAAATCCAAATTAAGAGGCAATCTACAAAATAACCAATTAATACTCATCAAATGGCAAGATAAAACAATTCACTACCATGACAATAGTCATGAAACTCAAGAAAATACTGAGGAACTGTCACAGATGAAGGATGGAGGATAGAGAAAACACAGTAACTAAATGCAATGTGGGCTACTGGATTGGATCCTAAAACAGAAAAAGAACATTAGGAAGAAAATCGGTAAAAATGAGTAAGATTTGTGGTTAATAGCATTGCACCAGTGTTAATTTCCTAGTTTTGATAATTTTACTATGGTTACAGGAGTTGTTAACATTAGGGGAAGCGGAATGAATGGCAGACATTAACTTCCTATGGTATTTTTTGCAACTTTTCTGTAAGTCTAAAACTATTTTAGACTTATATAAGACTTCTATAGACTATATTTTAGACTAAATAAAAAGATCGTATATACCTAATATATTAGCAATAAAACTATTCCTAAATTAAAAGGTCAAATAAGCAGTCATATACCCAACTCTTAACATTGCCTGTGTTCCTACTTCCCAGTAATTCTTAGTGAACACTGGAACCATTCCTAATTACTCAGGGTAATGTGTGTGTCTGAGAGAGGCATAAACGAATCCTTCACATCTGAAGCATCTGACAGTGTTGGAAGCATTTAGAAAGCCAAAGCTAGTGACCTTACTGTGAATGTAGGTATACGTATATATCGGCATATGTTTATGTATACAAACATAATTAAAGTCTGTATAACAAAGCCTTTGTATTATAAAATGAGGGAAAAATGCCTCCTGCTTATTCTGCTTCTCACCGGAGAATCAGGTTTCCTGTTCTCTGGCCACCCTTCACTTCATGGGTGTTTGTGGAGCCCAGGCCTAATCAGAGTCCTCCCTGGGGTTTTGCTGGAGTTACATGATTTTTTTCTAGAATTAGTAACTCAGAGAATTATATAAATTAGATAAACCTGTTAGTGACCATCTTTGCCCTCATGTGTGCAGAGCCCGATGCCAACCCAGAAGAAAGCATATACAGCTTCACCTGAATTCGTTTCTGGAGTATTCAACTATGTAAGTTCATTTCCATTTTCTTGTACTTTTGCTAGTTTATGTTTCTATCATTTGCAATCAAGTGTCCCCTGACTAGCAAGCCAACCTATGGCCTGCCTTATTCTAATAAATACTGAAGCAGGTTACAGACATTAATAGAAGAGGAATAAAAATAAATTAAGAAAGAAGTAAAACAACAGATTATTACAACAAAGTCAGGCTAAAGTTACTAACAAAGATGCATCGTATCACACTGCTGGATGACAGCACTACCACCAGCAGCAGCAGCAAACCTTGACTGTGCCAAACACCATGGTAAATGCTTCACTCTAGGCCTGTGCAGTAAAGCTTTAAAGAAAGCCCTTCAGAGCCGGCGTTCTTAAATAGCTGATATTAAAGATGAACCAAGCCGGGCATGGTGGCTCATGCCTGTAATCCTAGCACTTTGGGAGGCTGAGGCAGGTGGATCACTTGAGGTCAGGAGTTGGAAACCAGCCTGGCCAATGTGGTGAAACCCCGTTTTGTATTTTTGTACTAAAAAAAAAAAAAAAAAAAAAAAAAGCCTCATGCCTGTAATCCTAGCACTTTGGAAGGCCAAGGCAGGTGGATCACCTCAGGAGTTCAAGACCAGGCTGGGCAACATGGCAAAACCCCATCTCTACTAAAAATACAAAAATTAAATGGGTGTGGTGGTGCATGCCTGTAGTCCCAGCTACTCAGGAGGCTGAGGCAGGAGAATCGCTTGAACCCGGGAGGCGGAGGTTGCAGTGAGCCAAGATTGTGCCACTGCACTACAGCCTGGGCATCAGAGTGAGACTCCATCTCAAACAAAAATAATACAAAAAAAAATTAGCCGAGTATGGTCGTGGATGCCTGTAATCCCAGCTACTTGGGAGGCTGAGGCAGGAGAATTGCTTGAACCCAGGAGGTGGAGGTTGCAGTGAGGCAAGATTGCGCCACTGCACTCGAGCTTGAGTGACAGAGCAAGACTCTTGTCTCAAAAAAAAAGAAGCCTGACGCAGATCTCACTAGACTAAAACCAGGGTTTCAGCAAAGCTGCATTCCTTCTGGAGGCTCTAGGCAGCCCCTGTTTCCCACCTTTTCCAGCTTCTGGGGGCTGTCCACTGGCTCTCGGCCCCTTGTTCTGTCTTCAAAGCCAGCAGGAGCGTGTTGAGTTCTCACAATGCCATTTCTCTGGTTCTCTCTTCTGCCTCCTCTACCACTTTTAAGGACTCATGTAATTAGATTGAGTCCAGCCAGATAATCCAGGATAAGCTCCTAATCTTAAAAGTCGGCTAATTAACAATCTTACTTGCATCTGCAACCTTAATTCTCTTTGTCATGTACAACACATCACAGGATCCAGATGACAACGGGACATTTTAGAAGGTCATTGTTCTGCCCACATGTTAAAATATGTTACTACTACGTGCCACATATGTATTTGATAAGTAACAATGGTCAATACTGAAAAAGCAGTACTTAAGCCCATATATAGAGATTACTGGTTGAAAATTTTTAAAAGAGAAATTACCTGTTATATTGAGCTTCTGAGTCACACATATTATCTCCTTTGACCAGTATAGATTGGCATCAGGCAGAGCCAATTGGGAATTTTTAGTTCCACTGTTTTTGCTGATTGTCTTATGGTATTTACAATTTTCCAAATCTCTGGTTATCCCCAAACATATTAATTATCTATATACTCTAGTTGATAAAGCTAAGTGCTCGTTGGTATCTAATACAACAGTGTGAAAGAAAATTGATTTTGAGCACTAACGTATGTTAAATTATCTACATTTTTGCTAGTGAAGATCTATGAAAACTTGGACAATTTGACCAGTCTTTTAAAATTCTACAATAATTTTATCCAATTATCTAATATCAAGTTAGAGATTTTACAGAATAAGATAAACAGAGATTTTTCACTTGAGGTTCTAAAAGATTCATGAAAAATAACTCTAGTTTCTAAATTTAACTTGGGAAGCTTCATAACAGCTAGCAATTTACTGGTCACAGCTGAAAGCCCTTTAATTTACAAAAGCTGCCTGAGCTTTACCTTTAGCTTTTGGATAGGACTTTACTTCAAAAAACCTGAAAGTTAGTGTCAGGCCTCTGAGCCCAAGCTAAGCCATCATATTCCCAGTGACCTGTACGTATACATCCAGATGGCCTGAAGCAACTGAAGATCCACAAAAGAAGTGAAAATAGCCTTAACTGATGACATTCCACCATTGTGATTTATTTCTGCCCCACCCTAACTGATCAATGTACTTTGTAATCTCCCCCACCCTTAAGAAGGTTCTTTGTAATTCTCCCCACCCTTGAGAATGTACTTTGTGAGATCCACCACCTGCCCACAAAACGTTGCTCTTAACTCCACCACCTATCCCAAAACCTTAAGAACTAATGATAATCCACCACAGATTTGCTGACTCTCTTTTCAGACTCAGCCCACCTGCACCCAGGTGAAATAAACAGCCATGTTGCTCACACAAAGCCTATTTGGTGGCATCTTCACATGGACACATGAGACAGTTAGAATTACTTTCCTCCCCACTCCCACCATGCTGAGATGGGGTCTCACTCTGTTGTCCAGGCTGGAGTTCAGTGGCAGGATCTCAGCTCATTGCAACCTCCACCTCCCGGGTTCAAGTGATTCTCCTGCCTCAGCCTCCCAAGTAGCTGGGATTACAGGTACATGCCACCATGCCCGGCTAATTTTTGTATTTCCAGTAGAGAGGAGGTTCCACCATGTTGGCCAGGCTGGTCTCAAATTCCTGACCACGTGATCCACCTGCCTTGGCCTCCCCAAAGTGCTGGGATTACAGGTGTGAACCACCACGCCCGGCGCTGAAAATTAGAATTTCAAGTGACTTTCTATATTTTCCCCAAATCAAAGGCAGTAATTTTGTCTCTATGTATTCTAGAATGGAATTCCACTTCATCATTCCTCTGGGAAAAAAATGATTAGAGGTATGCTTCTTATTTCTATGGGTATGTTGAAAATAACACCTATTCCATGTTGCTACTTTATTCAGTGCTCTGAATGTAGCCTTTTAATATAAATAACCATATAATTAACATACAGGAAAAATCTCCATAATTTTAGTACAATTTAATTAGTAATTTAATTAGTAAAATTAGGATTTTACTAATTTGATATACAGCTAAAGCCAATGATTTTTGTGTTTCATCAAATATAGTCCTTTTAAATTATTATTATTATTTTTACTTTCTGGAACCCAATTCCTGGTGGACATTTTGAGTGGATCTGATAATAACTGGAGACAAATTAATATATGAAATAAAACCTTATTCTCAAATATATTCAATTCTTTTATAAATCTCATAAAAGAGGAAACATTTGAAATCCAGTCATTTGATATATTGACTTACCATTCATGTATATTCCATGTCAACACTGGTAGGTTAATTTATACTTGGAAAATGCCAGACAGATGGCTGAATAGGAACAGCTTCAGTCTGCAGCTCCTAGTGTGAGCAACCCAGAAGATGGGTGATTTCTGCATTTCCAACTGAGGTACCGGGTTCATCTCACTGGGGCTTGTCAGACAGTGGGTGCAGCCCACGGAGCAGGGTGGGGCATCGCCTCACCTGGGAAGTGCAAGGGGTCAGGGAATTCTCTTTCCTAGCAAAGGGAAGCCATGACAGACGATACCTGGAAAATCGGGACACTCCCACCCTAATACTGCACTTTTTCAAAGGCCTTAGCAAACGGCACACCAGGAGATTATATCCCGTGCCTGGCTCGGAGGGTCCCATGCCCACGGAGCCTCGCTCACTGCTAGCACAACAGTCTGAGACTGAACTGCCAGGTGGCAGCGAGGCTGGGAAGGGGCATCCGCCATTGCTGAGGCTTGAGTAAGTAAACAAAGCGGCCAGGAACCTCAAACTGGGCGGAGCCCACTGCAGCTCAAGGAGGCCTGCCTGCCTCTGTAGACTCCACCTCTGTGGGCAGGGCATAGCTGAATAAAAGGCAGCAGAAACTTCTGCAGACTTAAACGTCTCTGTCTGACAGCTTTGAAAAGACTAGTGGTTCTCCCAGCATGGAGTTTGAGATCTAAGAACAGACAGACTGCCTCTTCAAGTGGGTCCCTGACCCCTGAGTAGTCTAATTGGGAGACACCTCCCGGTAGGGGCTGACTGACACCTCATACAGCTGGGTGCCCCTCTGAGACGAAGCTTCCAGACACAGGATCAGCCAGCAACATCTGCCATTCTGCAATATTTGCTGCAGCATCTGCTGGTAATACCGAGGCAAACAGGGCCTGTAGTGGACCTCCAGCAAACTCCAACAGATCTGCAGCCGAGGGTCCTGACTGTTACAAGGAAAACTAACAAACAGAAAGGACATCCACACCAAAACCCCATCTGTACGTCACCATCATCAAAGACCAAAGGTAGATAAAACTACAAAGATGGGGAGAAACCAGAGCAGAAAAGCTGAAAATTCTAAAAATCAGGGCGACTCTTCTCCTCCAAAGGAATGCAGCTCCTCGCCAGCAATGGAACAAAGCTGGACAGAGAATGACTTTGATGAGTTGAGAGAAGAAGGCTTCAGACAATCAGTAATAACAAACTTCTCTGAGCTAAAGGAGGATGTTCAAACTCATCACAAAGAAGCTAAAAACCTTGAAAAAAGATTAGATGAATGGCTAACTAGAATAAACAGTGTAGAGAAGTCCTTAAATGATCTGATGGTAAGGCACGAGAACTACGGATGCATGCACAAGCTTCAGTAGCTGATTTGATTAAGTAGAAGAAAGGGTATCAGTGATTGAAGATCAAATGAATGAAATGAAGTGAGAAGAGAAGTTTAGAGAAAAAAGAATAAAAAGAAATGAACAAAGCCTCCAAGAAATATGGGACTATATGAAAAGACTAAATCTACATCTGATGGTGTACCTGAAAGTGATGGGGAGAATGGAACCAAGTTGGAAAACACTCTTCAGGATATTATCCAGGAGAACTTCCCCAACCTAGCAAGACAGGTCAACATTCAAATTCAGGAAATACAGAGAAAGCCAGAAAAATACTCCTCGAGAAGAGCAACTCCAAGACACATAATTGTCAGATTCACCAAAGTTGAAATGATGGAAAAAATGTTAAGGGCAGCCAGAGAGAAAGGTCGGGTTACCCACAAAGGGAGGCCCATGAGATTGACAGCAGATCCCTTGGCAGAAACTCTGCAAGCCAGAAGAGAGTCAGGGCCAACATTCAACATTCTTAAAGAAAAGAATTTTAAACCCAGAATTTCATATCCAGCAAACTAAGCTTCATATGTGAAGGAGAAATAAAATCCTTTACAGACAAACAAACGCTGAGAGATTTTTTCACCACCAGGCCTGCCTCACAGGAGCTCCTGAAGGAAGAACTAAACATGGAAAGGAACAACCGGTACCAGCCACTGCAAAAACATGCCAAATTGTAAAGACCATCAATGCTAGGAAGAAACTGCATCAACTAATGAGCAAAATAACCAGCTAACATCATAATGACAGGACCAAATTCACACATAACAATATTAACCTTAAATGTAAATGGGCTAAATGCTCCAATTAAAAGACACAGACTGGCAAATTGGATAAAGAGTCAAGACCCATCAGGGTGCTGTATTCAGGAGACCCAACTCACGTGCAGAGACACACATAGGCTCAAAATAAAGGGATGGAGGAAGATCTACCAAGCAAATGGAAAACAAAAAAAAGCAGGGGTTGCGATCCTAGTCTCTGATAAAACAGACTTTAAACCAACAAAGATCAAAAGAGACAAAGAAGGCCATTACATAATGGTAAAGGGATCAATTCAACAAGAAGAGCTAACTATCCTAAATATATATGCACCCAATACAGGAGCATCCAGATTCATAAAGCAAGTCCTTAGAGACCTACAAAGAGACTTGGACTCCCACACAATAATAATGGGAGACTTTAACACCCCACTGTCAACATTAGACAGATCAACGAGACAGAAAGTTAACAAGGATATCCAGGAATTAAACTCAGCTCTACACCAAGCGGACCTAATAGACATCTACAGAACTCTCCACCCCAAATCAACAGGATATACATTCTTCTCAGCACCACATCACACTTATTCCAAAATTGACCACATAGTTGGAAGTAAAGCACTCCTCAGCAAATGTAAAAGAATAGAAATTATAACAAACTGTCTCTCAGACCACAGTGCAATCAAACTAGAACTCAGGATTAAGAAACTCACTCAAAACCGCTCAACTACATGGAAACTGAACAACCTGCTCCTGAATGACTACTGGGTACATAACGAAATGAAGGCAGAGATAAAGATGTTCTTTGAAACCAATGAGAACAAAGACACAGCATACCAGAATCTCTGGGACACATTTAAAGCAGTGTGTAGAGGGAAATTTATAGCACTAAATGCCCATAAGAGAAAGCAGGAAAGATCTAAAATTGACACCTAACATCATAATTAAAAGAACTAGAGAAGCAAGAGCAAACACATTCAAAAGCTAGTAGAAGGCAAGAAATAACTAAGATCAGAGCAGAACTGAAGGAGATAGAGACACAAAAAAAACCCTTCAAAAAATCAATGAATCCAGGAGCTGGTTTTTTGAAAAGATCAACAAAATTGATAGACCACTAGCAAGACTAATAAAGAAGAAAAGAGAGAAGAATCAAATAGATGCAATAAAAAATGATAAAGGGGATATCATCACTGATCCCACAGAAATACAAACTACCATCAGAGAATACTACAAACACCTCTACAGAAATAAACTAGAAAATCTAGAAGAAATGGATAAATTCCTGGACACATACACCCTCCCAAGACTAAACGAGGAAGTTGAATCCCTGAATAGACCAATAACAGGTTCTGAAATTGAGGCAATAATTAATAGCCTACCAACCAAAAAAAGTCCAGGACCAGATGGATTCACAAGCTGAATTCTACCAGAGGTACAAAGAGGAGCTGGTACCATTCCTTCTGAAACTATTCCAATCAATAGAAAAAGAGGGAATCCTCCATAATTCATTTTATGAGGCCAACATCATCCTGATACCAAAGCCTGGCAGAGACACAACAAAAAAAGAGAATTTTAGACCAGTATCCCTGATGAACATTGATGCAAAAATCCTCAACAAAATATTGGCAAACCAAATCCAGTAGCACATCAAAAAGCTTATTCACCACGATCAAGTTGGCTTCATCCCTGGGATGCAAGGCTGGTTCAACATATGCAAATCAATAAACATAATCCAGCATATAAACAGAACCAAAGACAAAAACCACATGATTATCTCAATAGATGCAGAAAAGGCCTTTGATAAAATTCAACAGCCCTTCATACTAAAAACTCTCAATAAACTAGGTATTGATGGGATGTATCTCAAAATAATAAGAGCTATTTATGACAAACCACAGCCAATATCATACTGCATGGGCAAAAACTGGAAGCATTCCTTTTGAAAACTGGCACAAGACAGGGATGCCCTCTCTCACCACTCCTATTCAACATAGTGTTGGAAGTTCTGGCCAGAGCAATCAGGCAAGAGACAGAAATAAAGGGTATTCAATTAGGAAAAGAGGAAGTCAAATTGCCCCTGTTTGCAGATGACATGATTGTATATTTAGAAAACCCCATTGTCTCAGCCCAAAATCTCCTTAAGCTGATAAACAACTTCAGCAAAGTCTCAGGATACAAAATCAATGTGCAAAAATCACAAGCATTCCTATACACCAATAACAGACAGAGAGCCAAATCGTGAGTGAACTCCCACTCACAATTGCTTCAAAGAGAATAAAATACCTAGGAATCCAACTTACAAGGGATGTGAAGGACCTCTTCAAGGAGAACTACAAACCATGCTCAACGAAATAAAAGAGGACACAAACAAATGGAAGAACATTCCATGCTCATGGATAGGAAGAATCAATATTGTGAAAATGGCCATACTGCCCAAGGTAATTTATAGATTCTATGCCATCCCCATCAAGCTACCAATGACTTTCTTCACAGAATTGGAAAAAACTACTTTAAAGTTCATATGGAACCAAAAAACAGCCCGCATTGCCAAGACAATCCTAAGCCAAAAGAACAAAGCTGGAGGCATCACATTACCTGACTTCAAGCTATACTACAAGGCTACAGTAACCAAAACAGCATGGTACTGGTACCAAAACAGAGATATAGACCAATGGAACAGAATAGAGCCCTCGGAAATAATACCATACATCTACAACCATCTAATCTTTGACAAACCTGACAAAAACAAGAAATGGGGAAAGGATTCCCTATTTAATAAATAGTGCTGGGAAAACTGGCTAGTCATATGTAGAAAGCTGAAACTGGATCCCTTCCTTACACCTTATACAAAAATTAATTCAAGGTGGATTAAAGACTTAAATGTTAGACCTAAAACCATAAAAACCCTAGAAGAAAACCTAGGCAATACCATTCAGGACATAGGCATGGGCAAGGACTTCATGACTAAAACACCAAAAACAATGGCAACAAAAGCCAAATTTGACAAATGGGATCTAATTAAACTAAAGAGCTTCTGCACAGCAAAAGAAACTACCATAAGAATGAACAGGCAACCTACAGAATGGGAGAAAGTTTTTACAATCTACCCATCTGACAAAGGGCTAATATCCAGAATCTACAAAGAACTTAGACAAATTTACAAGAAAAAATCAAACAACCCCCATCACAAAGTGGGCAAAGGATATGAACAGACACTTCTCAAAAGACATTTATACAGCCAACAGGCACATGAAAAAATGCTCATCATCACTGGCCATCAGAGAAATGCAAATCAAAACCACAATGAGATACCTTCTCACGCCAATTGGAATGGCAATCATTAACAAGTTCAGGAAACAACAGGTGCTAGAGAGGATGTGGAGAAATAGGAACACTTTTACACTATTGGTGGGACTGTAAACTAGTTCAACCATTGTGGAAGACAGTGTGGCGATTCCTCAAGGATCTAGAACTAGAAATACCATTTGACCCAGCCATCCCATTACTGGGCATATACCCAAAGGATTATAAATCATGCTGCTATAAAGACATATGTACATGTATGTTTTTTGCGGCACTATTCACAATAGCAAAGACTTGGAACCAACCCAAATGTCCATCAATGATAGACTGGATTAGGAAAATGTGGCACATATACACCATGGAATACTATGCAGCCATAAAAAGGATGAGTTCGTGTCCTTCGTAGGGACATGGATGAAGCTGGAAACCATAATTCTGAGCAAACTATCGCAAGGACAGAAAACCAAACACCGCATGTTCTCACTCATAGGTGGGAACTGAACAATGAGAACACTTGGACACAGGGTGGGGAACATCACACACCGGGGCCTGTCGTGGGGTAGGGGGAGGGGAGAAGGATAGCATTAATAGGTATACCTAATGTAAATGACGAGTTAATGGGTGCAGCACACCAACATGGCACATGTATACATATGTAAGAAACCTGCACGTTGTGCACATGTACCCTAGAACTTAAAGTATATAAAAAAAAAGAGTGGTATGGCAGTATTCACAACAAGCAAGATATGAAGTTAAACTAAGTGTCCAACAACAGATGAATGGATAAATAAAATGTGGTACATATACACAATGGAATACTATTCGGCCATAAAAAAGAATGAATCCTGTCATTTGTGGCAATGGATGGAACTAGCAGACATTATGTTAAGTGAAATAAGCCAGGGACAGAAAGTTAAACACTGTATTTCTTACTCATGTGGAAGCTAAAGAAAAGTTGATATCATAGAAATAAAATGTAGAACAAAGGATACTAAAGACTGGGAAGGGGAAGATAGGGGGACATTTGTTTAAGGATACAAAATCACAGCTACATAGGAGGAATGAGTTCTAGCTTTCTGTACCACTATAGGATGGCTATAGTTAACCATAACATATAATTTCAAATAGCTACAAGTAGGATATTGAATGTTCCCAAGACAAACAAATGATAAATGTTTGAGATGATAAATATGCTAACTACTCTGATTTGATTAAAATACATTATATATATGAAAACATTACTACGTGCCCCATGAATATGTACAACTACTATCTGGCAATTAAAATAAATAAAACAAAATAAATAAAGAATATTTGTTATTCTGGAAAAACAAAAAAGAAAATGCCACTGAACCTGAAGAAAGCATTAAATTGACAGTGGTACTAAAGATTAGATGCCTTTATTAAATATAAATACATCAAATATAAACGTTAAAGGGCTGATTTTTAGTCAAGTAAAATCAACTAAACATTGAATGCTATAAACATTTAAAACATTTAAAGAAAATGCAGACCTAAATGTTAATCTTACTATTAATAAAAATGCAACTTAAATATTATATTACTTTTAAAAAGTAAGCCATTAAAGAACCATCTATTCTATATTTCTATCAGATAAGGCATAAAATTAGCCTTTGAAAATTGTTCTAACAATACAACAGAACTTTTCACAAAATGAATGCAAGCACTATAGAGAACATTGGAATTTAAGTACTTTACCAAAGCACATACAAGTTTACCCTTCCCAGTGAAGGCTAACACACCTGAATGTTTTATACTGAAGTCATAAAAATGCACGAAATGTATCATGACAGTATCTTGGAAGCCTGAAAGCATACACATTCCAAAATGTTGTATGATACTGAATGTATCTATACAGTTTATTTATCTGTTGTCCTATAATCCAATGTAAGAGTCTTAAGACAAAGTTCAGGTAAATTACATTTTTTATGTATGGAAATCATTTCACAAACATTGATGTAACAACAAACCTCCTTCTTGGTCAATACATTTTAAAAGTGACTTAATAAAGGTTTTCAAAATGGACAAGACAATTTCTTTAGATCACAAATATGCACCTTGATGTTCTAAGTAACAAAATTGAAATAAAAAATTTAAAAACATTAAAATTATATTTTAACTTTAAATATATAGAGAAGATCTTAATATTGTATAGACAACTGTTGCTAGATTTTTAAAGGAGGGATATAAAGCAGAATATTTTAACAGCTTAGCCCATTTATAGAGCCTATTTAATTACATCATCTTGTTATTACTACTTTTTCCTAAGTGCTGTAGAACATTCTCTGAAGGAGGAAACACACTTTCCAAGGAAGTTCTAGAATCAAAAGAAAGGAGAAATCAACAATGATTATTGAGTATCTTTTGTTAAATACATTCCTAGGCACTTGATTGTTTCTAATGGTACCAGAATATCTTTTAACAAATTTCATTTTTCTTACATCATGGATAGTGAGAATTGCAATTAATTTTTGTATATTGTCTTTGTATCTAGCAATCATTTTAACTCTAATATTTCTTTCGCATGCCTCTCATTTTATTTTATTTTAATAAAGAAAAATAAGATATTTTATTTTAAACTTCTGTTTTAGTTTCAGGGGCATATGTGCAGGTTCATTATATCGATATAGATAAATTACATGTTGCGGGGTTTAGTGTATAGATTATTTCATCATCCAGGTAATAAGCGTGGTACCAGATAGGTAGATTTTTGATCCTCACCCTCCTCCTACCGTCTACCCTTAAGTAGGCTGCAGTATCTGCTGTTCCCTTCTTTGTCCATGTGTACTCAAAGTTTAGCTCCCATTTATAAGTGAGAACATGTGGTATTTGGTTTTCTGTTCCTGCATTAGTTTGCTTAGGATAACGGCCTCTAGCTCTATCCATATTGCTGCAAAGCACATCATCTCATTCTTTTTTATGGCTGCATAGTACTCCATGGTGTATACATACACTTATCTTTATCCAGTCTACCACAGATGGGCATTTAGGTTGATTTCATGTCTCTGCTATTGTCAATAGTGCTGTGGTAAATATACACATGCATGTGTCTTTATGGTACAATGAGTTACATTCCTTTGGACATATACTCAACAATGGGATTGCTGGCCCGAATGGTAGTTCTGTCTTAAGTTCTTTGAGAAATCACCAAACTACTTTCCATAATGACTGAACTAATTTACATTCCCACCAACAGTGCATAGGCATTCCCTTTTCTCTACAACCTTGTTAGCATCTGTTATTTTTTGACTTTATTAGTAATAGCTATTCTGAGTGGTATAAGATGGTATCTTGTGGTTTTGACTTGCATTTCTCCAATGATTAGTGATACTGAGCATTTTTTCATATGCTTGTTGGCCATGTGAATGTATTCTTTTGAGACAAATGTCTGTTCATGTCCTTCACCCATTTTTTAATGGGGTTATTTTTTTCTTGTTATTAAGTTCCTTACAGATTCTGGATATTAGACCTTTGTCAGATACATAGTTTGCAAATATTTTCTCATATTCTGTGGGTTATCTGTTTACTCTGTTGATAGCTTCTTTTGCTGTGCACAAGCTCTTTAGTTTAATTAGGTCCCATTTGTCAATTTTTGTTTTTGTTGTAATTGCTTTTGGCATCTTCATCATGAAATCTTGGTCAGAATGTAATTGTCCTACTGTCCAGAATGGTAATTCTTAGGTTTTCTTCAAGGGTTTTTATAAGTTTTAGGCTGTACACTTAAGTCTTTAATCCATGTTGAGTTGATTTTTGTATATGGTATAAGGAAGGGGTCTAGTTTCAGTCTTCTGCATATGGCTAACCAGTTATCCCAGCACCATTTATTGAATAGGGAGTCCTTTCTCCATTGCTTGTTTTTGTTGACTTCGTTGAAGATCAGATTGTTACAATTGTGCATCATTTTCTGAGTTTTCTATTCTGTTCCATTGGTCTATGAGCCGTTTTGTTTTTGTTTTTGTTTTTGAGACAGAGTCTTGCTCTATCACCCAGGCTAGAGTGCCGCGGTGTAATCTCAGCTCACTGAAACTTCTGCCTCCCAGGCTCAAGGGATCCTTCACTTCGGCCACCTCAGTAGCTGGGACTATAGGTAGGTGCTATCATGCTCGGCTAATTTTCATATTTTTTGTGGAGATGGGGCTTCACCATGTTGCCCGGGCTGGTTTTGAATTCCTGGCCTCAAGCGATTTGCCTGCCTCCCAAAGTGTTGGGATTACCGGCGTGAGCCACCCCCTCCCCAGCCTATTCTGGGTATTAACCCCTTATCAGATATATGATTTATAAATATTTTCTCATTCTATGGGCTGCCTTTTCACCCTTTTGATAGTGTCCTTTGATGTTCAAGTTTTTGATTTTGATGAAATCTAATACATGTATCTTCTTTTGTTGTCCATGCTTTTGTTGTCATATCCAAATCAGTGCTAAATCCAATACTGCAAAAGTTTTCCACCGTTTTCTTCTAAGAGTTTTATAATTTTAACTCTTATGTTTAAGCTGTTGATTCATTTTAGTTGATTTTTGGATATGGTATAAGGTAAAGGTCCAACTTCACTTTCTGCACGCTTTTGAAAATTGTTCTTTTAGGGGCCAGGCGCGGTGGCTCATGTCTGTAATCCTAACACTTTGGGAGGCCGAGGCGGGCGGATCAC
This sequence comes from Symphalangus syndactylus, assembly GCF_028878055.3. NCBI lineage: Eukaryota > Metazoa > Chordata > Mammalia > Primates > Hylobatidae > Symphalangus > Symphalangus syndactylus. The sequence continues at coordinate 142,391,563 of NC_072430.2, read as the reverse complement.
AAGGTCAAGAGATCGAGACCATCCTGGCCAACATGGTGAAACCCCGTCTCTACTACAAACACAAAAATTAGATGGGCGTGTTGGCACGTGACTGTAGTCTCAGCTACTTGGGAGGCTGAGGCAGAATCGCTTGAACCTGGGAGGTGAAGGTTGCAGTGAGCTGAGATCGTGCCACTGTACTCCAGCCTGGGTGACTGAGTGACTCCATCTCAAAACAAAAAACAAAAAACAAAAACAAACCCTTCTCCCAACCCGAAAAAAGAAAATTGTTCTTTTAGTAGTTGCCCCCAGATTTACAACATGGATTCTTTGTTCTGATATCAACTGGCACATATGTAGAAAGAGAGTTAATGTAGCAGGCCTGAGACTGCCATCCTTAGAAAGACCTGCTTGCAAGGTTGGTCCCTGGCTGGTATCTAGGAACTTGGGACTTTGGGGTGGGGGTTCCCACCATTTCCAGAAGTGATGAGTACCTCACTATACTAAAACTGCTATACAAACAATGTGATTTATATTGAATTGCTGCTCCCTGACAGCCTGGAGCTACAGTATGTGCTAGGCAGAGGGCAACTACATGACCAACCCCCAGTAAAATCCTTGGGCACTGAGTCTTTAATGAGCTTCCCTGGTAGACAACATTTTATAGGTGTCACAATTCATTGAAATTAAGCACATCTTGTGTGATTCCACTGGAAAAGGACTTTTGGAAACCTGTTTCCTCCAAACTTCACCTTATGTACCTTTTCTCTTTGCTGATTTTGCTTCATATTTTGTTGCTGTAATAAATCATAGCCATGAATACCTCTATATACTGAGTTATGTGAGTCCTCCTAGCATATAATGAAGCTTGGGGTGGTCTTGAGTACCCCCAACACAGAACATCTTACTCTTCCCAAACTGCAAGGTGTTTAGAATAGTAAGAATACTTAATCCCCTCAACTTATGTATTAGTATTGTCATGTATTTTAATTATATTAGAACCTATAAAACATCATTTTTTTTTCTACAGCCAATATTGATTGAGATCTACCACATATTTACTCTTCGTTTATCTTCATTTCTCCTGTATCTCTGACCTTTCATTTAAAATCACTTTTTTCCCAGAGAACATTCTGGTATTTTCTTTAGAGTAGGGCTTCTTCTAAAGTAACAAATTATCTTAGTTTTTTTATTTGCATGATAATTAGTTATTTTATATTTATTTGTGAAGGCTCTTTTCCTGGGTCTAGAGCTTTGGGCTTGGAGAATTATTTGGTGACTTCTGTTGAGAGTCAGCTGTGAATCTAACTGTTGCACTCTTAAGGTAAACTTTCTCCCTCCAGCTGCTTTATAGTTCTTATAGGCTTTAATTTTTCAAGCAGTTTTTCTCTGATGTACTCATGCCATACTGAAGGCTGGAGTGGCTGTGGCAACTTCTTAAAATAAGACAACAGTGAAGTTTGCTGCATCAACTGACTCTTTCATTCACAAAAGATTTCTCTGTAGCTTGAGATTCTGTATGATAGCATTTTACCCAGAGTAGGACTTCTTTCAAAATTGGAGTCAATTTCCTTAAACTTTTTTTTAAAACACTCTCAAACTTTGCCACTGCTTTATCACCTAAGTTTATGTACTGTTCCAAATCCTCTGTTGTTATTTCAACAATGTTCACAGCACGTTCACCAGTAGTAGACTGCATCTCAAGAAAGCATTTTCTGGGCTGGGCACAGTGGCTCACACCTGGAATTCCAGCACTTTGGGAGGCTGAGTGGGAGAACTGCTTGAGGTCAGCAGTTTGAGACCAGCCTGGGAAAAATAACAAGATCCCATCTCTACAAAAATAACAAATAATAAAAAAAGAAAGCACTTTCTTTGCTTATCCACAATAAGGAACTTCTCATCTATTCAAATTTTATCATGAGGTTGCAGCAATTCAGTCACATCTTCAGGCTCCACTCTAATTTGAATTGTCCTGCTATATCTACCACATCAGCAGTTACTTCCTCCACTGAAGTCTTGAACCCCTTAAAGTCATACATGAGTTGCATTCAACTTCTTCCAAACTCTTGTGAATATTGATATTTTTACCTCCTCTCATGAATAATAAATATTCTTAATGGCATCTAGAATGGTGACACTTTTCCATAAAGTTTTCAATTTACTTTGCCCAGATCCATTAGAGAATCAGCTATGACAGCTATAACCTTATGAAATGTATTTCTTAAATATTTAAGACTTGAGTCAAAATTACTCCTTGATCCATGGGCTGCAGAATGGATGTTGTGTTAGCAGGCATAAAAAAACCCCATTAATTTCCTTCTACATCTCCATCAGAGTTCTTGGTGACTAAGTGCATTGTCAATGAGCTATAAAAGAAATATTTTTTTTCTGAGCAGTAGGTCTCAATGGTGAGCTTAAAAGATTCAGTAAACCAGCCTGGGTAACATGGTAAGACCCAACCTCTAAAACAAACAAACAAACAAAATTATCCTGGCATGGTGGTATGTGCCTGTAATCCCAGCTACTGAGGGAGGCTGAGTCAGGAGGACTGCTTGAGTCCAGGGATTCAGTAAACTATGCTGCAGGCTGGGCTCAGTGGCTCATGCCTGTAATCCCTAGCACTTTGGGAGGCTAAAGTGGGAGAATTGCTTAAGGCCAGGAATATGAGACCAGCCTGGGCAACATAGGTGAGACCCTATCTCTACAAAAGGTTTAATTTTTTTTTTTTTTTTTTTTTGAGATGGAGTCTTGCTCTGTCACCAGGCTGGAGTGCAGTGGCGCGATCTCAGCTCACTGCAACCTCTGCCTCCCAGGTTCAAGTGATTCTCTTGCCTCAGCCTCCCGAATAGCTGGGACTATAGGCGCACGCCACCACGCCCAGCTAATTTTTGTATTTTTAGTAGAGACGGGGTTTCACCATGTTGGCCAGGATGGTCTCGATCTCTTGACCTTGTGATCTGCCTGCCTCGGCCTCCCAAAGTGCTGGGATTACAGGCGTGAGCCATTGTGCCCGGCTGAAAGGTTGAAATTTAAAAAGAAAGTAGCAGGGTATGGTGGCGTGCACCTACTGTAGTTCCAGCACTTAGGAGACTGAGGCAGGAGGATCTTTTGAGTCCAGGAGTTTAGGGTTGCAGTGAGCTATGATTGTGTCACTGCACTCCAGCCTAGGTGATAGCAAGACCCTATCTCTAAAAAAAGAACAAAACTCAAAAAACCTCCATGCTATAAACAGATGTGTTGTCATCCAGGCTTTGTTGTTCCATTCACAGAGTGGAGGCAGAGTAGATTTAGTGTAATTCCTAAGAGCCCTTGAATTTTCAGAACGGTAAATGAGTATCAGCTTGAACTTAAAGTCAACAGCTGCATTAGCCCCTAACAAGAGAGTGTGCCTGTCCTTTGAAGCTAGGAATTGACTTTTCCTCTCAAGCTGTGAAAGTCCCAGATGGCATCTTCTTTCAGTAGATGGCTGTTTCTTCTACACTGAAAATCTGCTGTTTAGTGTGGCTACCGTCATCAATTATCTAACCTAGATCTTCTGGGCATCTTGCTACAGCTTCTACATCAGCATTTGCTGCTTCACATTGCACTTTTGTTAGAAAGACGACTTCTTAGAATGATACATTGGACTTTGGGGACTGAGGGAAAGGGTGGGAGTGGGGTGAAGGATAGAAGACTATATGTTGGGTATAGTGTACACTGCTCAGGGCTTGGGCGATGGGTGCACCAAAATCTCAGAAAAAAAAAAAAAAAAAAGATGGCTTATTTCTTTAAACCTCATGAACTAACCAACCCTCTGTTAGCTTCACACTTTTCTTCCTCAGTCCTCCCCTCTCTCATCACCTTCAAATAATGGAAAAGAGGTCCTTGCTCTGAATTAGGCTTTGGCTTAAGGCAATGTTGTGGCTGCTATGATCTTCTACATAGACTACTAAAATTTTCACCATATCAGCAATAAGGTTGTTTCACTTTGTTATCATTCTCGTGTCCACTGGAGTAGCACTTGTAATCCCCATCAATAGCTTTTCCTCATTGGCTTCACAACAATGAACCACGTGGCTAACTGGTACAAAAGGCCCAGTTTTCAGCCTGTCTTGGCTTTTGACATGCCTTCCTCACTAAGCTTAATCATTTCTAGCTTTCGATTCAAAGTGAGCTCTTTCTTTTATTTAAGAGTCATTTAATGTGACTCTTTCTTTCCCTGGAATACTTACAGGCCATTGTAGGGTTATCAGTTGGCCTAATTTCAATATTGTGTCTCAAGGAATAGGGAAGACCAAAGACAGGGAAAGAGATGGGGAAACAGCCAGTGAGTGGAGTGGTCAGAACACACACATTTATAAAATTTGCTGTTTTATATGGGTGCAGTTCAAAGTGCCCCAAAATAATTACAATAGTAACAAAGATCACTGATCACAATCACCATACAGGCGTCACAAAAAAGTTTGAAATGTTGTATGAATTACCAAAATGTGACACAGATACAAAGTGGGTAAACATTGTTGGAAAAATGGTGCTGATAGACTTGCTTGATGCAGGGTTGCCACAAACCTTCGGTATGTAAAAATTGCAGTATCTGCGACTACTGAGGGTAGATAATACAAGACAATGCAGCTTCCATCTTGCTCTCTCTCTCTCTTGCTTAGGGGAAGCCAGCTGCCATGATGCAAAGACATTTGAAGAGCCTTATGGAAGGGCCTATGTGGTGAGGAACTGAGGCCTCTTGCCAACAGGCATGTGAATGAGCCCCCTGAGTAGCAGATCCTCTGGTCTCAGGGAAGCCTCTGAATGACTACAGTCCAGGCCAACATCTTGACTGCAACATGAAAAACCCTGAGCTAAAACCACCTGGCTAAGTCACTCCTGAATCCTGATCTGCAAACTGTGAGTTTATGAGTGTTGTTTAAGTCAGTCAATTTCAGGGTAATTAGTTTTGCATTAGTAGTTAACTAATTACAGTATGCTTGTTTTAAAACTTCATATTATTTTGTGATTATATTATTATTTTAAATTTAATGTTTTTTATGTAAAAAGAAAATGAAATCAATAGCTTATAAATTTTAAGTAATATTCAAATATGAAAGAATATGATTACTTTACCTCTTTATTGTTTTTTGAATTCCCAACTGGAAGCAGAGTTTTTCAGAAGAGATGAAGTCATCTCCACGATAGTATTAATAGATAAGCCATTCAGAACACCTTTATGTCTTATTCTCACTTCCTGAAGTGTATTTATAATATAGTCTCTATGCAAAAGGAAAACATACATGAGTATTTGTCTTTTCCAAAGGAACACATTCTGAATATATCTAAGTTATTAACTTGAACTATATTTTTACACAAAAGTTTTAAAGCAGTTAAAATATAATTTTGGTTATTACCTGCTGACTTCTGGATGCAGTTCAGCCAGTCTCTTTATGATCTTGGTAAAGCTACGAAGGTTCAATGTATTTGGAGGTATGAATTGAACAGGTGTATCAGGTAATAATTTAGCAGATTCAATCTGCTTACAATTCTTCTTGACACACTAAATAAGCATTTAAAAAGTTTTCTTAAAATCAGTAAGGACCATTACATAAAGATAATACAGCTTATTCAGCAATAATGTATTTGAAAATTAAAATAATAAAATAAAAATTCCTTAAAAATTTACTTTAACTTGGGATTGTTTGTACCAATTGCATTTACTTGAGCTGTGTTTCAGGGCCATGTAGTACAAAACGTACCCACCATTTTTTCTTACTGATAAACTATAGGAGGCTATGTCTAAATAAGCCTTTCTCAACCAGATTCCTCATCTGAACCGTAGAACACAGAAAATGATGTAACTACTTTCTCAATTCTCCCAAAGATAGGACATAACTAGTTTCATTTTGGATGCACAGGAGAGAGATTCATTCATTAAATAAATGTTTTAGGCTTAGGGCATTAAGGCTTAATTCTCTTAACCAACCTAAGAAAGGCTACACAGTAATTAGAGATATTTTACATCGTATTTACTATATGCTGTATGTAATGAATACAAATTATATGCCCAGAAGTGCATTATATGCTGTGGGGGAAAAACTATAGTGATATAAAACAGAGCCCTCTCCATTTGTGAAGAGACAAAATTAAAATGACCAATTAGTTACTGTTAACAATGCAAGTAGGCTATAAATTGTAGAAAACCACTGTAAATCCCATAAAAGTTCAACAAAGGAAGGACTAAGACTTTAAAGCCTCGATGAAAAGTCAGGGCAAGACACATAATATACTGGACCTTTCACATCGGAACATTGTATCTTTCACTTGCTTATTGCCTTATCTCCCTCACTAGATTTTAGCTCCTTAAGAGTACAGATTTTTGTCTGTTTTGTTCATTGTTGCTTTCCCAGTGCCTAAAATAGTGTACACAGTTGGTATGTAATAACTATCTGTTTAATAAATAAAAAGTTTGCGATACAATAGTTTAAGTGACAGTTGAAGTTAAGTGCTCTCCAAGAAAGAAGCCAAATTATTGGTAAGTAATAACAACAACAGCTAATATTTTCTGGGTACATCTTCCATTAGGCACTGTTCTAAAAATTTTTCTCTATTAAGCTTATTTAAGCTCATCAACATTTGTGAGGTAATGGCTCTCAACTCCATTTTAAGATAAGGAAGCTCAGAAATGGAAAGGTTAGGTTAGTTTTCCAGAGTCACATGGTGAGTAAGTGGCAGAGCCAGATAATGAATCTAAGAGTTTTTATTAATCACCACGATTCTGCTTCTCACTGTAGACAATCAATATTTTCTAAATGAATAGAATAAATAAATGTTGAGAATCAGAAAAAGAACAAGGGAACAAGAAATTGCCAGAAAGGAAAGAGAACTTGGAGAATAGTTTAACAAAGATGGTTACAGGAGCTTCCCTATCCACATACTCCTACCAACAGCCTGTGCGGCCCTCTTTATAACGTCCCTCTCCCAACCCCATGGCCCACTGCCACAGCTGACAGGACCAAGAGTGTTGCTGCCTGAGCTAATGAACATCAAAATCACAGCCTGGATCAATTCAATTTCCTGTCTAAAGCATGTGGAATTAGCAGGGTGTGGTGGCTCACACCTGTAATCCCAGCACTTTGGGAGGCCAAGGTGGAAGGATCACTTGAGGACAGGAGTTTGAGACCAGCCTGGGCAACATAGCACGACCTGGTCTCTACAGAAAAATACAAAAATTAGCTGGGGGCATGATGACACACCTGCAGTCCCAGCTACTTGGGAGGCTGAGGTGGGAGGATTGCTTGAGCCCAGGACTTCAAGGCTACAGTGAGCTGTGGTTGTGCCACTGCACTCCAGCCTGGGTGACAGAGTGAGATCCTGTCTCAAAAAAGGCCGGGCGCGGTGGCTCACGCCTGTAATCCCAGCACTTTGGGAGGCCGAGGTGGGTGGATCACAAGGTCAGGAGATCGAGACCATCCTGGCTAACACAGTGAAACCCCGTCTCTACTAAATGTTAGGTAACAGGGGTACCTTAATGGCACCGGTTCCGGGTTCTTCTCCCCTCCTTGACGGGGCACTGTCTGAACCCGCCAAAGGAGGGCCAATCAGGAAGAAGCATCTCCCGCCTTCCCTTGGGCCCGACCCACATAGGCCCAAGGGATATAAAACCCAGCACACCAGCAGCTCTCTCTCTCTTCTCTTCTCTCTCTCCCCCACGCGACCTGACCTCTACCTCTCCAATAAAGATCTCTTGGCTGCCACCAGTGTCGTCTCTGACTAGCCTGTCGCCCTTCACTAAAAATACAAAAAATTAGCTGGGCGAGGTGGCGGGTGCCTGTAGTCCCAGCTACTCGGGAGGCTGAGGCAGGAGAATGGCGTGAACCCCGGGGGGCGGAGCCTGCAGTGAGCCGAGATCGCGCCACTGCACTCCAGCCTGGGCGACAGCGAGACTCCGTCTCAAAAAAAAAAAAAAAAAAAAAAAAAAAAAAGACTGAAATTAGAATATGAAGCAAATAAATTACTCAAATCACAGGGACTTGAATTGAAAATACAGAGTTAGAATCAAGCAAAACAAAGCCAAATGGGGGAAGAAAGCAGTCATGAGCAGAGAAAAGCAGTGTGCAGAGAGAGGGGAATAAGGGGAATGAACACAGGGAGAGCAGAGGCAGGAGACCACATGTACTACACGAGAGAGGAATGGGAGAGCCACAGTTCCCAAACCTCCAGCTCAGGGCCCCATGCAGCTTCACTGCACTTTGTTTCCTTCTTTCCTGCTGTAGATTGAGGCTATGTACCAAACAAATCAATCCCACACATGAAAGGTCACTGAAATGAAAGGAAAAGTTTCAAGAAAGGGATGAACAGTGTCAAACAGGTAAAGTAGTAAAGAGGAAGGCAGACGAGGGAAAGACAAATAAAAGGTCACTAGTGCCTTATGAAAAGGGCCGTTTAGGTAAAATTTTAGAGACTGAAGTCAGATTATCAGGACAAAAGAGAAGCAAAGAAACAGACATTGAATATAACCTACTTGATTGAGAAGTTTGGCAATAAAAACATAGGACAGGCTGGGTGTGGTGGCTCAGGCCAGTAATCCCAGCATTTTGGGAGGCCGAGGCGAGCAGATGACTTGAGGTCAGGAATTCAAGATGAGCCTGGCCAACATGGTGAAAACCCACGTGTACTAAAAACACAAAAAAATTAGCCAGGCAAGGTAGTAGGTTCCTATAATCCCAGCTACTCAGGAGGCTGAGGCAGGAGAATTGCTTGAACCCAGGAGGCAGAAGTTGCAGTGAACTGAGATTGCGCCACTGCACTCCAGCCTGGGTGACAGAGTGAGACTCCGTCTCAAGAAAACAAAACAAAACAAACAAAAACAAAAACAGAAACAAACCCAAAAACAAAACAAAACAAAAAAAAGGACAAATAAGGATGGTAAAGTTAAAGGAATGCAAAGTCAAGTGAAAATCCTGTCAGGATTAGGAAGGGCTATGCCTGACTTCGAGTAGAGGCGAAGGTCTGTGAGTGGAAGTGGAGTTGCTAATAGTATAGAAAAGGAATGGGATAACTCCAGGAATGAGGAAAGGACTGGATAAAGGACACAGTTAGAAGAGATCCCTTTATTTTATTAAGGGAAAAAATTAGATACATTTATTCAACAAGTATTTATTCTTGTGCTGATCTATGGATTCAAAATAATCCCAGCAAAAATCCAAGTAGGATTTTTTTTTTTTTTTTTTTTTTTGCAGATAGGTGAATTATAAAAGTATACAGCAAGGCAAAGAGACAAAATAGTTACAATAACTCTGAAAAAGAATAAAGTTAGAGGACTCATCCCACCTGATTTCAAAACTTACTATGAAGCTACAGTAATGAAGACAGTGTACTATGGGTGGAAAGAGGCAGTTCAACGAAACAGTTCCAGTCTAGAAATAGACTCACACAAACATGGTCAATTGATTTTTGACCAAGGTGCAAAGGTGGTTCAACAGAAATAGGATCATCTTTTTAACAAATGATGCTGGAACTATTCCATATGCAAAACAGAAATAAATGTAAGTAAACAATAATTACCTCAACAAATACCTGAAACAATATATAAAAATTAACTCAAAATCTCTGTGACCTTGGATTATGCTAAGATTTCTTAGCTTCAACACTAAAAGCATACATTATAAATGAAAAAATTAATAAATTATACTTCATAAATACTAAAAAAAATCCCTGTTCTGAGAAAGACACTATTAAGGGAATGAAAAGACAAGGCACGAAGTGAGAAAAATTATTTGCAAATCACCTATCTGGTAAAGGACTTAAAATCAGAATATTAAAAAATCAAAACTCAATAATAAAATAAACTGAAAAAAAAGGACACAACATAAGCAGGAATAAAATGCCAGTATACACAACAACATGGATCAATCTCAAATGCATTCAATGAAAGAAGCCAGGCTAACAGGGCTATATAGTATAATTTCATTTATATAACATTCTGAAAAAGGTCAAGTTTTAAGAATAGGAAACAGATCAGAGCACAAGATAATTTTTTGGAGTGATGGAACTGTTTTGAATCTTGATTGTGGTGATGACTTGCCTATATGCATTTGTCTAAAGCTATAGGCACCAAAAAGTATTGAATTTTACTGTGCGTAATTAAAAAAAAAAAAATCTGTGGAATGCCTATGGGACTCCAGGCAATTTGTTGAGCAGTGGAGAGAAAAGACTGAACAAAGCAAACGTTACCACTTTTCACAGGGTGTTTACCTCAATAAGAGAGACATGAGAATATATGAAAATACAATGACTACATTTTATGGTTTTAACAATTATGAGATAAGGTTAGCTAAGAAAGAAAAATAAAGATGAAATTATAATTAGTTACTTATAGAGTAGTAATAAAAAGACTGCGAAGGATTGGCAAAGAGCCTAGTTAAAATGAGTTTTTCGTTAGCTTGGTCTACAAAGATCTAGATTTCCCCCCAGGAACAACTGGAGTTGTACAAAAGCAGGTTAAGGTGGATTCAAGGTTAAAAACAATTCAGATTAATGCTGTCATTCCCATTTCAATACTGCATAACAAATGAAGTTATTTATTTTACAAAGCTACTTACAGCAATATGACGTACAAAGACCATTTAAGGGATCTATCAAAAACACTAACCTGGTTGGAAGGGAAAACCTCACTGTCTTGCTCAGAACCCAGCTGCCGTGGCCTAGTTCTGGGCAATCTAGAAATGGAGAAGGCTGAGTGGGTTTGTTTGTTGGTGCTTTTCTCTAAATTATTTGAACTAATTCTATTCCCATTTTTGGAGGAAAGTGGTGATGTATATTCTCCAAGAATTTTAACATGCCGCACATTTACTGACTTTCCATTTATTTCTATCCCATTCATTTCTTTCACAGCTATCTTTGCATCGCTGTTTTTTGTAAAAGCAAGAGATGCATATCTAAAACATAAGAGCAGAAAACCAAAAGGTTGTTAATGACTTCAAATTACATCAAACTTAATTTTGCAACTACTGATGCAAATACATTTTTCACAAGAGTAACTGCTTTTAAAAATAAAAAGGCTGCTGTACTTACCTTGGGATTAAGAAGAATATTTATTTAGGATAACTAAATAAAAACCAAGTTAAAGATGGGAAATAGAAGAAAAGTATTTCTTACACATTATCTCCTATTAATTTCATATTAAAATCTAATGTAAAATATTTGTGAAGCTAATGTATGATAGAGTTGTAGAGATTAGTGGTCTGGGGACAACTGGTTATCCATAACTTAAAAACCTAAAACTAATCCCTATGTATAAATGTAAACTTCAGATAACTTAAAGGCTTAAATGTGATAGGCAAAATTTTAAATATTTAGCAGAACATGCAAAAGTGTATCTTTATGTCCTTGTAGTGGGGAAATACACAGACGAAAACAAAGAGTTGGAAAATCTAATCAGAATTTTAATTATATGTACAAGAAAGTTGGGCAATAGCTATTCCTATAAAATCATCAGCCCTAGACAATGTCAATGGAAGGATATATACCAAATCCTGGGAAGAGTGGCTGTTTTCAAATGATGGGACTATGGATACATTTTTATAAACTCCTTGTAGTTTTGCATTTAACTGTACTTTCTAAATTTCTACACAGAATGCAAAATACTTCAAGTAAGAAAAAAACATAGTTTTTAAAAAGTATTCAACAAGATACTAAAAGAGTTTTCACATCAAGTAATACTCCTAGGATTACAATACTACTTTAATAAAATGTATTAACATCATATCAACAGGTCAAATAATTACAGCTGAACAATTATCTTACAATTATATGACTTCATTTAAGACACAAATTTTTAATAAATTGCAACCCCAACTACAAATAGGATCCTTTCTTAATTGATAAAAATTTTATATCTGAAATAAACAGCTATCACTTTTAATGATAAAACAGTAAAAAAACTTCCACTAAGCTATTGTCATTGTTATTTAATACTTTTGAATGATCTGGCAATGTCACAAAACAGAAAGTAGCAACATACATACTCAAACTGACTACATGTAAATGAGGTAGCTGTCTACCTAAAATATATAAAAAGTGTCAACTAAAAAGTAATTGAAATCAGAAACAGTGAAATGAAATACCATTTTCTGAGCACCTACTATGTGCCAGGCTTTATTCCTAGTGTTTCACATATTTTACTTGTAACAGTTTCACAGCAATGCTGTGAAGGTAGTATTATTATCCTCACTTTATAGACAAAGAGGCTGAGGTACAGAAAGGTTAAGTAACTTGCCTAAGTTTATTAACCAAGTTGCTGACAGAGCTGAGAATTGAACCAATGTTATCTATTTCTGGAAGCCGTTCTTTTACCTAATGTGCTCTACTTCCCCTATGAAGTGGCATGTAGCAAGATAAAGTATACAAAAATCAATAACTCTCCTGTATACCATTAACAAGTTATAAAGTATAATGAAAAAAAAAAGATCTGGTTAAGAATAGTATCAACTCAAGATTGCAGCTATTTGTCCATGTGTCCCCTTTCCTGGCCTGTGAAACCCTGTGAGAATAACCCTTGACTTTATCACCACTGTGGCTGATATCTGGTATAGAACCTTTGGCAAACAGCAGACACATAATAATGCACGTTGATTAAAGTTGGGAAACACACCTGTAATTAGTAGAAGACTCATAAATTGAAATTTCAGAAACTTGGTATTTTTGGAAATGAGACCTTAAATCGGCCTAAAAGAAGAGAAATAAAAGTTTGTGAAAGGTAGAAAAAAACAACAAATATGAACAACTAATAAATTTGAAAATGAAGCTCAAAAAAATAATCCTGGTATACCTCAGATACTGAAGGGCAGAGGCCACCAACATGTATCAAATAACCTTTATCTCTTTGTGAGGGTTCAACATTCTCCATTTCTGCTTAGAGAAAAACATGTAACAGAAATGATCTTTATTGTACTGATACGTTTCAGAGAAAATGTGAACACTTAAATATTTTCTGTTTCCTTTCTACTAACCCAAAGTTTATTATAAAGTTATCAGTAACCATCAGCACTTCTAGACTGAGGACTAAGAGCCTGCAATGTAGTTTTAAAATTTCTGGGCCTTAATCACATCATCTTAAAAACTAAAGAGGCTGGGTTAGTTAAGTCTCTTGTAGCTCAAAAATGGATAAATTACATCTAAACAAAGTACTCAATTACTTTAATTGTTGTCCCTCAGTATCCTTGGGGGACTGGTTCTAGAACACCCCAAGGATGCTCAAGTCCCTTATGTAAAATGGCACAGTATTTGCATATAACCTACACACATCCTTCTGTGTACTTTAAATCATCTCTAGATTAGTTATAATACCTAATACAATGTAAATACTATGTAAATACTTGTTATACTGTATTGTTTAGCGAATAATGAGCCTCCCAAAAAGTCTGTACATGTTTAGTACAGGCTTTTAAAAAATATTTTCAATCTGCAGTTGATTGTCTTTGTCTTTGGTTCAGAGAAGTGCTATCTAGAACACTGGACACACACAGGATCTTAACTCCCTAGTGTTAATGCTGGCTAGAGCTAGTGGTCTGAGAGCTCTCATTATGCACATTCCCTTGCTGGGGAAACATCACACCAACAAAACCTTTTAATTGGACAAGGATCAATAGCAGGTATTATAATATATAGCTTGTAATAATGGTAAGGGCACACAAAAAAGGGGGGAGACAACTTGAGTTAGACAGCATGATTTTCCAAATTACAAACACTAGGATTATAGATAAATTTTTTTCTTGATAAAAAATTTCAAAATTCTTAAGAGTACGTTTTCATAGTCTCCATTGTGAAAAGAACCTGAAACCAAAAAGGATCCACTGAATGGGGATTCAAATTACTAGCAAATCCCATACCTGGCACATAGGAAGTACACAAATATTTGCTGAATGAATCCTTAAAGTAGCTTTTATTTATATGCTTTATAATTTGTATATAGTAATGGGAGATGTGGAAATTTTATTTTTTTATTAAATAACAATAAATAATATATAAGAGTAGCCTAACACTTATCCAGTGTTTCTGATGCTCCAGGCAATATGGCAAGCACTTTATACACATCATCTCATGTAATTCTCACAACCACTCCACAAGGTAGCTATTATTATTTTCATTTTGCAGATAAGGATGCTGAGGTCTCAGGAGTTTAGGTCACAAATATAGTAAGCAGCGGTGTTGGAATCCAGGCAGAGTTTGTCATCTTGAGGTAATAATACCTAACCTTCATTAACTTATTTCATTTGTTAATCTCTTTGAATCATGATGTATTCTATAGAGAAAATAGCAAAACCACCTACCTTTATATTTTTACATTGGAGTGAGGAGGGAATAATGAGCTACAGTACAGTAAAAAGGGGTAAATAAGAATAAGAAAACATACATTATACCCATCACCTCACCTTTCACTACTTCAACACAAAATAGCTAATGGATATCCAATGGGCTGCATGCTGTACCTGGCACTGGAGATAGGCAGTAAACAAAACACATAAAAATCCCTGAGCTCACTGGGCTACTGAGAGAATGGGAAGGCAGTCAATATATCAAGTAAGCAAACCATACAGTATTGTGATATGTGATATGAAGAAAACTAATGCAAGGGAAGAAAAAACAGAATAAAACTAGATGATACGGGGCTGGGTGCAGTGACTCATGCCTCTAATCCCAGCACTTCAGGAGGCCGAGGTGGGTGGATCACTTGAGGTCAGGAGTTCAAGATCAGCCTGGCCAACCTGGTGAAACCCTGTCGCTAACTAAAAATATAAAAATTAGCCAGGTGTGGTAGCGGGCACCTGTAAGCTGAGGCAGGAGAACCCGGGAGGTGAAGGGTTGCAATGAGCCAAGATAGTGCCACCCACTCCAGCCTGGGTGACAGAGCGAGACTCTGTCTCAGAAAACAAACAAACAACAACAACAAAACCCCAAAACTAGATGATATAATACTATTTACTTTAAATTGTATATGTATATTAAATATATGCATAAGAAAATGCATAAAAATGGTCATTAAAATATTCATAGTGGTTATTGCAGGTTGGAGAAACCAGTTAATTTTAATTTTCCTATATTTTTAAATTTTATTAAAAAAACCATAATAAGCATTATTTAGACAAGCCGGAAAAAACAATAAAACCAATGCTGATATGGAAAATAAAAGAAAAATCCATAGAAGATACAGAAAAAATTAGGAAAGGTAGCATAAACTTAACTAGAAATGACAGAAGGGCAATAATCACAGGTACTAGAGAAAATTATAACTATTTCAAGCAATTAAGGACTATCTAAAAATGAAAACATCCCTAAAATTATTGAAATAAGAGAAAGCAAATAGTTTTCATCAACACCAATTTGACAAATTAGTACTGGTTGCCTGGTGGTAACTGGGAAGCTGGTCCTATTCACCATGTACCCACGCCTGGAAAGAGGAAAATGATGCCCTGCAGGAGTGCTGATGTTGGCCTCGAGCAAGAGGAAGAATGCGGGTATCTACCTGTTAACTAAATCTTGGATTTAAGCTTTTAGCAGTTTTTTCCTCTTTAAAAAACTGACCTCCAACTGAACAATTTCCTCATTTTTTTTTATTTATAAAGAAAAGCCAAAACAGGAATAAAATATTAAAACAACTCAGTTGCCCAACACAACCCAGAAGCAGGTAAGCACTATTTTACAAATAATCTAGGTTAGGATTTCTCAGTAAATTCTTGAGAACCAACCTACTGTAAGATCCAAATTCCATTTGTCTTGTTCTATTTGATTTTCTTGTGTTCCTGAGATGTCAACTCCTGTCAGGTTCTCTTTAGCATCAGACCAGTCTTCACTTATCTCTTGGTAATGTCTGCAGTCTAAGACATTAAACACAATGAGCTATGAATGACATATAATGTCCAACACACTGAAAAGTTATCTTAAAACCATGGATGAATCAGTATGATGATGACTACTAGAGTTTTATGTATAAATCTAAAGATAAATATTAGCAAAATAAGAGAACCAAGCAAAAAGATTCTCGAGAAGAGACTTTCAGCAGTCCTTGAATAAAAAGTTGCTTTCAGTCTGAGTGATCTGTTCCTTAGTTTTCCTTTAATTAAAACACTATTCCCAGCTTATTGAAGCCCTTAATTTTTGGCATTTTGAACTGTACTTTAGTGAAAAACGACATATTATCTTTATATATGCAATAACATGAAACATCTTTGAAAGAATTAGGCAGTGTTGCAGCCCTTTATTTCATTACAATTAAATTAATAATCTTTTGGAATGATCATAATCTCTTTTCATGTGCTAAAAATGCACACAATTTACAGAGATACAAATTAGATACAAGAGAGAATTTTCATACTAAAAACATGAACCAGAAGAATAAGAGTCCATATTATTATTTAGCATTGTCAGCTATATTAGGCAACCTTAAAGATGTTAAGTAGCAATAATAAGAACATACTTGACATTTATAATCAGAATGATGCCTTTCCGTCAATTAAGAAAATTTATTTTTATTTAACGAATAAACACTACCAATACTTTAAACCTTATTTTGTTTTCCAGAAACTGTACAAGATAACACATTTTTATACTAACCTTTATCATCAAGTTTCAGTTGACTAAAGTCTGCATTTATATCACCATTTTTAAAGTCATCTTTCTTGGGTGATATGTTTTGTGTAGCATGACTATTGTCAGATGATAAAGGCATCTGAGGATTAAGATAATAAAAACAATAAATAAGGGCAAATAATTATTATGCTCTTACTATGTGACAGGTACTCTTCACTGGCATTATTCAGCCTTTACAGTAATGAGGGCTCTGAAAGGAAAATATTATCAACCTGACCTGACATGTGAGAAAACAGAATCTAAGTAACTTGTTGCTTCATGTTACACAGTTAACAGAATTACAATTTGAATCCAGTCTGTGTATAATGACTGTGCTAACACTACTATTTGGCAAAGTGTGGCATACACACATGAGAAGTAATCGAGATAATTTTTGGAGGTATGTCTATATATCATATATATACACAAATATTTATCACATTAACCTTTAACAGTTATATATTTAATTTAGTGTATGCTTATGTGTATCTTTTATTTATGAGAAGCAATATTTCTTTCCTATATGTAATAGTTATTGTTTACATTTAAATTTATGTAAAAAGGAGAATCATTTAAAGACAAAGTAACATTATAGGTAATACAGGGCTACAGTAAATTGTGAAGATGGTACATGAGTAGCTGAAATTTAGAAACACTATACTGAGTTTCATGCATTACCAGTTAATTTAATGAGACAGGAATTAAAATGTAATCTCAACTTAAAATAAATCTCAACTTAAAATCAATATTGTTTTGTAGCCAAAACCAAGATTATAAAAAAACTACATTATATCTTTATCTTGTTCTTTAAAAAATAATTTATTGTTCTCCCTAAATAAACAGGTTATACCATTCCTACCATTAAATACATAAAAATCTAGTTTTTGACCTGTTAATTCTTTGTGGATAACTGAGATTTTTTTAAAAAAAGAATTTAACAATGGAATAGACAATGTTAAAGTAATTTACTTTTACTCAATCAAGTATTTCACTTTTAACTTTGGAATTCATCTTGGGGGATTAATATTACTCAAATAAAGAAACCTCAGGATTAAAACCAAGGTCAGAAAAGTAGACTAAACCCCAGCCTTCCTATTCAATTGCCTCCTTGCTCAATAATAGACTATAACCAATGTTTCCATAACACTTTGTAATTTTCAGAGTGTTCTTACATAGATTAAATCTTCCTTCTTGGTTGTCATCTGACAAACATTTTCTTGGGGGAACAATAAAGAGTAAGAAAACCTATGCCAGGCATTTAAAAATGATTTTCATCATTTCAGTAAAGAAGAAATTATAACTTTTCCCTGTCTAAAATGACTGAATTATTACGTTACCTCATGAGATGAAGGTACAAAATGTTAGTTTTAATTGCACTGGCTTCACATGATGATGGCACTAAATTATTGTTTGCCCAGGACAGTCCAGGTTTATACGGACTGTTGTAGAGAATTACCATTACACTCTTTCAACCTCAAAAGTCTCCTGGTGTGTAAATTATACGGTCACCCTACTCAACATATATGGTTGACATCTGTTTGATCAGGATTTGACATAAATATATCATTATAATCAGTTATATCCGTCAAATGGTAGTACACAAAGTAAGCCAGTTGAGTGAGAAGAAGGATGTCAGGGTTTCTGAAAATTATGGTTTACTTTACGTAAACCATACAATTAAAGATTTGCATTGATGAACTTTCAAGGACGCTTACTTGAGAGAGTGTCTTTTTTAGGTTCGAAGAAACATCAACATCATGAGCCCTCTGATCATCTTGTTCAGCATCTGCTTCTGAAAAGCTAAAAAGAACATTTCAGAAGAAATACGATCTAATGTTTGACAACAGAGTAAGGTGACTATAGTTAATTACAATGTATATTTCAAAGTAGCTAAAAGAGAGGACTTGAAAAGTTCCTAACACACAGAAATGACAAATACACAAGGTGATGGATATCCTGAATATCAACTTGATTAGTACACATCCTATGCATGCAACAAAATATTACATGTACCCCATACATTTGTACAATATTAAATGTCAAGAAAAAAGATAAACACTTCATTAAAACGTTTATCAATGTTCTAAATAGGGAACAAAACAAAGTTTAAAGTTAACTGAATTAAGCAATTTTTAGGATCTAATGAATTATAAATCAGATGAAACCATAACTCACACATGTGTTTCTTTTTTCATTAGCTGGAAAGAGAGAAAAGGAAAAAAATATTTGTTTAAAATGTTTTGTCTAAATGAAGTAAAATTTTTTATTTCCAAAACATATATACATACCCTGGAAGCAAAAGTAGAGAAGGCAGATAATAATTTTGATTCTAGTGACAGTGGGGGCAGCTCTTCCAGTGGTATGCCTTTGTGTATTTTTTCTTTCAAAGTCACATATCTAACTTTTAAGTTCCCCAAAAGAGACAGTAGTGCTGATCCCAATTCCTTCTTAGCAGAATTACTTGATAAATTCCTGTTCAAAAGTTGAGTGCACAAAACAAATTATTTAGGCCCAAATCATCCATTTAACACTAATATTATATTATACACTTGGTTCTTGAACTCCTGGGCTCAAGCAATCCTCCTGTCTCAGCCTCACAAGTTGCCAGGACTACATGTGTGCCACAATGCCCAGCTAATTTGTAAAAAAAATGTAGAGACAGGGGTCTCATTATGTTGCCCACATTGGTCTTCAACTCTTGGTCTTAAGTGATTTTCCTGCCTCAGCTTCCCAAAGTGCTGGGATTACAGACACAAGCCACCTTGCCCAACCTCACTTGGTTCTAATTTTACTAGAACTCTAAATATTTTCTTTTAAATGCTGAGTAAAAGAAAAAAATGAACCACAGTAAATGTGTTTTTCTAAAGACAGTACTAACAACTCTTGACACATAAGCCAGAGAAAGTGTGGTAGCATGTCATGCAAAAACTCTCTAACTTCATCCTTACTTGAACTTTATAAAGAAACAACAAATCTATGTTTTCACTGGATTCATCATGCCAACCATGCACTGTGGCCCCTCCATGAAACTCAAGGGTTCTATTACCCTTAGGCTAACTAACAAACCCAGTAACAATCTACTCCTCGTTTTACTCTTCAAAAATGAAAATTAGTTTCTCTAGAATAAACTTAAAGCTAGTGACAAATTTCTAAGAAAAAACAGATTTGAAATTAATAAACACATATTTAATCCTTCCCTATTTTCCATTACAAGTTTGTAAATATCACAACAACGGCGACGACACATCTGATAGTGAACATTTAAAAGGTGCAGCTCTGCTTTCATGGCTCTCTGCATTATCTTCTCACAGCACATTGATGGCAAATCCTTCTCTGTATCTTTAAAAAGTTGAACTTCCCTTTAAAAATAAAAGATAGGATCAGGTAAGATTCCGAACATTTTTCTATAGTAATAACATGCCTCCAGAAACAGATTTTAAATTTTTTGTATTTCCCTGTCAAGTTTAAATCAATTTATACTAAAGATGAAGAGGCTGTAGGAATATATAACAACTTCAGAAAACAAGAAGTTAAAGCTAAATATATTCATTCTAGAGGTCCAGGAAGTAAACAATTCTCAAATTCATACTTTCTTTTACCAAAAAAGGAAGTATGAATTTGAGAATTGTTTATTCTGGAGAATTGCTTATTCTCTATAAAGTCATTTTGGTAATGACCTTCTTTATCCAGAATCAATGCATTTTTTTCAATCTAAATCAAACTTTGGCCAAGATTTTTAAAAGTTATAAGCATTTTGGATGAAAATTATTCTTAAAACATATTATCTTTTTAATAGAAAATAATTTACATATTTAATAATTAAGGATCATTAATATAAGCAAATATTTTGCTATATTATATCAAAAAGCCCCAAATCACTATTTTTTTTGAGTATTAGTAGTTTTTGGAGGTCTTCCCTTGTTACTAATCGCCACTTCTAGCTATTCTCAATAGTTCTGCTTCTACAAACCAATAATTTAATTTTATAGAACTGAAACACCAGATTAAACATATTAGAAGAATGAGTAATAAGTGAAGGAAAAAGTAAATGACCTCAGAGTATGATAACTAATTTGGCTTCTTAGACCTTCCCTGTTTCTCTCCCTCCCACTTCCTGGTTCTCCACTGTGTTCTGAATTACAAGAGTAACTGATAAATGCAAGGCAAATTACGCAATGAGTTAAAATCAAGATTAAAATGCTCCTGTGAAAGTAGCTATTTACTTCTCCAAATAAATGACATATTCCAAAGGTGCTAGTTTGTTTTGGTCTACAGGTGAATAAAGTGAAAGGAAATGGAAAATTAAATCAGTATGGATTTGGGTTGAACAAGTAAAGATTAGATGCCACAAGTTTCTGAAGAAATTGAGACTGAAATCTCAGTAAGTGAAGAGCTTTAATATTCTATATTGTTTTAATATTTATTTGAAGGCAAACGGTTGAAACAGATGATTTCTTAAAGTCCATTTTAGCTATTATTCTATATGGGTAAGTATGCTATACAGAAAGCAAATACTATTTTGATTTTTTCTTCCAGATGTATCTGTAAGCATATATATATGATGTACCTCTCAGGATGTTTCTTTAGGTCTGTGATACCACATGGTTTTCTTAATTCCAGGAAATCCTGAAAATATGATTTAAAATTAAATTTAAAAAATGTTATATCTAAAATTCCAAACTAATAAAATGTATAATTCAATTTCTAATGGATTTTGTGGGAGGAGCTGCCATGAGAGGAAGACAGAGCTGGTGGTAATTTACACATCTTTTTTTTTAATTTACTTTTTAATTTACTCCCCTCATCTAGCATCTTCTCACAAAAGCCTTAATTCAATGAACCAAAAACATTTACATTAGCATACACTGTCTCTTTATAAAGTCTAAATTTTATTATTACTCATATTGATTTTACCTTATTTAGAAAATTTCCATTAGGTTTTAAACTGTCAACTGAGGGAGATTTTCCTGATCCTTTTGTTATAGCCATCTGTGTATCTATACAATCTTCACTGTATGACCAATCTGTACTACAAGCCACACTTTTTTGTTTCTCATTTTGCCATTCATCAGGTCGTTTTTTATTCATCATTGTTATCTCTGTGTTGCTTGATGTAGATACTACAGAAGGTCTTGCACTTGTTGCCCTGCTGGTTGTGAAACAAGCCCTAAAATCAGTGCTAACGTCCACTGTCTGATTAATTGTGACTGTACGACTTGCTGCATCTGACAATGATTTAGTACACGTTCCTCCTATATTGTGAAAGCATGTTTTTTTTGTGGTACTGCTATGAGCAACTTTTAGGGAAGTATTATCTTCTATTGCCTGATTATCTCTGACTGCGATCTTTGGTAGCATAGCAGAAAAATCTAAGGCTGAGTCAGGGGCGTTTTGTAGGCTTTCATAATATCCACAGGCAGAAATTATTGAATCATCAAAAACAGAGGTCCAGGAAGTTTGACAATCTTTACAGGGTTGGGGTAATGTCTCTAAAGCTTTATCCTGTGGTAATGTGCTAGGATTTTCAAGGTGCAGTAATATTTTGTTCTCAACAATTTTATTTCCACAAAAATCTTTACTTTCATTTACTTGAGATTTCATGTTTTCAGTATAAATTTTCATTTTTAATACTTTTTGAGGGCTCAAGGAACCACTCTTAGATTGAGATTCCTGGTTTCCTGGAGAATTGCTTCTTAGTACACTGCCATCAAATACAGTGTGGTACATTGAACTAGTCTCTTGTTCCTTACACTTCTCATGCTTTAGGTCATGATATTCTCTTAACATAACAGAATTCTGAAATTTGGAGACATGAAGTGACTCTTCTTGTCCATAAACATCAAGTGAATCTAAAGAGATGATAGAACCACTTCCCGAGTTAACACGATTATCTTCGACATTGCTAGCACATTTAACTTCATAACCCGAATTTCCTAATTCAACAACTTCTGGATTAGATATATCTAATGTTTTTGTTTGGTCAAAAGATAAATGGTTACTTATGTATTCTTGTTCTTCCGCACTGTGATATTCCTGCTGTGAGTCTTCATCTGTATCATGCTTTTGTGTATCTTCAGCACTTTCTCTATAATTAGCATCTGAAATATTGTAGATTCTTTCCAAGCCAACAGTCTTATCTTGATGTTCCAAAATATCAAAAAACACCTCCTCTTTTTTCTGCACGTCAGGATCTAATTCTGCACTTAAAGGAATAAGACTTTCCTTCTTCAGTTTTGACTCTGAATAAGGTATAGAATATGTTTTATTCAAGAAAGCATAGTCAGTACTGTCTTCAAGTTCACTTGACTGAAAGTGAGTATTCTCTGTGTTAGTATCTTGACTCACTGAAAAAAATGGCTCTGATAAATCCATTTTGTCAATATTGCTGATTTCTTTATTATTCGCTCTTTGCTCTAGTGTCGAAGAATCCCAGTCATAATCAGGAAAAGTCAATTTGACTTCATCACAACCATTGGAGGATAATAACAAATTTTCTTTCTTTGGATTTGAAGGTTTATCTGATTAAAAAAAGGATAAAAACATTAACAGCAACATTATAGAATCTAAACACTAGAAAAACCTTAGACATAATCTGGTTTAAGCTCTTCCCAATGCAGGATTACTATTTACATCATCCATGACAAATATCCCTTTCAGTAGCAGCTAAAAACTGAACCATGTCCTCCCAAATGATGCGTTGAAGGCCAGACCCGTATGTTGGAAATGGGGACTTTGAGAGGTAATTAGGTTTACATGAGGTCATGAGGGCAAGACCCTAATTGTAGGATTAGTGTCCTTTCAAGAAAAGACCAAAAGAGCTTGCTTCCCCCTTCTCTCATGTGAGGACACAGAAAGAAGGCAGCCATCTACAAGCTAGGAAGAGACCCCTCACCAGAACCTGACCATGCTGGCACCCTGATCTCAGACTTCCAGCCTCCAGAACTATGAGAAAATAAGTACCTGTTGTTTAAGCCACTCACTGTATGGTATTTTGTTATGGCAGCCTGACCTAAGACAACAGCTAAGATTTTCTTGAATTCTTTCAATGGCAAGGAATTTACTGTTTACAGGGCAGCCACTGTTTGTAAAATGGTCTAATAAGAAACTTTTTTCTTATAAATTTATTTAATAAATCTTTGGGTGCCTCCAGTGCTAGCTCTACACACTGTAAAAACAAAGAAAAGGAAGACACGGATGCTGTCCCCAAGTGCTTATAGTTTTCATAGGGTCATAAGATAAGCACACAAAAATGTAATTTTAAAACAGTGCTGACAGAGTTGTGTTGATGGAGCAGGTAAATTTTTGAAACACAGGGAAGCAGACTCCAGAAAAACTTTGATTTAAAAAGTGTTTTGAAACAAAATACACAAAATTATTTTAGGCAAATCCAACGCAAGTACAAATAGCTGTGTGAAAGAACATGGCATTTTCAGGAAACTGTAAGACAGCTTGTCTGTAGTGAAAGAACTCTTATGAGTGTGACAGGAATTATCAACTGAAAAAGGCCTTTTATGATGTGCTAAGAAGTTTGGTTCTTATTCTAAGGCAACAAAAGACCACTGAAAACTTCATTAAAGGGTAGCCATGTGACTGGAATTGAGTTGTAGTCATTCCTGGCAACAGAAAGACTAAAAACTTGAAAGAGGAGAATAAAGGCAGGTACCAAAACAGAAGTGGGACTAAAGAAGAGACTGGTATGAAAGTTCCACAACTGATATGTCTTGGTGGCCAATTAGAGATGATAGTAAGAGGAAGAGAGAGAGCAGTGGTTTTCAAAAGATTTTTTTTTTTTTACTTAGATCATAATCGGAATTACGTTTTGGTCATATCATGACCCAGTACACACATACATATATGTATGTGTATAAGTAAAACAAAAATTTTACCCATGTCCAATGTATTCTGGTATTTTCTATTTTATTCTATTCCATTTCTTTAAAAAAAGTTCATCACAGTCAGCTAAACTGATGTTATGACTTACCAATTGGCCAATAAATGCTCACTTAAATATCACTCAAAGATAATGCTTACATGTTTACAACTTGGTACTATAGTTGAATGGGAATATTCAGGGCTAAAGAGATAGGGACTGTGTGAAGAGCAGATTAGAAGGTAGAGAGGAAAAATGAGGAGGAGGATGAGGATAATGAGTTCAATTCTAGGCAAGTAGAGTCTGAGTTTAGTAATAAAACACCCAGATGTGAATGTCTGTCCAGTAAGCTGTTATAAATATGTGGTTGGAGATGACAGAGTTGTTTGGGAGTCTTTTATACATTCTAGATACTAATTCTTTGTTTTCTTTTTAACATTTGTAATATAACTGAATTTTCCTAGCTTATTGCTTATCTTTTAATTTTTAAAAATTATTTTGAGACAGGGTCTTGCTATGTTGCCTGGGTGCTAGACTTACTGTATATCAAGCAATCTTCCTGCCTCAGCCACCCAAGTAGCTTGCCTGGCTTTAACTTTTTATAGTATCTTATCATATCAGAATTTTCCAGGTTATTTAGTTAAGTGAATCAGTCTTCTGTAACTTCTAGGTTTTGTGTCTTTGGTCTTCTCTACCAAGTAATTATAAAAATATTCTCCTATAATTTATTCTAATTGTGTGTGTGTAGGGGGGGTGGGGGTTAACACTTAGTCTTTTTACACTACACAGAGTATTATTTTTCTCTTTGGCATAAGGTAGGACTCTAACTTAACTTTCTTCCAAAGTGGATGCTCAATTGTCCTAATACCATTTGCCAAATAATCCATTGTTTTCCTTCTGAGCTGAAACAACATCTTTATCATATTGTGAAGTCTTCCTGTTTCTGTTTCATGATTTTCTAAGAATTTATTTCTATTTATTCCATTCCATTAACCTATTATCTTTTTGTATGACTGTATTACTGTTTTAATTACTATAGTATCACAGGTTATTTTTATATCTGGTAAGTTTTTTCCTGTATTTTAAAATTTATTTTACATTCTCTCCAATAGATTTTTTTAAGTTTATTTTTGGGGGACCATTTTGAATTGCATAAAATATCCTACTGGGATTTACTGAGATAGAGAACCATTATCATGTCCAATCTCCAGCAGCCTTTCCCTGGATTTCTAAAATTTAATGTATGAATACAAAGTATACTGTTTATTCCATTAGGGTTCATGACTGAAAGCTTCATTGTATAACTTTATCACTTTAAAATGACCCTTTTAATTGTCTTAGAATGCTTTCTGCATTGATTATGCTCTTTACTACTATCACCCCAAATTTTTAAGTTAATTTGTTTAACTTGTCCATCCTTTTATCCTAAACCTTTCTTTTCTATTTTAAATATGTCTTATGAACAATGTAGAGTTTTTGTTTTAATCTAGAATATATATATCTTAATAGTTTAAGCTACATATAGTCATAAGCACATAAAGTTTAGTCATCTTGCTTTTTAGACTCTTGCTATTTCTTATTTTCTTTCTGCCATGACCCAAGAAAAATACATTTCAGATTTATGGGAAGAAGAAATCATATACAACTTGGGCAGCAGAAGTCAACCTGCTCACTTTCTGATTATCACCCTGAAGGCAGTAATACCTGTCAGCAGTTCTTGAAAGGCTGGCTGGACAGAAATCCTTTCTTCCTGCTCACTTTCCCTTTCCTAAAAAAAGGTCCTGCCTAGACTGCCCTGATCCACCAAAAATCACCTGAATCAATTTGGCAAGTTAAAAATATACTGAGTCTTACCACCTTAGAGGGAGGAAGAGTTAAAAAGCAGCAACCGGAAGGGCAAACTGTCTGGCACAATACATTTAACACCCTTCCCCACCAAGAATAAGGGTAAGTGGCCTAGACCCTTACCTTTTTGGAGGTTGCCTCCATTACTGTGGTAGCCTTTACCACATGCTGTCTCCACCACTGCAGTGGCCTGCATCACTCAAAGATATATAATCTAGAAAAGGTATAAATATTGAACTATTATTATACTTAAAAAGCATAAATTGACAACCACATAAAGGACAGAAAAGATATGTTCTTTTAAAATTTCCAAGGAACATTTTTTTAAAAACCAACGTGTTAGGTCACTAAAAGAAGTTTAAATCTAAAAAATAGAGTCTTACAGACCATAATATCACCCCATTTATGTCAAACCTAGATAAAAAGTTTCCAAGACAATTTGTACACTTACTAAAAACCAATGACTTGGTAAATCCATACAATGGAAAATCTTTCAGCAACAGAAAGAAACTACTGATATATGTTACCTCATGGGTTAATATAAAAAACTTGCTGAATGAAAGAAGCTAGATAAAAGAGATCACCTATTGTATAATTCCATTTAAGTAAAACGTCCAAAGCAAGAAAATGTATATAGAGAAAGTATATTAGTAGCTGCCTGGGATAGGTGGTGGGAGATGGGAAGAGAGATTAGCTATAAATGGGCATGGGGGATAAAAATGTTCTAAGATGGGTTTATGATGGGATAGTTGCAACACTTGATAAGGTTATTAAAAATCACTGAAATGAGTAAAATATAACTCAACAAAACTGTTTTAAAAAGGTAATAATGATGACTTTTTATTAATACATATTAGATGTACATATTTTGGGGGTACATGCAAGAATTTAGTACATTCATAAAATCAACTCAGGGTAATTGGGATATCCATATAATGACTCTGAACCCAGCTGCCACATGAAGCAGCCCAAGCTAATTACTGGTAGAATATTCCAATGGACACGTGAAATGATCCCAGAGGTGACAAGCAGAAGGAAGTCCAGCCAACTCACAAAATCATTTTGAGCCTCTGTCCCCTACTTATTGCCACTGTCCATACTCCTAAAAGCTGAGGTGTCTACAGCAGAATTCCGGTAATCAAGTGTTATGAAGGTTCCTGATGAGTTTGGGGGAAAAAAAGGAATTAATTTTGTTTTAACTCTGAATTATTTCAATCACTGATCCTGAAAAAAATCATCTAAATGTATTGTCTCTGTTCTACAAGGAGAAGATATTAAAAAGCAGATCTCATGTCATGGAGACAGCCTTGAATCCTGACTTTGCCACTTAGTAAGCTGTGTGGACTTTGATAATTACAATAAATTAATGACAATAAGAATACAGACTACCAAAATCTACGGGACATGGTCAAAGTTATATCCAAAAGAAGTCACAGCTTTAGATGCTTATTATTAAGTAAAGCTAGAAATAAATGAATTAAACAGTCAACTCTCAAGAATCTAGGAAAGAACTAAAAATAAGCCAAAAAAGTTTAAAATATAATTAGTTAAGACAAAAACAGAAGTGATCACTTTTAAAACAGTAAAAATGGTAACTAAAATTGAGAGCTATTCTTTTAAAAGACTAATAAAAGTAGGTAAATAACAGGCTGGGCGCAGTGGCTCACGCCTGTAATCCTAGCACTCTGGGAGGCTGAGGTGGGTGGACTGCATGAGCTCAGGAGTTCGAGACTAGGCTGGGCAACGTGGTGAGAGACCTTGTCTCTACTAAAAATACAAACAATTAGCTGGGTGTGGTGGCGTGTGCCTGTAGTCCCAACTACTTGGTTGGCTGAGGCACAAGAATTACTTGAACCCAGCAGATGGAGGTTGCAGTGAGCTGAGATTGCACTACTGCATTCCAGCCTGGGTGACAGCACGAGACTCCAAAAAAAAAAAAAAAAAAAAAAAACAGTAGATAAAAGACAAGACAAATCTTGTTAAGAGAAGACTGAAACAAAAATGAGCATTGATAAAAGGAGCATTTTAGCAAGCAATAAAGAGGTACTTTTAAAAATTGAGAATGCCATGTACGCCACTGAAGGATAATTTTAAAATTTAACAAAAATAGGCAATTTTCTAGGAAAAGTTTTTTTTTTTTAAAAAGACTCAGAAGCAGGTGAACAGCGTTATCAACCATGAAAAAAATGAAAAGTCCATCAAAGATACATCTTATATCAATTCCTATCAAACCATGGAGCAAAGAGAAATGGTAGCTGGGCACGGTGGCTCATGCCTGTTAACACTAGCACTTTTGGAGGCCAAGGTGGGCAGATTACTTGAGCCCAGGAAGTTTGAGACCAGCCTGGGTAACATGGCAAAACTCCGACTCTACGAAAAATTAAAAAATTAGCCAGGCATGGTGGCTTGCCCCTGTAGTCCCAGCTACTCAGGAGGTTGGGGTGAGACGATCGCTTGAGCCTGGGCGGTTGAGGTGCAGTGAGCTATGATCCTGCCACTGCACTCCTGTCTGGGCAACTGGAAACCCAGTATTAAGGGGAAAAAAAAGAAACAGTAATTATTTAAAAACTAACACAAGATATAAAGCATCAACGGGATAAGGGAATACTGATTTTTGTGGATATGTATTTGTATGTGAGGAGGAGAGGTTTATACTTTAAATAAGGTAGGCCAGGTGAAACTGAGGGGTTAATTTGATCAGGTCTGCCTGCCCTGCTTGCCTTTGGTAGCTTGCGTCTTGTCATTTTTTTCCTTTTCTTTGGAAGTTGAAGGCTGCAGTAGCTGAAGGCTGTGACATTCAAACTTAACCTTCCCTGGCCACTTTATAGATAATGTTCAAAGGTCACTACAGTAACGGTTGCTTCGGTTTTTCAGAAACTTGGGCCGGCTCCTATCCAATTCAAACTGGTTGAGACCACAGACCCTTCAACTGGGCC
The DNA here is from genome assembly GCF_028878055.3 of Symphalangus syndactylus. Taxonomy (NCBI): domain Eukaryota; kingdom Metazoa; phylum Chordata; class Mammalia; order Primates; family Hylobatidae; genus Symphalangus; species Symphalangus syndactylus. Next base: position 142,362,340 of record NC_072430.2, on the reverse strand, counting down.
AATGCAAATGCCCGAGAGGTGGCCTTTTGATGCTGGAGGGCCAAAAATGCCACCCTCACATCCTCCTAAGCATCCTATGAAATGCCATGAACTCTGGCTAGGTTTGTGCAGAATAAACCTGTTATTTCCTTTTTCCTCCGTGCCAATTACCTTTCCTCATGCCTTAGACCACTCTACTTCCCTAACTCATAAATATCCCCAAGCCTCATCTTCTTCAGGGACGCAGACTCGAGAGCTCTTCTCCCTCCCTCCTCCTTGCTCAATGCCCTTGCAAATAAATCTTTTCTCTTTTGCAAAATCGTGTTACAGTGATTGATCTACTGTGCATAGGCATAACAGACCTGGACCTGGCCAGTAACAAAGGAATACTTCTCTGATAAGGTGAGACTTGGAAAAACGAATGAAAGAGAAGAAAAGAACCATGAAGATACCTAGCCAGTCAGGATGTGACAGCTGGGACCACAGTGACTGCAACAGAGGAGATAAAAAGTGATTAGATACTGGATCTACTGAGGTTCGAACCAAGAGGATTTGTTTTTGTTAAAATGAATGCACATTGTAAGAGAAACAGGTTAATTGTGAGATATCTATTTGACATTCAAATGGAGATATAAAGGTCTGGAGATCAGCAAAATTACCTAGAGCTGCATTGACCAGCAGCCACACGTGGCTATTAAACACTTGAAATCTGGTTAATCTGAATTAAGATGTTCTGTAGGTGTAAAACACACACCAGATTTCAGAGACGTAGTATGAAAAACATATAACATCTCATTAACATTTTATTTGATTACATGTTGAAATTTTTTTATATACTAGGTTAAATAAAACATTAAAAATAATTTCACCTTTCTGCATTTTTTTAAAATAATAAAGGGGCTGGAAATGTTATCATGAAAGTTTGCCATTTTTGATTTGTTCTTCAGTCAAAAAGGTTTTTTTGTTTTGTTTTGTTTAAAGAGAAGGGGTTTGCTCTTTTACCCAGGCTGGAGTGCAGTGGCACAATCACAGCTCACTGCAGCCTCGAACTCCTGGGTTAAAGTGATCCTCCCACTTCAGCCTCCTGAGTAGCTGGGATTATAGGCATGAGCCACTGTATGTGGCTACTAGAAAATTTAAAATCACATATATTGCTTTATTGTATTGCTACTGAATAGCACTGACCTAGTTAGTGATACAAATTTGGGAATCATCAGAATACAGATTTAAGTCTATGAACTTGAATGTAATTACCTACTGCTTGAATATAGAAACAGGCAGAGAAGAGACTCAAGAATTAGGCGCTGAGGCATTCCAAAGTTGAAAAAGATTGAAGAGATAAAGAGGAACCAACAAAGGAGAGTGAGAAGGAGCAATATGTGTGGTAGGAGAAGGACCAATAGATGCAGATATGGAATATTGAAAGATACCTGTCTGGAGTAGACTCACAAGTAAAACAAAGAACTAGAGACACTGAGTATACACATTTCATTCAATTTTTTTGCTGTAAAGGGAAACAAAGAAAGGTGACAGTCGGGGGGTCAAGAAAAAAGTTTTAAAAATAATTAGAACCAAGAAAAAGATTAAACAAAATGATAAACTCAGGAAAATTATTTCAAACCAAGAGGTAATAGACCTAATGCATAAAGTACTCCTGCAAACTAGTAATATACCAAAAGAAAAGTATATGAAAGTTATGTTTGGACAATTCATAAGACTTGAGTCAACTATATTAAAAAATATATAAACTAGTCACTGTCAAAAATGTAAATTAAAATGGATGGATTCTTGATTATCAAATTGGTAGAGGCTGATCATACATTGTAGTATTAAGGGTCATGAAATGGACATTCATATATAATGAGAACTGAAATTCTTTCAACCTTCTGAAAGATGATTTGGCAATGTTGGGTACATATTCCTTGACCTAGAAATGCTTTTTCTAGGACTATTCCTATGGAAGAAAGCTGACATATATGTTTGATGATATGCACAATTATATTCACGGAAGAATTATTTTTTAGTAACAAATTTTAAAACAGCAAGGGGATTGCATCAAAAAGTATAGCATTTTAATATAATGTAATACCTATCATGCAGCTTATAAAAACAAAAGAGGTAGATCTTTATTTATAATATGAAAAATGTTTATAAAATACTGGGGATTTCTAGAAGTAGTTTCCTTTGTAAGACTCCAGTTGAACTTATGTTAAACCTTTTCACTGTATCTGTCACATCTCTTACCTTGCTTCCGTATTTTTCCATCCTTTTGTCTCCCCATGCTTCAGTCTGGATAGTTTAACCTTCCATTTCACAAATTCTTTCTACAGTTCTAACTAATTTTGATGTGAAACCCATCCACTGAGTTCCTAATTTACCTGAAATTTTTAGTTCTAGAATTTTTACCAAGTTTTTTTTTTTTTTTCTGTTATGCTTTTTTTGGGGGGAGAGGGTGAGGAGATAGGGCCTTGTTCTGTCACCCAGGCTGGAGTGCAGTGGGGCAATCATGGCTCACTGTAGTCTTGACCTCCCAAGCTCAAGTGATCCTCTCACCTCAGCTTCCCTAGTAGCTAGGACTACAGGTGCAAGCCACCATGCCCAGCTAATCTTTGTATTTTTTTGTAGAGATGGGATTTTGCCATCTCTGGCTGGTCTCTAACTCCTGGTCTCAAGTGATCCACCCACCTCAGCCTCCCAAAGTGCTAGGATTACAGGCCTGAGCCACTGCACTCGGCTCTGTAATGCCATTTTTAATGTATGATTTGTAGTAAAACTTTTAACATCAGCTGTTTTCTCCTGAAAGACAGTAAGTATAGTTATTTTGCAGTCTGTATTTAGTAACTCCAGTAACTGGAATCTCTGTGGATCTGTTTGTATTGTCTATTATTGTTTTCTGACTCATTATGTCTTGTCATTTTGGATGTCTGGTGATGTTTTAATTATGTTCTAGAACTATATTTGATAAGTTGTATATATAAATAATTTGAACCTAAAAATGATGTTATTGTCCCTCAGAGAGAACTTTTTTGCTACTTCTAGGTGCCATAGGGAATTAGTAATCTGGAATCTCTTTACTCTAACTGAAATTTGAGATGTTCTAGGCCACCCAGAAAAGTATAGTCTGAGGAAGGGCTGGTTTACTTTAATTGTAAGGCACAGCCCTCTGGGATCCTAAGCACATTGGATCCCAAGCCAAATAATCTATTCCTTGGGTCTCACCTTTGATCACCTGAAGACTTTGACTTTTGTCCTCTTACTGCCCTAAGGCTGTCAAAAGCACAGCCTAGGTAGAGCCAAGATGGCCGAATAGGAACAGCTCCAGTCTACAGCTCCCAGCCTGAGCGACACAGAAGACGGGTGATTTCTGCATTTCTGTTTGAGGTACCGGTTTCATCTCACTAGGGAGTGCCAAACAGTGGGTGCAGGACAGTCGGTGAACACACTGTGCATGAGCCAAAGCAGGGCGAGGTATTGCCTCACTCGGGAAGCGCAAGGGGTCAGGGAGTTCTCTTTCCTAGTCAAAGAAAGGGGTAACAGACGGCACCTGGAAAATCGGGTCAGTCCCACCCTAATACTGCGCTTTTCCAACGGGTCTGGAAAACGGCACACTAGGAGATTGTGTCCCGCACCTGGCTCGGAGGGTCCTATGCCCACAGAGTCTCACTGATTGCTAGCACAGCAGTCTGAGATCAAACTGCAAGGCAGCAGCGAGGCTGGGGCGGGGTGGGGGTGGGGGGCCGCCATTGCCCAGGCTTGCTTAGGTAAACAAAGCAGCCAGGAAGCTCGAACTGGGTGGAGCCCCACCACAGCTCAAGGAGGCCTGCCTGCCTCTGTAGGCTCCACCTCTGGGGGCAGGGCACAGACAAACAAAAACTCAGCAGGAACCTCTGCAGACTTAAATGTCCCTGTCTGACTGACAGCTTTGAAGAGAGTAATGGTTCTCCCAGCACGCAGCTGGAGATCTGAGAACGGACAGACTGCCTCCTAAAGTGGGTCCCTCACCCCCGAGCAGCCTAACTGGGAGGCACCCCCCAGTAGAGGCAGACTGACACCTCACCCGGCTGGGTACTCCTCTGAGACAAAACTTCCAGAGGAACTATCAGACAGCTGAATTTGTGGTCTCACGAAAATCCGCTGTTCTGCAGCCACCCCTGCTGACACCCAGCCAAACAGGGTCTGGAGTGGACCTCTAGTAAACTCCAACAGACCTGCAGCTGAGGGTCCTGTCTGGTAGAAGGAAAACTAACAAACAGAAAGGACATCCACACCAAAAACCCATCTGTACATCACCATCATCAAAGACCAAAAGTAGATAAAACCACAAAGATGGGGAAAAAACAGAGCAGAAAAACTGGAAACTCTAAAAAGCAGAGCACCTCTCCTCCTCCAAAGGAACGCAGTTCCTCACCAGCAACGGAACAAAGCTGGACGGAGGATGTCTTTGACGAGTTGAGAGAAGAAGGCTTCAGACGATCAAAGTACTCTGAGCTATGGGAGGAAATTCAAAACAATAGCAAAGAAGTTAAAAACTTTGAAAAAAAATTAGACAAATGGATAACTAGAATAACCAATGGAGAGAAGGGCTTAAAGGAGCTGATGGAGCTGAAAGCCAAGTATCAAGAACTACGCGAAGATTGCAGAAGCCTCGGTAGCTGATGCGATCAACTGGAAGAAAGGGTATCGCTGATGGAAGATGAAATGAATGAAATGAAGCGAGAAGGGAAGTTTAGAGAAATAAGAATTAAAAGAAATGAACAAAGCCTCCAAGAAATTTGGGACTATGTGAAAAGACCAAACCTACGTCTGATTGGTGTACCTGAAAATGACGGGGAGAATGGAACCAAGTTGGAAAACACTCTGCAAGATATTATCCAGGAGAACTTCCCCAATCTAGCAAGGCAGGCCAACATTCAGATTCAGGAAATATAGAGAACGCCACAAAGATACTCCTCAAGAAGAGCAACTCCAAGACACATAATTGTCAGATTCACCAAAGTTGAAATGAACGAAAAAATGTTAACGGCAGCCAGAGAGAAAGGTCGAGTTACCCACAAAGGGAAGCCCATCAGACTAACAGCTGATCTCTCGGCAGAAACTCTACAAGCCAGAAAAGAGTGGGGGCTGATATTCAACATTCTTAAAGAAAAGAATTTTCAACCCAGAATTTCATATCCAGCCAAACTAAGCTTCATAAGTGAAGGAGAAATAAAATACTTTACAGACAAGCAAACGCTGAGTGATTTTGTCACCACCAGGCCTGCCCTAAAAGAGCTCCTGAAGGAAGCACTAAACATGGAAAGGAACAACCGCTACCAGCCCCTGCAAAAACATGCCAAATTGTAAAGACCATTGAGGCTGGGAAGAAACTGTATCAACTAACGAGCAAAATAACCAACTAACATCATAATGACAGGATCAGATTCACACATAACAATATTAACTTTAAATGTAAATGGGCTAAATGCTCCAATTAAAAGACACAGACTGGCAAACTGGATAAGGAGTCAGGACCCATCAGTGTGCTGTATTCAGGAAACCCATCTCACGTGCAGAGACACACATAAACTCAAAATAAAGGGATGGAGGAAGATCTATCAAGCAAATGGAAAACAAAAAAAGGCAGGGGTTGCAATCCTAGTCTCTGATAAAATAGACTTTAAATCAACAAAGATCAAAAGAGACAAAGAAGGCCATTACATAATGGTAAAGGGATCAATTCAACAAGAAGAGCTAACTATCCTAAATTTATATGCACCCAACACAGGAGCACCCAGATTCATAAAGCAAGTCCTGAGTGACCTACAAAGGGACTTAAACTCCCACACAATAATAATGGGAGATTTTAACACCCCACTGTCAACATTAGACAGATCAATGAGACAGAAAGTTAACAAGGATATCCAGGAATTGAACTCAGCTCTGCACAAAGTGGACCTAATAGACATCTACAGAACTCTCCACCCCAAATCAACAGAATATACATTTTTTTCAGCACCACACCACACCTATTCCAAAATTGACCACATAGTTGGAAGTAGAGCTCTCCTCAGCAAATGTAAAAGAACAGAAATTATAACAAACTGTCTCTCAGACCACAGTGCAATCAAACTAGAACTCAGGATTAAGAAACTCACTCAAAACCGCTCAACTACATGGAAACTGAACAACCTGCTCCTGAATGACTATTGGGTACATAATGAAATGAAGGCAGAAATAAAGATGTTCTTTGAAACCAACGAGAACAAAGACACAACATACCAGAATCTCTGGGACACATTCAAAGCAGTGTGTAGAGGGAAATTTATAGCACTAAATGCCCACAAGAGAAAGCAGGAAAGATCCAAAATTGACACCCTAACATCACAATTAAAAGAACTAGAAAAGCAAGAGCAAACACATTCAAAAGCTAGCAGAAGGCTAGAAATAACTAAAATCAGAGCAGAACTGAAGGAAATAGAGACACAAAAAACCCTTCAAAAAATTAATGAATCCAGGAGCTGGTTTTTTGAAAAGATCAACAAAATTGATAGACCACTAGCAAGACTAATAAAGAAGAAAAGAGAGAAGAATCAAATAGATGCAATAAAAAACGAAAAAGGGGATATCACCACCGATCCCACAGAAATACAATCTACCATCAGAGAATACTACAAACACCTCTACGCAAATAAACTAGAAAATCTAGAAGAAATGGATAAATTCCTCGACAAATACACCCTCCCAAGACTAAACCAGGAAGAAGTTGAATCTCTGAATAGACCAATAACAGGTTCTGAAATTGTGGCAATAATCAATAGCTTACCAACCAAAAAGAGTCCAGGACCTGATGGATTCACAGCCGAATTCTACCAGAGGTACTAGGAGGAACTGGTACCATTCCTTCTGAAACTATTCCAATCGATAGAAAAAGAGGGAATCCTCCCTAACACATTTTATGAAGCCAGCATCGTCCTGATACCAAAGCCTGGCAGAGACATAACCAAAAAAGAGAATTTCAGACCAATATCCTTGATGAACATTGATGCAAAAATCCTCAATAAAATACTGGCAAACTGAATCCAGCAGCACATCAAAAAGCTTATCCACCATGATCAAGTGGGATTCATCCCTGGGATGCAAGGCTGGTTCAACATACGCAAATCAATAAATGTAATCCAGCATATAAACATATAAACAGAACCAAAGACAAAAACCACATGATTATCTCAATAGATGCAGAAAAGGCCTTTGACAAAATTCAACAACCCTTCATGCTAAAAACTCTCAATAAATTAGGTATTGATGGGACGTATCTCAAAATAATAAGAGCTATCTATGACAAACCCACAGCCAATATCATACTGAATGGGCAAAAACTGGAAGCATTCCCTTTGAAAACTGGCACAAGACAAGGATGGCCTTTCTCACCACTCCTATTCAACATAGTGCTGGAAGTTCTGGCCAGAGCAATCAGGCAGGAGAAGGAAATAAAGGGTATTCAATTAGGAAAAGAGGAAGTCAAATTGTCCCTGTTTGCAGATGACATGATTGTATATCTAGAAAACCCAATCGTCTCAGCCCAAAATCTCCTTAAGCTGATTAGCAACTTCAGCAAAGTCTCAGGATACAAAATCAATGTACAAAAATCACAAGCATTCTTGTACACCAATCACAGACAGAGAGCCAAATCATGAGTGAACTCCCATTCACAATTGCTTCAAAGAGAATAAAATACCTAGGAATCCAACTTACAAGGGATGTGAAGGACCTCTTCAAGGAGAACTACAAACCACTGCTCAATGAAATAAAAGAGGATACAAACAAATGGAAGAACATTCCATGCTCATGGGTTGGAAGAATCAATATTGTGAAAATGGCCATACTGCCCAAGGTAATTTATAGATTCAATGCCATCCCCATCAAGCTACCAATGACTTTCTTCACAGAATTGGAAAAAACTACTTTAAAGTTCATATGGAACCAAAAAAGAGCCCGCATCGCCAAGTCAATCCTAAGCCAAAAGAACAAAGCTGGAGGCATCACGCTACCTGACTTCAAACTATACTACAAGGCTACAGTAACCAAAACAGCATGGTACTGGTACCACAACAGAGACATAGATCAATGGAACAGAACAGAGCCCTCAGAAATGATGCCGCATATCTACAACTATCTGATCTTTGACAAACCTGACAAAAACAAGAAATAGGGAAAGGATGCCCTATTTAATAAATGGTGCTGGGAAAACTGGCTAGCCATATGTAGAAAGCTGAAACTGGATCCCTTCCTTACACCTTACACAAAAATTAATTCAAGATGGATTAAAGACTTAAAGTTAGACCTAAAGCCATTAAAATCCTACAAGAAAACCTAAGCAATACCATTCAGGACATAGGCGTGGGCAAGGACTTCATGTCTAAAACACCAAAAGCAATGGCAACAAAAGCCAAAATTGACAAATGCGATCTAATGAAACTAAAGAGCTTCTGCACAGCAAAAGAAACTACCATCAGAGTGAACAGGCAACCTACAGAATGGGAGAAAATTTTTGCAACCTACTCACCTGACAAAGGGCTAATATCCAGAATCTACAATGAACTCAAACAAATTTACAAGAAAAAAACATCACCATCAAAAAGTGGGCAAAGGACATGAACAGACACTTCTCAAAAGAAGACATTTATGCAGCCAGCAGACACATGAAAAAATGCTCATCATCACTGGCCATCAGAGAAATGCAAATCAAAACCACAGTGAGATACCATCTCACACCAGTTAGAATGGCCATCACTAAAAAGTCAGGAAACAACAGGTGCTGGAGAGGATGTGGAGAAATAGGAACACTTTTACACTGTTGGTGGGACTGTAAACTAGTTCAACCATTGTGGAAGTCAGTGTGGCGATTCCTCAGGGATCTAGAACTAGAAATACCATTTGACCCAGCAATCCCATTACTGGGTATATACCCAAAGGACTATAAATCATGCTGCTATAAAGACACATGCACATGTATGTTTATTGCGGCACTATTCACAATAGCAAAGAGTTGGAACCAACCCAAATGTCCAACAACGATAGACTGGATTAAGAAAATGTGGCACATACACACCATGGAATACTATGCAGCCATAAAAAATGATGAGTTCATGTCCTTTGTAGGGACATGGATGAAACTGGAAAACATCATTCTCAGTAAACTATCGCAAGGACAAAAAACCAAGCACCGCATGTTCTCACTCATAGGTGGGAATTGAACAATGAGAACTCATGGACACAGGAAGGGGAACATCACACTCCGGGGACTGTTGTGGGGTGGGGGGAGGGGAGGGACAGCATTAGGAGATATACCTAATGCTAAATGATGAGTTAATGGGTGCAGGAAATCAACATGGCACATGGATACATATGTAACAAACCTGCACATTGGGCACATGTACCCTAAAACCTAAAGTATAATAATAAAAAAAAAAAAGAAAAAAAGAGGAAAAAAAAAAAGCACAGCCTATCCTCTCAAATCATTTCTTCTAAATTTGCAAATATTTTCAGGGCAAAAGTTGTTTGTAATGCTAGGCTTACTTCTTAAGGTTCCCATTCTTTCGCAAGTTGTGACCTGGTAACTTCTTATCTGACTAGTTCTCAGATGCTTTTGAGAAGATTTTAAAAAATATTTTTCCAGGACTGGTCACAGTGGCTCAGGCCTGTAATCTCAGCACTTTGGGAGGCGAAGGTGGCAGATCACTTAAAGTCAGGAGTTTGAGACCAGCCTGGCCAACATGGTGAAACTCCGTCTCTACTAAAAATATAAAAAATTAGCCAGGTGTGGTGGCAGATGCCTGTAATCTCAGCTACTAGGGAGGCTGATGCAGGAGAATCACTTGAACCTGGGAGGTGGAGGTTGCAGTGAGCCAAGATTGCACCACTGCACTCCATCCTGGGCAACAGAGCGAGACTCCATCTCAAATTTTTTTTTTCCCTAGGTGTTTAAATTGCCTTCAGTGAGTAAGAGGCCTGAATTACTTAGCCTGTCATTATCTTTATTATTAAAAACTTAAATGAAGTTCTTACATGACAGAAGTGAAATCTCTTGATTTAAAGACAAACTATTAAAATGATACGTTTAGCTACTTATAAATGAAAATATGCAGTTTTAGAGAATTCATGAAAAAGATAACAATCTTATAAAATTGAGAAATATTAAAAAGTAGATATTATGGCAGTGACAGTGGGACTTACTAAACTCCCCACACCACCCCCCCACCCATTTTCAAAACTCCTTGCCAGGTGGGCAACTTCTGAGCAGAATGCTCTGGGTAGAAGAAATATACATTAAGGTCAAGGCATGGGATAACTTCATCAGTCTCTAACTATGAATACACATATTAGTGTTTGACAAGTCTCAAGGGGGAGTCCCCCTGCAGATTTCTGGAGCTTTTCTTCTATGTATCTCCCTTCTCTCAGGAACACTGTCCTGCAATTTCTAACACCTTAGCCTTTCTGAACTCCAATCTCTGTCTCAACTCAGGGAGACCTCTGCTTTGCTTGAAGTCCTTGTTCTTTTTCCATGGTCTGCAATGTGCTTCCAGGCAGGAAGCCAGGCTATCATCATAGGACTCACGCTGGGTGTTTCCTTTCTCTCAGAAATCACAGTCCTACACTGTGTCATACAACAGTTTTCTCATACAGGTTCTATTTTAAGAAACTAGAAAAAGCAGGAATATTAAGCCCAAAGAAAGGATGGAAATAATAAAAGAGGAGATGTAAACAAAATAGATGAATAGATAAAAGTTAACAGAACCAGAAATTGTTTCTTTAAAAACACTGATAAAATTTATAACCCTTCTTATCCCTTTCTTGGACTTATCTAAGAAAAAGAGACAACACAAAATACCAATGTCAAGAATAGTAAAGGAAGATTACTATGGGCTCTATAGCCATTAAAATGACAGAGGATATAATAAACAAATTTATCTGCCAAATTCTACAACTCAGGTGGACAAACTTCCTTGAAAACCACCTTCCAAAATGAATACAAGAATAAATAAATAAGGCTGATGTCAAGAAGAGTATTTCCTAGGTTGTCTTCTAAGATTTTTATAGTTTATGGTCTTACTTTTTTGTTGTTGTTGTTGTTTTAATTTTTTTGAGACAGGGTCTTGTTGTGTCACCCAGGCTGGAGTGCAGTGGTGCCATCAGAGCTCACTGCAGCCTTGACCTCCCAGGCTCAAGTGATCCTCCCACCTTAGCACTCCACCTACCCCCTTGAGTAGCTGGGACTACAAGTGCACAACACCATGCCTGGCTAATTTTAAAATTTTCTGTAGAGACAGGGTCTCCCTATGTTGTCCAGGCGGATCTCAAACTCCTGGGCCCAAACAATCCTCCCGCCTTGGCCTCCCAAAGTGCTAGGGTTACAGGCCTGAGCCACTGCACCTGGCCTCGAGGTCTTACATTTAAATCTTTGATTCATTTTCAGTTAATTTTTGTATATGGTGAAAGGTAGAGGTCTATCTCCAATCTTCTGCATATGACTAATGACAAGACAGTTATTCCAGCACCATTCATTGAATAAGGGAGTCCTTCTTCCATTGCTTTGGCTATTCAGGCTCTTTCTTTCCATATGAATTTAGAATAGTTTTTTCTAATTGTGTGAAAAATAATGTTGATAGGTTCATAGGAATAGTGTTGAATCTGTAGATTGACTTGGGGAGTATGGCCATTTTTACAATATTTATTCTTTTTATCCATGAGCATGGAATGTTTTTCCATTTATTTGTGTTGTCTGATTTCTTTCAGCAGTGCTTTACAGTACTCCTTGTAGAGATCTTTCACCTCCCTGGTAAGCTGTATTCCTAGGCATTTCATTTTCGTTGTGACCATTGTAAGTGGTATTGTGTTCTTGATTTCACTCTCAGCCTTGTCATTATTGGTGTATATAAATGCTACTGGTTTTTGTACATTGATATATCCTGAAACTTTGCAGAAGTTGTTTATCAGATCTAGGAGCTTTTAGGCAGAGACTATGGTGTTTTCTAGGTATAGAATCATATAGTCTGCAAACAGAGATAGTTTGACTTCCTCTCTTCCTATTTGGATGCCTTTTATTTCTTTCTCTTGCTCGATTGCTCTGGCAAGGACTTCCAGTATTACAATAAGAGTGGTGAAAGTAAGCATCCTTGTCTTGTTCCAGTTCTCAGGAGGAATAGTTCGAGCTTCTGCCCATTCAGTATAATGTTGGCTGTGGGTTTGCCTTGGCAAAGAATGTGTAAATCCCCAAAAACAATTGCAGAAAAAAAAAAAAAAAGACAAGTGGGACCTAATTAAACTAAAGAGCTTATGCACAGCAAAAGACACTATCAACAGAGTAAACAGACCACCTACAGAATGGGGGAAGATATTTGCAAACTATGCATCTGCTACCTATAGATTCTGGCCTAATATCCAGAATCTGTAGGGAATTGAAACAAATCAACAAGTGAAAAACAAACAACTTTATTAAAAAATGGGCAAAGGACATAAACAGACACATCTCAAGAGAAAACATGAGCAGCTAACAAATATAAAAAAATGTTCAGCATCACTAATCATCAGAGAAATGCAAATCAAAACCACAATGTAATTAATACCATCTCACACCAGCCAGAATGGCTATTATCAAAAAGTCAAAAAACAACAGATGCTGGCAAGGCTGTGGAGAAAGGGGAACTGTTGGTGGGAATGTAAATTAGTCCAGCCACTGTGGAAAACATTCTGGAGATTTCTCAACTTAAAACAGAGCTACCATTTGACCCAACAATCCCATTACTAGGTATATACCCACAAGAAAATAAATCATTCAACCAAAAAGACACATGCACTTGTACATTCATCACTGTGCTATTCACAATGGCAAAGACATAGAACCAACCCAGGTGCCCATCAATGGTAGACCGGATAAAGAAAATGGGTATTGGTCAGGCGTGGTGGCGCACGCCTATAATCCCAGCTCTTTGGGAGGCCGAGGAGGGTGGATCGCCTGAGGTCAGGAGTTTGAGACCAGCCTGGCCAACATGGTGAAACCCTGTCTCTACTAAAAATACAAAAATTAGCTGGGCATGGTGGCACATGCTTGTAGTCCCACCTACTTGGGAGGCTGAGGCAGGAGAACCCCAGAGGTTGCAGTCAGCTGAGATTGTGCCACTGCACCCCAGCCTGGGTGACAAAGCAAGACTCTGCCTCAAAAAAAAAGAAAAAAGAAAAAAAAGGTCTAAGGCATATTCAATAAATGGTACTGGCACAAGTAGATTTCTACTATCTAGATTTTTACCTAGAGGGAAAAATTGCCTGGACCCACATCTCATACCACAATAAAAGTGAAATGAATCATATTTTTAAATGTGAAACCCAAATTTATAATGCTTCTCAAAACACAACAGAATATATTCATGACTTTGGAATAGGCAAAGATTTCTTAGAACACAAAAGGTGTTAATTTAAAAGTTGTCGATTGGGATTCAGCAAAATTAAGAAACTTCTCCTCATCAAAAGACATTACTTAAAAAATGGAAACACAAGCCAAAGACTGGAATAAAGTATTCACAATCCATATATCCAAAAGAAGACGCTTATTCAGATTACATAAATAACTTGTACAAATAGATTTTTTAAATTGCTTATAGGTATGAAAACATGCTCAACATCATTAGTCATCAGGGAAATGCAAATTTAAACCACAGTACCACTTCACATTCATTAGAATGGCTTAAAATTTGTGTGTGTGTGTGTGAGAGAGAGTGTGTGTGTGTGTCTCGCTGTCACCCAGAGACAGAGAGAGAGTGTGTGTGTGTGTGTGTGTGTCTCACTCTGTCGCCCAGGCTGGAATGCAGTGGTGTGATCTTGGCTCACTGCAACCCCTGCCTCCCAGGTCAAAGTGATTCTCCTGCCTCAGCCTCCGTTGTAGCTGGGACTACAGGTGCGCACCACCACGCACGGCTAATTTTTGTATTTTTAGTACAGATGGGGTTTCACCATGTTGGCCAGGTTGGTCTTGAACTCCTGACCTCAAGTGATCCACCTGGGTCTTGAACTCCTGACCTCAAGTGATCCACCTGCCTCGGCCTCCCAAAGTGCTGGGATTACAGGCATGAGCCACTGCACCTGGCCAAAATGGCTTTTAAAAAGAGTGCTAACACCAGATATTGGTGAGGATGTGGACAAACTAGAATTCTTATACATTGCTTGAGGGAATACAAATTGTTAAAACCATTTGGAAACCAGGCAATTTCTAATGATGTTAAATATATGTCTACCCTATTAGCAAGCAATTACATTTCCAGTTTCAGGGATGAATACCTTTCTTTGGAGAATCACTCTTTAATATATCATTCAATAATGACTGAGCCTGTTTTCTAAGTTATATGTTAAGTGTTGAGGACACAGAGGTGATCAGTCACTGGCTCTGTGAAGCACAACAGGCATACAATTTCCAAAAGGGGGATGGAGGCACATAAATCTTCTATAAATTTAGAGTACGTTTTCCCAAACTTACCTGATATAAGAATCACTTGGGGCACTCATTAAAAATATAGATTCAACAGCCTAATTTGGGGCCCAGAAACAATATGCGAGGACAACAGTCCACAACCTTTTTGATACCAGACACCAGTTTTGTGGAAGATAATTTTTCCACGGACCAGAGGATTGGAGGTAGGGTAGTGGCTTCGAGCTGAAACTGTTCCACCTCAGATCATCAGGCATTAGTTAGATTCTCATAGGTAGCAGGCAACCTAGATCCCTCACATGCACAGTTCACAACAGGGTTTGAGTTCCTATGAGAATCTAATGCTGCTGCTGATCTGACGGTAAGCAGAACTCAGGCTGGGGGTTGGGAACCCCTGCCCTAAGAAATTCCTACAATCTGGATATTTTGAGAAACACAAGGTGGTATGGGAAATATACAAGACTTAACCTAGTCTAAGGATTAGTGAAGGCTTTTCAGAGAGTTACTTAACCTCAGATCTGAATGATGAGTAAGAGCTAGCCATTGGGGGTAGGGCTCCTTTAGCATGGATTTTGACTGAAAGGATAAAATGTAATATGCTCAAAAATATATTTGGAGTTTTTCAAACTGCTAGTTGTTTTCAAAAAGCAATTAATTTTATGTTCAAATCCTTGCTAGAAAAAAGGAACAAAAACAATTAAAAACTAAAATTCTGACCAAGAAAAATATAACCTGTACCTACTTTGGGATTCACAAAGTTAAATGAGACAATTGGGGTTAAATAAGACAGTTAAGTAGACAATAATTGTATAGCATGGTTGCATTAATAAAGGTAAGGAAAAACTTATCAAAAAAGTAAATGATGGTCAAGTAGGGGCTAGCCAGGCTAAGAGGAAGCAGAGAAGGGTGTAGAGCATCCCAATTTAAGAGGACAAATATGGAATGGCTCCAAGATAAGAGACATTCCTTCTTCTTAGATGATAACTCTAATAACTAGAGTTATTATGTATAAAAATGAACTAGTCTGGCCAGGTGCGGTGGCTCACACCTGTAATCCCAACACTTTAGGAGGCCGAGGCAGGTGGATCGCTTGAGCTCAGGAGTTCCACACCAGCCTAGGCAACATGGTGAAACCCCTGTCTCTAACAAAAATACAAGAAATTAGTTGGGCATGGTGGTGCGAGCCTGTGTTCCCAGCTACTTGGGAAGCTGAAGTGGGAGGATCACTTGACCCCAGGAGATGGAGGTTGCAGTGGGCCAAAATAATTCAAATACATATATATTTGATACATTTGATTGTTCACAACATTGTGTATATATATTTAAGTCAGGGTCTCACTCTGTTGCCCAGGCTGGAGGCTGGAGTGCTATGGTAGCAACACAGCTCACAGCAGTCTCAGCCTCCCTGGGTTCAGGTGATCCTCCCACCTCAGCCTCCCAAGTGGCTGAACTACAGGCATGCACCACCATGCCTGGATAACTTTTTTGTAGAGAAAGGGCTTCACCATGCTGCCCAGGATGGTCTCCTAGCCCAAGGGATCCACCTACCTCAGCCTTCCAAAGTGTTGGGATTACAGGCATAAACCACTGCACCCAGCCAGCTCTTCATATTCTTAAAAAGTATTGAGAACCCCAGCTGGGCACAGTAGCTCATGCCTGTAATCCCAACACTTTGGGAGGCCGAGGTGGGTGGATTACTTGAGGTCAGGAGTTTGAGACTAGCCTGGCCAACATGGTGAAACCCCGTCTCTACTAAAAATACAAAAAATTAGCTGGACGGGGTAGTGGGTGCCTGTAATCCCAGCTACCCAGGAGGCTGAGCCAGGAGAATCATTTGAACCTGGGAGGCGAAGGTTGCGGCGAGCCGAGATCACGCCATTGCACTCGAGCCTGGACAATAAGAGTGAAACTCCATCTCAAAAAAAAAAAAAAAGTATTGAGAGTCCCAAGGAGAATTTTTTTTTATTTGGGTAATATCCATCAATACTTACCATATTAGAAATTAAAGCAACATTTTCAAATATTTATTAATTCATTCACAGAAAATACATTCATTACTTAAGTAAAATTTTAAATTAAAAACATATTTTCAAAAAATCGGTGAGAAGAGCAACACTATCTCAAGCTGGATTCTCATCCACATCTGATTCTACACTCAAATCTGCATTTACTGAAATCTGCAGTGTGTTGCAAGCTTCATTCTTAAATAAGAAGACACCCAAAGTTAAAAACGTTTGCCAAAGAGAAAATTTTAGTATAACAGAAGAACTTGCAGATCACGTATGCGATAGAGGTCTATTATCTAGAATATAGAAAAAACTCTTACAACTGAACAATAAAAAGGCAAACAACCCAATATTAAGAAAGAGCAAATGACTTGACAAAGAGGATATACAAATGGCCAATAAACACATGAAAATATGCTCAGTTTATCAAGAGTCATGAGGGAAACGCAAATCAAAACCAAAAGATATCACCTCACACCCACTAGGATGACAATAATAATAACAGTGCTGAGCAGGTCATGGAGAAATCAGAACCCTCATCCATTGCCGGTGGGAATGTAACATGGTGCAGCCACTCTGGAGAAGTCTGGCACTTCCTCAGAAAGTTAAACACAAGACAACCACATGATCCAGCAATTCCACTCCTAGGTACATGCCCATTTTTATTATTTTCTTCGAGTTCTCACTTACCAGACTATTTCCTCCAGTGCACAAAACTCCAGGGAATGGTATTGCCACAACTCAACCAGAAATCACAGGACTCGCCCTTGACACCTCCCTTATCCCTGAGGTCTTGTCAATTTTAACTCCTGACTCTCACAGCTATGCAGGCAATCACCTCACATCTGGCCAGAATAATCTTTCTAAAATACTTACCGAATCAGTTACGCTTCTGCTTAAAACTCAGCAACGGACTGTCACTGTTTTCAGACAGATTAAAATCTGCATAAGTCCTGTAAAACCCTACAACGGTGCGGACTCTGTGTTAACCTTGGCAGTTTGTGTCTTCCAGATACACCCTCCTTTCCATTTCCTTAAAAAGTCAGGCCCTGGCCGGGCGTGGTGGCTCACGCCTGTAATCCCAGCACTCTGGGAGGCTGAGGCGGGCGGATCACGAGGTCAGGAAATCGAGACCATCCTGGCTAACACGGTGAAACCCCGTCTCTACTTAAAAAATGCAAAAAGTCAGGCCCTGCGCGTTCTCTCGCCTAGGCCCACCCCCCACCCCCCCTTTAATTCACGCTCAACTTCAGATCTCATCTTAAATACGCGCTTCTTAGGGAAACCATCCCGGCACCTCACACTAGGTCAGGAGCTGGCGCCGTCCTCCAGGGCGTCCTACGCGTCGGTCAGGGGCACACACGCCTGAGTACGGAATGAACTTCGCGTCCCCCTCTCGCTAGAGTCCCCGCCCCCGCAGCAGAGGCTCCATCAGTCTCCGTGGCAAGAATAAGCATATGTGCGAATTTCTAGCTTTCCCCAGGGACATAACCAAGTTTGGGAGACCGGCCCTGCGACTTCCTTCCAGACCGACTTTTGCGGTGTCGGCGCCGCTGTGAAGGCGCCGGAACTCCAGTACTGCCCGAGGAATGCGCCAGTTCCCCGTCCCCCTCGCTGGGCTCGCCTACATCGCCTTTCGGAGTCCCCGCGTGCCTCAGCGGGACGGGCGTCGCCGCCGGGACCGGCCACAGGCGGAGTTCGCCAACCCCAACCGCTCAAGCCCATGGCCTCGCCCTCGCCGGCCTCGCCGCCCGACCTGCCGCCCCGCGTCTCTGTCCGTCGCACCTCGGAGCCGCTAGATAGCCGCCACCGCTGCCGCCTCCACGGGCCAGCGCCCAGCTCTCCGCAGCCGCCTGCGAGCCAGTGGCGCCACCAGCGCAGCCGCGGCGCCTGTCGGGTAACGGTCACCGGCGGCCCGCCCACCGCCTGTTGGGCAGTATGAAAAGTGCGGCACTGTGATTGGCCCAGCCTGCGGGCGCGAAAGCGCGGGAAGGAGGCCGCCTACTTGAACGTTGCACGACGTGGAAGAGATTGTGGGCGTCTGTCTTGGAGCGCAGGGCGGCCCCCAAGACTTTCCCGCTTTGCAGCCTGAAACCCTCGTCTGGACCGCGCAGCTCTGCAAAGCCACCATATGAAGATACTTGGAAGTGCTGCTTCTGCCAGCAGAGGCCAGACTGCCCCTCGCTTGGGTCTGGTGCAGGCCTAGTCCTCCGCCCTCAGCGGCGGGACACGGGCCCGGCCTCCTTGCCGAACTGTATCCCAGGCCGCGTGGTCCCTCCCAGTGTCTGGCTTGTCCTCTGCGCATCTTCTGGAAATACCGTTGGCAGGGTCGGGCCGCGACTAGGGTGAGGCCAGTGAGGCATTCGTCACAAGCACAGGATTTCAGAGGCTGCCAAAATGCAATCAAGATAAATAATATTTTAATGCAGTCTCTAAAAAAAGTCAAAAGTAATGAAAAAATTCAGTCCTATTTTTTCCTTTCACCTCAGACTCTTAAAATGGCTCCACAGGGTACATTGTTACTGGTCCTGTCTTTATTCAAAATTTGAATATTCTGGGCCAGGCGAGGTGGCTCACGCCTGTAATCCCAGCACTTTAGGAGGCCAAGGCAGGTGGATCACCTGAAGTCAGGAGTTCGAAACCAGCCTGGCCAACATGGCGAAACCTCGTCTGTACTAAAAATACAAAAATTAGCCGGGCGTGGTGGTGGATGCCTGTGATCCCAGCTGCTCGGGAGGCTGAGGCAGGAGAGTCGTTTGGACCCAGGAGGCGCAGGTTGCAGTGAGCTGAGATCACCCTGTTGCACTCCAGCCTGGATGATGACAGAGCAAGACTCCGTCTCAAAATAAATAAATTAAATTAAATTTGAATATTTTATTATGGATTTTTTGCATTAATTTAGACTTTTTAAAAGATTTCATTAAAAGATTACTGAGTTTTTGCATCCCCTCCCCCACCCCCCATGTTTTGTGCCTAGTCTCATCCCTGATGGGGAATTTAAACCTGTATAAAATGACACAGTCCTGAAGGGGTGGGGACAGGATAGAGCTGCAGGTGGCTTCATTTGCTTATTAATTTAAACATGGGCTTGATTGTTGGGCCACGGAGGACTTTGGATAGGTTGCAGATAGAGGAGGGGCTCTAAAACTGCGCCTATCCCCAAATTGTCCCCTCAAATGAGGCTGCAGCCTCTGAAATGCACTTCATTCATTCATTCATTTATTCTGCAGATTGCTGTTGGCCTGCCAGGGGCCAGGGGCTGAGGGTGCAGTGGTGGACAGTGGACTGTGAGCATGGATCTTGGGATGATGTAATACACTTATCGCAAATCTTGCCATTACCGAAAGTGCTTTCAAGTGTCTTTTAAAGTGATATGGCCTGCCCTTTTACAGTGGATTTCATTTGGAAGTCCCTGTGTCATTTGAAGTTAATGCCAGTGGCTGGAGAGGGTGGCCACGGCAGCAGCAGGCCAGAGCTGCTGATGACATTATGAGGTCTGGCCTCTGTTATAGAAAGGGGTTCAGATTGAGGCTCACATTAGGAGGCTGGACACTCTCCCCTGGGCTGCTGGGCAGATGGCATCTGGAGCAGGACTGGGCCATGGTGACCCTGGAAGGGGTAGCTCTGGAAGTGTGTCTGTGGGCCGGCAGCCCTGATGTCAAGACAGCTGGAAACCACATTCTACTCTAGACCCATGGCGTTTCTCCTTTGACTGCTCCACCACAGTTAGAATTTTGAGAAATTCCTCTGTGAACAGCCATTTGCCAAATGCTCATTTCACTGTTGGTCTCCTGTCCACCCTGTGGGTGGGTACAACACAGAAAGAGTCAAATCTTTCATGTATCAACCTTTCAAACCATCGAAGACAGTGATCATGCCATCTTCAGGGAGGATTATTGGGATTCAGGGAATAGAGATGAAATGTTGTGTTATTAGTGGACGGGCTGAGCACAGACATCACATGTGTCACCAGGCTACAGAAAAGGTAAGCTGTGCCGGACAGTGATACTGTGCTTACAGGCAAGCCACCGAGCAGGTGGCAGGAGGGGCTGCTGGGCATTGGCAGGGAGGCGGGTTGAAGGGCATATGGGCTGTTTGCATGGGACACACAAAGCCTCCTGCTACTGCAAGGGGAAGAAACATTCCCACTTAAGTGACCTCAGCTGTTTTTGTGTGACTGTGGGATCCAGTGTCCTTGTTTTGCATTCCTCTGGGCCCTTTGAGGTGTTTTGTTTTGTTTTCGAGACAGCCTTGTTCTGTTGCCCAGGCTAGAGTGCAGTGGCACAATCTCGGATCAATGCAGCCTCCACCTCCCAAGTTCAGGCGATTCTCCTGCCTCAGCCTCCCAGTAGCTGGGATTACAGGTGCCTGCCACCACGCTCAGCTAATTTTTGTATTTTTAGTAGAGATGGGGTTCCACCACGTTGGCCAGGCTGGTCTCGAACTCCTGACCTCAAGTGATCCACCCTCTTCGGCCTCCCAAAGTGCTGGGATTACTGGCTTGAGCCACCGCACCTGGCCCCCTTTGAGTTTTTTTTGACACCATCTCCGGATACTCCCCATTGGCCCTAGGGCATGGGACCCTTGCTCCTCTTGGTCAGAGTTTCCTGTGTCTGTGTATGGAGCTAGTGGTTCTGCCTCTTCTGCCAGGCAGCTCTGCCACGTTTGGACTTACGTAATTGATTTGGGGATTATATTGTTTTGATGTGAAATTTTACATTTTTGTGAAATCCATCAGTCTCTTTGTCATTTATTTTCAGTGATATTAGAGATGCTTACTCCAGCTCAAGTTCAGAATAATCATATTCGCACAATAGTTTGTTGTTGTTGTTGTTTTTGTTTTTGTTTTAGACGTGGTCTCACTCTGTCACCAAGGCTGGAGTGCAGTGGCACGATCTCGGCTCACTGCAACCTCTGTCTCCTGGGTTCAAGCCATTCTCCTGCCTCAGCCTCCTGAGTAGCTGGGATTACAGTTTTGCACTACCACACCCAGCTATCTTTTTAAGAGATGACGTTTTGCCATGTTGGCCAGGCTAGTCTTGAACTCCTGACCTCAAGTGATGTGCCCGCTTTGGCCTCCCAAAGTGCTGGGATTACAAATGTGAGCCACCATGCCCAGCCACACAATAACTTTGATTTGTGCCTTTTATGATTTGATTTTTTACACTTTTTTTTTTTGCTTATAACTTTGAAATATTTAACGTTATTAAAGTCACATGTGTTTAATGTAGAAAATGCAGGAAAGGGTGAAAAAGAAAATAGAAATCTCCTATAATCCCGTTTCTCACAGAGCCTCACTGTGGGTGTTTTCGGGGAGCTAGCTATAGAGAGAAACCGTGGAGCTACTCTCCCACATGGACTGGGATGCCTGTCTACATTTGTAACCTCTCTATTCAGGAGCGGTTAACATTTTTCATTCTGCAAACACCTACTGAGGTCTTGCTCTGCATTAGGCAGGCCACGGAATGAAAAGCTTACAGCAGTTCTTGAAGAACTTGCAGTCTAACTGATACCACACAACTTACTGGGGGCTAACATGTGTGGAACAGACAGGATGCAGAAAAGGGCGGCGTGTTTGTAGAGCAGTCTCAGTAGCATGGAAGCCACACCCTGGGAATCCTCAGGGAATGCAGAAAATAAGGCAGGGCAGAGCAGAGCAGCTGGGCCCTTTTGAGCAAGGCTGGGTCGCCCCATTGCAGGGATCTGTCTATCCTTGCACCTTTGTAACACTGAAAATACCTGTCAGAGGCCCCCTCAACTGTTGTTTTATCAAAATCATCTAGTCTAGTTGCAATGTTGGTTTTTTTAAAACTTCTAGGTGAATATTAGAATAATTTGTTGTTGGCCAGGCATGGTGGCTCACACCTGTAATCCCAACACTTTTGGAGGATGAAACAGGAGGGCTGCTTGAGGCCAGGAGTTTGAGGCTGCAGTGACCTCCGTGTACTGCAGTACACGCCACTGCACTCCAGCCTGAGCGAGTGAGATCTTTCTTTTCTTAAAAAAAAGAAAGAAAAAATAATAATAATTTTGTGAGATTACCTCCCCCAAAATCTCAAAGGGGTTCTCCTAAGAAATGTATTAAATCTGGCGGGGTGCAGTGGCTCATGCCTGTAATCCCAGCACTTTGGGAGGCCAAGGCGGGTGGATCACGAGGTCAAGAGATCAAGACCATCCTGGCTAACACGGTGAAACCCCGTCTCTACTAAAAATACAAAAAATTAGCCGGGCGTGGTGGCGGGTGCCTGTAGTCCTGGCTACTCAGGAGGCTGAGGCAGGAGAATGACGTGAACCCGGGAGGTGGAGCTTGCAGTGAGCCGAGATCGCACCACTGCACTCCAGCCTGCCTGGGCAACAGAGCGAGACTCGTCTCAAAATAAATAAATAAATAAAATAAAATAAAATAAAAAATAATAAATAAAAAAATAAGAAACATATTAAATCTATAAATGTGAAAGTTATATCTTTATGATATTTATTCTTACCATATATCTTTCTACAGGTTTTCGTGTCTTGCATCTCAGCAGAACGTATAGATTTCCTAATGTAGGTTCTTCTATTTCCTAGGATTATTATTATTGCTTCAGTTTGTGTGGGAGGCTTTTTATGGGTGGGTTTGTTGTTTTTTTTTTTTTGAGACAGAGTCTCACTCTGTCCCCCAGGCTGGAGAGCAGTGGCGCAATCTCAGCTCACTGCAAGTCCTACCTCCCAGGTTCAGCCTCCCAAGTAGCTGGGACTACAGGCGCCCGCCACCATGCCCGGCTAATTTTTTGTATTTTTAGTAGACACGGGGTTTCACTGTGTTAGCCAGGATGGTCTCGATCTCCTGACCTTGTGATCTGCCCGCCTTGGCCTCCCACAGTGCTGGGATTGCAGGCATGAGCCACCGTGCCTGGCCTTTTGGGTGGTTTTCGTTTGTGATTATGAGATCCTAATGAACTAATCTTTAGTTAGATATTCTAAATCTAACTGGTAAGTTTTGATATATAGGAAAGCTATTCATTTCTGAACATTGATCATATATCCTAGTATTTTAAGGAATTCTCATTACATCATCTGTAGTTTTGCAATTGAGTACAAACAATACTTATGTTGCCCGTTTTCCAATATCATATCTTATTACTATTCTGTGTTTTGCTGTGCTGTCTGAAACTTTACAACAGTGCTAAAGTTTAGGGCTTCAAGGCATCTTTTTTTCTTCTGGATTTAAAAGTAAATGTGTCAATTTGCTGTTTTTCTACCAAGTGTGATGTTAACTGTTTGAGATAGTATTTTTAACAATATTGCAGAAATACCCTTCTATTTCTGTCTACTTTGTCTGTATGAAATCTTTTCAGGATCTATCGTTTCCCATCTATATTGATAAGTAAGGCTGGGCTTCAGCAGATAGTAGAACATCAAAAGTCTTCCTGTGCTTTACCCTGTCCCCAGCCCCCATAAACATATTAGTAAGTTTTGTCAAAAACATACCGAAGGCTATGACCAACCAAATCAATAACATAGCAAGTATATTATTCTTATTTATGAAAGTTTGCGAATCAGCCCTTCTGCTTCTACCTTCATATATTTGGATACACCAGCTCCCGAGAGAGGAGAACATAGGGCTCTGAAAGTAGGAAAAATGGTGGAACAAAGAAATCTTGATGAAGAGGGTAAGGCATGAGTGGTTCAGTGAATGAAGCTATAGTTTTGCTGGTTGTCTTGAAACATAGTGGCCACACCTAAAGAACAGCTGAAGACCCTCCTGGGTTCGTCCTTTTAAGCAGACATGTGCCTCACATGCCCACATCTGCAACTTCCAGGGCTTTCTGTAGTGAGAGGAGAATGGAATTTTGCTCTCTGGACTGTGAACAACATTGCGGGGAGGGATAGTGGGGGTCCCCTGGAGGCAGGCTTGGGAATAGGGACTCAGGCTAGGAGCGTACGTGCTTGTGCCTGACCTTGAGGCTAGAAGTGCATTTCCTAATGTGTTCTGCAGAGCCCTGATCCCAGAAGGCTCTGTGAAGAAACGGGTTTCATGTTCAAAGTTTGTGAAATGTTACCTAATCTGTCTGCCTGTTAAGGAATCCCAATGACAGATGCTTCTCAATGAGTAAACTCATCACCTGTTTAACTGTTACCAAAGGCTATTTGTTTATAGAGCTATTTACTTAGAACCCCTCCTAACATTCCAAGAAATTAGTGGCTCATGATAAAACATGTTGGGAAACACACGACTGACAGTAATATTAGTTGTCACGACAGCAAAGACAAACCACCAGCTATCTCCTCCTGAGCATCGTGTACCAGGCAGTGTTGTAAGCACTGAGCCATGGTGCTGAGCAAGACAGACATGGCTTCTGACCCCACAGTGCAGTAGAGTGGTTACGACCAGTGCCAAAATAATATTACTGTAGGACCCTCCATTGTGCCCCTTTATTTCTTTTCTTTTCTTTCTTCATCATCATCTTTTTTTTTTGAGACAGGGTCTTGCTCTGTCACTCAGTCTGGAGTGCAGTGGCAATCATTGCTTGCTGTAACCTCTAACCCCTGGGCTCAAGCCATCCTCCTGCCTCAGCCTCCCAAGTAGTGCGTGCCACCATGCCCAGCTAATTTTTTTAGTTTCCTCTTTTATAAAATGGAGGTATAAAAGTACCCACTTCAATGAGTTATTGCAAAGAACAAAAATGATTACAGTTGGAGAGGGGGTAGTGACATAATCAGGTTTTTTACAAGTTGAGTTTCATGGGTTGGAAGTGGGAAGAAGACTGAAACTGTGAAGACCAGGGAGGACGGGTTGCTAATGATGATGGCCCGGTGCAGGGGCATTGGAGATGGTAATGGGAAAAGGATAGACATGGGAGATCTGAAGTGGAATTGATAGGGTGAGAGTGGAGGGGGGATGAGGGAGAGGAAAGGGCCACCAGAACACTGAGGCTTCTGACCAGGCTGGTGGCATAGATGGAGGTGCGCTTGTATTACTGAGGATCTGGGGAAGAGGAGCATGCTGGTGGGGGCAGGTGGGAGGGAGGCACGCAGCTCAGTTTATGTCAGAAACCTTGGCTTTGTAAGCTGCACTGGTTTTGTATTTTTACACTCTCTATTGCCTTTTGCATCTCTTAGTACATAACCCTTTGCCATCATCCTCAGTGCCCTTTCCTGGCCTCTCCTCCTCTATCTAATCCCTTTTAGATTGTTCTAGGTGCTTCCTGTGCCCTCTACTTAGTTACACCCTCCCCCTAAGAAAGTCTAGTCTCAAGATTTGAAAGTTGTATCTTTGCTGACGACTCCTGATCTACATCTCCAACCTGGTTCTATTCCCTGAGTCCCACACTCAGTTCCCTACCATCGACCATGCAGCTTCCATTCCAGCAGGGGACAACAGGCAGTAAAGGGAAATTTATTGTATGTTAGACAGTGCTAAGGTGAGAAAAACGCATCAAGAAAAGGAACAGGAATTGTTGAAGGATTGGAATTTTATTTTATTTTATTGAGACAGAGTCTCACTCCGTTGCCCAGGCTAGAGTGAGGTGGTGCAATCTTGGCTCACTGCAACCTCTGCCTCCTGGGTTCAAGTGACCCTCGTGCCTCAGCCTCCCAAGTAGCTGGAATTACAGGTGAGCGCCACCATGCCATTACAGGCATGAACCATCATACCCGGCCGGATAGGCAGTTTTAGATAGGGTGGTCAGGGTAGCGCCCACTGCTTCATGGCACAGCCATTTTAATGTTTCATAAGCTTCTCAAACTTGATGTGGCCTAAACAGAACTCTTTGGCGCTCCTCTTTGACTTTATTGTTTTGGTTGGACTACACTCACTTTCACTGCTGCATCATGTACGACTTTACTGTATATTGTAGTGTGCGAGTCAGGCATGTCTGTCATTCCTATTATTATGCATAAACACATCTATTTGGTGTCAAAGGATTGATTCAGTGCAGATTTTTTTTTCTATGTACCAATATAACATCGCAATGTGTTTATTTGAATATTATATGCAGACAGCACAAGTTATAGTAATACACATTAAATTATATGTGGTATTGAAATTGGAATACTTAGGTTTATTTTGACCATAATTAAATTATTTTTCTAGTTCAAAAATAACTCTGGATAATCTTCTAGCTTTAAAACAAAGACATGCTACTGATGTAGAATCAAGTAGAGATATAGAAGCAAACACTGACTGGAACAATAAAGAAAAAAGAGCCTGGGAGAAGGTACGTTACAAATTCCACAATGAATAGCAATTGCAGTTTTCTGGGAAGAACAAAATGAAAACGTAGTTGGTTTGTGATATAAAAAATGTTCAAGGATAATATTAAGATAAAATATTAAGAGACGAGACATTTTCAGCAAATAGTGTGGTGGTTTAAAAAGCATGTCCGAAATTTTTTTCATACTCTTCTCCTTAAGAAATGGAGCTAATTTCTCTCCCCTTGAATATCCAAAGTGATGAGCTGTTACTTCCAAGATTAAGTTTAAAAAGACTGGTTTCCACCTTGGGTTCTCCGTCTCACGCATGCTCTGTTTTTCCTATTCTTTCTCTGCCTTTCTCTCTCCTCTCTCCTCTCTCCTCTCTCTCTCTCTCTGCTGCCAGGTCATGAGCAGCCTATGGAGAGGTTCATGGTCCCTGTGGTGTGGAACTCAGGTCTCCAGCCAATGAGGAGGCTTGGCAATAACCATACAAAAGAGCTTGGACCAGATTCTCTACTCCCAGTGAACCGTCCCATGACTATTTCCCTGGCTGACAGCTTTATTGATTAGAGACCCTGAGCCAGAAATACCCAGCTAAACCACTTCCAGATTCCTGATCCACAGAATCTGTGTGAGATAATAAATATTTGTTGTTTAAGAGGCTAAGTTTTGGGTTAATTTGTCACACAACAATACATGTCACACAATGAATTTGGCAAAAAGTTTCTTCTCAATAGTTCAAATTGAATTGACAAAATTAGTAACCTGAATTTATAATTAAATGTCCAAAAACTTAAAACAATTTTTTTTTTGAGACAGGGACTCACTCTGTTGCCCAGCCTGGAGTGTAGTGGCATCATTTTGGCTCACCGCACCCTCGACCTCCGGACTGAGGTGAACCTCTCACCTCAGCCTCCCTGGTACTGGAACTACATGCATGTGCCACCACACGTGGCTACTTTTTGTTTATTTTTTGTAGAGATGAGGTATCATTATGTTGCTCAGGCTGGTCTCAAATCCTGGGCTCAAGTCCTCTTCCCACCTCAGCCTCCCCAACTGCTGGGATTACATGCATGAGCCACTGCACCTGGCACCCCCTTCCCACAAATTTTTAAGTGATGTTTTATAGGATCAGAGTCTGTAATTTTGGCCAACAATGAAATGGCTTGGATCCTTGCACAAAAAAGAAAATCATTTTAGATGGAGATATAATAAAAATTATTTCAGTTAGGGACATTTTGTTAGAAAGTTATGAGGGGAAAACTAAAAGACATTTCGTGTAAAGAATCTCTAGTTAAGCCACCGTACAATTGCCTGTATAATACAAGAACTTTTTAACAATACCAAAGATCAATTGACTCAAAATTATTTCTTTAGTTTCAGTTGAGTCATTCAATGTAAGAAAGATAATCCAATTAATACTTTGGGTACATTCTGTTTAAAGGGATTTCCAAACTTACAAAGAAATGTCAATTTTTCGACCTAAAAAATTGAACTTGTGATATGCATATTTAAAAATCTTTACATCTGTCAAAGAAGAACTTCAGCTAGATATGAAATGAGATATGAAAACATTAGTTTCTATCATGATGCTCCAGATATGTTAGGTCAAAAATACAAATTTTCTGGCATTTTAAAACGAGAGATTGATGTTTCCTTTATTGCTCCATTTCACTGTATGATACACATTGAAAATATTTGTGCTTAGTTTTCTAAAGCAGTCTCTATAAAGAGTCACGGAGATGGTTGTTAAAATCATTCACTATACACAGACAAATGCTATGAATCACCAGTTTATGAAATTGTTCAAATAGTTGGGTGTGGTGGCTCACATCTGTAATCCCAGCACTTTGGGAAGCTGAGGTGGGAGGATTGCTTGAGTCCAGGAGTTCGAGACCAGCCTAGGCAACATAGCAAGACCCCATCTCTACAAAAAGTAAAACAAAAAAATTAGCCAGGTATGGTGGCACATGCCTGTAGTCCCAGCTACTCGGGAGGCAGAGGGGTGATGATCACCTGAGCCCCAGAGGTCGAGGCTGCAGTGAGCTGTGATTGTGCCACTGCATTTCATCCTAGGCAATAGAGACAGGATCTGTTCTGTCTCTTAAAAAACAAATTGTGGAAATAGAAGACAATGAATTTAATGAACTTGCACTCTTTGCCAGTGCTCATTGGTTAAGTTATGAGTTTTACAAAGATTTGCTTTCTGTTAACTTCAATTCAAAATTTTCTTGAAATGAAAAGAAACTTGTGAAATATTCAACAATTAAAGAAATTGGCAATATGATTTATGTTTTTTCACTAATATCATATTACATATAAATGAGCTAAATATGAAGCTCCAAGAAGACACTTATATGTAATCGATCTAAGCAGGTATAAGGATTTATGTTGAAATGGAAATTTTCAAATTACACATCAATAATAATGATTTTAACACATGCATCAATATGTGTATCATTTTAAGTACAATCAACAGAGGTATATAATTAGTTCCAAAAACTATGAGAAAAATTTGAAGAATACTTTGTTGACATTGATAAATTTAGAGTTGCTTTTCAATTTATGCAATATCTCTTTGAACTTGATGTTAATAATCCTGAATCAACACAAGAGTTGATGGCTTTACTTAATTTGGATGTAGTTTTGAAACATATGCTTTTGCTTTAAAGTCAAACAATTCTTCTGAAAAACATAAGCTGGTTTTATCAACATGGGTGTAATTATCAAAGAAAAATGGGCCAGGCGTGTTGGCTCACGCCTGTAATCCCAGCACTTTGGGAGACCAAGGCAGGCGGGTCATGAGGTCAAGAGATCAAGACCATCTGGCCAACATGGGGAAACCCTGTCTCTACTAAACATACAAAAATTAGCTGGGCGTGGTGGCACATGCCTGTAGTCCCAGCTACTTGAGAGCCTGAGGCAGGAGAATTGCTTGAACCCAGGTGTTGGGGTGGCCAGACCCAACACCAGGCTGTGGGGGCTATGAAGTCTGGCGGTGTCAAAAGAATGAGACAAGTTAAGAGTGCATAAAGTGGGTCCAGGGGGCCAAAGCTAGTATGGAGGCTGCGAAGACCCCAAGCTCTGGAAGCCCACACTACTTATTGGTGATCAAACAAAGAAACAGGTGGTGAGGATGTGGGGGTTGAAAGGTAGTGGTGCATCAAGCATATGATCTATAGCTGTGACAGTTTAGCATTCCCTTTGAAGCATATAGAACATGTTCTGCTACTTGAAATCATGGGGAACATGTTCTTCTAGTTTAAGACACCATCAATCCATGAGCCTGGGAGTGCTAGAAGCAAGGAGCCAGCAAGTCTAGACACATTCCAGAGGCCACAAGGGGTTTTATTCCCTGAGCCCTGGATTCCATCTGAGCCACAAGGGGTTTTATGCCCTGGGCTTAGATTATGGTACGGCAGGGCAGCCTTCCACTCTTTAGCACAGAGCTTGGTGTTCCAAAGGCCACGAGGGGTTTTAGACCTTGGACCCAGGACATGTTCCAAGACTCTTTTACATTATGTCAGACATGCAAGCCCTGCCTCAGCTTTTCCCAGCACCCAGGAGGCAGAGGTTGCAGTGAGCCAAGATCACGCCATTGCACTCCAGCCTGGCGACAGAGCAAGACTCTGTCTCAAAAAAAAAAAAAAAAAAAGAAAATAAAAAAAAGAAAAATGATTTTTTGGTGTTCTATTTAATTTTATGAAATAGTAACACAGATCAAGTATTTATCATGAAAACTTTGCCTGAATTGAAATATGCTGTAAATATAAAATATATACTGATTTGAAAATTTGCTATTAAAAAAACATAAAATATCTTATTAACAATTTTAAAATGTGTATTACATGGCAAAATGATAATTTAGATATATTGGGTTAAATACAGTGTATTGTTAAAATGAATTTCATCTGTTTATTTTTTTAAATATAAGTATTAGAAAATTTAAAATTACATATATGGCTCATATTATGTTTCTATTGGACAGTGCTGCTCTAGACATTCAAATGGCCAGGACTTTTTCATCTTCAAGTTTTAGATTAAATGTTACCCTGTGAAGCCTTTCCTAACCAGACAGCTAAAGCAGCAACTTCCCCAAACGTACACACTCCTGACCACATGTACCTTAGTTCACTCTCTATCCCACTACCTGCTTTCAACTTTTTTCATAGTACCTTTCACTATCCAAATCTTACTCACTCATGGACAGGTTTATTGTCTGCATTCCCCACTGGAATAGAACTATTGAACCCCTAGTGCTTGAGTAAGTACTTGATCAATATTTAGAGAGTTATTCTAATAAACTCTAGAGAGGCCAACTTGCAGGAAATCTGAAAAGTCACTCTTGATAAAATCATGGAAACAGACACACGCAGAGGTATTTAGGGTAAGAACAAAAATAATATATTTTAAAAATCACAGTAAAGACAAGACATCTGCTTCTAACACAACGAGATTCCTGGGTATTAGGAACCTGTTCTGGAAGTTGTATCTTCCCCTGACTCAGCTGCTTCAGGTGTTCACGTTGAGTGAGGCAACTGCCTTTTCTGAGATAAGATTTAGCAGATTTAAGTCAGGGTTTCTCACAAATTTTGTTTTCAAACTTGCCCTTCCTGCTGTAATATGAATGTATTTACCTTTGCGTTCTCCCGTGTGAAATCTCGCCTGTGCTAACTTCTGGTACTTAGGGCAACAGACAGCTTCTCTCTTTACCCCACAGGCTGCCCATAGACCACGAGAGAGGCAACCATCATTGTTTTGTTCTTTTATGGCATCTAAACCCAGATTTAGGAGTTAGACCTAGATTTTTAAAAGAGAGTGGATTTAACTTTTTTGATATGGAAATATTAAGCCACATTACCTTAAAACCACATTTAACAAAACCACGGTGGGTGAAAAACTACAGCTCTTAGTTGCTACAAAATTCCAGCGTGGCTAAGGCAGCCTAGGAAAATCCAACGAAGAAAGTCCAAGCAGGCCAGAGTGGTGAAGCTGAGTGGCTTTTCCCTGGGGCAGCAGGCTGCTGGTTGGGGAAATCTAAATGAAAGCAGCTCAAGCAGGGGAGAAACTCATCTCATCTCAATTAGGTGTGGGGTACAACTTGTTCAAGATCACAGTATCAGCTGTCTTCAGAAGGCAGACTCGGTGGGACCCCTGAGTGCCTGTGGTGGTGGTGGGTCCAGAAGGCTAAACACAAACAGAAAGAAGCCTCCTCCACCATTATTCTTGCCTCCTACAACTAAATCCAGTATAGCAGCTGATATGGTTTGGCTATGTCCCCACCCAAATCTCATCTTGAATTGTAACTCCCACAATTCCCATGTGTTGTGAGGGGAACCTAGTGGGAGGTGATTGAATTATAGGGGCTGGTCTTTCCTGCGCTGTTCTCATGATAGTGAACGAGTCTCACGAGATCTGATGGTTTTGAAAACGGGAGTTTCCCTGCACAAGCTCTCTTGTCTGCCACCATGTGAGATGTGCCTTTCACCTTCCAATAAACCTCTTTCTTTTGTAAATTGCCCAGTCTCAGGTATGTCTTTATCAGCAATGTGCAAACAGACTAATACAGCAGCCCCCTGGGATTTAGGAAGTATTCACATAAACTTCAAATGTTTTCTTTCTCTTTTTTTTTTCTTTTTTTGAGACGGAGTCTCGCTCTGTCACCCAGGCTGGAGTGCAGTGGCATGATCTCGGCTCATTGCAAGCTCTGCCTCCCAGGTTCATGCCATTCTCCACCTCAGCCTCCCGAGTAGCTGGGACTACAGGCGCCTGCCACCACTCCCAGCTAATTTTGTTTTTGTATTTTTAGTAGAGACGGGGTTTCACCGTGTTAGCCAGGATGGTCTTGATCTCCTGACCTCGTGATCTGCCCGCATCGGCCTCCCAAAGTGCTGGGATTACAGGGATGAGCCACTGCACCTGGCCAACAAATATTTCTAGCTCAGAGTTCTCTCCCCAAGTCTCTGATGTTCTTGTTTCTATGCCACCCATGAGGATTGACAACCGGAAGAGACAAACCCAGCCACAGACAGTGCTTCACTCAGGGCCAGTGGAGCTCAGGACCTGCTTAGCATTTAGTGCACCTGGGGACCAGGTAGGAGCCATCCACAAGTGGTGATCAGAGCTGTTCTGGCAGAGAGGGGAAAGAAGCAAGCAAGGGGAAACTGGCAGGGGTGGGGGGATGGCCCTGCATGGAGATACACACCAGCAAGTGGTTAGGCAGCAGCATCGAGGGGCATGGCAGCAAGTACAGGGCTGGGGTTCAGGGAAAACTGTCCAGTCCTTGAGTGATGGGAGCTAGCCCTGGAGGCTCCTGGACACCAGGGCAAAAGGCCCTGACCACAGAGCTGGAATCCTCTAAGCCTCCGCGCATCCTTAACACTGGGTAGCAAGTGCTTCCCAAATGTGGCTGCAGGTGCAGGGAGCCAGGCAGGTCAGTGAACATCAGCTCTATCCCCTTCAGATACCCAGGCAGCCTCAGGAACACACGGGCCACACCTGGCTTGGGCCATTTAGTGAAACACAATGGATGCTTCTGCCGGTTTGAAAATTTGCAACTGGCTGGCTCCACATGGCTAACAGCTGGCCCTTCCCCACACTGCCACCTTCTGCTATGGCCATCCTCATGCACGGCTGTTCTCTCCCCGAAGACCACAGCCTCCTTAAGGTGCGCATTCTTCTGGTATTCCTCAAGGGCTCAGCACTGTGCAAACCAGAAACCCAAATTTGTTAAATAGTAACACATTTTCAAAAATATCAACGGGAACTTTTGATGCTTTAGTTGATATTTTGACTATGAAAATGAGGAATTCTAAAACACAAGGGAAAATAACATTTGATTGTAAGTCTGAACTGCATTGGATTTTTATCTATTTATGTTATCCATTTATGATGTCTTGAGTGTTTTGCTTTATGTCCTAGATGTTATTTCATTTCTAAAAATGAAAATCATTTATAGGAAACATACAACAGGGATTCCGGTCTGGGTTTTCAACCATTTCTTTTCCAAATCTTCTAATTCAGGTTACAGAAGTGGTTCTCAATGGGAGGCACTTGTACACGCCCCTCACCCCCGCAGTGGACATTTGGCAATGTCTGGTGATGTTTTTGTGTGTCATGACTGGGAGTGGGGTCTACTGGCAATGAGTTGGCAGAGTTCAGTGATGCTGATCAACATCCCACGGTGCAGGGGACAGCCACCCTAGCCACCAAGAACAACCCAGCTCCAGACGCCCGTCGTGCTGAGGCTGAGAAATGCTGGGTTGCAGGGATGAAAAAAGCCAGCGACCAATTTCCATTAGCTACATCTGCAAAAAAAAGTTTTATTCTACTAAATAAATTTAAAAATCGTGTTCTAGCTTCCTCTGGATCAGGAAGTGTGTGTAACATTGGTTTGCTGTTTCCAAAAGAATTGGTGGGAAAGGTAGAGACTAAAGGCTTGACTTCCTCAGAGGCACTCATAGGGAAAACGCCATCTTCTCAGGGCAGTGAGACACTTGAGAATCGATGCCTTGCAGCCCTGTACTACCAGCAGCTGGGAGACTTCTGCCAGTTCACCTTCCTGGACCCTGGTTCCCTTATCTGTAATGTGGATTTAATAACAGCATCTACCTCATAGAATTTCTGTGCAAATGAAATGAGTGAAAATATGTGAAAATTACATGAGTGGAAAACACCTAAAAGCGTCAGCATGCTGCTGAGTGTGTCTGCATGCTGTGTGTTTGCTACTGGTGTTATTCGTGAGTGACATCGACATTTTCCCGGTTAAACATGCTTGTATTCAGATGTTGTGGAAGAAACCTTAAGGATGAGACAATGAACTGAACATCTCCCCTTTGCCGGTGGGCCCAGGGTGGTCAGCACAGGGTCCCTGAGGGGCTTCGTCCAGCTTCCTTCCTCTTTCCTGTTCCTACGGTGCCCGGGTGTGCAGTGTGGGTCTCCCAGTGCTGCCCACCTGCCAGCATGTTTTGCTCACCTGTCCTGACCCGTGGTTTCCTACTTGCCAGTGTTGGTCCCCAGCCCCCTATAACTTGTCTGCCTCCCAATGGGCAGTGGCAAATATCCTCTGCACAAGGAGATACAAAAATCTGTGTATTTTAATAGAGATTTCATCTTTCTTAATGCAACGAAGCTGTGTATATCGTGGATCCATACAGTTCTGGGGGATGGACACTGGTGACCCCCAGCATTACGCTGGGAGTGTTTTCTTAATTATACACCCTGAACTCATAACCCTCACTCCAGCATTCTCCATGTGTTAAGACTAGATATGGTTTTGGATGATACTGACTCGGTTTCCACTTGCTAATGTCCCGAAAAGCTGACTGGCTTCATCAGCCATATTTGAAATACAACATATATGAACAGTCACTAAAAATCAGCAGGTAGCTAAGCACTTTTACTTTTGTCCTTGATGATATCGCCATCATCTCTACTGTTACCTCCTTCTTCACTTCAGCTTTTAAGTGCACTCATTCTGTGAAAACACCTTTTTTTTAAAATAAGGAAGGAAAAATGAATTGACTTGATATTCTTACAAAATAAAAATATGACCCAAAATATACAGAACCATTAATATGAAATTCAAGATCTTCTTTCTCAGTGGAAAAAAATTAGAACCACATTGCTGAAGTCTCTCAACATTTCATTTTTAATTTTTCTAATAGTACATTCTTTAAAAGAAGTTAACAACTTCAATTCCAAATATAAGGATTAAATAATGCAAATGAAAAGCTGTCATTTTCAGTGAAGCTATTGCCTAATTACCCTGGAAAAAAGTATTCTTATGACTGAACTGATGCAAAAATCCCTTAGAAAAGCTTCATTTGTTGCCTGTAAAGAGTCTTCTTAAGGTCACTTTTACTTCTAGACTGCCCCCTTGTTTCCAGTGAAAGAGTTTTGCTTGGTAATGGCTTGTGGTTCCACAGTGTTTTGTGTGTGAAAAGCATAGACTAAGAGATACTACTGAAGTCGCTCAAATTGTAGGTTCTGTCATGAAAGGAAGTCCCAACACTGTAACATTTCCCCTTAATCTTCAGCAAGACACATGAAAAAAAAAAAAAAAAAACAAAACTCAAGTCCCAACTGAATTTTACTTTGATCATCATTTCCAGTGGCATTCAGAGGCTGCTGTGCGGTCAGACACAGAGCTTCCTTGAGGCCCCCGTGTGCTTATGAAGTACCTGCAGGTTCTGAGCATCGGCCCCAGCTCGGGCCAGGGGTCTGCAGACAGAGGCACCTGGTGGCTGCTGGGGCTCCCTGGGGTAAGCCATGGCACAGGAGCCCCGAAGCGCCAAGCTCGCCACGGTCTTCTTCTCTCAGAAGGCAGGGGAAGAAGCAGTGCTTCCAGACAGGACAGAGAAAAGCCTATGAAACAGTGCTCTCCAGTCACCAACCAGTTGCCTGTTCAGAGCTGGACTTTACTGCTGGGACAAGAGTGCACTCCGATTTGCTTTCATTTTTTCCAGACGCTTCACTAAGTGGCCGTTGCTCACCTCGAGCTCTTCTGTTTTATCCAATGCAGAGCGGAGCTGGGAACAGAGGAAAGGCAGTGAGCTTTGAGGAACTTGTTTCCTCCAAACATAACAGGGTTCTGTGTTACCAAAATTCCAATCCTACTGAAAAATAAAATGATAACTTGGACGCTGGTCACTCATGCTGCCTTTCCTCCTCTGAAACAACTGGACTCCAGAGAGGGAACACTCTTGGGGATCCTGATGGTTTTCTTTTTTCTTTTTTTTGAGATGGATTCTCACTCAGTCGCCCAGGCTGGAGTGCAGTGGCCCGATCTCGGCTCACTGCAAGCTCTGCCTCACGGGTTCAAGCGATTCCCCTGCCTCAGCCTCCCGGGACTACAGGTGTGCGCCACCACGCTCAGCTAATTTTTTGTATTTTAGTAGAGATGAGGTTTCACCATGTTGGCCAGGATGGTCTCGATCTCCTGACCTTGTGATCTGCCTGCCTTGGCCTCCCAAAGTGCTGGGATTACAGGCGTGAGCCACCGCGCTCGGCCTCTTTTTTTTTTTTTTTTTTTTTTTGAGACGAAGTCTCGCTCTGTTGCCCAGGCCAGAGTACCATGGTGTGATCTTGGCTCACTGCAACCTCCACCTTCTGGGTTCAAACAATTCTCTTTTCTCAGCCTCCTGAGTAGCTGAGACTACAGGCGCACATCACCACACCCAGCTAATTTTTTGTATTTTTAGTAGAGATGGGGTTTCACCATGTTGGTCAGGCTGGTCTTGAACTCCTGACCTCAGGTGATCTACCACCTCGGCCTCCCAAAGTGCTGGGATTACAGGCGTGAGCCACCACGCCCAGTGGGGATCCTGATGGTTTCACAAAAGGTAAGTGAGGCGTGAGGTAAACAAACACAAACAACAAGAGCTGAGCCTGGACTGCATGGAGAAGGTGGTCCCCACAGCCCTGGCAGCCAGAGTCCAAGGCAGGAATGCCTGAGGCCAAGACGGCCACACCTGGGAGCCAGGGCCATGGAGCCTGAGAGTCAGGCAGAAGACGAGCTGTAGAAGCCACATTAGCAGGGCATCATCTGGACCCACAGGGAGCAGGGCAGAGTGGGGGTGCCCGAAGCTGGGAGAACATGGTTTTGGAGGGGTGACAAGAACAGGGTCTACGGCTCTGCTTTCGATCCAAAACACTCAAGGAAGGTTGTTTGGGTCCTGGGACAGAAGTCCTGCCCCCACCTCACCAGCAGAGGCAGAAGCAAGCCCTTTTTGCAGGAAGTTTCCACAAGTTAAGCCTGGAGTATTCCTACAAATTAAAATCAAGCATAAGCTCACAAAACACTAAGGTGACAAACCATTTTGAGTGAGAGTCAACAGAAGCAATAAATGACAGAATTAGACCCCCAAAGACTGAGCATGTTTCAATTGTCAGATATAGAAAACCAAACAGCTGTGTATGAAATATTTAAAGAATAAGAATACAATTTAAAAAGAGGACATACATGAACATGCAGCAAGAAACTATCAGCAATGAAGATACTTTTTTTAAAAAAAGGTAACTAGAAAATCTTTGCAAAAACTTTAGGCATTATCCAACAGAGAGAGGTAAGGAGATAGAAAACATGAAAGAGAGATGGTTAAAAAATGTGGAGACAAGGAGAATCTCTCACATCCTGTGATTAGAGTTCCAGAGGGGAAAGTGGAGAGACTAAAAAAGAGGAATTATTTAAGGAGTTAATGGTTGAATATTTTCCAAAATCGATTTTTAAAAAGACTTCACAGATCCAAGAAACACTATATATCTCAAGCGGAAAGATTCCAATAAACTACATCTAACAGTAAAACTGTAGAAAATCAAAGACAAAGAGAACTTGAAAGAAACTAGAGAAGAAAAAAAAAAGTCCCCTACAAAGGACCCACCGTTAAAACAACAGCTTTCTCAGCAGCTCAGTGGAAGCCAGCAGATGGTGGCATAATTGCTATAATCATTGAGGAAAAAATGACCACCACACAGAATTGCATGTCCCTCAATGCTACTGTCCAAGAACAAGGATGAAACAAAAACATGTATGAACAAAAACAGGGAATTCACCACCAAGAAGTCTGCTCTAAAAGAATTTCTACAGTATGTACTTCAGGGAGGAGGAAAATGATTCTAGCACAGTCTGAGACACTAACAGGACAGACATATAAAATGGCCAATATGTAGTTATGTCAAACAAACATGGGCAATATAAAATAACAACAACAAAAACACAACAATAGTATTATCTGATATGTGGGATTTATGAAGGTCAAAAGTATTTATGTGTGGATGTACATGTATACATATACATATACACATATACACATACGTGTGAGGGTGTGCACGTCAGGCAGGAGGGTGAACCTAAAGTGCTCAAAAGTCCTTCTGTTGTACAGGAGGGGAGTAAAGATAGTGTTCAACTTTAATATTTTTTTAAGTTAAATAAAAATACCCCATGTGTGATCACTGAAAAGAATAGAAATTGAATATAAAATTTAAATTTGAAGAGAGAAAAATGACACACAAAAGACAGAACAAATGGTTATCCAGTCAGATGGTGAAAACAAGTCCAAATATACCAGTAACAAGGGACTAAAGGCTCTATTAAGATACGCAGATTTCAGATTCAATTAAAAACCACTGCCCCCTAGCTACATGCATCTAAAGGAGATCAGCTAAAGCATAACAACATAGGGAAGACTGGAAGCCAAGGGATGGAAAAATCAGAAGTGGACAAACACTAACCAAAAGAAAGCTGATGCAGCCACGTGAATACCCGACAAGGTCAACAGCAGCAGGGGCCAAAAGGATCACTACAAAATGACAAAAGGTTTAACTCATCAAGAAGATATCAGAATTTTAAACACCTAGTATCAACAGCCTCAACATACATAGGAGAAATAGGGAGAATGAGACAAATCCACCATCATCTTTTGGAAGAGCTTGACAGATCTCTATCAGCTACTGAGAATTTAAGCAGACAAAAGAAATCAGACCTGAATGCACACTTCACAGGTTTGATCAGTGGAAGTATACAGAATTTTGCATCCATAAATCAGAGACTACACATTCTTCTTAAACATATTTGAGACATTTACAAAAGTGAATCATGTATCAGGCTATTAAGCAAATATTAACAAATTTCAAAGACCAGGTATAACAGGGACCATGTTCTCTGACCATAGCAAAATTAAGCTAGAAGGTTAAATGGGCCAGGCGTGGTGGCTCATGCCTGTAATCCCAGCACTTTGGGAGGCCAAGGCAGGAGGATCGCCTGAGGTCAGGAGTTCAAGACCAGCCTGGCCAACATGGAGAAACCCCATCTCTACAAAAATTCAAAAATTAGCCAGGCATGATGGTGGGTGCCTGTAATCCCAGCTACTCGAGAGGCTAAGGTGGGAGGCTTGAACCTGGGAGGTGGAGGTTGCAGTGAGCCGAGATGGCGCCATTGCACTCCAGCCTGGGCAACAGAGTCAGACTCTGTCTCAAAAAAACAAATAAAATAAATAAATAAATAAATAACATAAAGAGGAGAGAAACGGCGTCTTTCGTTTCTCCTCCACAGTCCCTTTCCTACAGTTTAAATACAAAAGGAGTGATTCTTTCCCTTTTTTTTTTTTTTTATGAAACAGGGTCTCACTCTGTCGCCCCAGGCTGGAGTGCTCTGGCACGCTCATGGGTCAAAGCAGCCTTCACCTCCCAGGCTCAAGCAATCCTCCTGCCTCAGCCTCCCATGTAGCTGATGTAGCTGAGACTGCAGGCACGGGCCACCACACCCGGCTAATTAGTTTTTTGCACTTTATGTAAAGACAAGGTTTCGCTGTGTTGCCCACACTGGTCTTGAACTCCTGAGCTCAAGCGATTTGCTCACCTTGGCCTCCCAAAGTGCTGGGATTACAGGCGTGAGCCACCGCGCCTGGCCCGAGTGATCCTATTGAAACATAAATCAGTATAAGCCACTCCTTTGCTCAAAACCCTGCAGTCGCTCCCACGTTACACACAGGAGGATCCCAAGTCCTGTCCATGGCCTCCAGGGCCCTGCCTCACGGGCTGGGGTGCTCTGACTGCTCCCTCCACCCCCTCACCCCCTGCTCACTTGGCCTTCACCGCTCTGACTGTTCCTTGACAAAGGCAGTGCCTTGCCCCCAGCTCCCCTGCACGTGCTGATCCTTTGTGCGGAAGGCTTTCTCCCAGTTCTGCCTGGCTCACTCCCTGGGCTGTTCAGGCCTGTCCTTATACGCCACGAGAAGGAAAGTCTTCCTTGGCCACCTACCTAGAACTGCCCTGGCCTGGGCCATTCCGCACCCCACCCCTCTCCTGCCTGTGGTCACTTTTATTGACCTCTCTCTTTCAGAGCATAGGCTCTATGGAGGCAGAGACTTCTGTCTGTTAAGGTCACAGCTGCATCTCCAGCCCCTGAACCCATGCCCGGCATGCAACGGATGCTGTAAATCTTTGTTGAACAAACAACTTTGTCAAGTGTCTTCAGTAAGGTAAAATACGTGTTTTAATTGGGAAGGATGGTAATTTGGGAGTGTGACCAGCAGGTGGAGTGACAGCAGCTCGGCTTCTCAAGGGCACTTTCCATAGGGTGACCTGAGACAGCTGTGGCCTGGCCCTGGTGCCACACCCAGCTCTTGGCCACAGCAGGCCCATGGGCTCCTGGTTCCTCTACCTGGGCTCATTCTGCACGACACAAAAAATATTTGGAGCATAAGAGGCCTGCTACTCCTTTATCTCATTCCCTTGACGTTTATGGACAAGACCTATAGGAGATGCTCAAAACTGACAGGTGAACTAGATGATGCCAACAAGGGTCTGGCCCTAAGCGCTAACTGGCTGAGCCATGCCTTCCTTCATTAAGACACCAGCACTGCAGAATGGTGTGACCAGCTCAGGGGCAGATGTCACGGTAGAAAATCCTCTCTGTACTGTCCCCACTAGAGAAACACTTGCAGCCATTCTCTTCCTAGAAATTGCCTAGGAAATTTACCTCTCTTTGGAGTTTCCGTTTTTCTGCCTTAAGTTCATCTTCTATTTTTTCTGCATTTTCAGCCGCTGATTTGTAACGTGATACTTGACTCTCTAACCTTATTACCTAAAAGGTAGAAAAAAACCATATGTATAAATTGATAAGCCTGTTTTCTTTCTTCAGTTTCTTTACTTTGAGATCAAAGAGTGTGATTTAATAAAATGGGAGAATACACCATGTAAATACTTATAACATTTTGGACTATGGTGTGGGTTTGAGCCAAGCAAGCTATTATTAGTTCCTATTTCTGGGCGACCCTGTGCTGACACGATGGGGACCCACTTCCTCTGACCCCGTCCACCAGGGTGGTTTCCGCACTGCTGGCACCTTGCTGCCTGCTTCTTCTCCCGCTGCGTAGGGCTGTTATGTTGGAAACAGAACAGTATGTCCAGGCCGAATGGTGCTGGTAAGGGACAGGTTCCGCCAGGACCTCAGCTCCAGCCTAATCTCTCCTGGGGTGTGGGGGTGGGAGGAGGAAAGGACAGGGCGAGGGGTGAAAGGAGGCGGCTTTGGCATGGTATTCCCCAGCCAAGGTTCTGAGATGAAAGACGGCAGCAGCGAAGGCCTGCCGGACACCTTCATTCTGCTGCAATCAAAAGCACGCATTGTCTCTACCTGTCTCACATTTTTGTTTCTATAAACATTCTAAAAAGTTCCAGCCAAGTATACCCACAATGGAGGGGGAAACGGTACCTGTTTTTTTCCCTCTGTTTCTGGCTAGAACACAAATTGCCCCAGGGCCCAGTGTGCTAGAGGCAGGAGTGCCCCATGTCTAGACACCAGGGAGGGCTGGCCTCACTGCAAGAGAAAGGCTAAACGCCCAGGCAAGAGGGACGTCCCAGTAAGATGTGTTTAATTAGCTACATTATTTTATTTATTTATTTTATTTTATATTTGAGACAGAGTCTCACTCTGTTGCCCAGGCTGGAGTGCAGTGGCGTGATCTCAGCTCACTGCAACCTCTGCCACCCCGGTTCAAGTGATTCTCCTGCTTCAGCCTCCTGAGTAGCTGAGATTACAGGCGCCTGCCACCATGCCTGGCTAATTTTGGTATTTTTAGTAGAGACAGCGTTTCACTGTGTTGGCCAGGCTGGTCTTGAACTCTCGACCTTCAGTGATCCACCCATCTCAGCCTCCCAAAGTGCTGGGATTACAGGTGTGAGCCACTGCGCTTGGCCAATTAACTACATTATTTTTAAAGAACAAAATTTTAAAACACTCCCAAGCCACATTAGCTATTTTCTATAACTAATTGTTGTTGATAAAGGATTAGTATCTACTATAACAACTTAAATTCTAAGAATTCTTTCCTTCCTACTTGCTCTCTGTAAGAAACGGATGGAAAGACTTGCTGTCCTAACTTATCCCTCTTAGGACATTTTTGGTTCTAAAAATCTCGGCTTTTTTTGGTCCTCGGCCTTTCAGGGCTATTTCTAGCAAGTAAAACTCCAGTCAATCATCAGTTCTGCCCGTTGTTGCTTACACGTACATTTTGTTCTAATGCAGTTATCTCTTGCTCAGATTTTGCAAGTTTAAATTTGAGGTCGCTGATCTGTCTGTTGGCATCCCCTAAAGATTGAGAGAGAAGGAAAATCTGTTAAGCTCTTGGGCTTTTCAAATATTAAAACAATAGTTACTGGGAACCAAGCCCTTACTCTGTAATCATCTCGCAAATCTGTTAGTTCTGGCCCTGCCTCCACAACCTTCCAGAGCTGAGAGTAGGAGAAGGCACTCTCTCCCCATGAACCCAGGCTGGGAAAGTGCCTTCTGTCCCTGTGCTTGGGGCAGGAGACCTCAGGCAAGAGAGTGTCTATGAGTGAAGAAGACAAAGAGATAGTGGGGGGTAGGGAAAAGGGAGGAGAGAGACTGGGCGTAATTTTATCTCCCTTAAGACTGTTTCTAGTTTATTGGCATAAAAAAAAAAGCCTTTCATTTTTTTCATACAATCAACAGATCAAAAGATTGCTGTATCCAGCAGAGTAAATGTGGTTTCCATCAGCACAACATGTGGTGGTATCTTGGTGCACGTTTTTGGGCACCTGTTCTATTTCATAGGCTCAGAGAGAAACACCATTGTTCTGTCTACCTACCCATCCTTGTGCTTTTATTTTCAAGGGCTTTTGTGGGGATGTGAGGGAATGAGGGCATTCTTTGCCGTGACAGTTTTTTCTGCCAGCACAAGTATACTAAAACAGCACATATGAAAGCATTTACTTCTACACAAGAATTGACATTTACTTTGTAGGTCCATTACATGCATGTCTGTCCCGTTTTCCAAGACATCATCTTCAGATCGAAGA
This sequence comes from Symphalangus syndactylus, assembly GCF_028878055.3. Taxonomy (NCBI): domain Eukaryota; kingdom Metazoa; phylum Chordata; class Mammalia; order Primates; family Hylobatidae; genus Symphalangus; species Symphalangus syndactylus. The sequence goes on along the minus strand of NC_072430.2, from coordinate 142,318,906 downwards.
TTGTCTAGTTTGCCAATCTTCTGTCTCTCCTCCAGCTGCCCTTTGAGTTTCTTAATCTGAAAACACCCGCCGGTAAAATATGTTAATTTCTCTATTCTGAATGAGACCAAAAAGCTGAAGTTAGAGCCCATTGGAAAGGAAGCAGCATGTCAACTGACAGAAGGAACTTTGTGTCCATCAGTACTCTTCTCAGAAACACAACTCGATGTACAATGAATGAAAAATGAATTACACTGTAACTCTGGGAGAAAAGTCATTTCTAAAGTGAAATTCTTCTAGGACTCAGGAGGAGATAGTACATGAAACACCTGCAATGTTTAAGACTCAGTAAGTCACCGTGCTATTCACTTTCTCTTTATTTACTAAGAAACCAGAAAGGGACACTGGAGCCTTCTGGGCTCCGATGTGTTGTAATTAAGTCCCCCAAAAGTCAAGTGCTTTCTCAGCGTCCAGACAAGCTGCAGGTGTGTTCAGAGGCGGTTTGCCAGCTTTCAGGGAGTTGGTCTCTAGCTAGCTTTCCCCTCTCTAAGCCAAGACAGAAACATGTCCAGTCGTCCCTCGGTATCTGGGGGGGGATTGGTTCCAGGACCCCTCAGACACCAGAATCTGTGCATGCTCAAGTCCCTGATATAAAATGGTGCAGTATTTGCAGAAACCTACCTGCATCCTCCTGTACACTTTAAATCACCTCTAGATTCCTTTTAATACCCAACACAATGCCTACAACTCACTTCATCTGTGTGGATTCGGTGCAGGACTCCATGCAGGGCAAATTCAAGCTATGCTTTTTGGAACTTTGTGGAATTTATGGTTTTTCTTTTTTTTTTTTTTTGGAATATTTCAATCCATGTTGGTTGAATCCACGGATATGGAACCCATGGATATGGAGGGCTGACCGTAATAGTTGGAATTGCAGTTAACAGTCAATGACTGCAGAACTTTCTGGCAACTAGTTGGTGGGGTCTCCGGGGGCTTTTCAAGTTTAACTTCCAATCTATGAAGAATTGTTGCAGGTGATCACCTGCCTTCCTACCCCACACACCAAGCACAGGAGACCCCTGATTAACGACAAACCAGAAGTGCATGCTGCTTTAAGGAAGTAAGTATAGAACTCATGAATGCATAGTTTCAAAAGATCACAGGAACTTCAAGAGAATCTTCCTACCATATTTAGTGCCTTCTCCAATTTTCGGAGAATCTTCAACAGAATGGTAGAAAGTAAGGCAAATACATTCGATTACGCTTATGAGCAGAAATTAAAGTGGTTGTAGAGTGATTTAATCACTATCCTGCATATAAAAAGATCAAATAGGATAACTGTTCAGTGTTTCTTTGTTTTTGAGATGGAGTCTTGCTCTGTCACCCAGGCTGGAGTGCAGTGGTGCGATCTCGGCTCGCTGCAACCTCTGCTTCCCGGGTTCAAGCGATTCTCCTGCCTCAGCCTCCCCAGTAGCTGGGATTACGGGCGCCCACCATCACACCTGGCTAATTTTTGTATTTTTAGTAGAGACGGGGTTTCACCATGTTGGCAGACTGCTCTTGAACTCCTGACCTCAAGTGATCTGCCCGCCTCGGCCTCCCAAAGTGCTATGATTACAGGTGTGAGCCACTGCACCTGGCCCGCTATTTCTTGAGGTAGGAGAGAGCAATGAAGATAAACATGGTTAAAACAACTTTGTTCAGCTGTAACAAAGAAATACCTGAGAGAGGGGTGCTGATCACCAAGAGTACAAAACTGACTTTTATGGACAAACAACCCATATGGACAAGAGAAGTGCTATTTGGAATGACTCAGTAATGCTCTTGTCTCTCAATGGTTAATCATTAATATTATTAAAGATCAATATATTTATTTTAAGCAGCAATTCAGTAAAATGTACCAAATTCAGTTCCACGGCTTTGGGTCTTTGAGACATCCTTATTAAACCTCATATGACTCAGGATGTTCTCTTTGGATGAAAATATTAACTTTGATGTTCTATTTGGATAACAATCTTAAGAACACCAGGTGGTTTGATAATGACTTTCAGGCATGATTAACTTAAGGGTTTTCTGAGTAAGCAAGAAGGAAGGATGGGCAAGTGGTTTCAGGTGCCCTGTTCGTGAACCAGTAAAGTAATAAAAAGATTGTTACCTGTTCCAATAAGCATTCCCGTTCATCAACCAGCTTTTTCAACCTAATATCTAAAGAAATCAGAAAGACACAGGTTTAGGTGAATCCGCATGCCGCACCTTTCAGCACATTGCTAAACTGAAGAATGATCGTTCAGGTTAGTGAAATGAATGATGGAAGTAGTTATACACGTACCACGGTGAATGAGGCCACAGACAGGACGGGGTGAATGAGGCCACAGCCAAAGGAGGTTGGGTCAACCTCCCAGAACATGCTTCACGTCAGGAGCAGCATCCGGCTGCATGCAAACAGGCTGCTAATCTTCTACCTTAGGTTAGCATGCAAGAACGCTAGGGCCAAACCACGCTGCAACACAAGATCTCACAGGCTTCATGGTTTAACATTATTAGCAATGTACAAACACCGAGAATCACAATTCAATAGCACCAACATTTTGAACAGACTCGCCTTTCTGAGTTTACATCCCAGATGTATTTATCTTTCTAACTTCCCTCATAGACTCATCGATGTCAGTGCTGTGACTATCTGTTTACAACCCTAAGTCCACTAACACCTCTGCTAAGCCAGTTATCAAAGCTGTTATTCTTTTGAGGAAGAAGGCAGTAATGGTTTAAGTGTCTGTAATTCCTCCCGCCCCCGATATATAAGGATGCATAAATGTTAAGTGTCTATAAATTCCCCAAACATCTCTCTGAAGGAGTGTCAAGTATTACAGTCTTCAGACTGCGGGGGAAACCACGGCTAGGGGAGGGTTTAGAGGTTTGGGCCAAATCCCACACTAGTTTAAAGGCACAATCAGAATGCTGGAGTGATGACAGTGATGATAACGTATGCTGCGCACTCACTCTGACACAGATGCAGTTCTAGCAGCTTTGACATCATCAGCTTGTTTCAGCCCCAGAAGCCCTATGGGTGGGCTTCATTATAGCCTCCTTCTATAGATGAGGCTCAGAGGCCCAGAACCACTAAGCAAGTTTCTTAAGGCCTTGCAGCCCAGCCACAGGAACACTCCCCTAAACCCTGCACCCACTGTTTTTCCAGATCTAAACTCACACCTGAGTCAGACCCTGACTCAAAGCTCTTAGCCCACTAGGACACTGCTCTCATGCGGCCTACCTCCAGATTCTTCATAGAATGAAAAACTAACCTTGATTAGCCATGTGAAAAGAAAATAATTCATATAAAATGCATGTTCATTTTCATTTAAAAAATCATCTAGCCACATGCTAATCCAAGTTACATTTTTCTCTAATTATGTTTTCCAAAGATCCTAAGTTGTTGTTTTGAAAGGCACAGTAAAACACCAGATAATGTTAAGCACAATATAAATTTATCATCCTTTTGAGTTCTATTTTAATTTACAGTCAAATTACTTCTGACAGATGTTTTACTCGCTCCCCCCCATAACCCACCCAACATTGAAACAAAACATTTTTGCAGTTATAAACCTGATTCTTTTGCCCAATATCACTTTTCATTTTCTTATATGTTTTAATACTCCTACATACAAAAACTACAGGCATCATAAGAAACACTGAATACATCAGAATGTGATCTTGAAGCTCAAGCATCTATTGTACAATTGTTATTGTTTTCTTCTAGAAAACTTCAAATATTCTAGATAAGCACTAGAAAATAAGTGTTAAAATGGAATAAGAGTGAAAGCAAAATTGATACAGGTAATCTGACATTTAGTTGTATAGTGAGAACATTATAAATAGAGCAGAAACTTTTAAGGAAGAGAAATTTTAAAGGAGACTTGGACAAGAAAACAAGAACAAAAGAGTTTGAAGAAAACGGAAAAAGAAATGAAGCAAAATAATTTGACATGAAGAAAATAAAGAGTACTAGTTTTCACAGCGTTAAAAACCACCAAGTCTATATTGTTGAATGAATAGTGGCACATCACCGGTACACTTATAGTGTCTGTATAGTTGGGAAAATTTTCCCTGTATCAGCCACCAGCCATTCACATGTTGAAAAATATTGAAGAGAGGCAGTAGATAGGGACAAAGAGAACAAAAGGGTTTTCCTCTTGAAAGACAAAGTTTTCTCCACGTACGACTATCACACTGAACAAGTACATATTCTGAACATAAGACATGCACACACAAACACCCCTCCCTTTCCCTTAGGGGCGCAGACGTTTAGAACAAATCTTACTGTTGTGTTCCCTTGGCTGGTGGCCATGGGTGGTATGCCGTACAGGATTGGGGGGTGGTCTCCCAGAAAGGGAGTCTATCAATAGAAAACAGGAACCCCAAACCATCTAAACTCCCCAGAATTAGCATTCAGGGTCCTAGTGATAGTGGAAACAAGTGTTCAGGTCATTAGGTCTCCTGTTAATTGCAAATATTAAAAATTATGGAACGTGATCAAGGTCATACATTTCTTTTAAGGTCTTACATTCTTGAAAACTGTTTAAAAACTTGATTGCTGTCCAACCTTTGTATAACAACCTATAAGTAAAAATCCATCTTCCTCTATATTTTTGACATACACCCATAATTATACTTAATTATACTTTTGAAGGAAGATTTACATTTATATATGGGAGCTACGTTCTGGTTTGGGACTGAAAAATATCCAAGCTTTTTGATTTCAGGTGTCAGTAACCAATGTTTTTCTCTATTCTGTATGATAGTGAAACCCCAGTGGTCTAGGTTCGTCTGGGGATATGGCTGGCAGGCAACCTTTCGATTCTTTTCTGAGTTTGAATCTTTTGACGCTATAATCTTTCTAAATTTCCCTATATGTTTCTATACCTTCTTACATGGAATATAGCTAAGTCAACTTTCTTTTTTTCTTTCTTTTTTTTCAGACAGGGTTTCACTCCATCGCCCAGGCTGGAGTGCAGTGGTGTGATCACAACTCACTGCAGCCTCGACCTCCCAGTCTCAGGTGTTTCTGACTCCTAAGTAGCTGGGACTACATGGGACTACATGCACATGCCACCATGCCTGGCTAATTGTTTGTATATTTTTTTTTGTAGAGATGGGCTTTCATCATGTTGCCCAGGCTGGGCTTGAACTCCTGGGCTTAAGTGATCCGCCTGCCTCGGCCTCCCAAAGTGCTGGGATTATAGGCATGAGCCAATGTGCCCGGCCTCAACCATTTCTTGGTAAGTTAAGGGCCTTCACAGTAACATCAATTACTGTGCTTGGCTATAAAGTCACTACACTGGAGAGCAGATAACTGATGTTCAGAATGAAGGCTCTGAAGTCATCGAGAAATGGTTTGGCTGCTCAGAACTCTTTCTTTTTCCTTCTTTTTTGCTCACGGATTTTCAGCTGTCCATTCCCTACTGGAGGGCTGGGTCCAACTGCTTGTTCACTGGTACAGTGCCTTCCATGTACAAAGTGACCAAACCTGTTTATTAATTAAACAAAGGAGTGGTGAATCACTGAGACGGCTGGATGGCTGAGCTGAGGGGTGTGACATGTGCCCAACGTCCTGCAGGGTGCTGGTGAATAACATAAGAAATAACTTTTTTTTTTTTTTTTTTTTTTAGCACAGGTATTTTTGAAAGCAAAATAAGGTTTTCTTTTTTCCCCTTTCTCGTAATAAATGATAAAATTCCGAGTCTTTCTCACTGCCTTTGTTTAGAAGAGAGTAGCTCGTCCTCACTGGTCTACACTGGTTGCTGAATTTACTTATATTCCTAACTGTTCTGTATATGCTGCATTGAGACTTACGGCAAGAAGAAATAATTTAAAATGGCTTGATGATCTCACCATTTAGTGACCTTGGTTGTCGAACTGCTTTCCAAGAGCCCTTTAAAGGCAGGAATGAGAGCTGTTTCCAGTATGCATTCCAATATGAATGCAGCTTTGCTAAAGTTAGAGACATAAACGAAAATCCTGTGAAGTCCTATAGAGCCCTTGGACTTACTTCCTAGCAAGCATTTATCATCCCCACCATCCTCTACTTCAGGACACTTGAGCAGAAACAGTCAAGGTTTTTGCTGCTTTCTCATCCTACTCTTCAAAACATTCTAAGTATTGGCACATTTAAGCACAGCAATAGATGAAGACCGTTTTCAACTGAGGCTGCACATCAGAACCACAGATCACAGGAGATGGTGTGGGACGATCGTCTCAATTCTCCCAGTAATGCCCATGCTAGCCCCAGGCTTGATGCCAGGAGGGAAGTGCATTCCTTACTGAGGAAGGGCATCAGGTGTGGGTCTTCCATGGAACCCCAACAGGAATCAGCAACCCCAAGCAGATATTACTGGAAAGGTGGTATTACATACAACAGTAGTCAGACTCAGACTTCAAGCAGCCCAAAGAGTGGAACCATAGTCTTGTACAATTATAAAATGTTTTTATTTCAATTACATAATAACACTTACGTTTTCCTCAAATTTTATTGAGGTTTTGGTCTTTTTGCATTCAATTCCGTCTTGTAACAGTAATATGAATCCACAAAATTTCATAAAATGTCAATAACACTCATAAGGTACATTCCTTTGTGATTTTATATTTTACAATATTAAATCTAACTTTACAATTATTTTTAAATGTTTCTTTATATAGAAAACAGATATTTTCTTCAGGCAGATCAAAACAAGAATTTTCTAATAAGAATATACTGGGACATAACAAATGAAAATATTTATACCAAAATACCAAAAGTGATTCAGCTCTTTAAAATATCCTACTATAGTCTAATTAGTAGTTTGTACAAGAACAAGTAACCTTTTTTTACTGCTCTTTTGAATGATGATTAGAAATTCAAACAAAGTATTTTAAGGTTCAAAAACTTTTTTTTTTTTTTTTTTTTTTTAGAGACAGGGTCTCACTCTGTCTCCCAGGCTAGAGTACAATGGTGCAATCATAGCTCACTGCAGCCTTGAACTCCTGGCCTCAAGCAATCCTCCCACCTTGGCTTCCCAATGTGCTAGGTTTACAGGCGTGAAAACTGTTTTGTGTGTGTTTTGTATTTTTTTTTTTTTTTTTTTAGACAGAGTTTCGCTCTTGTTGTCCAGGCTGGAGTACAATGGCTTGATCTTGGCTCACTGCAATCTCCGCCTCGCAGGTTCAAGCGATTCTCCTGCCTCGGCCTCTGGAGTGGCTGGGATTACAGGCACCTACCACCACGCCCAGCCAATTTTTTGTATTTTTAATAGAGACAGGGTTTCACCATGTTGGCCAGGCTGGCCTCGAACTCCTGACCTCAGGTGATCCACCTGCCTTGGCCTCTCAATGTGCTGAGATTACAGGCATGAGCCACCACGCCCGGCCAAAAACATTTAAAAAATGACTGTCCCTGCTCAAATACTGCAGTAGGAAATGTAATTTGACATATATCACTTCCAGAAAAAAACTTTAAATCTTTCTGTAAAATGAATTTGATACATCATCAGCACGAAGTGAAGTTAAAATCTCTTACAAAGTAAATTCAGGTATGTCAACAATGAGATCCAAAAGCATCGGTTCAAGATCAAAGACTTATATGAGTTGAAGGCAAATAAAGCCCCTCGTGCTTTCAGACATTTATTTGTTATCCTTAAAATGATTATTGTTCTAAGGTGCAAATCATTCAGTGACCTATTTGCTTTTTGGCTGTTTATCTCCTTTAAATAAAATACCATACAGGTTCTAATGTACATTTTAAAATCAAATATGAAAGTACACATGTGAACAAGACATTAATTTAAATTTCAATTATATTCATAATACAGAAGTTTAAGAATGCTATTTGGTCATTTCAGTTAGATGCTGATATATTTGGTCAAGAAAACCCACATTCCTATCAGCCTAAGGCAAATAGTAAATGCTTCTATTTTTATTAAGTGGACTATAAACAGTAGACATTATTGTTTGATACTACTGGAATGCTCTCAATTAGAACATACATTGATAACAAATATGTCTTTCTAATCTGGGTGATAACCTCAATGATTACATGGAAATCTACAAGTAACAGTCTATAACTTAAAGCAGTAGGTCACCTGGTGATTGTCATACAGTGCCTCTCTGTGAATTTAGAACATTCTACTTACATTGGCAGTGGAGAGAAAAGAGCCCCTCACACTCAGACTTCCTGTGCACCACGCCTGCCGCCTGCCTCAGCTTAGGACATGGTACAGTCTTCTTTGCTTTTGCCCTTCTCATTCCCTCCTCTGGGATCTTCTCTGCTTTCTGGATTGAAGTCCCCTGGCTCTCCTCCTGGTGCCGACAAGTCATCGTTTTCTAGGCTACTGCTGTCTACAGCTTTCCTGACGGTCTGACTTGGATGTTCTGACATCCCACACCTCTCTGTACTTTCTGCTTCACAGGCATCACTAATGTCCTGTGAGGGACTTTCATGTTCGGGCAGGGTGCAGCAATCTGCGTCTTCGCTCTCTGGTTCTGCAGGACTGCTTTGAGTGGCACCATCTATTTTAGCATTATCTTTTGCAACACCTTCATCTAATTCTTCACCACCAGCCCTCGGGCCTGATGATTGAACTGTGTCATCCTCAAAATCTAATGTGTCTCCATCGGCTAGTACCTCCTCAGCTGCTGTTTGTACCTCATCGCCTTCTTGGTCAAGTTTTCCATCCAACTTAATTTTAGGGTTCTCCGGACAATCAGCATTTTCACTGCTTTCTGCTGCAATTTTCTGTTTTGGATTTTCAGTCACCTCGTTTTGGGCTTCCACTGCTGACTTTCTGTCAGTACACTTTACCTGCTCTTCTTCCTTAATTTCACTTAAATCTGTGTTCTGATACGTTAACTCTTTTTTAACATCTTTAAGGGTTTCTACGGGTACTGGGGATTTTTTCTTCTTGTTTTTCTTTTTCTTGTTCTTTGTCTTCTTCTGCGATGAGTCCAATGCCTCTCCCTGTTGGTCATTCTTTTCTTCATCGGGCTCTTTCATATCTAAGGGTTCATTTTGAGTGTCTACTGTACTCGGACCTGTCGCTTCCTGACCACTGCCCTCAGTTCCTGCTGGAGAACCAGGAACTTCTGTCTTGATTGGTTTCTCATCCCTTAATCCTGTTTCTTCACCCTCTTCCTCGTTGTGATCCCTACCTGCTCCTGTACTCTGCGCTGGAACCTCCTTGGGCTCAGCTGCTTCCTGGTTGGTGAATTCTTTCTCTAAACTATGCCCTGTGCTTGTCTCTAACTCTTGGGGGACCTCTACCATACATTTGTCATCATGATAAACTGTGTCATCACTATGCCCTAAAGAACACGAGGCCACTGTGCCTGCCTGCTCTCCAACCTGAGTCACTGCTGCCCCTCCCACATTCTCTGTGTGGCTCCCACCATCTAAGTCACTCCAACAGTTGGACGGCTCAAGGGAAGTTCTGGTCCTGTCATCTGGTGCACCCTTGACCTCATTTGACTCAACCTGTACTGTGTTTTCAGGGAGAGAAGTGCTCTCAAGAATTTGGCTTTGAACCTGTTCCTCATAGGTAGCACCTGCTAAGGCTCCTAGGAATGGGGCAGTGTCTTCAGAGGATTTCTGGTCCTTGGTATTCTCACCAGCAGGGAATACCTCTATGTCCACACAGTCCTTCACTGTGTCCTCTGTGTGTTGTTCTTTCTCAGTATTGTGCAAGATTTCTCTTTTCCCCACATGCGCCACGATTTCATTTTTCACCTCCACTTCACTGGCTCTTCCTAAAAGACCATTGAGAAAATTGAAGGGACCCCATGATGTGGTGGCCACAGAATTTACATTAGAATGTAAACACATGTTCTAAATCCCACCCACCCCTATTCCTAAAGAGACAGTCATCAAAGAGTCATGAGAAACAAGCCTTTGCCAGTTCTGTGCGGCAAAGCAGCAGTTGCATTAGTAAATTTTGGGTCAGTGAGGGCCACTGCCACCACATCAAAGGCCAGAGTGGCTGCTGGTGCCATCTTGTGTGGACAGATTTTTAAAGGTGAAGTTAAGTTTCGACAAATAGAAGGAACTCTGGATCAGGCAGCCAAACAATCCACAGTGATGGGTTTAGGAACGGACTGAAGGTTCGATTCCCCACTCTCACTTCTCAATGAACAACTTGACAACTTGTACTTTTGCAGCTGTCAAACTGCACTGCATGTCACACAGCCCTAAAAGCAGCTTTCAAGTAATTTTTTAAAAGAATATTCAGTGCACTTTTAGAAATGCAGCCTCAAGGTCAATCTCAAGGAAGATGCTTTTGAAATAGCTCATATGAAAAGAAATCTATCTTCTGCCACTCAACCATTGTTTTCCTGAGAAAACACCCTGTGTCCGTGGTCCGTGCCCTGATACCTCTACTCCCATCCCCTAAGGGACTAGGCAGAGAGGACCAGCAGGAGGCAAATGTTGAAGATCAAGATGACCACTAAATTAAATGATAAATTATTCATCGTCTAAAGAACATCAAACTGTTTTGGAATTTTTGGATTATCCAAACAAAACCCCAGCAGATTAGATACAGTACTATGTTACTGAAAGTCAAAGCTAGATAATTTTATAGCCCAGTGATCTCCATGGTGGGGTGCCCATATCCCAGGGAAAATGGGGGAAATATTAGGAATTCTATTTAGAGTTTTACTCTAAAACTTCTTTGCATATATTTTACAATGTACATTTTATATCAGTGAAATAGTATACATACATAGATTTAAAATAAACATATATATTGGATCCTACAATTCTTTACTGAAGGAATATGTGATCAAAAGTCATTTGAAGGCCACTTTCAAAACCGACATTTCTGGTTCTTAAAACATTTCACAATGGCTATCAAAGATTTATAAAATGTGTATTTGAGTAAGAGCAGCATAATCAAATTGCTAGCTATTTGGGTAGCTCATATAAAGGTATGATGGAAATTAATTAATTTACCTTTTTTCAACAATGGTATATAGATATTATATACATATCTAGAGATGAAATCTTGCTGGGTTGCTAGGCTGGCCTGGAATTCCTGGTCTTAAGTGATCCTCCAGCCTTGGCCACCCGCAGCGCTGGGATTAGAAGTGTGAGCCACTGCACTTGGCCACAACTTTTTTAACACAATTGAAAAGAGCTGTGTTTCTTTAATAGTCATAAAGATAATGAATGAGGTACCTCCCTGGAATGCAAGGCCTGAGAAGATGGGGCCTGGCGGTGTCTCCATTTCCATAAATAAAAAGAAATAAGATGAAAGCTTCTAAATTAAAATGAAAAGTCATGGACCCTGACTTTATTCCAGCCTCTCTGTAAAACATTGGAACACAGAGGGTGACCAGTGACAGATGAGGCCTCACTTGCACGCTGCAACTTCAGGCTGCATGCCAGAATCTGAAGGTTTCTCCCAAAGCCAACTCTTATGACAAATTATGACAAATCAGATCATTGAAAATGGTATAAAATATTCCTCTGATCTACTGGATTCCCCAGTTTTATATTCTTTCAGAAGCAAACACGTGGCATACAAAGGAGGATCCCCTCTGACAAAGGTGGGCATACTCAGACTCTCAGCACTGCCACACCCTCTACCACGGCCGCCTGCCCACCTCGAGTGGTGGCTTGAAAACGGCAACACAGACAGACCTGCTGTCCACAGACACCCCGTATCCTCAAAACGCTGAACGCTGCCTAGGATGTCGATGTTGGCTTGCAAATATGGCCAACTGACTTGACAGCCTCAACTATTCTGTTCTTTTGATAATTCTGTCATAGAATTGGCTTAAAAAGCCACACTTTATACGTACATATATATATGTGTCTGAGGAAAACCAAATAGTACTCTGCACATTGTTACTTAATTTTGAGACTATTTTCCTTTTGCCTTCACAGTCTTGCTTGGTAGCTTTGAGCAGCAAAAGAAAAGGTACACTTGAGCCATTGATGGTGCACTACACAGAGAAGCACGCCAGACAACACGTGGGTGACCACACCGGGTGGCAAGGAAATTACCATGAAGTGATGAAACAAATGGCATGCTGGTGACTGTTAACCCATCGGTGACGGTGCTCCAACCCCAGCAGTACATGGAGGGTGAACCAATGCTGAGTGGAAAGGTGTGAGGAGCTGAAGGAAAGCAAATACTTACCTAGGGTCCCATCCCCTGTCGACTTGAGGGCACTTAACTCTTCTTTCGTCATCTTGGTAGGACCTTGGTATCCAACATTATTGAGAGTGTCAGAAGTCTCTCCATTGGTAGCTATTTCTGAATTTAGGATTATTCCATGTTTCTGGGAACAAAAATAGGCTCATCGTAATATTTACTCAGTGATATTAGGTTAAACTCTGTTTTAATACAACTAATAAAAAAGAAAACCATTTCTTCCTGAAGTACAGGGTAACTCCACAGAGACAGAGAAATGCTGGGGTGCAGCACTCGTGAATATTCGGTCAACACACACAAATGTGGGATATCGTCCTCCAAAGGCTACTTCTTTCTCAGATGTTCCAATCCATGCTTTCATTTGCTGGTGACAAGCTACTACTTCCACCAGGCACCCTTTTTAACTACAGGTAGGCCTGTGGGCTGCCTCCAAGTGGAGCAGTAAGCAAGTCACTGTCAAGCGACCTTTCATTTTAAAACCCTGGTTGCATTCTTTAAAAAGAGGAACCAGATAAAGAAAGAAATATATACATGTTCTGAAAGAGACATATGAAACTTATGTTAAAGAAGGAATTCAGAGGTGGCTAGAACATTCAGTATATTCAAAAGAAACAGAGTTCACTGAAAACAGTGGCACTTCCCAACTGCAGACATCACTCACCCACGCCCTCCTGCCGCCTGCGGCTCTCTCCCTTGTGTGTGAGGAACTCCCCTGAACTGATCACCTCTTCGAGGAGCAGAATTATGAATCTTAGCTCTAAGCCTGTAGCTGGCTGGCTCACTGCTCTGGCTTTGACCCTGGAGGCCAAGCAGCAGATGGTGACGGTTCAGGAACCCGCCCACCAAGAGTGCTGCCATTGGCGCTTCACCTGTGTCAAGCAGCAGCTGAAGACGCCTTGGCGTGGCCCACGAAGGACAGGGAACCTTCTCCCACCTGTAATCTAGTAGGTCTCAAAGTCTAATTAGCAGGATCCTTGCCCAAACCACTTACCCAAGTCACTGTTCATCTAGAGAAGTCCTTAAATTGGGGGTTTTAATATAAAGAGGCAAATTAATTCTCTAAGTCTGAGTAATATCCTGGAGAATTTACTAGTGAGTATGAGAAAAATTTAGATAATATATCAAAAAATTCTTGTATTCAAGATCGGCTATGTTTATTAACATCAAAAGGCCTTGGGCACCACCCACTGAATCTACATTTATTTTACATCTCATCGCTGTCAGTTAACCCAAGAGATGAATTATTAACAGAACTAAATGACATAAAATTAACTATGTACACACATATTCACAGAATCCCAAAATTTGCTGTTGTCACCTGGATTTTTTTTTTTTTTTGATAAAACTGTACTTTGGCTTCATACCTTTAATTCCTCTTTCAGCGTGACTACTTCTTCTCTAAGATCATCCCGTTCACTCCTTACGGAATCAAAGAACTCTTTCTGCCTCTCTAATGCCTGAGTGTGCAGCAGAGCCAAGAGAAAGAAGAAGATTTGCACAGATGAGCAAGTTACTTCAGAAGCAGGAACCAGAAGGAGGCTTCTACCATCTAAAACGCTAGTGGACTCTAGACATTAAAGAGACTCTGCCTAACAAAATTCAAGGATTAAGCTTTTCACTTGGTATATATAATCCAAGAAACGTTACTGTTCATACTCCACGAAAGACATGTGCATTTTGAAGCACACGAACACAGCATGGGGCCCAGAGGTTACTATATTTGCATCGCTTTCTAGCTTTGTCTGCGTGTTCACAGCTGCGTTAGAGTTAAACAAAGTCTCCACTTGAATGAGGGATCAGTAAAGAGAAAGGATTGCCTAAGCACCTCCCAGGACAGCTGTTGTAGCCATTTAGACTATTTGTATACACCGATCCTTGGTATCCATCATCTCAGATAAACAAAGTGGTCCTAAAGTGTGTGTGCATGCAGACACACACACACACACACACACACACACACAATCCTAAGTGCTGATGAGCACAACAGTAGAGACACAGTGTGGGTGTTGAGGTAATGTGCCGATGGTTTGTGCAGGTATCTCGACGTCTTTATCAGAGCTATGTGTATGAATCACTATTTTGGGGAAACCATTTGTCGTTACCAATCGCAACAGTTACTTCGTGGGGTTCTGTTCCCCCTATTCTTCCATTCTAAGTGTAGAACTGCCTCTTCTCTTCTTGTGGAGGGAGAAGGGTATGTGGAGACCTTCCCTGGGGAAGATTTCAAGGTGGGGATATCTGCTGGTGGTGCTTAGATTTTTTTCTCAAAGCACCGCCGGGCAGATAATCCCAAGAAGTCTGGCCTTGCCCACATCAGACCTCCTCAGAGTGTCCTCCTCACTCCAGGTATTTCAACAACCACCAGCCCGGGCCACCCACGGGGCAGGCAGAGCGCACAGCTACACATTCATAAGACCCTCCATGGAGAGTCCATGTCACATTCCAAGTTCATATCAATTTGGATAAGTTAGTGTGTTCACTACTTAATAAAATTAAATAAATTAATACAACTTTGTGTCACGTGGGAGTTGCATGCATACTCAGACAAGCGGTTTTGCAAACTAAAGACTCTGAGAAAACTCTATTTGCTAAGCAGGCTGCCCATCTGAGTAGATTTTCAAGACTTGGGAATCCTACCCCTATCTTTTTGTCTTTCCACTCTATTGTTTCCTGAAGATCAGAAATCTCCCTGATAGAACTCGCCTGTTTCTGCTGTAGCTGTCGGATTTCCTGAGGAAAGGAACAGATAGAAAGCAGATAAAGGGTTAAAGAGGAAGAAAAACCCCAGCCCGAGAGATAACCTGAGAGCTGGGACAGTGAGTGAGGCTGCAAGCACCCTTTCACCTCATCTACCCTGAATTCATCGTCAGCATTCTAGGATTTTTTTCCTTGTCCTACTCCCGGCTTCAAGCAGTGCAGGAAGAAAACCTGCTTTGGGTGAAATTCTCACTTCAGGGCAGCAGTTAAAGAACCGATTAAGTCAAAAAATTAAAAACCAACCCTGTATTAGTTTCTTATTGCCATTGTAATGAATCATCATAAATTCAGCAGCTTAAAACACAAATTTATTCTCTTGCAATTCTAGAGGTCAGAAGTCCAAAATGAGTCTTATGGGCTAAAACCAAGCCTTTCTGGAGGCTCTAGGGAGAATCTGTTTCTCTGCCTTTTTCAGCTTCTAAGACTGAGCTACTTTCCTTGGCTCATGGCCCCTTTCTCGCATCACTCCAATCTCAGCTTCCTGTGTCACATCTTCTACTTCTGCCTTTGACTTGCCTTCCTCTTACAAGGACCCTTGTTCCATCAAATAATCCAGGATAATCCCTTCTCTCAACGTCTCTAATCACAACTGCAGAGGCCCTTTAACCATGTAAGGCATCATATTTACAATTTCTAGGGATCTGGATGTGGACAACTTTGGGGGACCATTATTCTGTCTACCACACCTCCCAAAACAAACACAAGATCACCGAAGAGTAGGAATGTTCACCAATGAGAGGGACTGTTTCGTAAATCTAGGGACGGAGAGTTAGCCTAAACTCTCAGATTTAAGAAAACTGAAAACTTTAGTAATTGCCATGGAATGAATTGTGTCCCTCTAAATTCATCTGTTGAAGGCCTAATGCCCAATGTGACTGTATTAGGAGATGGGGTTTTTACGAAGTAATTAAGGTTAAATGAGGTCATAAGAGTGGGGTCCTGATCAAATAGGATTAGTGTCCTTATATGAAGAGACATCAGAGACTTTGCTTTTTCTCCACCGTTTGAGGAAGGATACAGTAAGAAGGTGGCTGTCTGCAGGCCAGGAAGAGAGGCCTCACCTGAACTTGATCTTGGACTCCCAGCCTCCAGAATTGTGAGAAAATTAATTTCTGTTGTTTAAGCCACGTAGTGTATGGTATTTTATTACTGCAGCCTAAGCTAAGACAGTCATGGCCTGACAAAATGCTCCAAAGGGAAAAAAGGAAAAGAAAAGCAGGAGAATGCTACCTACCTCGAGCATTTCCTCTCTTTGTTTCAGGGCCTCCTTGACTTCAGCAAACTGAAATTGCAGTATACTGTGGGCGTGTTTTTCCCTTTCAAATTCCTGTAAAGGAGAGAAACAGCACTAAAGCAGTGGAATACCATGTTTCTGGCATGCCAGTTCAGGTTCTCATGATTTATAGTTTCTGTGGAACAAATCACCTGCTACTACATCATCACAATCTTCAAGGTCTTTTATTTATTATTTAGACATTTTTTTGAGATGGAGTCTCGCTCTGTCGTCCAGGCTGGAGTGCAGTGGTGTGATCTCAGCTTACTGCAACCTCTGCCTCCCGGGTTCAAGAGATTCTGCCTCCTCAGCCTCCCAAGTAGCTGGGATTACAGGCGCCTGCCTCTGTGCCCGGCGAATTTTTGTATTTTTGGTAGAGATGGGGTTTCACCATGTTGGCCAAGCTGGTCTCAAACTCTTGACCTCAAGCGATCCACCTACCCCAGCCTCCCAAAGTGTTGGGATTACAGGCACGACCCACCATGCCTGGCCTTCAAGGCCTTTCAAACAACACAAACAGATTCCTCTGGACTTTATAGATGATGCCTGAGGACTTACTGTCAAATTAACCTGAGGAGTTGATGCAATCAACAAGGATTTTCTGATTTCTTATCTACAGTGAAGCAAGAGCCAAGGAAGGGCCCCCCCAGGGAGCCTGGTGCCTTCCACAGCACTGTGCTGAGAACCTGGGTGAGGCTGCCCTGCAAGGACTTACCATAAAATGGCCCCTGCTGAAATATGACAAGGAAGACTCTTTGGGATACAAAGGAGATAAATATGGCCTATTTAAGCATCTCTCATCAACAGCTGGTGGCCAGCTCTGTGCTTCGGGGCTGCCCCTTAAGGGACAAAAACAGGAGAGTTTGGGGGAGCAAGTGAAGAGCCTGCAAAACCTAGCTGCTCCTCAGGCCTGGCCTTCTCCTGAGGCTCAGCCCAGGAACCTGGCAGCTCGGCTTTGCTGTTTTCCTGCCCAGTCACAGCAGCGCATTCCCTGGTGACGGCCTGAGACCCAATTCACTTTGCTGACAGCTTACAGGCCTGCAGGACGCTCCTTCCCTAGACCTGTCAGGTGGGTGATCTGAGATGGGATCTGGCCTGAGCTTCTGCTCACCCTGGCACTTCTGTTCACCTACTTCCTTTAGCTTGGGGGTGGCTGGTGTCCTCTTGGTTATGACAAGGGCCCTCCTGTGGGGCTTTGCATGGCCCCTGTGTCCATCTCAGGACAGCATTCTAGCACCATCCAGCTTCTCTGGAGTGAGACTCGGGAGTTTTCAGTCCACTGAATGATGCCTAATGACAGCGTTGCAGGAGGACTGCAAGTGCATTACAGGCCCCGACCCGAGGCAGGGTTGGGATGTGCTCTCCACTCCTCCGTTCCCACATGACATCAGTCCTGTGAAAAGCTCCCCTCTTTCAGAGTTCAGCTATAAGGAGCTTTGTGAGAAAAATCTTCTTTGGCTTACAACTCAATTCTACAGCAGTCAAAGAAGCAGGCCTGAGGGTTGTCAAGGGTACCTTGGTTTTAACCCTTTGGATTTAGAGGATAATAGCCAGTTAAAAACAACAACAACAACGACACTCACACGTTACATTTTCTGTTTCTCTCAGAATCTCTGAGAAATCGGACAATTCCTAAAAGTATGAAAAAAGTATTCCTTGCTTTCTATCTAAAGAACATCCAAGCCCAGCCTTGATGGAATCAGTCCGCTGTCATTACTTCTCGTAACACACGACTCATGCTTGAGACTCTCAATAGAAATTATATCTGATCTCAGCTATTAACAAACTAGTTCCAGTGGTTCTTAATGAAAGCTCAAATAAGACTCTATCTCTCTCTGAGCTTGGTCATATATTTAATTCTTAAGTGGAGTAACTGTGTCTTTTCCCAATCAGCAGAAAATAATATAATTTTCTGAAAATCTCTGATACTCATAACTATTTCTCTATGGTGTTAAGAGAACAAAATAAAAATCAGAAAATATATATGAAGAGGAAAATCTTGAAGCATCTGATCGCACCTCATCTGAGCATGGTGGCTCTTTCATAGGCATGTTTTTTCATGGTTTTGATTTCAGCTTAGATGTTCTTCTAGAAAAACTGTCTCCAGTTTACATGTTGAAATTATACGTATCAATATTTCAAGTCACTTGGCAAAGAGTATGGTACTTTTATTCTCAGATGTTTGGATTTCCTGGATAAGTGGAGAGCCATTGTTTAAAAATATAAAAATACATAATGTAAATTATACATTATATATACATACATACACATGATATATCCACACATACATATAAACACACACACACACTAATCCTACCATTCCTTTTTTTTTTGGAGACAGGGTCTTCTCTGTTGCCCAAGCTGGAGTGCAGTGGTGTCAACACAGCTCACTGCAGCCTCAACCTTCCAGGCTCAAGTGATCCTTCCACTTCAGCTTCCCAAGTAGCTGGGACTACAGGCATGTACCACCTGGCTAATTGTTTTAATTTTTTTTAGAAATGATGTCTCGCCATGTTGTCCAGGCTGGTCTCGAACTCTTGGGCTCAAGTAATCCTCCCACCTTGGCCTCCCAAAGTACCAGAATTACAGGCATGGGCCACTGCAGGCAGCCTATTGTTAATATTCTGTATCATACTAATGCTTACTTTGTTTTTCTCTTCGTACTGCCGCCTAGATTCAGCCAGCTGTTCTTCAAGCTCCAGCAACATATCTTTTAGGGTATCAACCTGGTACATGAAGTTTGTCTTTTCGTTGTCTAGCTGAGCATTGGAAACCATAGCCTTCTTGTATTTCTCTTCCACTTCTGCTAGAGAGTCCTGTGGAAAGCAGGTCATATTTTTGAAATTGCAATAAAAAAATCAAAACAAAGAATCATTCAGTATTCTGTTTAAAAAAAACCCTCAGTCCTAAACTTAGACTATACTTCTTAGAGCAAATGGATCAGAAGAAGAAACACATAGCAACTTCAGATGCATGGAAATCCCCCTTTTCAATTTGGTCAAATTCTCATTGCTCAGAAAATTCACTATTAAAAGCACTGTACACACTCATTAGAACAAACAAGACACCAGTATGGAAAGGGATGTGGCCACAGAGGCAGTAGAGTCTCTGGCCCTACTCAGTAGCTGGGGAATCCTCCCAGCGTGGTGTCCTAGGGCTGGGTGTCAGGCTGTTCAACAGATTTCTGAAGAATCACTCAAGGCGTGTGACCAACCCCTGTGAAAGAGCCAGTGCGTGATGGCTGAGATAATTACACAGGGCCACAAGCCAGTGACTGCCAACCAGGCCAACTCTGGCTTATGAACCAGGAAAGGAGCAGTAGTGAGTTCAGATTTTTGACCCACAGGAAAATGGCATGCAGATCTCACTGGGTAGGTCGTGGAAAGACAAAGGTCACTCCCTTTGAAGGACAGTCCAGAGAAAGAGGCCTGTAAAATATGCATGGCGATGCCCTCACGTGCCTCACACCCTTGCAGGTCCCCAAACAGGAGGGGAAGTTGATTCCAGAACAGAGAGCGCGGAACCGTCAGGGCGCACACATGCAGAGCTAAAGGCAGAGGCAAGAGCTGCCTGTTCAGGTGCAGCAGAGGCTACGAGGGGCTGGAGGGACCAGTGCTGGTGTAGCTCTGCACCTCCACACCAGGACAGCTGTTTCAGGTGGAACCAGTGGGTCTCCGGTTGGTTCAGTGGCTCCCCAGCAGCATTTTTTTTTTTTGAAACAGTGTCTCACTCTGTCACCCAGGCTGGAGTGCAGTGGCACGATTTCGGCTCACTGCAGCCTCCACCTCCCGGGTTCAAGTGATTCTCCTGACTCAGCCTCCCAAGTAGCTGGGATTACAGGTGCGTGCCACCACACCCGGCTAATTTTTATATTTTTAGTAGAGACGGGGTTTCACCATGTTGGCCGGGCTGGTCTCAAACTCCTGACCTCAGGTGATCCACCCACCTTGGCCTCCCAAAGTGTGGAATTACAGGCGTGAGCCACCGCACCTGGCCAAGGGGCTCCCTTTTTCGCATGAATTGAAAGCCAGAGTCTTATTTTTCCCCCTTTCAGGAAAGGTCACAGATATGAAGATAGTGAATTAGTCATGACTGATGTCACCTCCTCTGTCTGGTGCCCTTTGATATTAAATTCAGATGATCTCTCAGGTACTTTCTAGGGGGCTGAAAAGGAAGAAACAGATATGCCACCCACTTCCAGATCCATGATCCGCTGCTGCCTAATGAAGACAGTCACTGATTGCTCACCTTACTGTCAAGGAACAGGGCAACCACATCTCCTGGCTGGTGCAATGAAGTCACTGCACACTCTAAAAGCAGTGTGCACATGCTCCAAGAAAGCCAATGCCATAGTCAGTCTTTACTTCAATTAGTAGCATTTTACAGGATGCAAATAACTGGGATGTTTCAAAAGTGTGGCATGTGAGGACGGCCTTATTAGTAGACATCAGATATTTTGAGAAGCAAATCAACCTCAGCATTTTTGTATACAACTACCACAAAAAGTGAAGAAAACCAAGAACCTTCTTTAAGTGTCTGGCACACACCTATGGGAAATGAGAAACTGGTTTTAAGCCTGGGGGAAGGATGGTGAGTACAAGGCATGCGTCAGGGAGTATGTTAGTAACCTTTTCTACTGGGCAGTTACATTTTCAAGTCTTGGTTCAAACAATGCATTTGGGAAAATGGTGAGTGTACATCCATGCAGGCATTCCTGCCATTGTGAGTTCTTCTGCAACCTGGAGCCTCTTTACAGTAAGCATACACTTTGAATTTCTTCTTTAGGATGTTGTTTTTTTTTAAGTTAAGTTGGGTTAATATCGTGAGACCACACGTCTGTGAATTGGTACCTTCATCTCTTTCAATCCCTGCATGTATTTGCCTTCTACATCCTGAATCTGGTCCTTTAACTCATTGAGTTCCTGGGGGAAATGGCAAAAAAGGCAGATGATGTTAAGGGAAAACAGGTAATTCCCTAAATCTTTTATACTTCAGGGTAGTTTCTATTTGGGTAGTCTGAGCACCCAATTTTCTTTTTTCAAGTGTTAAAGGAAAATAAACTTCAATATTTAAAGATTAAAGTTCAGGTGTATCCCATATGATATTTTTACATGATTTTATACAATTTTAGTGTATCTCATATGATTTTACACAGTTTAAAAAACAGGCAAAATAGAGCTTCTGAAAACGGTACAGGTTATTTCAACTCCTATTTAGTAATTCATTCAAGCACTTGGAGTTCCTGCCCTGTGCAAGATACAGTAAGATGCTAGAGGCAGAAACCAGTAGCACTTTTTCCCTGCATTTGTGGAACTCCAAGTCTCTACTTTGCCAAATTCCTGGTGCCAGGGACAGCATCTGGCATGAGCCAGCCCCTCAGTAAGTACTTGAACAAGTGAATGGCACGCACAACCTAAGGGCAGAGAAACATCAGGACTGCTGCCAACTCTGCTGCTCTGCTGTAGAAATGGAAACAACAGGCCAGGTGCAGTGGCTCATGCCTGGAATCCCAGCACTTTGGGAGGCCGCGGTGGGTGGATCACCTGAGGTCAGGAGTTCAAGACCACTCTGGCCAACATGGTGAAACCCCGTCTCCACTAAAAATACAAAAGTTAGCTGGGTGTGGTGGCGGGCGCCTGTAATCCCAGCTGCTCAGGAGGTTGAGGCTGGAGAATCACTTGAACCTGGCAGGTGGAGGTTGCCGTGAGCCAAGATCGTGCCATTGAACTCCAGAATGGGTGACAAAAGCAAAACTCTGTCTCAAAAAAAAAAAAAAAAGGAAAAAAAAAGGGAAGCAACAAGGAGCTGCAGGTGGCCCAGGGGTGGCACATGGGCAATGGCTCTTCTGGTTTTGTAAACTTATAAAACATAGGTGTTGGAAGCATCTTCAAGGTGACCCTGGCCAAACTCTGGTGGATGCTTAAATCCCTCTCCACCCTCCCTGGCAAATGGCCATCCAGCTGCTCAGACATCCCCAGTGAGACTTGCTTCCCTTTTAAACCTAGTTTAAAGCACTAGAAAATTCAGAATCTGAGTCAATTCTGGCTCCTTTCAGCTGCTTCTCTCTTGGTTCTGTTCCCTGGAGGGCACAGGTCTAGTCACCTCACCTGCCCTTCCAGTCTTTAGGTTTCAGATGCACTGTCCCCAGTTACTTTAACAAATAGCACCGTGTTTCTCTCTCACACACGGCATGCTACCAGATGCCTGGCACTGTCCTGGGTGCTGAGGATAGAGCAGAGAATAATACCTACACTACAGTGGGAGAAAAAAATCATTAAAATACAAAGATGAGGTCTACTAAAGGCATATTACAACGAGAAAGGAAAGGGCATGTTCTAGGCCGAAGGGGAACATACTTAGCGGGGAGGGGTTGTGTGAAAGTAGGTAAAGCCGTCCGGTGTCCAAACTTGTGGACTGAATGTCTGTCTACGCAGACCAAGCATACAGAGATGACCAGGCACATCAACACGACGCGCCGAGTGCTCTCACTAAGGTATTCCCCGGGTGCTGAGGGGCGCAGGGGGCTGGCACACAGTCCACCCTGCTGGGGGGTCAGTGGGTAGGATGAGATTCTTGCAGGAGACACTATCTGAGCTGGGTCTTGATGTTAGCAGAACACCATATTTCAGGGGAGGTGAGGGAGATAGGACCAAGAAGAAAGATCCAGAACTTTATGAATTAAGTCTTTTTTTTTTTAATCTAAAGACTGATTTTTACAAAAGGTTCTCTCAAGTCGTGAGTAGGAAGAAAGCATCTCACCTTGATTTCCCTGATGGACGCCTCGGTGTCGATGGAGATGGAGGTGTCTCCGCTGCCTCTCCGAGAGGAAGTCCCACCCAGAGAGGCCAGGGTGGCTGCAGACAGGCCCGGCATGTTACGAGAACCCTGGAACGTTGGGAGGCTCAGATGCTGATATGGTTTGGCTCTGTGTCCCCACCCAGATCTCATCTGGAACTGTAATCCCCATAATCCCCACAGGGCGAGGGAGGGACCTGGTGGGAGGTGACTGGATCACGGGGGCAGTTTCCCCCATGCTGTTCTCGTGATAGTGAGTGGGCTCTCAGGAGATCTGATGGTTTTGTAAGTGTGTGACAGTTCCTCCTTCACACGTTCTCTCTCCTGTCGCCTTGTGAAGAAGGTGCCTGCTTCCCTTTTCACCATGATTGTAAGTTTCCTGAGGCCTCCCAAGCCATGCAGAACTGTGAATCAATTAAAGCTCTTTTCTTTGTAAATTACCCAGTCTCAGGGAAGTTCTTTATGGTAGTGTGAGAACGGACTAACACAGATGCGATTTCAGACAAAACCAAAACTGCATATAAATCTAACATCACAGGACTGTTACTTTAATTCCATTTCCAAATTGACAACTCTTCATGGGCTTATGGTAAGCTATAAGGAGAGGATCATTTCCAGGCACCTCCTAGATGCTCTGCAATCGGCTGGATTAACCCTAAACTCCATGGTGGGGCCCATCATAAACGCCTCCCTGCTCTGCAGGGTCTAACGCACACTGGACAGGACTCCCGGTGGCCTACGTACGGGGAAGAGATGCCAGGTTAGGTGGGCTGCTTTCTAGTCCAGTTCCCTCACTGGGGAGCATCTTTATTAAAAAAGACCAAGCAACATATTTTCTTATCAATTTCATCCACAACCTTTGGGCCCCTCTAGGTTTATGAACGATTCCTTACCTTCTCACTAAAATCTTTTTCTGGTCTCTCTTCTACCTGCAGAGGAAAATAGACAAAATGTTACATACTTTAAAAACATTAAGGCCGGGCGCGGTGGCTCAAGCCTGTAATCCCAGCACTTTGGGAGGCCGAGGCGGGTGGATCACAAGGTCAGGGCTAAGAATGATTAAAAAACAAAATTCGCTTCCTTTGTAATTTAGAAGCAGAAAAGTGGGACCCTCCAAATTTGGCTTTTCACACCTCTCCTATTTGGACATCTGTGAGGCCCCTTCTTCTCCTGTCCTCATTTGGATGTCCCTGAGGACTCTTCTCCTGTCCTCGGGTAGGAGTCTCAGTGGGACCCACAGCAGCCTGTGGAACTACGAGAGGGGGTGCACCTGAGGAACGGACCCTGGAGAGAGCCCTGCACCATGAGGGTGTCTCGGGACAAGAGGCAGAGGCCGGCAGCGGTGTGACTTCTTTCTTGGCTCAGCATCCAACAAAAGACAGGTTTCTTTTTTTCTTTTTCTTTTTTTTTTTTTTTTTTTTTTTTTTTTTTTTTTTTTTTTTTTTTTTTTTTTTTTTGCAGGGCTGGTTGCGGGGAAGGGTTGTTTAAACAAAGATTAACTACCTGGAGTGCTGCTTTTTTTTTTTTTTTTTTTGGCACATTGAAGGTTCTTATCATAACCCCACTGAGAAGGTTACCAAGGTTGAGTTTGTCTCCAAACTCTCTGGGAAAAGCTGTCAACTAATCATGTTTTCCCCATCTTGTCTTCAACCCAGCTTCCCGTAGCTCAGAACTTCTTCACTTTGATTGTCAGAAAATCAGCCAAAGACATGCGCGGCAACTGCAGACCATATGTTTGATTCAGAAGATCTGAGAGGTAACCTGGGACTCTGCAGTCACCCTTGTGAGCTCACACAGAGATAATTCAGAATGAAGCTGGAGAAATCCCGACGGAAAGCTGCTGAGGCCGCGGCTCAGCAACACTCGAGCTGCACAGACGCTGGTGCCGGGGACCAGCAGCTCAGCACAGGGATGCAGGTGCTATGCTCAGGGTGCCAGAGAGATGGTGACCTCCAAATGACCACTTTCCATCTATGGCCCGAGTCCCTGGTGGGCCAGATGCTCCTGCCTCACCATCCGGTCCCACCAGGAAGGCTCACTAATGGCCACCTTCCCTCCTGCAAACTAACTGCCACCTTCCCTCCTGCAAACTAACTGCCACCTTCCCTCCTGCAAACTACCTTCAACTTCTCCTCCAAGGACACCTGGAGCAACGCTAAAACAACATAATCAGGAGTTATAGCTGGTCAGCCAGTTAAGGGATCAAATGGAATCCCACAAAATACTCAGTTAATCCAAAAGAAAGCAAAATCCAGGACCAGCTCTTAGCTCAGGGTGGCCATGTTTAAGGGTCTCCTACTCAACAGATCCAAGCTAAACCCTGCAGCCTGGCCCCAAAGCCATCACATAGTGTCACCCACCCACCCCACACCCAGGTCTTCAAAAATAAACATTCTACTCTCATCTAACCAGTCTCCTGTGTCCCAAGAGCAGGAGCGGAAATGGGGGCAAGAGGCCACATCCCTCAGGCCAGTGGGATGCAGTCAGGGGCAGGCTGGCCTCTCTCCCCTCTTTGCTAAATAAGCCCTGTGGGCAGGGTGGTGGTGGGCAGTCCCTCTGCCCACTTAGCCACAGCTGCTAAGGACCCACCCAAGGTGGGGCCTGTCCAAGACCACGTGTTCATGGGAGCTTTCCACAATCCCAGCTGCTTACGGCTCTCCTCCCTGATGCCCATTCTCACGTTGGGTGCGGCCCAGCTATACCGCAGCGAAGACGGCTCTCTCCCTCCATGGCCCATACCATCTGCATTTGCTGATGTGTCAAAATGCACATCGAGAGTTATTTTTTCAGATGTGCACGCCACATCAGCCTAACTGTGTACTTGGAGGCATAAAGGCAGACTCCGAACAGATGAGTACCAAGGCAGGCTCCGATGAGATAGGTACCAAGGCAGACTCTGATCAGATGGGCACCATCTCATCTAGCAGAGCCCCAGAAGCCCTGCAACCATGTTCTGAGTTGTGAGGATGACTTGAGCAATTCAAGTGTGGTTCTTCTCTTCACGTGGAAATAAAAATATTCCTGAAATGTTTTTCAAATCAAAATTTCAAAGCCAGGTGCGGTGGCTAATGTCTGTAATCTCAGTACTTTGGGAGGCTGAGGCGGGCAGATCACTTGAGGTCAGGAGTTTGAGACCAACCCGGCCAACATGGCGAAACCGTCTCTATTAAAATTACAAAAATTAGCTGTGCGTGGTGACATGCACCTGTAATCCCAGCTACTCAGGAGGTTGAGGCAGGAGAATCTCTTGAACCCAGGAGGCAGAGGTTGCAGTGAGCTGAGATCATGCCACTGCAATCCAGCCTGGGCGACAGAGTGTAACTCTGTCTCGAAAAAATAATAAAATAAAATAAATAAAAGTTCAAATAACAAGGAAATGTGAACTATCTATCTAGCACTTAGTGTGCTGGAGAATAAATTCATTAAATCTCCTGGGCCCAAAGCCTTTATTGCTTAGAATAAGTTAGTTTGCAGAACAAATATTAATAAGATGAAAATAAAGAGGCTAGTTTAGCTCTTGGTGGGATATGAAAATCCAGTTTAACAGACTGCCAAACTACCACTGAAAAGCCTGTGGCATTTTTTTTTTTTTTTTTTTTTTGAGACGGAGTCTCGCTCTGTTGCCCAAGCTGGAGTGCAGTGGCGCAATCTCGGCTCACTGCAAGCTCCGCCTCCTGGGTTCACGTCATTCTCCTGCCTCAGCCTCCCGGAGCAGCTGGGACCACAGGCGCCCACCACCACGCCCGGCTAATTTTTTTGTATTTTTAGTAGAGACGGGGTTTCACCGTGGTCTCGATCTCCTGACCTCGTGATCCGCCCGCCTTGGCCTCCCAAAGTGCTGGGATTACAAGCGTGAGCCACCGCGCCTGGCCAGCCTGAGGCATTTTTGCTCCACGGTGTAAAAGGTACGTTTTCTGGCTGCTGGTCAGCAATGGATAAATATTGTGGAGAAATAAACAAAGCTCCAGGAATGCATTCGTTTACCGACAAAGATATCTGAGACCGTAAAAGAAGGGCCCACCCAAGTCTTTTTTTCCTTCTGGTATTTCTTGCAAGAAAGCTGAGAAAGAATACACACAGGGTCCATAAACCTTGATTTTGGGAGGACAGGGCTTTAACACATCTTTGTTCTGCATGGTTTTGCTTGTAACCGTCTATATCTATTGTTTTTCTAATTTGTAAAGTATCAAATAAGGGAAAAAACCCCCAAAATCATAGCCGTTTCTGTCATTTTTAAAAAGTCCTTGCTCCGAAGAATGTAATGGACTCAAAATAAAATCTGGGCATATTTTTAAGTAGAGACCATGCAGAGAAAAATTAAAAATTAAGCTCTTGTTGAAAGGTGATGGCAAATGAACGTTTAACCTATCTCTATTTTACATAGTAGAGTAAATTTCATTTTGTGTGTCTCCCGAATGAAAAAGGATTTGTCAGCTTTCTTCAAACACAGGGAGGCTATTCAGCCCCGTGGAAAGCCACGCAGCCCCACTCGCGTCCACCAGATGGCGGTGTGTCGCAGCTGCAGGGGTCGGGCCGGGACAGAAGCCGCAGGCAGCGGAGCCCACCTTAACCAAGCCCCTTTCCTAAGCCCTAGCAGAGCCAGGTAAGGAATCAGATGTTGTGTTTCATCTTGACATAAAGCACAGCACTTCCTCCCTAAAATGACGAAGATATGGAAGACATGAAGGAATTTTAAACACTGTCATGGCCACTGCATGGCATGGTGTGGGGACCTGGAGGAGGTGGGCATTGTGCAGAGAGGGGTCCAGAGGACACGGTGGCTGACGACGGTCCAGACCCACCCTAGACCAGGACGGGAAAGCACCGGACTCTGCAGACAGTGGCCTCCTGCACCGGAAGGGCTACAGCGCCGAACACATTGCAGCCTGTTAGCTTCATGACTCTCGTACTGAGTGATACTAGACATTTCAGGTCAGGGTGAAAACGTCACACTAACAGGTTTACAAAGTATGTGTGTTGTATTTTATAGTCACAGCTGAGTGTACACAGACATCATTGAAAATCTACTGGAAACAGTCACTTCCAAAACACGTCTGTGGAAGTTTAGTTTACATCAAGTTTCCTTTCAAAAACAAATGCTTCAAGGAGCACATTAAATATTTTATTAATTCCAACCTCCTAACATTGTGTCATTGTGTCTAAGGGAGTTTGCTATCTAGGCTTCTGTACACACGATGCCTGGTGAGACTAAGACGCTAAGTTTTCCATGTTCCAGCTGCCTGTCCATTTTCCTAGAGAAAGAATATGTGGCACCTGTTCATGTACCCAGAGAGACCCTACTCAAGGGCCCAGGTACAAAAGGAACCTGTCCTCAACGCCCAGCCAGGCAACACCAGACCTGGATGGAAAAAGGGATCACCGAAGCAACATCCTTGCGAGGTCCTTCTTGAGACACAAACAAACAGCAAACACTGCTTAGAAAACACCCATTTTAAGGGTAATTTTCCTTCACATTTAAATGATAGCACAGTCTACCACTAGGGTGACAGGTTTTGGTTTTAAATCCAATAATATTTACTTTAGCCTGAATGACTTATCTTTGAACTCTGGTGTTTATAATTCAAGACCTGTTTTTCCACCTGGTCCCCGCCCCTGCCTCTTTGTGCAACAAAAAACATGAGGCAAAATAGTGTTGTTTTTCTAATTCAAATGGGCAGAGATCTGAGTTCATTGCTCCTGTTTTCTCTGAGTACACAAGGGAAGATATGGACCTGGGCTCCCCTTGGGACATTCCTGATGGATGTTTCAGAAACGTGATGGCTTCGCCAGGTTCCCAGTGGGATTTTGGGGCCTAGATGACCCAGACCTGTTAGCTTCACTAGGTGGAGTCACTCTGCTTGGGTGTGGCCCAAGCCCGGGCCATCAAACCTCTGGATCCCAGCTCTCTCGAGGCACCTTTGCCTCCCCTCACACCTCTGCTGCTGGGCTTCACAACGTGTGATCCCCAACAAGCATCCATCTGCCCCTGTCTGTGCGTCCCATGAGGGCTGGGGCAAGTCTACATTTGCCCATACAACGGCCCTGTTTCCAGAACATTCCAGGTGCTCAATAAACACTGAATGAATGAGTAAAACAACTTCCTCAAGGAGAAGATCCTGGCCGAGCTGGAGAGGAAGAAAACACAGCTCATCCACAGCATGGGAGAAGATGAGAATGAGGTGAACAGTATTCTATGTCTGTCTCGAGATGGGGCCGATGCCCTCTCTGCTTTCCCAAGGACCCTGGGAGGACCAAGTGGGTGGAGAAAACTTTAAGTCTTGACCCCGGTGGTGGTCTCTGGACACTGAAGCATTTTCATTTTCTCGAAGTGGGACAAGCAGTCACTTCCTTCATTCTGGTTACTACTGCCCTTTAATAGCACTGCCTTCCCTCCACCCTTCAGGGGGTACCAGCCCTCCCTCCCCTGTGACAGGTGTGACACATTCACCTGTGCACCTGTATCTCCCAAACCCAGGGCGGGACTCCCTACAGAGCCTCCAGGGTTGACCCTGCCTGACTTCGTATTTTTCTTGTCCTCTGTCCTCACTCATACTGGCCCTGGAAACGTGTTCCTGATGAAGTCCCCGGCCTGGGAGCATTTCCCATGAGCTCTCGCTACAACTGTATCTCATTCCTGGCTAACCCCAGCCAAGGAGAAATAAAGTAACCATGCGTTTTTTTTGGTTTTTGTTTTTTGGGTTTTTTTTCGCTTTTTAAGGGTATCATGACCCCTCTTTCTAGGGGAAGCACAAGAAGTTTATGTGCCCAGCTAGATGTCCCAAGCCAGGAATGAGAGCTGTGACATCTGAACCCGGGTTCTGAAACTCCCTGCCTCAGAGCACTGCCTGCTCCATGTGACCTCAAGGAAGGCCAGACTGGAGGGTCATTCACCTTTGCCACCGCGCTTACCCCAGGCCCTGCCTGAGACCTGTCGCTCCTCCCTCCCAGGCTGAAGGACCGGGGAGTCCCATCCAGGCCCTCCTGGCTTCTTCCCATCAACAAGGCCAAACACATCCACTAGCACTTTCTGTTGTCCCAGGAGATCCAAAATATACCAGCAATGGTGTAAACGTCTCAAGACGGAAAACAGAAATGGAGTCAATTCAGTATAAGAGGACCATGAGTTTTGGAAATTATGGAAATAAGCTAGCTTAGTTCTGTCTCCCAGGCTCTCTTCAGATACCAGGGACGCTGCCTGTGCTCACCATCTTTCTATCCTCGACATGATCAATCAAGGGATACCGTAACCACATCCCCTAGGGAACTGCCCTGCACGCTACAGAGACCTCTCTGCATTCTAAGAACCACATACAGGAGGTTTCATCAGATGTAAGGCACCCAGGATGAGATGGGGGACAGCCTCGTCCCTCACTGCGGGACTGACCTTTGTTCCCTAAGTGTGCCAACCGCCCCGCAATCAACTGACCTTTGTTAGTTGAGCAGTCGATTCAGGGAAGGAAGAGCAGATACAAGGAGATCACCCACCCCCGTCAGGTCCCAGGACGCCCAGGAAGGCTGAACCCACATCTCTCTGTTTATGATCATCTAATAAACCTGTGAGTAAATTTTCTACAAATTTAGAAAACACATGACAAAGAAGTTTGTATCATTTCAATCTCTTCGGTCAATTTCATATGACAAAGAAATTTGTGTCATTTCAATCTCTAAGTGGCTATATTGAGCCCTGTTATTTTGAGACCTCATCATATGCTTGAATAAAGACAATGCATATGCACTGGAACCAGGCGGAGGGTACAGAGGGCATTAAGGGTGTTTGGGATTCACTGAAAGTAAAGCCACAACATTCTTCTGTCAATTGTAAATACTTATATTTTCTTTTCTTTTTTTTTTTTTTTAAGACAGAGTCTTGCCTTGTCGCCCAGGCTGGAGTGCAGTGGTGCGATCTCAGCTCACTGCAACCTCCACCTCCTGTATTCAAGTGATTCTCCTGCCTCAGCTTCCCAAGTAGCTGGGATTACAGGCATGCGCCACTACACCCGGCTAATTTTTGTATTTTTAGTAGAGATGGGGTTTCTCCATGTTGGCCAGGCTGGTCTCCAACTCCTGACCTCAAGTGATCCACTTGCCTCAGCCTCCCAAAGTGCTGGGATTACAGGCGTGAGCCACTGCGCCTGGCAATACTTATATTTTCTTTTCTGAAAAGTGAGTGTGAGAAGACAAAGCAATTCTACATTAAATTTATTATGGAAAACATTTCTTCCTGGTAGTTTTAAGTGATCACATAAGTTAGCTTATGTTTATTGCTCTACTATAGAGTATAAGATAATACAGAGATCCCAACTTAAAGGAAGACACAGCCATGGGGGCTGGCCAGTTTTACTGAGTCTGTGATCTGAAATTCCTTAGTTCACAACCATTTACTTTCGGTTATTTGAATAACAGCATCAAGACCAACTTGTCAGGTTTGAAAATGGGAAATCATGTCGTAATGAACAGCTGAATATCTTCCTGTTATTGCCTGATGCACTCTGGGGAAAGATTACTGGGGGGTGCTGTGCCCCTGGAGTTTGCATGGTAGCTGCCACCTCACACTCCCTGCACACATTTGGCTTCTCTCACTGCTGACTGCTGGGCTCTGGGATGGGGAGGGGTGGAACACAAACTCAATGCCTGTGAGGCCAGGTGGGCAGAGCCAAATGTGTGACAAGATTGGGTGTCTGCAACTTATACAGAGGGGAGAGTCTTCCCCCAGAGAAATAGGCACTGGCGTTGTAAGGCCCACCCGTTTTGAACTCTCTTTTCCTGCTCTCCATGGCTGGATGGAGGAGATAAACATTCCTCCAGCACAGGAAAGTCATGCTGCACAGTGATGAATGGCACCTGGGCTGTGGCCTCGGGGTCATGAAAATAGTGGGTGGGGTGGAGGCTGCACAGTTCTGCAACGTAGCCTCAGAGTCAGTGGCCAGAGATACTGGGTTTTCTTCCCCCAAAGAAGCTGATATCTGCATTTGCTGATACCTGAATGCAGGTATCAGGTGCTAGGTAGGAAACATCACAGTTTTAAAAGACTGCATCTAATTTAAAACACAAACAAGCCACCAGCACCACAGCAGGAAAAGCCCACCAAAAAAGGTACATCCACGCAAGCAGGAGGTCTGAGCGCTGTGACTTCTTGGTTGATTACTAGGAACGTTACTGAAATTGTAGGGATCAGCACGCTGAAGTATGGTGTTCAGTAACTAACTTAAGAGCCACATTTTAACTTCTCTATGGCTGGGAGAAGTTTTTGTTTTTGTTTTCTAGAGACAGGGTCTCACTCTGTTGTCCATGCTGAAATGCAGTGGCACAATCATAGCTCATTGCTACCTTGAACTCCTGGGCTCAAGCCATCCTCCCACCCCAACCTCCTGAGTAGCTGCGACTACAGGTTCGTGCCTCCACACCTGGCTAATTTTTTTTTTTTTTTTTTTTTTTTTTACTGTTTAGAGATGGGGGGGTCTTGCTATGTTGGTCAAGCTGATCTCCAACTCCTGGCTTCAAGAAATCCTCCTGCCTCAGCCTCCCATGACGCTGGGATTACAGATGTGAGCCACCACCCCATGACGCTGGGATTACAGATGTGAGCCACCACACCCAGCTCAGGCTGGAAATGTTGATATGAGTGGAGACGAACAGGGAAGCCTTGCCCATCTTTGCCTTTACTCCCCAAGGTTTCTCACCGGCTCTTGAGGGTGGTTGTGCAGGTCTGGTTGTGCAGCCTGGAGCCCCTTCCCCGGCCATGTGCCCAACCCCCTCCTCCATTCCCACAGCCCCCAGGCCAAAACTGTCCTGCAAACTCTCCCTTTAAAAAGAGTCATAGAGTCACCTTCAAGCATCGGATCAGGTAAAACTGTGTCAAATTCCAACAACCCAGGGGAAAACACACAATAATGAGACTTAACAAGCTGGGGATGACCTAACAGGGCTCCTATTTTCTGAAACAAAACTTGGGCCACGCTGAGTGACAAACAGGATGCAGGGCTGCAAATCTGCACATTTCGAAGGATCTGAGAACCAGAAGGGTAACGAATGATTGGGGCCCAACTGGGAGTGTCCCGGGATCTACAGTTCACGCTTTACCTTAAACACTGTCTGGGTCTGATCACAGGTAACACTTCAAGAAAACATTAACAGTCAATACTTCAAATTTTTAAATCATAAAAAGAAAACCACACATCCGTGCATATGGCTGTATTATTTTCTCCCTTTGTATAAAGTTTCTCTCCTCTAAGATCCGCATCTCTAAGCACAGCTAACAATTTCTTTTACGGTCCTTGAAAAGTTGAGCAATGTAATCCTAATAATATCACCGCAGAGTAATATTCTAAATTTGGAGACGTTGGAAGAGGAGGATAAGGGAAGGGGGAGGGAGGGTGACGTTGAGTAGGCGCAAGGCCAGGAGGCCGACTTACCACAGGGCTGGCCCGGGCCGAGCTGGCCCTGGAGGAGGCACGGGAGCTGGAGTTGAGGTGGCCGCTGTACTCCGAGGGCTGCCCATACAGCCGCCGCCAGGACATGCAGCCAGAAACAAAGGAACAGGGTCAGCAAAGGATCAAGGAGAATAAAGGCCGACAGAAAACATGCAGTAAGTGGTGAGGTTAGCCACGCACAGCAAGGAAAAGAGAGTTAGGGTTAGACAGCAAATGCATATTCAAATCAGTGCTGGCTAAGAATAAAAAAAATCACATTATCAGAGGAACACAGAATTTTCTCAGAGTTAGGAGGAAGAAAATAACACAAAGCACCTGTTCAACTGGGTGTGCAGTCACACCTAGTGTAGACACAGAAAGCCACCCTGTGGATGTGGAGATGACTGTTTTGAGAACTTAGGCTGCCTTCCGGCACAGAAACTGAAGACTCGGACAGGGCGCTTGGCGCTTTAGCAAGGGAACATTTTTGCTTCTCCACTATCTTTCCAAGTGGAAGCAAAATGAGAGTTAGGGTTAATAGAAAATTATGTATGGCTTTTTAAATTGCCAGATTACCATCTACCTGGGTGGTTGCTACATACACATCTGTCTATCCATTTATCTGAACTTTCTCACTTCTGGTGAAGGAAAATACCAGCAACTCGATTATCTGGAAGCTACACCCTTGTAACTTTGATTTATATTCACATCTGCTAGTCTTAGATACATTTTCACGTTATTATAAACATTCTCATATTCTTCTTAAGCAAGGCATGGTGGGGCGGGGGCAGGATTTCAACACTATTTAGTATCCCGACACGTCCCGAGGAGCATCTTCAAGAGAGACCCACGCAGTATCCTACAGCGAGCCCCACCACTGCTGAAGACCCTTCCACTCCAGCCCCTGGACACCCTGCACTGTGTCGGGCACAGAACCCTCTGCTGGCCACACAGCCTCTGCTGGGGACCTGCAGGGAGTCCCTGCTTGCGAATTATAAGGAAGCCCAGATCTTCAGGGGCGCTCGTGATCTCATCTACATCTTCAGGGGCGCTCGTGATCTCATCCAGATCTTCAGGGGCGCTCGTGATCTCATCCAGATCTTCAGGGGCGCTCGTGATCTCATCCAGATCTTCAGGGGCGCTCGTGATCTCATCCAGATCTTCAGGGGCGCTCGTGATCTCATCCAGACCTTCAGGGGCGCTCGTGATCTCATCTAGATCTTCAGGGGCCCTCGTTTTCTCATCCAGATCTTCAGGGGCGCTCGTGATCTCATCCAGATCTTCAGGGGTGCTCGTGATCTCATCCAGATCTTCAGGGGCGCTCGTGATCTCATCCAGATCTTCAGGGGCGCTTGTGATCTCATCCAGATCTTCAGGGGCGCTCGTGATCTCATCCAGATCTTCAGGGGCGCTCGTGATCTCATCCAGATCTTCAGGGGCGCTCGTGATCTCATCTAGATCTTCAGGGGCGCTCGTGATCTCATCTAGATCTTCAGGGGCCCTCGTTTTCTCATCCAGATCTTCAGGGGCGCTCGTGATCTCATCCAGATCTTCAGGGGCGCTCGTGATCTCATCCAGATCTGCAGGGGCGCTCGTGATCTCATCCAGATCTTCAGGGGCGCTCGTGATCTCATCCAGATCTTCAGGGGCGCTCGTGATCTCATCCAGATCTTCAGGGGCGCTCGTGATCTCATCCAGATCTTCAGGGGCGCTCGTGATCTCATCTCAAATACCATCTTTTAGTTTGTTTCCTCACCAGGGCAAGTGACCAGATGAGGCCTGACAAACTCAAGAAATACTTGTTGAATGAACAAATGATTTCAACTGTAGACTAAAATAACCATCAAATGTCAATTGAAAGCATTAAATGTTGTACAGGGCTGTAGACAAGATGGGCAAGTTCCCCAGACCCATCCACCTCTATTTTATTTGATAAATGTTTACTCTACACTTACACTCAGGGGCAAGACGTTGTTTCAGATACACAGATAATACTGCTGTGTACACAGCACGTGTACAGCATCAATGCCACATTTGAGATATACAAGAAAATCACCAGTATTACTAGCCTCACTTTTCGGCATTCTCGTTGAAAATAAAGGAAAACACTTAATGTCAGCACTTTAAAGCAGAAGAATTTTGCCTGAGGGTTTCCTGATATAAAAGAGAGGGAAACTTCATCCTGCAGCAAATCCTTCTCCATTCTATGCCATTCATGCCCTGGTTTATGGTGCAAAGACATAGTGAACTGTTGTGAATACAGCTTACTGCCCACCCCAGCTTCCCTAAGCAAAAGCAGCTCTCAAACCTTCCAATTCGACCAAATCATGCAGAAAAAAACAAAGTTAAAAGTCTACATTGCCATGGTCCACGTGCACCTTATGTTTAGGAGTTACGTGGCTAACGTGCAGCTAATGTAAGTCAGAAAGCTTTAAGTCTGAATCACGGCTCCATCTCTTGTTAGCCACGTGGCTGTGGGAGTTCCTTAGCCCGTCATCTGTGACATGGAAGTAAGGATGTGGGCCAAATGGAGGAGCTGAGGACTAGGAAAGGGGGTACGTGTTGGGCTTCTTCTCTATTTCCACTTTCTGCCAGAAACAACTTCCTTGGCTCCTGTATCAGACGACGACGCTGGTGATGACTATGTCCCAGCTTTGTCACAACACCGAAGAAAGTCACTTCACGCTCAGGAGCTGCGCGGGGGCCATTCCTGGTCCTCCAGGTGCAGGACAAGTCCTCCACAGTAGGACCACAGCTGTCTGTGCAGGCCTGGAGGAAGCCTGGACCCTGAGGTCATGACCACTTGGGGCTGGGACCTCAGGCCTGGGCCCCACAGCCGCTCTGGACACCATCCTGGGCCGCAACCTCCCTATACATTGGACCGAGCGGGCGTGGCTCTCTCCCAAGGCCCTCCTGTAAACATAAGGAACGGAGTATCCACTTGGAGGGGAACT
Source organism: Symphalangus syndactylus (assembly GCF_028878055.3). Taxonomy (NCBI): domain Eukaryota; kingdom Metazoa; phylum Chordata; class Mammalia; order Primates; family Hylobatidae; genus Symphalangus; species Symphalangus syndactylus. Next base: position 142,282,560 of record NC_072430.2, on the reverse strand, counting down.
GTGAGGGTTCCAGGGAAAAGATGGGAGAGGTTGGGAGGTCAGGAACTTCCTCATCCCTTCCCTCTTCCTCACGATGCTAATTTGCTGCCCACAGCAGAGCTGACCATCCCTATTTTAGGCAGTTGTGCTGCCAGGACAAGATGACCTTCTGTTTTCTTAACTCTCTAAGGCCATCACTTCCAGGCAATTCTTGTGGGGGCTAAAAGCACAGAAATCACTGCTCGCAGAAGAGCAATGAGAGCCAAGGATCTAGGGCTGACGACTCCCGAAGCCCATCTCAGAGGTGACACAGGAGCATCTGGACAGCATCAGGAGCCCTCCGTCCTGCCAGATCTTAGAGTCTCTACTTAAGCCACCAGAAAACCACCTGGTGCTCGGGGGAAATTTCTCTTGAATTAGTATGCTCCCTCTTTTCCAATGAGAGAAAATCATTTAGTTGTGCTTTATCCATCCATCATAGGCAGGGCTATTTCATTCTTCATGCATGGTTTATGAGCTTTCTAATGGCCTATGAAAATGTTTACCAACTGGGAAAAATATGTTATATAGTGGGCTGCAAAATACTGAACAACTTATGCAATATAAAAATTGATAAATGTGTAATCAGTTGTCGACAAAAACGAATGCTATGTCAACTATTGGATTTAATATTCATAAATTATATTTTAAAGAAAACTGTAGGTTAGACTGGCTTACACCATAAGAATTCATGAATATCCATGATGGCTGGACAAATAGCATAGTAAGTCATAAACTGGATTTAGTCAAGTAAGTAGCTGATTAACTTCAAAAGCAAAATTATAAAAGCATTTCAAGTATTTCTTAGTAAACCTTTCTATTTCCTGGAGGGCTTGAAGGCATTTTTATAGGATTGGGGAGGAGCCTCTGAATACAGGCGATCCACCACCAGGGAGCACCGATTAGCACTGAACGCTCCGTTTCCAGGTCCCTGGGACACGCAAATTCGTCTCCCCACTTCCACGGATTCCATCTCATTTTCCCACCTTGTTGCTTTTCTCATTCATTCATTCACAAATGTTTATTGTGCACCTACTACATCTTTACCCTCATAGCTGAGTCTATCACTGAAAATTGGCCGGGCGCGGTGGCTCACGCTTGTAATCCCAGCACTTTGGGAGGCCGAGGCGGGCGGATCACGAGGTCAGGAGATCGAGACCACGGTGAAACCCCGTCGCTACTAAAAATACAAAAAATTAGCCGGGCGTGGTGGCGGGCGCCTGTAGTCCCAGCTACTCGGAGAGGCTGAGGCAGGAGAATGGCGTGAACCCGGGAGGCAGCGCTTGCAGTGAGTCGAGATCGCGCCACTGCACTCCAGCCTGGGTGAAAAAGCGAGACTCCGTCTCAAAAAAAAAAAAAAAAAGAAAATTGAAGAAACAGGTAGAGAGACAACAAAATAAAAACAGGGAATGAAATATGCATAACATTCCAAGTTTTAAAATTTGTTCCTCTTCCTCAACTATTCAGAGACGAAAATGATGTGTGGCCTGTCAAATTGCCCTTTTTCTGTTTTTATTAATTTAAGACGATTTCACGACCTGTTAGTATTGTTGGCATGCTGCAAAGAGAGCAGATTTAAACTCAGTGCAAGTTAGTCTCCCTGATGAGTGAGGACATGAAACCAACAACCAGAGGTTTCCCGATTCACATTATTCGTGACCTTCATTACAACGGAAGGTGGCGGTGAGCCCAGTGACTTGGTGCTTCCTCCTGAGGATGGCCAGTCACCCCCCACGGCTGGACCCTGCCCAGCGAGCATCCCCAGGCCATGCAGCAGGCATGGGGGTGGGAAAGGAGGTATCACCCAAAGCGCCTTACAGCACGGGAGCCGCAGGTGCTGCCCCGTCGGGCCCCACTGAAGCTGCCTTCATCCAACACAGACGCCTGCGACCAAAAGAGACTGTCAGGATGGACCCTCTTCCTTTCTCCAAGAGTGCCCAGAAAGTGCTGAAAACGTAAGCTGTGAAAAACTGACACGTGCCAGGAGCACGACCTGTAAAGCATGCGGGGGAGGCTGAGAACCACCTTTCCAGCTCTTCAAAGGGCTGCAGAGTGCGACAAGGAAATCAGGAGAGACAGGTTTTAGTCGCTGTCAAGCGGCGTGCAATTTAATCTCCAACAGACCATTGAAATCTATTACTTTGAAAAACATCCCAGGCCTAAGTAAAAACTTGTTAATCCAGGTTAAAATGAGCAGATAATTCTAACATCCTGAATTTTATCATGGCACTCTCATACTTGATGCTTAGAAAATTACTTTTATGTGAAGTGACTTTGGGATAAAATATCAAATTATGTTAATTATAGTTTTAATGATAAATATTTTATAACCCTTTAAAAGTTGCTAAGTAGAAGAAAGAGTAATTGGTTAACTGGAAAATGCTACTTAATTAATCAACGTGGGTAAACAGGAGCTTACACTGCCACAAATGGTGATGTCAAACTTTGCCCGGTATAAAGGAACTTTAATTTCCCTATTTTCCCTTGAGGACATACTAGTTTGCTCAGCCGTTTATTAATATATCAAACACATAAGTAAGCAATCCGATGGAAATTCAGAAAGTTATTAATGGCTGGGTGTGGTGGCTCATGCCTGTAATCCTAGCACTTTGGGAGGCTGAGGCAGGCAGATCACCTGAGGTCTGGAGTTTGAGACCAGCCTGGCCAACATGGTGAAACCCGTCTCTACTGAAAACACAAAAATTAACTGGGCATGGTGACACGTGCCTGTAATCCCAGCTACCCAGGAGGCTGAGGCAGGAGATTCACTTGAACCCGGGAGGCGGAGCTTGCACTGAGCCGAGACCATGCCGTTGCACTCCAGCCTGGGTGACAGAGGTAGACTCTGTCTCAAAAAAAAAAAGTTATTAACAAGACAATATAGCTACTTTGAGTATTTATTTTACATTTCTTGCATAGCATAAGTACTTATATTTAAAACTGGAAATTTCCAAAGTAATATAGTAACATGGATTAATATCTGTCCAGGTTACCAAAGCATTAAAAAGCCACCATTCTTTCCGCCAATAGGTAAAGTAAACATTGCTGTTGTTCCATTCCTGCCTAACAATCCCAGCAAACACAAGGCTTCCTGGAGACGGAGCAGTGTGGCAGCTACAGTCAGCAATCCGGGGAGAGAAAACCCAGATATGGCCAAAGGGGATAGACATTCCCCACAGGTACATGTAAGCTCCACGTGAAGGTGCAACTTCCCCCAGGGGGCTGGGAACAGGCACATCCATGGCTCTGGGCTTGGTGGGGGCGATGCATGCACAGTGGGAGGGGGTGTGGGGCAGCACGGTGGGCAGCACACGCACCCGGTAACTCCCCGAAGGCCGGGCAGCGCTGTACAGACAGGAAGGCTGGAGGATGAAAGCAAATGGCAGGTTTTAAAAGCCTTGAAAAAACAGCAACAAATGACAGCAAAAGGCCATCACAATAGTTTCAGAATTCACCATAGCCAACTGCTGTACAGTGGTTAGACAGAAACAAACCGATAGAGGCACTGTGTTTTCTGCAAATTTGATAGATGCAAATCCAAAATTTACAAGAAAGATAACTGAGGTGATTTTTAACTTTAAAACAGTAAACTTCCCAGCATCTTTAAAACACGATCATTTCTAGTCATTTCAGGCATTCCTGGAAGAAAGGGTCAGGGGATGAGACAGAATGGTGACAAGGTCAACACAACAACAGCAACAAAACCCACAGCTCATATCCAAGGTTAACGGCACACTTGGCAGTATTCAACACGCAGATGTCCACACGTGAAGACAGGGGCCGGAAGAGTCTTTATTTCTATGCGAGGGGCCCAGTGACAGTCTTCAAGACACAAAGGGAGTCGCTGCAAGGCTGCCTCAGCTGGTGTGGGAGGCACCCCCAGAGGGGCCGCGGTCTAGCCCTGTCAAAGGAGAATCCTGCCTAGCACACACGTCAGCGCAAGGCAGTGCTGGTGAGGGGACAGGCTGGGACACAAGGGCAGCTCCCAGTGTCCAGAGACTGTGCCACGGGACAGAATCTGGACTCATTTCCAGGGCACACTGAGCAAGTCAGGCAAGGTGCACGGCCAGGCGGTGATCACTCAGCAGCTCCAGTCGACATGCAAGGGAGAGGACAGTTCAACCTCCAAATAGGGCGTGTACTTTCACCCCTGACACCGACTTCCCTGGATTAGAATAAGACTCGATACCTATAGCTAACAGGCCAAGCACCTCAGGGCTGGACCTGAACCTGACCTTGTGAAAACAGGAAACAGCAGGGAGACCGAGCCAAAGAAATAACACTGTTCTGTCCACCTCTCAGAGACCAAGGAGGCAGATTATGCACAAAAACCTTCCAAATTGCTTCCTGGACACATTTACAAGAGAAAAAATATTTTTAAAAAAACAAATGAAACCCTAAATGGGAAACAATTGCTGGAAAAGGAGGAGAGACCCAAGAGACCAATTTTTTGGACTCGAGTTTTTAAAAACATGCATTTAATAAAACTCTCCTTTTCCTTAAGTCTCCTTTTCTATATTAGGTTCTAAATTATTTGACATGGCTTTTCTAAAAGATTGACAAAAGTCTTAGCAAACTAGTCAAGCCAATTAAAACAGTTGCTAAGCTTTGCTCTTGTGACTTTGTGTAGAGGAGGCTGAAGTATCCACTAAATGTAATCAGCAATTAAAGTGATGCACAGAAGGAAAGGGAAGGAGCGACAAAGTGATGTGAAAAGGGGACAGACCCAGTTTCCATTCGGGGAAGACAGGGGCGTGGGAGCCAGGCCACCACTGGGAAGCCCAAGGCTGGAGCTGGAGAGTCCCTGTAATCAGAGCAAACGGGCAGCAGAGAGGGGAGAGGGGCTCACACCCTCACGGCATCGCAAAGGTACATCGGTCCAGTGAGTTCAGAGACGATGACCTTATACAACCAAAACAGTAACGGGCATGCACTCACGGGGGAGGGAGAGAACGAGGGTCAGAAAGAAATAAAGGCGGCTGGGCCAGGCAACTGACAAAACTAGGAGATGGGGCTAAATTAGGACCTTTGAGTTCACGCACAGAAAAAAAAGATTTAATTTTAATTGATATTAAATATTGGAATAAATTTTAATTGATATTAGGAAGAGTCATCAATACCACATTCTACACTGATACCTTTCCATTATTATATTTAAATAAAATTAAACGCACCACGTACTGGGCAGGACTAGATGTCTACAGAGCCCAATTCCCAGGAAGGTTCTGAGGGCGGGTGAATACAAGAGCCCTCGGGCAGCAAATGATGGGCACACAGGGCTCAGGGCGAGTTCGGATGTGGCCCTGTTCGAATGAGTCAGCTCTCATTCTGATGTTTAACCCTTTAGCTGTGGGTTATTTCTCTTAAATGGATTGAAGTGAGTCAGATGCAGGCTGAACTTGGGTGAATTGTTCATATCCAAAGATGAGATATTTATTGCCATCTTTTATTTTAGAGCAAGTAACTCAGCTTATCAAAAATGAGTTGGAAATAAAGTTTAATTAATTAATTATTAATAAACATTAATAAAGCTTAATAACTAAGTGCTCTCTGCAACAGCAAAATCTCCTCTTGAATTAAGAAAATGCCCAAAGCCTTTTTCAAGGTGTTAGACCCACCAATGCTTTGGTGTTCACAGCTGATCATATACTGAGTCAAAACTCACCTACTGGGGGACAGAAGGGCCATCAGCTTACGGTGGGGGGATTTATTACAGACTGGGGGACAACGGGAAGGGTTGAGAAAGGTGGCAAGCAGCGGGCGCCAGCACCTTCTGCAGCCTCCCTGGACAGGAAGGGGGTGGACAAGGGCTGACAGAGGTGAGGAAGAAGTACCCTGGCAAGAAAAAGATCCCCCCCAACCCCCTGGGAGGGAAATGGGAACAGGGGCTGGAAGTTGGGGACAGGGCGGGGAAGGGTCAGAGCTATTTCTTCTAGAAGCATTTTAATGAGGTCAATGATACATGGGAGCGGGTAAAGGAAATCGCAGAGGAATTGCATAGATTTCATTTTCTGATTTCAGCGTGGGAGCTGCTACTGGAGTCACCAGGGTCACAGAATGGCTCCAACAGCACCCTATGCTCAGATATGTGGCACCTCTCCTGGGTTCTCACCATTCTGCGAGGCCTCTGCTCTGCTCAAATGGCTACTTACCTTGAAGAGCTTCCCCTCCAGGCTCCACCTGGTTAGTTCCTATTCTTTTCATTTGTTCTATTTGTTCGTTTGTTTGTCTGAGATGGAATCTCGCTCTGTCGCCCAGGCTGGAGTGCAGTGGTGCAATCTTGGCTCACTGCAATCTCTGCTTCCTGGGTTCAAGTGATTCTCCTGCCTCAGCCTCCCGAGTAGCTGGGACTACAGGCACGTGCCACCATACCCAGCTAATTTTTTATATTTTTAGTAGAGATGGGGTTTCACCGTTAGCCAGGATGGTCTCCATCTCCTGACCTCATGGTCTGCCCACCTTGGCCTCCCGAAGTGCTGGGATTACAGGTGTGAGCCACCACGCCCGGCCCTTCCTACTTATTAAGGTTCAATTCACATCCTTTGTTGTGACATTTCCTGGCAAAACCAGTGTCTCCCTCTCATTCTATTTACTCATCTGTTCACTACGGTACTGGTCTCCAGTGCCGGTGGCTTCTGTTCTAGATGTCAGTGCCTGGAGAGCCCCTACCTCCCCTGTTTAGCTTTGTGATCCCAGGGCCTGCTTGATTTTCCTACCTAAACTAGTCCCAATTTTGCTGAGTAAATCTGAACCTAAACAAACACCAACAAGCCTTAGCAATTTTAGGGCTCTTAAACAATTTAGAAATTATGTTTATCAAGACCGACGCATGTTTGTAGAGAATGGGAAGGAACTCTGTTGTGTAAACATGTGGATTTGGATGAGACTCTGGATTTTCCTTCCAAGTCTAGTCCATGCCCAAGAAACCCACAAAGTTTGCATGTACTCTTCAAAGTAGTTCTATTTTCAGAAACTCTCAAGAATTCAAGAGCATTCTTCTAATTATTTTTTTCCTTTTGATTAATTCTAATTAGAAAATATACACAAAAACACGTCCTTTCATTGCAGCCAGCTGAATGCCACAATTCACATTCGAGCTGGTGTGGTCAAACGCAGCACACTGCAGTACATCTGAATGAAGCAGCTCATGTTAACTGCTGCTTTTCACGTCAATAACACAGCTACCCAAACAAAAATCCGTCAAACAGACACCGAAAGAGAAAAGCAGAGCTGAATCCACACACACACAAGATTGCATGCTACAAAACCTGCGGTTTCTGAAGAGAATGTGAAAGATTTAAATGGAAACCAACCAACTTCTCCTCCCTGGATGATGACAAAGTAGAGAATCTGCTGTCACCGCTGTAGCTGGAATTCTGAGCACCAAAGAAGAAAACACCTTTAAGTGACAAGCACTTCCTTCTGACTCCAAAAGCACCCCCATCCCATTCAAAAGGCGAACAGGCAACAGCACAATCGAGCCAACGCTAGGAGCCCAGGAACGCTAGTTTATCTAAAGACGCGAGGCACAAACAGCACAGCAGAGATTCTTAACAACTGGAGATTCCAAGCTGTATTTTCAGTTTCAGCGTTTATATCTTGGTGACGCCAGGGGTGTATCCAGTACTGCTTTTCACAATCTCATATCTCTAGCACGATTCGTAATTACTGAGTTTCACACTGTGTTGTCAGTAAACTCCTTGTCTGAACTATCCTTGTTACTTATCTCCTTAGGTAACTAAAATTCCATTTACTGCAAAATTTTCAATCTTTCTTCAGCCCAGCCCATCTGCGGGCTATAGCTCAGCCCTGGGGTGCCAGAAAGGTGGGTGGAGTGTGACAGCCTGCTGCCACCCGTCCACTGGAGAGCCCTTATCCACAGAGTGAAAATGCCCTGGAGGCCATCTTTAAGTGTCTTGAGTATACATTTTTAAAATGTCACATCCAGCTGGGTGCAGTGGCTCATGCCTGTAATCCCAGCACTTTGGGAGGCTGAGGTGGGCAGATCACCTGAGGTCAGGAGTTCGAGACCAGCTTGGCCAGCAGGGTGAAACCCCATCTCTACTAAAAAATACAAAAACATTAGCCAGGCGTGGTAGTGGATGCCTGTCATCCAAGCTACTCGGGAGGCTGAGGCAGGAGAATCGCTCGAACCCAGGAGGCAGAGGTTGCAGTGAGCTGAGATAGCACCACTGCACTCCAGCCTGGGTGAGAGAGTGAGACTCTGTCTCAAAAAATAAATAATTAAAGTGCATGCAATGCTAAATAGGTAAATAGGAATGAGCAAGTAAAAACAACTTGATCAGCTGGTTTCAGAAAGCTAAAGACTGGTTTGGTCAGGGAGAGGGAAGGAGGTAAGGGTGGGGTCACTCATTTGAAGCCCAAAAGTATAATTTAAATATATACATGATATTTGAATATAACATAATTAAGATAAATGAAAAGAAATACTATTTTACACAATTAGGAATATTACTAAAAGAAAAAAATGAAGCATAAGAACAGGAAATTTTTAGACCATTTCACATAGAATGGACCTGTGGGGTATCGTGAAGCTTAATGGAAATGTATTCAGTGTAACCTTTTAAAATCCCAATGACCTCCGGTCCTTGATTAATCCAAAGCCCTCCCCACCCCTGCCCGGCCTCCCTAATGCCCCTGCCACTGGCACCACTCCCTCTCTCTCCCCCTAGAGCATCACCCTTTCCTTCCACCAGCTCCTTCCTACCTCCCACCCCTTAACTGGGAGCCTTCCAAGCATCTGCATTGTTTTCTTCTCCTTTTCCTCTCCAGAAAAACACAGGTTCTTGTACACATGCCTTTAAGGTAAACATTAAAATTACAAATGACAGATGTGGAGACTGTGAAAATGTCGGATTTAGTATCTTTGAAAGCTGAATACACTTAATACACACATTATATACACACACCCAGGGGAATACAATAATGAAAGAGTTAATCTTTAATTTCAGATCTTTTAAAACTTGAGATTCTTATCAATATCTACCCCTTATGCTAACATTCTCAGAATGTTTGCTCGTTGAAAAACATCTTTCATTCCATCATGTGTTAGGAAAAAAAAGACAGACCCATTTTAACATTTAAAAACAGCAAAAAAGCTAAATTTAAATTTAGCAATTAGTTTTTAGTTCTAGAAGCTTTGAAACAACCTATTTGAATTTTGAGCCATGCAAATTTACTATACTAACCCTGCCAGATCTTCTATTCAGGGACTGTGATCCATACAATTCTCCATCATAACCATTTGTCTGTTTCAATGAAGAAAAGAGAAAAACTGACATCAGTACACAAATGAATTCACAGGTACAAATCAGCAGGGACGAACCAGCCAGGTATAAGGTGACCTTTCTTGGTGGAGCAGATGAAAGACCAGCCCAGGACAGTACAAGACCTGGCAGCTCCCAAACTGCATCCCTGCCTCTGTCCGCTCCCCAGCAGCTCAGGAGAGAACAGCAGTCAAGCTAACAAAGTCAGTAGGATTCGTGTCACATGCCACTCTTAGTTATAAAGTGGCACCAAGTCCCTCCGCGGGGTGGAACATTTGGGCTTGGTGTGGCCATTTCCTTGTCGGGCTCTCTGTTTCTGGTTTTATGGTGGCACTGTGGACATTCTGCTTGCGAGAAGCCACATGCCAGGCCGATGGGTAGTGATTCAGCCTCAGTCAATGAGTTTTCAGTTCCTGGTTCAGGGAGGGTCTTCGAAAATTATGGCACATTGTGATGCTATGGGCCATAATTCAGAAGATTCAGAGATCATTTCTTTTTTTTTTGAGACGGAGTCTCGCTCTGTCGCCCAGGCTGGAGTGCAGTAGCACGATCTTGGCTCACTGCAACCTCTGCCTCCCTGGTTCAAGTGATTCTCCCGCCTCAGCCTCCTGAGTAGCTGGGATTACAGGCGTGCGTCACCATGCCCAGCTAATTTTTGCATTTTTAGTAGAGATGGGGTTTCATCATGTTGGTCAGGCTGGTCTCGAACTCCTGACCTCGTGATCCACCCGCCTTGGCCTCCCAAACTGCTGGCATTACAGGCGTGAGCCACCGCACCCGGCCTCAGAAATCATTTCTAGTTAATCTACAGTTAAATGCAAAAGTTCATCGTGGGGTATATCCTCTATACTAGTTTTTCATTCATCCAGCCCTCCTACTTTATTTTTCAAAATGAAATCTGAACACATATTTAAGAATTTCATAATGTGTCCTCCAGAATAAAGGAGAATGATTCTATTAAGTGCATGCCTATCATCCCTCTCTTCTCAGTTCCCAGCCCAGGTTCCCTTAAGTCAAAGCATGGGCTTTCTAAACGTCCCTTAATGCATCTATAAGGAAATTTCTGCTGATTCAAAATAGAGCTGTCAAGCATCAGAGACAAAACCAGCTCTCGGGACAGAAAAAGGAGGAGCAGTCTACACAACTGGTAAAAATGGAAGGAGACGCCATCAGGTCCTGGGCGTGAGTCCAAATTCCAGACAGAAGCTCCGTCATGTGACCTTAAGTAATTATTTAATCCACTTGAACATCCGCTTTCTCAGCCGTGAAAATGTGCATAATAATAAATACATTACAAAGCCATCGTGAGGATTAAATGAGATGAAAATGAGTATCTCAAGCACCTAGAACAGTGCCCTCATGAAGCACCTGCTGACTGGGCGGATACGTGAATCCACGTGGAAGGGGCCTGGCATATGGGAGGTGCTGAACATGGTTCCTTATTCGGGGGGTGGGTGCTGTATAGCACATATTTTGCAGCCATGACATTAAAGTAGAAAAAAAAATTGAATTGCCAGACAGATTATAAATCCAGATTCATAAGACTTTGACTATCAAACTATATATTTATCTCTGCTATAACTCAAAACAAATCAAGAAATCAATTTGAAGTTTTGAAACAAAAGTATAGAAATCCTTCCACATTAAATTTGAGAACTCTATGAGTAACATTAAAACATTTCTGAAATAAATTTAATAGTAAAAATCTTTGGAGATTAGCAAGAGTTTTACTCAGACTAATTTCCTTTCATGTCTTCAGCAACAAGATTATTTGACATGAAAATGCATGTCAAGGACTTGCCAATTTTAGATCTCAATCCCTTGTTATCTCTTCAGAAACTAGATTCCAGAAGAAATTAATATAATAATGACTAATGTTAATCAATTTTAGATGACTTTGACTTCACTAATAAATGAGGAAGAGAAATGTATGACATAAGCAAGGCCTCTGGCTCTCCACTGCTGCTTATGAAACACCCACCACTGCATGAAACACATAGCACCGCGGCGGAACCCTGTCCTTTGCACTGCAGTTCTCCAGCTCAGGCGGCAGTGACGGAGCAGAAGGTGGGCAAGCTGGAAGCAAGACGGTATCCTCTCATTTGTCACCTTTCCACTTACAGCCTTCTACGAAAACCTGGGAAAAACTTACTTTGCAGGAAAGCCTGCAAAGCAATTTCCATGACCAGGTCTGTGGTAATGGAATTCTATCACAAGAAACCTATTCCTGGGCTATGTTCCTAGAATGTATTCCCACATCTACAGGATCTTCTTGACTATATCTCTATATGGAGAAGTACTTTGACCTTCTTAAAGAATACTGCTAACTTTCTCCTCTTGGATGGTGTTTTTTTGTGCTGTATTTAGATGGGTGGGGCTATTTTTACGTGGCATAAGAGGGCAAGGGGCATTGACAGTTAACAATATTAGAACAGAAAGTCCATAGGCAGCATATTAACTTCATCTTAAGTTGGGTCTCTGATGTTCAACAAGCTTCGCTCTATTGTACTGTGTGGCTTTAAGTGGTACACAAGCTTGTTCACTTTGCTGGTTTCATGCTCCCAGGCTGGGTCTCACACCTGCTTCCTGGCCACCTGGCATGCTTCCCACAAGCATGGGCCCCTGCCTAGGGAATCAGGATGCCTACAGAAAGGGTTCTGGAACATGCATTCTAACAAGCTCTCCAGAAACACTGCCATAAGAGAGAACAAAATAAAGAGGACATACGTTAGTATGTTCTAATACAGGATAAATAAGATACAAGGGTAAACGCCCTATGAAAACGGTAACTTGTGACTAGTCCGAATGCTAATGACTACCACGCAGTGTTATCAAAGCGTCTGTGACCTTCCCATGGGACCACGCGAAAGTCCACTGCCGACTTTTTGGATTAATAATGTTAGATGTCTTTTCTACAAGAGTCAAAAGACACAGCACATGTAAAGGGCATTAGAGATGGAAAAGGAAACAAGGAAAGTGACATTAAAACTCTTGAGTGCGATGCCTGATGCATTCTACTGAATTTTAAAAAAGAATTAAGACCGAAAAAAAAATCCAAAATGTGTTCCTGCCCATTGCTAACATATACATTTATCCCATTGGGGGCTAGCTCTTAAAACAAAATTTACTTTGAATTTAACATAAAAAGAGTAATAATCTAGAAATATGTTGCTAATACACTGAATTCCTTAAAGAACAGGAGAGTTGCTGGAGTTACAGTGTCACAGAAATGCTCTCACCTGCCAGAGCGACTGGAAGTGCTCTGTAGGTAAGTAACAGATACTCTGTGAAGAGCACTTTCTGAATCTAATGACCTGTCTTTGTGCTTTCCCCTGTCCTGACCCCTGAGCTACTCCAGCCTCTGCTCTTGTATCTGTTAAGAGGAGAACAGCCGCCCCACAAGAGGCTCAGGGCACCAAATATGCTATGCAGATGTATGTTACAATTGATTCATTATAATTGCAAACACAAAAATACATTTTTAAAACAAGAATTTACTAAATAATTTTGAAATGCACTGGAGCAAATGAAGCACAAAATGCTTTTAGGTAAAGTTCTTCAGGTGAAATAGCATATAATATGCTACAATAACTTCAGTATCAAATCACTTTAATGCTGAGCTGTGCTTTCTGAGAACTTTTTCTTCCTTGAAGTATAACACTGACAGACTTTTAGAACGCATAAGGCACAGAAACTGTCAGAGACATATAAGAAGTAATTCTGAGTTTACGTCTAAAGCCTCAGTTTTTGTTACTGGAAGTAGGAGTTTTCTCAAAGAATACTTTCTGGCAAAAAAAAAAAGGCAGATTGTACATTTAATTTGAATGGATATAGATTGGAAAATAATCGATTTTTCATTAGGTAAAATGACTTTACATTTAATCTTTTAAAGGAAATTTAGAGGCTTTGGGAATTCTTGATCTGATTTGAGTTCCTTGAAGGCAGACACTATCTTTTTCATCTTGGTATGCACAGCTGCTAACACAAGGTGTGGCAAACAGCTGGTGCTCAAAGGCCATCTGGTGAGGGAGTGTTCATGCAGGGATGCCTGGGCTCCAGCAGGATGAGGGCTGCACCCTGGAGGCCCCAGGAGGAAGACTGCTCACTCCATAGGGTAAGCCTGCCCTCCTGGCCTCATAGCCCCCCAGGCAAAAACTGGAGACAAAGATGTACTTGGCTTTTTAGAAAAGCACCCATGAGATTCGTGGAAATACCATAGGTTATTATGTGTCACACCACACAGTTAAGGTCACAAAGCAAAGTATATCCGACCATCTCACCCAGGCGTAGGGACCCCCATACTCCAAGTCAGGCTGCGACTGTCAGAAGAAAGATGGCAGAAAAAAAAAAACAACAGAAAAGAGAGTTGCCAAAAATAAATTTAAAAGCTAAGTAAAACATAAATACAAGCAATCTTTAAAATCTTAACAAAAATGCATTTTTCCATAATTTCTAGGATCTAATATGTATTTACAAAAAGAATTATGTCAGAATGGTAGCTACCACAGAATCCAGTAGCATTAGATAAACTTCCATGGCAAAGGCTGCTATAATTCACGAAGTCTGAAACAGTTTGATAAATCTTATTTCCTCTTCTACACAATCCATTTTAGTTACATAAGGGAAAAGGTTAATAGATGCATTGTCATCAATTTTTCAAAAAGGAAAATTAAAAATCTACATTTTCCAGAAAATCTAAAATCTAGAAATTCTAGAAAATCCAAAATCTAGATTTTCTGAGGAGGCATCCATACAAATGCCAGAATAGTATAAATCACCTCCCCGCCTTTTTTAGGGTTTATCATCTTTTCTAGTTAAATGAAGAAGGCCTGTGTTTTCAGAGTCAATAAACAAAAGATACGATCTTAGAATCAACAATGTGAAAAGTTCATAATATAAAAATACATAAAAACAGTATAAACCGGCCCTGCATAGAAAAAGAGCAAGATGCGAGTCCTCACTCTGGGGAATGCCCTGCTCGGTGGTACAAAGGGGCAAGCATAGAGCCCAGGGCCCAGCACACGGAGGGCACACAGCCCACCAGGCCCCTGAGCAGCAGGCACTGGCCTTGTTCCTAAGAACTGTGACCCCACGTAGGCCTCTTCACCACTCTGGGCTTGTTTGGTGCCTATAAACATTAGGAGGTTTGACTCTCATCTCCAGGATCCAAGTTCTTAAGTTCTGAGGAACATATTTCTTTAGATCAAGTACCTGACGGGAAAGTGTCCTGTGGCTGAAAATGAAAACCCCATCCACTTCCTCCCCATCTTATGTACTGTCCTAATGGTGAACCTCCTATAGGAAATTTCAGCTCTTAAAACAAATATAGTTGATATCTTGGCAAAAAGTGGTGTCCAGCAGAAAGATGCAACTTATTTCTGTTTAAAAATCATTGAAAATGAAATGAATGCTGTTACACAACACCATAATACTAGTTCATATTGCAATGGTTTTCAACTCTTCAGGGTCAGGAGACCCTCCGAGAATCTTAAGAAAGTGAACATTCTTTGCCCAGGAAAATGTAAGTGCACACATCTTGCCTACAATTTCAGGAGTGTGTGCCTCTGAAAATGATGCATTTTGAGAGAGAGAGTTTGGGATTCTGTGTCTCTCTCCTCCTATTCTCTCTTGAACCCATATTAGCCAGGTTTTGCCCTCAACATTTCCGTTAAAAGTTCTCCTGTCAAAGTGACTGACATCCTCTATGCTGCTGAGTCTGAGTTTTCTCCTCTCTTGGTCACTCCCCCTCATCCTTGAAACAGCATTTTCTTCACTGTTTTCAAGGACTCAAGCTTCTCCTGGGCCTGCTCAACAGCTGTGATGTCTGGGCCTTGTCTACAGACTTCGTTAATTGAGCTTTGCATTTATTATATTTTGGATCTACAAATCTTCCCTCTTCTGGGGTGTGTGGTGTCAGAGGGTCCTGAGGTAAAAGTTACAACAGCATCCCTGAGGCTACGTCTCAGGAGAAGGTTTCAAACAGCAAGGACGCCCTCACGGGGGCCTCACATGTGAACCACAGCTTTTTGGCAAAATCACTACGGATCTGCTTTTGGCACTGCAAGGACAGTGACAAGGACAGAGTCGCTTCACAGCACAGCAACCGTGTTTCACCCCCGCATTTTATCATTAAGAAGGGCCAAATTACACGCACACTCAGTGCATGTATAAGAAGTCAAGGAGTAACAGGATTTAACTGCCACAGTGAAGAGAAACAAGCCTTCAGCTCCATGTGGTCCCTAAGGATTAATAAAGCGGAGTGGCTGCTTTGAGATTTATTACTAGCGGTGAGATGTAATTTCAATCCTGAGGCAAAAGAAACTGACATGCTCAGATTAACTCACTGACTTAAAGCACTGAGCAAAACATAGTTTTTCTATTTTACTTCCCCCAAAACTCACACTTTTTTCAAGTATAATTATTAAGGTTTCTGGAATGTTTAAGGAAAAGTCCATATTTGTGTTGATTAACCATTAAGCCTATCAGTGGTGAAGAGACCTAATTATAACTGATACAAGGAAAAGCAGCTGAAGGCACATCTTACGTATCCAGTCCTGGTCCAGGTTTTCAGCAGGCAGTCTATAGCGGCTATGCCAAAACATTGTTCAATAATAATTAACTTACAGCTACTTTAATAGAGGTTCCGATTTTACCAGGAGCATGGGTGTCAGTGGATACAGACTTACTGAAGGGCAGATGCGCCTTTGCATTCCTGTGGAACACCAGTGTGCTGAGACGACTGTGCTAATCAAGGCTTGGGAGCTTTGTGATGTGGATAAGTATTGAAAAAAAGACGACTTCATCTCGGGAGAAAGAAACAACCAACGTGCCTATGCATATTAATAATCTCTCTACAGCAACAAAGAAACATCCCCCATTGATTTGATTTTAAGTAAGCATCTCATCAGTTAAATACTGACTATCAGACCACAGGGATAATGGAGAAGAAATCAGAATGCGGGGATGAGAAAGTAAAGGGCTTGGACCAGAAACTGTGCCATGCAAACTCCATCATTCTGGTTACTGACCCTCAGGCTTCCACGACTACCCACTGACATGCGCTCGTCTTCATCAGAAGCCTATTAAAAGAAAGGATGAGAACAACCGTGAAGTAATCATACAACATACATGAAGAACCAGTGCCCAAGTCTCAGGGGGATGCTGGGAACCGACCCTAATCCACAGCGGTTGGGGGGCCAGCTGCCCCTGGACATCTCAGCGGACACCAGTCTAAGTCCTCCACAGCATGGGCTTTATGGATCTCTGCCTGCTTATGGGCAATATGGATTTAAAGTAATTTCAGGGCCAGGTGTGGTGTCATGCCTGTAATCCCAGCACTTTGGGAGGCCGAGGCGGGCAGATCACTTGAGGTCAGGAGTTTGAGACCAGCCTGGCCAACAAGGCGAAACCCTGTCTCTACAAAAAATACAAAAATTAGCCAGGTGTCATGGCACGTGCCTGTAATCCCAGGTACTCAGTAGGCTGAGGCATGAGAATCACTTGAACCCACGAGGCAGAGGTTGCAGTGAGCCAAGATTGCACCACTACACTCCAGCCTGGGCAACAGAGTAAGACACCGTCTCAAAAAAAAAAGTAATTTCAGGGCCAGGCACGGTGGCTCATGCCTGTAATCCCAGCACTTTGGGAGGCCGAGGTGGGCAGATCACTTGAGCCCAGGAGTTCGAGACCAGATTGGGCAACATGGGGAAATTCCATCTCTACCAAAAATACAAAAATTAGTCAGGTGTGGTGGCAGGCGCCTGTAGTCCCAGCTACTTGGGAGGCTGAGACACGAGAATTGTTGAACCTGGGAGGTGGAGGTTGCAGTGAGCCAAAACTGCACCACTGCACTCTAGCCTGGGTGACAAAGTGAGACGCTGTCTCAAAAAAAAAAAAAAAAAAGTAATTTCATCCAAGTAGTATTCTTTCTCTCACGGGTAATATAAATACACAGCATTGGTGTATATTACTATGCAAATTATTTATTGGTATTCAATGGCACAAAAAGCACTACAGCTGTCATGAATATATTAATACTGAAAAATTTCTCAAACACACTCTCCTTAGCAAATTTAGGTCAAAATGCTAAAAGTTGAGTTCATAGTCTTTATTTAGGTAATAATATCAGTATTCTATTATTAATAGTATTAGTTAATTTCTTTAAGAGATGATATCATCATTAAGAGATTATATATATTATGTATACTTCAGCCACTACAAGTATAAATTAGAATTCAATCAAATTGCCCAAGTAATGAACACAGTACTAACCGATGTGTTTCTTCTGGATCTACGAGAGTAGCGCTCACTGTCTTCCTAACAACGAAGGAAACAGTATGAAAAGGTTAGAGAGAGATGGACACAGGAAAAGTGCTTTAAAAAAGCTTAGGTAGTCCCATTGCAACATAATACAGCAGTTCTGATCTAAATGTCAAATAAATATTTTCTTTGCCTTCATTTAAAGGCTTCAATTAAACCAGTGGGTACAAATGTTTTTTTCTGGGGTGGGAGGTTCTTAAGCACAAAAATAATTTGCACACTTCATTTTTGTTGTAAAAACAGTGTTTGGGGCAGAAGCTGCGTCTTAATTTTCTTCTAACCTCTATCATCTGGCCCATTTAAATCAATCTACTTTTCCCCTTACTTTCAGAACCTTACTCTCTTCGAGAATCAGAAGATAAATCATTTCCACACAATATCCGAAAAGGATGTCACTCTTTCTACTATGTATTGTGGATTCCAAGACACACATGGTTTTTCACACTTGGACATCTCTGAAGCTGGGTATGTATCTTATAATCCAAGTTGCTCAGTTATAATTAGCATTTTTTCTTTCTCAATGGTATATAAAACAATGACACAACTTCAAAGAATGTCTAAAGATTTTCTAAATATTTCTTTTCTTTTTTTCTCTTTCTTATATCACCATGCCTGTGGACAGAAATGTCTTAAGATTTAACAAAAATACATTTATGTCATGTAAGCCTAAAATGATGGTTTGCCTAGGCTGAATGTAATCATATTTTCAATGGAGTAAGTGTGTGCTCTGTATATTTGAAGAGCGAACCTCTTTTATACTCAGTAGGTAAGATGTTAGGAAATAATTTTGGATTTTCCTCAGATAATTTTATGTATAAGGAACATTTAATAGGACATTTCCATCCTGGCCAGGTGCTCAAATGCTAGAAGCATGTGGTGAAGTCCACGGGGCCAGGCAATAAAGCAAAAGGGACAGGAAGAGGTAGAAGGACTCAGGTAGAGGAACTAACGAGAAGGGCCAGGCAACGCTCTCTCGGGACCAGTGGAAAGCACACAGATTGTGCCCCTTCCGGAGCCTCCCTATGTGGGTGCCGCTGCTTCCTGAGAAAGCCAGAAGGACAGGAGTATCATCAGGGGCGGGCTAGCTCTCCATCCACAGGAAGGCAGAGGGGCTGTTCTAGGAAGCAGGTTGAGAAGGTAAAGGAATTTTCTTACCAAAGACCAGTGGTTTCGGCAGGCACAGCAGACAAGATGAAGAGAGAACCCAACAGCAAATGCAGATAAAGTCTAAATGAGGGTGATGGGGCAGCTGGTCGTAATCATGAGTAAAGGAAATGGAGCATAATGTACCTCTCAGGTTCCAACCAGAGCCTGGTGAGCTGCGATGCCAATGGGAATGTTCTCTGGAAAGTTCTCAAGCCAGGGGCGCATGCCCAGCCCGAGTCCTGGTGGAGAGCCCTGTGCTCGAGGAGACCAGGGCGGCTGTGGTAGTGGAGACCTCCCCAAACTGCTGGCCAGGAGACATCAGCAGTCAGTGGCTACCGAACAGGCAAGACCAGGACTGTTTCTAAGCAGGCTGCATTTGGGGAGGTAAACAATCAGAGACCAGATGCAGAAATCCCCGGAAGAAAATCTCTCAGTATTAAATTATGGTGCAATAGGAATCTATCTACATAGTTAAACTGCATAAGAATTACATTATAAACCATTTAAGTCTCAACACTGTATTCAAGTGGGGAGGGAAGAGTAAAAACAAAATTATATTCAAGGCCTACCATCCACTGCTCGATGTCACCCCATTTTGTATCCAGCCCATAATATTTCTATAGACAGAAGGGAAAGAAAATGAGGCAAGAAGTGAAATTTCTTAAAAAGGCAGTTGTCTAAGGCACTGTCTGACATGCATTTCCAAACCGCCATCCAGCAGTGTGGTGAAGGTAACACGCCAAGGCAAAGCAGTCAGCACCACGCCTGGCTTCTCCGCAGGGACCGCCACCCGTGCAGTCATGCAGGCTGTGAGCTGTGAAGAGAGATCCTCCCAGCCCACCCCACCCCAGCAAAGCAAGAGAGCCCAGGACGAAGCTTCCCCAGGTGAAGGGCCTCCGCGGACAGCAGGACAGTAAAAAGCCGGCCCAGCAGCCTTCACGCCCCCTCCGACAGGCTGCTCATGCCTTCAAAGCAAACGCGATGAAGGAATAAAACGCCATCTAAGAGAAGCAAAAGCTCAGAGCCATTCCGGTGTGGGGACCTCAGGGAAACTGAGAGGAGAAGGGGAGAAACTGCGTGCTGACATTTGTTCTAGCTGCCTGATGTCTATGCTGAGTCTAGGCCTGTGAGAATTCATAGACTTTGACGTGTTTGTAGCATGGATGGAGAGCTGACTGCCACCTACAGAAGAGGTCTTTGTACAGAAGAAAAATATGCAGACCTATAAGTTATGTATGTCTGGAGGTGACGTTAGCTCAGGGGTGTCCAATCTTTTGGCTTCCTTGGACCACACTGGAAGAAGTGTCTTGGGCCACACATAAACTACACTAACGATAGCTGATGAGCTAAAAAAAAAAATTGCAAAAAACATTTCATAATGTTTTAAAAAAGTTTACGATTTGTGTTCAGCTGCATTCACAGCCATTCTGGGCCGCATGTGGCCCGCAGGTTGGACAAGCTTGCTTTATCTTATACTTCCATGTTTTTATCTTGTTCAGTGGTCCAAGTTAAAATGAGAAAAGCAGACGCAGAACGGCTACTGCTGCCACTCAATCGGGGAATCCCAAAGGTAGGTGGGAACCCAGGTCATGGGCCCAAATGATGGGGCTTTGCTTCCCTTCTTTTTATTTAATTTCCAGTAAGAAAATCAAGAAACAACTAAGCAGACTTCCGTATTATTATAACACAGATGTGAGTTTTCTCTTTATACATTAAAATCTTATAATCAAGAGAAAAAATCAGGTGCTAGAAATACAAGACCATTTTTGAAATTGTTTTACAATAACCAAAACATGCTGTTGCTATGTTTGGTTTTGTTTCATTTCGAAGGGTGGCCAGATTTAAAAATATGCAGTTTTCAGACGGTCTTCTCTCTTTCTCTCAGAGGTGACGGTAAGTAGGAAATTGGAAGAGCAGAAATTAGGAGGGAGAATTTAACAATGCTTTTAAAAAATTCAATAATACAAAAAGGACATGAGTACAAAAAGGACAAAAAAGACAAAAAGGACATGAGCCATATCTTTTTCTGTAGGTTATTCCCTTGGACTATAAATTCAGAAAGGAAATAAAAACAAACATATCCCAAAGTCATGTTTTAACTTCAATGTCAGGGAAATGCATCAGCTTAAAGCTATTTTGCATTCAATTAATATTAGCACCTGTCAAGTTCCAGATTTTTCACAAGTAAAATATGATGCTATCACTCCTCCCTTATTTTTTGGCTTAACTAGAAAGAGGGAAGCAAAATATGTTTTTAGAAGGATGGGGGCTATATAAATTCACAATAAAATTATTTAAATTCCAAAAGAAATCTGTATTGTCAGTTTTTCTGTTTTCACAGATTTCTTTTTGCTCATTATATTTGCACACTCTAACTTGCTCTTTTCATGACAAAGGACCAGTACTGAAAATCTTTCACCTCGTTCATGGGTGGTCTTACAAGTGGCTACTGTAACTGCATTTCCATGTCATTCCTGGGGGAGAGAAGGCCCCTAGTAACAGTAAGTGCAATTAACTAGTAGTTCCTGGGTTAGCCAGCAGCATTAGCACAGCAAAGTCCAGGAAGGGCAAACACTTCAAATGTCAATCACTACCATGAGCCGGAAGCCATGCGGAGGGAAGCAGGAGCCGCGCTACTTTCAGAAATAGCTTTGATTCCAGAGAAACTGTTCCGCAGAGCAGCTGGCTGGGCCGGAGTAGCAATCGCCGCCTCCTCTCCTCCCCAGACATCTCAGCAATGAGGAAAGCCTTCCCCTCCCTGGGCACACCTTTACTACAAAACCGTGCCCCTGCTCCTCCACTGCGGATTTCTGGGGCTCCTTCTAGCTTCACATTCTACACAAATTCACATTCTGACAAAGTTCTCACAGTGTATCCCTGGCACGTTAGTAAAAAGAAAATAATGTGACCTAGCACAAGAAAGGCATGAATGCAAGTGGAAGGGACCAGATAGAGCCCCTCTTCCAGGTTTTGGATGAGAGCGTCCTGCTGTCAGTTACAGGGAGGGCTCCCCGCCTGGCCTTGCACCTGTCCAGTTCTTCCCGAGGCTCTCTGAGGACGACCAGGAACTCCAGCTGCAATATCCATTTCTACACTTGGGCCCTGGAAACACTAGTCAAGCACAAGAGATTCTGGCATCTACTTAACAAATTTCTTTGCACTCTTCGGGACAGCAGCTATGCAGAGTGCAGGGCACCGGCGGGGAAGGCGATTCGTCATCATGGCCGGCACAGGAATCCAACACAACAGGCTCTTAAATTGACTGCCTGTGCGTTCCAAGGGCCTGTGTGCTCTAACCTCCGAAATTAAGTGATCTTATTCTGATTTTCTCATCCGCTCTAAGAGAAAAATACAGTTGTTGTTCACCTAGAAACTAAATTTATAAAAGGAAACTATCATAGATGTTTTAAGTATCAAACTAAATTCATTTATGGGAAAGACTCCCGTGTATACAAATTCTATAAATTCTCAAGGAACTCGCTCACTTCTGACTTCATTTTTGCTAGATCTTGAATCACTGACTTGCTTGTCTTTATTTTCTGTGTCCGGCCTGCCCAGTGTATTTACTTCTAAACCTCAGCTGCTTCTACAAACTACTAGGAAACAGGCACGTTATTTTATGATCTCTGAGCATTAGGGATGAATGGCAGGTTCATTTTATATCATCACTGTCTTTTTACTCAGATTTTTAAGTCAATATCTAATAATCTCTCAATGTGTGGTTATTCGTATGGAATTTTTTAAGTTTTATAATAAAATCTTTTTCTTTCCATACATAATTTCAGAAGGCTATCCAAATTCTGAAACATAATTTTATTTTGCCTTAGAATTACTTTTCTTCTCAAAGAAACAATTTTTACATTTCTTGAGGAAAATGTAAATGATAAAAGCATTCAGTACACAGAAATGTGTCTGACTGTTGCTTTGAGTGGGGCAGGATGAGGATCTAGGCATTCTTGTTCAAACAAATTCATACACAAAGTAGTAAAATAAACAGTAAGAACTTCTATGTATCTTCAGTGCAAGGTGTTATTTCTGAAAGGTGACCAGGCCCTTGGCAAGGAAAAAACCGTACATGCAAGTTAGAAAATAAAGAAGGAAGAGCCTACCTTTTGGACCTGATAGATCTATAGGGAAGGACAAAAGAAAAAAGAAATGTAAAATCCAATTAAAGAAGCAGTAACATCAGAATGAAAGGTTCTGTAAGTAACTAGACATATGAATCAAAGCCACAACGAATACCAGTAAAATGTGAATAAGAAAACAGGTGAGGTCCCACTGACAAGAGTTTGTAATTTTATCACTTACTTTACATTCCATTTTAGATACATCGGAGAAATAGGGGCGTAGCCACACGAATCTTACCAAAAATACTACTATTATTCTAATACAGAAGTCTGTATAACCTATTACCATCAATGAGAAAAAGCACTTCCTTCATCTTTAATTCAGAATTTCTTTTTGCAGTAATAAAAGTTTAACCAGAAAGTGCAGAAACTTAATTGGAAAGTTAACTGGCCAAATTCACAAATAAAGAAGAAAGAGGCCTTGATGTTCTGATTCACACAGACACATACAGAATAACAGGAAAATTCTAGCTAAATGGAGTGACCATAGAATATAACAGAAATATTCCTAAAAGAGGTTATTATCATACATTGATATATTCGTTTGCTTCAGAGGTTTCTTTTAATTTTGCAGTAATCACTAGACAAAACTGAGATAGCTACTCATTTTCATTCATTCATTCATTAAGACATTTATCATATCAGGCATTATTGAAGGCACTGCCAAAACTGCGAGACCAAGAAGTTGGCATTTCTAGTCTTATATGGGGGAACACATGTGACTATATCCAACAATATGACTGTAAGAAACAAAGCATCTCTAATCAAAATGTTTATCAAGTCAGTAGCAAGAAAAGAGACACCCCGATCACCATTTTTTTCTATCACTGTAGGTTCTCTCTAAGAAGTTCAAGGTTCACTTGAATTTCCCAAGAATATGTACATTATTCTCCCCTAACAAATCCGTTAAAAAAGAGCTCATATCCTTTTAAACAGACCCCAGAACGCAGCTAGAGTAAGCTGTAGTGGGTTCTCGCCGTCTGTGTGCTGAAAAGAACCATTCAAGAAAGAGAGCTCAGGGCGGGCTGGAGCTGGCCTGGAGTCTGATAACGCTGTGGGGACAGGGCTGCCCCCGACACTGGTGTCTCCTCGCCACCTCCCCTCTCCGTACAGGCTCCATGCTTCCCTTGCGGGATACCAACCCCGGTCAGCTTCCTGCCCTCGGTGTTCTCAGAGCGGCCCCCTCAAGGAAACCCCGAGCCTGCTCAGAAACGCCTGCATGCAGGTGGGATGGCTTGTGACCCAGATGAAAACAGGGATCAGGTTTCTCAATTTTTACACCAAAGTATCAACACTACCCTTTAAACACTGGTCTTCCAAAACGTATTCATTTCCCCTTAATCAACAACTTAAAATGCCAGTGCCCCAAGCTACCAGATTGTATAACCTCCAATTGTGTTAGCTGGTTCTAATAATAGCCAGGCCCAGAGATGTGATATGCAAAGAAGAGTGTGAGGGAGGTGTTGTCAGCGCACCTTCCTAAATCCTCCAGGCACGGCCCGAAGACGTGCAAGCTCAGACCCCACTAGCTTGACTCACTCTTCCCTCTGGATGCATACACAGATGCTCACGTGTGTGAGCGCACATGCACACACGTGCACACGCACACAAACATGCACATGCACACACACGAATGCGTGCACACGCACACACGAGTACATTCCTCCTGGCCTCTGCCCCACCCTTTGGGTCACATAAAAGCACAGCTAGGTGAACAGCTGATTCTGTATTTATAGAAAATTCTAAGAAAATTGTATATTTTATGTTTCATATTCCTGCGCCTCAAATTCCACACCAAGGAGAACTTTATTTTTCAAGACATGCTTCCACCTGGAAAGTGACTAGGAAGGATTATGTGGATCATTCTGTTTCCCCCTTTGCTGTGGGTGCCAGCATCCTCAACGTGAACTTCAACCCCATGGTCCACGGATTCACTCCATCCTCCACTCTTACTTGTTTTTATTGTTGGCTACAGAACTGATTTCGAGACAGAGGGGTGTGCTAGGAAGACCACAGGCTTTGTATCTGGTCAAATCCGATTTGAATCTTGGCTTGGCTATTTTCTTGGATTCAGGGAAAACTGTGTATCTCCCTAAGGCCTGTTTTCCTCAACTGTAAAGTTCACGAAGATGCCCGTCACCGACGGTAGGTGACAGCCCCAAGTCCAGCTCTGCCACACGGCAGGAGCTCTGGGATGTCCCCCCACCCCAGGCTTCTCTGACTAGTCACAAAATACACATCTATCTTATTTAAGATCTTTCAATCCTTCTTTTGAAGAAGCAGACATAAACTTTAAACAAGAATGCTGTCATCTTGCAAAGACCCTAAATTCATGAAGGCACCGTTGCCGTCGTTAGGAACGTGTGTTGTGCTGGGCTGACTGGGCCGGCCCTTCCTCGTCTGGCTCTAGTCTCCCAGGGCAGCTTCCTGTCTGCCACGTCCATCCTCTGCTGCCACAAAGAGTGGCATCCCCCCCAGGTAGGGCTGTTTCACTCGGTGTCCTCACTCACCATCTTGGCCACGTTCATTTCTCTGCCCCTCCCGACATGTCCCCCACCTTCTCAGGCTCTCGTTCCACAACCTGGTAAATTTGGGTGGCTCTGGGTCCTGGTCCGTGACCGACCCCAGGCAGGAGTCCGCAGCTGCGCCCACGACACCCGCCCAGTGTCATAGCCGCAAGCCACAGTCATGAGGGCAGAAGTGCAGGCATCGGTGATGAGGAAGCTGAGACTGCAGATCCACAGAGGATTGTGCAAAAGGTGACGCTGGCCAAAGGTGCTGCCCGCAAGGGACACCACTCCCTCCTCCAGTCCCTGCTGTCTGAGAGCACAGACCAAAACCACCACTCTTAGCGGCGGACGTTCCACCGAATTTGAGACAGGATGAGATATTTTGACCTCTGTGACCCCCTGAAATATCTTTATAAAACCATGCTGTAGGGAGAAGAATTTCAAAATGTGAATGCCATCTACTAAGCAAACGACATCTGTACACATGCTGAAGAGGGCAAACCATGGCATTTTACATCAGACTTCCCAGATTTCATCAGATGTTCTCCGCAAGGCCTGTGCTCATCAGAAGCATCAGTGAGGGCTGCTCTGCACCCCTGTTTTACGATACTAAAATTAAATACCCAAGACTTGGTTTCCCATCTGGAGTAGCAACTACTTTTTATTTTTTGACTTTTTGAAAGAGATAGCGGTCTCATTATGTTGCCCCAGCTGGAGTGCAGTGGCTATGCACAGGGACAATCATGGCCCGGTCATTACTTCAGGCTCCTGTGCTCAAGCAATACTGCGGCCTAAGTATCCTGAGTACCTGGGACTACAGGTGCATGCCACCACACCCGGCTTATTTTTTATTTTTCTTTTTTGTGTGGCTTGGAATATTACAACAGAGATGTAGGAGTCCAGCAACAGACTGTTCTTAAGTTGTACAATTAAATGCAATAGAAAAGGGCTTCCTTTGAATCAAAGGAACAAAGGGATGCTTTGCTTTTAAAGGAGGCCATTCAAATAGATGATTGCTTGCCTTAATTCATCTTAGTTATTTTTTAAATCAAGAACTTTTGCCCAACAAGTTTGTCACAAGCTGCTTATATCAATATGTATATATTTAAATCAATTCTATCCATAATTAAGGATATAATATGGGGCGGGTGCGATGGCTAACACCTGTAATCCCAACACTTTGGGAGGCCGAAACGGGGGGAATCAACTGAAGTCAGGAGTTGGAGACCATCCTGGCTAACACGGTGAAACACCATCTCTACTAAAAATACAAAAAATTAGCCAGGCGTGGTGGTGGGCACCTGTAGTCCCAGCTACTCAGGAGGCTGAGGCAGGAGAATCACTTGAACCCAGGAGGGGGAGGTTGCAGTGAGCCAAGATCGTGCCACTGCACTCCAGCCTGGGTGACAGAGCAAGATTCTGTCTCAAAGAAAAAAAAAAGGATACAATCAATATGTTTTTATCTAAATGTTTAATGTGGAAGATGTATGTACATACTATATAATTTTCTTCGACATGATTTTGTAGAAATTCTAGGTTTGTATTCTCGACGAAAGTAATTTTCCTTACATCTACTGTACATGAGAAAGATGATGAAATGATGACGGATCATGAAGGCCCAGTAGAGCCTGCTTACAGCTTCACGGCCATCTGTGTCCTCTAGGCCCTTGGCTCTGCTGTGACAACAGGGCTGAGACACAGGAACTATGAACAGGACAGAGCAACCGTGCAAAACCTGGCAGAGCAACAAAATATTTTGGGAAATTCCTTTTACAACTCTTTTACAACCTTAATAATAATAATAAAAAAAGACTGGGGTCCTATTGGGGAGCCAGGGGAAGTGAATTAAAACCGGATGAGTCTCGGAATGCCACGCATTAGCCAGAGGGGGGTGGCTTTTGGCTGTGGAGAATGAGGCAGCTGTCCACTCACACAGTGGTGTGTCCTAAGAAACAGTGGTCACTGCCCGCCAAATCAACCACCTTGCCCACCTGCTGCCATTTGGTTTCTAAAACAGACGGAAGGGGCCAGCAGTGTCCCACACACAAAGAGTTTGAGAGTGTCCACTGAGGTATGAACAGGCACATTCTACAGAGACACTGATACTGGGCAGTGTGAAAAAGCACTTGAGATTTTGTCATTTAAAATATATATATTTAAGCCAGGTGTGGTGGCTCATGCCTGTAATCCTAGCACTTTGGGAGGCCAGGAGGTCAAGGCGGGAGGATCACTTGAGATCAGGAGTTTCAGACCAGTCTGGCCAACATGGTGAAACCCTGTCTCTATTAAAAATACAAAAATTAGCCAGGCGTGGTGGTGCACACCTATAGTCCCAGCTACTCGGGAGGCTGAGGCAATGACCATTGCTTGAATCTGGGAGGCAGAGGTTGCAGTGAGTGGAGATCATGTCACTGTACTCCAGCCTGGGCGACACAGCAAGATTTGATCTCAAAAAAAAAAAAAAAATTATACATATACATATTTAAAAACCAGTTCAGAATAAAAGCACTATTCCTTCTAGTGGCCTCTGGCACCACTATGGATACCAGAGCTTGAGCGTGCAGGACGGTTCCCAGGGCTCAGTGACACTGCCCAGCCTCTGCATGCAGGTTTCTACATGGAGCAGCGAACTACTAGCAGCAGAGGGCAATGAGCACGTTAGACCCATGGCAGGGCCCCGACCCTCAGGGAATGTGGCCAGCTTGGTCTTTGCTGGGAATGTGGCAGAATCTACAACCACCATAAGAGAATCTGGAAATTCAGATCTTTATCGGAAATCTCACTGGTTTTAAACACTGGCTCGCCTTTATAATTTGGCTATGCAAGCCAAACAAGAACCTATGTATGAAAATCAGCCCTGGGGAAGGCAGTGGTTACTTCTGTCTAACAAAATAAATTCAAATCTTCTTAAGAAGAAAAGCTCTTAGGGGTGGGCTCGGTGTGGATGGTCCCTTGGCCCCACAGGGCATGGCCCACGGGAGAACATGGACTGAATGGGGTCTCAGCCTCTATGTCTCTGAGGTCACAGAAGAGGTCACACCGTAACTGTGAGTTAAAGAACCCTCATGCTGTCAGAAATGACTCCTAGCTCCAGCTCAAGATGATGAAAATAACTTGCAAATGGCTTGAGCAGGTGTGTCAACACATTGCTAGCCATTTTCCCAGGGAGGAATTTCTTCCCTGGTTGTTTCACCAATGTGTTCATTCCCGTCTCTCTATCACACATGGGCTCTAGAGATCCTGAAACCTGGAGCCCGTGTGTGATCAAGACTGTACAAACCACGGGGGACATATTTTTAAATAAAACAGTTTGACAGTTTAAAAACTCATTAATCCGTTCTTCTTTTCCACATTAATCCAGAGGATCTAGATTCTAGTACAACAGTTAGACCTTAAAGCTCAGACCCTGAACATTTTGGCTCCTCGCAGCTAGAAACGACGATCTTCGCAGGCAAGAGGCTTCTAAGCCCCTCTCAGGAGCCAGCAGGTCTGAGCAGGCATGCCTGGTATCCGTGCTATGTGCACTCCTGGCCTGACCTCAGGCAGAAGTCACAGGCGCAAATGCACTCTGACCATGAGCAACGTCAGACAGCCAGGTGCGTCTGCAGCAACAGGTGCCTGCACTTGCACCCTGGGCCCAGCACGCAAATCACTGTGAAAAGACCCAACACGGAGCCCCAAGCGTTACCTCCTTCTGCTGCCGCTCCAGCTCCTTCATGCGGATCTCGCGAGCCTCCGCGCGGGCCGCCCGTTTTGCAGCGAGCCGGGCCTCTGCCTGAAACAGACAGGACATCTCATTAGAGGACAGAGCAGCGGGCACCTTCCCAGTGCAGGGTCAGCAGTGATGATGCGGAAGGAAAATCCTGTTCAGAGTTTAACAGATATACAGCAATAAATTCCAGATTCACAGAGTACAAGCGTGGTCGGGAGCAACAGAAATAGTTATAAGAACTGCTACCATTTATCAAGCCCTTACCACATGCTAGGCAGGAAATATTCTAAAAGCTTTATGGATATGATGCCATGTACTCCTTGCAACAGCCTCATTAGGCCGAGACTGTTACCATCCCCAGTTTAAATATGAGGGAACGAAAAGAGGGTAAGTAACTTGCCTGAGGTCACACAGCCTGTAGGTGGCAGGGCTGGGCACTCAGCCTCCTTCTGGAGCTCTGACAGATGCATGGAGCGGAGTGTTAACAGCTGGATGCTACTCTAGGTTTCCAGTTCAACCCCTCGCTTTACAGAGCGGAAAGTGAAGGCCTGGAGAAGCTGCCAGACCCATCTGAGGTCATAGGGCTGGCTGGTGTGGAGCTGGGACTGTAATCCCAGCAAACTCCTGTCCAGTCACTTCTCGGCACACATGCACCCTCAGCTTCCCCTTAAACACAGCCGTGCTGGGAGTCCACCTTTTCCCAACACAATGAAGATCTAGCAGAACGGTTCTAGCTGTTGGAGTCCTTCCTTGCACTAAAAAATCAGCCTCCATATAAGTATTTTTCAACTTGTAGCTGTTCTGCCACATTCTGCTCTGTGAGAACATTTCAAATGCTTGAGCAAGAATGGACATGATGCTATCAAGCCTGGTGCCTGAACTGTTTCTACAAACAACTTACAAATCATTTTACAAACTGCAAGCATATTCACTGTTTCATGTGATACCACAGCCCACTAAGCTCGATGGCATAAGTGTTACTGAATGCAAGTTTTCTGGTATCAAACAAACCCCACTCTCTTTCTACTTATGTTTTTTTTGAGAATACGTCTGTAATCCTTCCACCAATGGTTCTATAAACACAGTTTTCAGATGTCTTGCATAATCTTTTCCTTTTTTTCTTCCTTTCCTTTTTGTTCTTTTTCCTTTGGGGATGGGGTCTTGTTTTGTTGCCCAGGCTGAAGTGCAGTGTGTGTGTATTCACAGGTGTGATCACAGCTCACTGCAGCCGGGAACTCCTGGGCTCTAGCAACCCTCCTGCCTCAGCCTCCTGAGTAGCTGGGACTACAGGTTTGCACCACCACAACTGGCTCCTAGATAATATTAAAATGGGACTTCCGAGGTGGCCAGCAAGCTCCTGGCATGGGGGCAGTCCTGACAGGGATGTCCACCTCTCCCATCCTAGACTTACACCCTATTACAGATGTACCTTCTTTCTCAATTTTAATCTAAGTTGCAAACTGGCCACACTTGATCTGTCGTCTTGAGGTTGCCTGGCTTGTGTCCTCATGAGGAATTTGTTCTATTCACTTGGCTCCTTTATCAACCCACCCCATGTCTTTCAAATCAAGGGGTGTCAAAAATCACAACTGCATTAGGATTTTGATACCTTGTTGCCATTTTCAATTTCCAAGACCATATTACATGGTGTGAAGGGCCTCTTGGGGCCAGGCTAGGCGTGGTGGCTCAGGCCTGGAATCCCAGCACTTTGGGAGGCGGTGGCAGGTAGGATCTCTTGAGGTCAAGAGTTCGAGACCAGCCTGGGTAACATGGTAAAACCCTGTGTCTACCAACAATACAAAAACTAGCCAGGTGTGGTAGCACACACCTGTGGTCCCAGCTACTTGGGAGGCTGAGGTGGGAGGATCACTGGAGCCTGGGAAGTTTGAGGCTGTAGTGAGCTGTGATTGTGCCACTGCACTTCAGCCTGGGTGACAGAGTGAGACCCTGTCTCAAACAAAAGAAAGGCCTCTTGGGTCTATACAAAAGCAAAGAGGGAGGAGACAGAGAAGGAAAGGCATTAGAGTGACATCCTACAGCCCTAACAATGGGCCAGCAAAGTGACCAAGGCCACGCCAAGTGCAGCCCTTCCTGGTAAGGCAGGTGGCTCTGTGCCATTGGCTCAGTTTCTAAGCCAGTACAGAGCAGGTATGAGGTTTCATAGCGGCCATAGCCCACTAGCTTGGGGGTTGTGGGGTGGAGGAACAGAGAGGAGGGGCCGGGAAAAGAGAAGGGAGGCCATGCAGGAAGAAGAGGAGGAGCAGAGGGGTGAGATGTAAGAAAGAGGAAAGGGTTGGGGGAAAGAAGGGCCACCAGAAGGGAACAGAGGGAGAGACAAGTGCAGTCGGCAAAATTCTGTGTTGGTCCCCAAGACACTGGTGTACACGCCCTGCATACCCCTCTCCCACTGTGTGGGAACATGGAAAGCTGGGTTGGTCCCCAAGACTCCCACCACTAGTGTACCGGCCCTGCATACCTCTCTCCCACTGAGTGTGTGGGACCATGGACATAATGGATGACACCACTGTAATTAGGCTGTATGACACAGCAAAGAGGATGGGCCTGCCCTAATCAGGCGAGCCCTTTAAAAGAGGGTCTAGAAGTCAGTGTCCTTGCTGGCTTTGAGAAAGCAAGCTGCTCAGTGGGAGGGGGCCTCGATGAGCTGAGAGGAGCCCCTGGCTGACTGACGCCAGCAAGAACAGTGACCACAGTCCTATGACCACAAGGAACTGAATTCTTCCAACAAACATGTGGCTCAGAAGAGGGGCCTGAACTCCAGAAAGACCCCAGACTGGCCGACACCTTGGTTGTAGCCTGGTGAGACCTGAGCACAGGACCCAGCGAAGCTGAGTCCAGGCTCCTTTTTCTTTTTTCTTTTTATTTTTTTTTTTTGAGACAGGGTCTCCCTCTGTTGCCCAGGCTGGAGTGCAGTGGCATGATCACAGCTCACTGTAACCTCTGCCTCCCAGGTTCAAGTGATTCTCTCACCTCGGCCTTCCGAGTAGCTGGCACTACAGGGCAGGTGCCACCACACCCAGCTGATTTTTGTAGAGAAAGGGTTTTGCCGTGTTGCCCAGGCTCGTCTTGAACTCCTGGGTTCATGCCATTCACCTGCCTCAGCCTCCCAAAGTGCTGGGATTACCAGCGTGAGCCACTGCGCTTGGCCAATGTGCCCGGACTCCTGACCACAGAAACTGTGAGATCGTAACTGTGTGTTATCCTAAGCCGCTGAACTGTGGATATTTATTACACACTAGCAGATAACAGAAGGAGAGCAGGTCTGAGGTCACTCCTGCTCTCACAGGGCGAGTATCTCTGTGAGCTGAGTGGGGTCCCAGGCACCTGCACACCCACCCCCTTCCCCGCCTGCCTGCTCAGCTCCCCACCCTATTCCAGCTTAGCTCCGCTTGGGTCTGGCCAAAGGTCCTTGCAGAGCTCGCCTGCCTGACTATGCAGTATTGTACCTGCTCCAGACTCGCAGGCCTCCAGAACAATGCCCTGTCAGACCCCACTGCTCTCGGGGGTCTGCCCTCCACCCAGGAAAAGGTTCCCATCATGGCCCGCCTTCAGCCTAACAGGTCTACCCTGTCCCTCACTTGGGGATAATGACATTTAAAGACTAAAAAACAATGACCTTTGCTGGGAGGCACATGGGCTTGGGTTGTTAAAGGAACTCCACGGATGAATCATGTTAGGGCATCAATTCCTCATGAGGACACATGCAAGCCCACCTCCAAGACAGGTCAACTATGGCGATCTCCACCTTACACTAGAATTCAGAAAGAAGTCCATTTGTCACTGAATACAATTCCAAATCCTTGCAACCCCCGCCTCCTAGAACATCTACACCCCTTACGGTCCTCACATGACTCATGTGGAAAACAAAGTGCTGGCAATACTGGAAGTGGCAACTTAGTTTACAGGCAATTCTTGGAATCTGCCTAACTCAACAGCAACAAATATATGAGCCAGCATTTAAACTGGCACAAAACCTATACATGACCATTTTCACGAACACAAAACTACACACGTAGCCACAGAATAACTTTGCCACTCGCTTAAGATGCCTGAAAGAAAATCCGCAGTTGGCCAGGCACACTGGCTCACACCTATAATCCCAGCACTTTGGGGGATGGATCAGGTGGGTGGATCACCTGAGGTCGGGAGATTGAGACCAGCCTGGCCAACATGGTGAAACCCTGTCTCTACTAAAAATACAAAAAATTAGCTGGGCGTAGTGGTGGGCGCCTGTAATCCCAGCTACTCGGGAGGCTGAGACAGAAGAATTGCGTGAATCTGGGAGGTGGAGGTTGCAGTGAGCCAAGATTGCGCCACTGCACTCCAGCCTGGGCAACAGAGCGAGACTCTGTCTTGGAAAAAAAAAAAAAGAAAAAAAGAAAATCTGCAGAGTTTCGACAAAATTCTTCTCCAAACAGAGACCCTACGAAGAATGGCACAGTAGCCTGACAGGGCACGGCAGATGACAGGCACCGGGGAGAGTGCTGACTGTGCAGGCAGTGGTTCTCGGGGATCAGTGCACCTCAGGCCAGTGCTCCGGTGGTGCAGGACGAATCCTTTACCGACTGACACTTTTGTAAAATATAAAATCTCAGGACGGGCCACAGCCATGTCAGACTGCTTGCAGAGTTTCCGAACACGGCTTGTCACTTTCTGTGAGTAGCCTGTGGGCTGACCATGGCCCATGGAGGCCACAGGAACGCACTGTGCTGTGAACGCACGGTGCTGTCTCAGCACTGCTTGAGACAGTGGGAGGGATTTCCAAAATGCGGTTTGGGTGCCCAGTCTCCCGGGAAACAGGCAAAGCACCTGGTGACAATGTACATGTGACGAGGACCACATGGGGAAAGAAATGTGTGGCGGGGGCAGGGGCAGGTGTCCGCAGGACAGGAGACCTAAGCCGGACCCTGAAACAGGACGAGCAGAGCCGGGGTGGCTGCGACCAGGGGCTGGTGAAAAGGAGTGCAGACGCCTGGGGTACAGACCCTTGCCCTCAGCCTCCATATCTGGAACCTTGTCTTGAAAGAATTCAGAACCACTGAAGCGTTTTAAGAACACAGCGGAATCTGACTTTTGTTTTAAAAACAGGGCTCTGATAGAAATGTGGGGAGCAGGTACGGGGTGGGGAGAGCAACAGGAAACCAAGGAAGTGAGTTGAGAGGCTGTTTCCAGCATGGGGACAGGAACGGGCTGGACTGCAGAGGATCAAGCCCAGTGCCAGGGTCCAGGCCCGTGGAGTTTAGGATACAAAGCAAAAACTGCAAAGGGCTTCAGAGAACTCAGGAGACGAGACTGCGCATACCCCGAATGGCCTGCAGGTTGAGTCATTTCTTCGCCCCCATCCGAGCTTGCTGGATCCTCCACTGATTGGATTAGAACAGCGGCTTCTTGGCATGGCCCTCGCTAGGGTCCATGCGGGCTGGCCTGTCCCTTCCCTACAGGAGCCAACGGAAAGAGCAAGCACTTGCCTGCTCCTGGGGCCCTACACCCTGAAGCCTCCCTTCTCTGCCCATACAATCGTTGCTGAGATGCTAAAACATTTAAGAGTACAGTGAAATTATCTCCCTGTGACTTGTCTTCAAATAATCTGGGTGGGCTGTAAATGGCTGTAAGCTAACAATGGTTGAGGCTGGGTAGTGGGGGCACAGGCTCTTTAAACTGTTGGCTCAGTCCCACCCCAGATCTGGGTTCCCACAAGCCCCTCCCCCTGCCCCCTCCTTGCCCAGCATGTGGGGTCATTCAAGATAAGGGCCCCTGCTCTGCAGCAGGCCATGCACAGCTAGGTCTGGTTGCTGTTTCATAATAAAGAGCAAAAATTTAAAAAGAAAGAAAGGAAGGAAGGAAATGAAAGAGCCCCAAAACCAAAACTCATGCTTTCTGCTGCTGGAAGGTGGCCCTGCTGCTGGGTTTTGCAGCGCTGCCCCCATCGTGTCCTCTCCCAGTTCCTGCTGCTGCCCGCGGGGTTAGGATGACGCAGACGGAGGAGCTCCTCTGACAAGATCCAGGCTCCCTGGCTTCTCAGGAACGCTCACAATGGTTGGTCCAGAACGATTCTTGTTCAGAACACGCAGCCCGGCCCTTTCCCTGGGATCCCACCCATCCTGGCCAGGGACCCCACAGACAGAGTTTTACACGAGCTGGGTCTTAGAGCAAGATAGTCTTTGAGGGTGGGGATGGCTGGGAAAAAAAGATTCCATTTACTATCAAAGTTGCCTCCTCATCCTAATCCTAGAAAGCCGAACCTCGACTTGAGTTCTACTTTTGCATCTTATTTTACCATATGTGAATATGACAGCCCTCTGATATGAAGGTGGTGTGTATGCTGATAAGAGATCTAAAAATACGCAAGGAAGCACAAGTATGACCCCGAGGGCCTCCGAAACAAATGGCTAAAAAGACAGCCAGGCTCTCCCAGCCACATCGATGCCAGCCCCACAGCCTGCTGTGGAGCCCAAGTCTATGGGGGCACCTCCCTGGAAGCCCCATCTGCCAGGCGCCCGGCCCACAGGCCGGCTGGGGAGACAGGCACCAAAGTGTCCCTTCTCCCCCCGCAGGGTCTTCTCTGGGCTGCACAGACCCATGCGTGACATCTCGGGAGCCAGGCTGGAGAGGCCTGCAGAAGACTGCGTGAAGAAGTCACCATCCCCATCCCAGGCCACAGATAAAAGCACATGTTAGGAGGTGCTTTGCAAAGGGACCCCACAGCATGCAGAGGGTCCTGAGGAGCTCTAGTTCTAGACAGAACCACACAGCAGAAGCGGCTTCTACCGGAGCAGGGCACACAGGGCAGTGAGGTAAACAGTCCAACCCATGCCTGTTCTTCCAGGGCTCCCCACGGGCCTCCTGCTTAGAGCCCCAGAGATTCCCAGCTGCAAGAAGACAGTCACCCAAAGATAATGGCCATCCCTTCTTCCGGGTCAGGGAACTCAGGGACAGCCCGGCTCAGGCTGGGGGCTGAGGCCAAGGAGAACCAGAGAGAGAAGAAGTTATTGACCAGGACACAAGGAGAAACCCCAGCGGAGTGCAGAGTGGAGAGCCCTCCCGCACGCCCTCCTGGCCTGGCCCGCATGTGCTTCCATCCTTGCATGGCCTCAGCCCGCGCTGGAGGTGTTGTAGGCAGTGGGAGTACTGCCTAAGGGTGGGGACAGCCCAATACCCTGAACCCCAATTCTAGTGGCATCTGGGGCTCTAACAGCTCTAATGGCATTTGTATCCTTCTTGTGGCTCCTACCAGAAGATCATCACGTGGTCTCCTCAAAGAACAGAAACACAACCAACACTGGTGGGGCAGGGGCCCTGACTGCTGGCAGAGGGACAGCAGGTGCCACAGGAGGCTCGCTGGGCAGCTTGCCTCAAAAGCCCCACACTCCTTCAGGGGATCCTGGCGCTGCTCATACATTTCCTGAGCATTGAAGCTTTTCTGGGATTCCAGCCTAGTGTGGAATTACAGATCCCAGGGCCTCTCACCCTGCAGTCACAGGAAACATTCTTACTCTGCTTTTAAACTCTGTGGTGATACCCTAGGGGTCCAGAATTCTACACAGAAGCTGGAAGGGGTTTATGAGCCACAACTTCAGGGCAGGCAGTTCCTGAGAAATACTCTGACGTCACTCCTTCCACCCAGGCTGAGAAGGCCCTGCAGCCTGGAAAGCACCGCGTGTGAACCGGAGGCGGCTCCCACCTCCCCCCGCAGAGCCCAGGGGAGACCCAGGGCACACAACTCATGTGCAGATTCGTGGCTGCCATGCCCGCTGTTTGCCAGGAGCCTGTTAGCGCACACTAGGGACACCCAGTGGGCCAATGGACAGAGGACCGGACCATGAACAGCAGCTCTCCTCAGATGTCAGATGGAAATGACACCCCACAGGGCTGTTCAGGGACAGAAGGCGTTTGCCAGCTGTAAAGCACCTGCAAACAGGAGGAAGCTCTCCTATTAATTACACACATTCATTTTAGCCTCCAGGTTTTAGCATCAAGCAGAGAAGTGAAAAAGCAGCAGCATTATTTTTCCAGGCCCCATGATATGTCACCAGTCTAGTTTACAACCTTTTTGGAAAAGTGTTAAGGATGTAATTCAAGTTCACTCACGTGCATGTAACAGGAACATGATGCAGCCGAAGCCTGAAGTGGCCACAAAGGCCAGTTTGTTCACAAACAAGCAGGGGCCTCTGTCCTTGTGCGATTCTTCCCCTGAGCTAAGAAGGAATCAAGCTCCTGGAGAGGCCGTGGTGTACCCAGGCTATGACATGGAATCCCTTTCCTGAGCCACCTTGCTATAGGAAGTGGCCACAGCCACCAACTTTTGTTTTCTCTGTAAACCCCCCAACCCTCAGATGCAGCAGCCTCTAAAAATAGTGTGCTATTCACAGCAACCAAGTGGGCCGGGTGACGTCCTCCTGCACAGACATGGACAAGAATGGATGGCACAAGGCTAGCACCTC
Source organism: Symphalangus syndactylus (assembly GCF_028878055.3). Lineage (NCBI taxonomy): Eukaryota > Metazoa > Chordata > Mammalia > Primates > Hylobatidae > Symphalangus > Symphalangus syndactylus. The sequence goes on along the minus strand of NC_072430.2, from coordinate 142,244,982 downwards.
TGCAATGCAAGGGAGGCTCGCCGCGGCTCCGTGCACCCACCACCCCGTGTCCCCCAGAGGCCATGTGCACTGTATCTCAGTTCCAAAAGAAATACGCATGTAGGCAATCTCACGAAGTCCCCCAGGAACCACAAGGCAGCCTTCCCTACGGCCATGACTGTGAGAACGATCGTTACCAGGCACAGGACACTCTGGGGTGGCAGCTGGCAGTGGCAGAAGTGTTGACTTAGAGGGCATTTTGGAAATGTTGGGGGGATTGGGATGTCAAAAAGATTGGGAAGAAGCTAAGGGTATTGGGGCGGGGGGGCAGGGCCAGGTCGGCCAACCCTCCTGCATTCAGACACGCCTGCAATGGAAGAACTTTTCACTTGACTGCTCGGGAAGACAGAAAAACCACTGTTTTGGCCGGGTGCAGTGGCTCATGCCTGTAATCCCAGCACTTTGGGAGGCCAAGGCAGGCGGATCATCTGAGGTCAGGAGTTCAAGACCAGTCTGACCAAGATAGTGAAATCCCGTCTCTACTAAAAATACAAAAGTAGCCGGGCGTGGTGGCGCATGCCTATAATCCCAGCTACTCAGGAGGCTGAGGCAGGAGAATCGCTTGAACCCGGGAGGCGGAGGTTGCAGTGAGCCGAGATTCCACCATTGCACTCCAGCCTGGGCGACAGAGCGAAAATCCATCTCAAAAAAAAAAAAAAAAGAAAAAAAAGAAAAAAAAGAAAAACCACTATTTTTAATTTTTGGATTTACAAACTGATTGCAACTTACATAGAAACTCAAAATATGTTTTACACAGTTCAAATATACATGAAATATTCCAAGAATACAATCAACATGGAAATTGAGGGATGATACTTGGCTTTGTTCAGAACTTTCCTGAGAGTTAGTCAACTTTTCAGAATGTCACGTCATAGACAGCAACATGAGGGGTGGTGTCTGGGTCTCAGTGCAACACACCTGTGTCGGCCTCCCTGTGACACCAGGCACAGGTGTGTGCAGGTCTCACCACTGCATTCAACTGCTGGTGTACCTGGTCTTGAGTATTTCTCTATCAAAATTCTTATTATGTTACTATAAACTACCTGTATTTTATTTTTTACGGAAATGTTATATTGACTTGAAATTATGTGCACTGGTTGATTTTATCACCTATGCATTTCATTTCAGGTTAGTGAGGAAGTCAAGGAACTTGTAAAAAGACAAGGTTGAGAACCACAGCTTCAGAACCCCAGTGCGGATCTGTCTCTCCATCACGCTCTATAAACCAGCCCCGGCACAATTCAGGGCACAGGTCTGGGTGCCTGGTGCTCAGGCCATCATGAAGATTTGGATGGCATAAAGTCAGAGATCAAAGCTTAACTGATTACTTAAAACACCATGTTTCCATCAAAATTAACTCAGACAAATTATGGAGTAGACTGAAATTATCATGAAAGTTTCCGGTAAGATGGCCGCCTTCAAAGAAGGCTTTAGCTTACAAGGCTGTTCCTGGCTGGGTCCACAGGCCCCAGGAGCCAGCACACTGTCCTCTGCACTCGGGGGACGTGGCAGACAAGTCCAAGAAACGCTGGGTGCCGACCACCTCTCTCAGCTGTGGCTGCACTGTTCTCAGTAAAGGTCTGAGTTTATGCAGGTGCGGACTGTCAAGAAAGGAGTCTGAAGACCCAGCCACAGCCTCCAGCTTGGGTTCTATCACCTACAGTTATGTGAGCCTGGATAAATTACTCGGTGTTTGAACACCAGCCCTCATTAAACAAGTAGGAGGGGACATAATCTTTAAGAGCTTCCTTCCCCTCTGAAATTCTTTGTCTTTATGCCAGAGGTGAATTATTTGTACATTGAGATTGTCCAAAGACTTTGTCTGTTTTGCTACTGGAAATCTCCAGGCTTTGCTTTTCAGAATAATAAGCTTCTTTAAAGTACTTCGCATACTAAAATAGCAAACGTATTAATCAGGAACAAAATGATTGATGTTATTTTATTGATGACTCAAACATTGACCTATTCAAACCTCACAACACAATCTTGGGCTTAGCAGCTACCCCCACTGGCGCTAAGAAATAAATATGCTATACGGTATCTTCCATGCAAGTGAACTTCTACTCTTGCTGTTAATACATTTTTTGCTTTTCCTGAGATGAATGAATCTTCATATTTCCTTCAGTTGCCTCAACATGCTGGAAATACAAGAACCATGACTACCACTAACAGAGATGTGCGGGACTGAGAGGCGAGGGCGGCTGGGCCTCCCCTGTGCCGTTTCCTCTCCAGGTGACAGGTTTCCCTCCAGGCAACACGTCTGGGCTCCGCTCCCTTCACCTTTGCCTGCTCTGCTCAGGATTGTCCTACAAACCCCAGACCTTTAGGGTTTCACAAAAACATTTAAATTGTTTCCTCTGAGAAGAAGGCTGAAAGCTCCGCCAGTACCAGGGTTCTCCCACTTGGGGCAGCACACAGCAACTGACAATCTTTCCTATATTCAGTGGATATTCCCTGGAACCAGCTATAAAAGAAAAGGCAGCTGTCATGTTTATCCTCCATGAACTTATCTACTTGGATGAGGTAGGGGAGGAGTTATATCACACCCAGAAAAATAAAAAGGCTTAAATCACAGCAGCTCTCAGGTGTATGCCGACAAAAGTAGTAGTTAACATTTTAGCATGGTACAAAAATAGCACAACAAGTTTCACAGCTATTTCATTTCTACCATTATTTTCCTTATGTAGAAAAGTAAAGTTCATTGGGCCGGGCGTGGTGGCTCACACCTGTAATCCCCAGGGAGGCCAAGACGGGAGGATCACTTGAGGTCAGGAGTTTGAGACCACCCTGGCCAACGTGGTGAAACCCCATCTCTACTAAAAACACAAAAATTAGCCGGGTGAGGTGGCAGGCACCTGTAGTCCCAGCTACTTCAGAGGTCTGAGGCAGGAGAATCGGTTGAACCTGGGAGACAGAGGTTGCAGTGAGCTGAGATCGTGCCACTGCATTCCAGCCTGGGCGACCAAGCGAGACTGTCCCAATAAAAAAAAGAAAGAAAGTAAGTTAGTTCTTTGAATGTTCTTTTCTGTCTGGAAATTACCAGGCAGAGAACAGAAAAGTTTGATAGAATGAAGACAAGGACTTCTGTCCTAAGAGGCAGCTTTGGTAAAAAGAAATCCTTCAGCCCCGATACTGAGGTATGAGACAGCAGGGCTGCAAAGAAAAGCTGACAACAGCAACAAAAGCAGCAGCAGCAGCCGTGGCAGCCACAGCTATATCTTGCACATTTACTACCTGCCAGCCCCTGCCTGCAGCATTGTACACAGTGGTGACATCAGTACCAGTTCCGAGTCAGCAGGCCTGGGTCTGAACTGGCTCCACTGCTGACTAGCTGTGAGGGCTTGGAAAGTCCCTTAACTTTCTGAGCCTCAGTTTCCTCTTTATCAGCAAAACTGAGAGAAAATGATCCACTCCCTATGAGGTTACAGCAAGGGTTAGAGAAGACCTTCACATAAAACACCAGGTGGGCGCAGGAGGGGTTTGGTAAATATTAGCTACTTTCACTACTTAGTGTCTTCTTTGACAGCTACTGACCTAAGAGTATAAATCCGGTTCAGAGAAGTTTAGAAGCACAATGAGAAGACAAGCATGCTAAGGCACCCACCTAGCAGAAAAGCAGGAAAAACTGGGGAAACTTCAGAGGAGGGGGACAGAGGTTCCCAACCCACACAGAAAGCCCACTCCTTTCCCTAGGAAAATCACACAGCCACTTGCCACATGCAGTAAAAAAGACAGAAGGATCACACGTCGTGTTGCTTTGATCATCTTCATTACACAAACATATAAATGAAACATTTTGGTTAAAATTAAGAGTAAATCTTCATTATAGTGATTTAATATAAATTACTTATCTACTACAAAGTAGTTATACTTTAGATTCAAGGGAAAACTACTTACCTAGTTTTAAAGTTGTAAAGCTACAATCCCAAAGAGAAACCACTGGAAACACTGGCCCTTTCCAAAATGAATGAATGAGTCTCGGAATATGTATCATTTCCGTTGCTGTGTGTGTGTGTGTGTGTGTGTGTGTGTGTGTGTGTTTTGGTTTATTGTTTTGGAATCTGGCCTGGGGCAAGGGGATTATACTAGTGGTCTATAATCAAATACCTGGCAATTTTGAATGATTAAATCTTGCATGTAGTCAAAATATTTAATTTGGGAGAAAGAAACAAATTTACTTAATTTTATCTAGGTAGTCTGAATAATGAAAGTTCTAGTAGTCCATTCCATGAAAACAAGCTTATTTAAAAAAAAAAATTGGGGCGGCCTCCAGTAAAAACAGTAAGGTAATAAAAATCCTCTTCTCCTGTCCCATGTTTAACATGTAGTGAGATGTAATGGACTTACTGATTGGCGAAGAGGTTGGTAATCTAAACATTATGGCCTCTGGGGCTTTGAGATCACTCCTTTAAATATGAGCAGATATTCTGGAAGTACTGGCATATGAGTAACCAGTCATAAACAATTCCTTTGCTGAGTCACACAGCCTGATTTTTCGGGGATAAGAAGTTCCTCTTGGACATTGCCTTTTGAGGAGCAAACACGCTGCACCAACATTTAGTCTCACAATTCTGTAGGGATTGGATAAGAATCTCACTCTAATCAGGTAACTCTCCAATCAACTTCGCTGAGACACCGTTTTGCAGCTATAAATAACTTGATTTCCTGTGCTCAGCATAAGTGGCAGTTGAGACTGCAGGGTTTTTTGAAATTTGCTAAGGAGGCTTCCGCTGTGTGATATTAGTTCAGGCTGAACAGAAACTGACTCTTAAAGAAAAAGGGAAATTTAGTCTCCATCTTTGCCCCAGTAGGACACTCTCAATACTACTAGAAAAGATCTACCTTACTATATTTATGTCTTACCTGCCCGGGGAAATGACATGCCTAAAACACACCATATGATTCCATGCTCCACCATCTCAGACTGAGCTAGAGCAGGGCCAGCCCGCCTCGTGCCAACTTCATCCCCATATTGGTCAAGACTCCACTCTCCCAGACCTGGGGACCCTGGCCCAGGTACCTATAATGAGATGGGACTTGGGAGACTGTGTGTCCACACTCTCCCCTAACAGCCCTTTCTTGGGACAGTGCTGGTCATTGAGAAGGGCTGAATGCTAATCAGTATGTGGAAAGAGAGCGGGGTGACACAAGCCATCGCAAACACAGGGAAGTTACAAAAGCTGAAGAAATGCACAGTGTCTCCACTGTCCACATCGGACACTCTCCTACAGCTCTAGGGCCGGTGCCCACTTGCTGAAGAGGCCCAGGCTCCTACTCAGATCCTGCTTTTGTCTTCTAGTTGAGGTGGAGCTTGCCAAATCTACTTCCTCTGACCAACCCGGCTCCCCCCTGCATGGGTGTGGCCCCCCAGTCCCTCCTTTCCACAGGAGACCCATCCCTGAACCCACGGACACAATGCAGAACAAGAACTGGCACAAACCAGTGTGAAACACCCACGACCACTTTCCCGCGGGTATACCCAGCCCATGGCCCAGGGCAGCCGCTGGGTGACGCCCTACCCCCCACCCACGATGACCCCCAATTCCCATCACCACTCAGCACATTTCCTTCCCTACCTGAACATTAGCCTCTTAACTGGAACTGCATTTTGCTTTTGTTCACCATGTCTCACTCTGATAAAGATTTTGCTACCATTTACCAAGAAAAGCTCCTAAAGGTTCACAACTTCTCTCTGAAAACCCTTGGGACCATGTTTCAGAATTCAGCATTTTTGGACATTAGAAACGTAGTAAGATGCATACACCATATATTCTGGTACAACCCAGAGTAGCAGCCCTTAATCAAAGACATCAACAAGACTGCAGAGAAACATATGAAAATTCACACTCAGAGGGATCAGTGAAGACCAAAACTAGCCTCCCATTGGACAGGGCAAGTCTCACTGCCAAAATTCTGCCACAAACTTATAAAAACAAAACAAAACACAAACCTTCCGGTCTTCAGAGCTTATTGGGTTCTGGAACTGGGGCCTGGGCTGATCACATAACTACTCAGTTGCACACAGTCCAGACTTTCCTCTCCCTTCTTCCCGGCAGCATCTCGAAGTCATCTGAACCCAGACCCGCCCAGGAGGCTCCCAGTCTTCAGTAATAGACCCTGTAGCCAGTGCCTTAGCTGCTCCAGGTGTGCCTCTACCTACTCCTCTTTTTAGCCTGTCCCTGGCTTCCTCACATTCGGTTCTCAATGTTTACTCTTCCCTTCTCCAAGGACTCTCACTCAGTCCAGCAGGCGGCTCTTCACCTCCATCCCGCTCCTGCCATCTATGGTGTCCCAGGCTGCTCTTCAGAACACCGGCACCGCTCAGCCACATTCCCACCCTTCCGAAAGAACCCTTCCCTGATGGTGATTCAAGGGTCTCTCTTCCCAGGCCCCTAGGAACTAATTAGTTGAAGGGGTAAAAACCAGCTCCAGAGGGCTGGCCTACTGCCAGAGTTTTAAACGCGGTCACAGAAAAACCACACTAAAATGGACATTTAAAAAACAGCAACCATCTGACAAGCAAAGAACTGGCTTTTCAGTATGCGTTCATCAGACTCTATTTCTACACCTCTCTCTGGCATTTCCTAATAAGCTCTCCCAAGGTCAAGGCAGTCTGATTCATCTTAAATCTTACACACACCCAGTAGATGATTAATTTCTACCTGATGAAAGAGTGATTGTTTGGGGCTAATACTTTTACCAAGATCCCACGAACACCTGATTAAGTGGAAAGCTAGGGTTTTATATTTCTTTTCCAAAGTGCACCCTTTCACTTTTATTCCCATTCATGTTCAACCACAAGCTGCATGAAAATGTGTATTTGCAAACCCTCTCCGCCTCATCCCCTGCCCAATTTTAATGCCAAACTACAGCAATAGCCCCACGACTGCATATTGAGCTGGACAACGGCAAAATCCTAGAGGCAGGATCCTGTCCGGGCTGGGCGGACCCGGGAGACCAGCCAAAGTGGATCTGGCGTCTGGGGTCCTCGGGGGAGGTGGTCCCCAGATGCTGAGCGGGTTGAGTGCTCCAAAGCACCCCAGCAGCTCCTCGGTGGTTCCGACAGCGGGTGAGGGCACCGGCTCTGGCCACCCGGTCCTTGATGCTGTATTTTGTAAAATAGCAAACTAGCAGCTCCCTGTGACTCTAGGCCGGGCGCAGACCTGGCCAGAGCCGGTCTGGAGCCCATCGCCTCGGGCGGGGAGAGACCATGTGCCTTTTCGTCCTAGGAGGTGGCTTCCCACAATAAAATGTGCTTCCTAGCGCATGAGGGACACCGCTGGCCGGGCCACTCACGGACCCGCGCCCACTGCGCCCGCTCCCACCGCGCTGGGGTCCCGCCGCAGCCCACCCCACGCCTCCCGGGCACCTGCGCCTGCTATTGACCTTGGAACGAGCTGGAAGCCCCTGAAACCCCGCCGCAGTCACGAAAGAAAGTTTCGGAAGCGCTTTCCTCTTACCAGCTTCTGCGCTTCCGGGCTCAAACAGTCGATCTCCCGGCTCTGAGCGGCCGCGGGGCTGGTCATTCTGCCGGGCTCGGCCCGCTCCACCCGGCGGGAAATGCTCGGGGACCGCGCCGGGAGCCCCTCGCGGGCCGGGCCAGGGGGCGCGCGCTCCGTCCGCAGAGACGGAGCCACTCGCTGCGAAGTGAACGCTCGCGCTTCCGGGGCCAGGAGCCAGCCCGCCGGGGAGCGGCTCGCGGCGCTGGGCTCGGGCGCGGCCGACAGGGGCGGGGCGCAGGTGGCCGCGGGCTGAGTCGGGCTCGGGGTGGAAGGGCGCCGGGGAAGCGGGACTCGGGCGCCTCCGCCCGCCCCATGGCCCGCCCCGCCCCCCACGCAGCTCCGCCTCGGAGGGTCCCTCCCGGCTACGCCCCGCCCTGTCCCCGCCCCGTCCCCGCCCCATGACTCGCCCCCACGCCCCGCCCCGCTCCCCTTGCGCCGCTTCGCCTCGGAAGGTCCCTCCCGGTCACGCCCATTTCCCCGCCCCCACCGGCTCCGCCCCACCAAGGCCCCGCCCCGTGGCCTGCCCCGCCCCTTCGCCCTCGCGTTACGCGAGCCCCGCACCGCCCCCCGCCCTCCGCCTCCGAGGGATCCTCCTGGTCCCTCCCCGCCGCTCCCGGGCTGTCCATCACCACCCGTCCGGCCCCCGCCGGAAAGAGGACCTGGAGGAAAAGACCCCTCAGGCTCCGGCCGCGGCTCCACCCGCAGGGGCTGTGGGAAGCGGGCGCTCCGGGGAGGATGCCGCGCCCAGTAGGGGTCGACCCGAAGAAGGGGTCCCCTCCGGGGGCGGGGCCTGCCCGGGGCGGGGCAAGGGCTGCGTTCCCGGCTCTCCGACATCCATCACCCTCAAGCCCGGCTGAGCTTCCTGGACGCGGAAGCCTAGGCCCCAGGCCCGCTGCACCTGCCGGCCGGGCACCCCGCTAACGCGGCATCCCGAGAAGGGCCGACTTCCAGGACGACGCAGCTGCGTGCACACAGCCCCCCTCGGCCCGGTGCGGCGGCCCGCAGGGGAGAACGAGCTTGCAGGGTGCGGGTGCGAGCCGCTGGGGCCGATCTGGCGTCGCAGAGCCCGAGGTCCGCACCATCCAGGCTGCGGCCGCGAGGACCCTGCCAGGCGCGGGTCTCCTCCGGCAGGGCTCCAGCCCGCGCCTCCTCCAGGCACAGGGCGCCCTCGTAACTCCCAATGAAAGTCCTGCGGGAAACGGTTCCCGACTTTGCCAGGCTGGGGGCAGAAGCGACGGGATGACGCGGATTGTAATCGGAAGGTCAGCCTGTCCTGGCCACGCTAGGAAATGTAAAATTTAAAGCACATTTACATTTTAGGGCCCTCCAGTTCCCAATTCCCTTTTCTCTACACGCTGACCCAACTTGGTAACGTAAGCGCGCGCCTGTGAGCACTCACCTTCCCGCCGTGACCTGGGCCCAGGGCTTCAGGGCAGGAGTTGTCAGGAGGGTGTGCCGCAGGGAAAATGGGTGCTGAAGAGCCGGAGGACGACTTGGGAGGGATCGGGGCGAAGGAAAAGAGGGGCCGAGCAAAGGCCTAGAGAACCGCTGGAGAAGAAACGTTGAACTTAAGATGAACAGAGGCCAAGCTGTCTTTGATTGACAGCATCTCAGGCTCACAAAAGCAACTTTCAAAGATAATGAAACGCCTACCTTTTAATAGCTTGTTTTCTCCCTGTAACACTTACTTAAATGTTGTTGTAACAATTCCTTCTTTTTTTTTTTTTTTTTTTTTTTGAGATGGAGTCTCGCTCTGTCGCCCAGGCTGGAGTGCAATGGCACGATCTTGGCTCACTGCGACCTCTGCCTCCCGGGTTCCAGCGATTCTCCTGCCTCAACCTCCCGAGTAGCTGGGATTACAGGCACCTGCCACCATGCCCGGCTCATTTTTGTATTTTAAGTAGAGACGGGGTTTCACCATGTTAGCCAGGCTGGTTTTGAACTCCTGACCTCAAATGATCTGCCTGCCTTGGCCTCCGAAAGTGCTGGGATTACAGGTGTGAGCCACCACGCCTGGCCTATCACAATTCTTGATTGTATAAAGTGTAATTATTTGGAGAAGATAATTTTAAATGTTCTCTGGGAATTTATTGTAGAAAGCAGTTAGACTTTTACCAGTGGTCACAACTTCACTGATGAGAATGATAACCCATTAATAAAACAGCCCTCTTTTTCTGAGACTTGAGTTTGAATATTCTGATCTAGATAGGCAGATTCTAAAGCTACTCAACACCCCGGACCCTGTGACCACATCTCCCAGAGCATGGTACTGAGACTGGTTTCATTCCCTTGGCCTGTCCCTGAAGCAATGCTTGAAGACACCTGTAATTGCCACAAGACGCATTTTCCTAACCCCCAGGCTGCCAGTCAGTTGCTAGTTACCAGCTTCTGAAAACCATACAGGGAAGGGATTAAGAAGTGGCCTCTGGAATTAAGCCACCTCGTTCAGTTCCTGGCCCTGCCACTCACTAAGGGATATTGAGCAAGTTACTTAGCTTCTGTGCCTGGAGTCTTACCCAAAACATGCCGGTGATAATGACAGTGCCCACTGTGAGGGTGAGGACCAAAGGCTCTAATACGGGGATCCCGCTGGGCACAGTCAGGGTGAGCTGCCCTGCTAGCCTGGTGCCTAGTATCCTGGGAGTCCAGTAAAAGCAAACCAGCACCTGCCTTGCTGCCTCTGGAGTCCCCTCTTTTCCAGATAGAGTCCCCTTGGTAGGTGCCCTGACTCAAGGTGCCCAGGCCTCCTCCTCCTCCTCCTCCATAGCAGGAAGGAAGCTGGGCACCAGACCAAGAACTGGGATGGGCCAGGCAGCGAGACTGTGGGCAGCCCAGGGAAGAGAACAAACCCACTGCCCGCCACAACAGCTGTGGGAAGGGGCTGCTGCAGGGGATGTAGGTAGCAGGGAGGGAACCATGCCAGGACACTCACGGAGTAAGAAGCAGTGAGCTGATGAGTCTTAGTCCCAGGAACAAATGAACATTACCAGCAATGAAATAATGGCTGGTTTCTGATTCCGCTAAGTAGTAGCATATTAAAGAAAACTGCCATCCTGACACCCTTCTAGATGAGAGGATGCTACATTCTGACTTGGATTTCAGCCCAGCCAGTCCTGTGAGGTGGAAGTCTCAGAACCATCCCCAGCTCAAGAGCAAAGTCTATACTGTAAGTTGAATGCTAATACATCTTTCTTGGTGTTTTTAGATCCCAGAGCCCCAGGAATAAAATGCAGAGGGTCCACAGTTGCCTCCCAGTTTTATTAGGATGGTGCAAAAGTAATTGCAGTTTTTGCATTAAAATTAACGGCGAAAAATGCAATACTTTTACACCAACCTAAATAATACAGGTAACTTTAATATCCCCTTCTTGAAGCCCCCTTCTGCAGTAGTCCCCTCTCCCACCTCCAGTGTTTTTTTTTTTTTTTTTCAACGTAGAGCAAGGTCAATTGTGAGGGTGGTGAATGGGTGACTGGAACCCATAAACTTGACTCTGGGAAGGCCGGGTCAGAAGTCAGGGTGTGGGTGTGGCTCTGAAAGGTGGCATTTTATCGAAACATGGAGGTACTCAAAATGTTCATTCCAGTGCTCACAGCTCTAAAGATGGCTTGGTAGAGTAACGTTGAATCCTTCACCTCGAAGACAAAACTAAAACCCCGAGGGCACCTTGGAAAGGTCGGAGCAGGGGGGTGGGGGGTTTCCTCGGAAGAGGGTGCATCTGGGACCGGGCACAGTGACCCACACCTGTAATCCCAGCATTTGGGGAGGCCGAGGAGGGTGGATCACCTGAGCCCAGGAGTTCAAGACCAGCCTGGCCAACATGACAAAACCCCGTCTCTACTAAAAATACAAAAATTAGCTGGGTGTGGTGGTGCACATCTGTAATCTCAGCTATTTGGGAGGCAGAGGCATGAGAATCACTTAAACCCGGGAGGTGGAGGTTTCAGTAAGCTGAGATCATGCCACTGAGCTTTACTAGCCTGGACAACAGAGTGAGACTCTGTCTCAAAAAAAAAAAAAGGGGGTCCATCTGGACCATACCAGCATGGGGCCCAGGGTCTTAACTAAAGAGCTGTGAGGTCAGTGACCAGGGCTTGACTTCCTCCTTCTTTTAGTAGGGATGATCCAGGGACAGCCCCTTCTAACAAGTACCTTGGAATTTATGGCCCCTTCCAAACTGCAGTTAATGGCCTGTAGACACACAGAACTGACCTTCTGACATCACTGGTTAAGCCCAGAATCTCTGCACTGAGAGGGTACTTTGGGTTTTGTGACAGGTCTGACTGCCTCAGAGGGCATCCTTAAAAGTTGCCAGGCCTGTGATATAACTTTGTCTTCCTCTGTGCCCTCTCAATGAAAATTGCATGTCTGAAATCTAAAAATCCATTCTCAGAAGTATAGGAGACTCCTGAGAAAAGAACAAAAGGCCAATGGCATGGTCTAATTTTGTTCTAGGAACATCAGAATCATAGCTAACCAGAAAATGCCAGAACAGTTAGCCAATTTGGGGCCACACCCAAACATGGTTTACTTTGTCTCCATGGTATTGGTCTGTTGCACGGTTCACTAGCTGTGCCTCCCGCTGTGGTTTGGGGCTACAGAGACAAACCCTTACAGGGATGACAACACAAGGCTGAGGGCAGACGGGGAGGACACAGTGGCTCTCAGCCTCCCCATTAGTCACATAACTAACATGAAGTCATTTTTCTAAATCAGAGCCCTGACGTCTGTTTTTCATGAACGTGAATCACTAGCCATACTCATGACAGCAGAGTAAATGTCAGTAAATTACTTCTACAAACCATGAGCTTACATTCATGTTATTGCTTTATTTGGATCCCCTCCTTTTTTTTTTTTTTTTTTTTTTTTTGAGATGAAGTCTCGCTCTGTCACCCAGGCTGCAGTGCATTGGCATGATCTTGGCTTACTGCAACCTCCGCCTCCCAGGCTCAAGCAATTCTCCTGCCTCAGCCTCCCGAGTAGCTGAGATTACGGGTGTGTGCCACCACGCCCAGCTAATTTTGTGTTTTTAGTAGAGACGGGGTTTCACCATGTTGGCCAGGCTGGTCTCGAACTCCTGATCTCAAGTGATCCACCCGCCTCACCCTCCCAAAGTGCTGGGATTACAGGTGTGAGCCACCACACCTGGCCTATTTGGATCCCTTTGACTAATATCTAAAAACACATCTATTGTATGTGTGGCTTATGAAATGATCACTTGAAATTTACACAGCACCTTTCAGTTTACAACAGACTTTATCCACACACTGAGGCTCATGGAGGTTATAGAACTTGTCCACAGATGCATGTTGGAAGAGTGAAGCTAGGTTTTCAACCCAGGTCCCCTCAGCCCTTAGCACATGATGATGGAATACACCAGTGGCATGCCGCCTGACGCAGAGCTGCTCCCTTCCTCTCAGCCATCCAGGGGCCTCACTCGGAGCAGGCAGTCATCACATGGACTCAACAAATGCCCTTAGCTGTCTTCCTGGTGGACCAGTGACCACACCTCCCACTCCAGGGGCACTGGCAAAGCAGGGCACACACCCAGGTCAATGCCAGGAGCTGGATCTCCCAGTAAGACTAGGGGCATTGTAGGAGCATCAAGCAGGGGAGCCAGACCCTGCCTGCTGTCTGCAAAGAAGGTGGTACCCCATGGCCAGCTGGTCCAGCTCAGGCACAAAGTATACTTGGCCCTCAGGCCAGCGTCCTGACTGCCTCCGGTGGACAGAAGAGCAAGAGCGTCTGGAAAGCAACAGTGAGCTTGTCTCCAGCATCCACAACAGCTCCAGTGCCAGGCTTACATAAGGCAGCATGCTGCCTTCCCACAAGCTGCCCTGTGACCTGGGTACTGAACCTCTCCCACCACCTCCCTCAGCCCCCACCCCCAGGTTATGAATGGGCTCTCCCGATTAAAAGCATGTTCTCACTGCTTGGAACATGGTAGGTGCCTTATAAATGATGGGTGGGTAGATGGATAGATGAATGAATGGTTTTCCTAACAAAATGGAGGACTTTGATAAGTTGTCATTAATTCTCATTGATCTTCAGTATTTTATACTTTTGTAGCAATCGGGAATAGAAACTCTTTTAAAAATGACATGTCTTTAGGATATTTTTTTTCAAAACTACCTAGCACCCAGCAATTCATCACACTTATTTTTCATCTAATATGGTTTTTATTGTTTTTGCTTTTTAAATCCCTTTAGATTTTCTAAGGAAGGTGATGGGTTTGATTATTGGTTGAACTGAATTTGAATTGGAGTCAGAAAGCCTCAGTGGAGGAGTCTAACAGGCACCTCAGCACACACTACTGATTAGTTAAAGGTGATGATAAAATCAGGCAGCATGCATAGAACAGAAAGGAGCCTGAAGGAAGGAACCTTGGGACACCTACATGGGAAGGATAAGAGGTGTGTAAGAACAAGTCAAGACAGAGCAGGGGTAGTTAGAGAGTCAGAAAATAGAGACGTCTCCTGGAAGCCACAGAGTGAAGAGAGCAAGATCAGGAAAGACTTTAATTTGCAACTAGGAAAACACTGGTCATTACATTCTGCCATTAAAATTTGGCAATTAAACATTTTCTGTGATTTGTGCATGTGTAATAAATGGTAGACGGCAGCCTTGAAGGAAGGTGGGACCGAGGAAAACGCTTTGCGTGGGGGAGATTTATTCATGGTTTGTCGGTTTTTAAGGATGGAAGAGACGTGAGCCTGTCTGGAGGCTGAAAGGACAGTGGGAAAAGATGGAGTGGGTGGGGCGAGGCCTGAGAGGCTGCCCACCAAAGGCTGGGTGTGGGGAGCGGGGAGGGGAGCTGCAGGCACTGGCGCCTTGTACTGACTCAGGATTTGATCCGATTGTGAGCTCCATAGGAATGAGGACACCAAAGTGGCTAGGAGAGGGCAGATAACTAGAAGCAGAGGTTCCTGTGCAGGAAGAGTGGATGGCAGAGTTGAGAGAGGATAAGGAGCAGGAGGACCTGATATTGAAGGACCTGCCTCAGAGCTGTATGTGTCCCAGTCAAGGTGCACTGTACCTGAGCTCAGAGCCCTTCCATGGCGTTACATTATGCCATTAAATGTTGCTTTGGGATACACACTGAGGCATACTTAAAATAATTTCTAATGTATTTTACTCTGGAATTAAGCTCATCTCAAAAAGTGTCTAGGAATAAGTCTATAGCAATCTTAAATGTATCTGCTTTCCCAGTGTGTTCCACAGAATTGATGCTTTTTAAGTCCATACCACAGTGACCACAGAAACCTCCTCTATACACAATAGCCAAGGAAATGGCCATAAACACCTCCAGTAGAGCATCTCGAAGAAAACCACTTCTGATTTTTGGGGTTTTTTTGTGGGGGGGGGTGGTGGGGAGACAAGGTCTCACACTGTCGCCCAGGTTGGAGTGCAATGGCACAATCTTGGCTCACTACATACAAACTTGGCTCACTGCAACCTTGTCTCAAGCAATCCTCCCAACTCAGCCTCCCAAGTAGCTAGGCCTGCAGGTGTGCACCACCATGCCTGGCTAATTTTTTTTTTTTTTTTTTTTTTCCAGAGACAGGGTTTCAGCATGTTGCCCAGGCTGATCTTGAACTCCTGGGCTCAAGCAATCCACTGACCGTGGCCTTCCAAAGTGTTGGAATTACAGGTGTGAGCCACCGCACCAGGCCCAATTTTGTTTTTCATGAAGACAATGCACTGTAAATATCTACCAATTACCTTCTAAAAACACGACAGCTAAAATCCATTATGTATTTCTCAGTCTTATAGGTGCAAACTCTGAAAAGTCCTCCTAAGGCAGCTCTGCTGTGAAGAAAAAAAAATCTATACATGCTCTCAGAATAGTTCATTTAAAATGTTCAAAATAGATACTGACATGGGAAAATAAGCTTTATCCTTAACAACTGCATTCACCAGCTAACAGTATACCCCACTAAGAAGAAATAAATCAAATGCTTCAATATATACTTAGGAATAGAAAATGGCAATTTGTTTTTTTAAGATACTCTTGCTCTGTAGCCTAGGCTGGCATGCAGTGGTGTGATCTTGGCTCACTGCAGCCTCCACCTCCTGGATTCAAGTGATTCTCCTGCTTCAGCCCCCCAAGTAGCTGGGACTACAGGTGTGCCCAACTAATTTTTTTGTATTTTTAATAGAGATGGGGTTTCACCATGTTGGCCAGGCTGGTCTCGAATTCCTGGCTTCAAGCGATCCACCTGCCTCGGCCTCCCAAAGTGCTGGGATTACAGGTGTGAGCCACCACGCTTGGCCAAAAAAAATGGCAATTTCAGTACAAAATAAAAGCAATATTTTTTTTCAGAGATTCCCTCATTTATTTGGCTTTGCCTCAGTAATCCTGCCTATGAGTTTAACATTCTAGAAAAGACAGAATGTTCCTGACAGTCAGAGCCATGAAATAAATCTTTATGCTACTAGCTGAAAACTTCAGAATCCACCACGCTACAAATGTCGTTGATAAATGTCATTCACAAAAAAAAGAAGTGTGGGGAGAATAGGACTTCATAATCTGAATTTAAACAGTACCCATAGCATACAGAGAAGTTTAAGGTACTCAAGATGTATTCAAAGGCTTAAAAGTAAAGCACTGCCACTAAGCAACTTGGCTTGCAGACTGCCTGACTGAAGGGCAGACACGAACATCAGGAACGGTGAGCATCCTTCCAGCTGAAGGTACAGAAATCCTAAAACAGCATCCCCAAAATGATCTTTCCAAGAAAACGAATTTCCATAAAGGAAAATAAAGGCTAAAGCACACTAAAAACATAGACCCACACTCTAATAGAAGGCTTTGCCCTTTCGCACTTTGGCCCTTGAGATATAGCTCAAAGAAAAGTCACCAACTATTCGACCACAAAAACTGTTCTCCATGTGTACAAATTGGATATCTTTAGAGAAGACTTGGACATAGAACACACAAGGCTCACCTTTGAAGAATGAAGATCTTAGATGAACTTCAGGGGGAGTGTGAGGAACGCCAGACAGCAGCCGTTTGGAGAGACATGCTTGGCACGAGAGTGGAAATTCTGGAATAACTGGAGATCAAATAGCCACTCCTGACCACGTCACCTTTATACCCTGCACCTCACTGGGCAGCTGCCTTGGCATGATGAGGGGGCGTGGTCCCCTAAACGCACTGGAGGCTTTCCAAACGCTTCTCTCACCTGACCATCGGCTTGATTTTAGTTGCTGAGATTACACTGAAGCCCCCGCCCCTTGTCTCCACCCCGTTGGTGGCATCTGTATCAAATGTGGTGTCGGGCTTTTTGGGAAACCCTAGGATTAATAAAGAGCAGGGTCCCCTGACATTTGGGGTTGCACAGTTCCTTCTTGTGGGCAGCTGTCCTGTACATCGCAGGATGGCTAGCAGCATTCCTGGCTCCACCCACCAGATGCTGGCAGCACTCTCCACCCAAGCTGTTACAACCAAAAATGTCTCAGACATTGCCAAGTGGCCCTGGATCTAGAGGGGCCTGTATCTGCATCTGAGGTGCCCACACTGTGGAAGCACATTCACGTCTCGGCTTATACAGCTGAATGGGGCCCCAACAGTTCCACAGCAAAGCATGCACAGAAAGAATGGTCAAGATGGGAATATGTGCACACAGCATCTAACATCTGTTGCCTTCTTCTTTCATCCAGTGAGAACTTGAAGGCAGGGCTGCTTGTCCGGGACGGCAAGAAAGTCAGCGCCAGGAGCACTGAAAGACAGGAGGTGCGGGTCATTGGGTGGGAAGTGGGGAGCTGAGATTTCAGATGTGGTGTGGTCATGCCAAGGGATGTAATCCTGGAAGTTGGCTGGAAGAAAGAACAGCTGAAGTGAGAAGATCAAAGAACTGGGTTTTGCTTCTTGGCACCTCTGGGAAGGCCCATCCAAGAGTAAGCCTATGGGAGAGCAAGCAACCCTGCACCCCTACACAGAGAATGCAAGTGACCTGTGCAGAAGCCCTCAAAGCTCCAAAGCAGAGGTTTAGCAGACAATCAGGTTCGAGCTCCCGTTCTGCCATTCACTAGCCTGTAGTTTCAAGGAAATCCCCTGACCTCTTCCAGCTTCCTACGTAAAGCAGGGAGAGAGACAGCCAGCAGACAGGACTGCCCGGAGGACTGCAAGTAACAGGGGACCTGAGTCTGGCATGAACAAGTACTTTGTTTTGTTGCACTGGCAAAAGATTCCATCTGGCAGCTCATTCCATCTGTTATTTGACCATACACAGATTATTTTTTCCCGCAAAACAAGGTGCTCTAGAACTACAATTTACATCAGGTTAGGGAAGTTGCGGGAAGGTCTAGTGTCACTCAGTTAGCTTGGACTAGGTTTAAAACTTCATCAGTGCTTTTGGCACACTCAGGGAGCTTCTGCCGTCTTTCAGGCAGCTGTCCGCCTTCGAGCCCAGCACTGTGTTGTTGCTTTACTGCTATTCCCAAAGCCAAGCTTGTGGCGTTCTTAGTCCTCAGATGAACACAATTAAGAACAGGACTGTGGCCGGGCACGGTGGCTCACACCTATAATCCCAGCACTTTGGGAGGCTGAGGCGGGCAGATAACCTGCGGTCACTAGTTCATGACCAGCCTGGCCAACATGGTGAAACCCCATCTCTACTAAAAATGCAAAAATTAGACAGGCATGGTAGCGTGGGCCTGTAATCCCAGGTACTCAGGAGGCTGAGGCGGGAGAATCGCTTGAACCCAGGAGGCAGAGGTTGCAGTGAGCCGAGATCACACCACTGTACTCCAGCCTGGGTCACAGAACGAGACTCCATCTCAAAAAAGAAAAAAAAGAATAGGAGTGTGTAAAAGACATAGGTACGCAAAGGACACACAGAATAAACACAGGGCTGCTCTGCCGAAGTGGTAGAACTGTGGGAGTTTTAAACATTGCTTTTTGAACACCCTTGGATATTGTCAGAATGCTCTTTTTAAAATACGCAGGTTAAGGCACTTGGACTTTATTCAGGAAGCAGTAAAGGACCCACTGAAAGTATTTGAACAGGGAGGTGAGATTGTGTTTGAATAAAGAACCTATGGGCTACAAAAAAGTTGAAAACCACCCGTTATGTTTTTTCAAAAATTTCTTGGCCAGCCTCTCCATTTATTCTTCCAGATTAACTCAGAAGTCTATTTGCTTGTTTCCTTTTTGTCATTGTTGTTGTTGTTTTTGCCACAGGGTCTCACTGTGCTGCCCAGGCTGGAGTGCAGTGGCATGATCATGGCTCACTGCAGCCTCCACCTCTTGGGCTCAAGTGATCCTCCCATCTCAGCCTCTGGAGTAGCTGGGACCACAAGCATGCGCCACCTCGCCTGGCTAATTTTTGTATTTTTGTAGAGACGGGGTTTCACCATGTTGCCCAGGTTGGTCTCCAACTCCTGGGCTCAAGTGATGGGCCCACCTCAATCTCCCAAAGTGCTGGGATTACAGGCATGTGTCGCCACGCTGGCCTAGAGTCTATTTGTTAAGCTTTCAACCAACCTTCCCCTCTAAACTGAGATTTTATTTGAAATGCATTATGCAGTTGTCCCTCAGTATTCGAGGGGCATTGGTTCTAAGACCCCTTCTAACCACTGGGATACCAAAATTGGAGGATGCTCAAGTCTCTGATATAAATGGTGGAGTATTTGCACATAACCTATGCATATTCTCCTGTGTACTCGAATCATCTCTAGATTCCTGTTCATACCTAATACAATGTAAATGCTATGTAAACAGTTGTTAGACTGTATTGTTTAGAGAAAATGACAAGAAAAACGCCTGTACGTGTTCAGTACAGAGGCAACCATCCATTTTTTTCCCAAATATTTTCTTATTTATTGCGATGGGGCCTCACTGTGTTGACCAGGCTGGTCTTGAACTCCTGGCCTCAAGCGACCCTCCCATCTTGGCCTTCCCAAGTGCTGGGATTGCAGGCCTGAGCCACTGTGCCTGGCCAGCCGCTGAACCCAGCCTTTTTTTTTTTTTTTTCCCAAATATTTTTGATTTGAGGTTGGTTGAATCCATGAATGTGGAACCCACAGACACAAAGGGCCAACTGTATTTATCAATTATTTGGGGATGGATCCATGTCTTTTTAATGTGGAATTTTCTTGTTCAGAGACAAAGTATTGCTGTCTGCATTTTTCAACTGACTATATCATTCAGTAAATTATTATGGTCTTCATGTAGGCCCTGCATTTTTCTTTATTCCTATATGCAACATTGAGTGGGATCTTATCATTTTTTCCATTATTTAAAAAATCAGGCTGGGTGCGGTGGCTCATGCCTGTAATCCCAGCACTTTGGGAGGCTGAGGCGGGTGGATCACCCGAGGTCAGGAGTTTGAGACCAGCCTGACCAACATGGTGAAACCCTGTCTCTACTAAAAATACAAAATTAGCTGGGTGTGGTGGTGCATACCTGTAATCCCAGCTACTCGGGAGGCTGAGGCAGGAGAATCACTTGAACCCAGTTGGCAGAGGTTGCAATGAGCTGAGGTCATGCCATTGCACTCCAGCCTGGGCAACAAGAGCAATATTCCGTCTCAAAAAAAAAATCATTATGGTAGGATATAGGAATGCTTTGGTTTTTTGTTTCTGTTATTACAAACTATCTTACTGAACTCTCAGTTTGAGACTGACTTTTTGGATTAGACATATACATAATCTGCAAGTATTTACAAATTTTATCTACACCCTTTCAGTAGTTACATTGCTGATTTCTTTGTTGGGTATGAACATCAGAACTGCCATTATCATTATCATTTTACAGTTATTGCTGATATATTCCTTCTTCCTTAAATTACTCTACAATTAGAGAAATAATCAGGACACAGTAGCTTTGTGAGTTAGTGCTTGTTCTGTAATCACACAGTACAGAACTCAGCCTTGTCAGAATTTAAATAGCATTTAAAATTGCTTATAAGATAAACAGAGAGTTGTGTTGCAAGGCACCTGAAAGGAAACAAATTACACGTCTCACAACAAGATACTCTTGCCTAAAGGCTAGAATCTAAGTTAGACCAATGGAAGATTAACTTGGAGAAGGAATAATACTTAAGTCAGTGAAAAGTTATTTTCATTGTTGACGTTGGAGTACAATTGTTTACTGTGGTGACAGGGAGCACAGATTCTAGGGATGCTGTGCCTGGTGGGAATCTTCAGTGCTGGGCAAATTACATATCCTCTCTTTGAGTTTCAGTTTCCTCATCTGTAAAATGGGAGTGATAATGGTACCCAGTTCCCAGGGTTTATAAGGATTAAATGAGTTGCTATTGATAATCATTATTTAAGTAAATACAATACTGAGATGTAAGTGCAATGAAGATGTTTGATCTATATAATGCAAGCTACAAAATAGTTTGAGGGGTGGGGCGCTGTGGCTCACACCTGTAATCCCAGCACTTTTGGAGGCCGAGGCAGGCAGATCACTTGAGGTCAGGAGTTTGAGACCAGCCCGGCCAGCATGGTGAAACCTTGTCTCTACTAAAAAATCCAAAAATTAGCTGGGCTTGGTGGCAGGTGCCTATAATCCCAGCTACTCAGGAGGCTGAGTCAGGAGAATTGCTTGAACCTGGGAAGCAGAGGTTGCAGTGAGCTGAGATCACTCCACTGCATTCCAGCCTGGGTGATAGAGTGAGATTCTGTGTCAAAAAAGAAAAAAAAATAGTTTCAGGATAATTTAATCTAAATCTGATGTACCCAGTCACACTTTACCAAAGGATGTGGGAGCTGACATTTGTCCCTGACACACCAGCCCCTGCCCACCCACCTTCCTGCACACCCCAGGGCTTCTACCTTGCTCTACTCTGCACGGCCTGCTGTGTACACCCTGCTGCAGGGAAAGAGGTGTGCCTGTTAAACACTCACAGCCCCAACAGTAGCTGGATTTCTACATCCCGTGGCTCTAGTACGAGTCACCTTACTACTCTTCTAGAACAAGAGGCCTGAACTTTGTGCTGGTTATTTTTTTAAGGCATCCGGTTATTTCCTAGTTGAAAGTTATGATCTAGACAGCTGGACTTGAACTTCGAGAGCCAGATAAGGAGCTATGACTGTGCCTCCAAAGAATGATATTAGGCAATGGAAGCTCATGAACTTCTCCTTTTTAGCAAAGAGACCCTCCCATAGTGTAGGTTTTAGAAAAAGGGGAAATGATCTGCCCGTGGTGACGCAATGGACTCAGAGTATTAACAAGATAAATATGTTTTTAATATAAAGCATATTAAACCTTTTTAACTCTAACATTCTACAATTATTTAAAATATATGCCCTACATTTAGAATACAATATTAGAGCTCCAAGTCTAACTTGCCGTATCTTCGTCTCTGGGGGAAAGCGAAGGGACCCAGGCAGTGAGGAAAGCAGAAATCAGGCAGACCCCAATGTGACTGGGAGGGTGGCCTCCCAGTACCACAGGTAAGCTGTGCTAGAGGTTTCATGGTGGCTCAATAATATCAGATAATACAGTGATAAGAAGGGATCTGCATTGAAACTTCAAATAATTCACATTTTATTAATTACATAGTTTTTAGTTTTTTGGGTAGAGATTGGGGTCTCACTATGTTGCCCAGGCTGGTCTCAAACCCCTGGCCTTCAGCAATCCTCCTGCCTTGACCTCTCAAAGTGCTAGGGTTACAGATGGGAGCTACTGTGCCTGGCCTTCAAATAACTTACATTAAATGGAGAAAATAATTTGGTCTTTTGTAGGTAGAAGCAACTCAAGTGTCCACTGATGGCTGAATGCAGAAACACAATGTGGTATAGATACATAGCGGAATTTAACTCAGAATTGAAAAGGAAGGAAGTGCTGTCACCTGCTAAAATGTGAGAAAACCTTGAGGACATCTTGCTAAGTGAAATAAGCTAGTCACAAAAGGACAAATGCTGTATGATTCCAACTAGATGAGGTACCTCATACAATTCATCGAGACAAAGTAGAATGGTGGGTGCCAGGGCTGGATGGAGAAGAGAATGGGGAGTCAGTGTTTAATAGGGCAGAGTTTCAGTTCTGCAAGATGAAGAAGTTCTGGGGATGGCTGGTGGTGTCGGCTGCACAACAGGGTGAGTATACTTGATGTCACTGAAATGTACACTTAAAAATAGTTAAGATTGCAAACTTTGTTATGTGTATTTCCGCACAATTTAAAACTAATGTTTAAGAAAACAATTTACCCTTTTGTTTATGTAATCACAAAAGGAGGAAGACAAAAGCCAGCACAGAGTTTCCCCAGAAAACAGGAGCCAGATGGTGTGAATCCAACAGACTCCACATGAAATCAGCCACACCAAAGGTCAGGAGATCTGTGTGGAGAGAAACTTTCAGAGAAGGCAACCAGGGCACATCTCTGTTTTAAAACCATCTCCCGGGCCGGGTGCAGTGGCTCACGCCTGTAATCCCAGCACTTTGGGAGGCTGAGGTGGGCAGATCACTTGAGGCCAGAAGTTTGAGACCAGCCTGGCCAACAGGGTGAAACCCCATCTCTATTAAAAATACAAAAATCAGCCAGGCATGGTGCATATCTATAATTCCAGCTACTCAGGAGGCTGAGGCACGGGAATACCTTGAACCCGAGAGGCGGAGGTTGTAATGAGCCGAGATCGCGTCACTGAACTCCAGCCTGTGCGACAGAGCAAGACTGTCTCAAAAAACAAAACAAAACAAAACAAAACCCACAAAAACAAAACCATCTCCCTACCATGAGCCCTCCACATTTGAAATTCATGAAAATGGAAAGCTGTCATGTCCCCACGTGAATTTTCAGGTCTCACTAGAAAGATAACCATCGGGACCGGCAACACGGGATTCAACAACAGTTGCTGGTCTAATTTTTTAAAAAGGAGGAAAGAAGGCAGGCTGGCGTCATGCAATACTGCTTGCATTAAAGTATGTACATTTAAACTATGTACCTTGAACTTCGATTGAAAAAGCGAAGCTCAGTAGTAAAAATTTACGTTAATCAAATTCATGGTGACAGAAAGTTGCATGGGGGTTGCCAAGGGTTGGGGAAAGCAATGCCCACTCCACCTTCAGCTCTGTGAATTTGGGGAGTCAGTGTTTAATGTGTACAGAATTTCAGTTTGGGAAGATGAAAAAGTTTTGGAAGTGGATGATGGTGATGGCTACACACTAGGGCACTTAAAACCACTGAACTTTACACCTAAAAATGGTTAAAATGGTAAATCTTAGATATATTTTATCACAATAAAATTATGTTCAAAGTTTTACATTATAAGAAAAGTGCCAGGTCAACCTACTACTTTACAGCGTCCTGTCCAGCTATAAAAATAGTGTTTATGACAAGTATGAAGTAGAATTGGAAATGCTTATGACAAAGTTTATGACAATTATACTCTGCAAAAATAAACAACACCAAAGGCCCTAAGGAAATACATCAAAATAGAGCCATGGGTGTTTTTATGTCACAAGGAAGATAGAGATATTTTTTTCTTTACTTTTCTTTTCCAGTGTTTTTTTTTTTCTTCCATGAACGGGTACTACTTTTAAAGGGGGAAAATAACAAAGTTCATCTTCTTCCATAACTTTATTCAAAAAGAAAGGGAGGAAGAACAGAAAGAAAACCCTTTATGTTTTGTGTTCTTAGAGGCATTTAAACCCAGCCCAGGAAACCGCAATTAATCAGGCTGGCAACTGCTCTCAGCTCTCTGTTTTTTTTGTATACTGGATCCCCCTGGCAGGCTGGTGAAGCCTGTGGAGGCTTCTTGGAATAATATTTTTAAATGCATGTAAGGAAACATAGGGTTATGAAGGAAACTGATTATTCTGAAACACATTGTCAAAACATATTTTTAAATCCTGATACAGTGTATCAATCAGAGCCAAATCAGGAAAAAAAGAAATTACAGCAGTGATTTCAACAGAAGCAATACAGGGAGCCCCTAAACAGGTGTTGCATGGCTGACAAAGCAAAGGAGGCCTCATACCACAGAGGCGTCATCTCAGGAACAGCTAGGGCTGGAGACAAAAGACCGGTGTGATGGTCCCAGAAAGCTTGGAGTGGGGACCCGGATGTCAGGGCAGGGGCTTAGGAGGGACTGATGAGGGTGGTGTCTGGGCGTGTGAAAAACACTAGAAACAGAACCAACAACTGCTGCCAGGGTGAAATCCCGTTGCTGGGGTGATGCTCACAGAAACAGGAAGCAGTCAGGAAGCAGCGTGCTCTAGCCTCCCTCCTCCCACTGCCCAGGCTCTCTCTGGGGGCAGGGCCCGATAGGGCACAGCTCTGGCCCTGCGGCAAGGAAGGGAGGGTTTGCAGTGGAGAGGCAACAGTTCAACAGCCAGCACGTGCACACATGTTCTTATTCCACCAAATACTGACAGTGATGCATGAAACCATTTCCCCAGCTCTCAGCAACAACCCTAAAGTGACGGAGAAATACCTGTGGTTTCTGTTGGTGCTGAGGTCACACTTCTAATACTACTGAAGGTTTTTGCCTGCATTCATAATGCAAGGTAATGCAACCTTTTATTCCTACTCAGTTTTGGGGATCTCTGGAAATCTATCCAAAGGCCCCTGGGGGAATTCTTGGACCCAAGGTTAAGAATCCCTCTGGGTCTTTCAAGGTGTAAAATACAGTTCTTTTGTCTTCCTTAATTTTTGCTTTTGAAAGTCACGTAATTGACCATTGATACCAGGGTTTTAAAACATGTTTTTAAAGCAAAAATAATAAGAGGGCAAACACATGCCATTCTGCACAGCTCTCATTTAACTGACACTGACGGCCACTCCTGCAGATAGCAAAGAGTCACTTTTGCAGTGTATCACATTTTGCCTATTTCTGAATGCCACAGAAAAGAAGGAAAACGCACAATTTCCCTTGCTTCCTTGCCCCTGCACATCTGCGGGCGCAGGCTAGGATTCTGGGGGGCTGCAGAGCTCTTTCCTGTAATACCCCACCACCCACTTTGACCATGACCTAGATGTTGATGGGCACCCAGTTCATATTTCCAATCCTGACTCTTCCAAGCCTCAGCCCCTGCCGTCCGGACACCTCTTCCTGGAAGCCCCAAAGGCACCTCAAATGTGACAGATCCAAAGCAGAATTCCTGCTGCCCCCTGAGTCCCTCCTCTGCATTTCCTTCCCGTGGGGGCAGCAGTAGTGCCTCCTAGCAGGCTTCACTTGAAGTCCCTGTGCCCAGACTCATGTGTAAAGGAGAGACAGTAATAGTGACAACTTTATAGGGGTGGTTGTTGTGAGGATGAAACGAGACAATAGACAGTGTTTGTAGACGACGCGCTCTGCACAGAGCCTTAGTGTCAGGAAACGCCCACTGCTCACTGCCAGCTGCTGGCGCTCCTGAGACAGCCTCCGCCCACCTCTCTGCCCGTCATGGAGTCAGCTTCCTCTCTTAATGCCACTCCGTGCCCTCCCACAGCTGCCGTCTTAGAGCAGGCCTCAGCATGTCTCCTCAGAATGATCTGAATTGTCCCCAAACGGTACCCTCCCCACCACTGCTGCCAATGTGACTTCCTTCATTCACACATGGATTCATTCCATCAACAAACACGGACCCAGGGCCTCCGCCGTGCCAGATATCACGCCAGCTACAGACAGAAGGACCGACCAGGGGCAGCCGCACTTTCTGGGGAGGACTGATGTCAGATAACCGCACACCCAGTGAGGGTAACTGTGAGGAACCGCCCCACGCTACGCCCCACGCCATGCCCCACGCCACGCCTGGCACTGGATGTACAGACAGGCAACCCAGAGGGAAGTGCAGAGGCGCAGAGAGAAGGTGAATCTGACCCCTCCAGCTCTCTTGGTGAGACCCTGGCGAGGCTTCACCTTGAGAATGGGGTAACGTCCAGACTCCCCCCAGGCGCCTACCAAGGCTTCCTGGCGAGGCCCTGGCATCCTGCTGCCTGCGGGCCCTCCCAGCACTGTCCCAGCATTGTCCCATCGCCCACAGACCAGGGACACAGAGGTCTGTTACGCCACCTGGTGGTGACTTAGAGCCTTGGAAAGGGAATCGCCATGTTTATTTTTTTCACTGAAACAATGTATAAAGATGCAACAGTATTTGTAATAAAAGAAGGCCCAGCCCTTAGCTGAAGAAGTTAGGCTAATCCGTGTGGGGGTTTCATTTCACCTGAAGAGAAGGTCCCTCCTTCACTGTCTCACAAAGTGAGAGAAAGCACAGCGTGTGGTAAGTCTGTTCTTCACCTAAAACGATGGAAACTGTCACCATATTGTAAAAGAATTTCTCATACTTCGTGACGAACGCAAACACTGCAACCATTTATATAAGACGCCAAAATTCAGTATTTTGTGGCTTATCTATAGCAATACCTGGAAACACAGATGACTCAAATTGAGAGGTTATGTTCAGAGCTTCAATATCAGGGACATAGTTAAAAGGATATATCATCCACATTTAGATACTGTAAAGTCTTATTTCAAAATATGATAAAGTAGATATTCTCTTAGAACAATCAGAAGGAAACCAAATTCAAAACACACCAACAGCGGGTGCCAGGGTGAAATTCTGGCAAGGGCAAATATTGAAAAAATAGTTCAATATTTTTTCAAGAACAAGATAAACTTTGTGCTGAGGAGTACAGAAAATTCCCCGCTTTCTTTCCATTTTGACAGAGCCATCTGATCATAATGGAAACCTAATAGTTTTAAGGTCTTTTATTTTTTTATTTTTCAAATATTAAATTCTCATTGAACACAAAACTCTGACTCTCTTGCATAAGAACTACATTTCTCACCTTGATTTTAAGAGATTCCTATTACCAGTAGATAGCTATATACTGTCTACTATTTTTTAAAAAGCCACTAAGAAAACAAGAAGCTGGGGCATTGATCCTTACTCTCTAAAGTGATTGTAGAGCTAGCTTGCTGTGTGTGCTCGAGGAATTCTAGAAACCATGAGAAGGAACTGAAGGAAGGTGACCCAGCAAGGCAGGTTCTGCTGTGGTTCAAGCCAGTTAGCTTTTTTACTTTTCTGCATAGAAGTGCTTGGTACAGGCCGATATTGTATATGATGCAATATTATATATTTTAAAGGATCTAGATAGAAAGGAAAAAAAAACATTTTTTTCAGAGATAAATGCCATGTTAAACTACTTCTGCCTAAGTAATTGTCTGCTGAAAAGAACTATTTACTGAAACACTGAATTTGAAAAGAATGATACTGTATCAAGTCATATAATTTCGTTAAAGATGCAAAAGCCAAAATAAGGAAAAGAAACCCTCAACCTGGTGAACAGTGAAAAAGCATTAAGAAAAGATGTTGCCAGACGGGTTAGTTACAGCAGTTAAATGTGATTTACTTAGAGAGGGCATCTAGTATATTTCAAAAGGAATACACAGACACACACATGCATGCAGGCATGCACACACACATGCAGGCACACACACACCTGCACACACACAAGGCATGCACACGTGTGTGCACACAGACATATAAAGCAGTGCTCAGTAGGCTGAGGAGCTATGAGTGGTGGCCCAGTCCCTGGCCAGCTTCTCCTGAAGGGACACAGACACAGGGAGCAGGGGTGATGAGCTGCCCACTGCAGGGTGAGAGCTCCTGAGCCACTCCTTGCTGCCCCGGCTTCCGTCCCCTTACCTGTCTTCCTCGTCCCTGTGCCCCCAGCTCATCCTACCACAGTTCCCTTTAGCTGCTGGAAGACAAAAGGCTCACATGACATGAAATGTATTGTTACAATAGGTTCATCTCTGATTTAAACGTCTCCAACTTTAAAGTACCCAACCTATAAGCCAGTAAGAGAGCATCTATTCTGTGCCTTCCTGGGTTTCTGATGTGTGACAAGCAAATTAGCATTTGTGGGATCACGGATGTGCTCCCATTTGTTTTCATAAGTGGAGTTGAAGCATTTCAGAGCCTTAGCTGGTTTGAAAGGCCTCTGGCTCTCATATCTATATGGCTGTGGCAGCTTATAACCACCTACGGACACTTGTAGGATATGTGTGTAGTGCAGGTTATCACACGAGGGACACAAGTCCATGGGTCACTGCTTGGAAAGGGAACTTATGGGATCATCAATGGTAATGGCCATTTGAAGCTGAAGGGGTTCCCTTGTTCAAAATCTCTGGACTCGTCGTATGCAACAGGCCAGTTCTCCCCAGGGAGAACATAGCGCTCTTCAGATGAAATGAGAGGGATGGAATGGAACTTTCAAAGTGGGGGCTTGGGCTGCCCCACACAGCTGTTAGTGCTGTCAACCTCTGCCATCCTCACAACCTCCATGGGTCTCCCAGGGAAAATATTTCTAAGTGAGGAGGAGGAGAGGGAGGAGGAGACCCTGCCGCTGAGGATGTGCCAGACGTTCGGAAAGTGCCTGGCACGCTTCCATGTGCTTGCTTCTGGTAACGGCCCCATGGGGAGGAACAGTCATGCTTTCTAGCTTAGATGTGGAAACTGAGGCAGGCAGGGGACGCAGCCTGCAGAGGTCCCATAGTCCTGAGCTACACAGCCAGAGCTGGACCCAGGCAGGCAGGACCTGCCATCTGGGAGTGCTGTGACAGACATTCCTTAGACTGCCACTGAGTGCTGGCTCTGCAGGCGCTGTGTTGGGCACTTTCTATGTCTTAGTGCAGGTGAGTCTCAACAGCCTTGCAAAGTCCGTATTATTGTCTCCACAGCACCAGTGTGGAAACTGAGGCTCGGTGAGGCACGTACTGTAGTTGACGCAGCTTCAATTCAGCTCAGCGGGACCTCCGGCTCAGCGTGATGGGCTCTCAGTGTTTCTGGCTCTGTCCTACCCCACCCCTGGCTTTCACAGAACAAATAAACATTTTCCCCTCCTTCTTAAAATCACAGCCAGGAAGGGGCCTCCTAGTACATCTGGCCTAGGGCCGCTGCTCCCCAGCAGACCGATGTCATTATCTCAGGCTTGACCGGTGACCTGCCCAAGGCCACACAGCCAAGGGACACACCGAGGTGTCGGGGCACTGACGTCCTGATGCAGGACGACCTCCCGTTGACCGATACTGCTTTCTGCCCTGCCAGCTGTGTTCTCATGACAGCAGATAGCTTTATTTGGGACATTTCAGACGTTTTCCTCTCTGCAAAATATCCAATTGACAAATCATCATGAGAACATGCATTACGTTTTCCTTTCTAAAATTATAACTATCTCCCACCATTTGTCAAATGCCCAAGAACACAGGAAAACTGACTCCTCCCAGCTGGTTTTCATTAGATGATTTGGTGTCTAATATTCAAATTCTTCCAAAGACAGTCCCAATCTTTTGCCAGAAGTTGACTCAAGCTGATTCTCCCCAAAGCAATGTGCGAGGATTTATGCCACGTGCACACATCCCACACTTGGGCGGAAATGGAGACCTGTCAGGCTTCTACTACTCAGCCACTGTTTCCTAGGAATGAGCTCATGGAACAGCCGGTCCATGTTTAATGACACTGTTATTTTTACAGGGAGGAGTGTGGTTAAGCATTTACCCGGGGTGGAGGCATCACTGTGGTTCTGCTGAACTCCAGCTTTTAGCACTCACTCCTCTGCTCAACAAACCATGATGGCCTCAACATCATATAAGAGAAAGCCCAGCAGAAAACTCCATTTAGGGTTATCAAGCACCTGGTCAGGAATATTTCTTTAAAGACATGAGGAAGATATTCAGTTCCAAATATAAACTGACAAAAAAATATTTGCAACAACTATGAAAAAGGTTAATAAGTAATCCACAAATCAACAAGAAAATATCAACACTCACTCTAAGACACGTTTTGACAATTTGAAAAAGAACTTGAGATAACTAAGAATCAGTTAGCTGCCAGTTTTTAGCTGTCAAATTTACAAAGCTGAGATAATCACAGTACTTAATCCTGTGATGAAAAAGACACTCTCAGACAACACAAATGAAAGTGTAAACTGATACACCCTTTAAGGAAAGCGAAGCTCCAGGGTCCTTAACCGTGTTTATATGTTTTGGATTTAAATTGCACTTCTAATATTCTAATTTAAGGAAATAATGTGATGTAGAAAAACTTCACTCTTAAAGATGTTCACTGCAATGTTATTCACCGTAGTAAACAAACACAAAAGCCTCAGTGTCCAGCAATATGGAAATGAGGACGTGATGGTGCATCCTCAAAGCCATATTTCGTGGCCATTAAAACATTTTTACAGAGCATTTGATACAAGAGTTATGCTTATTTCTCTCCTTAAAAAAAGGAGATTTTAAAAATGCGCTAGAGACACACACTTGAGACTATGTTAAAAAAAAGTCACAGATAAAAGAATGGAGAAAAATAAAATGTTAACAGGTATTATGCTTGGTCAAGTATGAGGCATAATTTTTATTTTCTACTATTGCCTGAATTTTCCTTATTATTTTTCTGTAATAAACATGTATTATGCTTAATCTAATAAATATTTTCTTTCAGCAACAATTACCCTTGTTGCTGATTTCTTCATTTATTCAACAGAAAGACTTCTTGTAAGCTGAACCTCAGGAAAAATGCTGTGAGGATAATAAGCAGCTAGTGTGAATGTTTCTACCCTGGCCGAGGAAGTCAGGGAGGGCTTCCTGGAGGAGGGGGAACTGAGGCTGGAAGGATAGAAAATGATGGGAAACACTGTTCAGTAGCTCGGTACAACTGGAGTGTAAGACCCCCATGGGAGAGAGGCAGGAAGGAGGAGGCTAAGAGGCCCCTGGTGCCATCATATGGGTTTAAAATGTATCCTGGAAGCTATGGGAGTCGTTAAGGATGGTAAGGCGGGGAACCATGGCATGAGGGATGTGTTTTCTTTCTCCTTTTGTGAAGATGGTAAGGCAGACTTTGTTTCAGGGGGCCATGACAACAGGCACAGGGACAGCTGTGATGGGGCCTTGCCCTGGGGAGAGAGGCTGTTTTCATTCCCAAGGCTGGCATGTCCTAGGATCACTAGGACACCAAGATGAAGATACAGGTGCGGTGGGGCTGATCTTGGAAGCAGATGGACTGGGAGGCTGCCGAGGTCACTATGTGAGGGGAGGGGCCTCAGCCAGCTTCACGATTCCACCGAGGAGGGGAGGAGAACATGCTGGGGGGAGCCCTGGTTCAGGCAGCTCTGAGGTGGGGGGATGAGAAATGCAGGAGGAGCAGCTGCTGGCAGGGTGATGAAGAGTGTTGGGGAAAGGGGGCTGTCAAGTTGTCAGGTGGAGTTTAAAAGGGGAGTCTGGGTAGGACATGAGGGCATCCAGGGGTTGTAAAGCCATAATGTGGCTGCAGCTGCCAAAGAATGTACTGTAAATTGGCATAGGAGAAAGATTAGGGTGCAAATCACATGAAAGCAAGCAGAGAAGCCCAGGAACCCGGGAGAGGCTGACGGAGCCTGAGTGAATGGTGTTAGGGAAGCTACAGGGCTCGGGGGCTGGGCCAGTCCTGTGCCAAGAACACAACTGCCACTCCACCCCAGTTAGGCCATTTCACGTCAGGATCCCAAATGAATACTACGAAAGCCACACACAGGGAACGGTCAATGAATGAACAAACGTGTGCTCCACGCTTTGACACTGTTGGTGGGCATGTAAATTAGTTCAACCATTGTGGAAGACAGTGTGGGGATTCCTCAGGGACCTAGAACCAGAAATACCATTTGACCCAGCAATCCCATTACTGGGTATATGCCCAAAGGATTATAAATCATTCTACTGTAAAGACACGTGCACATGTATGTTTACTGCAGCACTATTTACAATAGCAAAGACTTGGAATCAACCCAAATGTCCATCAATGATAGACTGGATTAGGAAAATGTGGCACATATACACCATGGAATACTATGCAACCATAAAAAATAATGAGTTCATGTCCTTTGCAGGGACATGGATGAAGCCAGAAGCCATCATTCTCAGCAAACTAACACAGGAACAGAAAACCAAACACCACATGTTCTCGCTCATAAGTGGGAGTTGAACAGTGAAAACACACGGTCACAGGGAGGGGAACAACACACACCAGGGCCTGTCAGGAGGTGGGGGGAAAGGGAAGGGAGAGCATTAGGAAAAATACCTAATGCATGCGGGGCTTAAAATCTAGATGATGGGTTGATAGGTGCAGCAAACCACCATGGCACTTGTATACCTATGTAACAAACCTGCATGTTCTTCACACCTATCCCAGAACTTAAAGTGAAAAAAAAAAAAACCACTAGAAACAAGCTATCTGTGAAAATGCTTTGTGATGTGGATTTAACTGATGAAAGAAAGAAAGAAAGAAAAAGCAAGCAAGCAAGCAGGAAGGCAGGGAGGGAAAGAAGAAAGAAACAGAGAAAGAGATGAAAGAAAGAAAGAAAAAAGGAAGGCAGGGAGGGAAAGAAAGAAAGAGAAAGAGAGAAAGAAAGAGAAAGAGAAAGACAGAAAGAGAGAGAGAAAGAAAGAAAAAGAATGAAAGAACAAAAGAAAGAAAGCGCACTCCAATCTACACGTCACTTTGCTCCATGCGGCTTCTGCAGTACCAGCAGGGTTTGCTTCACTCCTCTTGCCTGCAACCCTTCACCACCAAGACCTCTCAGGGCCTCCCTGTCTCCAGGAAGAGATGAAAATCCCCACGCCCAAGAAGAGGGGCAAGAAGAATAACATACCAAAGACATGTTGGCTTGTTGGTACCTCTGGGAAGCAACTTATTCTTAGGTGAAGAGTGGATTCCAACACTGACTCTAATTAAAACCTTTGAGAAAAATTGGGATCCCTGTGTTTCAGTTATAGATTACTTCAGTTATACATGTTTTGTTCAAAATCACAGGCTCATAAATCATCAAGGACTGCTGATCATTTTAAAAGAAACCTAAAAAGAATTTAAAAGAAACCAAAAACCAAGAATATCTTGCATTGCTGCACAGGACTGCCAATGCGCCCATTTACAGACAACTGAGGTGCTCGATTTGGGGGATGGAGCCCGACTCAAGAGCTTTCCATGTGCCAGGCACTGTGCCGAGTGCTGTGTGCTGATTCTCTTATTAATTCTTAAAACAAGCCCACGAATTAGACCCATTTTTCCAAGGAAGGCACAGAAAGGCCAAATAACCTGCTTGAGGTCATGTGGACAATCAGTGGTGCAGCCAGGGTGGGGCCGTCCACGCCAGAGCCCATGCTTGTGAACAGGACCCTGGGACGCCCCTGGGGAAGGCCGTGAGCTTCTGGGTGCTTTGAGCCAAAGGCACACAGGTTAAGGGATCACTGAAGCCAGACTGCAGTTGCCATGGAGACAGCATTTACTATTCAAAGACCTTCAGAGGTGATCTTGCAAATCAAGACAGCGAGAAAGAATCCTTTCACAAACGACCCCGGTGTTGACTGCAGCTTGAGGGTCTTCAGAACAGTAAGGGACACCCATGTTTGCTGCAGGGAGGTGGCACTGTCTACCCAGACTGCAGAAGTTTCGAGTTCAAAAACAGCCAACTCAGCCATGCTGAAAAAAATGTTAACACACTCTCCCTACATAAACACAGTATCGCTTTCACATAGTGTCCAGTTTTCATATTAATAATATTTTATAAAGAACATAAATTCACTTTATTTTTGTAGTCATTTTTGGTAGTTTCACAGCATGAAATAAGTTACTCAGAATAAAACCCCAATTTTAAATATTTTCCTGATAATAAAAAGGCATCAAATTAAGATGTGTTGGCTTGTTGGTACCTCTGGAAACCATCTCATTCTTATGTGAAGAGTGGATTCCAACCCTGACTTTCTAATTCAAACCTTTGAGAAAAATTGAGATACCTGTTTCACAGAGTATAGATTACTTCAATTATACATGTTTTGTTCAAAATCACAGGCTCAGAAATTAACATTATTTCAATATGTAACATAAAAACATCTTGAGAATTCACATCAGTAAATAAGAAAATCAGCATTTTTTCTTTTCTTAAACTAAATTACTATTGTATTTTACCTTAACCTTAGAATTTTTTCTTTACTTTAACCTTAGAATTTTAGTTTCATTAATTTTAAAAAACATAAGTAAATGAAGTAAATGGCTTATTTCACAATAAGAAATTATTTAATAGTAAGAAGCTTATTTAAATGTTTTCATGAATAAGTAAAATTATAAGTATTCTTAAAGTGATGTGAAGAACTTACAAATTCTTCAGAGTCAGCACAGAGCAATGGTCTGATGACAAGCCTGAAGTCATTTGCTCGCTTCCAAAGAAAACCCTACATTCAGTTTTATGAATGGAAATTCTTGGCTGTCGCTACATTCTGCAGTGTAATGGAACACCAGACTAAGGAGGTATGGAAATCTGGATGTTCCAGGAGTCTTAACAAGTGGTCAACATCCTTTGAACCCAGCAGTTTCCCTTCTAGCAACAATCAAAGATGAGTAGGAAGATGATTGCCAGTGGATGTTCATCCCAACGTTCTTTATACCAGAGAAGGATGGGGCTTAAGTACGTCAGCTGTGGGAAGTAGAACACTATGCAGCCGTTGGGTAGAAAAAGTACATATAGAATAAATACAAAAGGCAATTTGCTCAAAATTTGAAAACTCACAGAGAAGTTCAAAGGTGGCAGCAAAAACACCCTTCCAGAGGCCAGACCCTTGCACTTCAAAAGAAGTCCATTCAGTCTTGGAGCAGCACTCCTTGCCAGGAGGCTCTCTTCACGCCTCCCTGGAGCTGTTACCCTGTACACACAACGTGACTTTTCTGTTCCCGAGGCGGCACGCTAGCAGCTGAATGCACTGCCACACCACTGAGGCCCCGTCATTTGCTGATGGACCTCAGTCCAGTCAGAGGTACGATCCAGAACTGAATAACAGCAACCAGCACGGTGTGGACAGGCCAGGCGGCAGGTGCACCTGCGGATGGAAATGCAGTGGAGAACGCCGCCGGCCTCTTCGCCAAGAACTCAATCTCCCTGGCTTGGGCCCCCTCCTCTCCACTGCCAGTCCCAGTGCGGCCCCAGCCAGGACTCAGTCCTCTGTGGTCCTTTCTCCCCATGACTTCACTAAAACGGCCCTGGCTGAGGCCGCCGGGACCCTCCCTTTTGCAAGGTGCAAGTGACATTCTTCCCCGGGTCTCCCTTGGGTCTCTCTGCAGCATGGACACGGCTGTTTCCCCTCTGCCCCCACCCTTCACTCTGCTCCTCCCTCCCAGTGCCCTGAGGGCGACCCTTCCTCTGCTCACCCCTTCCTTGTTTCTGAGGTTCCCGGGGCTCCACCCTGGGTACTCCGCTCCACTGACCTACTTAGGAGACTTCATGGAACTATGTGGCTTTGACCACCCTGACCGCTGACGGCCCCCCTCTCCCCTACGGCCCAGGCGAATGCACGTGAACCTTTGCCAGACCTTTCCCTGTGGGTAGTGCTCAGCCGCCTCAAGGCAACATTCCCAGAACAGAACTGAACTCTTCCCCGGGTCCCCGCTCCACCAACCCAGTCAGTTCCACAGTGCCTGTGAGTGACAACACAACATCACACCATCCTCCCCAAAGCACCCTGTCAGAGGCCCAGAATTCATTCCACGTGCCTCGTCCATTCAGGCTGAGCTGCTCAGGCTGCTGTAACAAAATGGCATAGACTAGGTGGCTTATAAACAACAGAAATTAACTTCCCCCAGTTCCAGAGGCTGTGAAGCCCAAGATCAAGGTGCTGGCGGATTCAGTGTCTGGGGAGGGCCCCCTTTCTGGTTCATAGAAGGGGTGAGGGCCCCCTTCCCATTGTGTCCTCACATGGCGGGATGGGGGGGAATGAACTCCCCAGGTTTGTTTCATAAGGGCACTAATCTCATTTACCCTCATGCCCTAATCACCTCCTAAAAGCCCCCACCTCCTAATACAGTCAGCTTGGTGGTTAGGATTTCAATATATGAATTTAGGGGAGACACAAACGTTCAGACTACAGCACCTTCTTTCACTCCGAATCTCACAGAATGGTCACAGTCTTACTCATTTCTTTTAAATTAAAAATTCTAATAGTTTAGTTAAACTGAGGCAGGACAGGCGAGCCCTAAAAGTGGAGCTTAGCCCATCTGGGTTCTTGGCTTTGCTCAGGAAAGAATTCAAGGGCAGGTCACAGGTAGAAGAAAACAGCTTTACTGAAGTGTCAGGGTTCCAGCTCCCTGCCGGCTCCTGCAGAGCAGGGCTACCTCGCAGGCAGAGAGCAGCACCTCAGGGCAGTTTTGCCGTCCTGTTTATACTCACTTGTAATTGCATGCAGATTAAGGAGCGGTTTCTGCAAGGAAGAGGTAGTAATCACTGGGTCATTGCCATGGAAAGGGGAGGTAATGCCTGGGTGCTGCCATGGCAACGGTAAATTGACATAGCGCTGGTGGGCGTGTCTGATTGAAGACTGCTTGCCCCACCCGGCCTGTTTTAGCTACTCCTCAATCTGGCCCGGTGTCCAAGCCCCACCTCTGGAGTCAAGTCCCGCCTCCTACCTCAGAAGCAGTTCCAGTTTTTAATGTTAACCAACACAGGGAAAGTGAGGTTTCACTATAAATAGCCACATCGAGAATGGGAACATAAAACTGTCCCAGTTATAGGTATTATTAATGGATTTTGCTGCAGAACAAACAAGTATTTCAGGTCAGTTTATGACATATTGTTATATATTTTCAAATCCTAAGAGAAAGAAAAAAATACATTCAGACATTGGACCTGAAAAAAAAAATTTTTCCTTATCTCTTCTAGGGGGTTAAGAGCACATGGCACACACCACACCTTAGCACCCTGAAGAATAAAATCATATACGTGATGGTGAGAATGTCAGAACCCTGCGCTGGGTTCAGTAACATCCCCCAAAAGTTCATGTCCGCCCAGAACCCGTGGATGGGGCCTTATTTGGACATAGGCTTTTTGTGGGTATAAGCAACTTAAGATGAGGTCGTACTAGTTTAGGGTGGGCCCTCATTCAATGACTTTCTTATAAGGAAACAGAAATTTGCACACAGAGACACAAATACTCAGGGAGACGGCCACGTGGAGACAGAGGCAGAGCCTGGTGTGATGCGTCTACAAGCCAAAGAGGGCCGAGGGCTGCTAGCAGCACCAGAAGCTGGAGAGACACCTGGAACACCTTCCCCTCAGAGCCTCCAGAAGGAACCCACCTGGCCCATACCTTGACTTTGGACTTCTGGTCTCCGGAACTGTCAGAGAATACAGTTCTGTTGTTTTAAGTCACCCAGTTTGTGGCACTTTGTTATGGCATCCCTACAGACCAGCATATGCATGCTGTCATGGGTCACCCTAGGTGCACGAGGACTCAGTCTTCAGCCAGATTTTACATTTTGTCCAAAGGCATCTTGGCAATACCTATTCTGGGGGCTGATAGGTACCTGGGTCAGGAAAGCCTGTGCCACTCAGCTGGGCCACATAGCTACAGAGGATGGACTCAGGAAACAGGAAAACAGTGCCCTCTCTCTTCCTGGAGCTGTCCCCATGCACAGCACAGAGAATGTGTGCCCACTCCCGTGTTGCACCTGGGACACAACTGTCCCCCTGGAATGTGCTTTCTGAACGTGCATGGCCCTGGGACAGATGTTAGGTATCACTGAAAAATTCCATCGACAGTGAGGACAAGGATGGTTTCACGGATGAGGACAGAGATACACATAGGGCAGTTTGCCCTGGGCAGGAACAGAAGGTGAACCAGGGACAGACAGCGAGGTGGAAGGAAAGGGATTTGCTCACATCTGGAAGGAAGGAGGGAGTCTGGGGAGGGCAGCCCGGCCAGCTGGAGGGCTTTGGGGAACAAAAAGTTTCCACTGTCCGGGAGCATCAGAGGGCTTGTGCTCTAAGGAGGAGAGGGACTGGCAGGCATGGTGGCATCTGGGTGGACTGGACACACAGTCCAGTCTCCATTGTGTGGCCCACCCCACTGTGTCCTCCAGAATTAGCAGCAGCCAGGGGAAGCCAAGCCTCCAAGGCAGAGGGAGAATCATCAGAGGGCCCAGGAAACAGCTCAATCACTTCAGGGGCTTCTGTCCAGGATCCCCCAGGGTCTCCCTGCGTGGCCCCAGATATCCTTCCCTGTTTGTTCACAGTGCTGATGAGGCACCCAGTGTAGCAAGGCCTCTCCCCGCAGCCCAACCCAGGAAGCGGTGGGAGAGCAGAGATAGCTTGTTAGTTTCTCGGGGCACAGGGACTGCCTGCCTCTGGAGCCAGGCTGAGCAATAAACTCGCCTCTTTCACAAGAGGAGATCCAAGAGCTTCCTCCTCCCTCTCCCAGGATGACAGTGGGTCCTGCAGGTGGCCAGGTGTCCCAACGCTGTATATTGAAGGTGATG
This sequence comes from Symphalangus syndactylus, assembly GCF_028878055.3. NCBI lineage: Eukaryota > Metazoa > Chordata > Mammalia > Primates > Hylobatidae > Symphalangus > Symphalangus syndactylus. The sequence continues at coordinate 142,206,234 of NC_072430.2, read as the reverse complement.
GAATATATAAACTCAAAAATGCATGCTTTTCTCCCTTTTTCTGCCACAGACATGTAGCACCGTGCGCTGTTCTGCCCTTGCTTTTCTCACTGAACTTGTATGTTGAAGCTTTTCTTGCTAAACAATCTAGCTCAGAGCTCCTTCCACAGGTACACAGGAGCTCGTGGCACTCCTTGTATGGATGGCAACAGGTTTGACCAGCCCTTTATGGCAGACAAATTTGTTTGTTTCCACATTTTTGCTGCTACAAGCAATACTGCAGCGAATGACTTGGAATTTCATATCATGGGAGTAGAGGTGCAAGATAAATTCCCAGAGGTAGAACTTCCGGGTTAAAGAGCATATGCCTTTTGAAGTGGACAGATGCTGGCCAGCTGTACTCTGCAGAGATAGCTGCTGTGGACTCTCTCATCAGCACTGCGGGGGTCCCTATGTTCCCAAACCTACACTGGCCAGCTGTAATCTGCGGAGATAGCTGCTGTGGACTCTCTCATCAGCATAGGGGTCCCTATGTCCCCACACCTACACTACGCAGTGAGTTGCCAAGCAGTCTCCTAATCCCTGCTGGTGTGCTGGGGCGTGGGGTGGGCAGACGGTAACCTAGAGTAGTTTTAATGAATACTTTTAATATGCGTGAAGTTTGGACTTCTTTCTGCTTTAGAGCCATGTGTAGTTCCTTTTGTTTTTAACAAACTATTTTATTTCTTTTGCCTTCTTGCACATCGTTGGCCTTCTTAATAACTTTTTAGGGTTCCTCTTGTGAAAATTAGTTTTAGTGTAGGCCGGGCGAGGTGGCTCACGCTTGTAATCCCAGCACTTTGGGAGGCCGAGGCGGACGGATCACGAGGTCAGAAGATCGAGGCCCCGGTGAAACCCCGTCTCTACTAAAAATACAAAAAATTAGCCGGGCGTGGTGGCGGGCGCCTGTAGTCCCAGCTACTCGGAGAGGCTGAGGCAGGAGAATGGCGTGAACCCGGGAGGCGGAGCTTGCAGTGAGCCGAGATTGCGCCACTGCACTCCAGCCTGGGTGACAGAGCGAGACTCCGTCTCAAAAAAAAAAAATTAGTTTTAGTGATACAAGTTGCAAATATTCTATTTTTTCCCTGTTTGCTGTTTTTGAGCTTAACATTGGCTTTTGCCTTTATAAATATTCTCATGTCTATGTAAGACAAATCTAAACATCTTTTCTTTGGTAACTTATGGGATTTGTAACTTACATGAAATGTTTTCCAATATTATCTTAAACTTCTCGGCCAGTTGCGGTGGCTCACGCCTGTAATACCGACACTTTGGGAGGCTGAGGGGAGAGGATTGCTTGAGGCCAGGAGTTTGACACCAACCTGAGTAAGATAGTGAGACCCCATCTCTACAAAAAATGAAAATTAGCTGGGCGTGGTGGCACATGCTTGCAGTCCCAGCTACTTGGGAAGCTGAGGTGGGCGGATCCCTTGAGCCCAGGAGCTTGAGGCAGCAATGAGCTATGATTGCACCACTGTACTCTAGCCTAGGCAACAGAGCAAGACCCTGTCTCTAAAATATATATATTTATATGTATATAAAAATATATAATATACATTATATATAATAAACATATATATTATATAAATATATATAAAATTATATATAGGTTTTTTTGGTAAAAATTGATTTCTTCCTGTTGTTTTGTGGTTCCATTTGTCAACTTTTGACTTTCTTGTAATTTATTTTGGTATGAGGTATGAAGCATTAACTGATTTTAGTGTATTCTACATGGTTTGCTCTCTGTCCCCAAACTGTTATTTAATAACATATCCTTTCCTGCCTGGCACAGTGGCTCTTGCCTGTAATCCCAGCACTTTGGGAGGTCAGGGCAGAAGGATTGCTTGAGGGCAGAAGTTCGAGACAAGCTTGGGCAATATAGGAAGACGTCATCCCTACTAAAAATAAAAAAAAAATTGCTGAGTGTAGTGGTGTGCACCTGTAGCACCAGCTACTTGGGAGGCTGTGGCAGGAGGATTGCTTGAGCCCAGGAATCTGAGGCTGCAGTAAGCTGTGATGGCACCACTGTACTTTAGCCTGGGTGAGAGAATGAGACCCTGTCTCATTAAAAAACTGATATAATAATAATAATCACTTATCTTTTCCCACTGGTTTGAAATGCCCCTTTTACTGTATATAAAAGTTCATTATTTATTTGGATCTACTTCTGCATTTTCCGTTTTGTGCCATTGACCTGCCTGTTCATGAGATGTGCTAGTACCATATAGTTTTATTAATTACAGACTTATAATATTTTCATACCTTCAGGCTAACCACACTGATATGGTTAGGCTTTGTGTCCCCACCCAAATCTCATCTTGAATTGTAATCTCCATAATCCCCATAATCCCCACCTGTCAAAGGAGAGACCAGGTGGTGGTAATTGAAACATGAGGGCAGTTCCCCACATGCCGTTCTTGTGATAGTGAGTGAGTTCTCATAAGATCTGATGGTTTTATAAGAGGCTCTTCCCCCTTCACTCGGCACTCCTCCTTCCTGTCGCCTTGTGAAGAAGGTGCCTTGGTTCCCCTTCATCTTCTGCCATGATTTTAAGTTTCCTGAGGCCTCCCCAGCTATGCTGAACTGTGAGTCAATTAAACCTCTTTCCTTTATAAATTACCCAGTCTTGGGCAGTTCTTTATAGTAGTATGAAAACAGATTAATGCACAGCCCCCTACTAATCTTTCTAAAAAAATTTCTTGGTTATTATTGCTTGTTAATTTTTCCATACAAATTTTAGAACCAGGCTATCTGGTACCAAAAGAAATTCTATTAATATTTTTATTGGGACCTGCATTATGTAGATAAACTTGGTGAGATTTGATATTTTTATAGTGTTAAGTCATCTTATCCAAGAACATGGTATGCCATTTCTGCTCTTGAAAGTTTTGGTTTCTCAGCAGTGTTTTAAAGATTTCTTTATATAAATTGCACTCATGCCAACCTTATTCCTTGGTATTTTATATATTTTATAGCTATTGACATGAAGCCTTTTCTTCCATTCTGTCTTCTAACTAGTTATTGCATGAATATATGGAGGCTATTGATTTCTGGGCAATAGTTTATACTCAGCTGCCTTCCTAAATCCTTGTACTGTTTGTCACAGTTTTTCAGGTGGTTCTTCTTGGTTTTAGGATTTCCATGCTTGTCTTATCCCACAGTTAAATAATGCTCATTGCCAGTTCTCTTGTGTACTTCTTTCACTTATCTCTTGGTTGCACTGGTTCTGAACCTTTGGATTTAAAAAAGTATTGATAATTCAGTGCTATCACCGAGCTTCTAATTTAATTCATATGGGCTGTGGCTTGAGCCTACAGGTTCATAAAGGATCTCAGTGATTCCATGGAACAATGTCAGATGGAAGACATTGTCTTCAATAGTTTATTCAAGAAGGAATTATGGGGATGATATTCCTGAATCCTCGCATTTTTTAAAAATGGAATTTCTTTTTTTACATATCCTTCTAGGGAAATTATATGCCTATATAAACAAATACATTTTTTTCCTCTTTTATTTTTGAATGACAGTTTGAAGGGTGAACAATTCTGTCACAGTTTCCTTCCTTAAGGCTTTGTAGGCATTGCCATAACTTTCTTCTAATGGTGAATACTGCCATGGAGAAATTGAGGCCAGGTTGGATATTTTCCCGTTTGATCTTGATTTGTTGTTGTTGTTGTTTGCCTATCTTCTCAAGAAACCCTTTATCATCTGAAAACACGATTAGACTGTTTCAGTAGTGACTGTACTATATGTTTTCTGGGGCACGGTGGAGATTTGACTCTTCTTTATGGAACACCTTATTAATTCATATGTAAAAATATTCATTGTTCCATTTATTTTGGTTTTCCTCTTAGAATACTCCAATTTTACACATGTTGCCTTTGCCTGTCTACTCACTGTTAAATTTTTTTCCTCTTTTTATTTCTCTTTCATTTTGCTCATGTTTCCCATTTCTGTCTTCGCTCCCCTGCCTGGCTGGTAGGTGCGTCCTCACACTTGACCTGTTTCTGTGATTCTTCATCCAACCTCAGCTCCTCTGTAACTGAAACCAAAATGGTGCAAGAGATGCCCCCTACCACTGCCAGCCTTTTCCCACCACTGCAAACAAGGGTTTGGGGGCTCTTCTTCAGAAAATGCCCCTTCATGGATAAGTTTACTCTAATGAAGATGAAAATCTTAGAACAGTGGCTTTCTATCATGAACTATGTTATCTTTGTAACATTGTAAAATTCCACACAATGTCACATTATATTAGGGAACTTCCACTGACATATAAATTCAGTAATGTTTTTAGGAGCAGTTGCATTTTATTAATCACACATAGTACTCACGAATGTTTAAAAAGTAAAAATACATACTGACACAAGGCACATTTAATTTTTGTCTAGTTCTCTGAAGTAAAATGCATGCTCTTCTGATTATATTTTTTGCCTCTTTAAATGAACTTTTGTTTATATTGTACAATGAATTAACTTCTATTGTGGTAGTTAATGTGTAATTTATGAATAATCATACGTGAGTCACATGGATATTCCATAAGATATTTGGTGCTCTGTCCTAGACAATGCTCGGTGTGCATGCAGGAATACCAGGCACTGTGTTCTCGAGGCAGCCCAGGGCCACAGCCAAGAACCACTGCTTGGAAATTGAGACAAAATCCTGCCTACACAGTTGCTCAGTAAATACTAGTTAACTTACCTTCCTCAGCAAGTATTTAGATAGACATGATAAACCATGTATTTCACAAATTTGGCAAAAATAAATGCATACCTATGATTTGGATATATTGAAAATACTCAAATATCTTTAAACTCCTGCCCTACCCCTGCCCAGTATAATAGCTTTTGACATTTTAATTTTTCTCAATGTAATCCTGAATTGCATAAGGACAAGATTATAATCCCAAATAACCAAAGAGAAATTCTATACATAGCACTGGTTTGCCCAGACAATCTTGGTTTTGTTTTATTTAGTTTTTTAAAATACATATGTGCATTGCCACCATATATATATCTATATATGGTGACATCCCTTACCTTTTATTCCCCAATTATAGTTTCCAGAAGTTAAGGTCAAAATCAAAATGAAACAAAATGAAAATAACCCCAATGAAAAGATTGACAGTTGATTCAGTGAATAAATCTCAAACTGGGAACCAATAATTCAAAATATAAACCAATAATTTCAAAAAATAAGAGTAAACCGGAAAGCAATGTCCACCCTGTTTGTGGAATTGTGAGTCTTTTTCATTAGCAGCCAAGTAAGAAATAAAGCAGTATTTCTCTTGTTTTATCTTTAATTATCTCCACTGAGGGTTAACAGCGTTGGGCTTTGCCCTTTTTGTTCACGTAGTTGGGTTTCAGTCAACACTGGCCTGTCGTGTTGTTTTCTACAGAGAATACAGAGAACTGGTTTTGGTTATATCATATTAGGGAGTTAAAAAGATGTCCTATATATCTCCAATCACAAAACGAGCGCCCAAATCAGCTTTAGTGGATTCAGGGGATTTAGTCAATCTTCCCCACATGCTTTCTAACTCACTTCAAATATGACGGATTTGTAGCTAACTTTCACAGCAACAGGAACTTCACTTAGCACTCAGCGATGTGAGATTTGAGAGTCATCTATATTGGCACCATAAATTCCGTTTCTTAGAAAAATTACAAATGTCAATCCTTCTTTTATAAATGCAAATTCCTTCCATTAAAAGATGAGTGACAGCTGGGTGCAGTGGCTCATGTCTGTAATCCCAGCACTTTGGGAGGCTGAGGTGGGCAGATCATTTGAGGTCAGGAATTTGAGACCAGCCTGGCAAACATGGTGAAACCTGTCTTTACAAAAAATACAAAAATTAGCTGGGCATGGTGATGCATGCCTGTAGTTCCAGCTACTCGGGAGGCTGAGGCAGGAGAATGGCGTGAACCCGGGAGGTGAAGCTTGCAGTGAGCCTAGATAGCGCCACTGCACTCCAGCCTGGGTGACAGAGAAAGACTCCGTCTCAAAAAAAAAAAAAAAAAAAAAAGTGACACTGAGAAGGCAAGGCTTGCCTTCAGTCTTTTTTTTTTTTTTTTTTTTGAGACAGAGTCTTGCTCTGTCACCCAGGCTGGAATGCAGTGGCGCGATCTTGGCTCACTGCAAGCTCTGCCTCCTGGGTTCACGCCATTCTCCTGCCTTAGCCTCCTGAGTAGCTGGGACTACAGGCGCCTGCCACCATGCCCGGCTAATTTTTTTTATTTTTTATTTTTAGTAGAGACAGGGTTTCACTGTGTTAGCCAGGACAGTCTCGATCTCCTGACCTCATGATCCGCCCTTCTTTGCCTCCCAAAGTGCTGGGATTACAGGCGTGAGCCACCATGCCCGGCTGCAATTGTGATTTTTTAAAAATTATGTTTGATTGTTCTGCCCTAAAATAGTAGTTCCTCTGGAGATCTGTGCGTAAGAATATGTTTTTCAGTCCTATGGATGCTCCAGCCCTATGGGAGAGACCTAGGAAGCAGTCTCTGAGTATGACTCTCCCAGAGGGACGCTGTCTCAAAGCCACTATCTGCTGCTCTTCAAATTAAGTGACTCACACTGCAAAATAATGACTAACATTTTAAAATGCTTTTTATGTGCCAGATATCCATAATTTTACAAAAGTTGTTACTGGTAAACACTGAAAACCAACTAAATACCTAAAATACTAGACTGATGTGGATAACACAGTCTATTTGGGCCAACACAGTTTTATCTCAATCAACTTCTCTCTAGACCTAATGATTTTACTTCCACTGTGAGTCACAGGCATACACTGATTTCCTAAAATTGTTCAGTTGCTTTTATTATAAATGCGTACATGATCTCTGCAATGAACAGACATGACTTGCTGAAGTTAAAGAGCAGCAGATTGTAAGAACCTACTGAGTGAAGTATCTAGAAGCGGGTGTGGGGCCGAGAGGGCTGAGGACGGAGATGTATGAAATCAGCCCTGCCCCTCGTGCTGCCCGGAGACTTGGAGCAAGCCTGATTCCTGGCAAAGCAGTTGTATAACCTTGGGCAAGTCACAGACCCATCTGCATCTCATTTTCAAATAACGGAAACGGGATAGAAACAAATAATTTCCTTACGGTTGTCCTATTTAAGGTTATTAATCTTGGAAAGCACTTAGCAATTGTTCCTGTTGATCTCAGCAGACAGCCCAGTGATGCCTTTTTAATGTGTGATCTTTCATGGAGTCAAACCCTGGCAGATAACAGCTGCTCTCCATCCAGTCCCAAATGGCACCCCCACCTCCCCAGCCCATCTAAATGAAGGGACAGCCTCTGCCATGCCTGCCCTGAGAATGTGCCGCTTAATAAAGGCCACCAAGTCCAGCACACCCTCATGGCAGCCACGGGCCGAGTGACAAAATCCAAAGGAATGAGGTGATGAGTGAATCTAAAACAAAAAGCCCGGCTCAGAGCTATTTCCAGGCAGACAGCGTCTGAAGGCCGCTCCTCTGGAGAAGGCCCATGCCCTAGGCTGGCAGAGCCGCCGTGTGAGTTCCTAGTGGCTGACTTAAGCCTGGGCACAGCCAGCTGTTCCTCCATCTGCAGAAGACACAGGCAGCCGTATAGAAATGTGAGCCCCAAGATGGTCCTGAGTGGCAGGCAGGGGCCCGGGGAGGCGAGGCCACCCTCCCATCCTCGCTCCAATGGGCAGTGAACAGGCAGTGAATGTGGCTGGAAGCCGGCATCCTGTCATCTGCTGGAGTCTCTTTTATGGCCCCTAACTTGGGGGAATCCCATAAGTAGAGCGGAGGCTCCCTGGGCCACTCAGGGAGTCATCTCCGATGAGGTCACCACGTCTAGATTAAAATGCTTTCAAGTTCCAAAATTATGACAGGACCTGAACAGATGACGCTGCCAGTGACACAGCTCAACACTTCAATTGCTCTTTTCATGGTGAAATGGGGGCAGCTGGCAGAGGGCAGGGAGACTGTAAGAGGCAAGCAGGGTTACAGGGAAGCAGGAGTGTGTGTGTGTGTGTGTGTGTGTGTATGTGTGTGTACAGCTTTACCGAAGTATATATAATTTACATACCATAAAATTCATCTGCCTTAAATGTATAATTAAAAGATTTTTAGTATATTTACTGAGCAGTACAACCATCAGCATCATCTAATTTTAGAACATTCCATCACCCAAAGGTGTCTGTTTTATGTAATCTGTTCTGTATGATCTGTTTTGTAGAGTTGCTCCCTGGAAGTACTTTCAGCCTTGCCTAAAAGGTATACTGTATCAAGAGTTTGCTGGAGTTTTTTGAGGCCTCCAAGTTCATGGTGAAGTAGCCAAAAACAATTGCTTTCTTCTCTTTTTTTTTGTTTTTTTTGAGATAGAGTCTCGCTCTGTCGCCCAGGCTGGAGTGCAGTGGCGCAATCTCGGCTCACTACGACCTCTGCCTCCTGGGTTCACGCCATTCTCCTGCATCAGCCTCCCAAGTAGCTGGGACTACAGGCGCCCATCACCACGCCCAGCTAATTTTTTTGTATTTTTAGTAGAGATAGGGTTTCACCGTGTTAGCCAGGATGGTCTCGATCTCCTGACCTCGTGATCCGCCCGCCTCGGCCTCCCAAAGTGCTGGGATTACAGGCGTGAGCCACCGCACCTGGCTCTTTTCTTAACTGTGTAACATTTTTACATGTCTGGCCCTTCATCTCCTGTACAGCTAAACTTCTTCACAGCATGACTCCTCCCTTCTCTCCTTTCACATTTTTTTCTGGTCCCTGCTCCTCATCCTCATCTCCCATCTGGGACTCAGACTGTACTCTCCACCTTGTCCCTACAGCTCAACCCTGCCTCAGTTTCCCACTCTTCCCTCAACCCTTAAAAAACTGCGGTAAAATACACATAACATGAAATTGGCCATCACAACTATTTTTTTTCTTTTTTGAGACAGTCTCACTCTGTTGCCAGGCTGGAGTGCAGTGGAGCGATCTTGGCTCACTGCAACCTCCGCCTCCCAGGTTCAAGCGATTCTCCTGCCTCAGCCTCCCGAATAGCTGAGACTACAGGTGTGGGCCACCATGCCCAGCTAATTTTTGTATTTTTAGTAGAGACGGGGTTTCACCATGTTGGCCAGGATGGTCTCCATCTCTTGACCTCGTGATCCACCCACCTTGGCCTCCCAAAGTGCTGGGATACAGGTGTGAGCAAGCCACCATGCCCGGCCTCAACTATTTTAAAATGTACAATTCCATGGCATTATGTCCATTCACATTGTTGTGCAATCTTCACCACCATCCATCTTCAGAGCTTCTTCATCTTCCCCAGACTGAAACTCTCTCCCTATGAAACACTAATTCCCCATCCTCCCTGCCCTCAGCCCCCGGCACTCACCAGTCTACTTCTGTCTCTGTGAATTTGACTACTCTAGGGTCCTCCTATAAGTAGAATCATACAGCATTTTTGTAATTAGCTTATTTCATTTAGCATAATGTTATCATTGTTGTAGCATGTGTCAGAATTTCCTGTCTTTTAAAATAATGTTCCATTGTATGTATACACTACATTTTGTTTATCCATTTATCCAGTGATGACCACCTGAATTGTCAAGTTGTTTTTACTTCTTGGCTATTGCGAATAATACTACTACGAACACTGGAGTATAAATATCTCCTTGAGACCTAGGTTTCAATTTTCTAAAATAATTTATTTTTATTTTTAATTAAAAATAAGAAATTATGTATTTTTATGGTGTGAAACATAATGTCTTGATATATCTATATATATTATGGAATGGCTAAATCAAGCTAATATGTGCATCATTTCACATATTTATCTGTTTTGTGGTGAGAACATTTAAAATCTACTCTCAGTAAGTTTCAAGTATACAAGTATAATAATTGTTATAATTATTTAGTAATAGTAATTATTGTTATAATTAATAACACTGTTACTAATTATGGTCAACATGATGTACAACAGATCTCTTGAACTCACTCTTTCTGTGTAACTGAGATTTTGTGCTGTTTGACTGACATCTACCCAACCCTCCCATGCCCCACTCTCTGGTTATCACCATTCAACTCTCTGTTTCTTTGACTCTGACTTTCAGGTCTCACATAGAAGTGAGATCATGTGGTATTTGTCTTTCTGTGCCTGGCTTATTTGACGTATCATGGTGTCTTCCAGATTCCTCCATGTTGTTGAAAATGACAGGATTTCCTTCATGTTTAAGGCTGAAGAGTACTCCATTGTGTCTCAATACCACATTTTCTTTATCCGTTCATCTGTTGTTGGACACTTAGGTTGATTCCATATCTTGGCTATTGTGAATAGTGCTGCAGGGAATGTGGGAGTGTAGATATATTTTCAACAGGCTGGGAGCGGTGGCTCACACCTGTAATCCCAGCACTTTGGGAGGCCAAGGCAGGGGCATCACTGGAGGTCAGGAGTTCGAGACCAGCCTGGCCAACATGGCGAAAATCCATCTCTACTAAAAATACAAAAAGTAGCCAGGCATGCTCGCAGATGCCTGTAATCCCAGCTACTTGGGAGGCTGAGGCAGGAGAATTGCTTGAACCTGGGAGGCAGAGGTTGTAGTGAGCAGAGATTGTGCCACTGCACTCCAGCCTGGGTGACAGAGTGAGATTCTGTCTCAAAAAAAAACAAAAAAAAGGAAATATTTTCAACGTACTGATTTCATACCCTTTGGAGACATACCCAGAAGTGGGATCACTGTATCATATAGTAGTTTTCTTCTTAATTTTCTGAGGAATTTCCATACCGTTTTCTATAATGGCTGTACTGATTTACATTCCTACCAACAGTGTACGATGGTTTCCTTTTCTCCACATCTCCTGTGACACTTGTTATCTCTTTTCATTTTGATAATAGCCATTCTAACAGGTGTGAGATGATATCTCATTGTGGTTTTAATTTGCATTTCCCTGATGATTAATGATATTAAGAATTTTTTTTTTCACGTATCTATTGGCCATTTGTATGTCTTTTGAAAAATGCCTATTTGGGTCCTTTGTCCATTTTAAAATCGGGTTATTTGTTTTCTTGCTATTAATTTGTTTATATTTTCTGTTTATTTTGGATATTAACCCCTTATCAGATGTACGGTTTACAAATATTTTCTCCCATTCGGTAGGTTAGGTTGTCATTTTACTCTGTTGTTTCCTTTGCTGTGCAGAGGCTTTTTAGTTTAGTGCAATCCCATTTGTCTGTTTTTTCTTTTGTTGCCTGTGCTCTTGAGTCATATCCAAAAAATCATTGTTTTTGGAACAATATCATGGAGCTTTCTCCCTATGTTTTCTTCTACTAGTTTTATAGTTTCAGGTCTTACATTTAAGTCTTTAATCCATTTCGAGTTGATTTTTGTATATGGAATGAGATGAGGGTCTAATTTCATTCTTCTGCATGTGGATATCCAGTTTTCCCCAACATCACTTATTGAAGAGATTATCCTTTCCCCATAGTGTGTTCTTGGCAACTGTATCAAAAAACAATCGATTGGAAATGCATGGATTTATTTCTGGGCTCGCTATTCTCCCACTGGTCCACCTGTTTCTGTTTATGCCAGTACCATGCTGTTTTGATTGTTACAGCTTTGCATTAGATTTTGGAATCAGGTAGTGTGATGTCTCCAGCTTTGTTCTTATTGCTCAAGATTGCTTTGACTATTTGGAGTCTTTTCTGATTTGGTACAAATTTTATTTTATTTTTCTATTTCTGTGAGCAATGTCATTGGAGTTTTGATAGGGATTGCATTGAATCTGTAGATTGCTTTGGGTAGTATGGGCATTTTAGCAATATTAATTCTTCCAGTCCATGAACATGGGATATCTTCACATTTATTTGTGTCTCTTTCAATTTTTTTCATCATGTTTTGTAGTTCTTAGTGTAGAGATCCTTCACCTCCTTGGTTAAATTTAATCCTAAAGTGCTTTTTTTGTAGCTATTGTAAATGGGATTCTTCTCTTTATTTTTCTTTTTTGAGACAGAGTGTATTACTCTGTTCTCACACTGATATAAAGAGTTACCTGGGACTGGGTAATTTATGAAGAAAAGAGATTTAATTGATTCACAGTTCCACAGGCTATACAGGAAGCATGAGTGGGGAGGCCTCAGGAAACTTACAATCATGGTGGAAGGGTAAAGGGGAAGCAAGCACCTTCACATGGCAGCAGGAGACAGACAGTGAAGGGGGAAGTGCTACACACTTTTAAACAACCAGATCTCAGGAGGACTCACTATCACAAGAAGAGAAAGGGAGAAATCTGCCCCCATGATCCAATTACCTCCCATCAGGCTCCTCCCGCAACACTAAGATCATAATTCAACATGGGATTTGGGTGGGGACACAGGGCCAAACCACATAACAGGGTCTCACTCTGTAGCCCAGGCTGGAGTGCAGTGGCACGATCATGGCGCATGGCATTCTCAACCTGAGCTCAGGCAATCCTCTCTCCTTGGCCTCCCCAAATGCTGGGATTACAGGTATGAGCCACTGTGCCCAGCCAAGATTGTTTTCTTAATTTCTTTTTTGGATAGTTTGTTGTTAGTGTATATGCTGCTATGAACACTGCTGTACCAGTACCTCTTTGAGACACTGCTTTCAGGTCGTTGGGGTAAACACTCAGAAGTACAACTGCCAAATTATATGGTAATTCTGTTTCACTTTTTTGAGGAATCTCCTCTCTTGAACCTACTCCAACCAGGTGCTCACCGCATTACTCCACTGAACCAGCTTTCATCAAGGTTGTGTAACCTTTACATCCATTGGGCTCTTCTCATCTCACTTGGCCTCTAGGACAATGTCCAACTCCCTTTGCTGGTTCTGCAACTCTGTGACCTCTCAGCACCGGCCATGGTGCCCTTGGTGATCTCATCCAGCCGTGTTCACATCATTGACACACTGACAACTCCCAAATTTATATCTCCAGCTCAGATCTTGAATTCCAGACTCAGATCCAACTGCCTAGTTTATTTCTCCCCGTGGATGTCAAATGGGAACTTGAAATGTAATGTGCAAGTTGGGGCTCTTAATTCCCTGACTTCTCTCCAGTCTTCTCCATCCAGAGAGTGGGGGCGCCACTGCTTTCCTGATGGACAAGTTTATGATGGAAAGATCTGCTGTCACCACCTGCACCTACTTTTCACTGAACATGGGATGACCACTGAGGGCCTCCCAGTGCCACACAACAGGAAGCACACAGCACCACCTAAGAGCAAAAGGTACGCCAGAATCTGGTGGAGCCGCTGGAGCTGCACAGCCCAATGCACCCACAGGCAGTGCCTGAGCCTGTGAACTAAAGCTGAGAGGCCACCCGTGCAAAGTACATGCCAGATTCCAAAGGCTTAATGCAATAAAAAGAGTGTCACATCTCTCATTAACAATTTTTTATATTGATTACATGCTGAAATACTTTTTTGATACATCAAGTTACATAAAATATATTACTAAAATTGATTTTACCCATTTCGCTTTTTAAAAATGTGGCTAATATAAAATTTAAAATTACATATGTGGGTCATATAACATTTCTAACAGCACTGTCCTAGAGCTAATTTTCACTTATAGGAAATATAGAGGAGAGAGGAACAAGTGAAATGACACTGGAAGGAAGCAAGCAGCCAGACTGTAGGGTGCTTTACTGATCCAGTGCCTTGGTTTCCACAGCATCATGGCAGGGAGGGAGCTTCCCAGATGGAAGGAGGTGTGGGAGGCAGAACACCCAGACATGATGCGTGGACTCTGTAGATCCTGATTCAAACCAATCAATTGTAATATGACACTTTTTGACATAATTGGAAAAAAGTTTATTATGTTTTAGATATTAGATGATGCCAAGAAATTCAAGTTAATTTGATTAGATATGAAAGCATTGTGGTTGTGTGAGAAAATAGTGCTGCTTTAGATGTGCACACTGAAGAGCGAGGTGACCCTGCACCTGGAATGTGCTTTAAAATACTACGCGCAAAGACATCCAGGAAAAGAAAGAAAGAGCCAGGTGAAGCAATATGGTAAAACCTTGTTGAATCTGGGTGACAGATGTATAGGTGTTCTTCGTACTAGCCTCTCTAATTTGGGGTATGTTTGACAATTTTTCAATTAAAATTCACTTTTAAAACCTCCAACTTAAAGAGTATGATACACGTTGCATAAATTAATTTTAGTCTGTACCTTAGGGGCTGTGAATAAGCCTCTGAACTCCCCTAATCAGAAACCCATACCCCAGAGTGACCCGATACGCATTTCAAGGAGGATGTGGAGGCCTGAGGGCAGAGTGCCCAGCAGAGGCAACCAGGTTTCCCCCCAGAACCCAACATTTACCCAGCTTCCCACACTGGCACAGGTCAAACCTCAACATCCACTCTTGTTATGCAGGGGAAAACCCCGGGACCACCTTTGATCTCTCTCTCTCTCTCTCTCTCCCGTATTCAATCCATCAGCAAACCCCACAGGCTCTACTTGAAGAAGGCATGCAGAATGCAAGCACTTCTCTCCACCCCTGCAGTCCCTGGCTCTGGCTCCACTGTGGTCTGGCAACGTTCTTCTCTCCTGTGGTCACTGTGCCAACATCCAGCCTGGTCTCTGGCTTCTGCTCTCGCCCCTGCTGGTCTCCTGCTCCTACAGCCAACCCCGCCCAGGCTGTGATGGTCATTCACACAGGAGTCAGTGTGAAGGGTGCTCTCAGGGCTTGTGCAGTGCGTAACCTGCCCGGCCGTCCAGGGCTGTCCTCCACACAGTGCAGGGAAGAATCCTTTTAACACAGGCCAGAGCAGCCAGGTTTCTGTCAGAGCTGTCCAACAGGCACCCCTCTTGCTAGGGGGAAAATCCAAGTCTTACTGCTGCCTACACAGCCCCGGGGAGTCTCGCCCCCAGCTGTCTCCCCTCCCTCATTTCTCCCCACTCTTCCTTCAGATCTCTCTGCTCAGCTACAACAGTCCCCATGCTGAGAATCAGGCAGGTAAGGCTGGCATTCTCCACCTGCTGTCTGTCCCACTGCCATGAATACCACCTTGCCCAGGAGCCCTCCTCTGGCACCCCACAGACAATAGCAACCTCCCCACTTGCGCTTCTTGTTCCTCTCTCCACCCTATTTCCTCTGGAGCTCTTTCCAACACTTGGCATGTTACAGAGCTGTCTCCTCAGCAGTTTATCTTCAGGGTCACAAAGCGTGGGGACTTTGGTTTTTGCACTACAGTGTCCCCAGTGCTCGGGGAAGTCCCCAGCACAGGGAATGCGCTAAGTAAAAATATGCCCCATGGTTGGATGAACACTTGAAAGAATGACCTTTGGGATGAGGACTACATCTCTTTCGAAGGCTGCAGTATATTAAGACGTGCCGGGGGTAATCAATTTTTTTTTGTTGAATCAGAGGAAAAGTGAATACATGAATGAGCAGGTAAATGAACCCAGCCTGAGTGGCACAACCAAGGGCTGGTGAGGCCTGAACAACACTGGCCCCCATGGAGCTTCCGAACCGTGGCAGGGAGAGAGGAGGCGATGGGACGAGGACTCGGGTGAGAAATGTGACATGTGAACATCCCTCACAGTCTGCATGGACGGCAACCGGGAAAAGTCACCTTCTCCTCAGAAAAACAAAACACCTGTGAAAGTTATACTGGGTGTGCCCTCAGGCTGACCCACAATTGCCTCTCACACCACAGTGTTCTTTTTTTTTTTTTTTTTTTTTTTGAGACAGAATCTCGCTTTGTTACCCAGGCTGGAGTGCAATGGCACAATCTTGGCTCACTGCAACCTCCGCCTCCTGGGCTCAAGCAATTCTCCCAGCTGAGCCTCCCCAGTAGCTGGAATTACAGGTACCCACCACTATGCCTGGCTAATTTTTTGTGCTTTTAGTAGAGATGGGGTTTCACTATGTTGGCAAGGTTGGTCTTGAACTCCTGACCTCAAGTGATCTGCCCATCCTGACCTCCCAAAGTGCTGGGATTACAGGTGTGAGCCACCGTGCCCGGCCTACAGTGTTCTTAGCTGGGCACAGCTGTGGGTGGGCAGGGAGGGGCTGTTCTGGGGCCAGGCTTTGATCCAGCCAGGTCACAGCAAAGGGGGCTCTGAGGCTGGGACCACGGGAGCTTCCAAAGCATGGCCCAGCACCTCCTCCAGCTCCAGGGGCCGGCCAAGACCCAGGGCAGCCTCCATGCTGACCTGACCACAGATGGGAGGCAACGAAGGATGGTGACAAGGACGCCTCCTCTCACACCAGCCATGCCTGTTTCCAGAACTCCTTCAAGGCAGCGAGAACAATGGGACTGACACATGCATTGCAATATCACCCCGGAAAGGAAGCAGAAGGAAAACATCCTGAAAAGACGAGAGTCTTTCAGGAACTTGAGAAAGTGAGGTGGGATAATCAACCATTTTTCCTTCCCCCGGGGAGCCTTGTCATCACTGCCTGCTGTGAGGGGGATCCTTGCCACACAGTCACGCAGGCTCTGACCTCCTTCCTGGGTCTGGGCTGCTCGGTCTGGGCTGGGGGTGGGTGGGGAGAGTTTCTGGGAAGATGGTTTCTGTTACTCATCACAGGCAAGAGAGACAAAGAAGAGTTGAGTTTATATGACTACCCCAAGTTCACAAAACAAATACCTGAACTGCATGAACTGCGGTATCTTTTTTTTTTCTTGTAGAGATGGGGCCTCACTACGTTGACCAGGGTGGTCTCAAACTCCTGGCCTCAAGGGATCCTCCCACCTTGGCCTCCCAAAGCGCTGGGATTACAAGCAGGAGCCAATGGATCCTGGCCGTGAGGCATCTTGTTATACCAGATTACAATGAACACCCTGGACGCTTGTAAAACACTTTTGATGTGTGCCACGTAATTTCAGCAAAGAACAATCCCTAAAATAGGGAAAGAGCAGCGTTAGGGTGTCAGGAGAGAATCAGCAGTTGTCGGGAAAACATGCTCTGAGTCGCAGCTATTTCTAGACTCCTGCGTCCTTAGAACACAGGTGCTGAGTTGGCTCCTAGGGGAAGGGCTAGGGCTCAGGGCTGCCTGGGTGCACAGCTGGCTGACAAGCACTAAAGTCATTCAAATGGAATTGAACATGGAAACACATGAGTGGAGTGTCAGAATCCAAGTAAAGAAAGCAAAGCAAAACCAAGCAAAAAGACCCATGGACTCATATGCTGCCTGTATTTCAGGTTCGGAGGCCACTACTGTCGGAAGCTGTACTGATTATTCAGAATATCAAAGAAACGAGTAAGTTCTTCCCCCAGATTCTGGAAAAATTCACACACAGATGTGGTTTCTGCTTCAAGAATGGTTTGAAATGCTGTCTTGGCAGCAGCCCCCACTTCTCATGGAAATGCCATGAGGACATAAAGACAGCAAAACCCGGCATGCAGTGAGTGGCTGGCCACAGGGCTCCCTCCATCTGCCTGCAGTGAGCGGCCGGCCATGGGGTGACAGGGCAGGACCCCGTCCCTGTGCCCTCCACCCCACATGCAGTGAGTGCCCAGCCACGGGGCGACAGGGCAAGACCCTGCTCTTGCTCCCTTCGCCCTGCATGTAGCGAGTGCCCGGCCACCGGGCAACAGGGCAGGACCCTGCTTCCGCTTCCTCAACCCTGCTGCGGGGTGGGGGGGGGGTGGCACCCATCTGAGGGAAGGGACACCCTCTCCTCTCCTAGCCCTGCACCAGTGGGTGGGCTCTTTTTCCCCTTTTCTCCTTTGCACAAAGGCCCTCACATTGGCTAGAGGAGCCCGCCTGGCACCTTCCCACCATCTGTGCCCAGAAATGACGTGCCACTTCTGGGCAGAAGTGTTAAGAGCCAGTGAATGAGTCTGTGCTGACAGCAGAAGCCATGACAGCCACGTCCCACTGGGCAGGGACTGAGACTACAGTGAGCAGAGGCCCTGCACACACCCGATGGCCTCCAGTGTGCCCAAGAGAGAAGCCATGGTCACTGTAGGCCTATGGGGCTTTAGAATGTTTGTAAGAGCATCAGACTTGGCCTATCCTGCCCAACACAAAGGGTTTCAGATGCTAACATTGGAGAAAGGAGAATTCAAAGTGAAAAACGTCAAATGAGGAAAAGGGAAGCAGAGGATGCTGTTAAGTGGGGAAGTTTACAACAAACCATCGTGGTCAGGAGCCTTTATGAACTGAACATTACAGCCAGTGTAGAAAGCAAAACTATTAGAAGGAAAAATCAACAGAACGATACGGCAAGCGACCCCTTTCTATGATTCAGTCTCTTCAATTTTCATACGGGAATAATAGTATCTGCCTGTCTCAGTCTGCTAAGGCTGCTGTAACAAAACACCATAGACTGGGTGGCTTAAACAACAGAAATGTATCTTCTCAGAGCTTTGGAGACTGGAACATTCCAGATCAAAGTGCCAGCAAGTTCCTGGCTTGCAGACGGCCACCTTCTTGCTGTGTGCACACACGGCCCACACTGTGTGTGCATGTGGAGGCAGAGTGAGCTCTCTGGTGTCTCTTCTTACAAGGGCAATAATTCTATTGGATCAGGGCCCCACCCTTATGGCCTCATTTAGCCTTAATTACTTTCTTAGAGACCCTGTCTCCAAATACAGCTACACTGGGGGTTAGGGCTTCAAAATACGAATGGGGGCTTGTGCGGGCAAATATTTACCTATTTAATGAGTTAAGGAAAGGGCTTCCATTATCCTCAGCAAACTAACACAAAATGGGAAAACCACATGATCTCACACACAGTGGGGCTTGTCGGAGGGTGGGGTGGGGAGGGAGAACATCAGGAAGAATAGCTAATGGATGCTGGGCTTCATACCCGGATGACAGGATGATCTGTGCAGCAAACCCCTATGGCACGCATTCACCTGTGCAACAAACCTGCACAGCCTGCATATGTATGCCTGAACTTAAAATAAAAGTTGAAGAAAAAAATATAATACATATATATATTAAAAAAAACGAAAGGAGGAAAATAGCTAGTAAATTTCCATCTTCCCTAATGACAATAATTGTTCCTGTGAACTAATCAGAATATTGATGTTTATGTTTTAAATAAATATGTTAAAAATTTTTTAAAAAGTAAAATGAAAAGGGCTTAGACACAGGGTGCATATTAACTCCTTCACTGCCGCTACCACGGGCTCTGTTGTTGTCTGTTGTTATCCAGAGTCCCCACGGTGAGGAACAGAGCTAAGGAAAAGAAAAAAGTTAACTGTCTCACAGGAGTGGAGAAGCACGCCAGAGCTTAGGGACCAGTCCATCTGCAGTGCTCCCTAGAACCCAGTGGACAGGGCTTTGTAAAGATTTAGTGTGTTGATATTTTCTAGGGAAAGGTCACCCTTCTCTGCAATCCAGATGTTTCATCTTTCATAGTCTGCTCTGCATTTCTTTGTTCTTTCTCACATTCCATTGCTCACCCTTGTTTAAGATAATTTCTAGCCTGGCGTGGTGGCTTACACCTGTAATCCCAGCACTTTGGGAGGCCGAGGCGGGCGGATCACGAGGTCAGGAGATCGAGACCATCCTGGCTAACACAGTGAAACCCCGTCTCTACTAAAAATACAAAAAAATTAGCCGGGCGTGGTGGCGGGCGCCTGTAGTCCCAGCTACTCAGGAGGCTGAGGCAGGAGAATGGCATGAACCCGGGAGGCAGAGCTTGCAGTGAGCAGAGATGGCGCCACTGCACTCCAGCCTGGGCGACAGAGCGAGACTCCGTCTCAAAAAAAAAAAAAGAAAAAGGTAATTTCTAAAAGGGAGTAACTGAGTACATCATGAAGAGTGACATTGAGTTAGGATGAAGAAAGTCGTTATTCTTTCCACCCATCATAAAACCTTCATTCAAGTATTTAGCCACCACACCTCCCAAAAGAAGACAAAGTTAACAGAATTATCTCCCAAGCATATCTTGTTTTCATCCATGTCAGGGTCCAGAGCACAGAGAGACCTCCTGCAGGAGCAGCTGCCCCTGGCACCTCCTTTGTCGCTGCTGGCTTTGGCGGTGGCAAGCTGGAGGAGAGGGGAACGGTGAGGGGTAGGAAGGTGTCAGAGTCCACGTCCCCAGCAGTGAGCAGAACACTCAAAAGTGTTGGTGAGACCAGGGCTCAGCAGCATCTTGGCAGTGAGGAGGGAAGGAACACAGCCAGGGGCATGGGGCTGAGCCACGACAACTCCAGGGCTTCCCAGTCCCTGCTCTCAGGTTCACTGGTTGCACTGAATAACTTGCTTTTGATATTCACACTAAAAGAAGAATGACCTATCCATGGATGAATACTTCAGGGTGACACAGGATATCTGCATAGCCTCTGAGTATCTCTCTCCACATTTACTAATGATGGTGATGGCTCTAACCTTAAGACCACTAATTCTTTGATCCTCCTCCTGCCAGGATGGGCAGCCTAAGTCCACTTCCCTGGATGTGGGCTGGACTTAGTGACTTGCTTCCAGAGCAGGGAGAGGGAGAAGCAGTAACTTTATAGAGGAGAAACCCGCAGACACCACCTCAGGCTGGTGATCGAGGTCAGCATCCTCGGTAAGAAGCCACATTGGTGCCGCGTGTCTCTGTAGGATGTGAGGGAAAGGGCGCTTCACCTCTGTGCGATTCTTCCCCCAAATCCAAGACTTCAGTCTAATCAGACAAATCCAAATTCTACAAGATACCTAACAGCTACTCTTCAAAAGCACCAGGTCGGGAAGACAAGTAAATACTGAGAGATCATCACGGATTGGAGGAGTCCAAGGTGAACTGATGACAAAATGCAATGTGGATCCCAGATGGATCCTAGAACAGAAAAGAGACATTAGTGGGAAAACTGGGAAAATCCTGTTGTCAGTTAAAAAAGGTGCTGAGAACAGGTTACGTATTCTCTATCATTCTAGCTAAGCTTTCCGGTTTCATAAAATGCATCTCCAACACTGACTCATTCTTATTTCCATCTGAATTCTCCAGCCTGCCACCCACCTTTAACCGATGAACACCAGCGTAGCTCTCCTCCAGAGGTTTTCAGTTACTCCTGGGGTGCCCAGGGCTCTTGAGAAGCACAGCGCTTAGGTGAGGTTAAGGTCAGGCAAAGGTGGCTATTTATTGCACCTGGGAGGGTGTATTAATACACCTAAATTCCTCTGGCCCAATCCCCCTGCCCCAACAGGAAAGCCACAGGGAGCATGTCCTACAAACCTTGGTCCAAGTGACTTCAGCCCCTGGGCGTGTGCCATCAACCTAGCAGAGTTTTCCTGGACACAATGATTGCCTTTTTAGGGAGTGCGAGCTCATCGCACCGGCAGTGTGCAATGCAACCCAACTGTGCACACAATGCCCAAAATGAGCCCAAAGCCCCATCACTAGGATCATTCAGAAGATTTTTTCCAAGTGCATACATTGCAACAAAAGCCATCGGAGAAACACGAGGGAGGAAAAACCATAAAAACAAGGAACTGGAAAGAGGGAACAGCTGTAAGAGTAAACAGGAAAAGGATTTGGTTTCTTGCTTTAATTTCCCCCTCTGTATCTTATTACATAAAAGAGGGGTAAGGTCGCAAACCACCCTGGCCAGAGTGAGGGGGAATCAAAATGAACATTTCTGAGAATCCACACTGGCCAAATTAAATCCTGCTTCCCTAAACCTTCACTTATATGTAAGTGACTTCTGACAAGCCTTTTCAAATCTTGTTCTAGTTTGAAAAGAATCAGAATTTCCAAATGTTATGTGAAGTCAGGCTAAGTCCATTCATTCATGCATTCATTCATTCATTCATTCATCTGTTCCCGTATTCATTCACTCACTCACTTTTCTGCCACTAAACGCTAGTGATCCAGGGTCTGCTGTGTGCCAAGTGCAGACTCACAGGCCTGGGGGCCCTGGCCAGGCTCTCCCCTGAGAGAAGGGAGGGAGGCCCATGAGAGGGAGCAGATCCTCAACTAGCAGCTTTTGCCCAGGTCACAGCAATGCTAAGGGTTATGACCGAAGTCATTCACTCCTCAGCCATCTGAGCAGGAAAAAGCCACCCTCTGCTAATCAGGAACATCAGAGTAAATGGATTCTCCCATCTCTATAGCCAGATACACCAACGGCATCCGTCTACCAAAGGCAGAACTTCTGAAGGCAAGGGTGCACCAGAATTGTCTGGGGGTGTGTCAGAAGCCCAAATGGCTGGCTCCACCCCCAGAGGTTCTGAGTCAGTAGCACAGGTGGGGCTCAAGACCCAGCATTTCTAGCAAATTCTGGGTGGTGTAGGTCTCCAATTGGAGAAGAAAGCAACAGCATTGCCAAAAGAGGCGTAGCGAGTGTGCAGCAGCCATGAGCACACTGCTCCAAGTTCAGAACAGCTACAAACTAGCCTGAAACATCTGAGTGTTTAAGAATTTATTTTAAACTTTTCTGACAATAATATCACCACCATCTCACAGCTGCAAAGCCCTTTAGGCTTTATGTACATCATCTCAAATGTTTTCTCATTGGGACCTCATGTGAACTCTGTGAGGTTAGCAGGCAGATTTATCCCATCTTATTGAGGAGGTGGTAAAACAGGGGCGGACTTGGCCCTGCAGCCCTTCCTCCCCTCTCCAGATAGCCTGGAGCTGGTGTATGAGTCCAGACCCTGCAACCTGGACCCTAGAATCAAAAACCTAGAGTTCAGAACCTGAAGCCTGGAGCCTAGAACCAGGAAGTGGGAACCCTCAGCCTAAAACCTGGGGCCTGGAACCTGAAATCTGGAACCTAAAACCCTTAACCTGGAACCTGGAACCTGAAACCCTTAGCCTGGGACCTGGAACCTGAAACCCTTAGCCTGGGACCTGGAACCTGAAACCCTTAGCCTGGGACCTGGAACCTGGAAACTGAAACCCTTAGCCTGGGACCTGGAACCCGGAACCTGAAACCCTTAGCCTGGGACCTGGAACCTGGAATCCGGAACCTGAAACCCTTAGCCTGGAACCCGGAACCTGAAACCCTTAGCCTGGAACCTGGAACCTGAAACCCTTGGCCTGGAACCTGGAACCAAAACCCTCAGCCTAGAACCTGGGACTAGGAACCTGAGGCCTGGAGCCTGGAACCTGGCGTGGAGCCTAGAACCTGGAGTGAAGCTGGGGGCAGAAGCCAGGCCTCGACCTCTGAGTCTGAAAGTCTTTGAGCACCGGTGGTAGACAGTGGCAACTGCACACAGGCGGTCCTTGGCCAGCATGATTCCCTGAAGGCCCAGCCTAAGCCTCGTGCCTGCATTGCCTCATAGACTCCTCGCAGTCACCCAGTATCGCCTCCCCTTGCCAGGCGGAAACACTGAGACTCAGAGATGCTTCTTGCTTGTCTGAGGAGGTCTCCTGGCCACAGCACCCAAGGTTGATCCTCTACACTGCACTATCCCTGGGTTCTCTCATGGGTGTGCGAAGTGTCTGTAGTCATGGGAGTTAGGAGGAAAACTTCACACCAAGAGAAACCCGAACTCTGCAAGGGCCCGAGAAAGGAAGCACAGAGCCATCTAAGACGACGCCCAGGAAGTCCTCCCAAGGGTCAGGAGTATCCTTGTCTGAAATAACTCAAAAAATTTAAAAGCAAGACACAAAACTGTACAATATATTGTGCATGTTATATGTTATTTTAACCTGGTATACTTTAACATATTTTTAAAAATCATATTTAAAAAAATAAGCTATTGGTAATACAGGGTGCAACCTGTCGATCTGCAAGGCAGTCCTCCCACCACATGTATATTCAGTATAATTTATTAACTATCGTGTTCTATATAGGGAAAAATTGGAAAAGATATTTAGGAAAGAAAAATAGATTGAAATTTTAACACCAATCACAAAAGCAGAAATCCAAGGAGAAAAGATTGACTAAGCCTTAAACCAAAAGGAACACAATTTTTTTTTTTTTTTTTTTTTTTTTTGAGACAGAGTCTCACTCTGTTGCCCAGGCTGGAGTGCAATGGCACAATCTCAGCTCACTGCAACCTCTACCTCCTGGGTTCAAGCCATTCTCCTGCCTCAGCCTCCTGAGGCACCCGCCAACATACCTGGCTAATTTTTGTATTTTTAGCAGAGATAGGGTGTCACCATGTTGGCCAGGCTAGTCTTGAACTCCTAACCTCATGCGATCCAGTTGCCTTGGCCTCCCAAAGTTCTGGGATTACAGGTGTGAGCCACTGCGGCCGGCATTTTTTTTTTTTTTTTTTTTTTTTTAAATAAAGACGGGTTCTTATTATGTTGCCCAGGCTGTTCTCAAACTCCTAGGTTCAAGCGATCCTCTGGCCTCAGCCTCCCAAAGTGCTGGGAGGAATACCATTTTTAAAAAGAATATTATTGATGAAACCAAACGGAATATTAAAGCTGAATTTTCAATTAGTGAGAGGGACAGTGTATGTGTGTGTTTTCCTTTGCAAACTGTACATAAAAACAGAAGCAAGAGGTAGAAACTACAGAGGTGAATATGCTGGAACGTTTACATGGTTAATGGTCCCTTCCTGTCCCATCCCAGCAGGCTGAGATGCACGCCTTTTAGCCAAGGGAAAAGAGAGCTCAGGGGCTGGAAGGGGGAGTCTTTGGATAGAGACTGCAGGTTCTCGGGGTTCTCTCACTGGGAACAGGAGTGGAGGGGGCAGGGGCCACACAGCACTTTCTGGAGGTCAGTTGAGAGGTGGTGAGGAGCGTATCATGCAGAGAGCCGCGGAGACCCAGGGCTGATGCAGCAGGGATTCCGAACAAGACAATGATGTGGTCATCTATTTTAAGAAGTTCAGCAATGTGCTTTTACAGGAGATATGGGAACAGTTTTAATCCTGTGGAAATGTGGCAGTCACTGATCTTTCTGTTGTCCAACATCCAGTCCCCCTTCTCATCTAGGGGGTGGTCCTGGGGGGTGAAGGATGACTGGGTCTCCAGCTCCACCCCCACAGGTGAGACTAAAGTTGGGGGTCTTCCCTGTCCCTTCTGCTGCAGCCACACCTGGATTTTGAGTAATCTGAAGATGCAGACAAGAGGTGTGCGCTGAATGTGCCGGCACCTAGATCTTGGACTTCCTGCCTCCAGAACAGGGAGAGATCAACTTCCATGCTAAAGCCCCCAGTCTGTGGTATCTTGTTATAGACGGTCCCCAGCCCCGCTGTCAGCTCAGCCACACTTCCAAAGCACAGCAAAGTGTAATCACATTGGCAGCTCATGTCTCCATTCCCTGAGCCTGCAGCTGACTTCTAAAATGGCCCCATCTCAGCTTCCAGGGTATGTGGCCCCCTCTGTACTAATTTCCAGGAGGTTTAAATGGAGGAAACGCCAAGAATGTAATGTGGTCAGCTAGGGCCTTTTACTCTCCTTGCAGGAGGGCAAACAGTCATAGTTACTGTCAGACTCAGAGTTCTCTAGCTGAGGGGAGTGGTTCAGAGCTCAAGGTACAAACCCAGCAGTGTGGCCGGGGAAACCTGACATAGAGATCCTCAGTTGGGTATCTTGTTCCCCACAGGCCATTTGACAACATCTGGAAGCATGTTTGGTGGTCACAGCTGGGAAGCGAGGAGCTACTGGCGCCTACTGGGCAGAAGCCAGGGATGCTGTTCAAAATCCTATAATGCATAGGACAGCGCCCCCCAGGACAGAGAATTACCCAGCCCTAAATGTCAGTAGTGCCCAGATTGAGAAACCCTAACGCAAGACAAAAGGAAGAAAAAACTTCAGATGCTGAAACGAAGAGTTGGAAGACCATATGGCCATCACCTCATCTCAACTCATGTGGCAATTCCTCTGGAGCTGGCTCCAGGCATTGGTTAAAAATAGGCGGGTAATTTAGTAGCTTCTAAGGGTCAGATAAGCCCAAAGATAAACAGTGCAGAACAAGGCTGGGGTGAAGTGGCCCATTATTTCTGGGAAGCCAAACAAAGACCTGGGCACCAAGGCTAGGTTGCTTGATGGTGAAGCGGCTTGAAAAATCTGATGGCATCTTACTGTTGATTCTTGAATTCAAGACCAAGAAGTAAAAGTGACACTGACTGTCTCAATGCCAAGAATGGTAACATGCTTCAAACTTATAAGAAGTCCCCAGGGACGCTGACACTAAAGACACATATATTTACAGCGACAGCCATTCGCGCTTTTATTCTGAGTTCATTTAATCAGTCCCAAGGGCCGTCTGTGTCCCTCTTAGGCATGGGAGATCATCTTTCCTATATTTTTCTCACATGCTCCACCCAACCCCCATCTCAGCCCTGGGGCACATCCCAACCAGTCAAGAAGCAGACTGCCTCCTTCTAGAGCTAACCACAGCCACCTGAAGGTAGCAAACGACCACCACCATTTAGTTGCCACCTACCAGGTGCCAGGCAGCACACCCTGCAGCCTGTGGGCTCTAGCTCATTACCATGACTGCCCCACATGACAGCATTCCTCTTTCTCAGACAAAACAAAGAAGACTGGGCTGCATTCACTTGCCTACGGTCACACAGCTTAAAAAGGCTGACCCACAGGTCCCTGAGGCCACAGCCCCACAAAGGTTCCAACCTGCAATAGATCAGTCCATCGATCAGTCCAGTCCACCTGCACTGGTCATGAGTGGTATGCAGCCCCATGTGTAAGTAGTCAATAAATATCCCACATTGCAGAACACATCTCTATTGCAATATATTTCCACAAGGGAATTGCCCTGGAGCTACACTGGCCAACACGGCAGCCCCAAGACTTCTGTGGCTATTTACGTTTAAATGCACTGCAGTGAAGTTACTTTGACATGAGATCCTCAACTGCACTAACCGCATTTCAAGTGTCAGTAACTACACAGGGCTAGTGGCTGCCACAGTGTACTGCACAGATACAGAGCACAGAGTCCTATAGACAGCACAGTTTTGGGTGATTTAAAAATATGCTGGGGGTAAGTTAAAGCAATATCTTAGGGCAGAGGTCCCCTACCCCTGGGGCACAGATTGGTACCAGTCCCTGGCCTGTTAGGAACCGGGACGCACAGCAGGAGGTGAGCGGCAGGCGGGTGAGTGAGTGAAGCTTCATCTGTATTTACAGCCACTCCCTATCACTTGCATTCCCACCTGAGCTCCACCTCTTGTCAGATGAGCAGCAGCATTAGATTCTCTTAAGAGTGCGAAACCTATTGTGAACTGTGCATGTGAGGGATCTAGGTTGTGTGCTCCTTATGAGAATCTAATGCCTGATGATCTGTCACTGTCTCCCATCACCTCCAGGTGGGACCGTGTAGTTGCAGGAAAATAAGCTCTGGGCTCCCACTGATTCTACATTGTGGTGAATTGTATAATTATTTCATTATATACTACAGTGTAATAATAATAGAAACAAAGTGCGCAATAAATGTAATGTGCTTGAATCGTCTCAAAACCATCCCCACACCCTGGTCTGTGGAAAAGTTGTCTTCCACAAAACTGGTCCCTGGTGCCAAAAAGGGTGGGGGCTGCTGTCTTAGGGAATACAAGGTAGAGCCATGCTAGCTGTTCGGTCAAGATGGAAGCCCCACCTCCATGAGTGTCAACCTGGAAAACCCCACATCTTCCCAGATGCCTAAGGAATGTCATCAAAGAAAGTAAAAAATAAAAATGAAAGAAATCAAGGACAATGAGGGCAAAATTGATAAACCTACATGACGGAGATTAAAAA
Source organism: Symphalangus syndactylus (assembly GCF_028878055.3). NCBI lineage: Eukaryota > Metazoa > Chordata > Mammalia > Primates > Hylobatidae > Symphalangus > Symphalangus syndactylus. Next base: position 142,178,686 of record NC_072430.2, on the reverse strand, counting down.
TACATGAATAACTTTAGATCTCCTGATTTCTTTATGTTTAAATATGATCATGACCACTATGTGATTTTTCATTCACTCCCCAAGCCAAGAGTGGATGGAGAGTTTGTAAGATAATATGCCAGTGGAGGCTCTGAACAGATCTGGCTCTCAGAGACTTGCTGATCCAAGAGTTTACCCACTGCCAAGGCCATATCACATTCTGCCTACCTAAACTCTCCAGGTATTTTATTTGTTTTATGGAAAGTATATCTCAGATCTTAGAGAACTTTCCAAGCAAATAAATGAATTATTCCTTTGCTTCTTTTCTTTTTCTTTTTCTCTTTTTGACATGGATTCTCACTCTGTTGCCCAGGATGGAGTGCAGGGGTGCGATCTTGGCTCACTGCAACCTCTGCCTCCTGGGTTCAAGCAATTCTCCTGCCTCAGCCTCCCGAGTAGCTGAGACTACAGGTGCATGCCACCACACCTGGCTAATTTTTGTATTTTTAGTAGAGATGGGTTTTCACCATATTGGTTAGGCTGGTCTCGAACTTCTGACCTCAGGTGATCCACCCACCTCGGCCTCCCAAAGTGCTGGGATTACAGGCATGAGCCACCATGCCCAGCCCAATTCTTGATGTCTGAAGCCATGAAAACCTCATTTTTTTTTTGTTTTACTATCTTTATTTGCTCAGCTAATTTGACATTTTATTTCACTCTCAGTAAAAGAATACCATAATGATGGGTTCCCTTGTTTGAGCTGTGTAGACACTAGAGGTTAGCTGTTCTTCCCTGGTGTATGTCACAGATTAATTTTCAACTTTCTTTTCCAGCCTTACTAGTCCCTTAATCAAAAACAAAACTCCATCTGTAGGCATCAAATTAGAGAAGTCTGACTGGTTAACATTAAGCAATGTTTCCTCCCAACACTGACATGGTGGTCAAGGGCACTGGCCTCAAAGGCAAGAGACTGGGTTCAAATCAGAGCTGCGTGCCCCTGCCTGAGGAACCACTGTCTGGTACCAACACTTCAGCCACCCTGTGTGGCTTCCTGTTCATACTTCATGACATCTCTCCCTTCCTGGCCTTTGCTCAAATTGTAGTCACCATGTTTAGTGCCTCCCTCTAAAATATGAAAGGGTAGCTGAGGATCACCACACATCTGGGAAAGGCTCCAAGATGACAGAGGCCAAAACACACAAAGGAGAAAAAGAAACAGGAAGAAACAGACCAGGATGCAGGGAACAAAAAAATTTTCAGGAAAATCCCCAAATTAAGTGAATTTGCTTAATATCCTTAGAGTAGTAAGAAAAGGTACTGCATTAGTGAGTCAGGAAAGGATGCTATAAAGAAGAAATAAAGAACAATAAAAAACTTAGCAATTCAATATAAAACAGGTAAACTTAGTAGAAGGAGTGGAAGGTAAAGTTGAAGAATCTTCCATGAAGTATTACCAAAAGACAAAAAAAAAAAGTAAGAAAAGAAAAGAAAGGAAAGTGAAAAATAACTTCTTTTTCTGTTCTGTCTTACAGAAGTTACTGTAAGACAGAACAGAAAAAATGATAGGGATAGGAAAAAATTCAAGAAAATTTCCCAGACTTTTAGGATACAAGTTTCCAGATTGAATGAACCCAATTAATGCTCAATAAGTGGGGGAAAAAATCCAGAATTCTGAGAATAAAGAGAAGATCCTAAAAGTTTCCAAACTTTTTCTTTTAAATTTTTTTTTTTTTTTTGAGACAGTCTTGCTCTGTCAACCCAGGCTGGAGTGCAGGGGTGTGATCTCAGCTCACTGCAACCTCTGTCCCCTGGGCTCAAGTGATCCTCCCACCTCAGCCTCCCAACTAGCTGGGAACATAGGCAGAGGCCATCGTGCTTGGCTAATTTTTGTATTTTTAGTACAGAAGGGATTTCACCATGTTGCCCAGACTGGTCTCAAACTCCTGAGCTCAAGTGATCCACTCACTGCCCTCCCAAAGTGTTGGAATTACAGGCATGAGCCACCACACCCAGTCACTTTTTCTTTTCTTTTTTGTGGAGATGGGGGTCTCACTATGTTGCCCAGGCTGGTCTTGAACTCCTGGGCTTAAGCGATGCTCCTGCCTCAGATTCCCAAATAGCTGGGACTACAGGCATGGACCACCATGCCCAGCTAAATTAAAAATATATATTTTTAAAGGAAGGGTCCTACTTTGTTGCCCAAGCTGGACTTGAACTCTTGGTCCCAAGCTATTCTTTCACCTTAGCCTCCTGAGTTGCTGGAATTACAGGTGTGAGCCATATGCCTGGCTCCTAATTTTACTTTTTTGATATTTATTAGTTTATTTTATTGACTAGGTAATACAGTCACATGGTTGAAATATCAAGAGCATGAAGAGTGGCACTTGGCAACCTGCTTCCACCTCCATCCCCACACTCCTTCCATTGTGTTCTGCCAGTGATTTTTATGCAAATGCAGGAAAATTGCAGCCTTTCTCACACAAGGAACAGCATACTATTTTTATTTTCTGTATATTACTTTTTCCAATTAACAATACTTACTGGAAATTATGTCAAAGAAGACACAGAGTTCATCATTCTTTGGAAAATTATTTTTAACCTAGAACTCTATAAACAACCAAAGTATCAATCAAGTATGAATGTAGAATAAAGACATTTTCAGACATGTGAATACTTAGAAAAGGCATTCTTGCTCCGAAAGCTACTGAAGGATGTGTTCCAGCAAAATAATATAGCAATCCAAGAAGGAAGATAATATGGAATCCAGAAAATAGGGACCTAACAACAACAATAAAAAGGGGGTAAAATAAATTCTCAGAATGGTGGCAGAAGGAATGGCAGGTGCAGGAAACCCTGAGAATATACAGACCAGACTGGATCTAGAGGACAGAGGTCTCTAGTGGGTAGATTTCCATGGGAGAATAAAATGGAATTGAGAGATTATCTGATTTGTTTAATCATATAGAACATAGCATTTTGATGGGTTCTGTTGAAAACTTTGTGGAGATATGTTGATATACAGATAGATAAGCTAGATATGTAGGCAGATGAGCAATGAAAAAGAAAATAAATCATTAACTCTAGAAGAAGCAGAAAGTTGTATAAGGAAAGAAAGATTATAGTACACTGCTTGGCTCTGCAATTGACATTATTTACATAGCTGGCAACATCATCATCATCACCAGCATTTACTGAGCATTTACTATGTGACAGTCATTGTTCAGAGGTCTTTTTGTGAAAGATCTCATTTACCTTCATAACTGCCCTGGGTGAAGTATACTCCTAAAACTTTCCCATCTTACCTATGGGGGAACTGAGGCACAAAGTTGATAAGTAACTTGCCCTAAGTCATGGTATAAGGGACAGAATCAGGATTTGAACCCAGGAAATCTGATTCTGGCACCCACACTCTTAAGCAGTCTGTCCTGCCAGTGAATATTCATTTAGCCCCACACTACAATGAACTATAGTGTGATTCAGAGAAGGAAAGGAGGGAGCCGGCCTGAACTGGGCCCATGCACACCAAGTCCCATCATTCAAAGCAGGAGCCAGCTGACAGCATCTACAATCGATAAACCAATGTGTAATACATTATGCATGTTATTTATAAACAAGGAGACCATTACCAGATCATTGAGGATCTTGTAGCTTGTTTAAGGACTTGGCTTTTACGGAGTGATACGAGACACCCTTGGAAAGTTTTTATCAGAGAACTGGCATGATCTGACATATTTTAAAAGGACTGCCCAGCCTGCTGTGTGGGGAACGGCCTGAGAATATGAGTAAAAACATATATTACTCTGATGAAATAAAAATGAATTTTTTAAAGATGAAAGGATGGAAAAAGAAGATGAGAGACACAGTAAGGCAGAGACAGATATGGGACTCTCTCTCCTGAAATGTCACTCCTGGTGGTTCAGAGGTCAGTGGGGGACAACATGTGCCAGGGATAGGAAGGTGGATTGCCTGCAGGACATGGCCTGAATGGGGTCTTGGAGGGAGCCAAGGGGCTGATCTAGGAAGCAGCCTGGGCCATGAACTAGCAGCCCCTAATTAATAGGTGGCCTCAGCCATGTCCCATGCTGTCTCTGTGTCTGTTTTCTCTCTGTCAAACAGAAAGACTCTGAACTCTTTTCACAGGATTTAAACAAACTATGGGAGTAAAGCTTCCAGAGTACCTGGCACACCTTGGGTCTTAGAAGCAACCTCCGTTCGCCCCTCTCTCCTTTCCTGTCTCACACTCACTGGGGACAGGCAGGGCTCACAGGGGACGGGCAGGGCTAGAAGCCAGGTCCTGGATTTCCCTCATCCACACGGCCTCTCATGCTCTCCACACACACACATCCCAACCCTGAGTACCAGGCCAACGAGTGGCTCAAGAGTCACCCAGAAAAGGAAGAAGGGAGACAGCTGGCCCTCTGACAAAAATAGCTGTGGGGTGGGGCCCAGGGCCATCGGGGACCAGCAGGCCTGTCCACAGCTGAGTTTTCTGTGGACTCAGAAATCCAGAAGCATCTTTCGGGAATCACACAAACAGCCCAAGGTCACAGGCACAGTGTTCGCGCCCTCCAACAGCTCAGACTGTCGGTAAAAATCCGTCTGGGACGCCAGTCTTGTCACATTCCTAAAACCTTGCAGACGATCTGCCAAGATGGGTGTTTGGCTTAGGAGAATCAGCTGCAGAACGGCCCTCAGGAACTCCACTGCGGCTGGGTTACAACTGGAGGCAGGATGTTGTTCAGGCTGGACAGTCCTATGTCCTGCTGGGCACTGAACGCCCCTCACCTCTCCCAACTCCTGTGGAACAAAGGGGCAGGGCCCGGCCCCAATGGCAAACCAGTGTCCAGCAGCATCCAGTTGGTGTGCAATCTGCTGGCCAGCCTCAGAAAGGCAAATTCATAGAAGAAAAAAGTCATGAAATTCACTTTCAAATCAAGTGAAATAGGCTGTAGGGACAAGTCTGACATCTTGGTTGCGTGCAGGTGAACGCTGGCCCTGGGGTCACCTCACCTGAGGGCGAGGGACTGCAGTGGGGACCCAGATTTGCATCTTGGCAGCCGGGCTCTGTCCTGGACTCTCCACCCCAGAGGGGCCGGGTCAGGTTAGTGCTGGAGAGAGGGAGAGTGAAGTTTCCACACTGAACCCCATTTCTGGACTGTTCTGGAAAAGAACACGTGCACCCCACCCCCAGCTTGGTTCTCCAACAGCCTTGAGGAGAAGAGAGACAGGCTCCCTCCACACAGGCTGATATAGGAGGGCTATTTGGGAAGGACAGGGAGAAAAGATGAATGAAAGGGGGACTTAGGATGAAAAGACACGATATTTATGAACTACCCGAAACAAGGGGCATGGCTTTATGTTGACTTTCAGAAGCAGAGCCCATGGCAGGACTGGATATGAGCCCTGTCCCAGCAGGAGCATGAGGGAGGCAGGCCGGTCAGGGAAGGGCTGGCCTGGGAGGTGGCCTCAGCAGGAATCGGCCTCAGTCTGGCCCCCAGAGAGCTTCGGAGCAGGAAATGTACCGCAGAATGGGTTGCACCTTGAAACAAGGCTGGGGGACATTTTGTGACCTCACAAAATGGTTATTTGATGGCTGCAGGCTGCCTTAGGGGCAGTGAGACCCCTTCTCCACAACTGGATTTCTTGGGGGCAGTGTGACCCCTTCTCCACAACTGGACTCCTGTGTGGCCATGGCTCAAGTGAAAGGCGGTAGCTGTGAGGCCTGAACAGCCAGCACCCGCAGGCCCACGAGTCAACTTGGGGCCAGCGGAGGGGAGCTGGGTGGGGCAGCAGTGCCCCTGCCATGGATCAGGGCCCGAGGCCGCAGGCCACAGAGGGGCCAGCTCAGAGAGAAGGCTGCAGAAACAGTTATGGGGGAGAGGGGCCCCGTCCTGCTGGGTGAGGAAGGGGTACCTGCGGCACCACGAGGGGATAATAAGCTCACCGCACTGTCGCAAGGCCCCACGGCGAGTTCCTAATGCAGCATGCATAAATGACTGTTCCTGTTGGGAAAAGCCTTCTTCATTTGAGAGCAATACTTTGAATTGCATGGTGAGACCAGCATCACTTTACTCAGCTGCAGAGTGCTGAATGAGAAGTTTGGGATGTTATCAAAATGCACCAGCAGAATGTGCAATGCGGTAGGAGAGGAAAATCTATCTGCGTTGGAAACACCCCTCCCCAGAAGTGGGAGGCGCAGCTCATGCCTTTGGTGTTAATGAGCTTCTGCAAGTGCGTACTAAACCTTTTTCCTGATAACATCCCGCCTGAATTCCACTGCAACAAGAGAGTGAGAAATAATCGACTTGCGATAACACAGCGTTTGCAAATAACTCCCTTTACTATACGCTTGCCTAGAGTTTAAACCATAACATGGAAGCAGGACATCGGCTACAGAGGCAGAAATGCACCCTCCAAAGGCTGCCTCTGCCATGAGTCCTGCTTCTACCCAGAAGACTGCAAAGCCCTGTGCAGGGGAGCCTAGCTCTTCTCCTCGCTCCAGCGGAACTGGAACCCACGTCCCTGCCAGGTGACTCAGGCTTCACAATGACCTCAGCCCAGAATTTTCCACTTACTTCTACCAAGTGCTAGCCCACTCCCTCCCACTTTCTTGAAGGCTCCCCAGTTTCCATTCAGGCCCCCACACCTTCCCAAGTATTTCAGGGAGACTGGATCTCCCCAGTCCCAGGACGAGCCTGACAGGTCACAGGGTAGATCCACCCTCCTTTGCCACAGGCACTGAGCCCCTAAGTCCACGATCCTTGTCACCAGAGCTTGGTGCAGGAGTGGCCAGGCAGACTCATGGAGGTTAACCGTGGAGATACTGCTAGCTCTCTGGAGAGAGCCACCAGAAGAGATGGTGTGTGGGCTCCACAGGGGCAGCCCGGGAAAGCCAAGGCCAGCTGGCCTCCAAGAAGCAAGTCAGTCTGAGGATGGGGCCACCCGCAGAGGATGGCCCAGCCCAGCCAGCTGCACAGGTGCTGTGGGAAAAAGAGGCCCGAGCCACTGGTGAGGCTGGCGGGGAATCCTGCCCTGCCTCCAGGCTTGCTGTGCTCCAGCCAGTATACTTCCCCTTGTCAATGCCAGTCCAGTCGGGGTTTCTGTCCCAGCAGCCAAAGCATCTTGACTGGTAGATACAGCCTTCAAGAACTCAAAATGCCACTTCCTCCAGGAAGCCACTTCTGAGACCACTGGCCTGCTGTGATTCTCTCTCATGTCTAAACCGTCAGAACACTGTCTACGCCCTTTTTATATCAGATCCCTTCCTGTCTTCTGTTAGTATTATCGATCTACAGGTGTCAACCCCTTTCTGACCCAACTCCTGGAGGGCAGGCAGGTCCTTGTCGGGTTCCTCCCTGACTCTCCAGTCTCCCCAGGACAGGAATTTGGATACCATGGCTTGTATCTGTTGAGTCAATGAGTGAATAAGAAAGTACCGAACCTAAGACAATTTTGTTGATTTCTATAAGAACCCCGATGAATTCAAGGAATAGATATTTGCCATTTGAATAGTGATTTTCGTTTTCACAGTTGAGAAATAGAATTTAATTTGTACTAAAACATAAGATGTCACACCTGCTCCCTGCAACCCTATCAATCTGTGCTACTCAGCACTCGTAACAGCTGCATCTACGGCTGGGTTTTACGGGGAGGGGTGTGTAAGGATCTCTCATATTTACCCACAGCCTAGTTACGTACTTTACATTGCTACCCACTTTCTTTAATCCTGACAGCCAGGGGAGATTTTTTCTTCTCCATTTTAGAGACGAGAAAACAGAGGCCCAGAGGAGATTGAGTAACTCACCTTCCTAGGATGGCACAGCTAGCTAAGAACTATGTCGTTTGTTTCAAAGCCCAGCTCTGACTCACAAGTCTATCTCTGTAACTCCAACTGCATCTCCCTGGTAGGAGGCAGGACCTCAGGGCTCTCAACCCAAAGAGTGTTCCCTTGCCTTTCTTTTCAATCTATTTTATAAAAACCAGCAGATAGGCTGGGCGCAGTGGCTCACGCCTGTAATTCCAGCACTTTGAGAGGCCAAGGCGGGAAGATCACTTGAGGCCAGGAGTTTGAGACCAGCCTGGCCAACATGGTGAAACCCCATCTCTACTAAAAATACAAAAATTCGCCGGGTGTGGTGGTGTGTGCCTGTAATCCCAGCTACTGGTGAGGCTGAGGCAGGAGGATCTCTTGAGCCTGGGAGGTGGAGGTTGCAGTGAGCCAAGATCACACCACTGTACTCCAGCCTGGGCGACAGAGGGAGACTGTGTTAAAAAAAAAAAAAAAGAAAAGAAACACCAGTGGATAACAGGCAAGCTCTGGAAACTTTCATTCTTCTCATTCTTCTGCCCCATAACCACTGACATCAAGACAAGGCTCGCGATTCACTGGCCACCTCTGGCCCTTACAGGGAACACTTGTTAGGCGCTGTGGTCAAATGCATACGTAAATGACTGTCTTCACAGGAGGGAGTTATACTCAAGCTACTATATTTAGCAAATGTCTATATTTAGCCAAAGGTCCTTTAAATGCCTTGTACTTCTTTTGTTTATTAATTAATGTAACAGACATTGATAAACACCTAGTATGTGCCTGACTCTGTGCTGAGCTCTTGAGATACAAAAGTAAGATAATTCCTGTCTGGGTGTCACCTTCTACAGGTGAACAAATAATGATAAGGTATCCTGACTGCCATGCCAGGTGCGGGCATGCCATGGAGGGCCGTGGAGCCAGGAAGCCTTAGGCCTGGTGCGATGTGAGAGGGCTGAGAGTCTGGAAGGTCTCCTGGAGGTCACAGTGGGCTTCCAGGAATGAATAAGGGTTTGCCTGGAAAGCCCTTTTCTGTATCATACAGAGAAACACAGAAGTCTTTATTCACTCAATAGTCAACAAATACTGAGTGACTGCCACATGTCCGTAAGAGCAAAATCAGGTATTTACAACTACAAACACCTAAGGATTGGTTACAGAGTAGATCCCCCAGAATATCTGACGGATGCAGCCAGACACCACAGTCCAAATGGCTTGGAGGTGTTTCCTGTGGGAAGAATTATATGTGGAAAAGCTCGCCATCACACCCAACACGGAAAAGAACCTGTGAAGCGGGTTACAAGGCAGAGACTTTCTTTGCATTCATACACCCAACCTGGCACACAGTTCAAATGCTACAAAGGGAACACTGTCAAAAATTAAGCTTCCTTTGTCCCCCTGGGGCCGCAACCTATTGGCTCCCCTTTTCCCAAGCTGCTGCTCTCTGTCCCTATACGGCTTTCTGGATGTCATGCACATTCTTTAGCCTTAAGGTAGAACCCTTGCGGAGGAAAAAAAAGGCATTTGTACAAATACCCACTCTACTGCGCCTTCAATTTGTCACAGGTAAAGTTCATCACCAAACATGATCTTAGTTACAATAAACTCTGCCCAGGAAACTTTGATGAAGACGTTTCAGTGAGCCTGGACCTGTTTCCAGGCTCAGTCCTGAAAGAAAATTCAGTGATCCCCAAGTTCATCTCTGAGCTGCACCTTGAGTGACATCGATGGATGGATGACAAATGGTCACCTGAGCGACTCGGCCATTTCAGCAGGGCCATGTGGCCTCCGGCGACCGTCCACCGCCTCCAGGTCGGGCCTAAGCCCCTGCCCCCTCCCATGCCGCACAACAAAGCGGGGCGCTCGCCCCCGCCCGGCCAGCCCGGGCCACCTTGCGCGCTGGCGGCGCCCGGCTCCTCTCCCGAGGGCGCAGCGGCCGACGGTGGCCGGGGTGGGGGAGGGCGCGCAGCGTCGCGGGCTGGGCCCCGGGGCTGGAGGACGGGTGCCGGGTCCGCAGGCCGCCGAGATCGGGGCCGGGGCGCAGCGCCTGGGGATCAGCCCCCCCGGCGCACGCCTGCCCAGCCCACCCGCCTGCAGCCGGACGCGCAGTGGCACAGACGCGCAGCGGGACAGACGGACGCCGGAGAGACCCTGACAGCCGTCCGGCCCCCGCGCCCGCCCCGCGCCCCCCGGCTGCCTGCCCGGCGCCCTCACCTCCCGCGCGATCTGATTTAGCGCGTCGTCCTCCGCTGTGAGCCGCTCCCGGTTGGGGAGCCGCTTGCGCCCCGATCCCTGGGTGCCCATGTCCATCGACCGCGTCGCCCGCAGCTGCCGCGGGGCCCGTTGCTCCAGCCGCTCGCGCCGCCCCTGCCCGGCCCCGGCCCCGGCCCCTCCCTCCGCCGCGGCGTCATGGCGTCAGCGGGCGCTGGGCCGGGGACGCGGGGACGCGGGGGGACGGGGGCCGCGGGGACCCGGGGGATGCCAGAGCCGGAGGTCCGCAGCGCGGGCCAGGGACTCCAGGGGCCAGGGACGGCGGGGCGGGGGACGGGGGCGGGGGGCGGAGACGCCAGGTGTCAGGGACGATGGGGGTCCCATACCACGGGGACGCTGGGGATGCCCAGGGCCGGGTACGCGGGACTTGAGGGACCGGGGGCCCCGGAGGGTGGACTCTGCGGGGACTGTTTGGCGGGCCGGTAATCGCGGAGCGACGCGCGGCAGGGCGGTGGGCACCGGTTGAGTGGGGACCTGCGGGGAGAGCTGGGGGTAGGAAGGCTTATCAGGGGCCTGGGTTGCCTTGAGGGGTTTGCACGGAGGGGTGGGCACAGGGTTTGGTTCAGCCTGGCGCTCCCCATTCCGCGGTGAGTCGGGGTGGGAGTCCCTCGCCGGGGTGGGAGCTAGGCTCTGGGGTCAGGCCGAGATGTGCTCGGATCCGCCCGCCACCGCCGCTCCTGTGACCTTGGCCAGCCTCCTGGGCGCCGGTTTCACAGCGGCATGGTGTGGATGTGTGCGTTTCTGTCTTTACACGCGTGTTCTCCGTGCTGGCATCCATCCTTCTCCCCGCCGTCTGCCCCCTGAGATCAAGGACTTGTCACTTCTCTCGTGGATCCCCAGCCTCTAGGATCGGGGCAGGTGCATCGCGGCTCTCTCCTAGTTGTTGAAAAAGTAATGAACTTACCTGCGCTCTCTGAAGCTCACAGTCTACCCTCTAGAGGTGGATTTAAAAGTAAATCAAATCGGAGGGTTAGGTAGGGGTTAAAAGCCCCTGCCTAGGGCACGGCAGGACCACCGGGTAGGAAAGTTACTGGCGTGTGTGGGGTATGGGGAGAACTTCAGTGTGGCTGGACCTGGGGAAGGATGGGAGGGAGGGTCGTGATGGAAGAGGAGAGGAGGCTGTACTGAAGTCACCTGTGATTCCCCCCCCCCCCGTGATAAGGACAGTTAACATTTCGGTGTATTTCCAGCCAAGTGATGTGACCAGATTGCTTTGGGTTCTTAAGGAGGTGGCCTGGAAGCTGTACGAAGGTGGGAAGAGGAAGGGGGCCCCTCCACCCACAGTGGCAGGGAAAGCTGTTGGAGGTTTCATTGCAGGGAAAAGACAGCGAGTCCAGTGACATGGGAAGGAGGGCAGATCCAGGTGACATTGCTCTGAGTGCCTGAGCTGATGCAGGTGGGTTGGCAGGGCTGACTGTGGCCTCGTTCATGACTGAACTCTGGGAGCAGATAGTGCACCTGCACATTGTAGGCACTAAGGAAATAGGTGTTGACTGAATCTTCCAGGCCATATTTACATTACTTCAGAGGCCATACTCCTTAAGTGACAGAGTCCTCCTTGGGGGAAACCTTGAGCCGTGGCCTCTTGCGCTGCCTTGGTCTTGCTGGTGGCTGCTCACCGTTTCCCAGCCCCTGGGGCACTGCAGGGACTGTGCGTCTTTGCTGAGGCTGGTTCCCATGAGTTCACTCATTCCTGCACCCACACCTGCTGCCTGCCAGATGCTGAGCTGGCGGCTGGGGCATAGCTGGCAGACACGGCCGCTGCCTCTCAGGGCTGACTTGAGATGCCTGGAGCTCCTTAACTAAAGCCACATCCAAGTTCCAATGTCTCCTTTCTAAAAGAAGTCTCCCTTTGCTTTCTGTCCTTCATTGGAACTTTGAGCCACTTTTTGCTAACACCTAAATCCTCCATCCTGATGTGTTGAGGCCAGGAAGACAGGCGCTGACCCCATCTTTCTCATCTTTAAGCCTTCACCAGGGATTGGCTGTGCCAGTTGCTTAGTGGAGTGCAGTGGTTGAACTTGTGGACCAGAGTTCACTTCCCAACCCTCCTCCCCACTTTCCCTGTTGGATTGTTGTCCAGAAACAGGAGATTCACTGCCACGGGGACTGGCCACAGGTGTGTCTGAACAGCTCCAGCTGGTAGACGGTGTTCTCGGACACTATGGTGAATTCAGCTTCCTGTCCCTCCCCCATCATCTGTCCGCTTCCAGAAAAAAGCCGCCTTTCAGGAATCATCAGAAACAACATCGCGGGGTCCTCTGATGACCCCATGACATAACAACTTCCTGGCTACAGTCCTCTTCCCCTGGCGATGTGCTCTCAGAGTGCTCCCTCCACTCTGTGACTGGTTCTCACTTCAGAGTCAGTTCCCGCCTCTAAATGGAAATACAGGTGCCCACTGTCTTAGTTCCTTTGTGCTGCTATAACAGAACGCCGTAGACAGGGTCATTTATAAAACCACGGAAATGTATTGTTCACAGCTGTGGAGGCTGGGAAGTCCAGCGTCAAGCTTCCAGCAGAATCAGTGTCTGGTTGAGGTGAGGTCCATTCCTCACAGATGGCGCCTTCTGTGTGGAGACGGGCTCCCTCCAGGCTTCTGTGTAAGGGCACTCATCGCATTCATGAGGGCTCTGCTTCAGGATCTGGTCACCCGCAGGCCCTACCTTGCATTGAGGGTTAGGTTTTGACATATGAATCGGGGGGCCACCGCCATCCAGACCATGGCCTCTACCTTGTCAGGGTAGGGACAGTATTCTAGGCAAGAGCCCTTCCAGGGCTTCACACACAGGCAATCGATCAATCATCCTTGCAGCTCCTGTCCTCAAAGGCCCAGGTCTGGAATGAATGGCGAACAGCAGTTCCTGCCTGGGCAGAGGGGAGGTAGACAGAGACATCAGACAGCTTGGTGGGTCTTCTCTGTGCTTGGGGTGCCTCCTGGAGGAAGATAAAGACCTACAAGACTACATCATGCTGATCCATGGGTTCACCGAAACATTTTGGCTTTTCCTCCACCCTTGACCCTCGGCCCTCCCTGCATGGAAGTGCATGAGCCTGTTTCCACTGAGAAGACTGGCCTCCGCCACCAGCACTACTGACCCCTCCCATGTAGCCCTTCTCCTATTCCAGATGGTGACACTACCCACCAGGGCTTACTTCAGAGCAGGAAATTGACAAATTATATCACAGACCTGATGTCCAGGGCCAGAGAATTAACATGTTCATCTCCAAGCCTGGTGCCAAGTCCCTTCACAAAAATACAGATGCCACCTTCAGGAAGCCTCCACGAGAAAGTGGAGGCAGCCAGGGAAGCCTTGGCAAGGGAAACCACATGGAGGCGCCGTCCCCAGCACAGGTTTGCCTTTGTTGAGGAGCTCAGTGGGCAAGCTCTGTGGGCTGGCTGGGAAAGGAAGTTGATGAGCAGCTATGGAGGGGTGTCCGGCCTGCATGAGGACTCAGAGCTTCTCAGGCAGACAGCCATCTGAGCCACCACGTGGGCCATAACGTGACTCACTCTGGGTCCATTGAGAGCATTATCCACGTGGGCCTACCTCAGACCTCTTTTACCAGCACTCCAGCCTTGCTCTTCCAGTTCCCAGAGGATGGAAAGCCCTGCTTTGGATGACAGCTGGAGCAGGGCAGGGGAACTGCAGCCCTCCCCAGGAATGCGGAAGGACCCATAGAGGAGAGCCATTTCTCACGCATGGAACTTGGAGCCAGCACCCTGCCCAGAAGTGGGGCTGGCTGAGGTCAGGGCCTACGTGATGGTCAGGAGGTGAATGGTGTGTCTCCTTTGTCCTGCTGGACGTTTTCAGGTGCATCTTTCAGTAGCTCAATCACAGCACTTCCAAAATAAATCAGTGGATGATGCCAGCCCCAATAAATGCCTCTTCCTTCTCAGGGCACCACCACTTCCAGTAACTTTTTCATGTTTTTTGGAGTAAAAACTTTGGAACCATTTTGAAATCCTTTCTCCTTTCTCTACTAAATCTGATCAAATACCCAGCTGGTCTTTTCCTTCATCTCTATCTGATCATTTCGATCCCCCTTTGGCATGTTTGCTGATACCACCAAGCTCTGCAGCTGGTCCCCCTTATCCCTCATCTGTGGATTACTAGCATAAGTCACCTTTTGGACTTGATGTCTCCAGGGTAGGGTGTCTGAGACAATCTATGGGGCAGGGGAAGCGAATGTAGAATTTCTGTTATATATATCTTCAACTAAAAATTAGAAATCCAATGTTACTAATTTTTGATCTATAAGCTCATTTCAAGCGGTCACTCACTCAAGGCCTTTCAGGAGCTGGTGGTGGCATACTCTCTCGTTACATCATTTTCCGCTTATTTTGATGTATTTCGGTGGACCAGGTAAAATGGATTTATGGATTGCATAACCTAGTTTTAACTAAAACTCAGAGTAGATAAATGGCTTCAAAAGATTTAAAAGATTCCCAAAAGCCACAAATAAACAAGAAAATGAGAGACTTGTTTCTTAGTTCAGGTAGCAGCTCTTCACTGGCCCCAGTGTAAGGTTATCAGGCAGGATAAGAACGTTTAATAACCATCAAAACTATTTAAACATGAATTTACATTTCCTATCATTAATGATTAACTTCATTCTAAGTGGCTGTTGTGCCTTTATTAACTAATGATGATAGACTAGGAACACAACTTATACATGAATATGCAAATACTTGTGGGGGATTAAAAATACTTACGGATCATTTCCATTATCAAAAACATCTGGGTTCTAAGGGCAGGTGTCATGGCTTATGCCTGTAATCCCAGCTACCCGGGAGGCTGAGGCAGGAGCATCGCTTGAACCCAGGAGGCAGAGCTTGCAGTGATACTGCGCCACTGCACTCCAGCCTGGGAGACAGAGCGAGACTCCCTCTCAAAAAAAAAAAAAAAAAAAAGGGTTCTAGACCAGGAATTCATTTTTTTTTTTTTTTTTTTTTTTTTTTGCAGTAAAGAAAGAGTTTAATTGATGCAAGGATCTGATGAAAGTTGGATTCCTCTTACAGTGGGGAAAACGGGCATCTGAACATGAAATTTGAGTCCAATTTTAGAGGGTGATATTTTGAAGTCCATCCATGGGCTGTCTGAATTCCCATTCTACACTGTCCCAATTTAATCCACTATCTACGAAAGCCAGAATAATCTTCTGCAATACACCTCCATCATGCTGCACATCAGAACTGCAGAATGGCTCTAGGGCGGCTGCTGCAGCAGTTCTGGAGGGTACCAGCAGGTGCAAAATGCATCAGTTCACTTGTGATGAGTGATAGTCACAATGCTGAAGTTCGTGAGATTATTTGCTTTAAATGTTATTGTCATAAAATTTCACCTTCACTAAGTGCTACTGGGTGCCAGGAATTTCGCAGCAGGAAAGTGCCTGGTAGGAGGATGTCAGGCTTGGGACGATCACACGCCATGTGTGCCTCTGGGAAGTTCACTGAGGGTGGCGGCTCCTTGGCACATAGTGCCAGTTCTGTAGCCAAAGCCCTAGAGCACCTTCGAATAGCTCTCTTAGGGTAGCTTCCTGAGAGCTGGGACCAAGATTGCCTTTTCGTCCCTCAGAGAGCCTTATTCTGGATGCTTAGAAAATGTGGCTTGACTGAATGAAGAGTCCTTTCTTAAGGTACTGTATCAAACACGATGTGAAAACCAATTTCCTTTTTACTTGGGGAAGAGTAGTAATGCAAATGTAGGTACTTATTGACTAGCAATGTAATCAATTTTCACCTAACATGGGATTTATTAACTATTAATTCAATTGGTTTAAAAAAAAAAAAGGTGACAGACTTTCAGCTACAGGACTTTCTGCAACGGGGATAAACCTTATAGGAAACTAACCCTCCTTCCAACAATCACGAACCTCAAACAAAGTCTAGAACACAGCCCTCTGGAGGCCCTGGGGAGTAAACAAATGCACACTGGGACTGGAGTGGACACAACCTTTGAAGGAAGAGAAGTAAATAAGGAGATGTCTGCTTTCCCAGAGGACATAGCCCAGCCTGCAAGGCACATTGGGAGGGCTTGAGAATGACTGGACCGAGGAGTTAGATGTCTGGGTCTGGGGCTATAAGTGCAGCTGGAAATTGTGGGAAGATCCCAGAGAAGAGGGACAATAGGAGGTTGGGCCTCAAGGTTTGCATACTAACTTACCCAGAATCCGTGGCTAAGTCCCGAACTACGCATGTGTGCGGTGAAATGCCAGGAAATGCCGAAGGAGGCAACAGCTGGAAGCCTGAAAAAGCTGAGCAGAGATTTCAAGATTTCAGCCCAGTGCTGGGGAGATAAAGTCAGGAATTCAAGTCCCACCAAGTTAGAGAGTCTTTCCATTGAAATCTCAGAAGACTGTGCCTTAATAGTGAGACATAGGACTAAGGGCTATGACAGAAAAACCAAAATGGGCCTGGATGCGGTGGCTCACGCCTGTAATCCCAGCACTTTGGGAGGCCAAGGTGGGTGGATCACCTGAGGTCAGGAGTTCAAGACCAGCCTGGCCAACATGGTGAAACCCTGTCTCTGCTAAAAAATACAAAAATTAGCCAGGTGTGGTGGCAGGCGCCTGTAATCCCAGCTACTTGGGAGGCTGAGGCAGGAGAATCGCTTGAACGTGGGAGGTGGAGGTTGCAGTGAGCTGAGATCGCACCATTGCACTCCAGCCTGGACGACAAGGGTGAGACTCCATCTCAGAAAAATAAAACAAAACAAAATGCGCACAAACCTAGAACCAAGTCTCAGTAAGATCAAGGCAAGATGCAGGATGGAGGTATATTTATTAACTGCCTGCTTGAACCAAATTCAACACGCTTCAGAAGAAAAGAACAGAGTCCAGAGTCCAGATCCCCTGTAAAGTGTTGTCCACCATGTCCAGCACAGCAGAGACTTCCTAGACAAGAAGAATCAGGAAAATGAGACTTGGGGCAGGAGGAAAAATAGTCAACTGAGAAATACTCACAGACGACCTAGATGTTGGAATTAGCAGATAAGTCATATAAAATAACCATGGGAAAGATGGATATAATCGACGAAGAAATAGGGAATGTCAGCAGAGATCTGGGAATTGTAAACATGGAAATTGTAGAACTATAAATTACAATATTTGAAATTGAAAATTTATCGAATTATATTAACAACGGGTCAGATAAGGTAGACGAAAGGATCCGTGGACTTGAGGCTTGGTCAAAAAAATTACCCAAACTGGACAGAGAGAAAAAAACTTTTTTCTTTAACAAATTTTTTTGGGCTGGGCATGGTGGCTCATGCCTGTAATCCCAGCACTTTGGGAGGCTGAGGCAGGCGGATCACGAGGTCAGGAGTTCAAGACCAGCCTGACCAACATGGTGAAACGCTGTCTCTACTAAAAATACAAAAATTAGCCAGGCATGGTGGCGCGCACCTGTAATCCCAGCTACTCAGGAGGCTGAGGCAGGAGAATCACTTGAATCCAGGAGGCAGAGGTTGCAGTGAGCTGAGATCGTGCCACTGCACTCCAGCCTGGGTGACAGAGCGAGACTCCATCTCAAAAAAAAAAAAATAAATAAATAAAAATAAATAAAATAAAATAAAATAAAAAATAAATAAATACTTTCACAATTCTGAATAGTTGAAATCATGAGAAACAGTTTTTTTTTTTTTGAGACAAAGTTTCACTCTTGTTGCCCAGGCTGGAGTGCAATGGTGCGATCTCGGCTCACTGCAAACTCCGCCTCCTGGGTTCAAGAGATTCTCCTGCTTCAGCCTCTTGAGTAGCTGGGATTACAGGTGCCCGCCACCACACCCGGCTAATTTTTTGTATTTTTAGTAGAGACGGGGTTTCCCCATATTGGCCAGGCTGGTCTTGAACTCCTGACCTCAGGTGATCCGCCCACCTTGGCCTCCCGAAGTGCTGGGATTACAGGCATGAGCCACCGCGCCCGGCCAAGAAACAATATTTTTTAAAAGAACAGGTTCCAGGGATTCAGGATCCCACAGTGGTCAATTGAATTTTGACAAGACACCAAAATAATTCCATGGAGAAAGAAAAGCCTTTTTTAGTAAATGAAGCCAGGACCATTATATGACAAAAATGAACTTTGATGCTTACTCCACACTATACACGATAAGTAAATCAGGATACTTATCATGTATAGTGTGAAGTTTAGACCTAAACTTAAAAGCAAAAATTATTAAGTTTCTGGAAGAATATGTAGGAGAATATCTTTGGAACCTTGAGGTAGGCAAAGATTTCTTGGACAATTAACAAAAAGCACAATCATAAAATACAACTATTTATTTATTTATTTTTCTCCAAGATGGAGTCTCACTCTATTGCCCAGGCTGGAGTGCAATGGCGTGGTCTAGGCTCACTGCAAACTCCACCTCCCAGGTTCAAGTGATTCTCCTGCCTCAGCCTCCCAAGTAGCTGGGATTACAGGGGGCCGCCACCACACCCAGCTAATTTTTGTATTTTTAGAGACGGGGCTTCACCTTGTTAGTCAGGCTGGTGTCAAACTCCTGACCTCAGGTGATCCGTCTGCCTCGGCCTCCCAAAGTGCTGGGATTACAGGCATGAGCCACTGCGCCCGGCCAGAAAATACAAAATTGATAACTTGAATTTCATCACAATTTTAGAATTCTGCCTTTTAAAAAACTCCATTATGAAAATGAAAATACAAGCCACCAACCAGGAGAAAATCTCCACAATATGTAGATGTGACCAAGCACAGAATATATAAAGACTTTATATATTCTCTCCAGAATATATAAAGACTTTATATATTCTCTCCAGAATATATAAAGACTTTATATATTCTCTCCAGAATATATAAAGACTTTATATATTCTCTCCAGAATATATAAAGACTTTATATATTCTCTCCAGAATATATAAAGACTTTATATATTCTCTCCAGAATATATAAAGACTTTATATATTCTCTCCAGAATATATAAAGACTTCCTGAAAGTCAACAAGAAAAAGATGAACAAGTCATTTCGAGAGTGGGCAAAGGACTTGGAGACTTGAGCAGACACCGCATATAAGGAGATATACAAATGGCCAAGGAGATATAAAGAAAGGTGCTCACCATCTTTATCATCAGGGATATGCAAAATAGAACCACAGTAAGATATAACTTCACACCCACTAGAATGTCTACAGTTAAAAAGACTGACAAGACCAAATGTTGGTGAGGACACGGGGCAGCTGGAACACTCACGCATTGCTGGTGGGAGTGGAACATTGCACAGCCAGCCTGGAATGCTGTTTGTGAGTTTCTTGGAAACATAACCTACCATATGATCCAGTCATTCAACTGCTAAGTATTTACCCAGGAGAAGTGAAAACATGCCCGCAAAGAGACATGTACAAGGATGCTCGTGGAAATCTGATTCACAATATCCAAAAGCTGAAAACAATCCAATGTCCATTAACAGGTGAGGGGATAAGGAAATTATCCTAAATCACGGATGCCATACTATGTGGCAATAACATGAACCCCTAATGCAGGCAACAATGTGAATGAATCTCAAAAACGTTGTGTTGAGTGGAAGAAGCCACTCACAAAACCATACGTATGGAATGATTCCATTTCTATGATATTCTAGAGCAGGAAAAACCTAAGCTATGATGATAGAATTTAGAAGAGGGGTGGCCTTTGGAGGGTGGGTGGGTTGGCTACAAAGGGGCACAAGGAAATTTTGGGGGTGATGGAAATATTCCGTGTCTTCAGTGAGGTGGTGGTTATGTGGGGTGACCAGCCATGCAGTTTATCTGGCTGTAAGGGGCTTCCCGAAGGATGGGACTTTAGTTTTAAAACTGGACCCCTCTATGGTGTGCATGTACACATTTGCCAAAAGTTGCATGTGCAAATGCTTATTTAACATTTATGCCTCTTATTATGTCTAAATCATACTTCAATTTAAAAAAAGTATTTAAAAAAATCATGGTGGGAAAACAACCAAACCAGTGAAAACACAAGCAAGCAACAGAAGAGGGTGTTTGCATTTTAGGTGTCATATTGAACTCACAGTTTTATTGTAATAAATGTTGAAAGGTCCATAACTTAGGGGGCTGCCTGACACATCACTTCCTCCAGGCTGTGGAGACCCAGACGAATAGATGCTGGATAAACAGGTGCTCTGGAGGTGCATTGAGTGTTTTGCACAGTTGACTCCCGTTTTCTAGAAGAGCTTGGGGGTTGGAGTAGTTCCATCTATTTGCCCCGTCTCTATTTTCACGGGGCCTCAGATACCCATGGCATTTGGTTCTCCTATAGAAGAACCACAGGTAAGTATCATCAGGACTCGAAGATAAGGAGGTGACTCACCCACAGTCCCAGGTTGGCTTTATTGTCTCATTTGTGAAAAGGATAATGAAGCTCGCTTCTTCCCTGCCGCTCTGCCGGTTAATCACAGTTATTCCCATTTCCTGTGGTGGTTAGGGGCAGTTCTGCACTCCTGGTCACTGACTGAGTGTCTGTAACCCAGAAGGCAGAGCCAGGGTATGCCAGGCTGTGTGTGGATTTTGCTGCTGTTTTTCCACGAACTGTCACACAGGTGATTTTCGCTATAAGATGGCTCCTGCAGCCTTCGACAGTTCACACACATCCCTACATCCCGCGGGGCGTGTTGAGTATGGAATCACGATGTTCCTCCACCATTCCGATGTAGCTAAGCAGCTTTCCCCCCTGAGGAATCACTGTATTTATGAGCAAAACACCATCCTTATCAATCACTCAACCACAGTCCTCCAGAACGGAAATGTAGCACAGATGTTTCAGATCTCTTTCAATGTTATAGGAAGACGCTTACCATATTTTTGGCAGTGGCTTTTAAAAGCACTCTATGTCCTTGACTTGCCAATTTTAAAATAGCAAAAACATTTCATCAAGTTTTTTTGTTGTGCTGAATAATGCTCTGAAGACTTTTTCATGAGAAAATCACTTGAGATTTCTCTACATTGAGATAGCACCCAACGATTGAATACCTTCTGGAGAGGCCTGGGCTTTGCCTAATTTTAGTCTCAGCCATAAACGATGCTCAAGGGGACAGGCCCATCTGAAGCGTTCTGCGCCAGCTTCCAGTCTATTTTAGGAACATAATAGGAAAATAGTTTGCCACTTACTCATTTGCATCCTGTGCTCAAGTAGAATTCTTTCTATCAACATCCCTAGACAAAGAACAGTTCATAAAATTAGCTACAGTTTATAAAATCCAGGCTGGCCTCAAGCAGAACAAAGATGATGTGGGTTTTCTTCCTATGGAAGATTTTTCCTACACTGAAATGTTATCACAATGCAAGACAGGGCCATCAAAAGGATCAAATGAAATCACCCCTGTATGATACATTGGCACAGAGCTCAGTGCCGCTGTTAGTGCACAATAGGGCCCCTACTGTGTGCAGTGTGTGGAAGGAGAGATACTGGGATGAGTGAGGCACAGTCCCTGCCTTCAGTGGGTCTCAAGATGTCAAAGGAGTGATGAGTGTGTAGATAACCAATCCTGTGCAATGATTGCATCTCGGTGGGAAAATCAGGAAGGAGCACTTGCTGTAAGGATGGATATTGGAGGGGCTGTAGCAGAGGAGAGTCCAGGCAGAGGAAGCTGGACCCTGCAGCCTCCATTTCACCTGGTCCTCACGGGCCATGATTTCACTGTGGTAAGGATGGAAGTTCTAAACTGTCTCTGCATCCTCTTTGGAAACTCCCGTCTGATCACTCTAAGAAGGGGACTCAGGATCCTTGCTCAGCAAGAGACTTTAGCTGTTGACCACTGCTGCTGTCTGCCCTGATGGAACAGAGATAAGATACCCCTCCCAAAAAGAAGGAGGGCCTCTGGCCTTGGGGTGGAGAGGAGGTGGGATGGGTCAAGGCCTGATCCCAAGAAAGAGGACAGCCCTCCAGAGCAAGCCCAGATAACAGGACAAAGACTAAGACGTACCAGTGTCTGGCTGAGAAAGGAGACAGATATTCGTGTGTGTGTGTGTGTGTGTGTGTGTGTGTGTGTGAGAGAGAGAGAGAGAGAGAGAAGAGAGAGAATGTCAGGTAGCTCATTAACTTTCTGCTTCCCAATCTTGGGTGAAAACTTGCTTTAGTCTTTTCCTGCTGGTTGATGAACGGATTTTGGGAAAAGCCATTGAAACAGTATACTCGGATTGTTTCATTTCCTAAAGGGATGTGGCAGTTCCTGCATTCACATAGCCATTGAGTACTGTGCTGGTCCCTGTGTGCTCCAGGTGGGAAGCCTGACCTTTTTGTTTTTGTATTTTTCATTTACCCATTCATTCACTCACTCACTCACAAATTCAACCAATAGTCACGAAGTGACCCTTGGGAATAAGAGAAGTGGTGCCTTCTACTTTGGCTGAACTCAAGGTGAAGGCACGTCGCCTCCATGATACTTGAAAGATCCTCTTTTCTCTTGCCCCATTGTAGCATATCTTGTGGTTATCAGGGCTCCCACAATTGTCATCCTTGGAATAAAAAACCTTCCTCTGTGCGGTCTCACTCCAGCTTGTCCCCCAGTTCTGCCTCCTTGGAAAATGTCTTCTTCTGGACTCTGCTATGTTCTGGGAGCATAATTTTCTACTCAGGCCTCAGTATTTAGGGAGAAGAATCCTCCCCAGTGAACCTGGACAGGAAAAAAGATAAATGGAAGCAGACCAGGTTTCTGCTTCCACTTGCCTGGTTTCTAAATGGATATTTTCTTCCAATGCATCCACAGCATTCCTGGGGGTTGGGGTTGGGTGCTGAGCATTTCCGATGATTCTAGCGGCCCCTTATGTCTTAGGGGCTTACCATATACTGTTATTACAACACTTCTAGTGGCGATGTGAATAATTTAATTTTTATATTGTTATTTAACTTGCGAAGCTCTCTTTGGGTTCCTTGATAGACAAGAAGCTCTCTGAGGACAGGGATTGTTTTCTATTTCTGTGTGGCCCCACAGTTTCTGGCACAGTTCTGGGAGCTTGGGAAGGTTTCTGATAAGTACTTAATGAAGGACGAGATCTCCTATGCAAGAGAAACGGTGCGTTGACTCCATCCTGTGCTGGTCACTTTGCTCCTGGGAGTTTGGTTTAGTCCTGGGAATAAATTTAAATGGGAAATTCAGAGTGTACAGAAGAGCAACTGGGGGTTAGATGCTGTGATGAAGCTGAGCAGAGTGGACTGTCGGGATTACCAAGGGCAGAGGGGGAGGCCCGGGTGAGGTTCCCAATGTAACGGGAGGAGGGCTGCTCTCAGAACACAGCCTGAGGGCGGAATGGGGTTTCTTGGCGGCACA
Organism: Symphalangus syndactylus; assembly: GCF_028878055.3. Classification (NCBI taxonomy): domain Eukaryota; kingdom Metazoa; phylum Chordata; class Mammalia; order Primates; family Hylobatidae; genus Symphalangus; species Symphalangus syndactylus. The sequence continues at coordinate 142,155,355 of NC_072430.2, read as the reverse complement.
GGGTCTCAGGACAGGAGATGCTGTCAGAGACTGCCCAGAAGAGGTGCTAGTGTCAGGCAGCGCTAGTTCCAGGGCATGATAACAGGTGTTTTATGAAAAATGCATTTCAGCTCCAGTACATTTGGGGAATGCTGCAGTTAACAAAGGTAAACAGGTCTCAGCACTGTGAGACTGCTGGAGGTCTTTGATATGCAATTGTGCATTGACTCTCTAGGAAGGAATGCCAGGAATGGTCATTCCAAACCCACTTGACCCCTTATCTTGGAAACACATCATACAGGTTGAGCATTCACAGAGGCCAGTTTTGGAGATAACGGAATACAGGGTCTGTCTGACAACACGTGGGCCCAGGGCCTTTCCCGTTGTAAGCCTGCAACAGAGTGACCCAACCACTGAGCCGGGCCCCCTCTTTGGTGCTTCCTGTGGCTTTCTGAACAGCCACTGATGTCTTTCCTTCCCCCCTGGAATCAGAATGCATATTGGGTACATTTGTTCTGATAACTTGAAACAGTATATGACCAGGTCAGTCATCATGCTTTGGAGTTTGCGGACAATGCATGGTTTAATGATGATTATTAAAGCGACAGCCATCACGTTGTGGGGTCTCTGTCCTGCTCATGAGAACTCCCCTTTGCTCAGAGCTTCCTCCTTCCACCATGTTTGTTCATGTGCTTCCCGCTCCTCCCCCCACCTCCCCAAGCTTCCCAGCCCTTGATGACCCCATGTGAATTTGGGATGGGGTGGAGTGACTGACAGCCTGGTAGGGCTGGTCCCCTCTCAACACCTGAGCTGTGGACTGCTGTGAGCACAGAGAGGCAGAGCAGCCAGACAAAAGGCACAGAGATTATCCCCATTACAGGGATGACGGCTCTGCCCTTACTGATTCCAGGCCCAGCTGTCCCCAGTTTCCATGATCAACCTCAGCAGACATCTAATAAAATCTCCTTTACTCCAGTTACCTGGAGTTGGTTTGGTAAATTGCAACCAAAGAACTTTTTAAAATACACTGTTGAGACTGGCCACAATGGCTCACACCTATAACCCCAGCACTTTGGGAGGCTGAGGCATGAGGATTGCTTGAGTCCAGGAGTTCAAGACCAGCCTGGGCAACAAAGTGAGACCCCTGTCTTAAAAAAAAAAAAAAAAGTACCCCGTTGAGTTACCATTGCCAAGCTCTGTGCATACCTCATCTCAGGAGGTTCATTTTCATACCCTCCCACAGGTTAGGCCCAGATTTATCTGACTTTTACAGATAGATGAACTGAGCCTCTGAGAGGTTGAGTAAACTGCACCCAGCAGCTTATTCCAGCAAGGAGTGCAGTGAGCTCCAAACCCAAGACCATCAGGACAAGTCTGATGCCTCTCTCTGTGCTTGCCAAACCTACCTCGCTATCTGCAGGTTGGAATGCCAGGTCAGGCTCTACTAGGAGCAGATGCTGGGGGTTCCATCTGCAGAGAGGAGAGGAGAGGGCTCTGTTGTTCTGAGAGCTACCCGGGAGCCCATCCTGTCCACAGGGCTGGGAGACCACGTGGTGGTTGGGGAGTGATCCCCAGGCAAGGGCCCCTGCTTGGAGTCCAAAGCCCACCCATGGGGCTTTGCAGCGTCAGCTCAGCCCCCTTCTGCCCAGCTGCAGCTTCCTCAGCCCCTGCCTTTCTTCAGCTGCAAGGAGTGATGGGGACTTTCATGTTGGGGAATTCCAGCCATAGCCTAGGTCTCATGGGAGCCAGCATGAAGCAATTCAGTTCTAGGTACCAAATTATAATCCACTTCCTCTCTAGAGTGTCACTGCTGTCACAACCCCACTGTCCTGTTCCTTTTCTCTGTCTGTCTTATTGATTTCTGCCGTCATGGCCAAATGCTTAGGCGGAAAATAACGGTGTCTAGTTGGTCACTTGGAGCATAACACCCAACACACAGTGAGCGTGCATTTGTGCTGTGATCATTATCGATGTTGGTTACACTTGGTGCCAGGTACTCTTCAGCTGTGGCTGGTTTCATGAGTGTCCCTGTGAAAAGACCACCAAACAGCCTTTGTGTGAGCAATAAAGCTGTTTATTTCACCTGGGTGCAGGTGGGCTGAGTCTGAAAAAAGAGTCAGCGACGGGAGATAGGGGTGGGGCCGTTTTATAGGATTTGGGTAGGTAAAGGAAAATTACAGTCAAAGGGGGGTTGTTCTCTGGTGGGCAGCAGTGGGGGGGTCACAAGGTGCTCAGTAGGGGAGCTTTTGAGCCAGGATGAGCCAGGAGAAGGAATTTCACAAGACAATGTCATCAGTTAAGGCAGGAACAGGCCATTTTCACTTCTTTTGTGGTGGAATGTCATCAGTTAAGGCAGGAACCGGCCATCTGGATGTGTACGTGGAGGTCACAGGGGATATGATGGCTTAGCTTGGGCTCAGAGGCCTGACAGCTGGGGTGGGGAAGCCTAATGCAGGGCCGGCGGCACAGGCATGTCACCCCTGCATTCCCTCGGGGCCTGTGCACAGAAGGACCCAGGCTGGGTCAGATGCTCTGTGTTAGGCTAATAACCTCCCAAAGGGAGTTAGTTACATTACATTCTGTGTTAGTTTCCTGGGCTGCCATAAGACCTTACCACAAGCTGTGTGGCATAAAACCGAAATGTATTGGCTCAAGTCTTGCAGGCCAGAAGCCTGAATCAAGGTGTCAGCAGATGTGGCTCCTTCTGGAGGCTCTGAGGGTGAATTCATTCCTGGCCTCTCTCTGGCCTCTGGTGCTCCTGGTGGTCCTGGGCGCTGCTTGGCCTGTGGACCATCACCCAATTTCTGCCTCTGCCTTCCCATGGCCTCTTCCGTCTGTGTGCATTTCTCTGTCCAAATCTCCCTTTTTTCATGAGGAAGCCAGTCATTGGATTTAGGGCTCACCTGAATCCAGGATGATCTCATCTTAAGACACATTCTAAGGTGCCAGGTGGACATTAATTTTGCGGGGACACTCTTCAATCCAGCACAAGCTCCTGGAGTATAAAAGCTTCCTATATGGCTTGGGAACTCCCAAAGGACAGGGCCTGGCATAAATGCCCAATTTGCTTCTTTTTTTTTTTTGAGACAGAGTCTCGCCCTGTCGCCCAGGCTGGAGTACAATGGCGTGATCTTGGCTCACTGCAAACTCCACTTCCTGAGTTCAAGTGATTCTCCTGCCTCTGCCTCCCGAGTAGCTGGGATTACAGGCATGTGCCACCACGCCCGGCTAATTTTTGCATTTTTAGTAGAGACGGGGTTTTATCCATGTTGGGAAGGCTGGTCTCAAACCCCTGACCTCGTGATCCACCTGCCTCAGACTCCCAAAGTGCTGGGATTACAGGCCTGAGTCACCGCACCTGGCCCATTTGCTTTTCTTTTAAGAGACAGGGTCTTGCACTAGCACCCAGGCTGGAGTGCAGTGGCATGATCTCGGTTCACTGCAGCCTCGACCTCCCAGGCATAAACAATCTTCCCACCTCAGCCTCCCAAGTAGCTGGGACTACAGGCACACACTACTAATCCCAGCTAATTTTTTTTTTTTTTTTTTTTTTGTAGAGACAAGATCTCTCTCTGTTTCCCAGGCTGGTTTCAAACTCCTGGGCTCATGTGATCTTTCCCCTTGGCCTCCCAAAGTCCTGTGATTACAGACCTGAGCTACTGTGTCTGGCCAACAAATTTGCTTTTCACAGAGACAAATCTCCACAAAAGGCTGACCCTGTCATGAATATTTATGACATCTAAGGCATTATGGGTTGAACTGTCTCTCCCTAGAATTCATATGTCCAAGTCCTAACCTCCGTACCTCAGAATGTAATCTTACCTGGGGAGAAGGTCTCTATGGTGAGGTCACCAGGATAGGCCCTAAACCAATATGACCGTGTCCTTATGAAAAGGGTAAATTTAGACACACAGACACACACACGCCATGTGACATGAAGGCGGCGATAGTGATGCTTCCATAAGCCAAGGAACACCGAGAATTCCCAGCAAAGCACCCGGAGTGTGGAACAGATTCTCCCCAGAGCTTCCAGGAGGAGCTGCCCTGCCGCCCTCTGGCCTCTTCTCGGGCTTCTGGCCTCCAGGACTGCAAGACAATCAATTCCTATTGTTTAGGCCACTCAGGTTGTGGTAGGTGGTTACAGTAGCCCTGGCGAAGTCACACACAGGGCTGGGGGCAGCACTGTTTCTCTGCTTTCTTTCTTTCTTTTTTTCTTTTGAGACGGAGTCTCACTGTCACCCAGGCTGGAGTGCAGTGGCATGATCTTGGCTCACTGCAACCTCTGCCTCCTGGGTTCAAGCGATTCTTCTGCCTCAGCCTCCTGAGTAGCTGGGATTACAGGCACGTGCCACCACGCCCGGCTAATTTTTGTATTTTTAGTAGAGACGGGGTTTCGCCATATTGGCCAGGCTGGTCTCGAACTCCTGACCTCAGGTGATCCACCCGCCTCGGCCTCCCAAAGCTGGGATTACAGGCGTGAGCCACCACACCCGGCTGTTTCTCCATTTTCTATGGGAGATGGGTTTTCCACATGTTTGGACCTTCCTTTGGGGATAACTGTGAGCATCTCACTTGAGAACCTCCCTCACATCCCCCATGTACTTTGCCCATGGTGGGGAGGTGGGGAGGTGGGCCCAGTAGCCTGTGGCCTCGGTGTGCTTGCTCCACATGGAGTGGCCCATGTGGCCCCCTCCAATGAGCCTCCAGGCTTGGGATGGGCCAGGTGCTGGAGCAAGTCCATTCCAGAGCTTGGTTCTTTTTAAAATTACCATAATATATATACATATATTTTATAGACAGAGTCTTGCTCTGTTGCCCAGGCTGGAGTGCAGTGGCATGATCATAGGTCACTGCAACCTTGAACTCCTGGGCTTAAAGGATCCTCCTCCCTTAGCCTGCCAAGTAGCTGGCAGCTAATTTAAAAAAAAAAAAAAAAAGGGTATTTAAAAAAAAAATTGATTGGGGGGATCTCACTATGTTGCCCAGGCTGGTCTCGAGCCCCTGGCCTCAAGCCATCCTCCTGCCTGAGGCTCCCAAAGTGCTGGGCTTACAGACTGAGCCACCATGCTGGCCAGAGCCTGGTTCTTAGTGGGCCAGTCAGGGAATTTCAATGAAAAGTGAGGAGCCAAAGAAAGAGGAAAAGGAAGTTGAAATAGGTCGGGGCTGAGATAATCCTTAGAGATCAACATCTAGGGTCTCAGGTGTTTATCTAAAGCGAGCTGAATTCCAGCCCCCACCTGCACCTCCTGCATCTTCCTGGGGCTCTCAGCTTTGCTTTTTCAGAACGGTTTTCATTGTGTGTGTTGCTGCTGGCTGGATGTGAGGGTGAGTGATTTTACTGTCGCATCAAGTGTAGCCCAGAACGACAGATGAACTCCAGAACACAGTCATTTCCTGGATTCTGCCCTCTAGGTTCTAGATGCTTCCTGAAAGTTCCGTTTCTTGACGTGCAGTTGCCGAGTCGAAGGCCATGTTGTTGAATTCATTGCTACACATCCCAGGTTTGCCCTCCCAGAAAACTGCACTGCCGGACAGTCTCAGCAGTGGTTGGTGGACGGTCTCCACTGTTTTGCCAAAGCCTGGATGTGATGAGGCTTTGCCGATCTGACCTCCGTGCTGACTGGCGCCCGCACGAGCGCTGGTGAGGCTGAACGCTTCTGATAGCACTCCCTGCACACCTGGGACTCACTTTCAGCGAATTGTCCGGCTGTGCCTTTGTCCATTTTTTGCTGATTTATAAAGCAAGGATTTTAAAGCCACATGTTTGTGGCAGTTATTGTCCCAGCATTTTGTTTTATCCATATGCTTTTCTTGATATACAGGTAGCTTTCATTTGCAGTGGTCATTATTTCCTCCCTCTTACTGTTTGGTTTTTGCATTTGCCTCTGTGGGGTAGGTTAAGAAAGATGTGGATTTGAATCCTTGTTCAATAGCTACGTAACTCTGGGGAAGGTACTTAATCTCTCTGAGCCTCAATTTTCTCATCCATAAAATGGGGATAACAATATCCACCTCCCTGGTTTGTTGGTGTGTATGGAAAAACTCTCTCAAACCGCGTTTTTCCTCTTTCACTCCACCACCACCACCGCAATCATCAACACAGAAGACGTCTGTGACCAAAGGCGTGGGGGGGGTTCCCCACACATTAAGCAGTGGGCCCCAGCTGGGTGTTCAATTCTGACACTGTCTACCTGGAGATAGCACCAGATGCCACTGGTTGGGGGGCTCAATCCCCATGACTGCCACCCACCCCAGACACCAGTCATAAGCCTGGGCCTCTCGAACTTCTGACGGATGGCCTTCAAGCTGGGGTTCCCATGACCCCTTCTCTGTGTTGATCAATTTGCTGGAGCAGCTCACTGAACTCAGGGAAATAACTGTGTTTGCTGGCTCATTGTAAAGGATGTTACAAAGGACACAGATGAAGAGATGCGTAGTGCGAAGTATGGGGGAAGGGGCAGGGAGCTTCCAAGCCCTCCTGGGACACATCATCCTCTGGGAACCTCCACAAAGTCAGCTCTCCACAGCTCCCTGAACCCAGTCCTCTTGGGTTTTTATGGAAGCTTCATGTTGACGGCATTCCTTCCCCCATGGTATGAGGCGGGACCCTCCCAGGGGAGGGTGTTAAGACCCACAGTCAGAAAAGTGAGGGAAGGTTAGAGTCCTGCCTTGTGGCAGGAAAAAGGAAGGCACAAGAGGGTCAGAGAGGTTCTGTTATCTGAAGGTGGCCCCCAGGACTAGCAGGCCCAACATTATAACAGAAAACTGTAACAAGGGCTATGGGAGTTATGAGCCAGAAACTGTGGATGAAACATATATGTGAACATCACAGTTGGTCATTTTATAATTTACATAAACACTGGGCAGGGAGTGTAATAAGCACTTAATAAATGATACCTTTCCATATTCCTTGATTTTAAGTCAACAAATGTGATGTGGTTCATCAGCTACTATTTAGGTATCTTGAGAAAGACAGAAGACCTCAAGACGCAGATCCTGTTCTTGAAGGAAAGGAGAAGAGAACCCTTGTCTGGGGAGCGTGCTCTGCACTTAGGCGACCGGCAGGATTGGAGGGGACCGTCAGTGTGGCCCTGGAGGAATCCATCAGTGGAGGCCCGGAGGGGCCGTGAAGGACTTGCCCGTGTAAACTGCAGGGCCTGGTCCGCGCTCCCACCCCCATGCACCTCACCTCCGGTTAAGCCCTGCAGCTTATCACCTCAGTGGAGAGACAAAGCAGTGCTTTGGAATGTGACCCCTTTGATAGCTTGAATGTTCCAGGTTCCGCAGTGGCTTTCATGCTAGTCAGGGGGCAGTGGAGAGTGGCAGCACGTCAGCTGAATGTGGGGCTACCAAGTCTTGGGCCAGGCAGGACTTGAGCAGCTTGGGGAGTGGCCCAGAGGAGGGATCCTGGGGGTAGCTGGCCAAAGCCAAGCTGCTTAAGATAGGTGGCCAGTGATAGCTGCCAAGGCTAGGAGGAACAGGACTGCGCTATGTATTAAGCAAAGGAAGTTATGTCCAGAGTCCAGAAGGGCAGGAAATAGGAACGCGGATTAGAGGACGGTAGTCAGGCCTCAGTCGGTCGGGGAAGGTGAGCCCCAGGTCCAGGGCTCCAGCAACCACGGAGCCCTGTGCAGACTGAAGGTCCTCTGAAATGCTCACTCATTAAACGATGACGATCAACAGTGACTGCAAAAGTTAGGAACACAGTTTATCACACACTCACCTGTCACATGCCAGGCTCTAGCCTCCACGATAACCTTAAAAACCAAGGAATATTATTTCCTCTCTGAAAGGGGGAGACTGAGGTTTAGAGATGAGCTAACATGACCACACTCACTGCCAGTCAGCACTGGACCTTGGGTTTGAACCCAGGACTGCCCGACCTCTTTCCTGGCTCTTTACCATAGACCCGGCGACCTCTGTGCAGCGCGAGAGGATGGCTGGGGGATAGTCTTCAAGGGATAAAAGACAAGCACAAAGCTTGGCTGGATTGGGGGATGAAGAGGCAGAGCAGAGAACAATTCCCGCAAAACATGTTTTTACCTTCTTTTATTTCCAAACTCTTTCCTGGGGCCGGAACCGGTCATGAACTGAAGCCAGAGGGAGGCCATTGGCAATGTGACTCTCTTCTAAATGCTGGTGGTGGAAGAGATGGAGAGAAAAAGACGGTTTCGAGAAATCTTTCAGAGGTACAATTGGGAGGACTCGATAATGGGTTGGATGCAAGGATTGTAGACTAAGATGACTCCAGGTTTTCTGGCCTAAATCACTGGACAGTTCTTTTTCCTGGAAGGAGGGAGCTTAGGGGATGAGCACATTTGGCCGGGAAGAACCAGCGTGTTGTTTGGAGCACACTGAGTTTGGGGCATCTGTGAGATGACCTGGTGGAGATGCTGTGCCCTGGCTGATCTTGGCAAGTTCATGTTATTATTCCACCTGCCTGGAGTCCCCAGGCCTGCCCATGGGCCATGGATTTTCCCACCTCTGCTCATGCTGGGGTTAAACAGAGCCACCAGTACTGCCATCTCTGTCGCCTTTTGTAGGATGAGCTCCAGCCGGCCGACACCCCACGGGACTGTGTTGACTGTCTGCCCAAGGCGGTGAGGCTGAGCTCAGAGCAGAAGGGGACCTGCCCCACAGTCAGCAATCTGTTCTGTTCGCTAGGAGGGCTCCAGAGCTCTGGCTGCCTGCCTTTCAGAGAAAAGGGATCATTCACAGAACTGCAGCTCCTGCTAGAGGCACAGACTAGTCTGCAGCTCAGAGGGCAGTCACTGATTTCCAAAATGGAAGTGAATGTAAGCCCAGTACTTATTTTAGGAGATTTACTAATCAGAGCAGCTGAGTGCATGTGTAAAACGTGCTGTGAAGGAGTCTGCGTATGGAGGCAATCTCCCAACTTCTAAGTCGGCATTTAACCTGGATAAATCCCAGGGCCCCACATGGCCCAGTGGCAGCGTGGTTTCACTTTTAAAGAAGCACGAGCCAACCACTAAAGGTAATGTTAAAAAAACAGGAGAGTTCCAGTTCTAGGAGGAACTGCAGGAGCATGGATTGAACTAATCTCCCACAAAGAACAATGATCAACTCTGGATAAGATGTAAAGCACTGTTGAAGGACACTGGACAGTGGCCAAAGAAGCAAACTGACCAAAGCAGCAAAGAATGGAGAGGACTCGACCTTGAAAGAAAGGAACTGCTCTGGATGAAATTCACACTAAGATGACCTTCCTCTGAGGCCCCTCTCCAGGCTGCTTGGGGCAGGGCGGCTGGAACGCAAGGCCCAGGAAGTCAGGGAACGGCGTTCAGGCTGCCGGAGTGGCTGGAAACTGAGGGTGAAGTCTTAGAAAGAAGGGAGCTTGAAGGAGACAGCCCCAAAATATTGCACATTAATTCTATTTTATTATTTTTGTAGAAACAAGGGCTTGCTGTGTTGCTCAGTCTGGTCTTGAACTCCTGGACTCAAGCGATCCTCCCGCCTTGGCCTCCCAAAGTGCTGGGATTACAGGAGTGAGCTACTGTGCCCGGCCCACATTAATTCTCAAATCATTAGCCTACCCCGCGATACCCAAGTGAGACTCCAAGAAGCCCAGTGGGAAGCAACGCCTGTAAGGCTGAAGGCTGAGCAGAGATTTCAGCTGCTGCCCACTGCAGGGAAGCAGAATTTGGGGTCTAACTCCTGCCAAGTAGGCCCCTCAGGTTTTCCATTAAAACCCCAGAAAGGCCTCCGCTTAGGCTCAAAGACTGTTTACCAGGACTAAGATTCATCCTAGGACTCGGGGTTATAACAGTAAACAGAACACCCCGGCATGACAACAGTAAACAAACAGTTAAAGGCTCTAGTTGGGAAATTTATATTCTAGTTGGGAAAACTGCAGTAAACCAGTAAGTGTTATGCAGAAAAATCAAGCCAGGCTGTGGCTGGGTAGGTTAGTCAGAGAAGAACTTACTGGGTGTGTGTGTGGGGGTCACATTTTCAGCATGGACTTTATAGGGGGATTGAATGGCGACCTTCAAATGGTGGCTCTCAAAAAGATGCGTCTAAGCTCTAACCTCTGGTACCTGTGAATGTGACCTTATTTGAATAAAGAGTCTTTGCAGATGTAATTGATTTAAAGATCTCAAGAGGAGAGTATCCTGGATGAACCAGGTGGGCCCTAAATCCTATGACAAGTGTTTCTGTAAGTAGAGGAGACTCAAGGAAGAAGCCATGTGAAGATGGAGGCAGGGACTGGAGGGTGCATCTGTAAGCCCAGGCACCGGAAGCTCACAGGGAGGCAGGGGTGGCTCCTCCCTCAGAGCCCCAGAAGAACAGCCCTCCCAAGGCCTTGATTTTGGATCTGTGCCCTCCAAAACTGTTAGAAGGTAAGTATGCTTTCTTTTAAGCCACTAACTTGGTGGTTATATGTTCTGGCAGCCACAGGACGCAGTGACAGACCTGCAGTGGGAGACAGGGAAAGTACTTCCCAGGGACCTTCGCAGGGAGAAGGGACAGCAGGTGCAAAGGCCCAGAGTCAGGTCCAAGCATGACCTGCGTGTCGCCAGGGATGCTGGAGGGGACGGAGCAGGGAGAGAGGAGAAGAATGAGGTCAGAAGTCAGAGGTGATGAGGGTGGGGAAGGGGGCAGGTTACAGGGACTTCCAGGCTATGCTAAAAACCGAACTGCTGCTCTGAGTGAAATGGGAAATGCTAGATGCCATTGCCAGAGGAGTGGCTGCATCGGACTCTGATTGTAAACAGAATCACATAGCTGCTGTGTTGAGAAGAACGAGGCAGGCACGGGGAGGCTGATCAGAAGGCTCTGCGTCACCCAGGGAGAGACAGCAGGGGAGTGGGCCAAGATGCAGGCGATGAAGGGGAGAGGAGAGGGAACCAGGATGGGGAAGATGGAGAAGGGGAGAGGGAACCAAGGTGGGATCAATGGAGAAGAGGAGAGGGAGCCAGGATGGAGGCAATAGAGGAGAGGGAGCCAGGATGGAGGCAATAGAGGAGAGGGGACCGAGGTGGGGACAGTGGGGGAGGGGAGAGGGGACCAAGGGGGGGACAGTGGGGGAGGGGAGAGGGGACCGAGGTGGGGACAGTGGGGGAGGGGAGAGGGGACCAAGGTGGGGACAGTGGGGGAGGGGAGAGGGGACCGAGGTGGGGACAGTGGGGGAGGGGCATGGGGACCAACATGGCAGCAGTGAGAAGTGGCTGGTTATGTGTGATGTGTGAATGTAGAGTTGAAAGAACTTCCTGTGGGTTAGACGTGAGACGTGTGAGGAGGAGAGGACACAGGTGACTCTGGGATTTTGGCCTGAGCGCCTGGAAGGATCAAGTTGCCATGAAGTGAGGCAGGGCTGTAAGTGGGGCAGGTTTTGGGCATCAGGAGCGCGAGTGTGGACGTGTGCATCTGAGATGCCTCTTGTGGGAAGGAGGCGGATTTGGGCCTCTGGAGCTGGAGGGTGGCCTGGATGGAGGCCTGTGTCCAAGCATCGTCTGTCGGTCCGTGTTTTTCACCTGTGGATCTCCAAGGGAGGTGGGGAGCAAGAGGAGGGAAGAGGCACAGGCCTGAGAATTTTTGCCCCAGTGTTGAGAGGTTCTGGGAGGAGGAGGAGGGGGGCCAGTGGGACTGGGCCATCAAGACAGGCTGTCGGAAGCCTCTCGGGGTCCTGCTCAAGAGGGTGGCCAGCCAGGCTGTGTGGTGCTCACGGTTACGCCAGCGGGGACTAAGGGTTTGGTAACACAGAGGCTGCGGGTGACTGTCCAGGAGCCTTCTGGGTGAAGTGAAGGAGGCCACAGCCCCAGTGGAGTAGATTCAAGAGAGACCCAGGAGAGACGAAGTGTAGACGGAGGGCGGAGGCCACTCTAAAGGGTGAAATGGTGCTGGGGGTGTGGGGCTGGGAGCCGTGCTTTTAAATTTAATTACAAGAGAAGCTAGAGTGCAGCTGCGTGCCTGTGGGAACCCCCTAATAGAAAGGACAGCGTTGGTTGGGAGAATGTTAGAGCAGCATCCGTCCTAGGGGGCGAGTGGCTGGGGGCTGTGCAGCCCAGGGCAAGAATGGCCGAGCTTATCTGCCCCCTTTCTGGGAGAAGCGCCGAGGCCTCTGCAGGAAGAGCTAAGTTTCCTCCCCGAGGGACAGCAGCAGCGTGGAGCTGTGCACCTCCGCCCAGGCTGATCCAGGTCTGATCAGTTCCTCCCGTTCACTCCTACGGACCACAGGGTTCCTACCCTTGTCCTCCTCCTTGTGGCCTGGAGTGGGTCTGGGCTTCAGACTCCTCACTCATAAAATAGGATAAAAATAAGGGATCCCCCCTCTCACATTTGCAGGGCTTGGGACAGGAGTACAAATGGTAGTCTGTGCACCATGCGAATAAATAAAGTCATGAAAAAAGCCAAGTGAACGCCTTGTTGAACACGATGCCCCACGCGCTACTTTGCTAGAAACATCTTCCTGACAGCCGGGAAGCCTAGGGTTGCACTTTGAACCCTGGGGTTCCTTGGCCAGAATGGGATGTCCCAGCCCCAGCCAGCCTCCTTCCCCAGGTCTGTTTCACACTGGGAGGACCTCAGGATAAGCACGTGGGTGCCTGGCCCACACATCCATCCTCCAGGCATGCTTCCTATTGACAGCTGTACCTTTGCCGTGGGGCCTGCTGTGGTTTGCTCTTGGGGAGTGGACCCGGAGCAGAGGCCACTGCAGGCCTCAGAAGTGGGCCTGGGTGGGGAATTCTGCGCTCCCCGAATCTGGCAGTGTGATCTAGCAGTGTTGTCCCTTGGCCTGGAGGACTGCTCACCTGGAAGCCAGAGCATGGCCAGAGGAAGGCCAGTGTGGGGCCCTCTAGGGTGTGGTCACAGGGTGGGGCTCCTTCGAAGGGTTGCTGTGAGGACTGAATCAGATATTTTAAGCCAAGGACTTAGCACAGTGCCTGGCACATAGTAGGTGCTCAATAAAAGCAGTATCTCTTTTTTTTTTTTTGAGACAAGATCTTGCTATGTTGCCCAGGCTGGAGTGCAGTGGTATGATCATGGCCCACTGCAGTCTCAACCTCCCAGGCTCAAGCAATCCTCGTGCCTCAGCCTCCTTAGTAGCTGGGACCACAGGCATGCACCACAATGCCCAGCTAATTTTTAAATTTTTTTTTGTAGACATGAGGGTCTCATTATGTTGCCCTGGCTGGTCTCAAACTCCTGAGTGTAAGTGATCCTCCCACCTTGGCCTCCCAAAGTGCTGAGATTACAGGTGTGAGCCACTGCACCCGGCCCTTCATTTTTGTTATTTTATTTTATTTTTCAGACAGAGACTTGCTCTGTCGCCCAGGCTGGAGTGCAGTGGCATGGTCTGGGCTCACTGCAACCTCTGCCCCCTGGGTTGAAGCAATTCTCCTGCCTCAACCTCCTTAGTACCTGGGATTAATAGGTGTGTGCCACCATGCCCGGCTAATTTTTGTATTTTTAGTAGAGACGGGGTTTCACCACGTTGGCCAGGTTGGTCTTGAACTCCCAACCTCAGATGATCCACCAGCCTCAGCCTCCCAAAGTGGATTACAGGTGTGAGCCACCGTGCCTAGCCCATTTTTGTTATGTTTCTAATCCTAGTCTTTACAGAATTAGGCAGGGCCTCCCACAACCTGGCTTGGCTGCCTCTCCGCCCTCACCTCTCCCACAGCCTACCCAGACCCTGTGCTCACTGATGGTGTCCCCGGCCCCGTGCCTCCCAGTGCACGTCTGCCCATAGCATTGTGCCTCCGGGGCCTGGGATGCTCTCCCTCCTCTTGGCTGCCACGTGAGCTTCTCGTGCCTCTTCCGGGAGAGGTCCTCTGGATTCTTCCCCTGCCTCTGGGCAGGTAGGTCAGCTTCTCTGGCCTGTGTGAAACTGGGTGGCAGACTCTTGCTCTGCAGGCAACTGTCCCATCCCTGCCAGGCTCTGGGCACCTGGGGGCAGGACTTGGGTTTATTCCCTTGGCTCCCCTCTGCTCTGCCCAGACTGGCGGGCAGTCACGTGCCAAACTGATTGTTGAGTGGAGGAATTTAACTTGGTGTTCAGAAATCCCTGCTGGAATTTTCCACTGAGATAAGCAAGGATAAAGATTTGGAGGCAAGGCAGACACCACAATTCCTGCTTATCTCAAAGGCCTGAGGAGATAAGGACATTCTGGAAGAGCTGACCTCAGATCATTATCACAGCTGAGTTTGAGTCTTCACAGCAGCTCTGCAAGAAAACCCCAAGGAGGAGGGGGGCACGCTTCCCCACAAATCCCCTGAGGACTTCGGCCCATCATTCCCTGGCCAGAGGGGCATCACCTGGTCACTTCTGCAAGAAAGAAGATACGGATACATTAACAACCGGAACCACAGTGGGGATCTCCTCATAAGGAACAAGGGGGGCATGGATCTGGGGCAAGCCGTTAGCAATGCCTGCTTCAAGCCCCGAGAGCTGCTTCAACATCTCTGAAATGTTTATGCAGCAGTAGGCCGGGCTCTCCACGTAATCCCAGGGCAGTAAAGAGTGGAAAGTTACAAAGGACTGACTTGGCTAGAAAGGAACCCACATGCGATAAACTGTCTCAGAGAAAATCCCATCCCTGTTGATATTTGAGCAGAACCCGAGACATCAGGTGGCAGGAAAGTTGCAGAGATTCTTCAGCCACTGGGCAGGCACTCAGGCCACATCCTCCCCAGGGGGCCCTTCCAGCTCCACAATGATATAATTTTACGTGTTTTGGAAGGAGAATGTGTGCATGCCTGCATACCTGGCCTGTGTAAGTGGCATTGTGAATATTCTCCCTGTCAATGGTAACACAGAAAAGTTGATAAAATGCCTAGAGAAAAACTTTAAAATTGGTATGTGTTAAAATAATATTAATTCTGGTCGTGTACGTAAATTGCTTATGTTCCATTTTGTCTAATTTCCACTACAAGCAATGATGATTGTGCATGATAACACATCTATGTGGCATTATGGATACTGTCTGGGTGGTGAGTCCTGACCCACCTTCCACGAGAGGTTTGTGTCTGAGCTTGACATCCCACGTCCCCATGGGAATGCACCTTCTGATTTACACGAGCGCACCACAGGCTTCCTGCTCATGCAGGATGGCCCTTGCTGCATAGAGTGATCCATCACAGAGGCTGGAAGCGGAGGGAGGTTTAGAACCATCCGGCCCAGCCCCCTTACTTTGGAGATGAGTAAACTGGTGTTGGGACAAGGTGACTGGTTCCTGAGGGAGGATCTGGCAGATTGCTCCCAGATGACCTCTGTGCAGGAGGGGAAGCTGTGAGCCCCCAGACCCTCTTGAGTATCTGAGTTCTGGCCTTTCACTGTACCCTTGGGCCTTCATGAGGAGGGTGTCAGGTTGCTTGAGACCAGCACGAGCACCAGGCCCTGCCACACTGGCCAAGCAGGAGGCGGGCTTCGGCAGTGGTTCCCCTGCCACCCACCAGCAGTGTGCCAGTGGGCTGCAAAGTCACCTGGGCTGGGAGGGCCTCCCTTGTGTGAGCTTTGGCTCAGGCACTGTGGACAACGGACCATAGGATGGGCCCCAAGATTCCAAGCCCCTGGTGGACATGTCTCTCCCCTTGAGTGTGTGCAGGGCTGTGACTGTGATGGTGTCACTCCTGAGGTCAGGTTATATTATATGGTAAAGTGAAGGGATTTTGCAGAGGTAATTAGGGTCCCTTGTCAGTTGACTGTGAGTTGAGCAAAAGGGAGATTGTGCTGGGGGTGCCTGCCCCAATCAGGTGAGCCCTTTAAAAGAGGATCTAGAAGTCATACAGCATCTCTTGCTGGCCTTGAGAAAGCAAGCTGCCCTGTGTGAGGGGCCTTGAAGAGCTGAGAGCAGCTGCCCGCTGATGCCAGCAGGAATGGGGACCTCAGCCTACTGAAGGAACTGAATTCTGCCAACAAACATGTGGGCTCAGAAGAGGACCCTGAACTCTAGAAAGACCCCAGCTTGGCCAGTGCCTTGACTGCAGCCTGTGGGAACCTGAGCAGAAGACCCAGCTAGGCTGTGCCCTGACTCCTGGCCGTAGGAGCTGTGAGGCCATAAATGCGTGTTATTGTAAGCCGCCGAGTCAGTGGGTGTGTGTTACACATCCACAGATAACTACACAGGCATTGACCCTGTCCACCCAGGGATGCTAGAGGGGCTCTGCTGGTTTTACCCCAGGCCATGCTGAGAGCGACCGTGAACACAGGGCTCTCTCCTCTGAGCTGCAGAAGCTCCATGCCCTGTCCCCTGCCACAAGTCACAGACTTTCTTCATGTGTTTTACCTCACGTTAATGAAGGAGATCTTCTCCACGGGCTTGATCTAGTGGGAAACAGAGGAGAGGGGGGATTTTAAATTTCAGTCCATCCAACCCTGTAGATTTGCTGTCCTACAGTAACATAAAGGATCACCAGGTAAAACGCTGCTTCTCCCGGACGCCGCCACCTTGCCCCTCTCTCACATGAACGCTGGTGCCTGGGTTGGGAGTATGGCCCGTGACTTTGTGGCAGTGTGGGGAGGGGATATGTGGTCCTTGGATCTGTGAGAAGTCCTCGCTTCCCCGTGGTCTCCGCTGGAAATGTCTGCCTGGACCGCCGGCCTCTGAGGCACCTTGGCCCTGCCTGCACCAGCTCCTGAGCCTGCCTATCTTGGCGTCTCCTTCTGCTGTCCCGTGCCTGGCCCTCAGGGCCTCTCTGCACCCTCACCAGTCACTTCTGAGATCTTACGCATGTGCATTGCTCAAGGGGTGGCTGGGGTGCCACGTGGCACAGCTCTGTGCTGTTTGGGGACTGGCCTGAGGTCTTCGAGGGGTTTTCTCCTTCTAGGGAGTCGGGACCCTCTCTAACATGAGCGATGGGCTGTGACATAATCACAGTTGAGCTTAGCAGATTCCAAAACTCCCTTCTCCACACAAGGCCTGGCTTTCAAACCTGTTGTCTGACTGTAGGCACAAACCTCCCATTTTGGGTGTAAAAAGCTGGTTCTTAACCACTTTGTCTTTTTAATTTTTTTTTTTATTTTTACTTTTGGAGATAGTTTCACTCTGTTGCCCAGGCTGGCATGCAGTGGCACGATCTCAGCTCACTGCGACCTCTGCCTCCCAGGTTCAAGCAATTCTGCCTCAGCTAGGATTATAGGTGCATGCCACCACGCCTGGCTAATTTTTTTGTATTTTTAATAGAGATGAGGTTTCTCCGTGTTGGTCAGGCTGGTCTCGAACTCCTGACCTCAAGTGATCCGCCCAGCTCGGCCTTCCAAAGCACTGGGATTCCAGGCTCGAGCCACTGCGCTGGCCTTTTTTGGCATTCTTGCTATAAAATTGGTATTTATATTTTCCTCCTATTCTGTGCTCCCCCCAACCCTACAGGAAGGTGGATTCTTCAAGGGAATTGGGGAGAAGAGAAGCACATTCATGTATTTCCACATTCTGCCTCCATCTCACGAGTTACACAATTCCCGGCACGTCACCACCCCCAGACCTTTGGTTACCAGACTGGGGGCAGAGGATAAGGACGTCATTGAAAAATAGAGAGATTCTCAAGTCTCCAGAGTGCCAGGGCCCAGCCGAGCATGCTGGCAGCTTCCAGGGAGATGGCCATGCCCCAGAGGAAGTGGTTGCATGGAGGAAGAATCTCAGAGGAGGCTTGGACGTGGCAGAGCAACGCTGGTCCCGTGTTAGGACTGGCTAGTCCATCCTGCAGGGATGAGGGGCAGAGCCTCAGCAGAAGCCCAGGCCAGTGTCCCCCCTCCAGCATAAGAGCCCCCCACTCCCACAGGACGGAGGAACCACTGTGATGGCGGAGTTTATTTCCCAGCAGCCCCATGGGATGGGACCCAGACTAGAAGTTAGGGTGAGTTTGGAGGACATAAAGTGAGCTGGCTTCCCATATACTGGCTGTGTGGAGTGATGTTCACGGCAACAGATTTCCGTCTCAGCCTCAGGCCCAACCCTGCTACCCCAGCCGTACTCAGAGGCTCTGGAACTCTTACCTGGAGGAGACTCTTCTGTTACCACCAAGCCAGGACATTTCGTGACTAGAGTCTCCTGAGGAATTTGGGAAGACGAAGAGGAAGTCCACCTCCCTCTCTCCTGCACCTGGAGTCTCCTATGTCCACGGAGGCCACGCCCACCCCGCCCTCAGGTGGCGTCAGCCCGGGATCTGACCCCGGACTGGCTCACACCGAGTTGCCTCTGGCCAGTGCAGGGCTCAGCCAGGGTTGGCTTCCAGCTGACAGTGGGAGGAATTAATTCATCTGACGGAAATATTCTTTTCTCTTCTGGGCTGTTGGTTTTTCAAGTGCAACAAAGATTCAATACAGCTCCAAGGAAAGAGCCAAGAAAAACATTCCGTGCCAAAGTGAGACCCTGGAAGTGAAACCCCGGAACAAAGCTGAAAAACGGGTTCCAGTTGGGTGCCAGCAAACGCAGGACTGGAATGTAACTTCCGGCAGCACGCAGGTGCTCCCGGGTCACCTGCTTTGTGGTCCAGCCTCCTGCCCTGCCCCAGGTGACCACATGACCACTGTGGACTTTACCCTGACACCTTCTGGGAGGAGAAGAGGCCTGACCTTGGGGCTGGGGTCCAGTGGGCATTGCCCTGGTCCAAGGCTGCTGCTCTTGACCTCTGCTCTGCGGCTGTTTTCCATTGGAGCAGAGGCTCCTCCTGTCCTGCCTGTGGAGGGAAGCAAACCTTCCCCTGGACCAGAGAGAGGAGAGAGTGGAGACAGGTAGCAACGCTGTGGACTGGTGATGGCAGGCTCTTCAGCTCCCTGCAAGTGACCGGGCCTGGGGAACAGGTGAGTCATTGTTTAAACCTCCGTGCACTTTGCGGAGTGTCTGCCTCTGTGTGTGTGTGTCTGCTTCTCTGTGTGTCTCTGTGTGTCTGTGTGTGTGCTTACGTGTTTGTACCCATGTCTGTATTTGTTTGTGTCTGTGCATGTGCCCATGTGTGTATAATCAAAGGACAAAGCTGGGGCGGAGACTTCCTAGTTCAGATTTCTGATGGCTCACCAAGTCGGATTCCCAGAAGGAGATTCTTATTTGAATTTTTCTTCGGGAAAGTTCCAGTTTTAAGGTCTTGGAAAAAAGAAAAAAAAAAACTTCTGGTAATAAGAAGAACTCTTCAAGGAATCCATTTCAAATGACATCAGAATTTCCAATTTAATACCCAGTGATATCTAGGAAGCTTGTCAGGTTTTCTTGTAAACTCCTTTTTACAATCTACGTTGTGTTTTCTGTATCAGATGGCTGCATTCTGGATGCAGTGTACTGGTGTACCTCTCATAATCTCAATATTCTTCACAGGCCCAGGCAAGGGTGACACAGGAGCACAGTTGGCAATAGGTTCATCAACCAGACCCTTCCCTGGAATGGCCCCTTCCCCACAAAAAAAACTAATGTGGGATTTGCTCTCCGTTTTTTTCCTTTAGTGGAAGGGAGGTGCAAGAGATTAAAAAGCCCCAAGTTAAGATTACTGGAGAAGCTCCAATCTTGAATATGGTGTTCCTGAAAACATCTTTGTCTTTAATAACCTAATAACGTCTTTGACTACTAATAACCCCATCTTGATTAAATTCTGGAGGTGGGGGTCAGGTGCCACACTTTTAATTTTCTCTTTGGACAGAAGGCTCCAACCTTTCATTATTGAAAGCTTACAACACTCAATCACACAAAAAGTTATATAAGAAAATGTTTACTGCAGTCTTATTACAGAGAAAAAATTAAAACTAAGTAAAAATCCAGTATTAGGAAAATGGTTCAGCAAGTTGAGACAGTTGTAGAAATGTTATATGTCCATTAAGCATGATTTTGAAGCAATGTGTGAGACTGCCTTTGGTATTATTTTTTACACATAGGATAATAATTTTATGTTAAAACTATGGGTTTTGGTTTGTTTTTAGGAGTCATAGAAAAAAACTAGAAGTAGGCAAAAATACCATTTGTGGTTGTATTGGGGGGTGGAGTTATGGGTAGCTTCTTCTTTTGTATTGACACTTGTACGTTTATAGTAAAATAACTTTTGTTTCATTTTGTTTTTTGGAGACAGAGTCTCGCTCTGTCACCCAGGCTGGAGTGCAATGGTGGGATTTTGATTCACTGCAACCTCTGCCTCCTGGGTTCAAGTGATTTTCCTGCCTCAGCCTCCCGAGTAGCTGGGATTACAAGCGTGCGCCACCACACCCAGCTAATTTTTGTATTTTTAGTAGAGATGGGGTTTCACCGTGTTGGACAGGCTGGTCTCCAACTCCTGACCTCAAGTGATCCACCCGCCTTGGCTTCTCAAAGTGCCTTTACAGGCATGAGCCACTGTGACCAGCCCAAAAATAAAATAACTTTATTAAACAAAGAGACATATCATTGTCAAAGGAATGAGACACTGGCATCCCAGTAGTCACAGTGTATTCCTTCAGAGTCCACCTGTTTCAGTTAATTCAGACATGTTTCAGGCCACAGATTTTTTGACTTAGGAAAGGTTTTATTAACCTGTGCAAATAAATAGCAAAGAGAACTTGAAGGGTTATCTCTGTTTATTTTTAATTATTTTTTATTTCAATAGATTTTAGGGGAACAGGTGGTATTTGGTTACAGGGATATGTTCTTTAGTGATTTCTGAGATTTTGTTGCACCCCTATACCAGAGCAGTGTACACTGTAGCCATTGAGTAGTCTTTTTTCCCTCACCCCGCCCCCGCTACCCTTTCCCCTTCCGCCAAAGAGTGGAAAGTCTGGGCTGTGCCTTGACCTCTGAGAGCCTGTCCCCAGCTGACTTGAGTGGATCATCTGCTGGACTAAGTTCCCACCCCAGGCACTCTCACTTTGCCTCAGATGCTGTCTTAGTCTGTTTGTGCTGCTTTAACAGAATTCCTGAGACAGAAATGTATAAAGAACAAAGATTTGTTTCTTATGGTTCTGGAGGCTGAGAAGTCCAAGGCCAAGGGGTCTACATCTGTTGAGGGCCTTCTTGCTGTGTCATCCCACAGCGGAAGGTGAAAGGGCAAGAGAACACGCAGGCTCGTGGACGTGCAAGACTGCAGCAGTGTTAATCTGTGCTGGGTGTGGATTAACGAGGGCAGAGTCCTCAGGACCCAACCACCTTCCATTAGGCCCCACCTCCCAGCACAGTTGCACTGGGGACTAAGTTTCCAAATCTGCTTTTTGGAGGATCCATGCAAACCATAGCTGGCCCCAAGAAATCATCCTCAATCCAGGTGGAAATTTCAAAGCACAGGTGCTGTGTTATGTGCTCTTCATGCTTGGCCTCATTCATTCATTTCTTAGGAATCTATTGAGTACTTACTACGTGCTAGACACTGTTCCCAGCTCTAAGGAAAACAAAATTCTAGCAGTGATTCCTAGTCTTGGCTGCATACTGAAATCACCTGGAGAGCTTTTCTTTCTTTCTTTCTTTCTTTCTTTCTTTCTTTCTTTCTTTCTTTCTTTCTTTCTTTCTTTCTTTCTAAGAAACACAGATGGAAAACTTAATGTTATGTTTTTTATCCGTCTCTGAAGCCAGCATCATACTTGATGGTGAAACTTGAGTATTTCCATCTAAGATGGGGTTCCAGGCATGTTTGGGATAACCACCCAAGACTACTATGTGGAACCCTTCTTCTCTGACAGGTAGAGAGCCCTAAACCCTCCTGTTCTGGACTCCATGATTCTCAGTCACTTTCTGTCTGGAATGATCTTCTTGGTATCTAGGACTCAGTCCTATTTGTTTCGAGATTGATTCCAAACTTGATTCCCTCCCCTCTTATCCCTGCAGGGCAGACCAGACCAGTCTATGGCCGTGGCTCCTTACTGGGGGCAGTGAGGGCATGTGGGCTGCTTCCAACCACTCCTGCTTTTCTTCTTTCGTTTTCAAAATTCCTCCCCTTCCCCGTTTAGGGAGCCTCCCTCTTGCCCACTGTGGTGAGGAAGGGAGATGAGACTCTGATCCCAGGACCAGCTACCCCTGATGGGTTTCATATTGATTGTGGGGAGCTTCTCTT
Source organism: Symphalangus syndactylus (assembly GCF_028878055.3). Classification (NCBI taxonomy): domain Eukaryota; kingdom Metazoa; phylum Chordata; class Mammalia; order Primates; family Hylobatidae; genus Symphalangus; species Symphalangus syndactylus. The sequence goes on along the minus strand of NC_072430.2, from coordinate 142,133,419 downwards.
CCTAGATAATAAACACAAAGTGATAACATTAGAACATTATTAGAATGTTACCATTTTGCAACCCCCTAGTGAAATAGTGGGTCGAAGTAATAGTCTTCAATGACTGCCAACATCACAGAGACAACTGGACATTATTTGCCTTCTGCGGGAAGTGCACACACACTCTCATGGCAATCTTGCCAAAAAATAGCCTGTGTCTAATCAGGTTTATGCCCTGAACCACTGCGGTATCAAAAATACAGAGTTCACAGGACTCTATTCAATAACATAGAGGTGCAATCAGCAACATCCGTACTGGAAATCTACAAGACAACCTGATTTCTTCAACACATGAACCGCAAAGAAAAAAAAAAAATCCTGTATCTATACTGAGATTTGCAGATGATAGGATGCCTGGGATCTGCTTTACACAATACCCTGCTGGGGGGAGGTTTGGGAGTGTGAGTGATACAAATGGCTGAGCTGATTACCGGGTAAGTGGGAGGTGGGTCCATCGGCCCATCAGACCATTCTCTCTATTGTGGTGTGTACATGAAAGTTTCTATGATGAAAAGATACATAGGGGTCACCCACATTTATTTTGATCACAAAGTTGGTTTTCTCTGGGGCATACTACTGTGGGTTCTGAGGCTTTAGACACAATGGGAATGTGTCTACGATGTTTTGAGATCATTGAGACACCAACTTTTTTTAGGTAGATTTTTTCTGAAACACAAACTTTAATCCATGAACAACCACCCAAGAAATGCTCAGATGCTTTTTACCTCTCCTTGCATTAGATACTTTGGGGACAAGTAATAGATTTGTAAAAATTGAAAGTGATGGAAGGAGGACAATAAGCCCTGAGACCGTCACATGTAATCATTGCTTTTCAGGGTCTGCAATGACCTGTGCCTGGAGCTTTCCAAGCAAAGCTCCTTTTGTTCCTTACCCCAGACCTAAAAATGGACCTAAAAATTGCAGATGGGGAGATGGGGCATGGGGTGCAGAGGGGAGCAGGAGTGTGGACCCAGGTGGCCTCTGAGTTGGGAGCTCTGTATCGGGCCATCTGCTCCTGACTGAGAAGCAGCCCCGGGTTGAGCTTGCTGAGATGATGTGGCTCAGATGTTCCACTTGCTTCAGACGGTTGTGATTCTTTGCAGGGCATGGCGCAGGCACACAGGACCCCCCAGCCCAGGGCTGCCCCCAGCCAGCCCCGTGCGTTCAAGCTGGTTCTCCTGGGAAGTGGCTCCGTGGGTAAGTCCAGCTTGGCTCTTCGGTACGTGAAGAATGACTTCAAGAGTATCCTGCCTACAGTGGGCTGTAAGTGAGGGCAGAGCACCCCTTTGTTGGTCTTCGGTGCAGAAGTCTGGGCTGCTGACCCACACCTGGGGCAGATGGGGACGAGGCCCGCCTAGGAATCCCCATGCTGGGACCTTGAGCTGCCTGTGTCCAGTGCGTGAGGGGAGGGGGTGAGGTCCGTGAGGGGAGCCACAGAATCTACAAAGACAGGAAGTGCCCTTGGCTCTGGGTCAGGTTTCAGCTCAGCTGGAGTCTGCAGGGGGTGGGGATTCTGGGGTAGGACCTCTGGCCCCGAAGGGTTGGGCTGGGTGCGAGGGATTGTGCTGGTGGCAGGGAGAGCCCGGAAGAAGCCTCCTGGGCCCTGGGCACTCAGCGGCCTAACCCAGCTGTCCTCTCCCAGCACCCAGGCCGCCCTCCTGCTAACACTGCTCCCTGCTTTACCTACCCCACCAGCATCTTCCTTCCTGCCTGGACTTGGTTTACCAGCCTGGCCTGATTGGGGGTGGGAGGACATTGTTGGGGGTGGGCAGGGAGGGAGACCTTCTCGCTGTGTTTCTTAAAAAGGCTGACCTGTCATGAAGCTCAGGAGTAAATGTATGGGGCATCTGCAGGCTGCTGGCCTCCTTCCCATCCTGCTGTGGGCACAGCCTGCCTAGGCAGCGAAACCCAGTTTTCACCTGACGTAGGGAAAGCCAGCGTGTTCTTTATGCCCATCCGCCCTGGGGGAGCACATGTAGAATCAGGGCCTCGGTTTCAAATTTGGACTCTGACATGGATAAGCTGCGCATCTCCAAATCCACTCATTCATTTACTCATGTAACAGGCATCTGTTGAGCATGAACCCTTTTGCAGGCCTGCGTTAGGTGGGATGGATTCTATAACCGGCTAAACAGATGCACCAAACACAGAAACACAATTGCAAGATGTGGCGCATGACGTTAGCTATTAGGGAGCTCTTCCATTTTCTCAGGGGGGTGGTTCCTGAAGGATCCCCAGGGGATACAGGGGAATTGGCAGGAGTCTGCCTGGCCCGACTCCCAGAGCTAGTGGTGAGAAGGGCCAGAGTGATGGTGAGAGGCTGTCTGCAGAGGGGGATCCTGGGGAGACAGTCAAGGTTAGCCTGGGGTGAGCAGCACAATCCTCTTCTCCATTAGCAAGGAGATCTGTACCCCTCACGCCCCAAGTCCTGATATTGGACTTGGCTCCCTTTACAAATACATCAAAGTGCCAAGGCTGGCCTGAGGGTGGCCTCAGTTGAGAATAGAGAACACAGATGGGGGCCTCACCAGGCCTAGAGGTCGAGAGCTTTGTACCTGGGTGGCTGGTATTCAAGATGCAGAGAGAGGCAGCCGGTGTCAGGCCAGGTGAGCTGGACTGGGGATGGATCTCACTCTGAGATGGAGGTCTGCACACTGTGGCTCTCTGGCTGTTCTGGTTGTTTTGTGAGTAAGGTTCTGTGGAGACACAACTCTACCTTACATTACAGGTTCTTACCCTCTGTAAATGATATTCTTGCTGTTCCTCCTCCTCTATTCACTCTAAAACGGCAGCAGGGTTGAGTGGTTGCAGCAGTGACCCCACGGCCAGTAAAACCTAAAGTATTTGCTACAGGGCCTTTTACAGAAGGACTCAGTGACGCTGCCCTAGCAGAGCCTTCAGGTGCCAGCGCCCAAAGGCACTCACTGGGTGAGCGCAAGCAGGGCTGAGAGATTCCGAGATGCCCGGTTGGAGTGTAGGAGGGTGCTTTGGATTCATTGAGACGTGCTTGGATGTGTTCAGCCCACAGGCAACTGTACCCACAGAGCACCCACCTTCCTTGGGTGGGGGTTGGGGGGGTGATGTGTAGGGTCCGTGGAGCTTCAAGGTGGTGCTGGGCATTCTGTATTTTACAGGTGAGGGGGATGGAGGCCCCGACAGTGAGGGGCGAGGCCCTAGTTCCTCTCATTCCAGCAAGCCAGGGTCCAAGCGTCCCCCTCACACCTGCCCTGCCTGTCCCAATTGCCCGCCCTCTCTTCAGGGGGCCTACCAGAATCAGCGGGGTGAACAAAGCTGGGCTTGCTGGGGAGTCCTAGGCCAGGTTGGGGGTCTTTGCTTGGGGGGCAGGCCTGTATGTCTCACTCTACTCCTGGTCCTCTGCCTGGCCCCTGAGGGGCCATCCCCCTGCCGGCAGCTTTCACATGAAAGCCAGGGCCTCCCTTCCTCCAAGCCCCTCTCTTCCAGGCCCGAGTTTATCTCCTCTCTCCGAGGGGAAGGACCGTTCTACAGGCTGGGCTCTGCCTTTCACCCAGAACTGGTGTGTGGAGTCTTTGTTCCCACTTTGGGTCTCTGTGATGGGGCAGGGGTGGGAGGCTGTGGGCTGTGGCCCATGGCACAATGGGGAGAGGAGGAGAACAGCCGGATTAGGTTAGCCTGTGGCTCACAAGCTGCTTTCATCCCATCAGCCTCCAACCCTGGGGTCCGCACTTTTGTGTTGAGCACCTCTGTGTGTGGGCAGCCGTGCCGGGTTGCGGGGGCAGAAATGTGGAAGCTCCTTCCTTTGCTGTTGGCTGAGTCCCCTGTGGGAATGACGGTCTCCTCTGCTTCCATCCGAGTGTCTGCGTCACACCTTGGGATAATATTACAGCTTTTGGAGGTAGATATTACTATAACTATGGATAGATGTCATGCAATTTATTATTAAAATTATGTTAATTTTTTTGAGACAGAGTCTTGCTCTGTCACCCAGGCTGGAGTGCAGTGGCTCACTGGAACCTCTGCCTCCTGGGCTCAAACCATCCTCCCACCTTAGCCTCCAGAGTAGCTGCGATCACAGGTGCACACCACCATAGCCGGCTAATTTTTATATTTTTTGTAGAGATAGGGTTTTGCCATGGTGTGCATCACCGCACCCAGCGTATGTTAATTATTTTATTTTATTTTATTTTGAGACAGAGTCTCACTCTGTCGCCCAGGCTGGAGTGCAGTGGTGCGACCTTGGCTCACTGCAACCTCCGCCTCTTGGGTTCAAGTGATTCTCCTGCCTCAGCCTCCTGAGTGGCTGGGATTACAGTTGCGTACCACCATGCTGAATTTTGTATTTTTAGTAAAGATGGGGTTTCACCATGTTGGTCAGGCTGGTTTCGAACTCCTGACCTCAAGCAATCCACCAGCCTTGGCCTCCCAAAGTGTATGTTAATTATTAATCATCATCATAATCATTACATGATCATATATTATAAATGTGGGTATCGCCACTTTTAGGATGAAGAGATGGGATGTGCTCATTCCTTTAACTTACGTGCTTTGGGGGAAGAGTGATCTGTGTTGCACGAAAACCCTTTGAGAGCAGACACTCCTGCTTCTTTTGTCACGTGTGGCTTCAGCTTTTATCAAGAACACTGGGCTCCTGCCCAGGGGAGAGGGTGGGCCAGGAGCAGAGCCTCAGAGGAGAATGGGAGTGTTGTCCTCACAGGCAGCCTGGAAATGCAGGAGGCAGCGCGCCCAGTGCTTGGCTGCAGGAACCCCGAGGGAGGGACAGGATGGATGGCCATAGGCATGCCACTCCTTCCCTCCCTCTGGATTTTTTCCCTGTGAAATGGGAGTGTAAACGCCTCCCTGGAGTGGGCTCTCCATGAAAGGTTGCTGTTACCCTGGGTGGCTTAAGGTCACCAAGGCTGGCCCTGTCCGAGGGGTCAGCCTTCAGGAGGACTGCTTCAGGTCCCTGGGGCCCTCCCGAGGGTCTGGTTCAGTTGACAGGTGCGTGGGGTAGGGCCCACAGCAGGACATGACACAGGCGGTGGGCTCAGCTCCTGGCAAGACACCATCCATCCAGAGGAAGCAGGAAGCAGAACCAGAAAGGGACACGGACTCAAGCCCTGAAACTGGAAAACCAACGTGCTGGCTGGTGCCACAAGAGCAGGCAGGAGCAGAGGCAGAGGGGATGGGAGTCCAAGTGAGCGCAGCCTCCCGTCCACCCCCGCCAGGGCCTGTTGCGGAGGTGGCAGCTTCAGGAGCCCCTGCTGTGTCAGGGATGGGGGCTGGCGCTCCCCATGGACTGCCCCCACCGTCCTAACGGGCCACAGCAGGGGAGATTCTGTGTGCTGCTGACTTTCTGCATGACATCTTTTGGAAGGATGGTGACATCTAGTGCTTGCGTGCACATTTGCCAGCTGAAGCCACGACTAACCCCAGACTTGTTGGGCTTTTTGTAGGAAGGGGACGGTGACAAACTGGTACCGAGCACATTCAACTTGGCACCAGCTGACTTCCCTTCTAAACTAAGAACGTGGCTGACGTCCTAGATCCCCTAGAAAATAAGTTTCCATTTCATGTTCCTTTCAATTTGTCATCAGCTCACTATCTTTACAAAAAAACCAAGTGCTACAGAGAGGGCTTCAATGAGCAGAATCGGCTGTTTATTTAAATTAAAAGGTAAAAAAACAAAACCACTTATATGATGTTAACATTTAGTAGAGCAGCTGGGTGCAGTGGCTCATGCCTGTAATCTCAGCACTTCGGGAGGCCGAGGTGGGCAGATTGCCCGAGCTCAGCAGTTTGATACCAGCCTGGGCAACGTAGTGAAACTGCGTCTCTATTAAAAAAAAGATTAAAATTAAAAAAAAATAATTAGTAGAGGAACTTTTTTTTTTTAAAAGATGGGGTGTCATTCTGTTGCCCAGGCTGGAGTGCAGTGGTATGATCACAGCTCACTGTAGCCTCAACCACCCGGGCTCAAGCAATCCTCCACCTCCGTCTCTTTGTAGCTGGGACCACAGGTGTGTGCCACCGTACCCAGCTAATTTTTGCATTTTTTGTAGAGACAAGGTTTCACTACGTTGCCCAGACTGGTCTTGAACTCCTGGGCTAGAGTGATCTTCCCTCCTTTGCCTCCCAAAATGCTGGGATTACAGGCATGAGCCACTGTACCCAGTCAAAACTTTATTTTTTAATTACATTTTGGCTTTAGCCATGGAGATATAGAAAATGTGGTTAGTGGGTTTCTGAAAAAGGATATGGCAATAAATTCATGCTGTCTTCTGGGTCAGGGCCAAGGAGTGCACGAGACTAGGTTGCCTCGGATACCTGTCCAGGGGCCCACCTGAGGGCCTTACATCTCTGCAGGGAAGGGAAGGGTCTGTGTTCTGTAAATAGCCAAACATTGACTATTATTATGTATTATCATTGCTTGGACTAAAACCCATGCCCTCCTTGGAAATTTGCTGGGATTTTACATTAGTGTAAATTCAACCACCAGCCATCATTTTCTTTTCTTTTCCTTCCCCTCCCCTCCCCTCCCCTCCCCATCTGTTCCCTTCCCTCTTCTTTCCTCTTCTTTTTTTGAGGCAGAGTCTCACTCTGTCTCCTGCTGCCCAGGCTGGAGTGCAGTGGCACAATCTCGGCTCGCTGCAACCTCCACCTCCTGGGTTCAAGTGATTCTCCTGCCTCGGCCTCCTGAGTAGCTGGGACTACAGGGGTGCACCAGCACACCTGGCTAATTTTTGTATTTTTCGTAGAGACAGGGTTTCACCATGTTGGTCAGGCTGGTCTCAAACTCGACCTCAAGTGATCCACCCACCTCGGCCTCCCAAAGTGCTGGGATTACAGGCATGAGCCACTGTGCCCGGCCTCCAGCCATCATTTTCAACATGGAAAAGGAAAATATGAGAGGCTAAGATTGGTAAATGGAGGGAGCAAACCTGAGTTTTATGCTCACGTGTCACCCTGCGCCAGCTTTTAACATAAAACCAAATTCAAACTGAGAAATGTGATCTGAAGTGATGGGAAACAGAAAGATGTTGATAAAAGGCCCACATTTTAAGACAAGTCCACAAAGAGCAAAGAGGACAGAAAGAAGAAGCAAAATTAATGTGCCCTTTCTCTCCTTGCCCAGGCGATTTAACAGCCACCCTGGGTGAAGGGCACCATTACCTCCTGCTATGATGAGGAAGCTGAGACTTAAAAGTTTAAGCAAGCTGCCATCAGATCAGCTGATGGGTCTACATTTACGGCCTGGGCACGGTCTTACTTCTGGCACCATTGTCAATCCAGTGGAGCATCTGGTGTGTTCAGAGGTTTATAGCCAGTTCAGTCCTGACAGTTGCCCCATCCAAGCCGGAAATCACTGGTCCTACTGTGTGGATGGAGACTGCAGCTTTGTTTGACCCGGGGAGTTGGTCTGACTTCAAGTTCCTGGACCTGCAGGGAACTGCAGGACGTGTGGGCAGAAGAGCCCAGGCAGTGGCTTCCGTTTCGAAAGAGGTTGTCTCATGAGAGAGAAGCACGGTCTTGCTGCATCATGCTGGAAAGCTCTGTCTAGCCTCCAGTTCTCTATCTAGTGGGTGAAATTGTGTTTTTCCCACCCGTAAAGAGGCGATTAAGTCCTAACCCCTGGAATCCGTGAGTGCGACCTTATTTGGAGCGAGGATCTTTGCAGATGTAATTAATTAAGGCCAACAAGCTGGACCTTACGATGGCCCTTAAGTCCAGTGACCGGCGTCCTTATAAGAAGAGGAGAGGACACAGCTACAGAGGGGCAGCCACATGAAGACAGAGCCAGAGATGGGGGTGATGCAGCCACCAGGAACACCAGGGTTGCCAGCAGCCCCTGAAGCTGGAGGAGGCCTGGAATGGATTCTCCTTCAGTCTCCAGAAGGAATCAACCCAGCCAACGCATCAGTTTCGGACCTCTGGCCTCCAGAACTGCAGGAAGAAATCTGCTAATTTGAGCCACCAGGCTCATGGGACTTTGTTTTGGCAGCTGCAGGACACCCATGTGCTGTCCTTGGAGTGAAATTTTTTATTTTAAACATGTGGCTCCATTTGCCAGAATCTCCCCAACAGACTCCAAACCCAACCCAGGGTCTAGGCAGGGTAGCGGCTTTGACAGGAGCCTGTTGGTGCCAGTGGCTCCTCCATGCCCCAGACACCTTGTCTTCCCCCGCCCCGTCCTCTCCAGTTCTGTGTATAACACATCCCTGGCAAGCCACACACAATGGGACAAAACATTTTGGAGATCTATAAAATAATCATTTTAAAATCATATCACTTTGGAAAGCAAAGCGTAGAAAATCTTTAAATGAACAGTGCATTGCCCAATATGTTAAAGTGCTTGGGGGTACTTTTGTGTGTGTGCATGCATGTGTGTGTTAAGCAGGTACATGCCTGAGTAAGACAAAGCCCCTGCCTTCCTGGGGGAGACAGGCGAACACAGGAGGCCTCGCCTCTGGGTGTGTATGGGGTGCAGGGAGGCTTCCGTGGAGGCAGGGACCCAGCAGCCCTTCCGGGGTTGCCACTGGAAGATCTCAGAGGACGCTGAAGAGTTTTCTAGGTGAAGAAGAGGAGGGACACCACGCAGAGGGGACAGTAGAGAAGGGGGTTGGTGGGGAGCAGCATTGGGAAAGTGGGGAGGTTAGCAGGAGGCGAGGAAGGCCCTGGAGGAGCCTGTGCAATCGTGACTGCCTCTGTGCTAGATGGGTCTGGCAGTTGAGGGGCCAGTGGGCTGGGGGTACCCAGGGCTCTAGGGGTCCCCAGAACCCAGCTGCATCGCTGGAAGCCGGCAGGGACACGTCGGACTCCCGGTAAGTGGAGATCCCTTCCACGGCATATGTAGCCCAGAGCTTTTGTGTTAGGTCCTGGAGAGATTTATCTTCCCATCCAAAGCCTCTCCAAAGGCCCCATAGCAATCACTCCCAACACTTTGCTGGATGTGGAAGGCTCCATCTCCCTGAAGAACTGTTTGCTCAACCTCCCGGCCATGCGGGCACAGGAGATGCGTGGCCAGCTGTCCATCTGAGCCCATTGCTGTGCCTGCGGCTTGCCGTGGCCCCACCTGAGCTGCACATGGCAACCTCGTCCTCTGAGTAAGCCCTCCGGGCCTCCCCGTTTCAGGTGCGTTCTTCACAAAGGTGGTGGATGTGGGCGCCACCTCTCTGAAGCTTGAGATCTGGGACACAGCTGGCCAGGAGAAGTACCACAGTGTCTGCCACCTCTACTTCAGGGGCGCCAATGCTGCGCTTCTGGTGTATGACATCACCAGGAAGGTAGGGCCCACCTTGAGGCACATCCCACCCTCCTTCCCAAGCACCTGCCTTCTGGTTTCTCCAGTGCAATCATGCCATGGCGTAATCACAAGGAACAGAGACCCCATTAGTGAGCACCAGTCACCTCCTCCAGGATGGCCTCCTGACAACCCCCATCCTCCTCCACAGTAGGGTTCTGCTCCTCCATGGTCCACAAAGAACATGCCGCTGCCATCTGCCACTCAGTAGTTCCTAGTGCCGCATTAGGGTCAGGGTTTGGGGTGGTGGCCTGTCCCCCAGACTCTCTAGCACAAAGTGGTCCTTTGAGGACATCGAGGGATGGAAGATTCAGGAGCTCAACGCCTGACCTGAAATACCCCATGGCTGGCAGTCTCTGGGCCTGGTCAGGGTGAAGCATCTGATGTGTGTCCCAGCAGTTTTCTGCCTGGCCGCACAGGTCACCCAGGACAGGACTGTGCCCTCCTCAGAGGAACGGAGCAGCCCTGCAGGTGTGTCCATGGCCAGTTGGAGTCTGTGACATTTTACACCACGTGACCAACAACACTGGCTTCCCCCCCAGAATAGCTAATGACCGCCTGTAAGTTTTGTTTGACGTGACTTTTTTTTCTTATTTTCCAGGATTCCTTCCTCAAGGCTCAGCAGTGGCTGAAGGACCTGGAGAAGGAGCTGCACCCAGGAGAAGTCCTGGTGATGCTGGTGGGCAACAAGACGGACCTCAGCGAGGAGCGGGAGGTGACCTTCCAGGTACCGCCCAGGAGACCCTGCTCTTCTCTTCCACAGGAGGAGAGAGCCCTGCCTGCCTATGTCAAGACCTTCGCACTCACACTTTCACACACGCACACCCACACCCGCACACACTTACACATGTGCACACACACCTCTACACGCCCACATGCATTTGCATACACACACACCCCCCACATTCACTCTCACTTGCACCCACACACATTTACAAGCGAATACACACAGATGCACACACACACACACAACTTTCCACCTGAGTTTCTCTTTTAGTCAAAGATTTCTGGTCTTTCCTGAAAAACTCAGGCCCAGCGCAATGGCAGTTCAAGCCCAGTGGCAGAGGAGCAGGCACAGGGTGGCCGGCAGAGGGAAGGGCAGGGCGGCGGCTGCAGGGTGGGCTCGGCTGGAATGAGAAAAGTGATCTAGTTCCTCAGCAGGGCTCCCTTCCCCACACAGTTTCCAGAAGGGGCTTCTGTGCAAATGTAGCCTCCCTCACCCGAGTTTTGTCAGTCCTCCTTCCAGGCAGAGGCAGCGGTCACCCAGGTGTCGCTGCTGTCTCTCTTCCACGGCATCCCACCTCCCCCACCACATTTAGGATGAAGACCATGTAAACAGCTGCAGACAAGTGGCCGATGGGGAGATCCCACAGACACTAGAGGCTGGCGCAGGGGAAGACCCAACTCAGGGCTTAGACCGACGGGTGCGCCTCCCAAAGAGAAAAGGCCCCAGCTTCAATGGAGCCTGTGCAGAGATGGAGAAGCGGGGTGACGATTTTGGAGAATCTCGGGGGAGAGCAAGGGGAGCAAAGGGAGACAGCGTCAGTCTGAGCCCTCGTTGCAAGCTGGGGTGGGGGAGGAGAGGGTCCTGGCAGCAGAGCTGTGCCCTCTGAGAGTGGCTAGATGGGCTGTGTGCTCAGGCAGGCACAAAAACACGGGCGCGAGGTTACTCAAAGCCTGGAGGGGCAGCGGGCGGCCAGGGTGGGTTTGGAGCTTCTGTCTGGGGAGCTGGCTGAGGAGCTCAGTGGGGACAAATGCAGGGCCGGCCGAGGGATCTCTGGACCAGGACAGGAGGAGTGCATTCATGCTGGTGGATGGTACAAGAGCTGGGGGCATGGCCGGCCACACCTGCTGCCAGCTCCATGTCCCGCTGGAGAGTCAGGAGCCTGAGCTGTGCCCTCTGGGATCCATCACAGGCTCCTTTTCCCGGGAGAGTACCGGAGGCTGGGGGAGGGGCCTGCACAGCAAGGCCCCCAATCCTCGGCCACCTCCGACTCCTGGGCAAGGCTGTGGCCTTCCATGAATGCTTCTCTCCTGGTCACCCGTTGCAAGCCTGCTGTTTTCCAGTTTGCCTTTGCTTTGGGATATCCATTTCTCCCCAGAGGAGAGCTGTGTTGGAAAATGAGGGTTCCGCAGAAGAAGGGCCCATGTGGGTGCCGTCCAGGGGCCTCCCTCTGCCTCTTATGTTTCCTGGGTTCTCAGTTGGTTCTTTGCCCATCATCAAAGCCCGCAGGTGCCAACAGGCATGGTGGGAGGGGAGCCTGGGGGTGGGGACTTGGCTTTCCCGGCCCTGCAGGAGGGGGAAGGCCGCCCCCGGCCAGCTAGAGGAAGGGCCTCTTCCAGGGAGCACACCCGCCTCTCCCCGGTCCTGGCTGCTCAGGACTGCTGAGAAACACAACTTGGACACGAAACGCGGAGGAGTGCGGGCTCCATGGCTGCGGCTTTCTCAGGTCTTACTGTTGGAAGCGAACCAGGTGTCCTTAGGAAACTGCCTTATAAACAACGCTGGATTTTGTGGCTGTTTCCTTCAGGAAGGGAAGGAGTTTGCCGACAGCCAGAAGTTGCTGTTCATGGAAACTTCAGCCAAACTGAACCAGCAGGTGCGGGAGGTGTTCAATACCGTGGGTGAGTGGCGTCCCCGTGGGCCAGACAAGGGGGAGGTGCTTGTCCCTGACCAACTTCTCTGGGTCCCTGTTGCTGGTGATGCGGGATCCCATAGAATGTGTCTAGGGACTGGATGGTGACCAGGAGGGACAGGAGGCCCTTGTTCTATGGTTCTGGGTAAACACAGGAGAGGTGGGTCCCGGGGGGGTTGGTCTGCAGGGCTGTGCTGGGCTGGGTGACTTCCCTCTCTAGCCAGCCCCCTCCTCTTGCTGTTCACAGCCCAAGAGCTACTGCAGAGAGACGACGGGGAGGGCCCAGCCCCGCGGGGGGACGCAGCTGTGGCTCTGAACGAGGGGCCCGTGAGGCAGGCCAAATGCTGTGCCCACTAGGTGCAGCCACTCCAGCGGGCTGTGGGGAGGACGCCCCCTGCCTGGGCCATGGCCAGCTCCAGGTGGATTCTGATTCACTGTCAATGCTGGGTTGCTCCCGAGCCCTAGATGTTCTTGGAAGTTGGCCCCCTTTATAAAAACCACTTCCCATAGCCAGTGGGAACCGCCAGAGGAAGATCTGGCGTCGGATGGCTCCCAGGAAAGTGCTGTGCCCCATCCCCACTGATACCATCTGATTCCCCGATGCCTGTGCCTATCCCACCTGGACGGTGGCCCCCTCAGCCAGGCAGCCTCTGGACAGAGAGGAAGGAAGGATTGCAAAAGTCCCCGGAGCACAGCGACGGTGGGAAGATGCCTTACGCCTGATCTGGGTGGGGCACTGGCCTGGAGCCTGGGCCCACCTGCTTCTGGGGGATTGGGAAGCAGGTCAAGATGGAGGTGGTGGTGCCAGGAAGAAACGGAGCCATGACTGTGGGGTGGGCCCAGGATTTCCGCATCTTGGTGAAGTTACCCCTGGGAAGGGGCAGTGGCGCCAGTTCCCTTCCATGGTTTCCCGGCTGGCAATGTGGTGAAGCTGAGTTTCTGTCCAATGAGTAGGAAGATTCTGAGACATTTCGCCTGAGATGTAAGTTGTACTGCGTATGCATTTTTTTCTCCAAAAATTAAATTGCTTTTGACAATCTGGCTTTTGGAAGTTTCTGAGGACAAGGCAGGGCACTGTGCCTGGTGGATGGTCGTAGGTATTTCTGTATAGATTCTGGGAGGGCTCCTGTTAAGTAAATAAGGAAGCAGGCCCATACGGCAGCCTGTGACTAACGTGGGCCTGGCCCAGCTCTGGATGGGATGCATTCCCAGCTGGCGACACTTCTTCATCCTGCCTGCCTCCCTTTACAGAGAAACCCATGTCTGAGTCTGTTTTTGTGTTGCTGTAAAGGGATACCCGAGGCTGGGTGATTTATGGAGAAAGAGGTTTATTGGGCTCACAGTTCTGCAGGCTGCACAAGATGCACGGGGCCACTAACTGTTTCTGGTGAGGCCCCAGGCTGCTTCCACTCATGGCAGAAGGCAGTGAGAGCTGGCGTGCAGAGGTCACACGGGGAGAGGAAGTAGGAGAGGGGAGGGGGGAGGTCCCACTCCTTTTAACAACCAGCTCTGGGGGAACTCTTACAGGAGCTATGGAGTAAGAGCCCCCTTATTACTGCTAGGATGGCACCAAGCCATTGATGAGGGACCTACCCCCATGACCCAACACCTCCCATTAGGCCCCACCTCTCACACTGGGGGTCAGATTTCTTCTTTTTTTCTTCTTTTTTTTTTTTGGAGATGGAGTGTCACTCTGTCATCCAGTCTGGAGTGCACTGGCACGACCTCAGCTCACTGCAATTTCTGCCTCCCAGGTTCGAGCGATTCTCTTGCCTCAGCCTCCTGAGTAGCTGGGACTACAGGCGTGCGCCACCACACCCATTTAATTTTTGTGTTTTTTAGTAGATATTGGGTGTCATCATGTCGGCCAGGCTGGTCTCCAACTCCTGGCCTCGGGTGATCCGCCCGCCTCCACCTCCCAAAGTGCAGGGATGACAGCCATGAGCCACTGCGTCCGGCCCTGGGGGTCAGATTTCACCATGAGGTTTGGAAGGGACAAATATCCAAACTGCAGCAACCCAGACCCTGTTTTGGGAGGTAAACCCCACGTGATGTTTTCCTGTTTGGTCTCTATCTGGACACCTGATGTGGTTATCTCAAAGGTGGCCACTTTTTGGAAGGTGATACTGGTTTTCATCCTTGGCCCTGGGACTATGATAAGCAGGTGTAAGTTTTAAATAATAAGACATTGTTATCCACCTGGAAAAGGTGGCATCGCTGTATTGGCTGCTGTAAGGATCAAGGAAGGAGAAAGCAGAGTACCTCCCGTTGGACGCTGAGCTTCTCATCACGCAAAAGGGGAAAGGTCTGTGTGCCTGGAGCTTCCCCGGCTCCTCCGGGCTTCCTTCTGCCCTCATTTGCTTTGCGTAGAGATGCCAGGCCTTGACCTTCAGTGGGGCCCAGACCATGGGAAGCCCTGGCATGGGATGGGGGAGGGGCACGGAGGCCAGCCATTGCCTAGGGCCTGTCTGGTGAGGCTGGCTGTGTCCTGGCCAGAAGCCACTGCCCCCGGCCAAGAGGCCTCTTCCTCCTGCAGGTTCTGGTGACTGCTCCCTCCCCTCATCCAGTGGGCCTAGGGTGGGCATAACCCTTCCTTGCCAGCCTGGGTTTCTCAGTGTCCCAACCACAGCTTCTTAATGGCTCCTCCCTCATGATCCCTGGATTCGTTTTCCTAACTGGAGGAGCCACCTGGGTCCACTGGTCCTGTGGCAGATCCAGCTTTCAATCTTGGGGACAAGGAAACATCCTGGATCTTCCTTGGAGTCTGGCTTTCCTGGTGCTAGTGTGACCTGAAATGAACCCCTCACGTGATCTTTACTAGAGAAACGCAGAGCAGATTTCACACACCCCTGTCATGATCTCCAAGAAAAGCTAGACAAAGAAAACAGCTTCCGAGAGGGCCTGTTCCCTTGATTTTCACGAGTACTGTCCTCGTTTCTTAGACAATTTCACTGGTGAAATCTGACACTGTATTATTGCTATGCACACTGCAGTTTCCGGCTGCGAGTAAAGTTGGACCATTTTTCATGCGATGATTCCCCTGTCGATGAAGAACATGAAGTGTGAGTCCCTAGTGTGCTAGGCTGTGTCCTCGCGCCCTGTGCCCCTGCAGCCGGCCCTGAGCCGGGGTGGGGACCCAGCTTGAGGGCGGCAGGAGGCCACCAGATGGCGCTCCAGCATTGTGTAAGGCAAGCCCCACAGTCCTGGCGTCCTGAGTGCTTGCTCTGCTGAAGGGCGAACCAGGAGGCTCTCAGAGGAGCTACAGAGGAGCGGCTTGATGACACAGAAGGGGAGGAACAGGAGGGAAGTTTGTAGGATGCCTGTATGTCTGACTGCCTGCTTCCCCCTCTGTCTTGGCGACCTACTGTGACTATGCTAGCATTTATTATTAAAATGTATCCTTTGACTCCTTCAGGCATCATTTCATGGCCTCCCCAAGAGTGGACAGATCTGTGGTGGTCCTAGAGCCCTGTGTCCCCCATCTCCCGGGACTGTGACTGCCCCTTTCCCCTCCTCCCTCACCACTAGGCAGGCAGGGCTCAACCCTGTGCTGGAGTCACCTGGGGAGCTTCGGAAAGCCCCACACCCAGGCAGGGCACGGTGGCTCATGCCTGTAATCCTGGCACTTTGGGAGGCCGAAGCGGGAGGACCACTTGAGGCCAGGAGTTTGTGACCAGCCTGGGCAACAAAGGGAGACCCTGTTTCTACAAAAAGCAAAACAAAAAATTAGCCGGGTGTGATGGTGCGCACTTGTAGTCCTGGCTACCCTGGAGGCTGAGGTGGGAGGATTGCTTAAACCTTGGGGGTTGAGGCTGCAGTGAGCCATGATCAAGCCACTGCATTCCAGCCTGGGCAACAGAATAAGACCCCATCTCAAAAAAAAAAAAAAAATGGAGCGCCACAGCTGCATATCACCCAGAGGTTCTGATCCCATCAGACTGCACAGGGATTTCTAAATCCTTCCGGGTGAGCATAGGTGAGGCTGAGAACCTCAGTGAGAGCAGGGCCTCTGTCTGCCCTGATTTCTGTGGGATTCCCAGGGTCCCCTACACTGTCTGGTACACACCAGGCACTCAACACATGTGTATCCAACAAAGGGAGGAAAGCGTGTTTTTTTTCCCCAGAGACCTAAAGAACAAGCAGGCTTTCCTGAAAACAGCCCCCGCCGCCCCGGACACCTGCATTTGGAAGGCTCACCTGTGTCAGTGCCCCACCACCTTATCTTCCTGTCCCGAAACGGGGCTGGGGTGGGGCAGCAGGCAGGAAGGCCCCATTTCTGCAGGCACACAGGGAGAGGCCCCAGCAGTGCCGGAGACATTTGTGTCACAGGTGATTCAAGATAAATGGGTCCAGGACCCCACTGGCCCCAGACCCTGGGGGAAGCTGGTCCGTGCGCCCACTGTCCAGGCTGCTGCTGGGGAAGCAGCTCCAGCCCTGCTTAGCCTGAGTTTGGACCTGGGTCTTTTCGTGCGCTGTTGTTTGCCTGTGGGGGGTGGTGGTGGAGGCCGGAGGCATGGCAATGTTGATGAGTGGCCTTGGGAGCCCCTGCCGTCCCAGCGTGTGATGCTAACCTTTTCTTCTCTCTCTCTTTGTTTTTTGTTTTGTTTTGTTTTGAGACAGAGTTTTGCTCTTGGCCCCTAGGCTGGAGTGCAGTGGTGGGATCTCAGCTCACTGCAGCCTCTGCCTCCTAGGTTCAAGTGATTCTCTTGCCTCAGTCCTGAGTAGCTGGGACTATAGGCGCCTGCCACCACGCCTGGCTAATTTTTGCATTTTTAGTAGAGATGGGGCTTCACCAGGCTGGTCTTGAACTCTTGACCTCGGGTGATCCGCCCATCTTGGCATCCCAAAGTCCTGGGATCACAGGCATGAGCCACCGTGCCCAGCCTGTCTTGTTTCCTCTTGAGTATGTTCCCATCCCATTCCTCTGGATGGATCTGCGTTTCCCAGAGGGGCTGACTCACGGAACTATTCTCTTTAATTTTTTAAAAATTTGTTCCCTTTTTAGGACTCCCACTGGCCAAATTTAGTCCAATTTGAGTGTCAAAAATTATAAAGTTCTAGAAAAAAAAGAAATATTTTCTCTGGAAGAATCCAGCTAATGACTGTGGAAGGAATTAGAGAATCACCATGTTGTGGGGGTGACTGGTGGTGCAGCAGCTGAGCCTGGCATGAGTAGTCAGGGGACACTGACATCTCAGGCTGCAAGCTGGCTGGGAAACAGGATACGGCCATGGGGCCCTGGCCCCAGCACAGATTTCACATTCATCACACAGGAAAAAAACCTCTTACAATGAAGAGATCTGTCTCTACCACAGGGTCAAATAGCACTGTGAGGGAGGGAGCCCGGGACCCCATGGTCAGATGTGATGCAGTGGGAAGGACACAGAGTGGGTCCACGGTGCGCGACCTGAATCCAGGCAAGACCCTGGATGCACCTCTCTGATGACAGGAAGTACAGGGAACGGAAGAACGTACATCACCGTGGCGGAACAAATTACAAATCACACAGGTGGAGCATTTTCCAAGACAACTCACCTGGGTGCTTGAAAAAGTCAACACCAGCACACCATAAAAAATTAACTGGTCAGAAATCAAAGAGAAACAACTGACTGTGAATGCAGATTGGAGCCCGGTGGGGGGAAAACGGAGACTGTCTTGCTACTTGTGGGGATTTTTTAGATTGGAGCCTGGTGGGGGAAAAAGGAGACCGTCTTGCTACTTGTGGGGATTTTTTAGATTGGAGCCCCGTGGGGGAAAAAGGAGACCGTCTTGCTACTTGTGGGGATTTTCTAGATTGGAGCCCGGTGGGGGAAAAAGGAGACCGTCTTGCTACTTGTGGGGATTTTTTAGATTGGAGCCCCGTGGGGGAAAAAGGAGACCGTCTTGCTACTTGTGGGGATTTTCTAGATTGGAGCCCGGTGGGGGAAAAAGGAGACCGTCTTGCTACTTGTGGGGATTTTTTACATTGGAGCCCGGTGGGGGAAAAAGGAGACTGTCTTGCTACTTGTGGAGATTTTTTAGATTGGAGCCCGGTGGGGGAAAAAGGAGACCGTCTTGCTACTTGTGGGGATTTTTTAGATTGGAGCCCGGTGGGGGGAAAAGGAGACCATTTTGCTACTTGTGGGGATTTCTGAGTACAGACTAAAAACTAGATGATATTGTGAAATTCTACAACAGTTTGTTCAGGTATGATAATTTTATGGCTATGTAGGAGACTGGCCTTATTCTTGGGAGAAGGATGCTGAAAATATGCTTTTAGTACATTCACTCTGTTCTTCAGCCACCGCCGTGGTCTAGTTCTAAGACATTTCATCACCTCCAAAAGGGAACCCCCGTATCTATTAAGCAGTCATTCCCCACACCCCTCTTCCCTATCCCCTGACAGCCATGAACTACTTCTATAGAATATGCAATGTCATACAATCTTTTTATATAAACAGAATCATACAACATTTGAATTCTTGTGCCTGGCTGCTTTCAACTTAGCATGATGCTTCCAAGGTTCATCCGTGTTGTGGCATGTATCAGTGCTCCATTCCTTTTCATGGCTGAGTAATATTCCATTGCATGGATAGATCACACTGTGTTTTTCTATTCTTCTGTTGATGGGTGTTATGAAATTGTGTCCCCGCCTCCACCGCAAATTTATGTGTTGAAATCCTCCCCCGTTGTGGTGGTATTAGGAGACGGGGTCTTTGGGAGGAGATTAGGTCATGAAGGCAGAGCCCTCATGGATGAAATTAGTGCCCTCATAAGAGGAGGCTAGAGAGCTTGCTTCCTCTTTCCGCTCTCTGCCACGTGAGGACACAACGAGAAGATGGTGTCTGTCAACCAGGAAGATGGTGTCGGATCAGCCAGCACCTTGGTCTTGGACTTCTTGCCCCCGGAACTGTGAGGAATAAGTGTTTACTGGCTAAGCCTCTGTGCCTATGCTATCTTATTAGAGCAGCCCAAACTGACTAAGGCAATGGACATTCAGATCGTGTCCACCCTTTGGCTACTGGGAAGGGTGCCGCTGTAAACGCTGCTGTGATGTGCTGAGCACCTGCCCTCAGTTCTCCAGGGTCTACACCTGGGGTGAATTGTTGGGTCATTTGATAACTCCATGTTTAACTTTTTGAGGGCTGTGGCCTCTTTAAGGCCTGACCCAGCCCCTGCTGGCCTAGTAGCAGGCCTTGCCCCCCTTCCTGTTCCCACAGGCTCACTCTACCCTGGCGAGGTGCTCAGGGCTGGAGGGGCTCCCCTGTAGCTGGGGAGGTGGAGTCACCCCAACTCAGCCCCGTGTCGGTGGTCTGGGCCTTGCCACTGGCCCCTCTGAGCACGGACGGCCAAGAGGGCTGTGGTCAGGGTGGGCTCCTGAGATCAGCATCTGCAGGCAGGGTCCAGCAGAGTCCTCTCAGCCTGTTACATGGCTGGGTGGGGGGTGGGCCTTGGGGAAGGGGCTTGTACTCACAGAGCACCCACCCTGTGCCGGCTGGCGTGCAGGTGCCACGCCCACCGAGCTCAGGAATGAGGTAAGCGTTGCTGTTCTGTGGCACGCAGATGTGGAAACTGAGGCTCAGTGATTCAAGGGATGAACTCAGTCTCCCAGTTGGTGCAAGTGTGCCCCCAATGCTAACCTAAGCTACACCTGAGGCAGGATGTGGAGACATCCCCGTGTGATTTGAAAGGGACGCACGTGGCGTGGCAGCAATCTAGGTTCAAGTCTCCCTGCCATGGGTCAGAAACAATCCATGATGCATCTTCCCTGAGTAAGAGGGAGGCAAGACAGACTGTGATAAGATGACTAGCAGTTGTAGGGGTTGCGGGGGGGCGGGGATGAGTAGGTGGAGCCCAGAGGACTTCTAGGACAGTTAAATGACTCTGCGCGATGCCACATCATGTTGTTGTACATTTGTGCAAATCCGCAGGATACACAGCGTGAAGAGTGGGCTCTGACATACACTGGTTGGGGATGGGGATGGGGATGTGTCAGCGTGGGTTCCTCGACTAGGACAAAGGCACCGTCAGTGGGGGTGTTGATCTTGGGGGAGGCTGTGCGGATGTGGGGGAAGGGGCGGATGGGAACTCTCTGTACCTTCTACTCAATTTTGCTGTGAACCTAAAGCTGCTCTGAAAAATAAAGTCTAAACAAAAAAGGACTGGGGTTGAGGGGCTGCCCAGGGCTCGGGCTGGGGGCCATGCTACCCTCCCATGGGGACAGTGTCCTGCAGAGTATGACCCGTGGCACCGCCTGGCCTTCTGCAGTGGACAGCCTGGGCAGCCACTCAGGGCAGCTTGGGTGTGGGGGTGGCTGTGGGCTGCTGGTGACCAAGGGTGGTCCCAGCTACCCAGCTCAGCGCCAGGTGCCCTCTGCCAAGTCACAGAGCCTTTTCTTCCAAAGAAGTTGCTGGGCTCCGAGGCTCTTTCTAGTCTAACGTCCCAGGAGGGAACAACTTCAGAATCACCACCACACAGTCGTGAATGTGCAACTAAACAAGACCAGAGCTTTTATTAGGATTGAAGGGAAAGGAGCCCGAAGGAGAGGGAAGGGTGGGGTGGGGGAGGTTCCAGAGTAATTTTCTTGACAAGCTGGCTGTCACCCATCCTGGGAGGACATAGCACCGCCTTCCAGGGGGAAGCAGGTCAGCCGGGGTCGCAGGCCAGGCTTGGGGACGTCCCCCAGGGCTGCCCTCCTCCGACCGAAGCGGCCCACAGGCCTGATCCCGCGACTGGCGTACCAGGCAGGATTGATGTCAGGGGCTGGAAAGGAAAGAGCTGGAGCAGACCGTGGGCACGTGTTCCCAGGGTGTGCTGTGTGCTCCCAGAGGCAGCAGGGCAGAGTGCACAGGCAGGGCCTCTCAGCCCAGTCGCCAGGCCATGCTGGGACCCGCCCGAGGAACAGGCACCCAGAGGTTCTGGCGAGGTCATTTCTGGGCGTGGGCTGGCTTTGGGAAGCAGGAGTTCAAAAAAGCACCAGGACTGACTTCCCTTTCCTCCCGCGCACCCCGTTCCTGCCAGGTTCTCGAGTGACCAGGCTGCACCAGGTTCTGGGGTGAGGCAGGGTGGGGTATGGGAGGCTGACAGGGGTCCAGGCACTCACTGCGGATCTCCATGGAGTGCCGATGGGTATGACTTGCAGCTCCCCGCAGGGCGAGGCCCAGCATCAGCAGGCACAGGAGCCAGGCCCTCAGCACCTTCATCCCTTGGCTCCTCCGAGGAGGCCCCGCTGGAGGGGAGATTCAAATGTGGAGGATGCAGCCTGGGGGAGAAGGGGCAGGAGCAGCATTACACAGGCATCAGGGTGCGTGTGCAGAGAGCCGGGACCTTGGGTAGAGTGAGCACTGTGTGTGTTAGAAGTATGTGCATGAGCATGTGAGTGAGTGCACAGGTGTGTGTGTATATGTGTACAAGAGGGTGTGACGTGTGCACATGGGTGCATGTGAGTGTATGTGTGTAGATGTGTGTGTATGTGTAGATGTGTATATGTGTGTAGATGTGTGTGTATGTGTAGATGTGTGTATGTGTGTAGATGTGTGTGTATGTGTGTAGATGTGTGTGTATGTATGTAGATGTGTGTGAGTAGATGTGTGTATGTGTGTAGATGTGTGTATGTGTGTAGATGCACGTGTATATGTGTGTAGATGTGTGTGTGAGATGTGTGTATATGTGTGTAGGTGTGTGTGAGGTGTAGGTGTGTGTGAGATGTGTGTGGGTGTGTGTATGTGTGTAGATGCGTGTGTATGTGTGTAGATGTGTGTGAGAGTGTGTATGTGTAGATGTGTGTGGGTATATGTGTAGATGTGTGTGTAGATGTGTGTGTAGTGTGTATGTGTGTAGATGAGTGTGAGTGTACGTGTGTAGATGTGTGTATGTGTGTAGATGTGGGTATATGTGTGTAGATGTGTGTACGTGTATGTATGTGTGTAGCTGTGTGTGTGTAGATGTGTCTGTAGATGTGTGCATGCATGTGTGTAGATGTGTGTGGATATGTGTAGATGTGTATGAGTGTATGCGTGTAGATGTGTGTGTATGTGTGTAGATGTGTGTGAGTGTATGTGTGTAGATGTGTGTGTATGTGTGTAGATGTGTGTGTATGTGTGTAGATGTGTGTGTATGTGTGTAGATGTGTGTGAGTGTGTAGACAGCAAGGGAAGATTTTACAAAGTAGCAAAGCAGAGGGCCCAAGCTGCAGCGCCTGGATGTGCAACTCACCGTTCTCGAGTGTGGTAGAGGCGCTGTCCTGGCTACCGGCGCAGTGGGGCTGAGGAGGCGGGAGCCTCTGTCCCCCTTTTATAGCCCCCGAGAGGACGAAGCCGGCACCCCCAGGTGCCCTCCCCCAAGCCAGCCTGTCTCCCTCATAGGGCGGCATCAGGAGCGAGCCTGTGTCTTTTCTCGTTCCTTTATTAAAAAAAAAAAAAAAAAAAAAAAAGCTCATCAGCGACGCGATTTGTTCCTTCCTGGGTTATATAATTTCATTTGGACCAAGTGGTTTTAAAACACATTAGCTTCTCTTCTTCGTGCTCGCCTTCGGGCAGATTGCAGAGTCAAGTGTCCGCTGGGGCTCACAGATGGGGCTCCCGGACTCCTTCCAGTCCTCTCTCCCTGCCTTTAAATCACCGCGTTCAAGGGAGAGGTGAGAAGGGACAGTCGCCAAAGCCCAGCACTGCGGCTTTGTATCTTTGCGATCTTCTCGGTCCTCGTTCATTCACCTGCCTGACTGTCCTACCTGCGTTTGTCGTATGCACACCATGTCTTCCTCATTCTGTAACTTCTGCGCAAGGGCCATGCTAATCTCTCTATCGGTCCAATTTTAGTATATGTGCTGCGGAAGCAAGCACTCTAAACTTACAATAGGTGGTTTCTAGACTTTTACAGTCTTTATAATTAATGTTTAACATAAACGAGTTCATTATTCTCATAAGACAAGCTTATTTTTATTATAAAAGAAACAAATACATTTTTATTATTAAAGCAGTTCATATACATTTGGAAAAATATTAGTGCATACAACAACATAGAAAAATAGCACTGATCATGTTAAAGAAGCCTCTCCGCGGCCAGGTGCGGTGGCTCCTGCCTGTAATCCCAGCACATTGGAAGGCCGAGCTGGGCGGATCATGAGGTCAGGACTTCGAGAGCAGCCTAAACAACATGGTGAAACCCCGTTTCTACTAAAAATACAAAAATTAGCTGGGCATGGTGGCGCACGCCTGTAATCCCAGCTACTCAGGAGGCTGAGGCAGCAGAATCACTTGAATCCCTGGGAGGTGGAAGTTGCAGTGAGCTGGGCTCCTGCCACTGAACTCCAGCCTGGGCGACAGAGCGATACTCTGTCTCAAAAAAAAAAAAAAAAAAAAAAGCCTCTTGCTTCTACATTTGATGCATTTTCTTCTAGTGAGCTTCCAACATATTTTCTGGGTAGATTGATCACATTTATACATGTTGAATTTCATTCTTTTCACTTAACACTATAACAATCACGTCCTCAAGTTGCTAAAAAGTCTGTAAGTTTGTGCCATTTTAAGTAACTGTGCAATGTTCTACCATTTAACGTGGATCTAAATCATTCATGTTCTGAATAATTATAGGTTATGCTCATGACCATTTATATGCAGTTGAGTACAATCTTTTTAAGGAAAATTTCTGGAGAGGAAACTTGGCATGTGCTTCCCGTGGATTGGTGGAGATGGTCAATGTGCCGCTTCCATCCTTTAGGAAAAGCTTCTGGGCAACACTTTCCCCTTCAGGGAACAGGACACAGTGGACTTCTTCCTTGCTGCATAGTTGTTTTCCCAGTGACACAGGCTTGTGGCTGGGGGGCTGCCTGGGAGCTCTGGAGCCCAGGGGTAGCTGGTGGCGGGAAGTGGGGTAAGCAGCGCGGGAAGGGTGACAGGGTGGGGTTCGCAGCTCCCAGCTTGGGCTGCTGATTAGAGTCACTTGGGAGCCTTAAGAACTTCCCAATGCCTGGGCTGTACCCGGAATGAATTCCATCAGAATTCCTGGGGGTGGCTCAGGCATCAGTGATGGCGAAAAGCCCCCCACCCATAGTTTTTACCCATAGTTTTTACAAATGTAGGTTGAGTATCCCAAATCCAAAAACCCCAGATCTGAAACGTTTTGAATGCTGAGCTGATGCTCAAAGGAAATGTTCATTGAAGCATTTTGGATTTTAAATTTGGGATGTTCAACTCATGAGTATAGTGCAATTATTTCAAAATCCTCCCCCCCAAAACCCTCAAAATCCAAAACAGTTCTGGTCCCAAGTACTTTGGATAAGGGAACTGGACCTGTAGTGGTGACAGTGATGTTAAGTATCACTGTCTTGGAGGTGGGTTTTCTGTCCAGTGCTAGGCCTGCCTGTAGCAACAGAAACTGAGACCCCAGGACCTGGGGGCAGCTTTCTGGGCATCCACCACTGGAGTGTGTGTGTGTGTGTGTGTGTGTGTGTGTGTGTAAAGCAGCTCTATCAGTGTGGCACTGGCATCTTGCCACTTTGGGAGTCCACCAGTGGGAGGCAGCAGGCGGGCTGGGCAGTAGTAGCACAGGCATCAATCCTGCTTACCCCACCCCCACGTGGAAACTGATGGCGGCCATCAGAGACCTCAGAACTGCTGAGAGGCACTGTGGCTGGCTGGAGATGCTGTGATGGTGAGTGAGGTGTGGGCTGTTCTTGCAGTAACGTCACAGAACTGCAGGCCTGGCCTGGGGCTCTCAGGCTGCACATGGCTTCAGTGTTCTTTGAGAAATGAATCCTACAGATGGGGTTTGACCACAGGCAATCAGGGAGCTTCTCCCCATCCCCTATTTAACTGCATCATGGGCCTCGGGACAGGCAGAGCCAAGCATTCTTGGTCCAGCTTCCGTCGGTCAGTATTTCATCCAGAATGTGATGTGGCCACTTGAGTTGTGGCACATACAAACTAGAACCTGTGCAGGAAAGTCCCCTCCCTGGGGAAAGTACGACTGCCTGCCACGCTACCCTCCTGGAGGCCACGGGGATAATGAGAACAAAGATGCTGACGGAGGCCACGGGGATAATCAGAGCAAAGATGCTGACTGCCACTCCTTCCAGTCCTAATTTTCTAAGCTACTTATTTATTTATTATTTTATTTTATTTTATTTTTTTGAGACAGAGTCTCGCTCTGTCACCTGGGCTGGAGTGCAGTGGCGCGATCTTGGCTCACTGCAACCTCCACTTCCCAGGTTCAAGCGATTCTCCTGTCTCAGCCTCCCGAGTAGCTGAGACTACAGGCATCCACCACGACGCCTGGCTAATTTTTGTATTTTTTAGTAGAGACGGGGTTTCACCATGTTGGCCAGGCTGATCTCCAACTCCTGACCTCAAATGATCCACCCACCTCGGCCTCCCAAGTTGCTGGGACAACAGGTGTGAGCCATCGCGCCTGGCCAGCTACTGATTTATTCTTCTGTGCCTTTCTTCATTGAGTGAAGTGATCACAGTGGTTTTCTCATCTACTCTGTTAACACAGCGGACCACAAGAATATATATATTTTTCTAACATTAAAGAATTCCTGGCTCTCTTGGGATGAACCTTGCCTTGTTAAGATACAGTAGGTTTTCTAATAGATTCTGGGATTTGTTTCATTAATACTTTATTTAGAATAGATCTTGAAGGCTGTGCTCAGTGGTTCACACCTATAATACAAGCACATTTTTGGGAGGCTGAGGTGGGAAAATTGCTTGAAGCCAGGAGATTGAGACCAGCCCAAGCAACATAGCAACGCCCTATCTCTACAAAAAAGAAAATTTATAGAATAAATATGTTAAAATATGTTGCCTTTACTTCTCCTTCCTCACATTGCATTTGGTAGGAAGGTCTTACCAGCCTTATGAATGAGGAGCCACGCTTCCCCTTTTTCCTGTCCTCTGGAAGAGATCTGGTAAAGACAGGAATTCCAGAGCACTCCGGGAGATATATGGGGTAGGGCTTGGGCTGAGGTGAAGGGCAGAAAAGGAGTGAGCTGGGAGGTCATGAGTCGGGGGTTTCCAGACTGAGAGCTGGGGGGCTAAGATGGGAGCCTTGGGGATGGGGAAATGCTGAGGTCAGTCACGGGCAGGTGTTTGAGGAGCCCTAGAGGGTGGCCAGGTGGCTGCTTGCTGGGCCTGGAACGCTTTATTTCTTTATTTGCTTACATTTGAGACCCCAAAGAAGCCCAGAGCTCTTTAATGAGGTCTCAGCCGTAAACCTGAACATGGGTGTGGACAGAGGACAGGTGGCTGTGAACAGCCAGGAAAAGGTGGGTACACCTGAGAGAAGGCACATAGAGGACAGGTGGCAGAGGGTGGAACGAGAAAAACAACTCAGTGAAGGACCCGGAGAAAGTACTAGGGAGGAGGGTCTTGCGGGTAGAAGCGGGGAGGAGTGAAGAAGGCAGAGCAGCCCCGCAGCAAAGAAGGGATCATCCGAGTCAGGGACTGTATCACGGTGTCCACCTGCCGGCTCCTTTGCTTGCCACCTGCGGGCTCCTTTGCTTGCCACCTGCCGGCTCCTTTGCTTGCCACCTGTGGGCTCCTTTGCTTGCCACCTGCCGGCTCCTTTGCTTGCCACCTGCCGGCTCCTTTGCTTGCCACCTGCCGGCTCCTTTGCTTGTGGTCTGTAGGTGACGCTCCAAATCCAATCTTGAACACGGGGCTGGCAAACTTCTTCTGTCATGGGCCAGAGAGTAAACATGTCCAGCTTTGTGGGTCATAGGATCTTGGTGGCAGCTGGCCAAATCTGCTGTTGTAGCAGAAAAGCAGCCATGGGGAAAAGGCAGATGAATGGGTGTGTCAGGGCTCCCATGAAACCTCACTTAGGAAGATAGGCCACAGCTGGCTTTGGCCCAGCGTGCTGTTTGCTGCCCTGGGTCTAGGTCTCCGGCTGGCAAACTGTTGTAACAGGTGTGCACTCGACACCGTGAGAGCCTCATGCTCTTGGGCAGTGACCTGTTTCTGAAACCCATTGTGTAAAGTGGGAGAACAAGAGAATGCACTGTGTGGGAGTGTTGTGCTGTGTGAACGGGTTGAAGTTACCTGCTGCCCTGCTTGTCTGGGCAAGGCGACCTCTCCTCTGGCACGCGCTGTCTCTAGGTTGGCCAGCAACTCGCATGTACATGGCCCTGCCCATCTATCTCTTGGGCATCTGGAAAAATAAGTTGTGGCCACTGGAGGGAACTGTCCTAGAGTTGGGGGTTGGAGAGGCCATTGAGAGAGGCCACCTGCTGAACAGGCCAAGGAGCAGTTCATGGTCAAGGGGGAGGAGAAGGGCACAAGGGGGGCCAAGAAGCCTCGAGGCCGTGGCCACTGCAGAGCCACCCCAGCCCCTGTGGCTGCTGCACTGGATCGCTGGGTTTTCCTGGGTTCCCAAGAGAAGGCTCTGTGTTCTTCTCTCACGCTTGCTATTTCACTTGGGCTGATTTCAGTGGATTTCTGCTCTTTGCAATTAAAGGAACCCCAAGGCCAGGTGCGGTGGCTCACGCCTATAATCCCAGCACTTTGGGAGACCGAGCCAGGTGGATCACAAGAGGCCAGGAGTTCGAGACCAGCCTGGCCAACATGCCAAAACCCTGTCTGTACTAAAAATACAAAAATTAGCCAGGTGTGGTGGTGGGCACCTGTAATCCCAGCTACTTTGGAGGCTGAGACAGGAGAATCACTTAAACCAGGGAAGCAAAGATTGTAGTGAGCCGAGATTGTGCCACTGCACTCCAGCCTGGAAGACAGAGGAGGACTCTGTCTCTAAATAAATAAATAAATATATAAAATAGAGCCCGAAGTTGAGAGCCTCCCTCCCTCCTAGTCTTTCTTCCTGTGCTCAACATGGGGAGAGGACCCTACTCTGGGGTGCATTTCAGTTTTGAGATCTTTGAGCTTTCACCCCCAACATGGTAAATGTGCAGCCTGTAGCAGGCACTTGGTAAGTAGCAACAGCACCATGATGGACGGTTGGTTTGATGGATAACTGGTTTTGGTTTTGGTTCTTGGACCATAATGGTGCTCTGTAGTGGGTTGGAGTCTCCCATCCGGAATCTCAAATATGACCTTATTTGGAAACTAGGATCTTTGCAGATGTAATTAGTTAAGATGAGGTCATCCTGGATTAAGGTGAACCCCAAATCCAATGACTGGTGTCCTGATGAGAAGAGGACAGACGTGCAGAAATGCACAGGGAGAAAGGTATGTGAAGATGGAAGCAGAGACTGGAGGGAGGCAGCTACAAGCCAAAGAGCGCCAAGGATGCCAGCAACCTCACAGCTGGAAGGGGCCAGGAACTGCCCGCCCTCAGGCCCTGCAGATGGAAATGACCCTGCTGATGCTGTGATTTTGGACTCTGGCCTCCTGAACTGTGAGGGAGTAACTTTCTGTTGTAATCTACCAGTTTGTGGGGCTTTGTTATGGCACCCACAGGAAACTCATGCAGGGCTTCAAATGTGTGCCTGAGTGGAGTGATGAAATGTCTCTCCCTTGTGCTTGTTCCCAGAAGAAACTGGACCGTGGCTGTGGCCTGTGTGTTTCTTCTGGCCTCCTAGGAAGACACTACACAGCCTGATGGGAGAGGTAACCTTGGGAATTGGAAGCCATCGAGTTGCAGCTGTGGAACAGCCATGGCAAGAGCAATATTCAGTTACCAGAAAAGCTGTTTCTGATGTAGATGGCTTCTGAAAATCCAGACTCCTGTGAGATTTTAAAACACTCCTCTTTGTAAATTAGAAAGCTGCTTTTGAAGTGTGAGTCATCCAGAAAGTGGCGTCTCTGAGAACTGAGAGAGAAAGTGCTAGTGAGAGTTGAGCAGCAGAGGAAGGCTTCTCCTACCCCACGTGGCCTCGGCTCTGGAACCTTGGCATTGCATTTGTGATAAAAATAAACGGTGTTCCCTGTCCTTGCACATGGCTCCCATCTAACCAGCTTACAAGTTTCAAACACAGACTCAATTGAACATCAGACAAGGCTCTTATATAGGGACTGTGCATTGGTCAAGGCTCTTCAGAGAAGCAGAGCCAATAGGGTGTGTGTGCGTGGAGAAGAGAGAGAGGAGCGAGAACAGAGAGAGAGAGAGGGAGGGAGAGAGAGAGAGAGAGAGAGGGAGGAGAGATTTAGTCTAAGGAATTGGCTCACAAGATTGCAGGGCCTGGGAAGTCTGAATCCTGCAGGACTAGCCATCAGGCTGGAGACCCAGGGAAGAAGTGAAATTGTCACTGGAGTCTGAAGGCTGTCTGGAGGCAGAACTCCTTCCTCCTCAGGGCACGTCAATCTTTTCTCCTAAGGCCTACAACTGGCTGGGTAAGGCCCACCCACTTTATGGCAGGTTATCTGCTTTAAAGTCTACTGATGTAAACCTTAATCACATCTACAGAATACCTTCATAGAAACATCTTAGCTGTTGTTTGATCAGACATCTGGGCACCACAGCTGAGCCAATTTGACCCATAAAATTAACAATCATAGATTGTTACAAGTGTCTGTAGTGATGTAGCAAAATAATTCTTTCCCCAGCATGGCCATTTCCTTGGAATTCTGAGCCCAGATGCCACTGAGCTGCAGGTGTGTTCATTGGAAATAGCTGAGCAGTTTGTTCATTTAGGCACCAGCAAGGCTATCTCTGGGAAGACTTTGCTGTAGATATTTTCAGGGGAACATGGGTAGCATACAGGGGTAAAATACTTATTTCTGGGGCTGGCTCTTTCCTGGGAAGATATAGGCGTGCGGTAATGTTTGGAATGGGCTTTACTCACCTACTAATATACTAGTATATTAACTTGTGGGAGTTCTAATTAAAAGCTAATATGTGAACAAATGTCTGGAAGGACTTAACAGTGGTTGCTAGTGGGTAGATGATTCTTTTTCTTTTATGTATCTTTTTTTTCTTTTGCATATCTATCTTTTCTGTTTTATCCCAATAAAATAAAAAAAATTTCATATGTAATAAATATTCTCTATAAGAATAACTTTGAAGTTATGAGCATTGTGAATATGTGAGGATTACTTGGCTGTCACCAGCATGCTAAAGTGGAGAGCTGGGGTCTCAGAAGCCCAGTGAGTGACAATACCATTACTATTACTCTTTGGGGATGGGTTTTTGGCCCCCAGTAAAGTGGGTTCTTTTGGATAGAGCTGTTGGAAAGTGAAAATCTTTGGAACTTACAGAAACAATGGCTTGATATAAAATCAGTGAAACTGCAACACTGTAGTGCATGGTTGGTTTGATCCCTGAGAGCTGGGAGCTACACCTGTCAAATTGTGTTTCACCCCAATAATCTGCAGTGAGGCAAGGTATCCCTTGGTGATCTGGGTGCTATATTGCAATATGTTGGATACTGGATTATCTGGGGAGTGCAATTTTGCTGCACACTCACAGCTCATTTGTAAGAAGCATCTTTGGGAGATCTGTGCATTCAACTCTTCCTAAAACTTTTTTCCTTTTCCCCTTATAAATAAGACTGTTGGAGGATAAAACTTTGGAGAAATCTTTTAAATGCTTGTCTCTAATCCCCATCTGGAGTCATAGAGAAACCACTGACTTCTGTCAATCTTTAGCTGGAAACAAAGAGCCAGCAGCTGTACTGGTTGGGGTACACCAGCCTCAAGGATCCCTGACCTGCCTGTATGCAGCTTCCACTACATGACTCCAGAATAGCCATCTGCTAGGAAAGGAACTCTGAAGAATTATTTTTATTTATTATTAATTTTTTTAAGAGACAAGGTCTCACTCTGTTGCCCAGGCTCGAGTACAGTGATGTGATCATGGCTCACTGCAGCCTCAACGTCCAGGGTTCAAGTGATCCTCCTGCCTCAGCCTCCTAAGTAGATAGGACTACAGGCATATACCATCATGCTTGGGTAATTTTTTTGTTTTGTTTTTTGTAGAGATGGGATCTCACTATGTTGCCCAGGAGGTCTCGAACTCCTGGCCTCAAACAATTCTCCCACCTTGGCCTCTCAAAGGGCTGGGATTATAGGTATGAGCCACCTTGCCTAGCCTGAATAATTTTTTCGAAGAATAGAATTTATAAGCGATGCTGGGAATTATATGGAAAAACTCCCACATTTTTATCTGACGCCACAAAGAGTCAGAGAAACAGCTGCTAATGTGTGCTCACAGGTCTCCTGAAGATGCAGGAGTATCTGCCTCCCAGCAAAACACTTTGAGATTCAAACCTTAGTTTTAAGTAAGAGATTGGAGAGCTCCTGGAAGTGTCTTATTCAGAGAGGGCAGGAAACACTTAACTTGGTCAACCCTTGAAGACACAAGGTTTGACTCTTGTCTCTACTGTTTGATTCCAAAAGAAGCCACTCCTCTCAGCACCCCCTCTGACAAAGGCAATGCAGCCACTGGGTCCTGTCTAGAGTGAACCTCAGGGAGGGTGAGATGTGATTACTGTTAGGATGTTCAAAGGCAGCTCTGGAGAGTCTCGGAGGGCTCCACTTAAAACTGGATGGGGCACACAGATACTAGGAAATAACTCTGAGTCCCAGGCTGTCTGAGGGGAGATCATCTATGTAACCAGTGGGTGAGTGGCAAGCTGACTCCTGTGGTCTCTGCACCCCCATCCTTGGCAGACATCCCTCATTGGTTGTGACCCTCTGTCCTCTGCCCCACTGGATCCACTGCAGTGAGTGGCAGAGCCAGGCTAGAACCAGGCCTCTTCCCTGCCCATCTGGAGCTCTGCCTGCTGTCTCTCCCTCTCCTAGCAGGCTCTCTGCACTAGCATCTGAGCATCTATCAAATGCTCACTTGCTGTCATGTGCAGGCTCTGCCCTTGACCACAGTGTAATTTCCCCTGGTTTACAGATCACATGGGAACTTGCAGAGCAGGTGCATGTAGGGTGGGGGCCGGGGTGTCTATTCCTCCTTCATTATTCAGCAGATCATTAGTTCAGTCACTTGTCTGGATGCCTAATTTCCAATCACACCCACAAGAAATACGCAAACATCTGCTCACGCCCTGATATAGACCATCAAGAATACACATATGGCTGGTGCCGTAACTGAGTCATCTCTTTTTCCATTCCATTCATGAAAGCAACATAAGAAAGCCAAGAGTGAAAGGGGTAAAAGATCACAGTATAAAGGTCTTCAAAGATTTACACAACATTGTCCTAAAGGGAAGTCACAGAAGCTTAGCTGTTTCTCAGAGATCAGAGAGGCTGGTGGGGCAGCCAGGAGTCATCAGTAAACCCAGGTGAGCAGTGCAGGACTGAATGTTGCTGTCCACTTGCAGATGGGAGTCCACGTGGAGGGCGCTCCTTCTTGTCTCTCACTGGGATGGTGACTGTATACAGTGGAAAGCACAGAGCCAGTGAGGGACAGGATGGCTGTGGTGGAGGGAAAAGAGTGCAGGGCTGCTCTGTCCTGTCCCGTTAGGGCTGGTGGGCCACCACAGGTTTCTGTAAAGTACAAACACACATGCACATATAAGCACACACATACACAGGCATGTAACACAGACACACATGGGCATGCACATACAAATACACAGGTGTGTACATAGATGTGCACATCGGTAGACACAAATTTAGATTATACATTTGTGCACACATGCACGTGAGGCAAGAGAATAGGGTCTGGAGGCAGGGAACCTAAGGCCAATTCGTGCTGACTTCCTAGAACTGAATCAAAATGAAAACCCCACCTCTCCACGCCTGAGGAACAAAAGGTTCAGCAGCTACTCCCTTTGCTACGCCCCCTTTCCACTGCATCTCAGATGAAACTGGAAAGTACCTCGGATTGGTCCCCTTTCACAACCAATCAGACTGGTCATCGGCCAAGTCTTCATGTGTAACTTTGTAACTTCCCTTCAGCCTCTGATTGGTTGTCTCCTGTGACCGATCACACTGGTCGGGGCTACTCCTTCATTTGCATAGGATGTAACCAAGTAACCAATGGGAAACCTCTGGAGGGCACTTAAACTCCAGAAAATGCTGTAACCAGGCCCCTGAGCCACTGGCTCTAGCCCACTCCCACTCTGTGGAGTGCACTTTCTTTTCAATAAATTTGTGCTTTCGTTGTGGTAACACACACACTTGGGTGTGTATGCAGGTACATACACATGGGTGTGCACAAACACACAGACATGCATACAGTACACACAAACGATACACAGGAGTGAACACAGCCACACACATACACACATGGACAAGTTGGTCAAATGACACACAGGAGTGAACACAGCCACACACATACACACATGGACAAGTTAGTCAAACCCTGGGTTTGCTTTCTTCACAATATTAGGTGAACTCTCTTGGGGTTTTTTACTTAACCTCTCTCTGCCTCTGTTTTCTTGGCTATAAATTTGGGTCAGTGACACAGGTCCTCATCCAATGGGGTGTGTGGACAGCAGGTATTTGAAAATTTAAAGCTCTAAAACACTAGAAGATATTATTCTAATTTCAAAGTATTTAGATTTTCAAGCCCTCGTTGGCAAAGATTTTACTTTACTTTTTGCTTTGATTCTCAGGTCTGAATCTTTGTTTTGTTTATCTCCATTTTCTTTGCTCTGAAGACTTAATACATAAACCTGACGGGTCACTGAATTTTAAAAACTCCTCAGAGAATGAGAGAAAACTTTACCGCGAAGGTGTGGCTGGCCATTCCTTTCCTCGCGTTGGGGTTTCTCTGTGTCAGCGAGCCTCGGTACACTGATTTCCGATCAAAAGAATCATCATCTTTGCCTTTGGGGAAAACAGGAAGAGGGATGGTGCTTTATCAATCACATACTTAGCCCAAACAAGTGCCTTGGCCTCCTCAGAAATTCAAAAGGTAGAATAAAAATGGACACATCCCCACATCCCCTTTTAAGAAGTTCCCACATCACATATTTTTAAAAAAGTATTTGCATTTCAGCTGTCATGCAAATAAACAGTTTTGCCAACTTCTTTCTCCTTTGCTTTGGCGCAGGCATTAACATTCTACTTCACTGTGGCCCCAGAAATATTCACACTAATGAAACAGCAGAAAGGCCCGTCGCACTGCACTGGTGTGCGGTCTCTGCATTTCCTTGCCTTTCTTTTCTTTTTTGTTCTTTCTTTTTTGAGACAAAGTCTTGCTCTGTCACCCAGGCTGGAGTGCCGTGGCGCAATCTTGGCTTACTGCAACCTCCGCCTCTGGGGTTCAAGTGATTCTCCTGCCTCAGCCTCCCAAGTAGCTGGGACTACAGGTGCGCACCACCATGCCTGGCTAATTTTTGTATTTTTTAGTAGAGATGGGGTTTCACCATGTTGGCCAGGCTGGTCTCGAACCCCTGACCTCAAGTGATCTGCCCGCCTCGGCCTCCTGAAATGCTGGAATTATAGGTGTGAGCCACCATGCCCGGCTTCCTTGCCTTTCCTTTGTGAGACACAGCAACAGCCCAAGGGGTCTCAGACTCTGACCCTCAGCAGAGGCCCCCCCCGGGGCCGTGGCTATGTAGCTGGGGGCATCTGGCCTCACATCCTAGTTGAGTGTTGGTGTTCAAGTGGCTGGTGCAGGCACCCACCCTTCTTCACTTTTGCATGTCTTCTGTGGCCTGCCTGACTGGAGCCAGTTGTCATGGCTCCTGAGAGCTGACTGTGTGCACATCTTCCTGACCCCACGCTCGGTGACATCACCTGGGAGCTTGCGATCAGCCAGGGTGGGAGCATTTAAGCCACAGAACCTGGCACATGCTACAAGCCAGGACTTTGTCCTTTTCCTTTTTTGAGAGTTAGCTTCTGTTGTGCTATTCTTCTCTCTGCAGCGTGCTCCTGCAGTGGCTCACTGCAAGCTCCACCTCCTGGAGCTGTGCTGTTGTGCTGTTCTTCTCTCTGCAGGGTCCTCTGGCCTGGCCTGCCGACCATCCATCCCTGCTCCAGGACTAACCTCTGTGGAGGGAATCACCTAACTCGAGGGATCACGCCTCCTGAGCAGTGAAGTCGCATGAGGGCCCGCGGACCCAGGACGGAGGACGGAGGACCTGCCAGTGTGCGGGGCTGGCCTCTGTAGACAGTGAAAAGCCCCCTTGGCCACCTTGGCGGAGGCTGGTGACGATGGCGGGGAGAGATGTGAAGGGTCAGGCCTCAACTTTGCCATTCAGACCCCAAAATTCCTGTGAGCTTCAGGGGGCTGGGGGTGAGCTATTCTGGCCTTGGACTGGACGTGAGTGAGGTCTCTGGATAGGACAGAGTCTACCCTTCACAAAACCAGTCATACAGAGGACGCAGGGAATCGCCCTTTGTCCTTCTGCTACAAATATGAATCTCTTGGCTGGGCGCGGTGGCTCACGCCTGTAATCCCAACACTTTGAGAGGCTGAGGTGGATGGATGACCTGACGTCAGGAGTTCAAGACCAGCCTGGCCAACATGGTGAAAACCCCTTTTTTACTAAAGATACAAAATTAGCCTGGCATGGTGGCGGGCACCTGTAATCCAAGCTACTCAGGAGGCAGAGGCAGGAGAATCACTTGAACCCGGGAAGCAGAGGTTGCAGTGAGCTGAGATCATGCCATTGTACTCCAGCTTGGGCGACAGAGTGAGACCCTGTCTCAACAAAACAAAACAAAACAAGAATCTCCACCTGGATTTCGGCCCACGAGATGTGCTGGAAACTCCCCTCAGAGCCAGCACATGGCTCTCCAGGAGCCCCTGCTGGCAGCTCCTTAGCGGGTCATCTCTGGCAAAGTTGCCCTCCTGGCTGGTGACCCTGAATCTGGGATTAGCCCCAAATGGCCCTGGGCACCAGCTCTGTCCCAGGATTGACCAGAACGTGTGCTGGGAGCTCAGGGCGTGCAAAGAGTGAGCTGGCATGGAGGTGGGGTGGCTGACTGACCAAGGAGTGAGCTGGCTGGAAAGAGGGATCGATGTGCCGGGTGTTGCAGGGAGGCGGTGGAGAGCCCTGGGGGAGAGGCTTCATACTTGGCCCTGGAGGACTTCACAGGACAGAGGCGGGCAGGGAGGGGGCACACCCAGGTGTGGAGGCACGTGCCTGCTTGGCGTGCTCGGAAACCAGCGTCCGCTGTGTGTTGTCCTACGCACGGGAAGGAAGTGCATCCTTGGGTGGGTGTAGTAGGGGGCAGGCTGGCTCCAGTGTGTGACAAATGGTCAAAGTCTGCAGGGCTATGCTAAGAAATCTCACTTCATCCTGCAGGCAGTTGGGGGCCAAGGATTGCTTGTGAGCAGAGGAGGGACACACACTGTCTGCTAGGACTGCAGCTGTGGCAGAGTTTGAATGATGGTGTGTGTGAGGACAAAGCTCAGAAAACAGGGACAACAGGAGATCAGTCCAACAATGCTTGGGGGCCTGAAAAAGCTCGACAGCAGAGGGATGGGACTTTGAATGGGGAGAGGAGCTACCAGCCTCTGGTGAGCAGTGGTTGGGTCACAAGGTGAGTGAATGAGATGAGCACACAGACACCCCAAGAGCCCGGCCACATGCTGGAGAGGCCTCACATCCCATTTGTCCAGGACAAAACTAATGTCCTTGTCACCACCCAGCCTTCAAGGAAGGCTAAATGATGACCCATACTTTCTGTAAGAAGGCCAGGAACTGTGTAACCACGTTAGGACAATTTATGTAGAAAAACATGGAAACACCACCACCATCACCGCTGCCACCAGGGCCGCCTTTGCACGCTTAAAGCAGCAAGTTCCAGCTGTCCGGAACACCAACTCGCTGGGTCCTGAAGGTGGCCCGAGTGGCACTGGGAATGTTTTTTGGGAGTCAGGACATGAGATATGTCCCACAGATTATGAAGAAACACACAGAGCTGTGACTGGTCATTTTCCTCCCCGAAGCTCATTTCCTAGGCCCACAGGGGTGCGGGGAGGAGAGGGCTCTTACCTTGACTTTTCAGGGAATTACTGAACTTTCTTCTCAGAAGATAGGGCACAGCCGTTGCCTAGAAGAAACAGAGTGTCGCCTTTATCAAATTGTGACGTTTAGGAATTGTCAACTAATTTTGGATTTCTTATTGTTCTTCCAGCTTCTAATTAACCAGGCCCACTGTTTTCTGCTCTCTAGCAATATATGAACTTTAGCAACATTAGAATGGACATTTTCAATAAATTAAGCACGAAATGCCTGAAATAAGAGATGCTCAGCTTTGGGGAAGCTGCCACATCTGGGTGGTATGGCAGAAAGAGCACACGTTTCTGCCCTGCAGGTCTGGTTCAAATCCCAGCACTACCCCCTTACCACTGTGTGACATGGACAATTAATTCACTTCTTTTTTTTTTTTTGAGACAGAGTCTGGCTCTGTCACCCAGGCTGGAGTGCAGTGGTGCGATCTCGGCTCACTGCAAGCTCCGCCTCCCGGGTTCACGCCATTCTGTCGCCTCAGTCTCCCGAGTAGCTGGGCCTACAGGCGCCCACCACCACACCCGGCTAATTTTGTTTTTTGTATTTTTAGTAGAGACGGGGTTTCACCATGTTAGCCAGGAAGGTCTCGATCTCCTGATCTCGTGATCCGCCCACCTTGGCCTCCCAAAGTGCTGGGGTTACAGGTGTGAGCCACCACGCCCGGCTAATTCACTTCTTACCCTCTCTGAACCTCGGTCTCCTCCTCTGTAAAGTGGGCCTGTAGCTCTCTTTACAGGGATACTGGAAGATCCCTTGTGGCTAATACGATTCCCAGGTCCCCGTGACTGTTGGTCCTCACACCTCTCCTCCTGTCTCTTTTCCAGTTGATTACCTTGCTACCGTGTGATAAGAAATCCATTCTCTGTCTGGCTTTTCAGGGAAGTGAAGAGACAGCCAAATGGCCTAATTCCCCTAGAAATTTCTCCTGGTGTCTGGCACCCTGGGATTTTGCCTGGCTTGGTTTGTGGGCGGCTCCCAGAGGCGCTGCAGAAGCTGTCAGGCTAGGCTTCCGGGGACAAAGGTGGAAGCGCCCCCACCAGAGAAGAGTGTGGGTGTCAGGCATGGCCTGGGCTGAGACCCCGCTGTCACTTCCTGTCTGTGATCCTGATCAAGCTCACCCACTGCCCTGAGCCGGCTGGTTTGTTCATCAGTACAACAGGGTTAACAGCACTGCCTACCCGCTGGGTGCTGTAAACAACATGTGGAAAGATGGACTTTTGGAAACACCATGTGTCACTGGGAGGAGCTGCCAGGGTTGTGAAGAGGAGTGGCTAGATGTTCCTGCAGGCTCCCTGCGGCGCTGGGCTGCAGGTAGGGCCTGAAGCTGAAGCCCATTCCTCCTGGGGTGCTGTCCATGGCACCCCTTACCCTACTGCTAACCACTCCACCTAAACGCAGGGAGCTCCTCCCTCCCAGGCTGGCTCCGCCCTCTGTGCATTGCATCTGTGGGTCCCGCTCACACCCCCCGAGTCCCTGTGCCATTTTCTAGCACACTGGCTCCTGAGTGTTTTCACCTCTGGCAGCCAGCGCCTCTGTCTCCCAGATGGAGGAAGTCCCCAGGCCACGGGCCCTCTGTGCCTGTTCAGGGAAGGGCAGAAGGGCCTGGGAATGTGTGTGGCCCAGGACCTGGCCCTTACTCAGGACTGACGGGTGTGGAAGGGATAAGTGCCGGCAGCCTTGCTCCTACGCGGAATTAACTCTGGGGTGTGATCTGCATGGTCTCCAGAGCCCCCAGGAGAACTGAGCCACAGTCGGCCTGTGTGGGTTTGCTTCATGTCAGATGCTTGCCTCCTTCCTTTCCCATCTCACTTTCCCACTCCCCTACTGGGCTTTCTTGGATTTTCAACAAATGCATCTACACAAACCCAGCTCAGGTGTGTGCCACGGAGGAAGCCAACCCACAGGAGTTGCCACGATGCTGTGGCAGTGGTGTGGGCATTGCTGTGTGGGCAGCTGTTTGGACATTGCAGCTCCGCCACCCGTGGACTTGCCACACTGCTGGGAAGGGGTGCAGTCTTCCACCTTCGTCGGGTGTCTGGGGCTTGGATGGAGTAACATATACCTTGGCCTCACTTGAAGGGTCTGCATTTGGGTCTTCTGGTCTCTTGCCAAGTTTCCCAGCCACTCGAGGGAGAAATATCTGGAGGACAAAGGAGAGACTTTCCGTTATTGTTGAACCTCCAGCCACAGGGAGGAGCACGGGCATGGGTCAGCTGGATGTAAGGATGGATGCTGTCTATACACGCTGGGTTGGGGTTGCTGGGACTGCGCAGCCACACCCAGTATGCCGCTCCCAGACTCTGGGACTAGGGCGCCAAAGTGTGCAAATTAAAATGCAGGATACCCAGGGAACTTTGAATTTCCAATTGTGAAAAGAAAACAAATCTTGGGACTCCACAGTCACCAAGCTAAAGGGAAAAGTCAAGCTGGGAATTGCTTAGGGCAAACCTGCCTCCCATTCTATTCAAAGTCATCCCTCTGAGGCTCACCTGCATAGCTGATTGCTTCCTCTCCCCCATCGCTTATGTAAAAATGCAGACTCACTGAGCCACACTAAATTGTGTGTTCAGTGGAAGGCTGATCAAGAACTCAAAAGAATGCAACCTTTTGTCTCTTACCTACTTACAACCGGAAACCCCCACTTAAGAGTTGTCCCACCTTACTGGACCAAACCAAGGTACATCTTACACCTACTGGTTGACGTCTCATGTCCCCCTAAGATGTATAAAAGCAAACTGTACCCCTAACCACCTTGGGCACAAGTCTTAGGACTTTCTGAGGCTGTGTGATGGGTGTGTCCTTAACATTGGCAAAATAAACTTTCCAAATTGACTGAAACCTGTCTCAGATATTTTGTGTTCACAAGATCAACAGCTAATTTTTTTTAGCGTAAGTCCTAAATGTTGCATGGGGTATACTTATGCTGGATTATTAGTTGTTGATCTGAAATTTAAAGCTAACTGGGCGTCCTGTATTTTCCATCATGACCCTATCTGGGACTCTCCTCAGGACGTCTTTCATTCTTTCGCCAAATGTCCTCATCAGGGCGGTTTTGTCTGAAGATTCCCGAATGGGATCAGGAGAGGAGGATGTTGGCCTGACGCTGATGTGAACCTCCCGCGCCATCCGTTCTAGTCACATCCATCTTCACGTGGCAGCGGACTAAGGCTTTCAACATGAGGCAACATGACTCAGGCGGCTCCTTTTGGATTTTACACTGTGAGTGTGTGAGTGTTTCAGATCCTCAGAGCAGAGGCTCAGAGTCCCCTCATAAAGAGCCTTTTTATGGTAGAAACAACAAATAATAAACAAAAATGAACCCCAACAAAGGCACAATTGGTAACTGGCTATGAGGAAACTCAGGCCGGATGTTCACGGGAAGGGAGGTGAGGGGTCCAGGATCCTGCTATCAGGCCCACGGTGGCATGTGTGCTGTGGGGAGGCCTCGGGGGGCACCAACTCAACTGGGGTTGCTGTGTCCCCCTCGCTCACCACTGTCCCCACTCACCACTGTCCCCCACTCACCACTGTCCCCCCTCACTCACCACTGTGCCCCAACTCACCACTGTCCCCCACTCACCACTGTCCCCCCACTCACCACTGTCCCCCCACTCACCACTGTCCCCACTCACCACCGTCCCCACTCACCACTGTCCCCACTCACCACTGTCCCCCCACTCACCACTGTCCCCCCACTCACCACTGTCCCCCCACTCACCACTGTCCCCCCACTCACCACTGTCCCCACTCACCACTGTCCCCCCACTCACCACTGTCCCCACTCACCACTGTCCCCCCACTCACCACTGTCCCCCCACTCACCACTGTCCCCACTCACCACTCCCCCCACTCACCACTGTCCCCCCACTCACCACTGTCCCCCACTCACCACTGTCCCCACTCACCACTGTCCCCCCCACTCACCACCGTCCCCCCACTCACTACTGTCCCCACTCACCACTCCCCCCACTCACCACTGTCCCCCCACTCACCACTGTCCCCCACTCACGACTGTCCCCCACTCACCACTGTCCCCTACTCACCACTGTCCCCACTCACTACTGTCCCCACTCACCACTCTCCCCACTCACCACTGTGCCCCGAAGCACCACTGTGCCCCCACTCACCACTGTCCCCCACTCACCACTGTCCCCCCACTCACCACTGTCCCCCCCACTCACCACTGTCCCCCACTCACCACTGTGCCCCCACTCACCACCGTCCCCACTCACCACTGTCCCCACTCACCACTGTCCCCCCCACTCACCACTGTCCCCCCACTCACCACTGTCCCCCCCACTCACCACTGTCCCCCCACTCACCACTGTCCCCCCACTCACCACCGTCCCCACTCACCACTGTCCCCCCACTCACCACTGTCCCCCCACTCACCACTGTCCCCCCACTCACCACCGTCCCCACTCACCACTGTCCCCCCACTCACCACTGTCCCCCCACTCACCACTGTCCCCCCCACTCACCACTGTCCCCACTCACCACTGTCCCCCACTCACCACTGTCCCCCCACTCACCACTGTCCCCCCCACTCACCACTGTCCCCCACTCACCACTGTCCCCTACTCACCACTGTCCCCCCCACTCACCACTGTCCCCCCCACTCACCACTGTCCCCCCACTCACCACTGTCCCCCACTCACGACTGTCCCCCACTCACCACTGTCCCCTACTCACCACTGTCCCCCCCACTCACCACTGTCCCCACTCACCACTGTCCCCCCCACTCACCACTGTCCCCACTCACCACTGTCCCCCCCACTCACCACTGTCCCCCCACTCACCACTGTCCCCCACTCACCACTGTCCCCAC
The DNA here is from genome assembly GCF_028878055.3 of Symphalangus syndactylus. Classification (NCBI taxonomy): domain Eukaryota; kingdom Metazoa; phylum Chordata; class Mammalia; order Primates; family Hylobatidae; genus Symphalangus; species Symphalangus syndactylus. The sequence continues at coordinate 142,091,843 of NC_072430.2, read as the reverse complement.
TCACCACTGTCCCCTACTCACCACTGTCCCCACTCACTACTGTCCCCACTCACCACTCTCCCCACTCACCACTGTGCCCCGAAGCACCACTGTGCCCCCACTCACCACTGTCCCCCACTCACCACTGTCCCCACTCACCACTGTCCCCACTCACCACTGTCCCCCCCACTCACCACTGTCCCCCACTCACCACTGTGCCCCCACTCACCACCGTCCCCACTCACCACTGTCCCCACTCACCACTGTCCCCCCCACTCACCACTGTCCCCCACTCACCACTGTCCCCCACTCACCACTGTCCCCCCACTCACCACCGTCCCCACTCACCACTGTCCCCACTCACCACTGTCCCCCCCACTCACCACTGTCCCCCACTCACCACTGTGCCCCCACTCACCACCGTCCCCACTCACCACTGTCCCCACTCACCACTGTCCCCCCACTCACCACTGTCCCCCCACTCACCACCGTCCCCACTCACCACTGTCCCCCCCACTCACCACTGTCCCCCCACTCACCACTGTCCCCACTCACCACTGTCCCCCCCACTCACCACTGTCCCCCCACTCACCACTGTCCCCCACTCACCACTGTCCCCACTCACCACTGTCCCCTACTCACCACTGTCCCCACTCACTACTGTCCCCACTCACCACTCTCCCCACTCACCACTGTGCCCCGAAGCACCACTGTGCCCCCACTCACCACTGTCCCCCACTCACCACTGTCCCCACTCACCACTGTCCCCACTCACCACTGTCCCCCCCACTCACCACTGTCCCCCACTCACCACTGTGCCCCCACTCACCACCGTCCCCACTCACCACTGTCCCCACTCACCACTGTCCCCCCCACTCACCACTGTCCCCCACTCACCACTGTCCCCCACTCACCACTGTCCCCCCACTCACCACCGTCCCCACTCACCACTGTCCCCACTCACCACTGTCCCCCCCACTCACCACTGTCCCCCACTCACCACTGTGCCCCCACTCACCACCGTCCCCACTCACCACTGTCCCCACTCACCACTGTCCCCCCACTCACCACTGTCCCCCCACTCACCACCGTCCCCACTCACCACTGTCCCCCCCACTCACCACTGTCCCCCCACTCACCACTGTCCCCACTCACCACTGTCCCCCACTCACCACTGTCCCCCCACTCACCACTGTCCCCCCCACTCACCACTGTCCCCCACTCACCACTGTCCCCTACTCACCACTGTCCCCACTCACTACTGTCCCCACTCACCACTCTCCCCACTCACCACTGTGCCCCGAAGCACCACTGTGCCCCCACTCACCACTGTCCCCCACTCACCACTGTCCCCACTCACCACTGTCCCCACTCACCACTGTCCCCCACTCACCACTGTCCCCACTCACTCACCACTGTCCCCGACGCACCACTGTCCCCACTCACCACTGTCCCCCCACTCACCACTGTCCCCACTCACCACTGTCCCCCCACTCACCACTGTCCCCCACTCACCACTGTCCCCCACTCACCACTGTCCCCTACTCACCACTGTCCCCACTCACTACTGTCCCCACTCACCACTCTCCCCACTCACCACTGTGCCCCGAAGCACCACTGTGCCCCCACTCACCACTGTCCCCCACTCACCACTGTCCCCCCACTCACCACTGTCCCCCCACTCACCACTGTCCCCCCACTCACCACCGTCCCCACTCACCACCGTCCCCCCACTCACCACTCTCCCCCCACTCACCACTGTCCCCACTCACCACTGTGCCCCAGTCACCACTGTCCCCACTCACCGCTGTCCCCCCCACTCACCACTGTCCCTACTCACCACTGTGCCCCACTCACCACCGTCCCACCACTCACCACTGTGCCCCACTCACCGCTGTCCCCCCCACTCACCACTGTGCCCACTCACCACTGTCCCCCACTCACCACTGTCCTCCCACTCACCGGGAGGTTTGACTTCCTCCGGGGCTTTCCCGAGGGCTTCACTGTGAGCCCTGCGGCCCTCAGCGCTGCAATCCTGCATTCGATGTCTGAAACCTGCGAGAGGACAGAGACAGAAGACTCATCAGACAGACGCCCGAGGTCCCGCCTCAGAGTCATGGACAGAAAGAGCAGCTGCCCCCAGCTCACTCCTGGAGCCAATTTTACTTGTGTTTTCCCTTAAGATTGGCATCCCAGCCCCATGCCCGTCTTGGTGGTCTCCTTGGCATTTATCTTCCATGGTTGTTGAGAAGGGGGGGTGTTTCTTGTGGGTCACCCCAGGCGGAGGAAGGCAGGACGGGTGCATTTTCTAGAGTCTCAGGGAGTCTGGCTCCCATGAGGGGCTGGAGGAGGGGCCGTGACTGGCAAGGACAGTAGTGGCTACTCTTCACCTAGCAGTCAGCCACCACCACTGGTGTCATCCTTGCCTGGCCCCCCTTCCACCCCTCTCTCCTTAGGCCCCTCCTCCCACAGCAGCTGGGGGCAGCTTCTGGAAATTAGAAGCAGGCCCCATCACCCCCTACTCAGATCCTTCCAGTGGCCCCCAGGGGCCTTTGCTGTCCACCCTCCTCACACTCTCCCCTCATCACTCTGACCTGGTGTCAGGGTTTCACGGCTAATCCCTGCAGGCGCCAAGCTCACTGCCACCCCAGGGCCTTGGCACACGCTGCTCCCTCCACCCGGACTCCTGCCCCCTGGATTTGCCAGGCTGCCTTACTTTCCTAGTATCCCTCCTGACTGCCTTATCTCAATCGCCCTGCCCTGAGCACTCTAGGGGCTCGTCTTCACTGATTGTCTTAATCGCACTTTTCATGAACCCAAATGATCTTGTTTGTTTGCTGTTTATCTCCTTCCACTAAAAACAAGCTCCAGGAAGGCAGGGGCTTTGTCGAAGACATTCGCGCCGGATCTTTCATGACCTACACAATGTGGGCTACATTCTAGGCATTTAAAGCTTATTTGCAAAGCAAGAAGGAATACATGAAGGTAAAGTCCAGAGCCTGACTTGCTCCCCTTGAACAGCTCTAGGGGACGTGCCCTTCTTCCTCAGGGAGTGACAGGCACCTGCTGATGAGAAGGGAAGTGGAGGAGGGCCGTGGGGCCTGGCTGTCCCCACAGTCTGAGAGGCAGACCCTCTCCTCTCTGTAGGTCTCCAGGGAGGACAGAGTCCAGTGCTGAGGTCTGGGGCTGTCCTAAATTCCAGGCCTGCTTCTAGGCCCCCATCCTGGGTCAGGGATTGTGTGTTTAGCACCTTTTTCTTGGTGAAAACCCTGTCTGTCCCTCACCAAGTTGAACAGGAAAAAGGGAAGGGGTGGAGGGCTCAGGGGGTGGCGGACCAGGTGAGTCCCCCAGAAACGCCCAGGTTCATGCCTGGCCTTCAGAGCCGTGCGTGCTGGGCCAGTGGGGAGGGTCGGTGTGAGCTGGCAGATGTCAGAGCTGGCAGATATTCAATGCCTGGGTGTGGTCACCGTCTGTGTTTGCGGAACCCAGTGCTCCCCTGTGCCTTCCGGGCTACCTCGCTCTCTGCCTGCTGGACTTCTGAGGCTGTCACTGCCACTCTGTCCTCCAGCTCCGACAGCTCCTCATCTGTGGTCCTGTTGTGCTGGACAGGTTCCCCAGGGCCCTGGGGGCTCTCTTCCTGTCTGTTGGTTTGATGCGCAGCCGTGTCCACCTAGGAAAGAGAAGGACAGAGGCTGACCGGCAGCAGGAGGGGGTGTGGGGTCTCACCCAGATGGGGACTCGCCAGAGAGGACGTTGCTGTCCTCTCTGAACCCCGGGAGCTGGTTGGCCAGGAGCCGGCCACCAACTGCAGACCCCATCAAGGGCTCTTGGTGTGCCCCTGCCCGTGCTGCCTCCCTGGGGAGGGTGGCGGCCAGCTGGGACTGTCCATCCCTGCCCCTACCTCTGCATGGTCCTTCTGAGACCTCTAGGGGGTAGTCTCACCTCTGGGTCTGCCTGGGGGAGAGCCCCAACTGATTTGCCCCTGTTAGGCTCTGCCTTTTCATCCTTGGCTTCCTCCTCCTCGGACGAGGTCCCCTGGTCACTGACGTTGCTGGTCAGCTCCTCCAGCTTCCTCCTCAGTGTCTCCTCCTCTACATCGGCCTCCGTGCGCACTCCAGCACCTAGACCCTGACAGAACAGGCCAGTGGATTTGGATTCGGCTAGTCATCTGGAGCCGTGGAGCTCCAGGGCTGACTCTGGGAGATGGGCCAGTGCCCCGCACACCTGGGGTTCCGGCTGAGCTCAGCTGCCTCCCTTCTCCATGCCAGCTTGTCTAACATGCCCCACTGGGGCCCAGTCCCAGACTCCAGAAGCAGGCTCTGCAGAGCTGGGGGTTCCCAGGGAAAGCTGACCACCACCCCTGGCTATCTAAGACCCACCTTTTTTTTTTCCTCCCTTCTCATCCCTTTCATTTAAGGGTGCCATTTATTTATTCCAGGCTGATGTCCTTACTCTAGGGATGGGGAGAGACGGGTGTGGAGTCATGGATCTCTGCCCACTCTCTCTCAGGGAAACACACAGACAGCCTTGGTCGGGTCCAGCTTCAGGGGCTGGGCTCTCCCCATGCTATGGCCAAGGATTCATTTAGCAGCTGCTGTGGGACACCCTCTGTGGCACACTGCTCCTGATCACATAAAACCAGCCACTGTACTGCGAGTTCACTTGTGGCTCCCCATCAGCCCTGTGACCTTTGGCAGGTCACTCAACCCCTCTGCATCTCAGTTTCCCTCAGCTTTAAAGTCGTGGTGATAGCAGTATCTAACCTACAAGTTATCATAAGAACTCAGTTCAATAGTCTATGTAAAGTCCTTAAAGGGTCTAGTTCCACTGGCCGCCTTGTCTGTGGGCAGGAGGCAGGGAGGTTAAGGGCAGGCTTTGTTGTGAACGCCGGCCTTTCATGAAGGGTTTTAGGTGCCAGCTCCGAGAAGGTAACAGAGTTATACGATAAAAACACAAAATTATCCCAATTGCCTCTTACAGCCAACATAGTGCTAAGGTAGGTGATGAGATTTAAGTGTCACTCACACTTTAAAACTCACATTTTTAAAGGCAGCTCCACCCTTTAAAGCTTGCTTAGGCCAAGAAACTTGCAGACACCATGACCCCTCTTTTTCTCTCGTCCCAAATATCCATTCCTGTTGGCTCTGCCTACGTGAGGCCCCTGGGATCGGTCTGCCTCGAACCACCTTCACTGCTCTCCGGTTCGACCACCGCCTTCTCCCAGCCGGCTCTGCTGTCTCACTCCCACCTTCACAGCCTGTTCTCAGGAGGGCAGCCCCAGAGCAACCCCTGTGCCCTCAGCCAGCTGTCTTCTGCTCAAGCCTCCCCATCCCTCCCACAGTAAAAGGCAGAGCCTGGACCATGGCCTGGGAGGCTCCGTTCTGTCTGACTCTGCCACTACATCCAGCTCCAGCCTCTGCTCCCCCACCCGCCCCTGCCTCGCCCGTCTCGGCTAGGCTGTCTCCTGCAGCAGCTCCCTCCTTGGGACCTTAGGAGGGGCTGCAACACTTGATCTTAGACAGCCACACAGCGGCCCCGGCACCTCTGCCAGCTCTTTGGGCAAATCTCATGCTCAGTGGGGTGCCCTGACTGTCCTGTTGGAAATGGCACCCTCACCCCAGGGACCTTCTGCCTTGATTTATTTTTCTCTACCTTCCTCCACCTCCTGACCTGTGTTCCACTTGTTGGGTTGTGAAGGAAACCAAAATACACCACCCCAGAATAGACTTCTGGGATGTATTTCCAGCTGTTTATTCAGGGAAGCTGCAGACGGGATCGCTCTGAAAACCTGTCTTTTTGTGTGTGTGTTGGGGGCGGATTTCGTCTGTGGAGGAAAGCTATAGGGGTGAGCTGAACACCAGGCAGACGGGCTTTCTCTGAGACCCCCTCAGAGGCCTTAAAAGGACACTGATGCCTGACACTGACACATCGGACAGAGATGCCGCCAGCATGGGCTGCTGCTGATGCTTCGAGGGCAGCTCCTGGTTACCCGAGAGATTTTTATCTGCATAACCAGACGCCTTTCCTCCCCTGGCCCTCCTGTGATCTTGTCACCCCTGTAACCCCTCAGGAAGCCCCAAGCCCCATCTGTCCTGTCGCCTTGGGTGTAAACCTCAGTCGTCTGTCCCTGCTTGGAGTCCCACCTTTGCGGGACCCCCGTGTTCATGTGCACGGTAACACATCGTTGGCCTTTTCCCTGTGACCCTGTCTACGCTGAGTTCCCGTCAGCAGATGCAGGCCCCGCCCTGCCGGGGGAAAGCTTGATGTTCCTGCAGTTGCGTGTTTCCTGCCTCTCCCAAATGCAGTGCAAACCCCACGAGGCCCGCGTTTTTGTCGACTTTGTTCACGGCCACCTCCCCACCGTCAGGAGCCGGCACTGGGAGCAGAGTGGCTCCCTGTGTCTCCTGACTCTTCCCAGGTGACGAAGTCACACAAGTTAGCAACGTGGCCAGGAAGACGACGCCCATTCACTTGTCTGCCCGTGCACCTGTTCGCTCACTCATCCATCCCACATTCCGAGGGCTTTCCCCTGGCCCCATGAAGTCGACTTTGAAGTGTGAGGCGAGGGCCGTGCAGAGATGCCGCCTGGGGAACTTCAGTGCCGCCCTTCGTCCCTTCCTCTGGGAGCCATCACCTCCACTGACACTGGAGGGCTGCGGGGGAGGGAGGGCAGGCGCCTCCACCAGGAAGTTACTCACAGCTCACGGCGCCCCTGGGCTGCATCGATCCCTCCCTCACCCATCAAGCCGAGGATATTGCGCCCCATCATTTAATTTTCTATCTGGACGAAGCCTATTGAGACAGATGGACAGGGATGGCTGCCTGGGGTCTCAAAGAGGAACACCAAGGGATGATTAGATTGAGTTGATGAAGAAGCCGCATGTTTTAGCCAGGATGCTTTTCCATGAGGCTCCACTTTCCTGACAAAGCCTCCAAATCACAGAGGCCCTCGGTGGAAAGATCGGGAGTGACATTCAGCCTGTAAACGCCACTGGGCCTGATATGAGCTGAACTTCGTCCCAGAGTGCATGGGGCTGAGAAACTGCAGGATCCCCACGAGAAACGGAAGCCCAGCGCCCATCAGGCAGGACGCAGCAGAGCGACGGGGTGTGGGGGTGGAAGCCGGTGGATGCCTGGGAGAGGCAGGGATTGTCTTCGCTTTGTAAGCCAGTAAATAAATTCACACACACACACACAAACCTACACACACAACACATGCACACATATACACATGTACATATGGAAAACACATGACAACATACGTGTGTGACAGGGACCTGAATCAGCATGACAGGACACAGCCAGGGTGACTAACTCGTCCTTGTTTGCCAGGGATTTCCAGGTGCAAAAGCCCTGAGAGCCCCTGACAGGACACTGGCCGCCCCAGATCCAGCCCCTCAAGGTGGAGGGCCCGGCTGCTTCTCAGGCCCAGCTCCTTGACGGCCCAGAGGGCCATTCCTGCAAGCAGTGTCCCCGCGTGGGGAGTGTGTGGGCAGTGCAGGTCTCATGTGGAATCTGTTACTTCTGACTTAATAGTCCCTGGGCTGAGATTTGTATGAGCAAAAGGCCAAAGCCAGGAGGTACCAGCAAGAGCCAGAGTGAGTGTGGCCGCCCTTTCCCTCTGCAAGGGTAACCCGTTTCTGGGTGGGCTGGAGCCAGGGCCGGGCAGACTACAGGACAGCGGGTCCTGAGTGCTGCTGAGGGGTCAGCAGGGTGGGGAAGGAGTTGGGCAGGAAGGCGGTAAAGGAGGTGAGTGACAGATCTCCAGTGTCCACCTGAGAGGCAGAGCCAAGGCCAGAGTGGGACCTGGGTCAATGTTCAGCAGGGGCCTGGGGGCTGGATGGCCGGATATGGACGTGGGGTGCAATGGGGCGCTGGAGCTTGTGTTGGGGCCACTCTGACTCCAGTGCAGGCAAGGGCCCTTCCAGAGGCATCCCGTGGGAAGCAACGCTCTCCCTAACCTCCCTGTGCCTTCAGCCAGTGCTCTCCGGCCAGTGATGGGCTGAGTCTCACTCATGAGAGCCTGGGCCTCAGTTTCCTCGTCTATAAACGAGGGAAAGAAATGTCTACCTTGCAGGGGCACTGCAGGATTAAATAAAATTATGGCACATGGTCAGCCTGGCTCTAGTGACCCATAAAGCATAGAGCACAGTAACCCATCCCCTTATAGATAAAGGCAGCTGTGGTCCCTGCTGGACACATGGCATGTGGGCTGGGCCTCAGTCTCCCTCCACTCCGGCTGGGGTCAGAGCCTGTGCAGGGGTAGCTCTTGGGGTCTAACTTGGGGCCTGTGTGCTCTGCTTCCCACTTGGTCTCATGCCCCCAGCCTGAGCTTCACCCACTTCTGTTTCTCCGGAGCCCTGGCCCCAAGAAAAATGAGCAGCTGCAAACCTAGGATGCTGCAAGGAGCATCCTGTGGAGTGAAATCATTCAAACTTAAAGCTGCTGGAACTTTAAATGATTGGGAGCCTCGAGAGGAATGTGGCTATGTGGCTTGAGTCAAGTGGCATGCAACTTCAGTTTCTGCTTTTCTCTGTAGATGATTAGGAAAGACCAAGTGGCGCCAGAGATGAGACCCCTCTCAAGATCATTTCCCCTACTCATGGAGTGTTAAAGCAATCTTCCTCAGAATTAGTAAGCTGTAACCTAGTGAATTGCTACAATGTAATTACAGGCCTTGTATGGAAAATGCTGTAACACTGAGAAACTTCTCTGTTTCTGCCTATATAAGTGAAACTTTAAATTCTCCACTTTGGAGCACTGACCCCATTCCTTTGGAGTCTGTGTGGCCCAGAAGGCTATCCTCAAACTTTGTGCTCAAAGAAACTCAATACTTAATCATATTTGCTGAATCTCCTTATCTCAGTGCCCAGGTGCTAGATATGTGGCTGTGACTCAGCTAGAATGGAGGACTGGGTCCCCACTCCCTCTGCACCCCGGCTGTCTCTCTGCCTATCTCTCAGACACAAAAGCACACACACACACATGCACACACACACTCCTGCAGCAGGCCATGGTTTGTTTTATTTACTCCCCATCAGGTTGTCTTGGTGTGCTGTTGTGGTTTGAATGTGTCCCCTAAAGTTCATGTGTTGGGAACTCAATCCCCAGTGCAATAGTGTTGAGAGGTGGGACCTTCAAGAGGTGATTAGGTCATGAGGGCTCTGCCTTCATGAATGGATTAATATCATTATTGAAGGAATGAATTTGTTATTAATTCCAGGGTTGTTATTATAAAAGCAAGTTCAGCTCTGTCTTGCTTTCTGTCTCTCCTGCCCTCTGTCACCATGTACCATGTGGTGACACAGCAAGAAGGCCCTCACCAGATGCCACCCCTTGATCCTAGACTTCCCAGTCTCGAGAACCATGAGAAAAATACATTTCTGCTCATTATAAATTACCCAGTCTGTGGTATTTTGTTATAGCAGCATATAGCAGACTAGGCTGTGCTGATGATACATTCACAAACATGGTGCGGAAGGAGACGCTACGCTGGTTTGGTGCCTAGACCTCAGAGGCTGTAGGGCCAAGCAAGTTTCCTCCCATCTCCAGTTATGTCCCCTGGGAAGGCTGTTACACCCGTGTGCCCTCCAAACATTCTCTCCTTCAAGCTCCAGGCATGAGAGGTGGTGGCAGGCCTGGATGGGACAGACGACTTCACTCAGGCTATGTGGTGGGAACCGCCTGGCTCTCTGAGAACTGCACACAGAACTTAAGCTTACAAACAGCAAAATCTCAAGAAACTCTTCCCCCAAAAGCTCATGTCACGCCTCAGCCTCCTTTAAGGAGCTGTGGGGGCCCTTTCTCTTTGCCCAGCCCCCGGTGTTACCTTGGCCAAGGGAGGCACAACTGTGTTCTCCAGGTAGGTCAGCAGGCATTCCACAGCTGAAATACACTTATTCAGCTCAAAGATCTGTAGCAGAAGGAGAGAAACAGTGGGCAGAGGACCCAGCGCACTCCCACCAGCGAGACACTGGCACCCACCACCTCAGAAGCACCAAATTCCCAAGAAGTGGAAGGAGCGCTAAGGCTACCACCCATGACATGACCTGGGAAGGTTAACTGTGAAACCCATTTCGGACACCAAGAATTCTGGAACACCAAGCAAAATCTTAGAGCAGAACCAAGAGCGGGGAGAGTGGGGAGGGTGAAAACGGCAGGAGAGGAGCCGAGTCCAGTAGGACAAGGAGCTGAATCTGGAAGGCTGTGATGGTGTCATTACTGTGGACAGCCACTGTCACTGCCGGTACTGAGCAGCACAGGAAGACATCAGTTAATTATGCCACAGTGATCAAACTCACAGTCATTAGCTAGCAAAAGCCTGGGGTCACTAGTGGGCTAGGAGGCAAGGCACTTCAGGGGACAACCTAAAGGGACCTGAAGTACAACTTCCTCATCCCTTGAGTCACCAGACCCTTGAGTCACCCAAAGTCTATTAGCTCCCGGACTGAGACATGATAAATCAATTTTCTAGTTTTCTTCCTCACCCAGCAGATGCATCTTTCCTGCCATGATCTCATCTACGGCTCACCTGGCTTTAAAAGAGGGAAGTGGTGCTGTGGAGTGTTAAGATGCTTTTGTATTGTTTTGTTAGTAATTAGTTGAATCATCACAGCACCAACGGCTTTGAGTGGGCAAATCTGCCCAAAGAACATGATTGGCTGAGAAATGTCAACACCAGGATTTCGGTTAGACCTCGGCCCACGCCTTCAGTGGCCACTAGTAACTGAGTCACCCTCTGGTCCTGTTGAGCATCTGCAGAGGCAGAGATCAATACCCTGAGGAGGCAGCACTCAGCACACAGCCTCTGTCTCCCGGAAGCAGTGGGCTTGGGGACTCAGGAGAGGGCAACAGCCCCCCAGCCAGTGCCTGACACCATCACTGGGAAATGTCACATCCAGAGTGGAAGAGAGGGGAAAATGCCCACGAAGAGAAACTGGAAGCTGGGTGGAGGAGGCTGGGATTGTGGGAAGTGGGTAGGAGCTATAGGTGGGTGGGGGCGGCAGGGAGCCAGGGAAAGGCCAGCAGGGAAGAGTGGGAAGTGAACTCAGGGCGACTGAACGCTGCTTTGCTACAAGGCCCTGGCTGTGTCCAGGCTCCCTCACTGAGGAGGTGACCAGAACGGACACAATGAGTATGACGCAACCCCGGCTTTGGGAGCTCCGGGCCCCTTTTAGGCAAGCCCACATGCAGATACAGCAACTCCTTGGCTGCTCCTGAGTGCACAAGTGGTGTGGGGGCAAACGCAAACACACTGGAAAAATCAGGCGCTCACCCTGCCTGCTGAAAATAGGGAAGAGCCCGGGCGCGGTGGCTCACACCTATAATCCCAGCACTTTGGGAGGCTGAGGCTGGCAGATCACCTGAGGTCAGGAGTTTGAGACTAGCCTGGCCAACATGGCGAAACGCTAAAATACAAAAATTAGCCAGGGGTGGTGGCTCATGCCTGTAATCCCAGCTACTTGGGAGGCTGAGGCAGGAGAATCGCTTGAACCTGGGAGGTGGAGGTTGCAGTGAGCTGACATCATGCCATTGCACTCCAGCCTGGGCATCAAGAGCAAGACACTGACAAAAAAAAAAAAGAAAGAAAATAGAGAAGAGACTTCCCACTGCCCCCTTGTCTTTCAGAGCTTCTTCCTCTGCTTTTTCCAAATACATATAAATCTTTAAAATGGCTAAAAAGCCTCTCTGCAGTCTCAAAACTCCACCTAGGAACTGTGTTTTTGAAATGGATACATCCTTGGCGATAACCCTAGCTCCCACTCCCCAAGAGAGGGTGAGGAGGCTGATGTGGGTGGGTGCCTTTCTCCAGTTTGCAAAACTAGCTCCCATCTTAAAGATGTGTGAGAAGATTGCTTTTCTTCGGGTTAAAGCCAACACAAGTGGTCTCCCGATTATGATGCTAGAGTGAGGACGTACACTGCGATCAAAGGCGCCATCAGGTCCTCTCACTCGTGAGGACTGGTGATGGTTTGTGCTGAGAACTGTGTGGAATGGGCTGGGCCTGCTGGGCTGCAGAAGGGCTGAGAGGCCTTCCCGTCTTTGCAATCTCTCAGCAGATTGCCTGGGGCACGGGCCATATTCTGGTTTGATGCTTGTTCAAGAATAAAACTGTCTTCTTTCTCTGCTACCCTTATGGAGAGATTTTCTGGGTAATGAAAAGATTTCGGGTTTTTTAAAAAATTATATTTCTCCAACAGTAGCAGCTGCTCTGGTGAGAGTAGCCTCACTCAGACGTGGGTGTCTGACCCTGTGTGGGCAGCAGTCATCAGGATTATCACGTTACTTAGATACATATGGACGGAATACTAGGTATGAACCCCTCGAGCTTTCAACTCGCAGCAATACCAAAGTTTAAAATTCACAAATGCAATACAGACACTGGCCAGGGATTAAAACAAACCAACAAAATATGTCACTGGTGACACTTTTATGGGAAACCGTCAGTGTCTGTAGCCTGAGCACACGTGAATGGTCCCAGGGCCGGCCCTTGGGAGTGAGGGGGTGGAGGGTGCGTGCCAGGGCCGTTCTCTCCCATCTCCCATCTCGGCCCTGTGGAAACTTCCTTCCTACCACATGCTTGTGCCATCTTGGGCCTCGTCTGGGCTTGCACAATATCTACAGTGAGTCTTTTCTGATTACCCCTCATCTGGAAAGCTGTGACTATACATACAAATGCAAAGGCAGGCAATGCACAGCTGCCTGACCCCTCAGATGAGCTGTGGTAAAATACGACTCCTGAGAAAGCTCAGGCCCTGAGGGCATGGCTGGGAGTCTTGGGGTTGATGGGCAGATTGAGAGGGCTTCCTCCTGGGGTCCCACGGCAGCCACTTCACAAAGGCCCCTCTAAGAGTCTGCCTGGGTTTTCTGTGAAGTACAGGATTGCTGCTGCATTTGGAGCTTCTTTCTGCTGCTTAATTTCCTCCATGTAAAGATGCATGGGAAACAATCTGGGTGAAATATTAGTTGAGGTTGTGACATTAAATAATTCAAACAAAGCTGCTGGAACTTTAAATTCTGAGTCTTGAGAGGACATGTTTCACAGCTGAAACTTCTACCTTTTTTTTTTTCCCTGTAAATAATTAAGACCAAACAGGATTGGAGATAAGGGCCCCAGGTCACGGTTCCTCCGCAAGGTTGTGATCCTGCTAAAATTCCTACATAGGTGAAACCTTCACTAGTAACTTTGGGCCCCATTTGTTTGAAGTCTGTGTTTCTGGGTGGCCACTGTCAAGCTTTTGTTCTGATAAACTCGATATACTAATACTTATTTATATTTTCTGAATCTCATTATTTAGGGTTGACAAAGTAAATACAAGTTAATAGAAATAAATAAAGAGAAACAATTCCAGAGGCAGGATGTACAAACATGAACTAGAGAATAATTCCAAGCAGGTATAAAGGATAATTGGTTTCAGCGGGGCTGGATACCACGCTATGTATTTTACTAAAGGCTACTAAAGTTGCTAGTCTAAAGGTTTACTGAAAATAGACAACTTGATTCTCCTCTTCATCCCATTGTCTTCAGGCTAGGAAACTAGGAGATGCTCAGCCAGCCAAGGATCTGCCATGGGTCTCTACCTGGCCACCCTGGGAGGTCTCTATGCTGGCCTCACCCAAGAGGTCTCTATCCTGGCCACACCGGGGAGGTCTCTATCCTGACCACACCGGGGAGGTCTCTATCCTGGCCACACCGGGGAGGTCTCTATGCTGGCCACACTGGGGAGGTCTCTATCCTGGCCACACTGGGGAGGTCTCTTCTCTGGCCACACTGGGGAGGTCTCTATCCTGGCCACACCAGAGATGTCTCTATCCTGGCCACCCTAGTCCTCCACTGTCCTCTACAGCCACAGGTCCCCGGACAGACTTGGCTGAGTCGGCTCTTCCCCTCTTCTCAGAATAACTGTAGAATGTGTCAAGAAAGCCACTTCCTGATGTAAGGAAGAACTGTCTGGACTGTCTAGAGCCTGGGCTCTAGAACTGGATATCCTTTGGCCCAGCGATCCCAGTTTCCCAGGGTATAAGACTCAGAGAGGAGTGCTTTCTGGGATCCCCCAGCTGCCGCATGATATAGGACACCTGCAGCTGAGACTCCACTGCTGCCTGACTGTAAGTAATGAAGTGGCTCTGCTCGACTTGTGTGTGTTCCGTGTTGCAGAACTAGACCTGCGAATGCAGGTGGTGGAAGCTTGACTGCTGCGGCACCGGGTCTACTCTGAGTCCCTGCCAGAGCTCAGCACACCTGCAGCTTCCAAGTCCTCTCGGGACACAGAAACTGCAGGGGCCGAGCCAGTCACCCCCTAGTCTGAATTAAAGGACACTTCCTTGCACTAGGGTCTTGCTTGCTGTTACATAAAAGGAGTTCTATGCCTCAGGAATTGTGGGCCCCAGTGGGTGAAGTGGCCATGAGTAGTCTTCATGCGGGCCTTCTCAGGGCCTTTCATGCCTGGCTATGCTCAGGGGCAAGGGTGCTTCTTTGAGACTAAGTGGGCCCTCAAGGAAGTTGGTGCAGGAGAAACTTCCACCTAGGGTTAAGGAAGCTTCCAGATGACGCTACAGTAAAAAAGTCAGCTGAGGACACTGACTCAGGAGAGATGCTGAATTCAGAAACTGCACGCTTCTGCCCCGTGGACACTAGCCCAATTTTAGAACCCAAACCCCTATGATTCCCCATACTGCCATGCTAAGAAAGGCTCTTTTTGAAATTCAGGTGCTCATTTTCGGCAGATCATTTCTCTCGGTGCAGAAGCAAAGTGACAGGATGTTGGAGGAGCCCCTCACCTATCATGCACATGAAGGTTTGGCCCCGTGAGAACAGCCACGGGACAGATTTCCTGCTGAATGAGGGCCAGAAAAGCCCGGGGCCCACTGCGCACTTCTACTTGTTGCCCACTCGTGAGCCAGTGCTGGTCTAGTGACTGCCACAGTGTAGGCCAACGCCTTGGGAGAGGAATCTGCAGCCCTGTGGCTGAAGAGCTGGGTGATGCCCCATCTCAGGTCATCCTGTGCACCGAAGGGCCAGGGCGCTGGAGAAGCCCTAGACCCTGAACAGCAGCTTCCGCATGTCCCGCCCACCTCGCCTGCCCCTTGAGAACCCCAGCCGTGCACCACCTGCGTCCTCGCTGCTTCCAGGCCTTTCCTGACAAGGCTCAGCTTTTGCTTAGCCTCCCTCCCGACAGCCCAGAGCCACAGGCCCAAAGGGAAGCTCCGCAGGGCATTCCCTTCCCCAGCTCTCCCAGGAGGAGGGAGGAGGGGCTCTGTACCAGGCATCACCATGCCCAAGGAGCTGGACCTACATTCATCCAGGCTCCAGAAGATGTGCCTGAGACCAGCCTTGGCGAAACTGCGGTTCCGGTCTCCATTCAGAGCAGCCCCACTTCCCCTTCTCTGGGTTTCGTGCCTCAAGAGCCATCAGTTACAGAACAGCCCCCCATCCTGTGATTCCATTGCTGGAGTCAAGGCTCTATCAGAGACATTAATAGCCTGTGTCTTTCACTGCCTTAAAGAACCTAGTGGTCATGATGTTCTCAGAAGAAACAATATTGCCTTTCTCCTGGTGACATGAACTTGCTCAAATTGAAATCAGCTGACTCAACAGACTCATCATTTAAATGCAGCGAGCGGAACTTAAATCTTGTGATGAATTATTTCATAAGTTAATGTCTACAATGTGAGTGATTCTACTAATTTAACAGGTGTTAAGTATTATGAGCAGAGTTTCTTAATGCCTATATAAAGCCTGCTAAGGGGCTGGGGGTAGTGGCTCACACCTGTAATCCTAACACTTTGGGAGGCCAAGGCAGGAGGATTACTTGAGGTCAAGAGTTCGAGACCAGACTGGTCAGCATGGCGAAACCCCATCTCTACTGAAAGTACAAAAATTAGCTGGGCGTGGTGACGGGCGCCTGTGATCCCAGCTACTCAGGAGGGAGAATCACTTGAAGCTGGGAGGCGGAGGTTGCAGTGAGCCGAGATTGTGCCATTACACTCCAGCCTGGGCCACAAAGGGAGACTCCATCTCAAAAAAATAAAAAAAAAATAAATAAAACAAATTTTTTGAAAGACTAAAGATTATTTTCTCCTAAATTCCATAAAATATTACTTTTTTCAATTATAAAATACATACAAAAATTTACCCTTTTATCCATTTTTAAGGTATTAAGTATATTCACATTGTTGTATAACTGTCACCACTGTCCATCTCCAGAGCTCCTTTCATCATGCAAATCAGAGACTGTGTGCCCATTCAACACTAATTCCCCATCCCCCTGACCCCAGCCCCTGGTGACTACTATTCTAGTTTCTGTCTCTATGAATTTGACTAAGAACCTCAGATTAAGTGGAACCATACAGTATCTGTCCAGAGTGACTGGTTTATTTCACTTAGCACAATGTTCTTAAGGTTCATCCATGGTCTAGCATGTGTCAGCATTTCTTTCCTTTTTAGGGGTGAATAATATTCCATGTTGTGAACATGCTGCATTTTTTTAATCCATTCATCTGTCGATGGACGCTTGGGTTACTTCCACCTTTTGGTTATTACAAATAACGCTGCTGTGGATACGGGGATGCAAATATCTTTTTCAGTCCTTGTTTTCAATTTTTTGGGGTGTATACCAAGAAGTGGAATTGCTAGATCATATGGAAACTCTATTTTTAATTTTTGGGGAATGGCCATACTAAGACAGTTAATTTTCTGTTATGTGAATTCACTTCCACAAAACATATGTGATGACGTATCTCCATTAAGTAGGCTTGTGCAATTTCGTAGTTTGAAAGTATTAGAAGCTGTAATTTCTCTAAAGTGACTTGGTGTGGAGGTAAAAAGACTCCACCTGAAGAAACGACAAGACGGAAGTCTGTCCAGCCCCCCTTACCTGACTCTCAGAGGACGCCCGGCCTCTCCGCTTGGAATGATGGGAGGCCATCACGTGAGCCTGGATGCTGTCTTCATCAGAGGTGTCCACATCAGCCAAGTACTGCAGGGGCAGCTGCTCGTTCCTGATGACATTCGACCCTTCAGAGCGAGAGTGGGTTTGAATTACTTGGAGTGAAAAGCTGAAAGCTGATGGACGTGTTTAGTCCAATGAAGAAAAATGAGACTCAAAGAAAATGAAGACATAAGGATGTTCATGTTACAGGGCTGAGGTTCCAAAGTCACGGTAAGAATGGGGCAGATTCCACAGCCACACACAAAGATCTTCAGGAAAAAAGAGGACCCTGCCTGGCATTGTGGGTGGGGGTTAAGAGTGGACATACTTTGCATGTTTGCAAAGTAAATGTAATATGATTCCCAATTTCAGATTGCAAATAACACCAGATTCCATGATGAGATCATAGACATGTTGTTTCCAGCCACATTTGAGGTTTGTGATAATTTGCTATGCAGTCAACAGGTTCAGCCATCTCATTTAATCCCTGTGACAATGGGATGAGTTAGACCTGGTTAACCCCTTTTGTACCATGAGGTTAAGCAATTTGTTCTAACAGCACAGCATATCTCATTGAATCTCAGACTTTGCAGATTGGATGTTGCACTACTGAGAGACAGTGCTGCCAGTGAGTCTCAAGCACACCCCTTTCTTACCACATTCACTAAGACTTTCTTCCCGCATTCACTGTAAGACACTCCCCGTTTGAGAGGTTGATGTGTAAAAAGAATGTGTGTAAGAATCAGTGAAACAGACTGGCAGAGTGAGGCTCCAAACTCTGAACTGCCTGACTCTGAGGCAGCTCTCCCAGCACGATGCAGTCTCTCCTGGCCTCCCCTCTAGACTGCCTCCTGTCCACGTGCTCAGGGGACTTGAGATCACAGAGGAAATAAAACTGCTGTCCAGGTCTGCATCCTGTGGCTTGGCCAAAGTAGATTCATTTATTCATTGTTTTTTGGGGAAAGTAGAGTCCTGCCTTCCTCCCAAAGCCTCCAGGATCCCCGTCAGCATGAGATTACGGCACCTTCAATACAATGAAGAGGGAAGCTGGAGAGTAGACAGTTTTCCCGCACGCAGCCACTCGCCGTGGCTGGGGAAGCTGGCTGCTGCTGTGATCTTACTTGCTCCTGCTCTGATGGGACATCTGAACTCCTGGACCCACGGTACATACACCCTCGGGGTACCAGAAAAGACAGAGCTTTGGGGATTTCATTTCAAAGCAAAACTGACGACAGTTAAGCCGAACAGATTTAGGTTCTCAGTGCTTAAAGATCTCCTGATCAACAGCCTTGAACCGACGGTGGGCCAGCAGCGGCAATGCCCAGATGCCCATCCTGCCCAGACCAGGATGGTTGGCCGGTTGACCAGTGGTTCTAGTCATTTCAGGGAGGCCTGCATGTCCCCACCCGAGGCCGGGAGCAGGGAGCTGTGGGCTGGCCACCTCCTGTGCTGGAAGTTCCAAGAGTTACAGGGAAGCACACATCCCGGTCCCGGGGAGGGCAGGTGTCCACGGCGTTTGCTGGGACTGCACATCCTGGACAATCACGCCAAAGGAAGGGGCCTTTCAAATCAGCCCGTGTGTCGGCATAGGTCAGGGTGGTGGGGTTGTTCCTCAGTGTCCCATTGCCCCATGCCGAGCCCATCAGGAAGACCCTGGCCAAGGGCACCTACCGAGTGCAGCAGCGGTCCCCAGGGCCATCCCGTGGGAGCCTCCAGGCGGGCAGAGCTCAGCCAGGGCGCCGTGTCCGGAAGGCGAGATGCTGGTCCGCTGCTCTTCCGGATGGGAGTGGCACCCAGAGGCCCCAGTGTCAGTCTCCTCCAGGCCCTCAGCCCTGTGGGGGGCTGCCTTCTCCGAGCAGGACTCATCTGTGAGGGACTAAGCACATGGGGCTGTCAG
The DNA here is from genome assembly GCF_028878055.3 of Symphalangus syndactylus. Classification (NCBI taxonomy): domain Eukaryota; kingdom Metazoa; phylum Chordata; class Mammalia; order Primates; family Hylobatidae; genus Symphalangus; species Symphalangus syndactylus. Next base: position 142,073,036 of record NC_072430.2, on the reverse strand, counting down.
CCACCTCTGCAGGGTTTACTAGGAGAGGCCGCTGCCTGGAATGTGGGTCTTTCAATCTAAGCCCTGAGGCTTTCCAGGCACTTGACTGACCCAGCACCAGACACCCATCTGCGCTGGCCCCTGCTACCTGGTTCTCTTTAATTTCAAAGACTGTACCTAAAGCATGTATTGCCTATTTGTTGCCTACTGACTGCCTGTTGCATGTGTCTGTGCAATGTTGGGGCTCCCAATGACACCCTGGGCCAGGCATGACACAAGGGGACCAAAACTCTCCTGACACAGCCTCAGGGGCTCAGACTCACCCAGAGACCAAAGCCCTGAGGATGTGGGCAGGGAAGTTATTTTTGGGAGAAGGGTGCACTGTTACTAACTACGTACACCTCAATCTTTGAAGATCAGAACAGTGGGTTGGGGCTTCCTGGCAGCTCCTTGGCTGTAATCCAGACATCCCTCCAGCAGAGGGCTCTCTGTGTTATGTCATTGTCCCCAAGGAAAGGAGATGCTGAGGGCTTCAAGAAGCAATATGCCACAGCGCCCTTCCAGTTTGACTGTGAGTGGGGGGTGGAGGCCAGAGGAAATGCACACTCAGGTCAGCCTCCAGTAGGAGCAGGACCTGTGGCCCAGAAACCAATTGGCTGCTGGCTTCCAGGACCCACCCTGCTTCCCCCTCCTCCTGGAGGGGTCTTCAGACTGGCCTGGGTGGACCCAGCCCCACCCCAGCTCTGGCTCAGCACTGCCTGTGCCCAGGGGATGCTGGGAATGGAGTTCAGGAGTTCACTATGAAGCCGGCCTTGGGCCTGGTCCTGGCTCTGTGCCCATAGTTACCTTCACTGCCTGCCTGTGAGTCTCATGCCTTCCAGGTATAGCATCTATGATGATTAGTAATGAGTGTCAACTTGATTGGATTGAGGGATGCAATATTGATCCCGGCTGTGTCTGTGAGGGTGTTGCCAAAGGAGATTAACATTTGAGTCAGTGGGCTGGGGAAGGTACACCCCGCCTTAATCAAGTGGGCACCATCTAATCAGCTGCCAGTGAATATAAAGCAGACAGAAAAACGTGAAGCGACAAGACAGGCCTAGCCTCCCAGCCTACATCTTTCTTCTGTGCTGGATGTTTCCTGCCCTCAAACATCGGTCTCCAAGTTCTTCAGTTTTAGAACTCCGACTGGCTCTCCTTGCTCCTCAGCTTGAAGACAGCCTATTGTGGGACCTCGTGATCATGTAAGTTAATACTTAATAAACTCCCCTTTATATATATATTCTATTAGTTCTGTCCCTCTAAGAAAACCCTAATATAGCATCCTTGAAATGATCCTGTAGAGAGGAAATAATCAACTTGACACTAGCCCTAGTAGCCGACACCTTACTAGCCCTATTACTACTAATAACCGCATTTCAGCTCCCACAACTTAATATTTATATAGAAAAATCCAGCCCCTATGAATGAGGATTTGACCCAATAGCCTCTGCCTGCATCCCCTTTTCCATAAAATTCTTCCTAGTATCCATCACATTCCTCCTGTTTGACTTACAGACCGCTCTACTACTACCCCTGCCATGAGCTAGTCAAGCAACCCACCTGACACTAATAATTAGCACAGCCCTTATACTAGTTACTATTTTAATCCTAGGCCGAACCCTATTACTTACCCGAGGCCTTCAAACACTGCTCCCAGTAATAGCCTCGTGATGACTTCTAGCAAATCTTACTAATCTTCCTTTACCCGCTATCAGTAATCTAGCAGGATAACTCTTTGTGACTATGGCCTCGTTCTCCTGATCAAATATCACTATTATGCTTATAGGACTTAATATACTAATTACAGCCCTTTACTCCCTATATATGCTAATCATGACACAACGAGGGACACTTGTATATTAACGGTATAAACTGTCTTTACACGAGAAAATACATTAATACTTATACATCCTGCACCCATCTTTCTATTATCCTTAAACCCTAAAATTATTATGGGGTTTGCATGCTGTAGCTATAGTTTAACCAAAACATTAGATTGTGGACTTAACAATAGAAGCCTGCAACTTCTTATCTACCAAGAAAGTATGCAAGAACTTCTAACTCATGACCCTATGTCTAACAACATGGCTTTCTCAGCTTTTAAAGGACTAGAGTTATACGTTGGTCTTAGGAACCAAACACATTGGTGCAACTCCAAATAAAAATAACAAACATGAATTATTCTGCTGCTATAACAGCCCTAATCCCCTTAATCTTACCAATTACTGTTACCTTAGCCAACCCCTGCAAAAAAGGTTCATACCCAAATTACGTAAAAACATCTATCGCATGTGCCTTCATCATTAGGGTCATCCCTACAACAATGTTTATATACACAGACCAAGAAGCCGTTGTCTCACACTGACAATCCAGACTCTCAAACCCTCACTAAGCTTCCAACTAGACCACCTCTCCACAATATTTATCCCAGCAGCACTATTCATTATCCGATCTATTGTAGAATTCTCAATATGATATATAAACTCAGACCCTAACATTAATCAATTTTTCAAATACTTACTTTCCTCATCACAATATTAATTCTGGTTACTGCCTCTTTCAGCTCTTTATTGGATGAGAAGGTGTAGGAATCATGTCTCTCTTACTAATCGGCTGATTGTACGGCTGAGCAGATGCAAATACAGCAGCCCTCAAGCAGTCCAGTACAACCGCATCAGTGATATTGGCTTTATTTTAGCTATAGCATGGTTCCTCCTGTCCTCAACACTGAGAATGTCAACACATATTTATTCTAGAACCCACCTCCAACCCCTTCCGTTAATTAGCTTTCTCTTAGCAGCAGCAGGAAAGTCAGCTCAATTTGGCCTCCATCCCTGACTCCCATTCATAGAAGGCCCAAGCACTATAGTTGTAGCAGGTGTTTGAAGGCCTAACCCCAGTCTCAGCCCTGCTCCACCCCAGCACTATAGTTGTAGCCGGAGTTTTCCTGCTCATCTGCTTCTACCCTTCAATAGAAAATAATCTATCAATCCAAACCTTTACATTATGTCTGGTGGCTGTTACTACCCTATTCACAGCAACCTATGCTCTAACACAAAATGAGATCAGAAAAATCGTAGCATTCTCTAACTCAAGTCAGCTGGGCCTTATAATAGTCATGATTGGCATTAATCAGCCACACCTAGCATTCCTTCACATCTGCACCCACGACTTTTTTAAAGCTATATTATTTATAGGTTCAGGGTCCATCCATAACATCAACGATGGATGGATGAACAAGACACCTGAAAAATAGGAGGGCTATTTAAGACTCTACCCCTCACCTCGTCCTCTTTGTTATCGGCAGCCTCGCACTTACAGGCGTGCCTTTCCCTCATAGGCTTTCACTCCAAAGACCTCATCATCGATACTGCAAGTCCGTCATACACCAACGCCTGAGCCCTTTCTATTACTCTTAGTGCCACCTCCTTAACAGCTGTCTATAGTACCCATATTATTTTCTCCGCTCTAATAGGACAACCTCGATTCACAACTCTGGTTACTATTAACAAAAATAACCCCTTCCTAATTAACTCAATTAAGCGTCTAACAATCGGCAGCATATTTGCCAGATTCCTCATCACCAACAGTGTCATTCCTGCTTCATTCCCCCAAGCAACCATACCACTCCGCCTGAAGCTCACAGCCCTGAGTGTAAACACCTTAGGCTTCTTGCTAGCAATGGAGCTTAATCTCATAACTAATCACCTTAAACTAAAATACCCATTACAGATCTTTAACTTCTCCAACATACTAGGATTTTATTCAGCCACAATTCACCATACAACCCCCAACTCAAGCCTATTCACAAGCCAAAATCTGGCTTCACTTCCAGACCTAATTTAACTAGAAAATTCTATACCAAAGACCTTTACACAAACCCGAATTTCAGCCTCCATTACCGTATGTACTCAGAAAGGCCTAATGAAACTCTACTTTCTCTCTTTTTTTATCCCATCCCTTCTAATCCTACTCCTAATTATCTAATCTATTATCTTGAGTAATTTCAATTGCAACAAATACTAACAAATAATAATCAACCAGCAACTACCACTAATCAGCACCTCGAAGAGGTTCCAGGGACAAAGGCCACACAGCTAATGAGTAAGGTGACCACATGTCCTGTTCTCCTGGACGGCCCCTGCGCATGCCCTGTGTTTAGGTGTGATTATTAATAGCTGCCAGTATCACAGGACTGTCCTAGTTTGGGCAATAAAGTGTATGTTCCCCTCCCAGTAAGATGGAGATGCAGGCATCACAGCAGGCTCTGCCTGACTCCACCTCAGATGCCCTTCTCTGTCCTGCCCTCCTGAGTCTCAGGGGTTCTGCCTTATTTCTGTGCCAAGCACTGATCCCGGGGCCCCAACTCATCTGTCCAGCCTCAGGGCCCTGCATTGCCCCCTGCTTCTCCAAGCTGCCTGCTCAGTATTTCCAGACATGCTAATCTTGGGGGAGTGTGAGGTCTCTGGATCCTGTCTTCCCACAACGGTCCCCTTCCCTGTCATGCCTTGGGAGCCGGGTGGGACTGTGCGGCCATCAGACACTACTTCCAGAGTGCTGTCCCTCACCTGGGGCCTGAGCACCTGCCACCTAGGTTTCTGGGAGTGGCAGAGGAAAGACATGGGGACCCACTGACCTGTGGGCTGTCCCTGGCCTCACGGACTGAGGACAGGTGCAGGGAGTGACCTTGAGGCTGAGTGGAGTCATCTGAGTCTCCCTCGAAGTCGAAGTCGTGGACGGAGAGGAGGTGCTTTTTCTTAGCAGGCACAAGACAGGGCGAGACTCAAGTCAGGGCTAGCTTGAGGGAGAGGACCAAACACCCTGCACCTCCCCAACCCCACACTCAGCCCCCAGGGTGGCGGGGCAGGCTCCTCTCCCAGCACATCCACCTCCTCCACTAGGAACGAACCTGACTGAGCCAGGAGGGGGAGCTGATTGGGGGACTGGTTGGTGCTCATGGTGCCCATCCCACCCAGGACACGGGATCTGCATCTCCAGAAACTTGGCTGAGCAGAAGGAACACTGAGCTGAAGCCCTGCCCTTGCCCCAGGGGCCCCACCTGGGGGGCAGACAAGCCGTTCCAGGGCTGGGAGAGGGGAGGGTCCCTGGGGCCTCGGATAAGGGGGGTGTGATGGCTGAGTGAGGCAGAGGTGGGCAAGCTCCTGATAGTTCCTTGTTCTTTAGATGTAAGAGCCTGAATTTAGTTCGAAACCCCTGTTTCCTTATAATTCTTTTGATCCTTTAAACTGCTCTATCATGTAGGGAATATTCCAGGCACTGGAGAGCATTCTGAGAACTTCATAAATAGCATGAATCAAATGTTCTCAGACGAAAGGTGATGATGTTCCCCTCACAGCAGCCGCAAAGACCTGGTTCATGTCGAATGTCACTGGCCCGTTTCTCTCCAAGCATCTAAGTCTGAACCCCTGCTCACCTACTCAGCCCCTTCTTTCAGCTGCTTCCCCTTCTTGCATCCCACCCCAAAACCCAGGGGTTACCTTGTTTGTCTTGCCCACCCAAAATAAGTTGAACAATACGTGAAAACAGAAACACAAGGCTCATGGTTGGCAAAACAAAACAAAACAAAACAAACAAACAAAACCCAGGAGGAGAAAAGGTCTCAGAGGACAGCCTGAGGGTCTACTTTTCTGAAAGTTGCAAAGGCAGCTGCTCTCAGGACCCTTGAGAGCCCTCCAGGACCCCTGCCTGTCCTACAGCAGCCCCCTGCACTCACTGCACCTGTGTGCCCCCAGACTCTGGCCACACACGCAGCAGGCTTTGCCCATCCCACAGATTGCTTTTGAGGTTTCTGATGGTGGAAGCACTGCTCCTGCCTGGTGCCCAGTGATCTCAGAGACTACTGAGGCCTGGGAAAGGGCAGCAGATTCTTGGTGCTCATGCAGCAGGAACTAGTGGAGTTGTGGAGGGGCCATCAAGGTTTTTAGGAAATCAGAACCTGACGTTCCAGCTGCGGGCTGGAATTGAGGTGGCTGAGGAGGGGGTGACTGGAGATGACTTACTTTGCTGCCAAAGGGCTGGGCCTGGGCCTCTGAGTCCCGTTCTCCGTCCTCATCTGTCTGGTCGCTGTCTCCACTTCTCTCTTCAGAGATTGGTTCAGGCCCAGCTGCAATAGATACCTGCATGACTCCACCCAAGGACAAACAGTCTGGGAGCAAGCCATTTGTCAGCGCATCCACCCATCCATCCACTAATCCATCCATCTACCTCCTCCATCCATTCACCCACCTATCCACACAGCAATGTATCCCTCCATCTACCCATCTACCAATCTACCCATACCCCTGTCTATTTATCAATCTATTCATCTATTCACCTACCCGCCCACCCATTTATCCACTCATCCACCCACTCAATAGGCAGCCCATCCATCCATGCATCCATCCATGCATCAATCCATCCACCCACCCACACACCCACCTATCTATCCTCCACCCATCTATTTATCCACCCATCCACCCACTCAATCAGTGGCCCATCCATCCATGTATTCACCTATCCACCTATCCATCCATCCATCCATCCCTCCATCCCTCCTTCATCCACCCACTCATCATCAATCCATCTATACATCCATCTACCCAATCAATCAGTGGCTCATCCACTCACCCACCCAGCCACCCCTCCCTCCTTCATCCACGCACCCACCCATCAATCGATTTATCCATCCATCCACTCAATCAATCAGTGGCCCATCTATCCATCTACCCATCCAGCTACCTATCCATTTATTCATCCATCGATCCACCTACAACCCATCCCTCTCTCCTTCATTCACCTACCCATCCATTCAGCTGCCCACTCATCCACCCACAAATGCGCCCATCCACCCAGACATGTATGTATCCATCCATTCATCATCTATCCATCCATCTACCCATCCACTTACTTATCCATCCATCCACTTACTTATCCATCCATCCACGCATTCACCCATCTACCCACTCATTCATCTACCCATCTACCCCTCCACCTGCCTATCCATCCATTCATCTATCCATCCACCCACCACTCATCCCTCCCTCCTTCATCCATCTACCTATCCACCCAGCTGCCTACCCGTCCACCCACCAATGCATTAATCCACTCAGATATCTATTTAACCATCCACTCAGACATCTATCCATCTATCCACCCATCCACTTATCCATCCATCCATCTACCTATCCACTCACCCACCCATCCATCCATTGACCCACCTACCACCTTATCTGCCCATCCATCTACCTATCCACCCATCCACTTACTTATCCATCCATCCATCCATCTGTCCATGCATGCACCCACCCATCTATCCACTCATTCACCTACCCATCCACCCCTCCTCCTACCTATCCATCCATTCATCTATCCATCCACCCACCACTCATCCCTTTCTCCTTCATCCATCTACCCATCTACCCAGCTGCCTACCCATCCACCCACCAATGCATTCATCTACTCAGACATCTATTTATCCATCCACTCAGACATCTATCCATCTATCCACCCATCCACTTACCCATCCATCCATCCATTCATCCATCCACTCACCTACCACCTTAGCTGTCCATCCATCCACCTATCCATCCACCTATCCATCCATCCAACCATCCACCTATCCATCCATCCATCCATCCTACCATCCATCCATTTATCTCTCCCTCTTCCACAATCCATCTACTCACTGAGAAACATTCAGGGAAGGCTCTCTGCTGGCCTTTCATATACCTATCCAAACATCACATACAGCTGGTCTGAATAAAAACCAGTACTCTGCATCAATGTTACCAATCAGTTGTCAATGTTACCAATCAGTGTTACCAACAGGTCTGACCATGTCTGCAGGATCGTGCTTATTGGGCAGTAGGAAGACCCTGGAGCTGTGGAGTGTGAATGAGGCCTAGAGCTAAGTCATGTTCTCCCAAACACATGGCTTCACCTGCAGGCTCATAGCATTTGCTGGTCAGCAGGCCTGACCCCATCACTGCAGGAAGGGAGGTGAGGCTGAGCCCTCACGCCCCCTCTCCTTTTTCTGCCCCCCAGGGCTCCTTCCTCACACTGAGCTCCTGGGCCTGGCCTCCCTAGCACAGCCCCACCATCTCTCCCTCCTTTCTCCTACTCACCTTGGCTTGGCCTGTGCTGTGGCTGTGGCAAGTGATTTAGGAAAGGGACCCCAGGGTTTAGAGCTAGCAGGCCCCGTGGACCATCCACATTTCTACTCCAGGGGCTGCTGAGGGCACAGCTGGCACTGTGGAGGTCAGATCCTCTGGGCCCAGCCAGACCTTGCTGCCCCCGGACACCCTTGCCCTGGGGCCTGCCCCTTGCTCTCTGTGCCTCAGGGGTCACAGGTGTGAACAAGCAGGCATTGGTGCATTGGAGTGTGCAGTGTCAACTGCAAAGGGGAGTAGGACTGCAGGTGCAGGGCCCGGGGTGGCCTCAGAGCCACCTTCACTCTCTGCTCTGTGACGTGGGAGCTGGCCCTGCACACCGCACCTCTGCCTTGCCTGCTGCTCTGTGAGGGCTCAGCCCGCAGTGAGTGGGAGTGGGAAAAGGAAGGAGAAGGAATGTTCCCCTTCCTGTGGCTTCCAGCACCACGCCCTTGACCCTGACAGCTGGTCCAGCTTCCTCACGGTCCCTGAGACATGGGCACCAGCGGGCGGCACCCTTGCCTTGGAGGGCTGGGTCCCACCCCTGGGTGGCCTCCTTGGAGCTGCCTGTTTCTATTAATCCCAGCCTCTGTCTTTTGCTTGCACCCCTGGTGGTTGTGGGGGATGCAGGCACTGCCGCAGTTATGACCTCTGATACCTCAGTATCTCCTTTTCCCATTCTCGGTTGACAGCATTTGAACCAGTTCCTTCTGTGAAATGACCCTGTGGTTTCTGTTCTAGACATTTCCCTGACTGGCCCACCTGTGATCCCCGCAGCTCCTATCTTCATCTCTCGGGCCTGGGGCCCCTTTGCAGGAAGCTCCTCCCTTGTGGTTTTCAGTCCCAGAGGCACAAGTGTCCCTATTCACTGGACCGGCTGTGCTGACTGTCCCCAAGTGGGGACAGCAGGGCCTGGCTCTTCCACAGCCCTACCCTCAGGACAGCCCAGGACCCGGCACCTGGCGAGCATTCGGTGGATGTATTGAATCAATCACCGACACATCTTCCGAAGCCTCCTGCGAGATGGAGACCTCACTGTGCACCTCCCTTCATCCACCCCCGAGTGCCGTACACCCTCCTTCGTGATGTCCGCACCAGCTTACAGTTCTACCATCCACTGGGCTTTGGGTGGCTCTGGGTTCTCAGGGTCTGTCCTGAGCCAGCAGTGATCTTTTACACGCGTTGGAAAATTAAGTCTCATCGTCCAGTTTTCCATTTATAATACAGAGACAGAAACAGTCAACCAATTGGCAACACTGGAAATCTGAGCGAAGGACTTTATAACAAACAGCTGAGATCAGGTGACAAGCACACGCTGTCCCTGCCTGTCCTGCCTGAAGCTGCCACTGCCATTCACCGCTTTGCTGCCTATTTAGGAATGTCTGGGAAGATGCTGGGGTGAGTCCAGGGGACCGGCCGCCTGCTTGGGCTCAGAGGGCCTCAGTTTCCCCGGCGGAAGGAAAGATGGCGGAGGCAGCCTGGTACATTTTTTACTTAAATCTTTCTCTTAAAGATAAAAGCTGTCAAGGGTTTTAAAGGGCCTGCAAGTGCCCATGTCTGAGCTCTGACAGGTCTGTTTTTATACACTCAGTGGATGCCTGCCTGGCTGGCAGTGCTGTAGGGGCTCAGAAAACAATACCCCCAAATGAGGGTCTCAGCCTCAGAAGCAAAGTTTCCCTCTGACCTTCTCCTGCCCTCTTGTCTCTCAGGCCCATTCTTCCCCAAGGCCAGCCACAGAAACTAGAATCCTTCTTCCCCAAAGCAGGACATAGAAACCAGTATCCCTTTCTCCCAAAGCCAGCCATAAAACATACAAATATCACTCTTTCTCTCTACTTTTCTGTGTAAAAACTAGCCATAAAGAAATTATCTGGCTGGGCATGCGTGGCTTATGCTTGCAATCCCAGCACTTTGGGAGGTCGAAGCGGGAGGACTGCTTGAGCCCAGGAGTTCAAAACCAGCCTGGGCAACATAGTGAAACCCCATCTCTAAAAAAACATTAAAAATAAAAAAAGAAATTATCTGACCTTCCTTGCTTGACTTTAGGTCATAAGACCCCCATTCCAGAGAGTGTCCCACCCCATTCTCGGAGGAAGAAAGGCCAAGAAGAATCCAGGCAGACAGACCTTGCTAGGTTCCCTACTCAGCCTATCAGCAGCAGGTCCGGCCTTGTTATATAATCCTCTTTCTACACGCTGTCCACCCTTTCTTGAACCTAAGCATAAAAATGGACAATTTCCCTGCATCTGTGGGTCTGCATTCTGAAGGCTCCCACGTATACAAGCTAAACACATATATCTTTTGTCCAATGAATCTGCCTTTTACGTGATGATTTTTCAGTGAACTTTCAGAAGGTCAAGGCTTTTGGCTCCAAACGTGCCCAGATGACAGAGCCAGAGAGCAGACCTGGTTTTATTTTTGTTTTCTCTGGACAGTGAGTGCCTTGAGGAGACGCATCCCAAACCAACAGGCAGAGACCCCGAGACGTGAACTCCCCCTGCACCCAGGGATGCGGAAATGGGCTTTCTGGGGCCTGGGGACCCACCTGGCAGGGTGATGTCCCTGGCCCCCACGATGAACATGAAGAGGAAGTACCCCGGGATCTCAGGGATCCTTTTAGTATTGGTCCCTTTTGTCACTCTGCACTTGGGCCAAGGGTTTGGGTAACATTATCCTACTTATCTGATCAAGTCATGCTAAAAAAAAAAAAAAGATTCCAAAAGATTTTCTGTGTTCCTGACACGGAACAGAGATTTTCTGACCACTCTTAATAGGAGAAAACAAAAATAAGACCACATGAGCATAAAGAACCTAGTGTTGACGTCAGGCGAGGTCTGCACTTTCAGGCAAAGCTAACACCGAGGGAAAGGGGGAAAGGCACTGGGAGGGAAGGCATGGGGATGGGGGGACCATGTGCCCAGCGAACAGTTCAGGGGTTTTCCCTTCCTTTCCTGGCCATCCACCATCAAGGCTGCTTCCTGCAGAGCCTGCCGGGTTCTCTATGGAAGGCCTTGGTGATACAGCAGCACTCTGAAGGTTCACTCAATGAAGACCCTCAGCAGCCCACTTACTAGCTAGACAAGGTCTGCATTAGGCCCTGGCTGGGTCAGGTTTCAAAACATTAACCTTAAGGTTTTTTACTCTCCTTTTTTTTTTTTTTTTTTTTAAAGGCACAGCTTTCCCAGTTTTTGTGTTCCTTGCTTGCACCCTGTTTTAATGTTGTAGTTACAGGTGTCCAGCAGGGAGGAATGCAGCCCCTGTGGGTGCTGGGGGGAGCTGCTGGGAATCCAAGTTCAACGAGCAGCTGTTTTCTGTTTTCTGTTGCCCCACAGCGCCACCTCCTGGCCCTTGGTGGTGATGATTTTGAAGTCGGCAGGTTCTGGCGGGCCCTGTGAACTCCAGCAGCTCTGGGCTGAGCTGTGGAAACACTGCATCCTTTGAAATAATACAGCTTCCCGAGCCCACCCCAGTCCCTAAAGACTGCCTCTGGGGTTGAGATTCTCAGATGCTTGACAGCATGGCTTTTTCCGGTGTTACGCGTCGTTTCCATCCCTAAGCCTGGTAGGGGTGGACCAGAGGCTGGACCAAGTTCCATCGGCTGCAAGAGGACCCTTCTGTGGGCTCCAGGCTGGCCGTGTGCATGTGGGGAGGTGGGATTTGCTGCTGGGCTTCATGATCACTGTGAAGAAGCGCCCCCAAGAATAGGGTGATAGGCTCTCCCCATGTCACCGGCCATTCCTAGTCACATCTGTTGTTGCAGCATGTTATCAGTAGAGCCTCCTTTTATGCTTAAAAATGCCCTGGTTTGGATGATTGATCATACCTGACTCCACCCCACCCCCACCACCCAAGAAGTGCAGCCACCCTGTGGTGTGCGGTGTGCTGCTCCAGCGGTGCCTCTCCTCGGCCTCTGTCCTAAATTAAACTATGTGCTAAGATGCCTTGAAATGCCTGCAGCAGGCCCAGCGAGGGCTTGAATGCTCAAAGGTGTCTATGCCAACTTCTGCTTCTCCAATCAAACTTGAGGCTTTAAGGGACAGGCACGAATAAGGTGTCTCTCCAGAAGGAAGGCCTGGGGGAGATGCCTGGGCTGGGGCATGGTGAGGACGCCCCAATCCAGAAGCACGGCCTCTGCCCTGGATGTGCCCAGCTGCCGGAGCCAGGCAGCTGCTTCGTGGCCCTGGAGAAACTCACCTTGGTCTTGCAGATGGAGTCATCCAGGACACTGAGACCCCAGACACCTGGCTTGGTGGGGGCTGTCCCACCCGAATGCTTGGCCAGGCTTAGTGGCAGAAGCCTTGGACTCCAGGTAACAGGGACAAGGTGAGCTTTCTCAAAAACACTGTTGGGTTAGCTCCCTTCAAACTCAAACACAAAAGACCCCCCAGCATCCTCCCGCCCTCCCCGTGAAAAGATCTCTTCCAAATGCCTTATGGGGGATCTTACAGGCAAACACATTTTTTAGTTTAAGACTACTGCCCGGATTTCAAATTCATCAGGAAATAAATACTTGGATTCAAAAGATGAAAACAACTGAATTACAACAGATTTCTCCAAATCTTGATAATCACCAGATTCATGTGAAATGTTTGTTGAAAAGAGAGAGCCTAGGCCCCAAACCAGATGTCCCAGGGAAGAAGGGCTTGGAAAACACGTAGTATTAACAGGCACCCTGGTGATTCAGTCAGCAGCTGGATTTCAGAAACTTGGCTTTGAGTTCTCAGCTTGCTTTGAAGATTTGAAAACAATATAATTTCAAATACTGGCAACTTCAACAGCACCCAGGACTTCTGAGGTGCTCAGTCCAGGCCAGTGGGATGCAGAAGTTTGCACCTCACATAAAAAGGAGCCAATTTCACAGGGCACAGTGGCTCGTGCCTATAACCCCAGCACTTCGGGAGGCTGAGGTGGGTGGATTGCTTGAGCCCAGGAGTTCGAGGCCAGCCTGGGCAACACGGTGAGATGCCTGTCTCTACAAAAATAATAAAAAAAAAAAGCAGCCAGAAGCAGGAATTGACAGAGAGGCATGTGCACGCGCACACATGTGCACACACACATGCACACACACACATGCACACACGTACACACACACATGCACACTCCGAAGGAACCTGCTTTAATATTCCTAAAATGCCTGGGAACAAAAAGCCCTTCTTACTCTCCACTCCTTACCTCCACCCTGCAGCCGCCCGTGGAGGGACCGGATGACCTTGGCACTTCCGAACCTCTTGAAGCGGGCTTTCACGTGCTCATAGTACCACTCCAGTGAGCCGATCTTCACAACTCTGCAGAGACAAGCACAGGCCCACGGCACTGCGTGAGTGCTATACACAGGCCTGCATAAATCACACACACACACACACACACACGAGTGTGTGCGTGTGTGCGTCCACCCTTCTTCAGCTAGCCCCATGGAAGGGACGTGCCAGATCCAGAAACTATCAAGGTCATTTTACCTCAAGGCCTGGGCTCACCTGGCCAGATGGCAGGGGTCACAGAGCCAGCCCTGCTCCTCCAGGTGGACGTGGCCACAGCTTTTGCAGGTGAAGAGGCCACATTCCAGGCACTGCCTTTTGCTATTCACAAGCATCCGGTAGGGCTGCAGGCAGTGGGCACAGTGGGTCTCGTTCAGATGGGCAGTGTCTGAAAGCAGTTCCCTCTTGGAGCTTTCCTTCTTAATCTTGCCCTTCAACCCCCTTGGAAAAATATCAGAAACAAGAAATATATTGGGCATCTTGTTTTTGCAACAGGCTTTAAGTGTGTACATGTACACACACACACACACAGACACAGACACATACACACACACAGTAACTGTCTCCTGTGCAGGAAACAGTGACCCAAAGTTGGGCAAAGGCACACAGGCATCTTTGAGTTGAGGGCTGAGCTCAAACAGGCAATTTTGGTGGCTGGAATGGAATGGAAACATGTTAATTTCATAGAAATGACATTGCATTTAAGCATTTCTGTGGCTGTTTACAATTGTACCAATTTTGGTTGGCAGGTCACTGCACCCTCCCCAGGGCGGTCACAGAGTCCTGAGGGCAAAGCCAGTTGGTGTTTCCCGATCAAGCATTTTTTGGTCTCCTCCAGCAGTGGGGCAAGAGTTGAGCTAATGCCCCAGGTTTGCTCCTCTAGAGCACAGCTGAGATGGCTCAGTGAGTTTCCAGAGCAGGAATCATCCAGGACCCGGAAGTCTACAGTTCTCCTAGACCATCCGAGTTTAAATAACACAGCTTCCTGGTGAAACTGCCAAGTTGAACTGATTGGAAAATGCACCCTTAGATGATAATGAACACATTTCTTTTGTTCTAGATTTCAGAGAATGTCTGCCAAACGTAATATTTTCAGTTTCAGATGAGATAAAATTAATCCATTCCTAGTGACAAAAACAAGAAGGACACTGGGTGCCATTGTCTTCTGAGAACTCTGAAGTGCACTGATTTGGAGAGGGACACCCAGAGTGCAGCAAAGGTGAAAAGAGTGGAGGAATCCCACAAGGCAGTGGGAGGCCACCTCCGGTTTCAAGTGCAATTGGCTGAACTTCACTGATTTTCCTCTCTCCACTATTTACAAAAATGTTCACTGAGATGGACACAGAATCAGGCTCTTGTCATAGCTTCAAAAACCAAGAGAAAAAGGGTCAAGCAGTAGTAGGAATCTAGGGGGATACCGCCATCCGCAGACTACAGTTCAGATAAAGCCACATTGACAAGGTAAAGTCTTTGCCCCAAACAGAGGAGCACCAGACCCCTGGAGCCAGATGGGAAGGGCCTCACTCCCTCCATTTCCACCCTTTCCAGCTCTGCATCAACCAGAAAACCTGGAGGCCACCCCTTCACCGGACAGGGCTTGTTCGCCTCTGTCCCAGGGAGTACCTCTTCTTCTGTATCCAGGCAGAACAATACCCCGAGGCCCAGCACAGCAGGAAGAAAGACAAGGACATGTGCACTGTCCTGCATCCCAGGCTGGAGGAGTGCTCTTAAATAAGAGCCCAGAAGTGTCCTGGGGCAGCAGCAGCTGCAGTTGATATATTTCAGGGGCTGACATTGGGGGAAAGGAGAACTGTACTGTGCTTTAGATTCTTTAAAACATAACTCCCCTTCTTCATAGCCAGAGATCAGGAAGGGAGGGCAGAGAAGACTCCATTTGGGAAGACCAAATGACACCTGCCAGCCACTCCAGGACATATCAACCAGACCCGGAGCTTCAGCTCCTGAGGGGTGAATGGGGCCAGAGCACTCCACACACTCTGCTTATTGGGTTGACCAGAAGCCACTCCTCAACAGGCAAAAGCCAGGCACGTGGCTCCAAGTTAAAGTTAGCTTCAGGAATAAAAGACCCTCCTGAATATGACTTACCATCAGAAACAGACTCGAAACAAGTCAGCTTGGTGTGCTGAATGGGGCATAAACAAATACGTGTAGTCTCAACGAGAGAGACAGAAGAGACACGGGAGGAAACCAGGCTGAGATGGGAGCACCACTGGCTGTGCTGGTGGAGTGGAGAAGAACTGGTTAAGACAGAGATGGTGAGGAATCACAGCTCACAATGGAGGGGGAAATGGGCACGACTTCTACCGTGGAATATTAGATCCAATGATTTCAAAGAGTGATCTTCAAAGTGTGGTCCAGGGACCTCTCCTCTGGAGGTTCCTAAGATCCTTTAGGGGGTGGGTCACAAGGCCAAAGCTATTTATGTAATAATGCTAAGATGTCATTTGCCTCTTTTTGCTCTTTGACGCCTGCACCGAAGGTGTAAAAACAATGGTGGGTAAACCACTGGGGCTTTGGCAGGAGTCAGGGCAGTGGGCCCAACTGCACTGGCAGTCACTGTATCCTTCATCGAAAAAGAAATGGGCCGGATGCAGTGGCTCTGGCTCATGCCTCTAATCCTAGCACGTGGGGAGGCTGAGGCAGGTGGATCACCTGAGTTAAGAAGTTCAAGACTAGCCTGGCCAACATGGTGAAACTCCGTCTCTACTAAAAATACAAAAATTAGCCAGGCACAGTGGTGCACCTGTAATCCCTGCTACTCGGGAGGCTGAGGCAGGAGAGTTGCTTGAACCAGGGAAGCAGAGGTTGAAGTGAGCCGAGATTATGTCACTGCACTCCAGTGTGGGTGACAGAGCAAGATTCTGTCTCAAAAAAAAGAAAAAGAAATGAGAAGAAAAAACAGTTTCATTTAAGAATCACCTTGATGAAACACTAAAAGTTATGAGTCTTTTCGAACCGTGGCCCCCAGTCCATGTCTTTTGAGTATTCTGCATGATGAGCTTGGAGGAGGACAGGAAGCTCTTCTGCCGCATGTTGAAGGTGACAGATATTTCTATTAAAAGGATTGGGCAATTGTTCAGATTGCAACCTGAGCTAGAAACTTTTCTCATGAAATACCATTTTCATTTGGGAGAAGAACGGACAGATGAACTGTTTCGATTTGGGTACTTGGCAGATATCTTCTCAAAAATGAACAAAATGCGACTCTCACTTCAAGGAAAAGAAGTGACAGTATTTATTGCCAGTAATAAAACAGAAGCTTTCAAGCACAAAGTAGAATTTTGGAAAACATATACCGCCTGCTGTGAGCTTGACAGTTTGCAACCCTGGGAGACTTTTGATGAGCGTTTCCAACATGGGGAGACTTTTGATGAGATCGCTGGTGAGAGTAACAGAAGTGGTTCTCCTTTGGTGTGCATATGACATGTGTCAACATTTGAGAAGTCTGCATCACTCAGTGAGCCAGTGTCTTCCAAACGATTAATGCACAGTGTTACAAAAATCACACAGGGGTAGAAAATCCACTTCAAGTGCAAGAGAGACCAATGGATTTTAACAAACAGAAAAGGAAAGGTTCATTAATATGGTGTCAGATTCCACATCACAACTAACCTTTAAGTAACTACCAACTGCCCGGGCGCGGTGGCTCACGCCTGTAATTCCAGCAGTTTGGGAGGCAGAGGCAGGTGGATCACCTGAGGTCAGGAGTTTGAGACTAGCTTGGCCAACATGGTGAAACCATGTCTCTACTAAAAATGCAAAAACTAGCCAGGCATGGTGGCACGCACCTGTAGTCACAGCTACTCAGGAGGCTGAGGCAGGGGAATCACGTGAACCCGGGAGGTGGAGGTTGCAGTGAACCAAGATTGCACCACTACACTCCATCCTGGGTGGCAGAGCGAGACTTTGTCTCAAAAAAAAAAAAAAAAAAATAGAAAAAAGAAAAAAACGACCAACTCCAACTGCCGGGTTTTCATGTTGTAACAACACACAGTGTTCATTATTGTCTACAAAAGCTGTTCAAGTACTCCTTGTTTCAATTATGTATCTGTATGAGCCTAGATTTTCTTCAAATAGTACAGCCCAGAAAACATGTTATGACCCACTGAATGCAGAAGCAAGTGGAGAATTCACCCATCTTCTATTGTTCCAGATAAGGGAGGAGACCACCCCTCATATTGTCTTATGCCCAATTTCTGCCTCCAAAGAAAAAAGAAGTAAAAATTAAAAGGCAGAAATGAAATCCACGGGCAGACAGCCCAGTGCCACTCCCTGGGCCTGGTTAAAGATCCACCCCTGACCTAACCACTTCTGTTACCTATAGATTACAGACATTGCATGGAAAAGCACTGTGAAAATCCCTGTCCTGTTCTGTTCTGTTCTAATTACTGGCGCAGGTGCATGCAGCCCCCAGTCACGCACCCCCTGCTTGCTCAATCGATCACGACCCTCTCACATGAACCCCCTTAGAGTTGTAAGCCCTTAAAAGGGACAGGAATAGCTCACTCGAGGAACTTGGTTTTTGGAGACATGAGTCTGCTGATGCTCCCAGCCGAATAAAGCCTTTTCCTTCTACAGTTCGGTGTCCCAGGGGTTCTTGTCTGTGGCTTTTCCCGCTACACAGACATTAAAGGGATTTGCAAAAGCAGAACAACACCAATCGCCTTACTCATGCTCTTATTTTGGGAAAATCTCATTTTTTATAAAAACTGTATTTATGTTAACATGTAGGGGGTTTACTGGTATTTTTAAATGAGTGAATAAATACATATTTTAACTCCCAGTTTTAATTTCTGATGTGGTAAATATTAATAGATATGACCCATATGAATAAAACTCTTTGGGGTTCTCAGTAATTTAGGAAATGCGAAGGGGTCCTGAGGTGCAAAGGTTTGAGAACAACTGATTTCAAAGTCAAGTTTGCTCTCCCTCCCAGAACGTGGAGAAAAGGGACTAAGCGATGGGAGAGAGCGGGAAGATGACGGCAAAGGCCGAGAAAGTGAGCCCCCAAGGGGCACAGAGCCCTGGAGATGGGGATGCGCGGGGTGGAAGGGAAGTGCTGTCCTCATCCTCGGGGCAGGGGACCCACATGACTGTCCTCTGCAGTCCCACCTCCAGAGGGCCCTGGGACATGCATGCCAGAACTGTGACTGGTGGGGCAGAACAGAGACAAGGGGAGACTCCTCTCCTCAAGGGAGGCCCAGCAGCCTCTGAGGAAAGGGCGCATACCAGGGAAGCAAACGCTTCCAGGACGGGAGCAGGAAGGAAAGGCCACTCTTACGATAGGGTCTGGACAGGAGAGGTGAGCCATGCAGGGTGAAGGGGTCAGACCTGTGCCCTGCTCTGCCCCTCTTGGGGTGGAATCTAGACAGGGGTGTGGTGGTAACATGCAGGAATACTGGGGAGAGCCCAGGATGGCGGGGCTGGTGGCCACCTCTGCAGGCACAGCAGGGGGAAGCTCCCACTGTGGCCGTCCCCAAGGTCCAGCACACAGGCGGGGGAAGAGACTGCATGAGGGGTCCTGTGGGCCTCCACTTGCGTTGGGTGCTGGGGTGGTGGGGAACCCACATCCCTGTGATCCTCAGACCACGGTCCAGCAGGACTGCATGCGACGAGGAGCAACCAGGGGACTGGCAGAGGCTTGGGGTTTGTGGAAGAGGCCACAGCATGTGGGTATGTGGCTGGGATCAGGGTCTCAGTGGTGGGTGCCATCTGCATCTCAGTGCCCGGCCAGTACCCTTCATGTACCAGCCAGTGGTTCCCCATCCTGCAAGCTGACCTGCCCTCCACTCTGCATCAGGACCAGCAAGGAGGTGGGGACAGTGTGTGGAGTCAAGACCCCATCAACCTGGCCAGCGGGAGGGTCATGAGCCCTTCTCCCAAGGCCCAGCTGCTGGCCTGTCCAAAAGCAGGGGTTGGGGAGCAGAGGTGGGGTTGTGGGGAGCTCTGGAAGAGAAGCTCAGCCAGGAACAGAGACCCGGTAAGTGAGCAGAGTCGGGAGATCTGAAGCCCTGAAGCCTGCACTGTCTTGCTGCTCAAGGGGTGGGGTCTCACAAGCAGGAGCAGACGGGAAATAAAAGGCCTGTGTTTCCTTCGCACAGCTTGGTTGAGCATGAGTGAGTTTTTGACCATGCCACCGAGGCAGCCGTCACCCTAACAACACAGGAAAACTCTCCTAACCAGAGAGAAGAAACAAAGAAAGAGCTGAGTCTTCAGATTAGAGGGGTCGCTGGATGGTAGGAGATGCCTACACAGACTGACAAGACCACTCGGTTATAGGGTGGGCAAAACCCCTACCAGCATGGCGGACAGAACTGGTGGCCTCTAATGGAGCGGAGCTCATGCAGGGGTCCCTTCTGCAGTGCTGAGGGCTGGCTGTGGGGCAGTGGCTCCCGTCCTACTGCTGCCGTTTCAGAGCTCCACCAACTCCATGGCTTAAAACAATGCAAATGCTGGCCAGGTGCGGTGGCTCACACCTGTAATCCCAGCACTTTTGGAGGCCAAGGTGGGTGGATCACCTGAGGTCAGGAGTTCAAGACTGGCCTGGCCAACACGGTGAATCCCCGTCTCTACTAAAAATACAAAAAATCAGCCCGGTGTGGTGGCGGGCACCTGTAATCCCAGCTACTTGGGAGGCTGAGACAGGAGAATCGCTTAAACCCAGGAGGTAGAGGTTGCAGTGAGCTGAGATCGCACCACTGCACTCCAGCCTGGGCAATAAGAGCAAAACTCCACCTCAAAAAGCAAAATAAAATAAAATAAACACTATAAAAAACAATGCAAATTCATTACCTGACAGCTCTGGAGGGCAGAAGTTTGACTCAGGATTTACTGAGCTAACATCAAGGTGTTGGCAGGAGCCCCCGGGGGAGAATCTGCTCTCTGGCAGGTCAGCTTCTTGAGGGCTTCAGGTGTGTGGGCTCCTGGTCCCTTTCTCCATCTTCAAAACCAGCCATCCCTTCTGCTTCCAAGGCCCCTGTGATGATATTGGGCCGACCCAGGGAACCCGGGATCATCTCCCAGGTCCAGGCCAGCAGGTGGGCAGCCTAAAATGCATAATCCCTTTGCTGTATAGCCTCACGAATTCACAGGTTCTGGGGATTGGGAAGTGGACATCTTTTTGGGGGGCATTATTCTGCTTACCACCGGTAGCAGCATCCCCACAGCCTGTAGGGGAAAGCGTGTGAGCTCAGATTGTACTCCCAGCCAAGTGGGACAGATCCTCAAAGACAAAATCCACACTCCATGCCATGCCTGAGAAAACAGCCTGAGGACAGACCCCAGGTGATGGAGAAATGATTCCCGAGGGTGACCCTGAGTTGGGGGCTGGAGCACAAAAGACCCAGTGAGTCACGGGATGGAGGGGCCAAATGACTGAAAGCACGGCAACCAGAGTAAACCTCACGTCAGGGCTAACGGCTGGCAGAGGACGGAAAGACGGCAGCGTTGCTGAGGAGCAGCGCCGGGGACCCAGGCTCCCCATCCTGGGAACGTGTGTCGGGAATTACCACGAGGGAGCTGGAAACTCACTCAAGTTCCTGGAGATCCTCTAAAGGGGAAGACCAAGATGAGGATAAAAATGATGAAGAGGAAGTGAGTGGTGATGTGAGAATGGCAGGTGCTGAGACATGGAGCCTCAGAGAATCTCATAAAACATCTCAAACCAACATTCCCCTCCAGGCCCTGCCTTGGCAGATGATTCCCTGTTTTAGCCCCTGTTTTTTTATCTCTAGGGTTGCCTGTGTCAGTGATTCCAACTAGTCTGGCTAAGGGTGATTTCAAATTCCTTATGATCAAAAAATGGATTTTTATTATTTATTTATGTATTTATTTTTGAGATGAAATTTCGCTCTGCCGCCCAGGCTGGACTGAAGTGGTGTGATCTTGGCTCACTGCAACCTTTGCCCCCAGGGTTCGGGCGATTCTCCTGCCTCAGCCTCCTGAGTAGCTGAGACGACAGGCGCCTGCCATATGGCTGGCTAATTTTCGTATTTTTAGTGGAGATGGGGTTTCGCCATGCTGACCAGGCTGGTCTCAAACTCCTGCTCTCAGGTGATCCACCTGCTTCGGCCTCCCAAAGTGCTAGGGTTACAGGCGTCAGTCACCGAGCCTGGCCAAAATAAATTTTTTTTTAAAGCAAGCTACGGTTTGCCCATGTCTCATACCTTCACAGACCCTTCACAGATTCTCTCAGGAACCTCCTCTGTTTGCAGAGATCACAAATCCACGTCACTACCTATTTGCCTTTCCAGGGCAGGTTGGCAGGCCTAATATTTGATTTGTAGGCTGTGTCCTTTAAAACAGGGTGTTCCGTTTGGGCTTCAGCCTTTCCCCCAGGGCATGAGTCACCCAAGTCCGGCTATGCATGGTCTCCTAGTTCTTCCTGGGTTTGGAGAATATCCATTAATTTCTACCATAACCACAGCTGAGGGGCTACCCCAACAAATGCAGAAAGCAGTTACTGGAAGAACTTGACACAAGCATGACATAAATCAGCACCAACGCAAGCTCAAGGGTGCTCAGGAGGAGGCCCGCTCCTTTTGTGTACAGCTCCAGGTCCCTTGGGTCCAGGACAGGTATGGATGCCCAAGAAGTTCTGGGCTCTTCTGGGGACAGAGGGAGTTAAAAAGCTGTGACTATTAACCAATGTTCCCTTCAAGAAGGTTTACTTTGGCCCTACTTTGTATTTGTAAAACATTAAAAAATAATAATGTGATAATCTTTTCTGTACTTAAAACCTTCTTAATACTCAAGTGATATGAATGAATCTAAAACACTCAAGACACGAGCACTCTGAGGTCCACTTCTATGGAACTCACCACCAGATTACAGGAAAACAGGGACAATGGAGCTTTGGTGCAAACATCACGAGGGTAACCTCAGCTAACTCCAGACCGTGAAAAATTCCACAAAAAGTAAACAGCTAGCTTTCTTCTACACATAAGCTTCAAATTAAAAAAAAACAGAGAGCTGAAAAGAGATCTTACAGATTCAAAGAGACTTAAAAGATACAGCAAGCAAGTGTAAGGTCTGGACTTTATTTGGAGATGAGCAGAAAAGTTTTCACACACATTAGATATTTAAGGAATTAGAGCTAATTATTTTATCTATTATTATTTTTTTTTTTTGAGGAGTGCAGTGGTGCCATCTCAGCTCATGCAACCTCCACCTCCCAGGTTCAAGCACTTTTCTTGCCTCAGCCTACTGAGTAGCTAGGATTACAGGCACCTGCCACCATGCCTGGCTGATTTTTTTGTATTTTTTGTATTTTTTTTTTTTTTTTTTTTAGTAGAGACGTGGTTTCACTATGCTAGCCAGGCTGGCCTCGAACTCCTGACCTCAGGTGATCCACCCTCTTCGGCCTCTCAAAGTGCTGGGATTACAGGTGTGAGCCACTGTGTCTCGCCTAGAGTGAATTATTTTAGATGTAATATATATTTATGGGGGAAATAGGAGATGAGAGGAACAATAATACAAGACAATACACCAATACACAGCAAGCTCTCACTCACTGCAGACAGATCTGCAAATGCTAAAAGTAAACATTTACCAGATATTCATCACAGCTGGGTAACCCGCCCCAGACTCAGTTTCTCACCTGTGCATGGGGACAGTAAAAGTAACCACATCACAGGTTAACATCTGAGGGTTAAAGGAGACAACAGAGATGAAGCTGAAAGAGGTCGTCATCCAACGTGAGCCCAGAGGGCTGTGGAGTCGTTCCATGGTCAGTACCGTGCTGGGGGCTGGTGACGCAGCAGCCAAAGCAATAGAACCCTCGTGGGGCTTAGATGCCGGCAGGGATAAGACACTAACAAGGAAATGACTCACTGGGCATTGGAGAAGCGCTAAGGAGGAAATGGAGGAGGGAGTAAGGGCCCATGGTGAGCAGGGGTGAGGAGGGCGAATTTCATCATAAATGCGATGGAAGCTCTGTGGGAGTTATGAGCTGGGGGATGACCTGATCCACATTTTTAAGGCATGAGTCTGGGGGACGTGAGGAGAATGGACAACAAGACAGTGAGGGTGGAGGGAGAGAAGAGTGAGTGTGTGTGTGGGGTGGATTCCTGTGGTGTCCACAAGAAAGACAGTGTGGCGTGACCTGAGGCCGGCATTGAGGGTGGTGAGCAGTGGCTGTATTGGTTGAGCCACGGGACTGGCTGAGTGTGGGGTGTGGGGTGACAGGGAAGGAGCAGAGACAGCCACGAGTCCTGGGAACTTAACTTTGGCAACCAGCCTGCGTCCAAGATGGGGATGGGGTGCTTGGAGGTAGAGGAGAAATCACAACTTCTGTTTTGGACATGCTGGGACAGAGATGCCAGTGGAACACCCTGGCCACAGTGTCGTGCAGGCCTTTGCCTACGAAAGTTAGAGTCCAGAGGATGCGTCTCTGCTGTGGGTGTAAACTCGGGACTCATTGTTTAGATGTGTTGTCTAGCTGCTATAGTAGCTCCTAGCTGCTAGGGCACATGCAGCTGCTTAAGTTTAAATTAATTAAAATTGAATACGATTAAAACTTTTGTTCCCCAGTTGCATCAGCCACACTTCTGGGGCTCCATAGTCTTGGGTGGCTAGTGGCTGCCACATGGGGCATGCAGATACGAACATTTCCATCACTGCAGAAAATTCCATCCGGTAGTGCTGGTCTAGAACTCATCTAAAACCTTGGGGCTGGACAAGGTCACTGGAGAAGTGAGTGACACAGAGCAGAGAAGAGAGTTGAGGCCAGGGCCCTCGACCCTGCACAAGAGAATATTTAAAGAGTCCAAGAAGTTCCAGCAGAGGAGACAAAGAAAGGGCTAGACTCCAACACACAATGTAGAGCCACATCCAGAGAGGGCTCAATGAGTGTTGAGCTTCTGCTACCATTATTGGATTTTTCTCCATATTTTTTAAGAAAGTAAAATGTGGCTAAGTGTAGGGGATCACATCTGTAATCCCAGCATTTTGGGAGGTTGAAGTGGGAAGATCACTTGAGCCCAGGAGTTCAAGACAAGCCTGGACAACATAGAGAGACCCCATCTCTATAAAAAATTTAAAAAATTAGCTAGATGTGGTGATGCACGCCTGTAGTCTCAGCTACTCGGAAGACTGAGGTGGGAGGGTTACTTAAGCCTGGGAGGTCGAGGCTGCAGTGAGCCATGATCACACCACTGCACTCCAGCCTGGGTAACAGAGCGAGACCCTGTCTCAAAAAAACAAACAAAAAAGTAAAATCGGATAAAATTACATTTTTGCAACTTGCTTTTTCTACTGGACAATGTCTTGTGAACTATTAATGTCAATTTATTTCTATAGCATTATTTTTATTGGGTGCTGAGCAACCCATTGTTAAATCCGTTGTTAAATTTTGTATTTAACCAAAGCCTGAACATATGGACATTAGGGTCTTTCTAGTTCTTCTCTCCTATAACCCTTGTCTGATTCTCTCCTTATGATGACTTTCAGCAGAGGACCTGCTGGCTCAATGGGTGAGCATACTTTTAAGACTTTTGCTACCTTGTTCCAAATGGTCCTCTGCAAAGATCTGATGTGGTGGCCACTACTCACATGTGGCCATCAAAAACCTGCAATGTGACTAATAAGACTGAAGAGCTAAATTTTATTTAATTATAATTTTTTTATTTTATTATAATTAATTTTAATGGCCACTAGTGGCTAGTACCTTCTGTCCTGGACAGTGCAGGCTTAGGTCTATTTATATGATGATTTAACTGGGCTATATATATATTTTTTCTTTATCTTCATCAATATGAGGTGTCAGCGTGAGGCCAGTGAACACTCTGGTATGAAGCAGTTTAAATCACACAGGATTTATTTGTTCTTTGACTATATGAAAGATCCGTCCATAAAAGCATATGGACCCAAACCCTCCGGGAAGATCTGTCATTGGCAATTTATTCCAATAATGGGCCAGCAGGAAAAAGAGGAGGCTTGAAACTAACCACAGAGAAAGGTCAAGCGAGTGTGGGGAAAGGAACACCCAGGACAAGCAGAGGGTCAGGAGGGGCAAAGGCTGAGAAGGGGCTGCTGATCGGGCAGCTCCTGGGATAGGACGTGGGTGTTAAGTTAAATCTACCCTAAAACTCCTGTCTGATGCCAATGGTGCTAACTTCCGAATTTTGTACATCTTCAAGTTTTTGATTCTATGGTGCACAGCACTGTGTCCTCGTGGGAGGCAGGAACAGCTCTCCCACTCTATATAGCAAACAGCCCATTCCCAAATCCCTAGTGGCACAGACGACTTCAGGGAGAGATTATGCCTGCCTGTTCCCCTTCCTTCTCACCGATCCCTCCTAAGGGCCAGCAAGGAGAGCCTTGTCAGGGGTGTGCGTCACTGAATGTCCACAGCACAGCCTGGAGGGAGGGGCAGGCCTGGCCAAGGGAGCAGCGGCTTCCGTGGCTTGGGGACAGTACGCTGCTCAAGGGGGTCTCAGGGTCACATGCCCTCCTTCCTCCAGCATA
This sequence comes from Symphalangus syndactylus, assembly GCF_028878055.3. NCBI lineage: Eukaryota > Metazoa > Chordata > Mammalia > Primates > Hylobatidae > Symphalangus > Symphalangus syndactylus. Next base: position 142,047,127 of record NC_072430.2, on the reverse strand, counting down.
TCAGGAATCTGGACCAGCTTGTTTGTCCCTGCTTTGACAGAGGAGAAATCAAAGTTGTGTTGTTCTGACGCTGTGGGAAAGGGTACAGGCGTCACCTCCAGACCCTGCCCAGCGTCCTTCAACATGATTGATGCTCACATCTGCGGAGAAATACTGAGCAGGAATCCATCTGACACACATCTGCTAATTTTAAGAATGTTAAAAGACATGCATTTTCTTTGGTTTGATAATTGGTGCATTAAGTGAATCAGATCTTAAGCAAATCAACCCCCCAGCAAACTTGTTTCTGGGGCACTGGCCTTGAGTCTGCACGCTGTGTTCCCCGATGCATATTCTGGGTAGTAAAGCTCTTTCCAAGAAATGACGGTGTGTTTCTTGGTTTCACAATTCCCCCACCCCTGTCCTCTCCTCTCTCCTATCATTGGCCTTGAGTTTCCTCGGGCTGGGTAGCGCCCACGGGCATCCCTCTCAGAGTATGTGAGACACACTGGAAACTGCTGGGTGGTTCCCGAATTGCTACATTTGTTACTGCCACCTACTTAGTGGTCCCTTGAGCACCAGTTTCTTCATCCAGCCTCTTGCTGATTCAGATATTTAAGACTTGGTGACCGGGAGCAGACATGAGGACCCCGAGGATGTCACCCAGAGAGACGCTACAGAGAACGGGATTCTGTGGCGGGAGCACACAGATGCTGTTCATGTTGAAATTGGTTAAACGCACAGACTAACAATGATGAAAGACGGGGAAGAGAGAGGTTCATTATTGTAAAAGTTATCTTCCGTTTCATCACGGATTTCTGGTATTTTCGCCAGCTCCTCTGCAGAACCAATTTTGGTGCCAAGAACCAGAGCCTTTATTCTACGCTTGTTTCCTCTGTGGCCTTGCAGAGCGTCCACACCGCCCCGTTTGAGCAGAGCACACTGCGAGGTGTGTTTCGACCTTGCGGTGCTCACGGCACCTGCACGTGACACGTGCCCACACGCCAGGGCCCTGCCACTCCCCAGGGCTCATGAGGCACCTGTGAAAAGGCTTCTCACAGGTAGAGGCAGCTCTCCTTTTAGTGACATATTTAACCAATAGGGCAGTCAACAAAAGACAATCACAAATGAAACGATAAGAAACTCAAAAACCTCTTAACTACTTCTGCCCCCACACTGTTTACATCAGGGGTCCCCAAGCCCCGGCCGTGGCCCAGTAAGTGTCCCTGGCCTGTGAGGAACCGAACTGCATGGCAGGAGGTGAGTGGCAGGTAAGAGCATTTCCCGCCTGAGCTCCGCCTCCTGCCAGGTCAGCGGCAGCGGTAGATTCTCATAGAGCTCCCATAGTTCTCTGCTGTGAACTGTGCCCGTGAGGGATCGTGTGCTCCTCATGAGAATGAGAACGAGGTGGAACAGCTTCATCCTGAAACCATCCCCAACCCCGCCCCGGCCCGCTCCCCCCACCCCTCACATCTGTGGAAAAATTGTCTTCTATGAAACCAGTCTCTGGTGCCAAAAAGGTTGGGGACCACTGGTTTACACGATTCTTTGCCTCCCAAATGTGTCACCTGCTGAAATTTACTCTCATAGTAAGACCCATCACAGCAATGCCACTTGGGGCTTCAGTATTCTGGACCTAACACTACCTTGACACAGGCTTTTCACAGCACTGCCTCTCTGCACACTGACGTTTTCAACACGGTACTCTACGCTCATGTGGCCCCTCCCCATCGGAAGGCATTTGGGGATTTAACAAGCCCACCCCCTAATCACATAGCAGGCCGAGAAGACGTAGCAGAGTGGGCCAATTAACGTCCCCACCACTGGCTCATTCTGAGCAAACAGCCTCAGGCACAGAATGAACAATGCACAGAACGAACAATGTGACCTCGGCTGTAACCAAGTGGCCATCAGCGGCCCACCAGGCAGGGTCATCAGAACCCATATTCTTACAAAAGTCCTTTCCTAAGAGTACTGAGAGGCGACCTGGGTGCGTCCTTTCCTAAGAGTTCTGGGAGGTGACCTGGATGCGTCCCTTCTTTGCAATGTGGAATGATGAAAAGAGCATGAAATAAGGAAAGACAGGTGTCAGAAGGGGGTGAGCCACAGACAGGAAACACATGGGAGTTTCTGCTAAACCCGCTTCAGATAAGCCTGGACTGGAGCAGGGCGGACCACTCAGCAGTCCCCTGGAAGACAGTGCCTGCCCGGGACCCCCAGGCCCCACTGGCTCCCTCCCTCTGCTCCTTGGAAAACATCGTTCTCCCCGCTTTTCCTTTTCTCTCCATTCGTCTATACTCAGGCAATGAGAAGTTACAAGTTGCCATTTGAAATAAGGGCTGACAATAGCCAGGGCTGCCTTGGAGACAGGGCAGGATGCACCTGGGAAGGATCCACCCAGAAGGGGGTTCTGCTAATGAGAACGATGCTCTGCCCTTGGCACAGCCTGGACGCCAAAGCTGATGCAGGGAGAGCTGCTCTGGTGAAAACAGTGAGAGAACATTTGAGTTTACCTAGAGAGAATGGGAAAGAGAGGGTGAGGGACTTCAGAATGTGGAAATGGGGGATCTGAGATTCAAGAGAGAAGGGATGAGGACAGGGCCCTTGAGACCGCATTTTCCTGCCAGCGTAAAGGGGACAGGGTGGCAGCCCTGGGGTCAGCTGTGTGCCGGTCAGCAGCCTCTGCTCAGGCTTTAAGTTGGTCACGGCCGGCCATGGCCACCAGGCTGGTACTGGCTGTACCAGGGCCAGAAGGATGGGCCCTCTCCCGAGACCAGCAGTGAAATCTGGGCTATAATGAAATCCAAGGGTGACTGGTGGTCCAGGGCCGAGGGAGAGTGGGAGATCGCACGGCGGGGAGGCTCTGACCCCAGCCCCTTGCCATCAACACGGGCGCCTCCTGCTCCACGTGGGGCTGAACTGCTCTTGCTTCACCTAATGGTTTGTTGCGGACGCTGTTCAGCATGGGGACCCAAAGTCCCCCTTCTGCTGCTCCTTCTGTCTCCTTTCTTGGTGCTTTGTCTCCTCAACATGTTGAGCTGACGTTCCCTGGGCTGGTCCCTATCCGGATTCCCTTCCAGTGTGGTCTCCTACAGCCCTGCAGCTTTAAATGCTGAGGTCAGCTGAACAATGCTGCCACCCCCCACCCCTAGGCGTTCATGTTCTAGTCCCAAGAACCTGTGAAAATGTCACCTCACATAGCAAAAGGGACTTTGCCGATGGAATGACATTAAGGATCCTGAGATGGGAAGAGGGTCCTGGATGATGCGGGCAGTCCCTAAATGTAACCATATTTCTCCTCATAGGGGAGAGAGGAAGGCAGGAAAGTCAAAGAGAGAGATGTGAGCATGGAGGCACAGGTGAGAGAGGGAGAGGGTGAGAGAGAGGCAGTGGCAGAGGGAGACGTTAGACGTTGTGCTGATGGCTTTGGAGGTGGAGGAGGGGCCAGGAGCTAAAGAATCCAGGAAGCCTCTAGAACCTGGAAAAGGCCGAGAGATGGGTCCTCCCTCAAGCCTTCAGCTGGAATGTAGCTCTGAGGACACCTTGATTTTAGGACCTCTGACCTGCAGAACTGCAGGAGAGCTGTGTGCTTTAAACACTAAATCTGTATTGTACAAGTCACATATGCAGCAGTCCCAGAAACGAATACAAATACCTTTCATCTGTTTCACCATATGAAGCTTCACCATTACAAAGCTCTCATAACGCATCTCCTCTGAGCTCCAGACTAGTGTATGTGTCCAACACCCGCTCAACACACCTGCGTGATGTCACTTCAACATGCCTGAAACATTTCCCCCAAACCTCTCCATCTGTGGCCTCCCCAGCAGAGCTGACCTCAACTCTGTCCTTGAAGTTGCTCAGGCCACAACCTTGAAGTTGCCCTTGACCCCTCTCACCCTGGAGACCCCCCACCTGATCTCTGGACAAGCTTGCTGGCTCTGCCTGCAAAGTGCATCTGGCCACTTCACAGAGCCCACCGCTGTGAAACAGAAACCAGGACTTGCTGTTGCTCCACTTGAAGGCCTGTGGTGACTCAGGGGAAGGCTGAGGCCCTGTGAAGCTCTACAGGACCCCCGTGACTGGCAACAGATCCCATGCTCCCCACCTGTTACGTCTCCAACTGCCTCTCTTCCTGGCCCCCTCATCCTCTCCAGCCTATGCTCTCCCTGGGGCACACCAGGCTCCCTCCTGCCATCTTCAGTGGGGCCCTCTGCCCTCCACCCTCTGCCCTCTGTCCTCTGCTCTCTGCCCTCTGCCCTCCGCCGGGAGCATCCTCTCAGCTTTTGCTTAACTACTTCCCTCATATGCTTCCTTCTCATAGGGTGACCCAATCCACTAAAGACATCAAGACAGGATAAGGGGGCCCAGATGATAGAGGGGGGAGGAAGATGTGCAGTGGATGGAGGAGTGAACAAGGATCGGTGGGTTTTAGCCCAGTCACTGGGAAGAGTGGTACAAAACTGTGCTGGGGTCACCCATGGTGAGGACGGGATGCCGCCTGGCATTGCTGAAAAGAGAAGTGGAAGGGCAGTCTGTATCCTAAAGACTTGATTCCGACATCTAGGTGTTTCAGAATGGCATGGAGACTTTCCCCATGCATCACCTTTTGCTCTGTTCTTCAAAGATGTGGCCTAAGTGTCATCTGGCTTAGCAGATATCACCCTGGAAGCTGGGTCAAGTTGAAATAAAACTATTCAGAGAAAAAGTTAATGTCAGTTTGGCAAGTCAGATCTTCTCACTGAGAAAACCAAGGCCAGAAAGAAGAGCTGTGTCCCAGACCCGGCTTCCTGTCCATCACTCTTCACCCTGCACGTGGCCGTCGACCCACCCAGACAGCACCCATATGATGGCCCTGGGGGTAGATCAGGGACCCCGGGCTCCTTGGGCTCAGCACGGCACACTCACTCTAGTCGTTCCTCTTCTTTCCTTCGGAGGTCAAAATCTCGTTGAACAACTTTCAAGACATGCTGGGCCTCTTCATCAGTGAGCTTGGAAAGATCCAGTTTCTTCCCCATTTCTGCTTCTTGTCGGGGTCACACCTGGAATGTCACAGGATCACAAGTCATCAGTCCCAGAAGCCTACTGATGCCAACCAAGTCACAGAGTAAGAGACAACACAGAACGCCGCTGACTTCTCAGGACATCTGTCTGTACTTGGGTTAAATGGTTTTCTAATGCTCATCTGGAAACTTGTGTAGTTTAAGGAATTTAAGTGAATCTATGCAAAATTCTCACATTCGAATTTTAAAAGGGATATACTTCCTACTCTCCCAAACACACTCAGCCATGGGTCCCTCCTTCTCTTTCCACTGTGGAATAAACGTCAGTGTTCTCCCCATCCAGGGGCATGGCTCCTCTCCCTCACCTAGGGTTGAGCTTTGCAACAGAAAACCCTGGGAGAAATGCTCCATTCCTGAGGCTTCTCGCCTTAAGTTTCTTGGGAGAGGGAACAGCACAGAAAAGAGGAAACTTCACAGCAAATTCATAGTCAGCTCAGAGTCTCCTGTTCATCTCCTAGACCTCCTAGAATGATGCTGCAGGCTCCGTGTGGGCAGGGATGCCTGGATGACTGACCCACTAGGTGGAAAAGTTGGGACACTCCACAACACTTGGAAGGTTTCACCATCCTCCGGGCATGGGGGGCTGTTCAGGTTTGCCATGTGTGTGTTTGGGGGTGGTTCCAGGGGGAGGTCATATAAGCCTGATGCCTGTGAGGGCGATGTGCTTGTGCTGGGAATATCCACATAATTTCCATGGGGAGGCAAAAGTGATGCAACTTGGGAGAACAAAACATCTGGGCAGGATGAGCAGTGGGTGCTGAGCCTTATTTACTTGAGAGGTCAGCTATGGGGCTGCCCAGCAGGGATTCTCAAGCCTGGGGTGTATTAGGACCACCTAACACTACTGGTGGCTAGGCCCCACCCTCAGCAAATCTAATTAAATTTTTTAAAATTTTACTTAAATTTTTTTTTAGAGACAACTTCTCACTATGCAGCCCGGGCTGGTCTTGAACTCTTGGCTCCTGGGCTTGAGTACGCCTTCTGCCTTGGCCTCCCAAAGAGCCACAGTGCCTGTCTGAGAATCTGTTGTGACTCAGCTGCTCAGCAGAGCAGCAGCCCCACCTAATGCACTATGTGATGCTGTGTTTGTAGGTAACCTGATGACCAAGAAGCCAAACCTCAGATGATCTTATGCCCTTTTTGAAGATCATCAGACCTGATCCCAATCAATGTCCAAAGGACAGAGGAAGGAAAATCCAAATGTCAAAAGCCAAGATAAGCAGAACCTTAGAATCTTGCTTGCTACTCAAAATGTGGTTGGTGGACTGGCAGCATCCCCTGGGAACTTGTTAGAAGTACAGACTCTCAGGCTTCACCCCAGACCTACTCGTTCAGAATCTGCCTTTGAACAAGATCTCCAGGCAGCTCGAGTGCATGAGTTGGCCCATGCTGCTGTCCCCAGAGCCCTCTGAGTAGCAAAGCTCTAGCGGAGACTCATTCACTTGGGTAGTGGGTGAGTCGCCGGGGACCTTGGCCTGTACATCCTGTCAGGTGGTTGATGGGTGTGAGGCAGGGGAGTGATGCAGTGGTGGTGGCTGAGCAGAGAATGACAAATCCACTTGCTGGCTTTTCTATGGCAATATCACACAGGCCTCACAGCTTATATTGATGTGGACATTACTGCTGGGTATAAAATTGGAGGAACAATTATACCAGGGAGAACCTCACCACCAACGCATGCACACTGGACACTGCAAAACCGTGTGTGCTCCCCACAGAGGACTTCCCTGATCATCCTGTGGTTTTTACTCCTTCACCTGTCCCCATCCCTTTAACGTTTCTTTATACCCCTTAACAGTTGGTGATGTCCCATTAGTTATTGTTAAGCTCCACAAGAATGGCACCTCTGTCTGTTCCCAGCACATGGCAGGTGCTTTTGTGTGCTTGCAGCTCCCTGGTGTGCAGCAGGCTGTGCCAGGGAAGCCCTCGGCCCTCAGATGCTGCAGCTACAGACAGACCAGCTCTGCTCTGGGCACTGAGGCTTTGGGGAATGGATGACTGGGAGTTCTGTTGTGAGTAACTGAAAGTTTAAAAACCACCTCGTGATTTCAATAAGTTTTCCTTGAGGACTTGAGCCTATTTTCTCAGGAACATTAGAGAAGGGGTCCAATCTGTGTGCTTTCAGGGGGAAGTCTCAAAACCACCAAAAAGACTCAATTTTGCTTCTGAATTCTGAGAAGCATCTCCCATCAGTGCTGCTGACCATTTGGAAGTGTTTATCAAAAAATACTAACAAAACTCCCCCTGTGCTAGAGATGTACTTCGATTTTGTTGCACAAGAGGTTAATTACAAAAAGGGACATTTTCTGGGCAGATACCATTTAAAATAAAAATGTCTACAGAGCTCTCATGGAAGTCAGCCAAAATAGTCCCTGGCTTATGCCATAAAAATGGGGAAGGATAATTCATTGAATTTTTTTACACCCATTCCTCAATGTTTTCACTCTCAAACGTAAAGATGAGTGTTTGCAATACAAGAAGAGATTGCCCCAATGCCCTGGGAGCATTCAAACTCTGTTCCTTTACAGTCGGATTTAGGTTCTGATCAAGAAACCCTTACTACAGAACTCATTTTTGATGCTCCCACAGAGCACACACTTTCTGGTTTCTAAAGAATTGGAACAAAAAGTTATTATTTGATGCATGACTGGAGTTCATTCACTTTTATTTTTCATGAGTTCTGAAAAAAAAGGATCATAATAAGAGCATTCACCGAAGTTCTATTTTCAGAATGGATGGACAGTGTGACCATCAGCTGAGGCATTATCATTCCCTCTCTTCTCCTAGCATAGAAGCCAAAATTCCAGGCCTCAGTTTGAGAAACTTGAATCATGATGTGTGAGGAAGAAAAGCAAAACAAAAGGAAAAATCTGCTTTTCTTATCTTGCAAGCTTCACATTCTTAGAGCACAGTCAGTCACCAGTAAGTGAACGGATAAAAAGATCACAAAGCATCACAGCCAATGTCCTAGAGGCTGCCTGGATATCTGTCCCTCCCCCATTCTATCCCCTTTCAGATGGTTTTGTTTCTTATTTTTTGAGATGAGGTCCTGGTCTGTCGCCCACGCTGGAGTGCGATAGTGCAATCATGGCTCACTGCAGCCTCAACCTCCATGGGCTCAGGGAGGTGAGGGCAGAGAACATGCTGGACCCATGAGGAGTGCAGGGCTGCGCTGTGCCTGCCTTAGCTGGGTGGGGCGGGGGCTTCCAGAGTGCATGTGTTGAGGGAGGGCAGACGCCACCCTGCTCTATCTGCTCCTTGTTCCATTTCTGTTTAGATAACGCCTGCTCACGAGGTTCCTAAACAAAACACTTCCACTTAGTGCCTGTTCCACTGCTCAGATTCGATCATATTTTAAACACTGGAGACAGCCAGCCTTCCCCAGTGGTTGAATAGCCATAGTGGGGCAGAGGGAGGGGACACAGGGATTGATAGGCAGGGAGGAAAGGGTGGAGCTGGTTTTATAAGATGGGCATCCCAGGCCCAGACTGCTGAATTCCAGTGGTGTGTCATCTTTATTCACTAAAGAGTTGAATTCATTTTTTGGCCAAATTGAAGGGAAATCGGGTGGGGGTTCCTCCTGGATGAAGAACTGGCTTAACTAGCTCTTGGCTGGCTGTTCTCGGAGCCTTGGAGCAATGGTGATTGTGGGTGATCACTTGCCTGGGCAAACACACTGGCAAGCTAACAACAGCAGGAACGCTCTCTCTGACTCAGAGCCAAGGCGTGTCGTGTGGTGTTATTCTTGCTGATAAAGGGGAGGTGGCAGCAACGACAACTGTGGTGCCCTCTGCCTTAATCCTTTGTGGCTGTTTCCCGAATGCTGCCGTCCAGGTCGGCCTGTGTGGTTATTTCTGTAGGCGGGGCCCATCAGTAGGCACTGACCCCCAGCTCTCATCAGTGGCTAAATGAGCACATTTCCACCCAGAAGGGCCACTCCCTTCCCTACAGGTGAACCAGGCACATCTGTGCTGTATGTAGCCACAAGGGTCTGGAATGGCTCCAGCAGCAACAGCACTGGGAGGGTGTTCTGCCCCTCAGCCACCTGCCCGCCAACCTGCCATCCCCTCTGCTCTCCCAGCTCTCCGGGGAGTTGGTGGTAAACCTCGTTTATAAATGGACATGAGTTCTGCATTTGCACCTAAAGCCTCAGTGCTAGTCTCTACAGCAAGGATGGGTCCCAGGTGAGGCTGCAGAAGGAGGAAGGGGCTGAGAGGTGGGAGCTGGGTTCCCATCCCAGTTCAGGCACAGCCAGCCCGGCCGCCTGGGACAGATGCCCCTCCTCTCAGGGTCTTAGTTTCCCCATCTGTACCAGGGACAATGCTGAGCTCCAGGACCTCTCTGGCCCTCTCCAGCCCTGGATGATGCCAGGATGTTGAGATTAAGAGAGGGAGTGATGGCGTGGGCGTAGTGGGGAGGAGTAGGGGCAAGGGCTGTTCCTCCAGAGGTTGCTTCTGAAAAGAACACGACGGCTGGCCCTAGAAGGCTGCTCCAACCCCTGAGACTGGGGCTCATTTGAGCCATTATTGCATAGTGGTTGAAAGGCACCAATTTCACTCTTCCCATTAGCCCACAGGGCTCTGGGACACTTCCACCACCTCCAGCCCCTCACTGCGCACACATTCAGCTGGTTTGTTTGAATTTTTTCCGAGTCACTCATGTCGTACTCAGTAAGACCGACTGACTCCCCATGTGTGTGCCAGGCACCATCCCATGTTCTCTAAATGTGTCCTCAGTCAATCCTCTGAGGCACCTGCTACTGTTCTCAGAGGCTGAGTGAGGGTCAGGAGCACAGTGACCCGTGCCTGGTACTTAGATACTAAGGAGCATGGCTCTGGGAAGGGAGGGGGCTGGGCCCAGGAAGGCTGAGGCCTTGCTGAGGTCAACTGAGTCCTGCCAATGAGCAGGTGGAGGGATGGGTTTCCTAGGACAGATGCAGGCCAGCTGAACCCGAGGTGTCAATGTCACTGCTCAGCAGCACGGTCTGCAAGTCCAGGAGCCTTTTCCTGAGACTTCACAGCCCCCAGCCATGCTGGCCTTTGCACCTGTTGGGAGCCTTGCTCTCCCCCGACTGTCATTTCACTCCCTCAGAAAGAAATATGTGAACAAGATACCAGACACACCACCTAAAAAAGGACCTGTCCCAAGTTCCGTGTGGAGGTGAGGTGGAGTTTCCGGTGCCAGTTAATGTCAGTGGGACGCAGTGTCCAAGCCTTTGGAATCTTCAGGGATTTACAAGTGAGATTCCGTTCCTGTAGGGACTTGGGGCCAGTGCAGACAAAGCCCACAGGTGCTCACAGCTCACAGACCCTTCCCACATCTCTACTTCCCACATCCATCTCCCTGGTGGGCCCAAGGAGTCTGTCTGCAAACAAAAGGTGATTCCAGTAAAACAGACTTTTAGACGCCCAGAGGAAGCCGGGTGCCTCCTCCCACACCAAGCTCATCCGGCCTCTTCCTCACCCCAAGACCAGCTCCTGGGCCGGGAGGAAGCCTTTCCCCTGGGACCAGCCTGCTTGGATCAGCAGCCTTGGCCCAGTCTGCATGGCAGATTCGCGATGGAGGCAATGGAGCTTCTGATTAAAACCAACCGTTTTGCCCAAAATGGGGATCCCCCGCCACCCCACTCCCACCCGTGCCCGCACCCAGACCAGTCTGCTTAAAGAATCCAGGTGAAGCCTGGGGACTAAGGCTGGGTGGCTGGGAACGCGCTGTCCTCACCAACCTGGACCGAGGGCGGGAGGCTGGCGGCTGGGGGCGTTTTCACACCAGTGGGTCTGCACGCGACACCGCGCACCCCCAAAGCCTAAGCCCCGAGTCCTGGGCGCCACCCTGGCCCCGCTGTTCCCTCTTTTCTGTGCACTCACCGGACCCTCTCCGGGGGACGCTGAGTCCCTGGTCCAGCACCTGGGAGAGAAAGGAGGCAACGGGAGGCAACGAAGCAGGGCGTCAGGCCAGGGCGTCAGGTGAGGGCGCTGGGGCAAGGCTGGATAATGGGGGCAAGCAGGGCGCGGGGCGCAGAGCGGCTGGCTAGCGCCTGGCTGTCCGGGGCAGGTGGGCAGCTGGCCAGGTCCTGGCGCCTCCCGCCCGAACCACGTGGGCTGCGCCACGCTCCGCCCAGCTCCGGAAGCGCGGACACCTCTGGATGCCCTGCCAGGCCAAGGGCGGGATTGACACCTGGGGCGCCCGCGCGGGAAGCGCCAGTGCGGGGGAGAGCCCCGGATACCCGCCCCCAAGCCAGTTTGGGGAGAAAGACGCCGGCGGGGAGGGGAAAGTTGAGCACACAGCTGAGATTCTCGTGAGTTGCGGCGACTTTGCATGGGTGACATCGCGCCGCGGTCCTGCCTTGGGCACGGTGGGACCCGCTTGCTGAGCGCGCTCTAGAGCGCGCGGCGCATCATCGAAATTTCTAACTCTGCAGGGAGAGCGCTATGTACTTCGGCTTTACAGATGGTGAAACTGAGGCTCAGAAACGCGCCCTACCAAAGTCACCGACCAGTAAGTGGCAACGCCAAATAACAAGTAGGACTTTAAGCCCAGGGCTTTCTGCTGCAGAGCGCGTACCCTCACCCCTTCGATTCTGCCAGGCATCAGGACCAGGAGGGTCCCGCAGCCGCGGGCAGCCCTGCTGCGGGGAGGAGACCGAGGCCTTGCCCGCCAAGAAAAAGTCAAGATCCGCGGGCAACTGGGGCAGATGTGGAAGCCAGGACGTGCGGCGCGGCGGTTCCAGGACCGAAGACGCGCTGCGGGGAACGCCTGGGAGCTCCACGCCGCTGCGCTCTCCTCCTGGACTCTAGGGCCGGCCTTTGGGTGCTCAGCGGGGCCGGCAAGCTCAGAGGGTCCCAGGGCGAGCCGCCGTCTCCAGTCCGCCCGGCCTGCCTGTCCTTCCGAATTCCAATGGACGTTAGGGAATTGCCCTCCTCCCTCATCCTCCAAGACTGGGCGCTTCAGAACTTTCTCTCCCTCCCCCTCCCTCTCCCTTGTCATTTAAAAACTCACATTCTCTCCTCCAGGAACTGCTTTTGCAATTCAGTTTTCGTGTCTGTAAAATGATAGGAATAAAGCCATTAGGTGAATAGATACTACTATCTCCCTTTAACAGAAGAGGAAACGAAACCTTATAGGATTGTTGTGATATCACATTAGATTATTTGTAAACAGCTTTCAAAAGGCTGCAAAGCAACAAAAAAGAATGGTGTTGCCTGCTGAGCCCAGGGGAACACTGTAGGTGAATCAGGGTATCTCAGGCCCCCGGGGCTGCCTTGGGACAGGCGCTCTCACCAAACACCATCAATTGTTGAGTGTGAACCCTGGAATGGGGTGAAGCTTACACTGAAGCCAGCATTTCCGCATCCCATATGATCTGGTGCTTATGTTTTTCATTTCCTTACCTCCTTGCCATATACTTTACTGTTGCTTGTAAGATTAATAAATCCCTTAAGAGTTGATGTAGGGACTTAAGTTCCTTAAGGGCAGAAGTTTTTAAAAATGTTTTTAATACTTTAGTGCTTATTTATTTGAACTAGTGGTTCTAAAAAATATACAACTGACACATGCTGAATATAAGGTATATAGTAAAGAATATAAGGAGTATAAAATGAAAAGCCAAATTCTCTCTTATTCCATTACTAACCTCCATGACCTGAAAGCAATCATTATTAATGGTGTCTTTTATATTCTTTCTGAATTGTGTGTGTGTGTGTGTGTGTGTGTGGTTAAGCATGTGGGTTCAAACCAACTGTAAGAGTCGGAATTCCAACTAGGAGTGTGGCCCACAAGCTGTGTCATCTTGGACCTGTTACTGAATTTTTTACTGACTTTTTCCTCTCTTCTCCATGACGAGAATAGTAATGAGAGTTACACATAAGGGTGTTGTGAATCAATATCCCTGCAGCTTGGGTGAGACACCATGTGGTGAGTGCTTGGTAAATATTAATTACTATTGCTGTTGATCCACTTCATCCTTTTTTGGTTGCAGAGTATCCATTGTGTGAGTTACCATAACTACTTAACAGTCTTCTATTGATGGACAGTTAATTTTTGATTTTTTGCTATTTAAATGATTCTGCCGTAAATATCATCCTAGATAATTCTTATTGACACCTATCATACATAGGATGACACATAAATACCATTGTACATACATACTGATATATCTGTAGACTAAAAGCCTACAGAATTGGATTTTCTGAGTCAAAGGATGTATACAATTTTAAGAGAAAATTCTAGAATTATAAACTTTTTTTTTTTAATGGAGATGGAATCTTGCTCTGTTGCCAGGCTGGAGTGCAGTGGCTTGATCTCGGCTCATTGCAACCTCCGCCTCCCGGGTTCAAACAATTCTCCTGCCTGAGCCTCCCCAGTAGCTGGAACTACAGACACATGCCACCACGCCCAGCTAATTTTTGTATTTTTAGTAGGGACGGGGTTTCACCATGTTGGCCAGGATGGTCTCGATCTCTTGACCTCGTGATCCACCCTCCTCTGCCTCCCAAAGTGCTGGGATTACAGGTGTGAGCTACCACACCTGGCCCTAGAATTATAAACATTTAAAATGGTTAAACAATCCCCAAATTACAGAACGTTTCAAGTATAACACAAAGAACCCTCCCTTCCCCTAGCCATTTGTGAAGTTTCTGACATGAGAGTTTCGTGTATTTTATACAAACAAGGACAACCTTCTATTAAACTGCAATCCAACCATCAACATCTGTAAATGATACGTTGCTATCATCTAATCATCGGAGTCCTTTCAGATGTTGCCAGTTGTCTCTGTAATGTTTTGTTGCCAAAGGATCCAGTTCAGAATCTCATGTTGTGTTTAGCTGTCATTTCTAAGTCTCCTTCAAATCAGATCAGTTCCTCTGTCTTTGACTTTCACGGCTTTGCTATCTAAATATTAAGCCACTTATTTTTTAGGCTGTCCCTAAATTTGGGTTGGTCTGCTGTTTCCCATGATTACACTCAGGTTTTGCATAGTTGGGAGAGTCTTGCGGAAGTGAGGCTGGGTCCTCTCCCTGTGTCCTGTCAGTTGGTGCATGGCTGCAGTATGTCTCCTTACTGCTGCTGGGATCCCCGGACTAAGGTGCTATCTTCCAGCCTTCTCCACAGGCAAGTTACTCCCTTCCCCTCTGTAATTAATATGTGTTTTTGGAGGAGGGGTGTACACATTTAAAATTTCCTAAGGCCGGGCGCAGTGGCTCATGTCTGTAATCCCAGCATTTTGGGCCGGGGTGGGTGGGTCACTTGAGGTCAGGAGTTCGAGACCAGCCTGGTCAACACGGTGAAACCCCGTCTCTACTAAAAATACAAAAATTAGCCGGATGTGGTGGCGCGCGCCAGTAATCCCAGCTACTCGAGGGGCTGAGGCAGGAGAATCGCTTGAGCCAGGGAGGCAGAGGTTGCAGTGAGCCGAGATTGCGCCACTGCACTCCAGCCTGGGCGACAGAGCAAGACTCTGTCTCAAAAAAAATTAAATAAAGAATAAAATTTCATAAACAATGACAAATGGTAGCAGAGAATAGATTTTATGTCTTTGTATTTCTGCCTCCCCAGCTTCTCCTCAGGGCTTCCCAGAGTGCCCATCGGTGGTACCCTCTACCTCCCTGACGTTTTACCCTGCCCTGAGACCTACCCTTCCTTGTTCACTTTCTAAAGGAGGAAACTGATGCCCAGAGAGTCAGATGGTGTTTACCCAAGATCACACAATGAGTCAGAGGCAGCCGATCTCTTCAGCCCTGAGCCTCACCAGCCACGCTGCTAAAGTCTGGGTTGGTGGGTGGACACCAGAGGGCAGCAGAGAGTCCCCTCCCTACTTGTCTTAATAGTGGCCATCTGGAGACTCAGCCTTTGCTGGGACTTAGTGGCTGGAATGAGAGGGAGGAAAGGATGGTTCACTTGGCCATGCCAGCAGGAAGCTCACCACGGAAGATGGGCTTCAGAGAAGAACCCTTTAATTTCACTGCCTGGGCATATCCCAGTTCCAAGGATAACTGGTCAGGCAAGTCCCACTGAGGGGTGGCCTTGGGCTTAGCCACCTCTCTGCACGTGGATAGGGGACCTTAGGGGAGAGATGGTTTCTGGCTCACCAAGGAGCCTCACAGTGTCTGGACGTGCCGGCTTCCTTTGCAATGGCAGAGTCCAGGATTAGCGCTGAAAAGGCCCGCAGTTCCCATCCACTGACCCTCTGGGGTGCTCCAGCTCTCTGGCAGGCAGTAGTTAAAACCCGTCCCCCTCAGCCCCTCTGTCTAAACCCTCTGGGCCAGTATGGTATTGGGCTAACAAGGGTGTCTGGATTTTTCAGATAACCATCCAGGAAACAGAACACATGCAAAATATTGCCCCAAATCTTAGCCATGTCCAGTAAACTACTTGTAAATTACAAGAAAACATGTTTTCATCAGACACTGAATCCTTTTTTTTCTTCCAATAAACGTGGAAAATTGAGGGGGGAACCCCATTTTTGGAAGCATTCTGGCTTTGCTATTGTTCAGCTGGGTGGGGGATCATGGGTTATGCAAGAGTGCCCTGGGCCTTTAAAGAGCTGTCACCTGACTCTGCTCCTGCCAGTTCATCAGCACACAGGCCCATGTGACTGCCCTCCAAGCAGCTGAGCACACACACAGCTCCCTGGGCTCACATTGGTCTACTTGCACAGCCCCACCCCGGCTGCCTCTGCTTGCTCTCTGGGCTCCAGCTCTTTTCTGAATGACCCCGCAACCCAGCCTCCCTTCATCTGTCCAAGTCCTGCTCCCTGTTCGGATCACCACTCAACTATCCTTCCCTCGGAAATCAGGTCCTGGCCATGCAGCCCTGCCCACTGTCGGCTTCCCTGTGGTTCCTGCGTGTTCTTGCAGACCAGGCCCATAGTTTATCTCCCGTGCTTGTGTGATTATCTGGTTAGTGTCTGTTGATCCCCTGCTCTGAGCTCTGGGAGGACAGGGACTGTGATGCCCACTCTGATGTGCTGCCTTCCATGGTGCTTGCTGCATAGTACGCTCTCAACAAATACGTGTTGAATAAATATTGTTCAATAACCATAATATCATATTTTGATGTTGCCCTTCATCTTAACTTTGACTGAAGGGCATTTTCCAAACACAGCTAGCTCTGCCCTCCACCATCCAGGTGGCCTGAGCTCACAGCACTTCCCTGGAAGAGCAAGGTCCCTTGGGAAATGACTTGATGGGACGACGGAATGCAGAGCTGGGAGACGGAGGAGGGTTGAATTGGCCTCACAGGGATCTCTGCTGGCTTGGGGGCCATCATTCTTCTCTTGCTGTTACCATTCATTGGCCCTTACTGTGTTTTGAGATGGTGGCCACCAACTCAGCTCAGCCTCTTTCTCTTTCTTGTGTTGGTCCGAGATCACCCTTTGTTTTCTCTCCTAGGATGCATGTGCTACAGAGTAAGAAGTAATCCCCTTTTGCTCAAAGCTCAGCAGAATTCCACTTAGGATTCCTAGATTCCTACCCCACATGTGTGAGTGCTCGGAAGTGCAGGACTCTCACACTTATGTTGGCAATGTGCTTTCCCTCATCTGCACACATAGAGAACTACATTTTGATGAGTGCTTGAAGGGAGCTCTAATTAACCAGAGAGGCCAGCCAAGAGGAGTGAAAAATCTGAACAATGAAGTTCTTGAATCTAAAGCCATCAGAAATCTCAGGCTTCTGGGGGTTCTGGAAGCTTCAGCTCATGTTGGGGCATGGGCCAATGAGCAGTTCTCTTTACCTAAATTACTTTAATTAGGAATTTTAACCATCAAGGATTCAGGAATTAGGCAGAAATGGTCCCTATTGAAGGGAATGAGCTCAGGCAATAAAATTTCCAGACCCACTTCTGGAAATCTTGGTGATGTGGTTATGAAGGAAGACAGCAGGAAGGGAACCAGTCCTCACTGAAGGCTACTGTGTGCCCAGCAAGTGTGGTTGGGGAGCCTGGCCTGCACATTAGCAATTGGGTTGGGCATCTGAGCTCCCCAGTGTCAACTGGGTTGTGCAGATAAGGAAGCTGAGGCACTGGTGCAAGGTCACACAGTCAGAGAGGGGAGACCAGAGGCAAACCCAGGATTAAGGGCCTCTGAGCCTAGACTTCCCCAGCTCCTGGGGCAGGCAACAGCCACAGCAGGGGTGACTGGTTCATGGGGCCTGGCACAGCCAGAAGCAGGAAAGCTGTGAAGAGCAGATCTAGAAATTCAAAACCAGAGCCCCTCTCATGGGCCCATGCTGGGGAAAACAGTGGCAAGCAGCCCTGTTAGGCCCTGAGTGCATCGTGCCCCATATCAGGTGGTGGGCATCACTCCATTCCCAAATCACAATGGTCGAATCAGGCATTACAGGAACAATTCTTTTTGCTTCTTCTCCACCTCCATAATTTATAGCGATGACCTAATTTCAGTTTCAACACACAAGCCACACTTCATCTCACGTTAAACTCTTGTATGAATGTTGCAGAATATTTGCAGTGTCGCTAATGCCCTCCCCACAGTGAAAGTTGTTACAAGATCTCTCACTTGAGCTGCTACCATCTGCACCCCTCAGGTTGGTCTGATGTCAGCACAGGGCTTGGCTGAAACCACCCCAGAGCCAGCAGCAGGAATCCAGCAGTATCCCTGCCCCTAGGCCTCCCCCTCACTCATGGCAAGATTCAAAGCCCATTACCAACTAATAATGTACCTACAGCCAATTCCTAACCCATGAATCCCCATCTTCACCTTCCCATTCCCCATACTCACCCCGGTCTTGCCCTTCTGTGAACTACACAGTTTTCCAAGCTTGCCACCACCTGAACTCCAAACCCAATTAATTTCCAGCCCTATCTTCCATGGCTTCCTGACCCCACAAATCCAAATGAGTCCACCTATTCCTGGGAGCATGTGTGCCTTCAGTTCTGGGGGGAAATGCAGTGTCAGGCTGTGTTTTGTGCCTTCCCGTTTTCTCCTACAGGTATCCAAGGTTAACCCTCCAGACAGGATCAAATCCTACCTGCTCAGGTGGCTGGGCTAGGTCACTGGTTTTGAAGTTCACTTTGTAAACATATTTCAGGTTCTGAAAATACTTGGTTAGAATTTTCAGGTATTTAAAATTATTTAAAAACTATCATAACAACTTAACACATACTTGGGAAATGGAACGACAGGCTCAGGTCTATCTCCCCAGCGCATACTGTGAGAGCCAGAAGGCCTCTGTGGCAGTGTTTAAAGAAATCCACATCTCCTGCCAACTTAGTGCAGACTGTGCTGAAAATCAGACCCAGGATTTGATTGCAAGGGTGCCAAGAGTAAGGTTTCCAGATGAAATGTAGGCTTTCCAGTTATATTTGAATTTCAGATAAACACTGAATAATTTTTAGTATAAGTATGTTCTAAATATTGCATGGGGCATACTTGCTTACACTAAAATATTATTTGTTGCCTATCTCAAATTCAAATTTAACTAAGCATTTTGTATTGACATCCTGCAAATCTATACTAGAAATACAAAGGGAACACCATGAATATGTTTTCTGTGCTTAAGTCAGGGCATTGATAGGGTGGTAGAATCCTGTGACCTGGGAGGAGGACATTTGGATAGATGAGTCTAAGCTTGAACACCTAGATTCCCAAGAATCCTCTTGGGAATAGCCCTTTCCCTTTTCCCAAGGATGCTGATACCTGGATACTGTGCAGAGACTTCATCTGAGATGGTTGACTTCCAATGTGATGCTTGTCCTTCTCAAGATCTGTCTCCATCTCTTCTTATTTCCTCTACATCAATAACTAGGGCCAGGTCCCAGTATAGCCCAAGTGGGAAAATAAAGTTTCTTCTCTAGGAATAAACAGCATCTAGTGAACACAACTGCAAGTCTTGGCTAATATATGTCACCAAGCAACAGAGAGAAATGTGTCTGAATAAGCCATGAAGATATTGAATTCAGTTTCTTGATTTGGAGGAACTTGTCTATGTCTTAGAATTTGACTTCCTGGCAAGGATACTTAGAAATCATTCAAATACACTGCTGAGATGGCTCTGCGAAGCTTGGGCATGATGTAAATGAGGTGTAGATGTTATGCTTGCCTTGGCAGAGTATTGAGTTAGAGCTTAGAAGGCTTAGGGAGGCAGGAATGTGAGAATGGATTTATTATGTAAGATCAAAGACTCTACCATTGCACTGTGTTTCCTGGGAGGGCCCAGAGGACACTTTCTTTACCAAAGCAATAAGAAATGTACCAGTGTGGGGAGTGTCTGCATCTTCTGGCAACTCAATACTGGCTGTCCTCTGAAACTGGTATTAACAGTAGGAAGTTACTCCGTGGAACTACACTCTGTAGTGTCATAGAGGATGCTGGGATTCTGAAATAGAAAAGTTCAGATAGAGATGCTCGACTATCAGAGGCAGGGTGGACAGAATTTCCATAATGGCAGACAATCCAGAAAAGCAACCAACTGTAAGTGTCTACGGGATGGCTGGTAGACTATGGTACTCCTTGGGGGTCAAAAAATTAGCAGACAACTAGGGTACTGGTTGATTGTGCTCACAGATAATTCAAGGACTGGTGAACAAAGGCTGATATCAGATGCTGCAATGAAAAATCACAATCCCTCACTCAGTTTCCATATCTAAACAAGTTTTTATAGACCTAGACCCCATCGACTAGAGGAGAAGCAAGATCCCTTCAAGGAAGGACTTTACAATGTCACTACAATATATACCATAAATATTGTACATTGTTTTCCCCAAAGGGCCCATTGTTATTTACCAGGATAACTGTACATAGGGGAAAGGGAAACGCTCAAACTTTGGAGGGTGATTGGATACAGATTCTGACCTGACGTTAGTCAGGGGAGCCATCACACCATCATCAGAAAAGATCTGAAACAGCTTTTACTTGGGAAGGACAACAGTACATCTTCTCTCTATTGTCTGTCCCAGGGCTATATCAAATCTCTGATTACTGTCACAATATAATCCTCAGGAACCTTGAGCACACTGGTGCAACATATGATGATATTTTCGAGATTAGACCTGGTGAAAAGGAGAGTAGAAGGATACCCTGGTAAGACATATGTGCATTGGGAGGCCAATCTTATGATGTTCCAGGGATATAAAACTTTGGCTAGGTTTTTAGGGGACTGAAGATGTAGAGTGTGCTGGGACATACCTTCAAAAGTATAGGGCAAATTATTCTCTTTGCAGGTACTATGACAAAGACAGAGACATAGCACTAGGTGGAACTTTGGATTTTGGAGGCAGCACATGGCTCACTTGGGAATACTGCTCCAATCCATTTGGGAAGTGATTTGGAAGGCTGGCAGGTTTGAGTGATGCTTAGAGCAAGAGAAAATTCTGTAGCAGGTCCAGGTATTAATGCAAGCTTCTCTGGTTGTTCAGGGAACTGGAAGAGAATAAGGTTGAAAGACTGGAGACAGAGAGGTATGTGCAGGGATCTTGGGAATAGGCGCCATGTGTGAATCTTCCATCTCATGTCAATGCTCACCAGAGGCCACCTAGTACAAAAAGGACACTGAATGAATGGGTATACTGGGTGATTTACCCTATGGAGTCAGACTCTGTCCTTGATCACCTCAATGTTCATGCCAGGGGTCCATGAGGGAGGCCATATAGTCCGACTACGTGGGCTTTATCTCACCAAGGCTGATCTAGCTACTTCTGTTGCTGAATATCTGACTGATGCTGAGCTCTTTACATGGCACCATCCCCTGAGAAGACTAATCAATCCCTTGGAGCTGGAATAGATTTGGGGTATTTAGTGGGAGTTGGTGAGAGGTACGTTGGAATGTGCTATCGAAAAGGATTTAGGATTTTGGTTCTGAAACAAAATGGGTAGACTCACTTTTCCCTATTCTTCCCTTCTAGAAACGAAATACCATGGAAATTATTTAACAGACAATGATAAAAGGACTCTGAAAGTTGGGTAGAAGAAGGTAGACTGGCCAGAGACCTCAGGACTGGAGGAAAGATAATATGGTGGGTTCCTTAGACTTTTCTTTTTATCTCCCATGTAGCCTGGACTGGGTGTCAGAGATGTCTGCAACCAGTATCTCCAACAGGAGATATTCTTTAATATTTTGTAATAATCTTTTATTATGTTTCAACATAATAACCAAATGACCAGAATACAATACAAACCCACTTGTCATACCAAGAACCAGAAAAAAACCACCCGAGTGAGAAAAGACAATAAATAGATGTTGATACTTCGATGCATCAGATGGTGGAATTATCTGGTAAGAATTTTAAAGCAGTTATTATAAATATGCTTCATAAATTAACATCAGCGCTTCAAAACCAATGCCATAAAAATGCCTCAACAATCAATGTCAAGTCATTGACTTACAGAACATTAATACTTAGAATCAGGAGACTGGGATGTCACACCTACTAGCTGTGTGACCTTGGACAAGATTTCCAGCATTACTGGGCACTGATTTCTCTGTCTCCAGAGTGGAGATTAGGTAGACTATGCAACAGCACACTGGCAGGTCACGTTAGTTGTCCATTCAATAACCATGTCCTTCGTATGCTAACAGAACCTTGACTCCAGGTAGAGGAGGAAGGACTTCAGCTAAAAATAGGCATTTTCCAGCCTCCCTTGCAGTGAAGATAATCTACATGGACACTTCTGGACGATCGAAGTGCAAGAGGTTCCTGTCCCTTCCAGAATAAACAGGAAATCCTTGCCAGGAGAAAGCCCTTTACCTCCTGTCCTTTTCCCCTTCTTCCTGCCTGGATCTTGAATCTGAGATCTGCAGCTACAGCAAGTATCTGGCAACCAGGAGGAGACCAGCAATAGGATGGTAAGGATTGGGGATGGAAAGAAAGCCCAGTGTCCTGACACATTGCTGTGCTGTGCTCCCAGGCTGACAGGCGACTCCTGAACTCCTTGTTAGGGGAGAAAAAGACACCTGCACATCTAGGCCACTGTCAATTGCGGTTCCTGAGCTTGCAGCTGAATGCATTCCTAACTGATTGAATGAGGAAGATGAGGAGGGTGCCAGCTACAGTCCTTTCAATGCCAGGTGCTGTTCTAGCGAGTTTACGAGTTCAACCACATTTAATCCTCACACCTACCAAATGAAGCAGATGCCAGTACGGTCCCCACTTCAGAGAGGACTGAAGGGAGGCATGGGTCCTCCTCTGAGAGACAGGCACAGTGAGTCAGGGGTGGAGTAGGAGTGTGTCCACAGCACTTCCGAGTGCCGGCGTATTCACAAATGGCTCACAGGTTCTGTTGTTGTGGTTACCTTAGAGGATTTGTGTGCGCGCGCGTGTGTTTGTGTGTCAACACCTCTAGGATGGTGCTCATGGCGTGGGAATTCCCTTCCTCGCTTCCTGCATCCTTCCCCTGGGTCTACTACCTTTTGCCAGGGGCTGGGGACATAGGAAAGGATAAAGATCGAGGGCATCCCCCAAGGCTGATCCCGACATCCCCAGGACTGACGTACGGCCTCCAGACCAATGTCAGGATCCTCTCTGCCAAGAAAGGGGGTCACCGGGAGGGCAGCGCGGACCCCCTCGGGCCCCCGCCGGCTTCGGGCTGTTTCCCGCCGTGACTCCTCCGCTCCGGGAGGGGGCGACAGAGGCCGAGGGCTGCAGCCGGGCGCGCCGCCAAAGCTTCTGCCTGCAGGGCGGGCCGGGGTCCTGGGTCTCCGGGTCCTGGGATCGGGGGCGGTCCGTCCGCGGGAGGCGGCGACACCGAGCTCGGCTCCTTCCCGGCGTGGCCTCCGTTTCCCAGGCCTCTGAGCTCAGGGCCCCGGCCGCGCTTCGGGAGGGTCCTGCGCCGCCTTCCCGGAGCCCCGTCCTACCCGCGCCGACCTGGCCCTTCCATCCGCCCCCAGCGGCCCGGCCCCGCCTCGGAGCCATTCTGGGCGCGGCCTGGGCGGCCCTGGGGTGATTACAGTCCCGGCCGCAGTTCCGCGCGCCCCCGCGTCTGCCGTCCCCGGACCCCGAGACCCGAGATGTGCGCCCCCGGCCCTCCAGCCCTTCCCGGGGACCCCGGCGCCTCGGAGCCCCGCGCCCAGGCATTGTCTCCTGGGAACTGGCGCCCCCCAGCCCCACGTCATGTTGCCGGGAGCCCCTCGTTACAGCAAGCGGCTTCCGGGAGTCAGTTTACCCCGAACGCTGCGCACCCGTGGGGCCGCGCTCCTCCCCGCCCTTTTGTGGGATTCAAAGTCAAACCACACTAAGCCATAAATAAGTTGTTGTGGGAATCCGGCGCTGGGCCCCTCCATCCAACAGACTTTATCCACAAATTACTTGAATGCCTTTTTGTGTGTTTAGTATCAAATTAAAAAATTTCTCCACTCTTAATGCCCTGCCTGGCGTATCGGTGGCCCAAGCCTCTGCGTGGTCAGCCCCTGGGGAATGGCTTTGCAGGGGGGCCTGCATCGCATTGCACCATTGGGCTTTCTGCTCCCTGAGTTCTGCTAGGGGAGTCCCTGGGGTTGGGGAGCGGAAGTGCTGGGATTTCCCACCATCCTCAAATACAAGGTCAAGATCCCTGGACCGTTGCCCATCCAAGCCCCAGGAACTCCAGGCCTGCAGAGGCCTCCAGGGACCCACCCACAGCCGCCTGGGGCTCTCCAGCCAGGGCTGCGCCCCCTCCCCAACCCCAACCCTAACCCTCTCAAGCACTAGTGCTTGGGAAGGCCAAGCTCCCAGCTTGTCCCTTTCTGGGCTGAGCTACCCCTGGAGGCCTGGCCTCTGCCCCGCTCTGGGGCCAAGCTGAAGGGGCATCATTTCTGGCCACAGTTGCAGGGCAGAGGCTGGGGGCAGCCAGTGGGTGGGCCAGGTGGGCCGGGAGTGCCAGGGGAAGCTGCCAGGCTTTGTTTCTAGCTGAGGGTAGGGGGGTAGATGAGCTGGACCTGGGCCTGCCGTTTCCAAGGAAACAGTGGGAAACTGTGGGTGTCTCTGTCTGCGGTTTCCTCATGTCATGGGGTGTGTGGTTTCTGGAGCTGCCTGACAGCCTGACCAGCTTGGGGCCGCTGTGGCTGTGGGAACATGTGTCCTGAGTTCCAAGTCATTGAGTGAGGAAGCTGCAGAGAGGTTGGGAGGAGATTTTTCTCACCAACCGTTCTCACCCAGCACCGCCTACCCGAGGGCACCTCCTACCCGAGGGCACCTCCTACCCGAGGGCATCTCCTACCCGAGGGCACCTCCTACCCGAGGGCACCTCCTACCCGAGGGCTTCCCTGGTGCTGCTGCCTTACCTGGGTCTGAGGTCTGAGGTCTAGACGCTCAGCCGTCAGCCCCGATGGCCTGGGTTTTGCCCCATCTGGTCTGCCTGGTGCCCTGGCTCTACCCAACAGGACCCTGAAGTGAGGGCATTGGGCTGTGAGACTTGGTAGCTGAAGGGTTCCAGCCTGGGAGCTAAGCCTAAGCTCTTTCCTCCTGGTTTGCAGTGGTTCCCCTGCGTGTCCTCCTCCTGCCAGCCAGGGGGGCAGGAGAGAGGTGGCAGAGTTGCTGCCGCGGGGACCTCTGACAAAGGTGTGGGCAGAGTTAGGAAACAGTAAGGCAGGTGACGTGCCCGGGGAGGGGCCGCAGTAAGAGCCGTTGCTGCTTCGGACCTGAAAGAGGCACATGAGGGCTCGGTGTCTGGAATGTGGAGTGTGGAGCCTTGAGAGAGGTGCCCCCAGAGCTGTGGGGTCCAGGTAGCTGCAGCCACTGCAGGCAGGGAGGGGGACGGGGTCAATGCCAGGCTTCTCTCTTCCTGCTCCCCAGGCTCCTGCTGGGCCCCTCTTGGCTGAGCCCACTGGGAAGCTGATGCCAAAGGGGCAGTTGGTGCAAGCCCTAGTGGCTGGTGTTTGGGATAGAGCAGGGTGGCAAAGGCGGGCAGGGCATCGGGAGGGGCAGACAAGTGTCCTGCTGGGGGCCACCACCACACTGCCCGGGTGGGTTTCTGAGTGTGCAGGAACCTTCTCTGGCCCGGGCTGCTGGGCTTTTGGGGCGTCGTAAGTGCATCTCAAGGAGCAGCAGCCGGTGGTGTGAGGCTCTGCCGCACCCCAGGCCATCTGACCACCCGGGCCACGTGGGCTTCTGGGCTGGCCATCTGGGAGGCAAAGGGAGTCTGGGGAACCTCCAAAGAGGAAGAAGTGCTCAATCCCTTTGCCTTCGACACCCAGGGTGCCCAGCCTGGTGGTGTTCCCAGCTGTAGCCCCAGCACCCAGGACCATGTCTGCATGTGGTTGCCTCAGCAAATGCTGTTGTGTAAGCGATGGCCTGGACCTCCCTGCTAGTTCTAAGAGAAAGGCCCATCTTCGGGTGTGGGGGAGCGCACCTGGGGCTCCTCAGGGGATGGGGTGCAGCACCCAAGGCCCTGTGAGTTGGGGGCCCTGCCCTGGCCCCAGGTGAAGCCCAGCCTCTGTCCCAGGCCCAGACAACAAGCTCCTGCCCCGTCTGCACACTGAGCGATAACCACGTGATGCTAATATGGCTCCCCGATATTGAGCCCTTCCACGGTGTGCAGCCCTGCACCCCACGACAACCCTGGGGGACGGGCACTGTTATTAACATCCCCATCTGATAGAAAAAAAGACTGCAAGGGAGGCTGAATGTGAGTTAGGTGACTTTACGAAGGTCACTGGACGATGCCGGTGGAGCCGCAGCTTCTGCTCAGGCCTCTCTGAGAGCAGATGTTGGCCTCTGTGCCTCTCTGCTTCTCCTAGAAGGCCACCAGGCAACTGGGGTCCCTGCAAGGGCCCTGGGGAAGAAATGGCTGAGTCCCAATTTGATGATGCGCCAGTCCCTTGGGCAGAGCCACCCTGGCTGCTTCATGCACCGGGACAGGTGCCTCTCGAATACCCTTCCCTTCGAGACCCTCTTTTAACCGCCACCATAGACCTGCCCCAGGCCCCCGTACCCCTGCCTAAAATGCACCTCTAAGCAGTCCTGACAGTCTGCTGTTCAGGTGGTCTGTGTCTGGAATGGGCCCCTGAACAGTTCCATGCCTACAATGAACCCCTGAATGGTGCCGTCCCTGGAATGCACCCATAAACAGTCCTATGCCTGGAACGCACCCCTGAGCAGTCCTGTGCCTGGAATGCACCCATAAATAGTCCTGTGCCTGGAACGCACCCCTGAACAATCCTGTGCCTGGAACGCACCCCTGAACAGTCCTGTGCCTGGAATGCACCCCTGACAGTCCTGTGCCTGGAACGCACCCCTGAACAGTCCTGTGCCTGGAATGCACCCCAGACAGTCCTGTGCCTGGAACGCACCCCTGAACAGTCCTATGCCTGGAACGCACCCCTGAGCAGTCCCGTGCCTGGAACGCACCCCTGACAGTCCCATGCCTGCAATGAACTCCTGAACAGTGCTGTGCCTGTAATATACCCATAAACAGTCCCATGTCTGTAATGCACCCATAAATAGTCCTGTGCTTCTGTTCTCTCCCCTCTGGCCAAACGTCCACTTCACCCTGGGGACATCCCCACAGCCCTAGCTCTGCTGCGCTGAGCTCTCAGTTCCGGGTCTCGCTCTCATCCCTTGGGTGGCTCCTTTGGCCTTGGAGTATAACAGAACATCCTCAGGAGCTGGCTTCAGGGCAATGGTGACAGGTCTGACCCTGCATTCAGTGCTTTCTCAGGGGGCTCATTCAGGAAGGGAGAGAAAAAGCATCGTCCCAAAGGGCCAATGTTTCAGGAGCCGATGACCCTGCAGGCCTCTGTGGCTCCAGCTGCTTCTCTGGGCTCCTAGGAGCTGCTTCCTTCTGAGCCTGGGGGCGTTCACCCAGGAGGCCTTAAAAGGCAGGTCTCCCAAGCCAGCTGGGGTGGGGACTGCTTGTGCTACCGGCTTGGTCCCTCGGCCCTCTGATTCCCTCTGCTGGCCAGAGCATGTTACTGGGGCTGACCCTGCAAGCTGAGGGACCCAGAATCTCTCTCTCTCTCTCTCTCTCTCACACACACACACACACACACACACACACACACACACGACAAGAGCCATCCAGGGCCAGGCCTGCACGCCAGCTTTGCAGCAGGGGGACTGTCCCTGTTTTGAACATGTCCATCTACCCGGCTCTGCTCTGAAGCCCTCCCTGTTTCTACCTCGATCAGCTTGAGTGACTGCCGGGTGGTCCCATCTGACTTCCCATAGTGTCTGAGACGCGCATAATCACAGATTTCTTCTGAACAGACCTACGTGGCATAATTTAATGCTCTAATGTTTACATTGTTTTGCTAAATGGCTTGCCATGGATTTGGGTATATGGTTTCCAGCCAATGGTCTTTGGAAGCTTGTAATGTCTACACTTGATTTCTCAGGAAAAATGATTTCAGACGTCTGGATGCTGGAGTCAGCAATGGTTCTGCCAAAACATCTGAGTGTAAAATCCGGATGGAAGTTTGCTGGTCTGGGGAGCCCTCCTCCTGCATGGGCTTCCCAAGTCAGGGGGCATTAGCCCACCAGGTGCACCCATGCTCAGTGCAGAGCCCTGATAGGGCAGCCTGGTGCATGAGCTCTGTCCCGGGGGAGGCTCAGCTGTAGGCACTCACCTTGCACTCACTCTCAGACACAGTTGGAAACAAAGATCTGGCATTGTTTAGAATCTGAACAGTAGCTTACCTGCTAAGAGGAGTTCATTCTAGGAAACCTAGAGAAGATGATAAAATCCCGTAGCTACATGTCTTCTTTAAGTTACCATCTTGAGTGAAGCATTTCTAGTGTCATGAGTGTGTTGTTTAATTTGTCTCTTTTCCTTTGATCCTCTGAATGTTGATCAAAGTGGAAGATTCTCTCCTTCTGGCCTTTCTAGGGATTTCCATCATTGTCTCAGTTGTATTGCTAAGGAGACTTATTGCTAGTGTGACATTTCTTCCTCTCCTCTTTCCCTCCTTCCTTTCTCTTCTCCTCTCTTCTCCTCTCTTCCTCATTTTTATGACAAGAATCAAACAGTGTTCAAGTCATTGCCCCTTCCTCAACTATCCGGATAGCCAAAGCTGCAGCTGCAGTCAGCTGAGTGGGGTTATTTCCCATGAGAGCCTGCATTGCCAGGGGAGCAGCTGGTAGCAAGGGTGCAGCCTCTTGCAGTGAAGGCAGTATGGACACCAGTGCAGATGCAGGCAAAGGTCACCCAGGTGGAAGTCAAGGGCCACCTGTGTCTATGACTTGTGGCCCGTTCTTCTTCCATCTGAACCAAGGTTGTATCAGCGTCATCAAGCCAGTTACTCCTGGGCTGGAGCTCTCTCTGTCCTGCTAGGAAGCAGGGAGGTGAGGTCCAACTGGGTTGAAGAAACTGGGATTTTATTCATCTATGCCCTGTCTGTCATTGACTGAGGCTGAGTGAGCTCTTGCAGTCCGGAAAGATGCCTAAGACAGAGTCTGAGTGTTACCACTCAATAGCCTGGGTCACCTGTAGGACGTGTAGGAGAAATGCAGTGCTGACAACATCCGTTTGCTGCAGCTCCTCCATGTGCCTTGTGTCCCTGGGGCTGCTCCAGCCTCCTGACCAGGGCCTCTCCTGGAATGTCTTGCCCTGTGTGTCAGATGCCCTGCTCCCTATGATGAGAGCCCTACTGCTGATACCACTGACCTGTGAAAGGCAGGAACCTGCTGAGTTTTTCTATTCCCTTCCCTGCTGCTCGAGGGTCGAGCCTCACTCTTTGTCTCTCTCTAGCAGTGGTTGGGTTCAGGACCACCTGCTGCGAATTTCTTGATGCTGATTTGTACCGGAGCTCTCACAGGATCTTCAAAGGATGGGTGATATGGTTTGGCTGTGTCCCCATTCAAACCTCATCTTGAATTGTAGTTCCCATAATCCTCACATGTTGTGGGAGGAACCAGGTGGAGATAATTGAATCATGGGGGCAGTTTCCCCATCCCGTTCTCGTGATAGTAGGTTAGTTCTCACGAGAGCTGATAGTTTCATAAGGGGCTTCCCCCTTTGCTCAGCACTTCTCCTTGCTGCTGCTATGTGAAGAAGGACGTTTGCTTCCCCTTCTGCCGTGATTGTAAGTTTCCTGAGACCTCCCCAGCCATGCTGAACTGTAAGTCAATTAAACCTCTTTCCTATATAAAGTACCCAGTCTCCGGTATGTCTTTATTAGCAGCATGATAACAGACTAATAGAATGGGAGATAAGTTAAAAATTTAGTTCAAATTATTTTGTTTTCTTAAAAATGAATGTTTTATGACATTAAGGGTTACTATATAGCTACAGTAATCAAAACTGTGAAGTACTGGTAGAGGGGTAGACATGTAGTTTCATGGAATAACATAGAAAACCCAGAAACAGACCTACACAAATATGCCAAACTAATACATAACAAAGGTACAAGGGTAATCTGATGGAGGAAGTGCTGCCTTTTAAACAAATGGTGTTGGACAGGGGCAAAATATAAACCTCAACTTCAACCTCACACATTATATAAAATTAACCCCAAATGGATTACAGACTTGCATTTAAACTGTGAAAGCGCTAAACTTTTAGGGAAAAAAATAGGAGAAAATATTTTGGACCGAGGGCTAGGTGAAGAGGTAGTTGCCTGACTTGATACCACAGGCACAATTAAAAAGGCACAATCCAAAAATGGATGAATTGGATATCAAAACTCACAGGTTTTGCTCAGTGAAAGACTCTGTTACAAGGCTGAAAAGCAAAGCCACATCTTGGGAGAACATATTTGCAAACCACATATCCAACAAAGGATTAGTATGTAGAATATATAAAGAACTCTTTAAATTCAATAGTAAAAAAATCCATTCTGGCTAACACAGTGAAACCCCGTCTCTACTAAAAATACAAAAAAATTAGCCGGGCATGGTGGCGGGCGCCTGTAGTCCCAGCTACTCAGGAGGCTGAGGCAGGAGAATGGCATGAACCCAGGAGGCAGAGCTTGCAGTGAGCCGAGATTGCGCCACTGCACTCCAGAGCCTGGGCGACAGAGCAAAACTCTGTCTCAAAAAAAAAAAAAAAAAAAAAAAAATTCCAAACAATTCCATTAGAAAATGGGCTAAGTACGTGAACAGGTATTTCACCAAAGATAATACACAGCTAGCAAATAAGCTCCTGAAAAAATGGTCAACATCATTAGCTATTAGGCAGAAGCAAACTGAAACCACGATGAGCTTTCAGTATGTACCCATAAAATTGGCTAAAATAAAAAATAGTGTTAACACAAAATGTTGGCAAGGATGTAGAGAATCTGGATCACTTATACATTACTGATAGAAATGTAGGATGGTACAGCTCATCTGGAAAAGAGTATGGCAGTTTCTTACAAAAGTAAACATGCCCTCACCATACAGCCCAGCAATCACACTATTGGGTATTTATTCCAAAAATTCGAAAACTTAGTGTTCACACAGAAACTTGTATATAAATGTTCATAGAAGCTTTATTTATGCTAAACTAGCCCCCAGTGGAAACAACTCAAACATCCTTCAGCAGGTGAAAGGTTAAACAAACTTTGGTACATCTGTATTTCAAAATACTACTCAACAATGAAAAGGAAGAGGCCATGGATGCATTGAACAGGTTGGATGGATCTCAGGGGAGTTATGCGGAGTGAAAAAAGGCAGTCTTAAAAAGTCATGTGTTGCATGATTCCATTTATGCAGCATTCTTGTAGTGAAAAATTTATAGAGGTGCAGAATAAGAGACTTGCGATTGCCAAGGGTTAGGGACAGGGAAAGAGGGAGTAGCTGTGGCTATAAGAGAGTAGCATGAGGGATCCTTGTGACAGACCATTCTGTATCTTGACTGTGGTGGTGTCACAAGAATGTACATGTGATAAAATTACATAGAACTAAATACACACACACAAACATACCATGAGCACACGTAAAACTGGTGAAATCCAAACAAGGTCCGTGGTCCCTATCAAGATTAATTTTTTGATTGTGACATTGTGCTACAGTTATGCAAGATGTTGCCATTGAGGAAACCAAGTAAAGGATATATAAGGACTCTCTGTGTTATTTCTTACAACTGCATGTGCATCTACAAGTATGTCAAAGTAAAAAGTTTAAAAATGGCTTATAAGAGAAATGAAGAGAAATGAAGCCTTGTACACAAATGTTCATAGCATAATTGCCCACAGATGGAAACCATGCAAACATCTGTCAATAGGTGACTAGGTAAACAAATTATGGTATATTCAGACAATGGGATACTACGCTGCAATAAAGAGGAGTAAACTGAAGATTCACAGAGCATCTTGGGTGGATCTCATAGACACTATTCTGAATGAAAGAAGCCAGACACAGAAGAGTACATAGAATCTGGTTCCATTTATATGAAACTCTAGAGGAGACTAATCTAATTTACAGTTTAGATAGGTAGTTGTCTGCAGCTGGAGGTGGGAGTTTGACAAAGAAAGGGCACGAGGGGCCCTTTTTGGGTGATGGAAATGTTCTCTATCTTCATGGAGGTGGTGGGTACATGATTCCTTTTTTTTTTTTTTTGAGGTGAAGTCTTGCTCTGTTGCCCAGGCTGGAGTGCAGTAGCGCGATCTTGGCTCACTCCGCCTCCTGGGTTCAAGTGATTCTCCTGCCTCAGCCTCCTGAGTAGCTGGGATTACAGGTGCGCACCACCACACCTGGCTAATTTTTGTATTTTTAGTAGAGACATGGTTTCACCATGTTGGTCAGGCTGGTGTCAAACTCCTGACCTCGTGATCCACCCACCTCGGCCTTCCAAAGTGCTGGGATTACAGGCGTGAGCCACCGTGCCTGGCCAGGTACATGTTTTTATGCGTTTGTTGAAACTCATCAAAATGTATACTTCATGTACATAGGTGTACATATTTGTCAAAATTCATTGAAATGTATGTTTAAAATGAGTGCAGTTTTGGGATACAAATTATATCTGATTAAAAAGAATAGGTTATCCAAAATTCAAGTGGAAGGTTTTTGGCCCTGTTGCTAGCCCTGGTTACAAATGTCAGTGTTAAAACATAGTTTCCCATGTTTCATTGACGACCGGATGAGATTTATCTCTTCAAAGATTGCTCTGTGTTTTGTAGATAAGTTAACTCATCCCAGCTGGGCCCTAACAATCCCATCCACTGTGACTCATATGGTTAATGATCTATTTGAAAGTGTCCACGGGGAAGAGACTTTTGGCACTGGAATTATATACATCAGTTTTTTGAGGTTAGGCCCTATTCTTGTTTATGTCTCAACTCAAGCGGAGCTCCTTTAGGATGAAATCAAGATGTAATTTAGATGATGTTTTACTAAAGAGTAGCTTGCTGTGGCGGCTATGGTGTGCACCGCTTGGATCTCTCTCCAAGAAAGAACTTGCTGGAGAGCTGGAGGAGTGTGTTAGCCAGTGTAACTGCCGGAGGGGTTCTTCCTGCTCCCTGAACAAAGAAAGACGATGGCATTGTAGTAAGGAAGGAGTTTAATAGACACGAGGCCGGCCACACTATGTGGGAGACGGAGTTAGAAGTCAAATCATTCTCCTCCAAAGCTCCTAGGTTAAGGGTGTTCAAAGGCAGTTTGGGGGAAGGGGTGGGGGTGGCCAGGGTTGCTGCTGATTGGTTGGGGTGGTGATGAAATCAGAGGGGTTGAAGCTGTCCTCCTGTGTGCTGCATTGCTTCTGGGTGGGGCCACGGGAGTGGGGTTCGGGGGTCCAGGTGGATTCAGGGGTGTCAAACATGAAAAAAAAACACCAAACCCTGAAAAGGTATCTCCAAAGGCCAATCTACAATACAATCTGCAGTAGTAATCGCGGAAGTTGCATATCCTATAACCTCCTGAATAATTGCTCACCATTCTGAGTAACATGATGAAATCTTGTGCCATCCAGCTCCATCCCACTGTGGATGTGAATCATCTCGTTGTCCAGCACATCCACCCTGTGTATGCTACCCCTGACCTGTGACTCAGTTAGTAGCCATCTACATTATCAGATTGACTATGGCTGTGTCGCAGTGCTTGTAAACCCCATTTTACTTAATAATGGCCCCAAAGCAAGAGTAGTGATGGTGGCCTGTTTTTATAATTGTTTTATTATTAGTTATTGCCATTAGTCTCATATTGTTCCTAATTTATAAATTAAACTTTATCATAGGTATGTATATATAGGAAAAAAACATAGTATGTATAAGGTTTGGTACTATCTGTGATTTCAGACGTCCACTGGGGTCTTGAAATGTACCACCCTTGGATAAAGAGGTCTACTCTATTTCAAATAGAGGACGCGATACAGAGAAGCATTTCCACAGGTGGTGGAAAGAGATAAGAAGCTAAATGCAGACAGAACAGGCAATGAAGACAATAGCAAGAACAGGAAGTTCCTCTCTTCTCAGGCCTGGAGGGATAAAGCAGGAGAGATGCGGTAGAATCCAGGACCTGGGGCTGCCTGGAGGAAGCTGGAGTCATTGCAGGCATGTCTGGGGGCAGCTAGAACCCCAGAGGAGTGCATCAGGGGAGCTGGAGCTATGGGGGAGATGCAGCCGTTGCCTCAGGTGCTACCTAAGCAGAGAGGCACACACACACACACCACACACACACACACCACACACACACACCACACACACACACCACACACACACACCACACACACACACCACACACACACACCACACACACACACACACCACACACACATACCCCCCACATACACCCCCCCCACACACACCACACACACACACCACACACACACATACACACATCAGACACACACACCCCACACACCCCCCCCACACACACCACACACACACCACACACACACATACCACACACACACACCCACACACACACCCCCACACACACACCACACACACACAACACACACACACCCCCCACACACACCACACACACACACCACACACACACATACACCACACACATACACACACACACAGAGACAGAGAGAGAGAGGAGAGAGAAACACCCGACCTTCTCCCTGCGTGTCCCCCTCCAGTCTTCCACCAGTGCCTGCCCTGTCTAAACTTACTGAGAAGCTAGGAGACAGTGGAGCCTGGGAACCGTATTTTCCTTCAATGCAGAGCAGAGGAAGGAAAGGTCAGGATATGAATCTGAAAGAAAACAGGGAAGCAACCCAGGTGCTTTTTCCAAAACTTCATTTCTGCGAATTCACTGAAAACATCATTAGGATTCCAGCTAGGTGGCTGGATGGATAGATGGAGAGATGGATTGAAACATGATAAAGGAAATGTGTAGTGAAATATTAATGGCAGAATCCTGATGGTGAGATACTTGCAATTTTGCTGTATGGTTGGGCATTTTCATAATAAAATATTGTTTAAAATAAATGTCTTTAAGTGGAATTTTTATCTTTCAATGGAAAGAGGCAGGCAAGCCTCTGGCATAGCCACTTCTTGAGGGAGCACAGTTGCACAGCCTTTTCTTTTATATATATATATATATATATTTTTTTTTATTATACTTTAAGTTCTGGGGTACATGTACACAATGTGCAGGTTTGTTATATATGTATACATGTGCCATGTTGGTGTGCTGCACCCATTAACTCCTCATTTACATTAGGTATATCTCCTAATGCTATCCCTCCCCCCTCCCCTCCACCCCACAACAGGCCCCGGTGTGTGATGTTCCCCTTCCTGTGTCCAAGTGTTCTCATTGTTCAATTCCCACCTATGAGTGAGAACCTGCCGTGTTTGGTTTTTTGTCCTTGCGATAGTTTGCTGAGAATGATGGTTTCCAGTTTCATCCATGTCCCTACAAAGGACATGAACTTATTATTTTTTTTTTTTTTTGAGACAGAGTCGCGCTCTGTTGCCCAGGTTGGAGTGCAGTGGCGCAATCTCGGCTCACTGCAAGCTCTGCCTCCTGGGTTCACACCATTCTCCTGCCTCAGCCTCTCTGAGTAGCTGGGACTACAGGCGCCTGCCACCACGCCCGGCTAATTTTTTTGTATTTTTAGTAGAGACAGGGTTTCACCGTGTTAGCCAGGATGGTCTGGATCTCCTGACTTCATGATCTGCCCGCCTTGGCCTCCCAAAGTGCTGGGATTACAGGCGTGAGCCACTGTGCCTGGCCCGAACTCATCATTTTTTATGGCTGCATAGTATTCCATGGTATACATGTGCCACATTTTCTTAATCCAGTCTATCATTGTTGGACATTTGGGTTGGTTCCAAGTCTTTGCTATTGTGAGTAGTGCCGCAATAAACACACGTGTGTGTGTGTCTTTATAGCAGCATGATTTATATTCCTTTGGGTATATACCCAGTAATGGGATGGCTGGGTCAAATGGTGTTTCTAGTTCTAGATCCAGGAGGAATCGCCACATTGTCTTCCACAATGGTTGAACTAGTTTACAGTCCCACCAACAGTGTAAAAGTGTTCCTATTTCTCCACATTCTCTCCAGCACCTGTTGTTTCCTGACTTTTTAATGATCGCCAATCTAACTGGTGTGAGATGATATCTCATTTGCATTTCTCTGATGGCCAGTGATGATGAGCATTTTTTCATGTGTCTGTTGGCTGCATAAATGTCTTCTTTTGAGAAGTGTCTGTTCATATCCTTCGCCCACTTTTTGATGGGGTTGTTTTTTTCTTGTAAATTTGTTTGAGATCTTTGTAGATTCTGGATATTAGCCCTTTGTCAGATGAGCAGATTGCAAAAATTTTCTCCCATTCTGTAGATTGCCTGTTCATTCTGATGGTAGTTTCTTTTGCTGTGCAGAAGCTCTTCAGTTTAATTAGATCCCATTTGTCAATTTTGGCTTTTGTTGTCATTGCTTTTGGTGTTTTAGACACGAAGTCCTTACCCATGCCTGTGTCCTGAATGGTATTGCCTAGGTTTTCTTCTAGGGTTTTTATGGTTTTAAGTCTAACATTTAAGTCTTTAATCCATCTTGAATTAATTTTTGTATAAGGTGTAAGGAGGAAGGGATCCAGTTTCAGCTTTCTACATATGGCTAGCCAGTTTTCCCAGCACCATTTATTAAATAGGGAATCCTTTCCCCATTTCTTGTTTTTGTCAGGTTAGTCAAAGATCAGATGGTTGTAGATGTGTGATATTATTTATGAGGGCTCTGTTCTGTTCCATTGGCCTGTATCTCTGTTTGAGTACCAGTACCATGCTGTTTTGGTTACTGTAGCCTTGCAGTATAGTTTGAAGTCAGGTAGCGTGATGCCTCCAGCTTTGTTCTTTTGGCTTAGGATTGTCTTGGCAATGCGGGCTCTTTTTTGGTTCCATATGAACTTTAAAGCAGTTTTTTCAAATTCTGTGAAGAAAGTCATTGGTAGCTTGATGGGGATGGCATGGAGTCTATAAATTACCTTGGGCAGTATGGCCATTTTCACAATATTGATTCTTCCTATCCATGAGCATGGAATGTTCTTCCATTTGTTTGTATCCTCTTTTATTTCATTGAGCAGTGGTTTGTAGTTCTCCTTGAAGAGGTCCTTCACATCCCTTGTAAGTTGGATTCCTAGGTATTTTATTCTCTTTGAAGCAATTGTGAATGGGAGTTCACTTGTGATTTGGCTCTCTGTCTGTTATTGGTGTATAGGAATGCTTGTGATTTTTGCACATTGATTTTGTATCCTGAGACTTTGCTGAAGTTGCTTATCAGCCTAAGGAGATTTTGGGCTGAGACGATGGGGTTTTCTAGATATACAATCATGTCATCTGTAAACAGGGACAATTTGACTTCCTCTTTTCCTAATTGAATACCCTTTATTTCTTTCTCCTGCCTGATTGCCCTGGCCAGAACTTCCAACACTATGTTGAATAGGAGTGGTGAGAGAGGGCATCCCTGTCTTGTGCCAGTTTTCAAAGGGAATGCTTCCAGTTTTTGCCCATTCAGTATGATATTGGCTGTGGGTTTGTCATAAATAGCTCTGATTATTTTGAGATACGTCCCATCAATACCTAATTTATTGAGAGTTTTTAGCATGAAGGACTGTTGAATTTTGTCAAAGGCCTTTTCTACATCTATTGAGATAATCATGTGGTTTTTGTCTTTGGTTATGTTTATATGCTGGATTACGTTTATTGATTTGAGTATGTTGAACCAGCCTTGCATCCCAGGGATGAAGCTCACTTGATCATGGTGGATAAGCTTTTTGATGTGCTGCTGGATTTGGTTTGCCAGTATTTTATTGAGGATTTTTGCATTGATGTTCATCAGGGATATTGGTTTAAAATTCTCTTTTTTTGTTGTGTCTCTGCCAGGCTTTGGTATCAGGATGATGCTGGCCTTATAAAATGAGTTATCTTTCTCCTCGCCAAGAAAACAGTGAGGGGTGGTGGAACTCCCAGGGTTTGTAGTATCAGTGGTCTGCCTTCCATCTTGGTGGGACCAGAGGTTGCATGCCCATGGGCAGGCTTCAGTCCAGGACGTGCTATGTGTGGCTCACCTATTGTTTTACAGCTTTTGAGTTAGATACTCGCATGTCAAAATCTGAAAAATTCTCATAAGAAGACAGATATCCAGCTTTTCTTTGAAAAAAAAAGATTGGACAACATCATGCCTGCATGTCTTCATTGTGACAGCTGTGTGCAGCTAAGCGAGTTGAGCACACCCTTTCTAGTTCACCACCGCCTCCTCCGCTCCCTATTGTATCACACCTGGCCCACTTTCCTCATTTAGATTTCCTGTGTGGTCCCTGAAAACATTTGAATTTAGAACCCTAGATTCATGAGACCACTTCCATTTATAATGAGCACACAACTATCCCTTTAAGTCGATGCTTCCTAAGTATCTTAGTATTCCTAACTATCCCTTCAAGGCAATGCTTCATGAGTTCATCCATGAACCCTCTTTTGTGACTTGCCATATCCATGTGCCAACTCTACTTGGTTAAAACTTTAAAAACAGATTCTCTTAGAGTCAAGGTCTATTTTTTCCGGTTTCCTAAGTAGTAATTCCCATAAGACCAAGAGTTTGGTGTGCTTAATAGGTCTTTTTCCCTAACAAAAAACGAAACCTGCTTGCAGCTAAACCCTCAGAGATCATCTGTTGCACTCTGGTGACACATGCTCCTCCTCCCAGGCAACACGATTTGTGTGCCCAGGAAGACTGACCCTGTCCTATTAGTGTGGCCATCCCTCTCCCCAGATGGCCTTGCCTGAGTTACACTTTACCGATCCTAGGCCATCTATGCTTCTGCTGCACTATTCTGCCTTTCTTGTGAATCTCTGAGCCTCAGAGCATGTACAGTGGCCTCTGAAGTCCCCACAACTCCAAGAGCTGCCTGGTTCTTGCCCTTCCTGAGTCCTGGTTCTTCCATGCCTCCTTGGATTCAGGACATCCTCAGTTTGCTTAAGTTTGCTCAAGTTCATTTCTATTATTTGTGCACAGAAGCCTTTAACCAGTTCGTTCGTCATGGATGGGGTGTGTGGTGGGAGGTAGGAACATGGCTGGAGGGGTAGACAGAGGCTAGGGATGAGAGGGTCTTCTGTGTCACACTTAAGGATTTGATGGTCAGTGTCATTGACAGAGTATTAATAATTCCCTCTCTCAAGAAACCAAAAACTTGTAGGAATCATCGTGCTATGCCAACAATGGAAATAGGAATAAGAACAACAGCAGCAACAATAACAACACCCACATTTAGCAAGCATGTACCATGAGTCCGGCACACACATCATCTCATTTAATGGTCATAAGAACACCTTGAGGAAGCTACACCGACTCTGGCTATTTCACGGGTGAGAAAAATGATATTCAGAGAAGTTGAGCTAAATGAGTAATGCCCCACAGCTGGAAGTGATGGAGTCAGTGCCCAGCACCAGGTCCATTTGACACCCATGTCCACACTCTTCATGACTTGCTGTTTGCAGGCATTTAATGCCGAGTCATTTCCTGTCTTTTGGTGAGTTAATCCCAGTCCCTTCCACCTTCACTTATAGGTCAAGTGGCTTTGTTATTCTTGGATTTCCCTCTGGGTCCTCCACCTTTGCTCTAATATAGCATCCTGAATTAGGCACAGTGTTGTGAAAAGGGCATACAAACTGACTTGCCCAATGTGGCCAATTTTGGCTCCCACAATGATGCTGTGTGTTCTCCTTCTTCACTAGGTGGGAACTAGCAGTTACGCAAGCAGCCTCCACCCTTCAGAGGAATGAATTCCTCTCCATTCCGGCCAACTCCACAGAATACTCTGGAAAGAGGATGAGAGGCTGGTGTTCTGATGTTACTAAGCCCTCGTTTTCTGGCTCAGTAATGCCCACTGACTTTTAGAGCTGGAAGGGCCCTGTACATGATGTATTCTCCAAACTCATCCTAGAGCAAGCAAGAAGGTGGGTTGGTCCTGCTGTCCTCCATGGGAGGCTGTTCCAGTTTACACTCCCACCAACAGAGTATGGGAATCTCTGCATATGCTGGGTTCATCCCACAAAGGAAATAGAAGAGGGAGCAGAGACACTTAAGGCCAACCAAATAGTCACACACTCCTCTAACTTCCAAGCCTTCCTTGTAGTCAAGTGGGGATCATATGGTTATTCTGGTCAATGGAATGTGAGTGGAAGTGATATGTCACTTCTGGACAGAGGCATTTGAAAGGCATTGTACTTCCTCCAGCTCTCTCTCTCTCTTTGCCTCTGCTATGCTTTTGGAGACCACAGGATCCAAATGATGCTAGCTGTAAGGTGGAGGAGGCCACTGGCCTGCCCAGGGCTAACTTGAATGAGTATGGTAGCTGGTCTTCAAAGAGTGCCTCAATGAACCACATCTCTTTATATTCACAGCCTTGTGTCATGCCCTCCCATGTTGAATCTGAGCTGGTCCTCTGACTCCCATGAAGCAATAGAATATGGCAAAAGGGATGCTGTGCCAGTTATGGATCCAAGATGGATCCAAGCCCTAAGAAGACCTGGTAACTTTCACTTTTGGGAGCCTTAATCTGCCTCATATGAAGTGTGGCTGAACTTACCAAGTTGGAAGAGAGAAGCCCTGAGAGTACATGGAGAGAGAAGTGCTCAGCCATCTTAGTGTTCTCGCCATCCCTGTCAAGGTACCAAGTGTGTGAGTGAACCATCTTGGATTTTCCAGCCCAGCTGGGGTCTTAGGAGACTGCCTAACCAGCCCACATCCTGTGGAGCAGAAGAACTACAGAGCAGAACCTGCCTAACCCACAGAATCATGAGAGATAATAGAATGGTGGTTGTTTTGTCCCAGTAAATCTTAGAATGTTTTGCCTATAGCAATAGACAACCAATGTACTGAGAGAGTAGCTGGTGACATCTTGGCTACTATGACTTGGCAGTTTGTTGGAACTGTTAGTGTCTATTTCCTTGAGGTAGCAGGTGACTAGTGCATTATATCGATCAAGAGATAGCCTTGAGCTCAGGCAAAGGTATAAAGACTGGGAGAATGTGCAGACACAACAGTTGCTCTCCTCGTTTCCTGATTGAGTAGAAAAGGAGACTGAGAGCAGAGAAGTGACAGTGACTTTGAGAGTCCCAGCCTGTGACCATGAGAGGATTTATGGTTTTTAATGAGGGCTGGGGACCCAGGAACAGGAGCAGGTCTGCTTGAGGTAAGAAACAAGAAAAAGAGGGCATTCGAGTTTTGGATTTAAGGTGCTGATGGGCTGTCAATAGGAAAGTAACCATCAGGTAGAGGGAATTTAACGTTGCTGCTCAGATGAGAGGCCAAGGCTGGACATAAGAGGGGAAGTGAGAGCTGACTCCATGAGAGAATGACACCCATGGAGAGGGTTGAGGGAAAGGGAGAAGGCAGAGGGATAGTCATGGAGAATGCCTCCATGGAATTGGCACCAGGGGAGCTAGCAATCAGGGAGGGAGACCAAAGAAGAGCCGAGACAAAGAGAGGATTCCTCAGAGCCTGGGGTCAGAATTTTACTTAGTGAGAGGGAGTCAGTGGTATCAAAGCCTGTGGTAGTGCTAAGAGGGACACTGACAGCAGAACTCCAGACTCAAGCCAGAGGCGATGGTGAGCAAAAAGTATTAGATCTTCATCTGTCCATCTGTCTATCCCTTCATTTGTCCATTCATTCACCCATTTACCTATTCACCCATCCACCCATCCATCTACCCATTCACCCACCCACTCATTCACCCATTCACTCATCCACCCATCCATCCACCCAGCCACCTATCCACCCATTCACCCACCCACTCATTCACCCATTCACTCATCCACCTATCCATCTACCCATCCAACCCATCCACCCATTCACCCACTCATCCATCCATCTATCCTTTCATATATCCATCCATCCATCCATCCAACCATCCATCCATCCATCCATTCATCCATCCATCCATCCACCCACCCATCAATCCATCTGTCCATCCATCCGTCCGTCCATCCAATAAATCCTGTCAGAGCCTGCCATGGGCCAGGAATGGGGATCGTATTAGGGTGCAAAGTAGATGTGGTTCTGTCATTTGTTGAGAACATTTAATGGTTCCCCTCAAACCCTAATATGCTCAGATTTCATGATAAGTTCCCTCCTGCATATGAAAGGCAACGGTAAAGATAATGACCACCATTTGTAGAGCACTTGTTTAGGACCAACTACCATTCCTTGTGTGTTATATACATTGTACAACTTAATCCCCCCAACAACAGCAACATAAGGCAGAGACTATTTGGAGGTGAGGTGACAGAGTTGAGAGGTGACTGAGGCCAAGACAGGGTGAGCATCTGATCAGAGCATGAGGTGGCTTTGGGAGTCACACTCATATTGTGAGTCTCCAAAGCTGATGGCCACTGACTCATGTTCCTGTGAGTGCCTTATACCGTCACCAGGCCCTCCTCACTGCCATTCACTGACAGGAGAAGGGGGCTCCCTTGTCCTGATCTGGACATCAGAATTTAACTTCTTAGGGAAGCAAAGCTATAGATGATGTTGAGGGGAACTGGAAAGGTGAAAATGGTAGTACATTTCAGATACTTTATTGAAGAAAGAGACATCTATGGGTTAACTTTATGACCAATGCACATAGTTTCTATGGGAAAACGAGTTTCAAACTCCAAACGACTGACTTGGAAACACAGTCCTGGAACTCAGCCTGCGTATAAATCAGGGTCTGTCTGTAACTGTAAAAATGGTTTATTTTGAAAGTGGACCTAACTGGGCTTTCCTTTCCTCACTCTTGTTCTTTCTCTTACGTTTTTTCTTTTCATTATGCTGTGCAAAGATCCCCAGACTTCCTCTTCTAGCTAATTGGCAAAAACCACATTGTCCCCTAGCTGAGTATACATTTTTGTAAATACCCCCTAGAGGTTCATTTCATCGTGATGGAAAATGTAATTCTGTTTTCCTAAGTGATGGGATGTGTTTATCCAGGGACTCCAAGTGGGCTCGGGTGCTGAGGCCAGATGGCTCCAGATGTCCTCAGTGTAACCCGAGGAGCTGAGCCCGAAGGCCCTCCCTGAGCCATGTGATGTGCAGCGAGGGCCAGTGTAGATGGGGCTGTCCACATGGTCCACATGGTTCTGCTCCGTGGAGGGCTGAGATGGGGTTGCAGGCAGGGGAGGGCTTGCTCTCGCTGGAGTGGTAGTGGGGCCCTCCCAGCCAGATGTGAGTCATGCCTATTTTTAGCATGCCACTCACCCAGGTGGGCCCGGCGCCACCCAACTGCTTTCCAGATTCTGTGTCTCTATTTCCAGTGTCAGAGGGCTAGACCAGTCAGGGATTTGGTGGCATTTTCCGGCCAGTCCTTCTGTACGTGTGACTCTTAGCAAGGTTGGCAATGGAAAGAAGGAAAATTAGCCATTTTGGGAACTGGTGACATTATGAGAGTGACATTTGTTTTATGACTGTCAGGGCTCAGTAAGCCAGGGGCTGGAGTAGGGATGAGAAGTAGCTGTGCACTTGCCACCACCC
The DNA here is from genome assembly GCF_028878055.3 of Symphalangus syndactylus. Lineage (NCBI taxonomy): Eukaryota > Metazoa > Chordata > Mammalia > Primates > Hylobatidae > Symphalangus > Symphalangus syndactylus. The sequence continues at coordinate 142,004,342 of NC_072430.2, read as the reverse complement.
CAACTCTTCTACAGGGACAGAGGTGACTGACTGGTCACGATGCTCTTTCTTCCCTGTGTGTGAACACAGCTTCAGAAAGCGCCGTGGTCAAGTAGACACCTCTCTCTGAGGGGTGGTGAGGAAATCCCCGGGGCCATGCACTGCTAATGTGCCATCCCGGGTTGATGGGCATTGAGACATGACTTACTTATTGTATAGAATTTACTTATCTCTGCCTTCTTGGCAGCAGTTTGTTGGTGTGGACAGAATATCTTAATTTGGGGCTCCTCAGAAGCAGACTGAGACAAGAATTTGAGTTCAAGTTTATTTGGGAGGTGACCCCAGGAGGACCTGAAAGTGGGCCAGTGAGACACGGTGTGCAAACAGGCAAGGTGGCCACTGTGGCCTGGTCAGGCTCAGTCTCATTGTGGAACTCGTGGGGACTGGGTAGAGTGGCCCAGAGTTGTCCTTCCCTAGGGCTGAGGAAGCAGGAGTCCCCATCTCCAGCCTGTCACTGAGTGAGGCTCTTGTGGCTGAGTAGCACCCTGGTGCTTTTGTCCTGTCTGCCTGGGGGCCATGCATGCTTCTGTGTCCAGAGACAGCTCTCAGACTGAGCTGCAGGGGAGCCAGTGGGAAGCTAGGGAGAGGAGTTCCGGGTTCTGGGTGGGACACAAGAGTGTCTGCTATGGAAGGCCATTCATGACAGTGTCATGAAGTGGAGAGAGCACCCACTCTGGACTGCAAGAACTGGTTCATACCCCTGCCTCGCTGTGCCACAGTGGACAAGTCACTCAACCTCTCTGGCAGCTATCATCCCTGCCCTGTTACCTCAAGGGCCTGCTGTGAAAATGTTACCAAACCAAACTTGGGATCTGCTTGCCCAGGGCAGTAAGGCCAGATGTCCACACTGAGGTTTTGCAGTGGGAGAACAGGGGGTGTTTATTTGCAGGATGCCAAGCAAGGAGAATTAGCTCACATTTAAGACCCTATGTCCTCAATGGCTTAAAGCAAGGGCTTTTAAAGGTGGGGGTAAATTTCAGGAAAGCAGAAGTTACAGGCAAAATTGTAAATCAATACATGGAGGTTGATATGGTTTCGCTGTGTCCCCACCGAAATCTCATCTTGAATTCTAGATCCCACAATTCCCACATGTTGTGGGAGGGACCTGGTGGGAAGTAATTGAATCATGGGGGTGGGTCTTTCCTGTGCTGTTCTCATGATAGTGAATAAGTCTCAGGAGATCTGATGGTTTTATAAAGGGGAGTTTCCCTGCACAAGTTCTCTCTCTTTACCTGCCACCACCCATATAAGATGTGGCTTTGCTCCTCCTTGCCTTCCACCATGATTGTGAGGCCTCCCAGCCCTGTGGAACTGTGAGTCCATTAAGTCTCTCTCCTTGATAAATTACTTGGTCTCAGGTATGTGTTTATTAGCAGTATGAGAATGGACTAATACAGAGGTTATACAGGTTTAGGTTTAGGTTTTAAGGTTTGCCCTAAAAAGACGAATATCTTGAAACCTGGGGGCTTACAGTTCCTATAGGTGCATTCAAAAACTCTCTTATTTGCAATTGGTTAAGGAAGTGAAGCTTTGCCTAAAACCTTGGGGTCAGCAGAAAGGAACGTTATGATCTGGCCCGTGGTCATGACTTTCTCCAGGTCTCTGTGGACACAGTTCAGTCCTCAGCTCCCACCTTATCTGAGGCTGCATGCCAGCAGATCGATTTTGTGGAGATGCTGTCTTGATAGGAATCACACACCTTGTGGCTCTAAGTTTCTTGGTTATTGTTTTAAGTTGTTGTTACCTTCTTGCTCATCAGGTTGCTTTTTTACTTCTGAGGGCCAGCTAGGTGCCTGCAAATTCCCTTGAAGGAACTCAAGATTTTCTTTTATTTCCATGCTTGGAGACACCTGGCAGACCCCTAAGAGGGGCCCCGGCTCTGTCTCAAGAATGAAATGAAGTAATGTCTATGAAAATGCTTTAATTTTAGAGATCTCTGTAAACGTCTGTGTGAAGATAAATTTTGGCTGCCTGTTTAACTCCAGGGAAACGCTAATTGTGATCTCTCACTTCCCACCTGCCACACAGGTGGCACGTGGCCCAGCCTGGCCCAGTGGAGTGTTCCCTCTTCCTGACTGCAGTGGTCGGCTCAAGAGGAGCACGTGACCCATGCAGGGCCAACCAGGGTCTCTCTTGGGATTGATATGTGGGTCCTGGGAGACAGAAGACCTCTGTCTTTGCTGTAGGAGGCTGTAAGTGTGGGGTTGCTGGTGGTCACTGTGTCACACTGGGGAGGCCTCCCTGGAGAATAAATCAAGGCGAACCATGCAAGGCTGACTGGCAGAGAGAAAGACAGAGAGACAGAGAGAGAGAGAGAAAGACAGAAAGAGAGAGAGAGAGAGAAAGACAGAGAACCCTAGCACAACCTTCACTGGGTCCCTGGACCCAGCTGTCACCAAATCTGGCACCATTCTCGAACTGTCCTGCTGGGTGAGTCTTTTTGCTTTTATCCACTGGAGCTGGGGTTTCTGTGATTCGTGGCAGGAACCCCGTTAACTGAGGATAGAGACATTTGGAAGTGATGGGGAGCCTGCTGCACAGGTGCTGGGTTATATTTGCTGCTGTTGAGGGATCTTGAGGCAGCTACTGCCTGGCCTGCATCAGGTGTGGAATGGCAAGGGGTCCCACATTGACCAAATTTGCCCCAGGCACAGTGGGGATGCCTTTGTAACTTGTTGGCCGGGATTCTCCCCTCCCACCCCATCCCTGAGGGGCCATATCTACTTGGCCCCTGACCTACCCTTGGGCAGGTTCCTCAAGGCCCTTCCACTTTCCCTGCAGGACCTCAAGGTTACTCAGGCTTGCTGGTGTCTGTGATTCACTCCCAGTTCTGGGGAAGAACTAGTGCCCGCTGTTGACTTAACAGGCAGCCTCTCTCTGGGGATGCATTCGCAGCTTTGTCGTACAATCTGGTATTCTTACATTTTCCTTGCCAAGTATCTCTAGTTGGGGAGGACAGTGAATGAGCAGCCCAGACACCAGGGGTCGGGCTCGGTGGGCTGGGTGAAATTTCTGCACTGTCTTGGCATTCATCCATAACAAGCAAGTGAAATTTGCTTCCTATGACATAATCTATCACCATTTTACTTACCATCAAATAATGTTTTCAATGACTTTAGTCTGCCACCCTCAGCTTGGAGTTTAGCAACATTCCACAGCGACGGGCGAGGTTTAGCCTGTGATCTCTCACCCTTTCTAGTTATGCTGGGGTACGAGGACCCTAGTGCCACACGCAGGGCCCCTGTGAAAGGGCTAAACTGGGGTGGGGTCCCCGTGCCCTGGACGGTGTGTCCTGCCTCCCACTCCCTGCCCGTGCCTTTCCTTTCTCTTCTCCTGCTGCCATCTGACGTGCCTTCCTTCCCTCTCCTCTCGGAGGACACGCTCCCCCTGGGGCCGCCTCAGGCACCAGCATCTCCCTCAGAACGCCCTCGTTTTCCTAAGGAGCCCTTACCCACATTCCCTCCGCCACTGTCACGGGCATTGAGCTGTGGCCTGGCCATCTTTGGGGCCCAAGTTCCTGGGGAAAGGAAGGATGCAAAGTGTTGAATGCACCTCTGTCCCTGCAGCGCAGAGCAGCCTGCCTGGCACATACGTAGTAGATGCTCACTAAGTGAGGCTGAGCGCCACTCCCTACGGGCTACCTCCCTCTCTTCCTTTCTCTGTGTGGGACTGGTTTTCCTGTGCGATCCGAGAGGAAGCAGTTTGAAAAGGCCGTAGGGTAGTGAACCTCCCTGAGCATGGTCAGCAGGAACTGGGGTGCTCAGGGGGAGATGGAACCAGCCACGTGAACTTGCCATTAACTCTCGGGAAGAGGTGGGGGTGGTGCAGTCCAAGAGCCTTGAGCGCGCTAAGTGTTTGGAGTGATGGTTCCCAGCTGTTTTTCATTTTCGCAGGGGACTGAAGAGGAAATGGGTCTCAGCTGCAGCAGGAAGGGTCTTACATTTAAAAAGTGAGGGAGATGCTGTCATTCCAGAGACACATCCTGGATGGGGCCCAAAATGCTGAGATGCCTCTTTAGGGCCATATGATGTGGGCTCTGGAGAGAGGGGTCAGGAGCCCCAGGGGTGCCAGAAGGAGCATGGTGCCTTATCCTCCTGCGCGAGTGAAGGAAAGTCAGCTCCCTCTTTCTCCCCACTTGCCTCCCCCACTGGACCAGCAGAGGGGGCCTGCGTGGTGAGGGGGTGGTGATAGCAGGACACGCTTTTTTGGGCAGAGGTTTGGCTGGTTCCTTTTTTTGTTGTTATGGAGGGCTTGTGTGTGCCTTCAAGGAGCTGCAGCGGCCACAGCGGGACTGGATGACGCCAGAAGCAACAGCTGTCGACTTGCTAAGGGTTCATCCGGGGCCCAGGGGAGCTCAGGTTTTCGTCTGCGATGTGTGCTGTAGGGCTGCGTGCATCCCCGCATAGCAGGGTGAGCTAAGCACTCCACAGGTTCCTCGTGTCATTTGCCACAGCTCTGTGCGCCGCCCACGAACTTTGACGCAAATTTGCCCAACTGATTTTGGACAAAGGTGCAAAAGTCATCTTGTCAACAAATGGCGACGGAGCTCATGGCCATCTGCCGGCGAAAGAATAAACAGGCAATCTTATACAACATTAACTCAACAGGGATCGTGAACTCCAATGCCAGGCATAAAGCCGTGAAGTGCTTAGGAAAAGCACAGGCGAGAATCTTTGGGAACCAGGAGGAGGTGAAGAGGTCTTGGACTTGGAACCAAAAGCACAACCCATAAAGTGAAAAAGTGATAAAGTGGGCTTCATCAAAATTAACAGCTTTTGCTCTGGAAAGACGCTGTTTAAAAAAAATGAAAAGAACAGCTTCAGAGAAGGAGAAAACATTTGCAGACGGAAGATCCAACAAAGGACTAGTATCCAAACTATGGAAGGAACTCTCCATGCAGAATGTTGGTGGAGTGACCTCCCCAGAGGGCTGGGATGCCAGGCACTGCCCCTTCCTCTAGAACTTTCTGCAGCGAAGGAAACATTTGCCGGCCCTGTTCACTGTGGTGGCCACCAGCCACAGGTGCCTCTCCTCCCTGGTCACTGAGATTCATCGAAGGGTGGGCATGCAGCGCAGGCTGGCCCCTCACAGCACCTCCTTTTGCTGCCCTGTGGCCTTGGCCTGAGACCCAGGGTGGAGGAGGTCAGTGCCCACCTGGCTGGGCGTCACCACCTCCCGTGCAGCTTGTGTGCCAGGCCGGGCAGCCCAGCGCCTCGCACCGTTGGCCTTACTGGTGTGCTGTTGTTGTGCGTAGTTGGGGTGGACGAAGCTGAACTGAGGAAAGGGTCAGGCGTGTGTGGGTGTTGAAAAGGTACTCAGCTCCTCGTCTCTCAGACGTGGGCTTTGTCATTCCCTCTGCGGGATGAGGAACGGGCTTGCTGGCCAGTCAGTCAGCCCCTGACCCGTGATTACAGCCAGACCCCGGACACCCCCTAGGGCCTGTTCAATGGTCGTTTATGCTTTTTCCCAACACCATGATGTCTGCTTTAAGAAAATGTTTTTAGCAAAAATGTATTGAGGAAACAGGCAGTATGAAAACTGCCTAAATTTGTTGGACTTGGGGATTTGGAAAGATACCACATTATCTGCTGGAGATCAGAACTCAGATGGCTACCACCGCATCACATTGTCACGTGATACACAGTCATCATGCACCGTGGGCCTGGCTGGGGAGCTCCTTCCTCCCTGGGCCTGCCTTTCCCTTGCTGGTGCCTCAACACGGGAACTGGAGCTGTCCCCCTGGACCAGGGTTGAACCTTGTCCTTACTGCCCATGAGCCCTGAGGCCTCTTCTCACACTCAGAGTGATGGCTGCAAGCTGGTTCCACTTTCCCACCTCACCTTCTAGAACTTTCTGTGTCATTTCTCTAGTCCTCCCTGGCCTCAGCCTCTCCCTCTAAAATCCCAGCCCTCCCCTCACACTTCCTCTGCCCCTCCCACTTGATTTTGTCCTAGCTCTTCTCACTTTAACACAACAGGGTCTCCCTTATGTATCTGGATCCCTCTCTAGAGTGGAACCTCCCTGAGGGCAGGAGCCTCAGCCTGTCTCCCATCTCCCAGGGCATCAGAGAGCAGCATCCAACACGGGGAAGCTTCTCAACACAGGCTTGGTGAATAAACAATCAAATGGAGTGCCGTGCACATGACAACATGCAGTCATTTTTGGCACAAGAAGAACCAGTTGGATCTGTATCAGAAAGCAGGCGGGACGGTGTGTTCCCTTGGCTGGAGAGCTGCAGAGCAGCCAGTGCTCTAGTGAGTGACACACCAGACTGGCAGGGTTTGCAGGATCTGGTGTCATTTATGCAAACAGCATCAGCAGCAGCAGCAGAGATGGACAAAAACCGTTAACGGCCTTTTCAATAAACGAACAAGAAGACCGTCGGACCGCACTTCCTTCTGAGCTGACTTCTGTAAACACATGCAGGTCAAGCCCGATTCCCTGCTTCCAGTTAGGGCGTTTCAGCCTGGCTTCTGCCAAACAGGAAACACTTGGGCTTCTTGAACATACTTTTCTTATCTTTGACAAAAGTGCTAATTTAGAGGATCTTGATGTGGACATTGGGCAGTTGGGGGAGCTGTCAAGGATTCCACGGACGCCCCTGGCACACAGGGCCTCTCTCCAGGCTCAGGTGCTGGAGAAAGGAGAGGGCACAGCATGCTCCCTGGCTGGGTCTGAGGGAAGATGGAACCAACGCGGCCGTCCCGGGAGTGGGGAGGGGAAGGGATCGCGGTTGGGGGAAGCACTTGGAGAGGGCGAGACCGCAGATCAGACTTGCCCTCACCCTGCTGTGGTGGGCAGAGAAATAACAAGAAACAGTTGAATAAATAAAACTTTCCACTCAAAATGGGCCACAGACATATGTTTTTCCACTTTTTTTTTTTTTTTTTTTTTTAGAATGAAGATAAATCTCCCCATCTGGGCATTCTGAAGGGGAATTTTATTTTCCTTCTTTTCTGAGTGATCTCTTCCAGCTTGGTAAAAAACCTGCTCAGATCAGGAAATATTAAGGACTGGCGGGTTTGCTTGTGCTCAGAACCTTCCAGATGTGAGGGAGGGGCTGCCTGGGCCTGGGCCTTTGTAGAGAGACGGGCTGGAGTCACTGTGGCCCAGCTGCTGGGCTTCTGCCCTTCCTTTTCACCTGAATTCTAACGTGTCAGAGAGTCGGGGGTTGCTGGTGATGTGTGATGGGGGCCCTGAGCACCTGGACTCAGCTCCCCTTCCCATTTCCTCAAGCCCTTCCCTGGATAGGCCTGGAAATACTTTACTAAAATAGCCCCTCTGCCAGCCCAGAGAGATCCACATTTGCACCCTGCCTTGGAAATACCTTCTGGATTAGATGCGGGTCTTAAGCCCCTTGTCTCGGTACCCTCCTTGAGGAAGGACACTTGAAGGTCACAGCCTTAGGTCTCCGGCCCCCCGAGGAACTGGGACACGGCCCAGCAAGTGACAGCTTGGGGCACTCCCGCCTTTGGTGATGTCGCTCCATGAGCCCAGCGTGCTGTCCTCTGGGTCCTGCCCACTCTTGAACCCCTCAAGACATTCCCTGTCCAGGCAAATGGCACTGGGGACAGCGACTCAGAAGTTGCAGGTAACAGGACAACTGGCTGTCCTCAGGGGAGGGGTGGGCCCCCGGAGGGCATGGAGAGTGAACGTCTTCTGGAGCTGGGGTGCAGGGGAGGACTGGGGTGTCCACCTCTGCCATGCCTGTGAGAGTGCAGCAGAGGTCGAGGGCTCGGGGTCTGGTTCTTGTCACTTTCGAAGGGCAGGGATCTTGACTTATTTTGTCTCAGGCTGCATCCTCAGGGCTGAGAACAGCTCAGGACTCATGGAATGAACGGGCAAACAATGAAAGTCCCAGCACCTCTAGTTCCAAAATCTGGACTAAAAGAAAGCTGTGTGCATTAAAGAAAAACCTTTGGAATATCCAGATGTGGCTCGGATTTGGGCATTACTTCCTAGTGAATCGTTGGACTCCAGGCCAGTCTCTTGACTTTTCCAGCCTCAACTGCTTTATTGGAAAACGTGGGGACAGGCGATAGAGCAAATGCTGTGGAAGGGGTGGCTGCGGGAGAGCATGGAACGCAGCCTGATGTGTTGGGTGGGTTGCTTTTCATTGGGGAAGCCCTAGCTGGGGTATTTATTACAAAAGCAGGTTCCTTGCACATCATCCTCAAATTACTCAGGCCGCTGCCATTTCTCCTTCTTTGAAAAACGCTAGTTTCTTGGTGAGAAAGATGAAGTACACATGCTGATGCTAGGAGAGCCCGGGAAGCAGTGTCTCTGGGAAAAATCTGAGAGGTCCGCAAAACCCACCTGAGGCAAGAGAGGCAAGAGCAGTGAAGGACCAGAGAGGCCTTGGAGCATTGCAGACAAGGTCCAGGGGAACCCTGGCCTCTACCAAACGCTGAAAATTAAACCAGCCACATGAGCGCGTCAGCGGCTGCCAGCATGGGAGCATCCTCTTGTTCTCATTGATTGGTAACCTGGTTCTTTCATTTTCATTTCAAAGGCTATTTTCATTTCCAGAAATGGGCTGTCTCCTCTCTGGAATAATGAAATTATTGACACTGAAGTGTCATGAAAAGGTCTTTGAATTTTGTGATAGTTACTAGCACTTGCATTTGAATTTTTTTCTTACTTGTTCATCAACTAAAATTAGCTGTTCATCAAAACCATAATGTAATGCTGTCTTCATAGTAAGCCTTCTCAGGGGCTGTTTCTGATGACAGTGGTTTCAGTTTTTCCTAATTAATCTGTTCCAAATATTTGTCTTTATGTTTTGCTCTAGAGCGAAGAGGGCTGCTATGGTCAGAATGTTTGTGTTTCCCCAAATTCTTGTGCTGAAGTTTTAACTCCCAAGGCGATGGTATAGAAGGTGGGGTCTTTGGGAAGGGGATTAGGTCACGAGGGCAGAGCCCTCACGAATGGGATGAGTGTCCTTATGAAATGGGAGCTTGTTCATCCCTTCCACCACGTGAGGACACAGTGAGGAGGCGCCATCTATAAACCAGAGTGCCGGCCCTCACCACACCCCAGGTGCTGGTGCCTTGATCTTGGATTTCCAGCCCCCAAAACTGGGATGCACGGATGTCTGTGGTCCAATTTATGGCACTTTGTTAGAGCAGCCTGAAATAAGGGCTCTGTTTGTACAACACTGTAAAGTGAAAGCAACTTGATAGCTAGGTTTGAATACTCCTTGGTGTTTTTGGCAATTAATGTGCATTGATGTTAAACTTTCATCTACAAAAGTTGAATTCTACATTGTTAGCAAAAAAGATGGTTGCTTGACTCCATATGAAATCTCTTTGTCCCGCCTCTCTGATTAGGAAATGTTTTTATTTAGAAAGCCTAACACAGGCATAAAAATCACACCAGGTCCGTTCCTCCTTCAACAGGAGACTCTGGCTGGGGGACTTCCCTTCTTGGAACCGTGCTGGAATCTGAGGCTCCTCCAACCAGGTCCTCAGGACTGGGAGTTGCTCAATATGTGGAAAAAATGCAGTTTTCTTCTCAAAAAAACGTGATCCATGTGGCGGTTACCTGTCAGCATTCACTGAAGCCATGGGGAGGGCAGGACTGGAGTCGGCGCTGGGGCCGACCAGGCTCTCTCCGTCCTGCTCTGTCACTCTCCCTGTGCTAGTTTATCCCACGAAGACGCCATGCTCCCTGGCTTTCAAGCCTTTGCCGTGTGAGGCCCTCCCATGAACCCTACTGGGGCAGGGATGGTGATGCCCCAGGCCATGCAGGAGGGGTCAGGCAAGGCCACATTCCGCAGGAAGCCTGGTGCCCAGAGAGCTGCCCGGCAAGGTGGGGCCAGCGGGAGCTGCCGCAGCTGGTAGGAACCCGGAAACCAAGTCCAGGGAGAGTGCCAGCCAGTTCTCACCCAGCCATACCTGCCTGCCATGGGGCCGTTGGGCCTGCCCAGGTCGAGAGGCTTTTGTAAGCCTACCCACCCCTCAGGAGCTCTTTCCTTCATCAGGCACCTGAGTCAGCTCTGCCCACGGCAAGCCTGGGTGGGGGGCCCCAGATGCAGCATCGCATTTATTGTTGGTGAGCGACCCTGGGGCTCTGTTCTTTATGGCCGCTTGTGCTTATGCCAGTGTCCCCGCCCTGGGGCTCCTGCACCCGAGCATGGCGCCAGGCCAGCCGGGGACTCTGCCCGGTGCCGGAGCCTGTGCCTCCCTGGGCTGGGAGGTCCTCCTCACCCAGACTACTGGGGGGGTACACAGCTACTCTCACACAATAGCATAGATTTTGTTTCTCTGCAAAAAAGGAAAACCCCAATTGCTGGTGCTGGTGTGTGGAAAGAGATGAAAGTAAGGAGAGTTAAAAAAAAAAGGCTAGTTCTTTGACAGAAAATTGCTTTATGAATCACTTTAATCTTGAATGCATTGATTAGCATCTGAAGGCACCGCTCAAATGTTCACTGAAGTTGTGTTTCATGTGATGCAATGAATTATATGCTATATAATTACACGCAAATTTTTGGGATTTGAGAAAAGTATCAGATGCAACACTTTAAATGCCCAGGGTGGAAAGCATCTAACTTTCCATGTGTGTGTCTTCCTTTTCCCCAAGGGACCAAGGGCTCTCTTGAGGGGAGGAATTACTATTATTATTATTATTATTATTTTATTTTATTTTTTTTTTTTGAGACAGAGTCTCGCTCTGTCGCCCAGGCTGAAGTGCAACGGCGCAATCTCGGCTCACTGCAAGCTCTGCAAGGGGAGGAATTATTTTGTATGTCTTTGTGTCTTCACCCTGTGCCTGACCCAGTGCTGAATATTTAGAGGTGCTTAATAAATGCTTATTAAGTGATTAATTCAGAAGGTACATGAGCCTTGGTTTTTGCTCTGCCTTCAGCGTTCTGGGGGAGTGTTGGGATAGACAAAATGTACCCCCAGGAAACAAGATAAGAACATCTGGTACACAGCCACATTAATAGTTGTAAAATATACCTGTGTTTCCTTACGCTATGGCATGTCCCAGCCGCAATGATTTTCTTCCCACTCCACCAGCTCTGCTTCCTCCCAACCCTTCTCTCCCAGGTGCCCCAGAACCCCCAAGGCTGCTGCTGTCTGTATACACTGGGATATGTGGGCTGGAGACTGAGCAAAGAGTCCAGGTGTCCTCTGGCTCCTTTGGTCTGTTCTCCAGGTGGGCATTGAGGCCTCCACTGGACACTGTCCCCTTCTTCACCAGCGTAGCCCTCTCCCGTGGACACTGTCCTCACTGTTGACTATACTGGCTGCCTCTGGCTGGAGACCCAGAATAGCGCTGCCATCTCTGGAGTCCCCAGGTGCCCCAGCCAAGCAGCCTTTCTAAGAGAAAAGGGATGGCGCCTCCTTTTTGGCTTTGGTATCTGTGCTTTGTCAATGAATGGCTGATTGTTCCTGTGGGGTGTGGTGACCCAGCCTGAGGAGGTAGCCCCAAGATGGTGAGGGGCGGTGCAGAGGAAGGAGGAAGTGATGGGCACAGGAGCCCCAAGGGGCCCGTGGAAGGGGTGGAGCAGGAGAGCTGCTGGGAGGGAGGCAGGCTGGGCAGCAGGCTCAGGAAGGCCTGGGAGTTAAGAGTATTCTTCCCCGGGCAGTTCTGAGAGACACAGGCATGGACATTCCTGCTGCTTCCAATCATGTTTAGGCAGCTGGACTGTTTCTTTGGATGGGACTGTGTGTGGTATGGGGTGCAAGAGGAGGCTTCCAATACTGTTTCAGAGGCAGGAGGACAACTGACTTTGAGGATGGCCACGCCCCAGGGGCTGGATCTCTGGAGGGAGCCAAGGGCAGGGTCAAGAGGAAAGAGGTAGGAAGCAATGAGAAAAGATAACAATTTGTAAACTTCACTATTGCACAGTTTTAGAAATATAAACAATTTGGCTTGATTTCCAAAACACAATCTGAGAGGACTTAAGATAGCCATGCTCAAGCTTTAAGGCACAATGGTAAAGACTTCACATCAAGATGACAGATGGCTCAGTAGCTGTATCTAGTCTGTCTGCAGCTCCATTAAATGCAGTCAAGAAGTTTTTAAGTTATAAACCCACAAAAAATAAAGAGATGGGAGAGGATCCTTCAAACAATGAGTGGGCCAGGTGCAGGGGCTCACGTCTGTAAGTCCAGCACTTTGGGAGGCTGAGGTGGGAGGATCGCTTGAGCCCAGGAGTTCAAGACCAGCATAGGCAACATGGTGAGACCCTGTATCAACAAAAAATACAAAAATCAGCTGGGTGTGGTGGTGTGTGCCTGTGGTCCCAGCTACTCAGGAGGCTGAGACAGAAGGATTGCCTGAGCCCAGTAGTTTGAAGCTGCAGTGAGCTATGATAATGCCCCTGTACTCTGCCTGGATGACAGAGCAAGGTCCTGTCTCAAAACAAAAACAAAATAAAAACAAAGAAAAACCAACTCCCAACTCCCCATCTCCCCTCAAAAAAAAAAAAAAAAAAGAACGATAAGCAATTTCAACAGATGTTGGGAAAGTGGAGAGCAGAAGAGGGCGTTTGGCGGAGGTGCCTCATATGAACACTTGCAGGGGGCAGAGCCCTGCAGAGCCCAGAGACGCCCAGAATTCAGAGCACCAGGTGTGGAGAAGGCTGTGGGCCTGAAACAGGGGCACCACCCCATTCTCCTCTCCCTGGGATACTTGGCATTTACCTATTCCTTCTCCGCAGCCCCTGACTATCCCACCTTCCCCTGCAAATTCAACCAACCAACCAATTAACCAACCAACTAGTCCAACCAACCAACTAACTAAGCATTCTACTCTAAGGAAATTTAATGGGTTATTTTGGGAGGTCTAGAAGTTATTTTGGAAGGCACTGGTATTCCAGAGCCAAGCCCTGTGCAGTTGGACATTTCCTGACCCCTCCCCTGGACCCTGGTCCTGGGATCCTGAGCTGTTGTTTGCACTAGTGCCATCACCCGAAGTGAGATCTACCAGCTATTGGCCTCTCTCCCAGGCAGCTTCTATTACCTGCTCGAATAAATGAACAGACAGCCAGGGACTGCCAGACACTTAAACTGGCAATGTGGAGGAGAGCAGAGGAAAACACTCAGAAAGAAATGCAGAGGAAACGAGCATAAAGGCTGATGTGCCAGCCTTGGAGGTGGGCCACTCCGATCTCCTTCCAAGGAAGCCTGCAGCTCACAGGCAGCTCTGACTGGGTGCCTTCCGGTTCCGCCCTGCTTCTGAGCCAAGGCCACATGCTCTGCCAGCAGCCCCCAGCCAAAGATGAAGAACAGTGGTGGTACAAGGGCCACCCATCCCCAGCTCTGTGTGGCTTCTCTGAGGATATCGTTGCACCAGAGCTCCCTGATGGGCTGGCAGAGGCTCTTTCCACCATCACAGTCCTTCCTCCCTCTCCTTACATAGGTGTAACACCTATACTAATGTCTAAAGATGTTGCTTTTGCTTTTGTTTGCAGAGGACCTAAGAATTGGGTTTAGGAGCTGGATTTCCCATTGCCTGGTTGGCAAGGGAAACTTTATCCTAAGTGGTATGGGGCTATGGATAGTCCCCGGCACAAGATAGTGGCCCAGCAGTGACAATTTTAATGGCGGTGACTTGGACAAATATCCCACTCAAGAGGGAAAGCCCTGACGAGTGTGATGAGTCGATCTTTTGAAACATACAGAGGCAACAGTGCACATGAGGAGAGTGAAAATGGCTGGCTATTACTGCATTGCATTTAATTCTGCATTCACTTCCCAGATATGTAATTGGGGTCAATATATTTGGCAGTGGGTTTGGCACTCATGCTGGATCTTGGAGTATGGAGTAAGAACAATTGTGATGAGGAAGACCAAGTAGAGTGCTCTGAAGTTCCACTCCCCACCCACCGTGACAGTGAATCACAATTCCATACTCTGGAAGGGAGGAGGATGCATCAGGCTCAGCCTTGGAGATTTTAAGAGTGCAGGATTTGTGGTCAGACCCACCACATCATATAGCTGAGTGTGCCTGGGGCAGTCCATTTTCACATGGAAATGGCACAGCTGGCATGGATCCTGAACAGGACCAGACGACATAAGTGAGCTATACAAGCAGTGGTCCCAGATGACCACGTCCCCTGCCACGCTGGGCCAGTGCCCTCCCCCAGCTAGCATCAACAGCCCTGTGGGTGGGTCTGATAGGCTCTGGCAGAGGAGAAACAAAAAGCTGAAGCCTGGTTTACAGATGGTTCAGCTCAGAATCTGGAGGCAGGCTGGAAAGGCTCCTCATCACAGGCTTTTCTGCCAACACATCTCATTCTCTCTGACTCTGTCTTCTTGTCTGCTTTGCAGATGACCCAACTCTCCCTCCCTCCTCCCACACATACACACAACCAGCAAGAACAATAATAAAAAAGAAATCAAACAAACCCTCAAACTCCATCTAAATAAGCAACTTAGATGAATTTTGTAAAAAGATGATTTATGAAGCAGGAATAGAGGGCTGTGAAAATAGAACAGTCACCATGAGAAGGTGCAGAGAAATTAAAAGTGTGGGAAAAATATCAGTACAAGTATTGGAAGAGAAGTAGGAGAAATCTCCCAGAAAATAGTACAAAAAGACCAAGAAATAAAGAATATGGGAGAAAAGCCACAAAGGCTCAAGCCAGAAGCTCTGATGTTTGACTATCCGCAGTTTCAGAGACTACAATGGGGGACAGCCGCTCTCTCTCCCTGACGTGGCACTCGCATTTCCCTGCTCCTCTCCCAGATCTCTCTCCAGGAAGGGCCCTGTGACCCTTCTGAGGGGTAAATGTTGGAAGGTTACTGGGCAGGGGCAGCCCTGTCTTTCTTCTTCTTCAGAGGGAACTGCCTCCTGCTGGGAGCATTTTCTACTCTGTCCACCTGTCAGGAGGTCTGCTGTGACCCCAGTGCCACTGAAACTGGGTGGATGAGTCAGCCCAGTTCTGGAGCTATGTGATTTCTGAATCTATCTTATTTCTGGAACCATAACATTTCTGGAGCTGTGCAATTTCTGGAGCTGTCTCATTTCTGGAGTTGTGTCATTTCTGGAGCTGTCTCATTTCTGGAGTTGTGTCATTTCTGGAGCTGTCTCATTTCTGGAGCTGTGTCATTTCTGGAGCTGTCCTGTTTGTGGAGCTGTGTCATTTCTGGAGCTGTCTTGTTTCTGGAGCTGTCCTGTTTGTGGAGCTGTGTCATTTCTGGAGCTGTCCTGTTTGTGGTGCTGTGTCATTTCTGGAGCTGTCCTGTTTCTGGAGCTGTCCTGTTTCTGGAGCTGTCCTGTTTGTGGAGCTGTGTCATTTCTGGAGCTGTCCTGTTTGTGGAGCTGTGTCATTTCTGGAGCTGTCCTGTTTGTGGAACTGTGTCATTTCTGGAGCTGTCCTGTTTCTGGAGCTGTCCTGTTTCTGGAGCTGTCCTGTTTGTGGAGCTGTGTCATTTCTGGAGCTGTCCTGTTTGTGGAGCTGTGTCATTTCTGGAGCTGTCTTGTTTCTGGAGCTGTCTCATTTGGTTTTCGCCATGAGGCACATCCTCCATCTTGGCCTCCCCCAGTAATATAGGTGATGTTTTCTATCTCCCATCTGGAACTTTCTTGTTTTTCAATTTGTTCTAAATTTGTCCTCCCATGCCTCAGAAAGACAACAAGCAAGACCAGGGAGAATGGAGGGGAAGACATTTTCAATGACAGAAAGAGAGTGTGACAAAGATCACTCATGAAGAAATAAATACTAGACTTCTCAGAATCCTCACCAGCAGCACTGGATGCCAGAAGCCAATGGAGCAAGTTCTAAAGGAAAAGTCCTTTAGTTTATGACACCCTTAAACTCAGTATTCAACACCCTTAAACTTTTGCTCAAGTGTGAGGGAATAACAAAGATTTTTTCACGCGTGGACGAGCTAAGCAAGTTTACCTGAATGGAGGACACTCTCCCAAAAGAGAAGAAATTAAATCAAGAAAGAGCCAGACCTGACTTCTAGCAGTTGGTGCATTTGATTGTAAGAGCACCATACTCTCTGCAAGGATGGTGGCAGTGGGGCACAGGCTGGAGGGAAAGGCTGAGAGGAAGTCTCTGGGAAAGGAGGAAAGAGTAAAAGGGATAAAGCAATTGAGATGCTGGAGGGTCTTGAAAAGATATAAGGCAATTAGCAGAGTGCAAAAAGGACTCATGTCCAGAGACAATTCCTTTTTAGTTGCATTGTTGGCCTTCCGGAGAAGGAAATGCAACACCAGCACCCTACTGAGCTGTGCAGTGACACACATTTACATGGCGTGTGTGATATCTTTGTGTAGCGGTGACAGGTTTTTAACTTTTAGATCCAATTTTTGGGTAATTTACTCCATATGGAAACAGCATTGAATGTTAATATTACCAAATTTTTAAAAATAATAAAATAAGAGCAATGATTCCACAGAGTGGGGTGGTGGAAGGTGCTGAGGAGGGGAAGAGGGAAGATGAGGGCATCGTGTCCTGTTGTAACATGGGATTCAAGAGGCATAGCAAGAGTTAATGGTTGGTTGTTTTAGGCTCTTTCTTTTTCCTTATCTTTTCTTTTCCTTTTCTTTCTTTTCTTTTCTTTTTTTTTTTTTTTTTTTTTGAAACAGGCTCTTGCTCTATCATCCAAGCTGGAGTGCAGTGGTCCAATCAGGGCTTACTGCAGCCTTGACCTCCTGGGCTTAAGAGATCCTCCCACCTTGGCCTCCCAAAGTTCTGGAATTACAGGTGTGAGCCACCTTGCCTGGCCACACTTTCAATCTATTAATGCAAGTCATTCAATTCTGGGAAGTTTTCTTGTGTCATTTCTTTAATAATTTCTTCTCTCCATTTTGAGGCTTCTGGGATAGATCGATCCTTTAACAGTCTTATCTTTTCCCCTCCATTGTAAATTCCCTTTATTTTTGTTCAGCCTTCTTGGAGATTTTCTCAACATTATTGTCTATCCTTTTTGCTATTTTTTTTTTTTTTTTTTTGATATGGAGTCCTGCTGTGTTGTCCAGGGTAGAGTGCAGCGGAGTGATCTGGGCTCACTGCAACCTCTGCCTCCCAGGTTCAAGCAATTCTTCCTGCCTCAGCCTCCTAAATCGCTGGGATTACAGGCTCCCACCACCACACCTGGCTAATTTTTGTTTTTTTCAGTAGAGACAGGGTTTCACCATTTTGGCCAGGCCGATCTTGAATTCCTGACCTCAGGTGATCTGCCCACCTTGGCTTCCCAAAGTGCTGGGGTTACAGGTGTGAGCCACTGTGCCCAGCCTATTTTTTTGCTTTCGATCCTTGTATTTTTAACTAAAGTGGCAGTTAAATATTCTGCCTTTAAAAAAATTTAAAATAACATCCTGCTCTTGTTTTAAGAATGCATTATTTTTCTTTCTTTGAGGTTATAAAATATAGTGTTTTTTGAAGGTTTATTCTCTCTTTATTGCTTACTTTAACTCCTCTCTCTCCCCATTTGTTGACTGTCCTTGGTCTTTGACTTCTATGGCAGGCACATATGTAAATTTGGGGCCTCAGGATGCTAGTGGGAGGGTTTCTAAACATGAGTAACTTGGGCTTTACTGCAGGGTGAGCTGCAGGCCAACTGGCTTGTTCATTAGGAACCCCCAGTGGTCAATCTCTGTGGCTGTTTTCTCTGGAGCAGTTTGGTTTCTGTAGAAAAGGACTCTCTGATTGCCAGCTGGGTTGGGGCAAGGGCTACTGGTGATCTGGGTGAGACGGCAGGACTAGGAATTTCCATGCTCGGCATGCACAATGTCCTGGCCTGCTGGATTTCAGTCCAGCCACTCTTTTCTCCCAATGTGCCTGCAGGTTTGGTTCCTTTGGTTCACTTTCCCCAGAGAATAAACCTCCTGTCTCAGCATCTCGGGGCTACCTGGGTGTGGAACCCAGGCCAGAGGGCTTCCTGTACAGATGTTTACACCATGCGCTATCTCCAGCAACCCCTGCCCTCGCCGCCTGGGTGGAGGATCCACAGGCTACGTCACCTGCAGTTACCTGCACAGGTACCTGTCACCTGCAGTTTCCAAGCCTTCCTGGATTTGCTTCTCATTGTTCTCTCTCCCACTGGCCTTAAGTCCCACCCTCTCTGGCCCTGCTGTGAGTTTCCCATTCATTTACCTGCTTCCTGCTTTCATGTTGTGAACTGGGGTTGTAAATATCTTTTGTGTCCCTATTTCCCCGTTCTCCTTGCTAAAACGTGCTTTTCAAGAAAAGTTGGGAATGGAAAAGCTTCTACTCCAGTATCTTAAAACTAGGACTCCCCTGTGTATTTTTTTAAATTAGAAATTTAAAAATAAAATGTAACAGCACGTTCCTTCTCTGCAGTCATGCCTGCTTTGACGGGGTTTATCATGCAGCCTGGCCCCAGAGTTTAAGTACAGCAGCTCCTTTCTTCCTCAAATCCAGGCACAAAGTGGCCTGCGGGGCTGTGGGGCTGTCTCCCCAGGGTACCTGAACAGTTAGGTCTGAGAGGCTCAGAGTGGATGGGGGCCTTGATGGGCTCACATTGTGGATGGATGGTTGGCAGACACCATCTGGAGCTGGCAGCCTGTGGGTCACTCTGGTGATGACCAACGCCTTAGCAAGCTGTCCTGGATGGGCACAGCATCCACTGGGCTCCTGGGTCCCCAAAAGCTGTTCTGTGGAGTGACTTTTCTCTGGTCCACTGACCGTGGCTGACTCTGGGGCTGCCCACAGAAATGGGCTCAGGTGCTTAGCCCCCAGCCAGTGCTGCTTCTCTGACCCTCCCCATGGCCCATTTGAGTTCCTGTCCTCGCTGGGCAAGGTGCCATGGGACCCCTTCTAAGGGTGACACCCTCTCTTAGTTTCCTGTGGCTGCCATAACAAATCACCATGAATGTGACGGTTTAGAAAAACAGAAATGTATTTTCTCACAGTTTTAGAGTCCCAAAGTCTGAGATCCAGGTGTGGGCAGGGATGTGCTTCCTCCAGAGACTCTGGAGGAGAATCCTGCCTGCCTCTTCCGGCTCTGGTGGCTCTGGTGTTGCTTGGCTCCAATCTCTCCATTTTCACAGGGTCTTCCCCTCCTATTCCCCTTGCAGGTCCTCTCTCTTCCCCTTCTCTAAGGACACTATTTGTGGATTTAGGGCCCACCCAGGCAGTCTAGGAAAATCTCATCTCAATTTTTTTTAAGATAAAGTCTCACTTTGTCGCCCAGGCTAGAGTGCAGTGGCGCAATCTTGGCTCGCTGCAACCTCCTCCTCCCGGGTTCAAGCGAATCTCGTGCCTCAGCCTCCCAAGTGGCTGGGATTACAGGCGTGCGCCACCACGCCTGGCTAATTATTTGTATTTTTAGTAGAGACGGGGTTTCACCATGTTGGCCAGGCTAGTCTCAAACTCCTGACCTCAGGCGATCCACCCGCCTCGGCCTCCCAAAGTGCTGGGATTACCGGTGTGAGCCACCGCGCCTGGCCTTGAAATTCTTAATTAAACATGCAAAGACCCATTTTCCAAATATGGCCATATTCTGAGGTTTAGGGATTAGAACATGGATATACCTTTCTGGGGCCACCATTCAACCCATGGCACCCTCTAAACTCCTAACACATCCTCCTTTTGGCCTAATCCCTGTGGAGTGAGTTTTCTGCAGAGTCTTACTGATGACTATGAAGGAAACAGCCACCTTGATGGATCTCCAGGGGACCATTCTGTTCCTGGGCACTCACAGGTGGGATAGTCAACGGTAGGAAGGGGTGGCCTCTTCATTTGCGTTCATTTAGCAGACGTTTACCCTCCACGTGGCACAGAGCAGGTGCAGCGGTGGGGCAGCTTCTCTTCGAGGTGTATCTGTTTTTCCCTAAGGATGGCTCCGCTGCCTGAATCAATCTTCAGGCTCATAAACCCTCGGCTGGATCCTACACTGCTCCTGCTCCCTCCTGGGGCTGGCCTTCCTCCGGGGTTGACCAGCTGCCTGGCATGGCCACACCCCCCACCCCATGATCGACTCTTTGAACACCCAGTCCCAGTGACAAAGCAGGAATTCGGTGCCCCTCCTGGGTGAGCATTTCAACAGGGCAGAGCTGTACTCCAAGGAAGAGGCCAGCATGATAATTTTCAGCCGTGTGTAAAGTGAGAAGGGAGCATTTTGGCGAGGGGGTATGTACTACTGAAGTGAAGGTAATAAAACTACACACGAACTCTTAAAAGGAATAGTAAAAATAAAACAGCAAAGAAAGAGCAGAAACTAGATAAAGGAAAGGGGTGGGGGGAGAGTGTACCAGAAACACTATATTTGTCCTCAAAAGTGCTAACATTTTCTGTTTGGAGCCTGTTGCCTAGTGAAATTCCACAACCGGGGCGTCATTCCTGCTGCGTGCAGGCTTCTCCAGAAGCCTCATGAGACCAAGGCCTTCTACTATTTTAATATATGGGTCAATGGAAAACAGTTGGAAATCAGGTAGTTGGTTAAAATTTCACTGGCCAGGCCCGTGTTTGAATAGACATATTTATAATTCAGTTAATGATCTAGTAAAATTACACCAAGAGGTGGTTAGAAAATTTAGGGATTTTTTTTTATTTTGGAGAGGAGAAGAGGAGGGGTCAGAAATGTCCAGCTGGGAAGGCACTGAAAGACCCTGTAGCCCACCCCTCCCTTGTTGATGAGCCAGGGGACAGAATTGAGACCTGTCCTCAGGTCTTCTGGCTCCAGCTTCTGTCCCACTTCCCTGGCAGAGGTCCCAACTCTGCAAACGTGTTTTGCTTCAGAGAAAAAATTTGCTCCGACATTTAAAAATTCAAATCTCACAAAAAAGGTGGAATTTCTAGCTCCTCTGAAAATGCTGGAAGTTCTGCTGCCTGTGACACTCTCCCTGTAAGGGTGGGCCGGCACAGCCATGCAGAAGCCAGGGGACCACCGTCCGCCTGCCCTGCGGCCCCATGGGATTTGAGTCCTGCGGTGGCAGAGGAAAGCAGCTCACCCTTAGTTCAGCTGCACCTCACCCAGCAAACACGGCCCCTACAGGTCCTAAAGGGGCGAGGGACGCAGCCAGGGAAGCTTCTCGCAGACTCTCTGAGGTCTCTGGTCATTGTTGACTCCCAGGGACCTGACCCCTTTGCACGCCTTCGTTTATTATCTCTTGGGGTGACGTGGGAGCACGTGGGGCATGAGGAAGGAGGGCTCAGGAGCACCCCTGAATATGGCCATTACTGGCATCGTGAGCCTCTCCCACCACTTCCTGCCACCCCCACTCGCTTTCTAGCTGCCCGGAAATGTTTGTGGTTCTCTGCATCTACCACAGGTTTCCAGGGCCCACGCCATGGCTCTCACAGTCCCCTCTGCTGGGATGTCCTGCCCCCGCACGGCTGCTCCATTTGAATAACTCCTACACATCCTTCCAGACCCAGATTAGGTGTCTTCTTCTCCAGGGAGGCTTTTATGACCCCAGCTGACCAGACTGAATTAGACCTTCAGGGGTGGAGCTGGGCAAGGGGTGGGGGGTGGCGGTGGAGGGGAGCTAGTAGTTTTAATAAGCCCCCTAGCTGGCTCTGATGGGCAGCCAGGCTTGCCAGCGCTGCTGTGCTCAAAGCATCCCGCAAAGCCTGTGCTTATTTATTTACTTTTGTAAGCTTCATCAGTTCTTCCAATTTTCACCCAGAAAATGATCCTTCAAACTCAGCCTCTGGATAAGACACCCCAAAATGGACAGGCCTAATGTGAAACATAGGTGCTTGATTGGGTTGGGCTATGATCGTCTGTAGAAGGTTGAGTAAATGGGTGTCCAGTGTCTTATTTGTAGCTCAGAGAGACCACCTGCTGGCTACAGTGGTAAGAACTGATGTCTCCTCCAGGTGCTTTTGATGGGCCAGGTATGTTCCAATTACTTTAAGTGTTATGCATGCATGCACTCTGCACTGCACCCTTATGTGCAAGTGTGACTATTATCCTTATTTTACAGAGAAACACAGTGAGTCTGGGGAGGTTGAGTACTTGACCCCAGGTGACTTATCACACCTGGGATTTGATCCAGACCCTTTGGCTTACACCTGTCTTAGGTCTGGCTCCCTGGAAACAGTGCCTGAGACAAATTCTCAGTGCAAGTGACTGATCAAGGGATACGGATGCTGTGGGAGAAGCTGGTACAGGAGGGAGGGGAGCGGGAGAGGTTGGGGAGGAAGTGGGGTGAGGGGGTGCAGGGGAAGTGCAGCCGAGCCGGCGCTCACGGAGCACAGGAGCATTCATTAGATTCTCCCCATAGTGCTTGGCAGCCTTCCCTCTGCCAGTCTTTGGCTTTGAACCTTCCTTGGAGGGGGACATACTTCTTGGGACCTCTGGGGAGGGGCTGCTGTGGCTCAGGGATGATTCTCCAGGGAAGGCTACCTGTGCAATTGCTTAGCAGCACCTGCAGCAGCTGGGAGATGGGCTCTCCCGTGGACAATGAATCCTAGGGGCTGGAGGGGGGGTAGCCAATGACGTGGCCGTCACAGCCCTCATCCTTAGCCATGATACAGAGTGCAGAGCTGTAAGCCATCCCGGCAGCTCTCAGCCTGGCCCAGACAGTTCTGGAAAGGGAATGTTCCCGGGCTTTTTTTTTCCTGTGCTCCAGAATCTCCACTGTGGTTGCCATCAATAGACACGATTACCAGGCACCTCTCTCTGGCGGCACCTGGATGGGCTTCCTTCCTTGGGCATCTGAAGGTGGCAAAAGGGCGCAGAGGATGTCCTGAGAGGGTAAAGCCCTTCCCCTGCACTGAGAGTCACACGCAGGCGTCTGTGTTCTGCACCTTTAGCCCATAGCACAGTCTGGCACATGGTAGCTCTCAGGGACATCGTAGTGGCATGAATGAATGAGTAAAGCAATGATGCCATCAACCTTATTGCCACCAAGTTCCTGGCCATGCTGCCGTCCAGAACGCCTATTGGGCAAACTTGAGGCCTCGTTATTTTCTCCTTCACTGTCTCTCTAAGAAACAGGCTTGCAGCCCACTCCCCACCCCTCCCAGAGTTTGGTTGGCAGATTTGATGCAGGTCTTGGGTGTCTGCACAAGTGATCATGTGTGTTTCCTGGGGATGCAGACTGCCAACGTGCAGGTGAGAAGCCACAGGGCAGTTTTCCAATGCCCAGTGACCCCGCTCGGGGCTGGAGAGGTGAGTCAAGGAGACAGCGAGGTAGGGATGCTCATGCATGGTTACAGTTACTGTTTACAGCTTCTCGGCCATTCGTGGCTGCAGCCAGTGGAAAAAGGACTTCACCATTGCTTATAAACCATGAATCAGTGTCCGCCTTTGCTAACGGCTTCCTTGGTGAGTATCTCATTCACTTTGCCCCTGAGGGAGGATGGGGGGTAGCTGGAACAAGGTGAGTCTGTGCCATTTCCTGTGAATGGCTGCCTGGCAGTCGTCTGCTCATCAACCCCAACGCAGTGCTCCAACCCCTCCCGGTCTGTGGCTGAGGTGGGCGGGTGGGAGGTGAGCCTGGCTCCTCTGCTTGCCTGCCTCACCACTTACTCACTACCGTGTCATCTACCCGGGCCTGTCCCCGCCCACTTGCCGATGGCATCCCGGACCTGGGACGGCCTGGCAGGGAGCCCATGTTCCTGTTCCTCCCTTCCCTTCCCCAGAACCTTCTTTATCTACCCCAGAGAGCCAGCATTCCTTCCTGTAGGGGCTCATCCTCCTGCAGTGCTGTGGTCAGCAGGGGGCTGGACACAGAGAGGTGAAAGCTCATGTCCTGTCTGCGAGAGGCACATGGTCTTATCACAGTGTGCACAAGTGATGACACGGAGGTCAGGCACACTCCTCCTGGCAGCCCTGTTGCAGGAGGGCATCACTCTGTCTGGGGTGCCAAGGACGGCTGCACAGTGGAAGTGATAAGTGTCTGGGTGAAGAAGAGGGAGAGGATGTTCCAGGCAAAGAGAACAGTATGAATGGCTGTGAAGTTCCAAGGCTCTTTATTTGCTACATGTGCTAAAACATTCTGTGGCCTTCAATCTCTTCTGTTTACTCCTCTCAACCAATCTCCATGATAACCCTGGGAGGCCAGAAAGATGAGGGCATTATTGTCCTTTCACCACAGAGAAGTTGGAGGTCAGATGGAGTAGCCAACAATCCACATCCTCTCCTTCAGACCAGTGACAGCCCCCAGCCTGCAGTCTGCCCCCCCACTTCTCCATTGCTGGGTCAATGCACAAGACGCATGATTTCATTTCATTCCATTTCACTTCATCTCATCTCACTTTATTCCGCTTGCCTCCTGCTCCCCAGCTCTAGGCAACTACTGACCTTTCTGTCTTTACAGGTTTGCCTATTCGAACATTGCATAGGAATGGAATCATAGAACACATGATATTTTGTGACTGCCTTCTTTCACTTGACATAATGTTTCCAAGGTTCATCCACATTGTAGTGTGTATCAATACTTCATTCTTTTTAATAGATGACTAATATTCCATTGCATGGTTGTAACACATTTTGATCATTCATCACTTGATGGACATTTGGGTTGTTTCTACTTTTTGCCTATTATGATAATGCTACTAAAATAAACATTTTTTTTGTTTTGCTTTTGTGTAAACATTTGTTTTCAATCCTTTTGAGTGTATACCTAGGAATGGAATTGCTGGGTCATAGGATAACTCTATGTTGATCCTCTGGAGGAAGTGCCATGAGGTGGCTGCACCATTTTACATTCCTACCAGCAGTGTGTGGGAGTTCCAGTTTCTCTGTATTCTCATTAATACTTGTTATCTAAGTCATCCTAGTGAATTGGAAGTGGTAGTTCTTTGTGGTTTTGATTTGTCATTCTCTGATGACTAGTGACACTGGGCATCTTTTCATACACTTATTGGCCATTTGTACATCTCCTTTGGAGAAATGTCTATTTAGGCACTTTGCCCATTTTACAAATTGGGCTTTTTATTTTTTATTGAGTTGTGAGAAATCATGATTTATTCTAGATACAAATCTCTCATGAGATATGTGATTTGCAAGTATTTTTTCCCGTTCTGTGAGGTGTCTTTTCACTTTCTTAAAAGTGTCTTTTGAAATACAGTAGTTTTGAAATTTGATGAAGTCCAATTTTTCTATTTTTACATTTGTTGCTTTTTTTATGTGTCATATCTAAAAAATAAAAAACCATTGGCTAATCTAAGGTTGTGAAGATTTACCCCTGTATCTATTTCTAGGAGCTTTATAGTTTTAGCTCTTATGGCTAGGTTTTTTTTTTTTTTGAGACAGGCTCTTGCCCCA
Organism: Symphalangus syndactylus; assembly: GCF_028878055.3. Classification (NCBI taxonomy): domain Eukaryota; kingdom Metazoa; phylum Chordata; class Mammalia; order Primates; family Hylobatidae; genus Symphalangus; species Symphalangus syndactylus. The sequence continues at coordinate 141,979,155 of NC_072430.2, read as the reverse complement.
TGGTCCAGGCTGGAGTGCAGTGGTGTGATCACAGTGCAGCTTCAACCTCCTGGGCTCCAGCTTCTCCCACCTCAGCCTCCTGAGTAGCTGAAACTACATGTGTGTGCTACCATGCATGGCTAATTTTTTAATGCTTTTGTAGAGACATGGTCTCACTATGTTGCCCAGGCTGGTCTCGAACTTTTGGGCTCAAGTGATCCTCCCACCTTGGCTTCCAAAAGCATTAAGAATGTAGAAATGAGCCACTGCATCAAGCCACATTTAGGTCTTTGATTCATTTTGAGTTAATTTTTGTATATGACGTGAGGTAGGGATCAAAGTTCATTCTTTTGGATGTGGATATCTTGTTTTCCCAAGAATGATGGAAAAGACAACTGTTTCCCTTGGAGTTGTTTTAGTGCTCTTGTTGAACATAAATGTAAAGGTTTAGTTACCAATTAAACATAAATGTAAGAGTCTATTGCTGGATCTTTTTGGATTCATTAATCTATATGTCTATCCTTATGTAAGTCCTATATGCTCTTGATTCCTGTTGGTTTGTAGTAAGTTTTGGAATCAGGAAGAGTGAGTCCTTCAGCTCTGCTCTACTTTTACATGATATTCTGGGTACCTTGTGAATTTTAGAATCAGTTTGTCAAGTTCAACGAAGAAGTTAGCTCTTTTTTTCCTTGTTATAGATCCAAATTTCTGACATCCTGATCATCTTAAGCCAAAGAAATAAGCTCAGAATGGCAATGGAAGAAGTGTTAAGAATGTCAGATGCTAGGTCAGGTATGGTGGCTCATGCTTGTAATCCCAGCACTTTGGGAGGCCGAGGCAGGCGGATCATGAGGTCAAGAGATCGAGACCATGGTGAGACTCCGTCTCTACTAAAAATACAAAAAAATTAGCCGGGTGTGGTGGTGGGCGCCTGTAGTCCCAGCTACTCGGAGAGGCTGAGGCAGGAGAATGGCGTGAACCCGGGAGACGGAGCTTGCAGTGAGCCGAGATTGTACCACTGCACTCCAGCCTGGGTGACAGAGCGAGACTCCATCTTAAAAAAAATAAAAAAAAAAAAATAAATAAATAAATAAAATAAAAAAGTCAGATGCTATAGAGACAGAGGCACAGGAAGCATAGTCAAGAGGTGAGGGAGTGGTGCAAGCTGAGGGATTCCAGTGAGCATGGGCCCTGCCTCCTGGCTGGGTGCCTTCTTTCTGGGTTGTAAGTGGATTCGGGGCACCAACAATCCCCAGAGTCCCACAGGGCTGCTCAGCAGCCTTTGCAAAAAATTCTCACTAAGGTAGGGACACACTTATGTTTATTTTGGGGCTAATAGGATAAAAGAATTTTGCCTTCAACCCTGTCTTTATTCTGCCTGTAATTTTTGTATCTGAAACTTGAGTTTCATATGTGTTCAGTATCTTGGAGACTTGTGATCTCAAGCAACTGTATAGAAGCTTCAACTGTTTGCATCTTGGATATGGGCTGAGGGCTGGAAAGCCAACAAGGACAAAAGGGTGGAAGAAGCCTGTTTCTTTCCCCATGAACATTGCAGGGATGTGACTCAGTGTCACTTAGGTGATATGCATGACATGAGGGAAAAACCAAGGCTGATTTACAATATGGAAGAAGCATCATTATAGTGTGTCTTCTACCAAAGATCGAAATAGTAAAAAAAAAAAAAAAAAGTAAAAACATTTTGAGGCTGAAAATATAGAGAAAAAGTCAATGTTCTCCTCAGGAAGTTTGTGGTTGAGGGTTTGAGAGTATGCAACAGCCCACACCGAGAACCACAGAAAGATGAGAAGGTCATCAAGAGAGCCGGGACTGGCAGGGAGCTGGAGGCTGAGGCTCTGCAGTGGATCTGCAGCTAGACCTTCCTGTGCCAGTCATGGTCTCTTCTTGCCTCAGTTTCCTCATCTGCAGGATGAAGATTTGCACTAGAGGCTCTCTCAGGAGGCTTTCAATGATGAAATTTTTGAATTCTGTGGATTGACACATTTTGGTGTGAGATGAAGCTCTCCTATTGCACCAGTGATTCAAAGAGACTCATGGGAAAGAGGAGGCTCAAGACACTCATCAGACAGAAGACTGAGTGGAGAACTCAGCACTTGCTTCCTTTACCACCTGCCAACATCCAATCAAATTGTGAGGAGAAATGGTTTTGGTTGGCAAAGCATTTGTTCAATGCTAGGAATTGAGGAAGCTTGATTTTCTCCAGCTCCTTTACAGAATAATCCCAGTAAACGCCCTGATATTTTAAGAGGAGGGAGAGGGCTGGAGAGTTGAGAAAGAGTTATGAATAGAGGAAGGATGCACAATGACTGCTTGGGGCTGTGGGGCTCTCTGCCCAGGCCCATCTAAATCTCAAGCAACTTTATGACTGAACTCTGGATCTATTTGAAGTCTGTCTTCATCTTCCCCCCTTGGGAGTTTGTGCAGGGCTCAACTGTCTGGGTTCAAATCTCAGTTTTGCCACTTATTAGAACAGTGAGATTGGGCAGATTTCTTAACTGCTCCAAGCCTCCTTTTCCTCATCTGTAGATGTCAATGGTGACAAGAGTGTCTCGTGGTGTTGTGGTGAGGTTAGAGAAGGCAAAGCATGTGATGTTCCCACCATTGAGCCCGCACTCTGCTGATCATTGCCACTTGATGGAGGTGGCAGGGGCCCCCATAGAATGCACAGAGCCTATAGCAGATGAGGCTTCCTGACCTTGGGGCCACTTTCCAGAGAGTAGGGCTCCCCCATGATGATGAGTCAGGGAGGCACCTGGTGGCAGAGAAGGAGTTGGCATTGTTGGGTAGTGAAGAACACCAACACCAAAACCGAACCTCAAACCAGAAATGACCTGAAACTCAGCTTGCCTGCTATCCTGCCATTAACCAAGCAGATCAGAGGGGACAGAACTGCATCTTTGCAGAGACTCACAGCCATGCAGGAACTTTAGGGACTGGGATGGATAGCCACCTTGCAGGAGATGAGGGTAGGACTTCACATCAAAGGGATGAACTGAAGCCACCCCAGAATGGCTGAGGGGCCACTGTGCTGCACTACATGGCCTTTCACAGCCAGAGTAGAGACACCATTGGAACCCACTGGTAAGGCATGTGGGAAGGGCTGCTTGGCACAACCTCATAGATATCTGGAAGAACAAGTGTGGGAACTGACATTGACAATGATGAGGCATGAATTGGTGGTTTTCAGCTACTGAGTCCTAATTCCCTTGGAGCTGTGTAATGTCCGTGTCTGAGAAGTGGGAGTGAACAACAGTGATTCCTTGGCCTGCCCACCATTCAGGACTCATAAAGCTCATCCCAAATGTCCATCTTCAGGAGAATGAGGGCCAGTGAGGCGTGACCTGGCCTCACATCTCTGAAGGCTGGTTCTTGGAGCAAGCATGGTCTTGCTCTCCTCCCCTTCCACGGGGATGGCTGTGACTTTTGTATACTCTAGCCCATCTCTGTTTTGAAATTGTTGAATTTTATCAACAGCTACCTACAGAAGATTTGTTCATTATGCCTTTTCTTGGCCACCATATTTTTTAATGGCAAGTTAAATCAAAAGAAGTCTTAAATGGTATTGTGATTTGTTCCCTCCCTCCCTCTCTCTCTTTCTCTTCCTTCCTTTTTTCTCTTCTTTTCTTTCTTCTTTCTTTCTTTTTTCTTTCTCTTTCCTTCTTCCTTCCTTTCCTTCCTTTCTTTCTTTCTCCTTCCTTCCTTCCTTCCTTCCTTCCTTCCTTCCTTCCTTCCTTCCATCCTTCCTTCCTTCCTTCCTTCCTTCTCTCCCTCCTTCCTTTTCTTCTTTAGATGGAGTTTCGTTCTTGCTACCTAGCCTGGAGTGCAATGGCACAATCTCTGCTCACTGCAACCTCCGCCTCCCGGGTTCAAGTGATTCTCCAGCTTCAGGCTCCCAAGTAGCTGGGATTACAGGCATGTGCCACCACATCTGGCTAATAATGTTTGTTTTTTAGTAGAGACCGGGTTTCACCATGTTGGTCAGGCTGGTCTCGAACTGCTGACCTCAGGTGATCCATCTGCCTTGGCCTCCCAAAGTGCTGGGATTACAGGGATGAGCCACTGCACCCGGCCCAAGTAGAATCATTTCTTTTAGAAAATAAGGGCTTTTACTAGACTTTTAGATTTAACTAGAAGTTTCAAAGAGCTCAATCCAGATCTTGGGGTACAGATTAAAAGTGAAGAGTAGAATTAGACCTGAAGAGGCACAAGACTGAATGTATTTTGGGAAAAGAGAGGATGTGGAAAGAGAAGATCCTTATGTTTTAGGAAACTGTCTTCCACCATCTTTGCAGTACACAGCTGTTGCCATGGTACTACTAACCTGGTCTGTTAGTGAGCTCTGCTCTGATAACAAACAACCCCCAAATCTCAATGACTTTGAATATTGAACATTTCTTTCTTCCTTATGTTACACAAAAAGTGGCCTTGGATTCGCCAACAGCTGGGCAGCTGCAGCTGGACTCCAGGAATCCAGTATCCTGGAAAAACAGCTCCTATTTCATATATGCTCATTTTGTAGCATGTAGAAAGGGGAGTTAGGGAGTTGCAGAAATCTGTGATGTGTTTCTCATATATCACATTTTCTCAAGTTCCATTGGCTCAAGCTAGTCACATGGTCAAGGCTGGCAGTGCGATAAAGAATTAAAATCTAGGCCGAGCACGGTGGCTCATGTCTGTAATCCCAGCACTTTGGTAGGCTGAGGTGGGTGGGGTGGTGGATCACCTGAGGTCAGGAGTTTGAGACCAACCTGACCAACATGGTGAAACCCCATCTCAGCTAAAAATACAAAATTAGCCGGGCGTGGTGGCACATGACTTTAATCCCAGATACTTGGGAGGCTGAGGCACAAGAATCGCTTGAACCTGGGAGTCGGAGGTTGCAATGAGCCAAGATCGCACCATTGCACTCCAGCTTGGGCAACAAGGCAACAAGAGCGAAACTCTGTCTCAAAAAAAAAAAAAAAAGAATTAAAATCTGCATAAAGGTAGGTTCGGTAAATCAATGATGATTGGAGGGAATATATAATCTTCTACCAGGCAGGAGCACACATGGTAAAGGAACAATCATACCCTCCGCCACACTCAGCAGGTTGTCCTTTATTTCCTGTAAACAGGGGAAAAGTCAGAGATACTGGAAATTTCAGATTGGCTTCACATGGTGGATGGGACGCTCACCAGACTGCATCCCTATAGTTAATATAGTGCCTACTGTGTAAAAGATACGTTGAAAGAGTTAAAGAATGATGGAATGCAGACACAGTTGAGATGATCATGTGTCCTGTTCTTTAGTAGTTGTTTTATTTGTGCTGTCTCAGATTTTAAAACACAAAAGCAACAGTTAATTTCATTCACAAAATATGGTACGTCTGGGGAGCAACTCTCCAAATTATCTTTTGGATTTCTTTCCTAAGTAGGAAAATTTTCTGGGAACACAGAATGGCTGTTCATTTAGGATTAATGAAAAGCAGATATTTAGTCTTCAGAACCTTCCCTAACTAAGCCCCGTGTCTTAGAAGAATGATGAAAAACACCTTTGGAAGGCATATTGGCATGGCACAGCTAAAACTACCAGTACATGTAAATATCAGGAATGACCTGTGAACAGCATGGGTCTCCTTGGCAGGCAGTTCTAGTCCATAGGCAATGTCCCAAGCCACTTCACAGTCTCTTCAAATTACCAAGGATGGGATTTGCTTATAAGTTTGTAATGAGGTTGGAATCTGTTTCAGAAAACACAATCTATCTGTTTTACTTATGACTGAGGGACTCAGTAGAATAAGCACAGATGAGAAAAAGGCATTTTAAAATAAATTTCTTCTTGCTTCAGCTTCCTATAGGGCAAATCCTTAAAATCGAGACACCAAGGCAGAAAAATACGCCTTGGAGACTGCACCCAATTTCCTTCTACTGCTGTTTTGAAGGGTATGGTGGATTTCAAGAATGTGCCAATCCTTTGCTTTTTTTTCTTTCTGTTTTAAAATGGTAAAAAGGACACGTGTATATAAATTTATGTCAGAAAGTTTTAAACTTTAAGCCCAAAATTCCATCTCTCCAAATTGTAAAGTAGTGCTTGGGAACAAATAAACTTGATACTGTTTCTAGGACGCTTTTCCCCAAGTTTTCCACCCTTTAATCATCTTCAGAAATTTTGAAAACGAATTATTTGACAGGGAGCTACATTTAAAAAATTCTTTGTCTTGATTTTCTTTTTAAAAAGGGATTTAAAAAATAAACCACAATCCAGCAACCCTCTGTCTTTCCTGAAGCCACTTTAACTCTTTTCACTTTTTCTGTCATTTTCCTCCCTGTGAAATGCTTACCCTGTTCATCTCAGCTTCTTCAGTTATAAATATCTCTGACTTCCTTCTACAGGAATGAGCATTTCCTAGTCTTATGTCAGCCATTCCTCTCTCCCTGATAATTGTATCACAAGTGTTGTTTAAAGAATTCTTCAGTGTTTACATGATCACGAGAGCTAAAACGACCTCTTCTTTGGTTTGTTTCATATATATATCCCCCAAACTCTTCAATAATCATTAAATGCAACACTGACCCGTCTGCTTTCTAAATTCACGGAGGCCTCCCTTTTGGGACCCCCCCCATCCTCTCATTCTGGGCCTGGCTCATTGATCTTGACCTTGTGCCCACTGCATTAGCAGTTGTTCTTTCTCATGTATTGGAAATGTGCTGTCTCTGCGTCTTCTCTGGGATCCCTGTCTTCTAGAATCTTTGTTTTCCTTTTTCCTGATTTCTCTCTCAACTTGGTTTTACACATCCTTGGCGTAACACAGCCTTTAGTGAACTTCTGAGCAAAGATAATGAACGGATAATAACTTTTGACATCTTACCTAGTAGTGCATTTGATTACTGGTTGGATGTAAAAGTTTTGGTTGGAAATACTTTCTTTCCAGGCTTTCAAAGGCATTGCTCCATGAGCTCTTTCCTTCCAGTGCTGCTGATGAGAATGTCTGATAGGTTTTCCGACTCCTGATGCTTTGTATAAACCCATGCAATCTTGTTTTTCTTTTTAACTTTCTGTAAGTTGTTAGGATTTTCTCTTTATTATCAGTGTTGTGAAATGTGACAGGGATGTTTCCTCATGAGAATTCTTGTTCATTCACTGTTTCACTGTTTGATCGGGAAACTTACACTGTCCAATCCTGGGAATTTTTCCATATTATTTATTTGACCATTTCTTTCTTGTTGTTTTCTGTTCTCTCATTCTATCACTTTTGTGTCTCAGATGTTGGACCTCCTGGATGAGCCTGTAATTTTCTAGGCTTTCCTGTTTTATTATCTCTCCTTGACTTTTTAATTATACTTTCTCAGGGATTTTCTCAAGTTAATCTAAAAAATCTAAAAACTTCTATTGACTTTTAATTTTTGCTATGGTATTTTTGATTTCTGAAAGATTTCTTTTCTTTCTTTCTTTCTTTTTTTTTTTTTTTTGAGATGGAGGCTCACTCTGTTGCCCAGGCCGGAGTGCAGTGGCTTGAGCTTGACTCACTGCAACTTCCACCTGCCAGGTTCAAGCGATTCTCCTGCCTCAGCCTCCCGAGTAGCTGGGATTACAGGTGGCTGCCACCACGCCGGGCACAGTGGCTCATGCCTGTAATCCCAGCACTTTAGGAGGCTGAGGTTGGTGGATTGCTTGAGGTCAGTTCTAGACTACCCTGGCCAACAAGGTGAAACCACATCTCTACTAAAACTACAAAAAAGATTTCTTATTCTGTAAATGTTCTCATTTCAAAAGTAACATTCCTGTCTTGTTTCATGGATTAGTATTTTTTCTTTGATCCCTGTGAATATTGTTTCCCTGTAGAACAGTTTTCTCTTTTTTCTGTATCGTCTATTTCCTCCAAGTCTCTTGGCCCTCCCTCTCACTCTCCCTCCCTTTCTCTCTCCCTTTCTTCCTCCCTTCCTCCTTTCCTTCCCTCTTCTTTTTTTTAGATGGAGTTTCACTCTTGCTGCCCAGGCTGGAGTGCAATGGTGTAATCGTGGCTCACAAACCTCTGCCTCCTGGGTTTAAGCAATTCTCCTGCCTCAGCCTCCTGAGTAGCTCGGATTACAAGTGCCCACCACCATGCCCGGTTATTTTTTGTGTTTTTAGTAGAGATGGGGTCTCACCACGTTGGTCAGGCTGGTCTTGAACTCCTGACCTCAGGTGATCTGCCCCCCTCGCCCTTGCAAATTGTTGGGATTACAGGCATGAGCCACAGTGCCTGGCCTTCTTTCCTTCTTTCATTTACATTTCTGCTGCTTATTTAGGGATATCCCTAGAGGGTGTGATTGGCTGTTCATATTTGAGAATGAGTGAAAAGCTAGTCAGAGCTCTGTATTTATGGGTGGGACTTGGTGGGTAGTGAGTTTCCCAATGGCTGAAGACTTACCTATTTTTTTCAGGGTGGTGGTTGTGGGGAGACCTTATATATTATCATCTTCTATCTTTTCTTTTGGTCCAGTCACTTTCTCCATGGAGGAACTTTCCCATTTCTGCTGGTAGAGTGGTACAGATTGAATTGTGTCCTCCCAGAAAGATGTGTTCAAGTCTTAGCCTCTAGTACCTCGGAATGTGACCTTATTTGGAAATGAGGTCATTGCAGATGTAATTATTTAGACGATGATGACGTCATGCTGGAGTAGGGGGGCTTAATCAAATATGACCGGCGACCTTACAGACGAGGAGAGACAGACACAGAGGAGAACACCGTGGGAAGACAGACAAAGGGAGAAGCCTTATGGAGATGGAGGCTGAGATCAGAGTGACGTGGCCCCAAGCTAAGGGGCTCTGGGGGAAGCAGAGAGGGAGCCTCCCCTAGAAGCCTGGAGGGAGTGGGGCCCCGCCAACACCTTGATTTCAGACTCCCAGCCTCCAGAACAGTAAGAAATAAGTTTCTATTGTTCTAGGTGATCCTGTTTGTAGCACATTGTTACAGCAGCCCTAGCAAACTAACACAGAGAGTGTGTGTGCCCACTGCTGCCCGAGATGCTGGCCAATGGGACGGGAGCTTGGCGGGTAAGCACTTTCCCGAACCCCCTCCACTTCTGGTGAAGCACTTTCCTGAACCCCCCCTCCGCTTCTGCGCCTGCTGTAGGTCTCCCCGGGCCCTGTTCTGTGCTTGTTGTCCCCGGGTCTGGAGCTTCTCTGGTTTAATTGCTCTTGAGATTAATCCCAGGGTGAGGAAGGAGGAGTGGTCAGCGTGGGGTGGAGACCTAGGGGCCTAAGTCCTCCCTACCGAAACTCCCAACTCATCCTTGTGCTTTCAGCCTCAGCTCAGTCTTGGAAAATAACGGGAGCCTCCAGTTCCTGAGCGATCTGTTATCACTGCAGATCGGATTTCCAGTTTACAGATTCCTCAGGGCTTCCTCCCAGGTGGAAGTGAGGGCGCCCTCTTCTGGCGTCTCCAGCATCCGCCCGGCCCGTCTCGGCCGGCCCCTTAGCCCCGGTTCTCCGCGGGTCTGCAATGAGATCCTTGAGGTCCACGCCTGCTTCATCTTGGCGTCACCTCCACTTCCTAGGGCAGGGCTTCCCCCACACAATAGCCCCTCAGTGCACATTTGTTGAGTAAGTGAAGGAATGAAGGAGTTGAGATGACTTTGAAGCTAAAATGAGTAGACATCTGACTTTGTGCCTAAGAGAAAATTCTTCCTAAGGCTAAGATGGTTAAATAAAGGAACAGATCCACCCATCCTTTACACATGGAAATTTATATTTCAAACTGAAAAAGGCCAAATTGGCACTTTGGTGTCGTCCTATAATTATAAAACCAAACATCTCCTTGCTAAAATTTTTGAATTCCAATCAACTGCAAAAAGTTTCTTGGATCGTCTCACATTTGGGCTTGACATCCTTAAAATTAATCAGCTGAGCATGGTTTATAGCTCACAAAAATCTAGGGAAAATGCTTTTTTTTTTTTTTTTTTTTTTTTTTTTGAGGCAGAGTCTTGCTCTGTCACCCAGGCTGGAGTGCAGTGGTGCGATCTTGGCTCACTGCAACCTCCACCTCCCGGGTTGAAGTGATTCTCCTCAGCCTTCCTGAGTAGGTGGGATTACAGGCACTCGCCACCACGCCCCGACTAATTTTTTTTTGTATTTTTAGTAGAGACGGGGTTTCACCATGTTGGTCAGGCTGGTCTCGAACTCCTGACCTCATGATCTGCCCACCTCGGCCTCCCAAAGTGCTGGTATTACAGATGTGAGCCACCGCGCCCGGCCAGGAAAATGCTATGTTTTTAACTGGGCAATTTTACACCGATTTTTCCTAGAGCCAGCTAAAAGCTGGCACATTCTCTTTAATGCAATCTTCTCATCCTCCCCAAATGTCTGGGTTCACATGTCTCCCCAAAATTAATCATTCAAGATGAATATAAAATTGTTTGTTAGACTTTTCTTCGCAAGAATGTTTATTTTCATAAGGTGTTTCCCATACACTCAAAGACTCACTTTAGGACCCCTGGTCCTCGCCCATGTCTCCCTGGGTTGACGCTTTAGGAAACATATTTGACATCTACTTTATATTTCAGGCTTTTGTGCTACTCAGAAACAAAGACTTCCCTTCCTGCCTGTTTTACTTATTTATTTATTTTTTTGAGACCGAGTTTTGCTCTTTTTGCCCAGGCTGGAGTGCAATGGCATGATCTCGGCTCACTGTAACCTCCACCTCCTGTGTTCAAGTGAGTCTCCTGCCTCAGACACCTGAGAAGCTGGGATTACAGGTGCCTGCCCCTACACCCAGCAAATTTTTGTATTTTTAGCTGAGATAGAGTTTCACCATGTTGGCTAGGCTGGTCTTGAACTCCTGACCTCAGGTGATCCACCCATCTCGGCCTCCCAATCCTGCCTGTTTTGATGAGAAAAGTGTTTTTAAGAAAAGTCAAGGAAAATCAAGAATAGCTACACTTTTACCACAGCAGCAGAAATCATGGAATTACAGTGGGAATTAATGTAATGGCTTGACTGATCTGCTAGTCCAGGACTTATTTCAGAAATGCGTCTTCTTCGAACAGATTGTATTAGTGCATCAGGCAGGACTTCTTTGGTTGTAAGTGTTGGGAACTTAACTTGAACTAGTATAGAAAGGATGTCTGGAATCAGGGAGCCGATTGCATTCTCTTTCTCTCCTCTCCACTTCTCTCTGCTTTAATCTCCCTGGCTGGCTTCCTCCAAATGGTAGCAAATATGGCAGCTCCTGGTATTATCAGAGAGGGCTCAAGACTGGCTGGCTCTAAGATGTAAGCAGGCAGACCTGGGGATGAGCTTACCAACTCTGGATCACCTGGTAGAGGAGATGCTAGAAGGTTCTTCCAGAAGATGGCAGCTCTCATTTGAACCCCTGGTCAAAGTAGGGGATGGGCATTCCTGAAATAAGAGAAGTATTGGTCTAAACACATGACCCAACAGCTCTCTGTGCATGGCTGGCACTACGTTTTCCTTCATAGCCTGGTGTGTTTTAGTAGCATAAAGTGAAGTGCTATTTGGTTTTAGACTCGAAAATCGCAGAAACAGCATCATTTGTGCAGTAGAATAGAGTAGGAAAGATTCACACCAACATGTCCATATGAAGCGCTTAGGGAACGGGGAGGGGCAGCTGGTCCATCCTTGTTCCCGAGCCCGGGTCTCAGTGGGGCTCAATCTAAAGGTGGGAGCTTTAAAATGTGCAAATTGGGGCAGGGAAAGAAGTTGAGGCTAGAAATGAGGCAGAGACGAATATGGTTGATGCAGCCCAGATCCCTGGGGGGTTATTGCTGGATGATTCTGGACATTATTGAGCACAGCTACCACTCACTCTGCAGAAGAGAAAACCGAGTTGCAGGAAGCTTAGGTGACGTGCCCAAAACCTGTGGTGAGTTAGTAGCAAAGAAGGCACTAGGGCCTCATTCCCAGAGATCCGCTCAACTTTCCACTCTGACACTCGAGGTGGCTTAAAACAGGCACAGGGATGGAATGAGAAACCCCAGCTGCCCTCTGGCTGTGGGGTCAGTGGAAGCCTCAAGTCCTCTTCCTTGATTGGGCTTCTCATCCTTCTTGTCTTGAAACAGGCCTAGTTGCCTCAGTGGAGCATTTTACTTTAAGCTGATTTTGGAATCTCACATACCTCCTCTTCAATAAGAGGAAACTCCAGCCTCACTGCAACAAGCAAATCTATTAACATGATTGCAGATCCATCACTGGGAGCTGGTTGGGAGGGTGAGAAGAGTGGACTTGAGCTGGCCCTTCAGGAATATCTCCCAGGATATCCCAGCATAAATCCTCTGGTCTATTCTGGGAGGCAGGGAAACAGGAGCCTGTACTGGAGAGACTGAACTTAGGAACGCACTGCACAACAGCAATCCAGGGCTTCGAGGACAAAGATCGAGGCACCCTTCAGCAACTGTCTGGATGCTGGGATGCAGGGTGTGGCAGATGCTGCTGCTGTGGCCGCAACTTCCCTTTGAGTCCCGGAGGCTGTGATGGAACTCGGATTCTGAGTCCGTTACACAGTCTGCCACTGCCTCTTAACATTCAGGGAGCTGGAGTCTTCATATTGGCTTCTCTATGACTGTGTATGTGTTCAAGTTCCTTCTAGCAGAGCCTGAGACTGGGTGCTGTGCAAGTGATTACTGAGGGAGAGCTCCCAAGGGAAACCTAGAAGGAAGGCAGGAAGAAGGATGAGGGCAGGAGAAGAAGCCAGGCAAGGAGTGGGTTCTGAGAAGTCAGGCTGGTCCCCTGGGGGGTGCTTTGCAGTGGGAATCCTCTTGCCAAGTTTTTCTGGCCCAGAGGCAATGGACTGGAGTGTCATACCCCACATCAGACATCACTGGCTTTGGGCCACTCCAAGGGAGATGGGCTATAACCCTGTACTAGTTATCAAATGCTGTGTAACAAATTGTCACAAACTTAGCAATTTATGACAACATGCATTTAGTATCTTGGGTCAGGAGTTCGGATTGGCTTCTATGGGTCCTTTGCTGGGGTCTCAGAGGCTGAAACCTTGGTTTAGGAGACTACATTTCATTCTAAAACACTGAGTCTTTTCAAAGCTCACGTAGATGTTGGCAGAAGTCAGGCCCTTGTGGTTGTCGAGTTGGGGTTCCTGCTTCCTTGCTTGTTAGGAGCTACTCTCAGCTCCCAGAGGCCCCCACATTTCCTTGCCATTGGCCCTCACAGGATGGCAGCTCACTTTGTCAAGGCCAGTGTCTTAGTCCATTTGGATGGTTGTAACAGAATGTCATAAACTTGGTGGCTTAAACAACAGAAATTGATTTCTCACATTTGGGAGTTTGAGAAGCCCAAGATCAAAGTGCCCGCAGATTCCGTGTCTGGAGAGGTCCTGCTTCCTGACTCAGGCACGGCCCCTTCCCTCTGTGTCCTCACGTGGTGGGAGAATGGAGCAGTCTCTCCATGTCCTCTTTTATAAGGCACTGATCCCATTCATCAAGGCTTCTCCTCTATGATCCAATAACCTCCCAAAGGCCCCATCTCCCAATATCATCACTTTGGGGGTTAGAATTTCAACATATGGATTTTTGGGGGACATGACATCCAGACCCCAGCAGCCAGCAAGATCATCTCTCCCTGCCGTTTCCTAAGACAGAGTCTTCTGTGATCCCTGGGTGACTTCCCACGACCCAACTGTAACCTAATTCAGGGAGGGACACCATTCATTTTTGTGGTGTTCAAAGGCTGGAATCGGAGCTCAGCTTCCATTTGCACTCAAGGAGGGAGGATTACACAAGGGCTTGACTCCTGGAGGTCATCTTAGAATTCCACCCACCTCACGCACCGCAACGTGTCCAGAAGAGACAGTTCCCAGCATCCATGAACAGTCCTCCAGGAAAGGGCATGGGTGTGAACCACTAGCATTTGACTCTCATCTGAGGGGGGTCTTGCAGAGGCACCCATGGGACCTTCCACACTGTCCTTGCCCACAGGAGAAAGGCCAGCCAAAGTCTCAGAAAATCACCATCCCTCAGGCCACCTTCCAATCCCATAGCCGTGTATCTGGATGGGGAGGCCTCATCCCCGTCAGGGCCACAGCTACAAGGGAGCTTGGAAAATGGAGTTCTGAACTTGCTAACTTGTGTAGTTAAGGGAAAGATAAGGGAAGAAAATGGGAAGAGGTGCCAAGAGCCAGTTCAAGCCTGCAGTGAAGGGGAAACAGAATTGAGAGATTCCATGACGTATGAGGTGAATTGAGAGATTCAGTGACTTACGAGGTCCCACCGATGGCTGAGCCTAGATCCAGGACTCAGGACGTTTAGGGCAGCTCGAACTTTTGAGGTTGTTTTCCTCCTGGGATCAGGTAGCAGAGAGGAACTGGAAATGTAATCGGGAATCCACATACTGGTGATTAAGGAAGAAAGCTGCCATAGCACCCACATTCTCTCTTGTTAGCACAAGGGAGGTTTACTACGAGTTTCTGGAAGTTTCTAGAGCCATGGGCAGTGCTGAAGAGGATCTGGATCATCAATGATTAGGTGCAGCTAAATATTAAAAAGTATGGTTTCCTACTGAATGGGAGCTTTTATTTCTTTAAATCGTGTTCTAAATGATTTCTTGCCCTTGCTATTTAAATATAGCCCTCCATTGGTATCCATGGGGGATTGATTCCAGGATCCTCCATGGATACCCAAATCCACAGAGGCCCCAATCCCTGAAATAAGGTGGTGTGGTATTTGCACATAACCTACGCACATCCTTCTGTGTACTTCAAGCCATCTCTAGATCACTTATAATACCTAATACGGTGTACATGCCATGTAAACAGTTGTTATACTGTGTCATTTAGAGAATGATGACAAGGAAAAACATCTGTACATGTTCAGTATAGATGCAATCATCTACTTTTAAAAAACATTTTTGGGCCGGGCGCGGTGGCTCACGCCTGTAATCTCAGCACTTTGGGAGGATGAGACGGGCGGATCACGAGGTCAGGAGATCGAGACCATCTTGGCTAACACGGTGAAACCCCGTTTCTACTAAAAAATACAAAAAATTAGCAGGGCGTGTTGGCGGGCGCCTGTATTCCCAGCTACTAGGAAGGCTGAGGCAGGAGAATGGCGTGAACCCAGGAGGCGGAGCTTGCAGTGAGCTGAGATCGCGCCACTGCACTCCAACCTGGGGAACGGGACACAGCGAGACTCCGTCTCAAAAAAAAAAAAAACAAAAAAAAATTTTTGAACCACAGTTGGTTAAATCCATGGTTGCAGAACCCATGGATACGAGGTCGACTGTAATAGAAACTTTTAATACCAAGGAATGCATGTGCCTAGCGATTTTGCGAAAAAGAGTGTATTTGTATCTGAAAGAAACTGTGGAGAAGAAACATCTAAAACGTGCTTGTTCAGTTAACCTCAGTTTGCCGAGCTGCTTGGAGCATGGGGTTTTAATCGAAGGTTGTCTTCTTTGCACCAGACAATGTTCTGGGGGAAATAGTCCTCCTTAGTGCTGAAGTTGCAGACTCTAAACAAGGGGGTGGCAGCAAGTATCCCCAGTCTCTGTAGCGGCTTGAGTCCACGCCTGCACTGTGCAGAGAGGATGAGGGCAGAGAACTGGATGTTCCTGGAGGGGCATATTGTCCTTCTACATGTCATGCAGGCAGCGCAGTTCTACACTTGGAGCCTCTGCTCAGCGTGTCTTGACCTACGAACCCCATAATTCAGGTTCCATCCTTGTTCCCTACCCCAGTGCTCTGCAAGTGAACCCTTTGGTGCAGAGATGGGTCGGGCCCCTTTATGGTAGAGGAAGGGAGCCCTGGAGCTGCAGAGGGGAGCAGGCATTTTCTCTGGGGTGCTATCTCCTTTCTTCCCTAAATTGGAGGGAGATAATCCATGGAAAGGAGTTAATGATTTCTTCACTCTTAAAACTTGGTTCGGAAGGATCTCTCGGTCAAAAAGACCCTTTCGGATGTATCTTGATATTTCACATTAATGGACTTTTCATAAGGACCACATGATGGGAGAGCAGTGAAAAGTCTGGGGATGGCCAAGGCTGGGTTGTCATTTGAGCTCTGCTACTAACCCAGACCGGACATTGAAGATGTCACTTACTCTCTCGGAACTTTTCTTTTCTTTTCTTTTCTTTTTTCTTTTCTTTTTTTCTCTTCTCTTCTTTTCTTTCTTTCTTTCTTTCTTTCTTTCTTTTCTCTCTTTTTTGGAGTCTCACTCTGTTGCCCAGGCTGGAGTGTAGTGGTGCCATCTTGGCTCACTGCAACCTCTGCCTCCTGGGTTCAAGCGATTATCCTGCCTCAGCCTCCCAAATAGCTGGGACTACAAGCACCTGCCACCACGCCTGGCTATATACTTTTAGTAGAGACGGGGTTTCACCATGTTGGCCAGGCTGGTCTCCAACTCCTGACCTTGTGATCTGCCTGCCTCAGCCTCCCAAAGTGCTGGGATTACAGGCATAAGTCACCGTGCCCAGCCTGTTTCTTTCATCTATAAAATGGGACCACAATTTCACCTAATAAAAAAAAGACATCTTTCTATTTAAAAGGGCTTAGGGTGTTGATGTTTGTGATAAAGGAGAGAATGTATATTGAAGTGTTTTGAAATGTGCAAAGCTTTCTAGAAACTGAAGTTCTTACTCAAGAATTTTCCCGAATCTTTGGCAAGATAACCATTTTCATTACCCCTGTCTGTGCCTAGAATGGGCCTATAAGTGCCACAATCAGAATCATTAGATATAGAAATGAAAAGAAATGTGGCCTCCTTTTTTTTGCCTTTTCACTGGTGAACAGAGCTTTGGTTAACGGAAAACCAAGGCGGTTTTAATTGCTGGTTTTTCTATTTGAAGGGGGAGGTTATTAGTAGAAGTCTCAATTCAGAAACTTCAAGAAGAAATGGGAGGGTGTGGTGAGGGTAAGGGGGGACTGCATTTCCTGTTTTCCTTTCAGATGGTGTTGGAAAACATTGCAGGAAAACCATGGATACCCACGAAGAAATTCCAAAATTTATTCTTTTTGACGCCAAGGGCCCAGCCCAAAAGGTGACGAGTAGGAGTGGTCAATTTTTTTTTTAAGAGTTGGGGCTTACAGGAGTCCAGCTGAACGCTTGTAGGGTGAAGACAGAATTCAGAGGGTGACATCAGCCTGAGCGGGGGCCAGAAGAAACAGAGTGGAGGAGTCTGGTTTCATTTACAGTTTTGGGTCAGTTCTGCAGTGAGGAGGGGGAGAGGAGGGGTCGGGGAGGGAGGAGGAGGAGGAGGAGCTGGAGGAAGCCCTGACTGGTATCCCTGGCCCCAGTCCAGTTTGGAGCTCAGTCTTCCACCAAAGGCTGTTCAGTTCTCCTGGGCTCCAGCCTCCTGCAAGGACTGCAAGAGTTTTCCTCCGCAGCTCTGAGTCTCCACTTTTTTGGTGGAGAAAGGCTGCAAAAAGAGAAAGAGAAGCAGTGAGTGGGAAAAGTATGCATCCTATTCAAACCTAATTGAATCGAGGCGCCCAGGGACACACGCCTTCAGGTTTGCTCAGGGGTGAGTGTGATTTCTCTTCTGTTTTTCCAGGTTTGGGGCTAGCAGGAAATGCTCTCAACCTGAAGGGATCCTTTCTAGGTAGAGTTAGTGGCTCTTATGCTCATGCTGTTCGCCAGTTTTCTGTACATGTTTTAGGTCTCTGGAAGATTCCGCTGATTTGTCTTTCTCACTTTGTGGCAATGGGATTTCCTTAACTTGGTTAAGGTCATGGTTGCCTAAGAGCGTGAGCACTTTTCCACCGCGTGTCTGTGGCTGCTACACGCGCCCTGTGCATTCCGGGCGGCGGCAGCGTGTTTCAGCCCATGATTTATTTAAGTTACCGCCGCCTTCTAAAACCCATCCGGGATCCACTTTGTTTGCAGAAGCGTCTTTGCTGAGACTAGAATAGCTCCCTGCTGAGCCTCCGCTGGGAGATGTTCTCTGAGCTCTCTGGGTGGTGACCCTAGGTCAGGGTGCAACAACCTGCGTGGGTTTTCTGCCCAGGGCCGCCCATGGGAAGGTGCTGGTGGAGCACATTTGGTGCTTTCACGAGATTGGAGTAACTCTGGTGCCCAGGATCAGGGCCAAGTAAAGGGTCGCTCAGTCATTGCCATCAAGCTTTCGTCTTTTCAGGAACCTGAAGTCTCTGTTGGAGACTTTGTCCCTTGGGGTTGCTTAAAGGATTTGCAGGGGTCAGAGGAGAAGAAGGAATTGGGCGTTTGGGCGGCATGCTGAATGTCTAAGGCAGGTCCACTGGGCCCTGCTGGGGCCAGCCCATGCTGCACAGAGGTGAGGCCAGTGCCAAGCTGGGAGGCCCCGAGGGCTGTTCCCTGGCCCGGAGGATGCAGGGTGGGGCTCGGGTCCTCTCTTGCTGAGGATGGAACACGTTAACTGACAGTGGCCAGCCTGTTTAGGGAACCTGTTTCAAGGGGCCTATTATGTTAGATAATGAATGGGGATTGAAGTATGGGTGGGGTCACTGGGAGGGACTAGGGAGTGGTTGAAGAAAACTCTGCTTCCACAGGAAGCCCCAGGAGCCAGTTTCGAGGCCGGTGCAGACCCCAGGAGCAACCCCCTCTGAGCGCAGGGGAGTCTGCCGTGCCGGATGGGGAGGCAGGGCTGTGGCCCCGGCTGATCGGCTTCTCTCCCCGCATACAGCTCACCCCGATGAGGACCACAGGGTGCTAGAGCTGCAGGGTGCTCAGAGCTCACGGGGATGGTGGATGCTCAACCTGGGATACCCCAGCTCCCCAGGGTCCCATTCTTACCACTGTAAAAAACTGAACCGAAATGGCTTTAAAATCGAAGTTACATTGCACCTAAGCAAAACTATATTGAAAACTGGGTGGGTGGCCGTTGATGCCATTACTGGGACTTCGGAGGTTTTTGTTGGGCTAAAGATAGTGGGAGAGATTTTTGGTCAAAAGCCGCCGATGTAGTCGTTTCCTGGTTTTCAAAATGAGCAACCAGGGGCTCTGAGATGCCGAATTCCTTGCCCAGGCCAGGGAGCGAGTGTCTGAGATGGCAGTAAAATCCTTCCCCATTGCAGGAGAGCAGACAAGCCAGCGACGGACGATCCCAAATAACTCACATCTAGTTGGGAAAACTGCTTTGGGCTCAGTAAGACTCTACCAATGAACCGAGAAAGAAGGGAGGTGGACCGTGGGGCGGGGGCATCGGCTCTGTGACCGGAATACCGGGGCTGGCCGCCCTGCTCAGGCCACCTCCTGGGGGTGGAGGGCCCTGAAGGAGGGGATTTGAATGCTCTTCTTTCTGAAGTGGGCTTGTAGCTGAGGATGAAAGCCTGGGGTGGGGAAGCGGGGCTTTTACAAAGATCACGATCTAGGAAGGGCTGCCTGTCTGGACTTCTTTGTTTAGGGGGTTTCTTGCTACCCGGAGGTTTAGTTCTCTCCTTTCCTCACTCATGGTGGAGAGAAGCCAGGAAACAGACACTGAGTGGAGGGGAGGGCTTGGGAAGGAATTCCATGTTGGGGTGAAGTGAGGCTGTCCTGGCTTTTCCTATCCAGGCACTGGAGGGTGTGGCCACAGCACCTTTCTGGGAGGTGGCTGGGGAAACCTCTAGAATGTTAGCCCTTGGCCCCGCTCTCCCCCTGCTTGGCAGGGCGCGTGTTCCACCCCACCATGGTTGTGGCCCACAGGTGAGGGGACGTGTGGCGAATGTCCAAACCTGGGGTCTGAATGATATTTTTGATACAAGGTAGGCACCTTTCTGAAAAATTGTCTTTACTTCACACTTCATTTTATTTCTAAAGCGTTCAGGACTCAGCAAATTGCACTGACTTTATCATAAGTGCCTTTTGTGATTTCCTATCCTAGAACTTAATACGTCCCCGATGAGAAAGTAGGAAGAAGCTCCTCTCTTCAGTCGATTGTTGATTTGTGGTTCCAATGAGGCTGCTCATCCTGACCTTAGTTTCAGGAACGGAACCCATAGACGTGGATGCCTAAAGCCGGCTTGAAACAAGACCGCCTTCTTTGGAAGCTTCGGAAGCTGGCAGTGACTTTTTGCCAGCGAGGAGGCTTCATTTGTTTCCTTGCTCAGAGAGTGTTTAGACAACTGGATCAAGTGTAGTCTTCACCAGCGGTTGATATCACCTCCCACTTATATGTGAAATTCCATGTTTAGGATTTAAAATTCACTGCCAAGTCGTGAACACTATCGCGTGACCCTTCCTTGCAGGCGCAGTAACAGCGTTAGCAAAAAATTTTATTTGAAAGTTCAGTTTTGTCACTGCTCTTTTTGGAAGAAGCTGAAAATCTGGTATCTCTTGAGGGAAGAATCGCAGGCGGTTTCCATCTGGTGGGGATGTTGTGTACCAGGCAGCTTTTCCACCCTGACTTACGGGAGCAAACTTTTCACGGTGTCCTGGCTGCAGCAAGCAGGCAGTAAAAAACACATCACTGCTACATAAATAGCTGACGATTTGAGGAGGGACCTGACATTTAAAGAAAATTCTATTAGCTCTAGCTAAGGAAATGAAAGCCGCAAACCATCCAAATTTTAAAGCAGGGGAGCTTTAAAGTTTCCTGCTAATTCAGACAGCCATGAACTAGACAAGAACGGTTATCTTCATTCTTCCATTTCCAGATACGGCTTCTCTGTTTCCACTGTAAAACTTCAGTGGAATTCAGTGTAAAAATTCAGTGCAAAGAAAGGACAGTCCTACTCTTTAAATAAAAGATGTTGCTTGCCCCCTCTAATGTGTGGTCATGAATGTCTTATTTTCAGGGAGTATTCCGCAGGTCCTGATTTTGCAGAGATATTCCCTTCAACAATTCACTTTGTTAATTTTGAAAAATATAATTTTTAATACATTCTGGTCTTATAGTCCATTTTGGGAAAGAGATGAAATTTTGAGGGCTGGGCACTGTGGCTCATCTCTGTAATCCCAGCACTTTGGGAGGCTGAGGTGGGCAGATCGCTTGAGCCCAGGAGTTTGAGACAAGCCTGGGCAACACAGGGAGACCTTGTCTCCACAAAAGCATTTTAAAAAATTAGCCAGGCATGGTGGCATGCGCCTGTAATCTCAGCTACGAGGCTGAGGTGGGAGGATCACTTGGGCCTGGGAGGTTGAGGCTGCCGTGAGCCGTGACTATGCCACTGCACTTCAGAGCCTGGGTGACAGAACAAGACCCTGTCTCAGAAAAAAAAAAAAGAAAAGAAAAGAAAAAAAAGAAAAGAAAAAGAAATTTTGAGTTAGCACGTTCATCCTGGTCTGTTTGTGAAAAGGCAGTTTGGCTTTCCTTCCTCTAGAGGGAGGTGTATCTCTGCAAGCTTCAGAAAAATCTCTGAAGTGGTGCCTGGAGTCTCCCAGGGTGGGGTTTCAGGGTTTGCAGTGACTCAGTGATGACCATCTCAGCGAGCTTGCGGGCAACTTTAGGACTGATATTTCAATACATGATTATCATTATTGTATTTATTGTGGCTGTTCATAATAACTGAAGTGGACATACGTTAGAGCTTTGTTTTTCTTCTCTGCTCAGGTGCAAGGGTATTGAGATGAAATTGTGCCATCAAAGGAGGCATCTTTGTTCCTAAACAATTGCATTACAAGGGCATTCAGCAAATAAGACATTTTATAGGAAGCATTTTACCCATATCTAATTACAGAGGTTTAAATGAACAGTCGGGTGCTTGAGAACCAAAGTCAGTTTGCATATTCATGCCATTGTGTATCCCTGTAGAATTACCGGATTTTAGAACTGCAAGGGTGTTCATGACATGTCCTTTGATAGTTTCCCCTAATGGACAATGGGTTTTAACATACTTTTAAAAATTCACACAAGCTATAATTATGAATGTCTCATCTTAAATATTTATTAATACAAATATATATTACTGACTCTCAGATTTATGTCTGTTAGCTTGAGATAACCAGCATTAAGACCCTGAGGGAGAGAATTCTAGCTCAGAGCAAAAAAACCCAAAAAACAAAAACGTAACCCTTTGGTTGGTCTTTGTGTTCTCATGTTTACTTAAGTTTGACAAGACCTGTTGTGCATCACCGCCTTGAGCGTTGAGGTTCAGGGAGGGGAGATATACCTAACGCTAAATGACGAGTTGATGGGTCCAGCACACCAACATGGCACATGGATACATATGTAACAAACCTGCACGTTGTGCACATGTACCCTAAAACTTAAAGTATAATAATAATAAAATGAAAATAAAAAAATTTAAAAAAGAGAATACATTCTTGGGGAATATAAAAAAAAATGACTAAGACATAGCCCCCTCTCTTCTGGTTGGCAAACATATCATTTCTGCTTGGCTAATTGAAATATCAGAAAAACTACTACCTTGGTGGATGGTTTCTCCAAGCCCTTTATGCTTCAGATGAAGAAAGAGAGCTCAGAGGTGTATGCCCAGTGACAGGGCCACAGAGCTAGTAGCAGAAGTGTCTGATGTTTCCAATATGCAGACATCTTAGAATGTGGACATTTCAAGGGGGACAAGCCTTTAAGAGTGTATTTTAGGGTGTCATGTGGAGAAAGTTACTCTTGCCATTCCCAGTCTGCCTTGGAGTAGCCTTTTTTAAGTTGATTCAGCAGAGGAGTAACTGTTTAAAAACATCTGGAAGGAAAAAGGAGAGAAGAAAAAAACAAATACGAAAAGTTCTGCCAAACCCTCTCCCAAAGGCAAATTGTTAGTCTTGTAGGGGTCTGGCTGCATTTAGCATAGTATGATCCTACTGTTCTCCTGAAGTTTAAACTCGTGAAATACAGAGAAACATTTGAGAATTGCGAGTGGCCAGGGAAAAGTACAATGGGAAATGTTTCTGTGAAACCCCCTGTGTGTGCTATACAATAGATTTTCAGGAACCCGGAGCAGCAGGAATTGGCCACTAGAAGGAAGAGCTCATGGCTCGGTTTAATTTCAAAATTAAAAATTGAACAGCAGCTGGAGTTGACTCAGATCTCAAGGGAAACCATTCCAGGAAACTGGTTTTTCACTTCTGGAATCTTCATTAGTTGATTCAGCAGCCCAGGGCCTGTACCCAGAGTTAGCGCCAACTCAGCTAAACCCACAGCTGGCCCGGCGGTGCACCAGGGTGCTCTGTTTCTAATTGGGGCTGCAGAAAACCCATCACTCATCAGAGCCCAGGGCAACAGATGGGAGACAGCAGTTGCAGGACTATGGCCTGTTTGAGCAACAGGCAAGGAGCCTCGTTTTACTCAAAAGGGAGGCTGGGAGAGATTGGCTGACCACTGCTGACAGAGGCAGTAAGGAAGTAGAAGTTCCCAGGTTATCGCAATAAATCCAGCATGGATGATATTTTATCAGATGCTCCAGCTTGATTTTTGAAAAGGCTTCTATTTTCAAGAATAATTTTATCTTCTCTACCTGATTATGAATTAGACTAGAAAACAGACAAAATATCTAACTTTCCTTTTTACAATGAGAGCACCTTTCAGCCACTTTAATCATTTACAATGGAACACCACAGTTTTGGAAAGGTTAGTAGCACCCTAGTTCATTGCCAAGAAGGAAAAGACAGGAATAAGTGCCAAGCTCCGATTCGGATCCAGCAGCGTCATGTGGCAAGGAGTTGGAATGGAGTGGGCATTTGTGCAATATTTGTTGAAGCATTTTCTAATGCACCTTCTTTAACGTTGAAATGGAACTAGTCTCTGCCTGATGTTTATAATTAGCAGTATAAGTGCAGACAAAGTCTCGTCTGGCTGCCGTATATTTCAGAATGTGGAATGTGTTTTACATTTGCATGGTGGCGTCTAGCTTTTCAAATCACACCAGATATGGAACTTTCTGCTTCATGGTTATTATCTTCAATGCTAGGAATATGTTTTAGAGTATTTTTTTCAAATATCTGGGCAATTAATCTGGAGTTTCTTAATTGCCTTTGTAATGGGAAGGAGACCCACCACTGGGGAGCTTGGCCTAAGCCTGGCCGGAGGTCGGCGTGTTCTTACAGGCGTTCTCATTCACAGAGCGAGGGCATTGCTAGAGGATGTTCAGGCCCTCTCTTTCTGCATTGCTTTGTTAGAATCCACGAGTTGCAGAACAGATGTTCCTTTGTTAGATTTTGCCAGGAAAAGCTGAAGATCTTGAATTGGCTACTCCATATCTAACAAGGACCCCAGTAAGTGACAAAGGACCCCAGTAAGTGTCAAAGGAGGTCTAGTTACCCTGCCTGACGAGAAGAGTTTTAAAATGTTGCTATCACAGGATACACATTCCGTTTGAGTCAAACAGATTATTGTTCTAGAGTATTTTCATAAAACAGAAATTCGAAGGCCAGGTGTAGTGGCTCATGCCTGTAATCCCAGCACTTTGGGAGGCCAGGGCAGGAGGATCCCTTGGGCCCAAGAGTTTGAGACCAGCCTGGGCAATATAGGGAGATCTTGTCTCTACCAAAATTCAAAAAAAATTAGCCAGGCCTGGTGGCACACACCTGTAGTCCTAGTTACTTGGGAGGCTGAGGTGGGAGGATTGCTTGATCTCAGGAAGGTGAGGCTGCAGTAAGCTCTGATCACGCCACTGCATTCCAACCTGGACAACAAATATACTCTGTCTCAAAAAAAAAAAAAAAAAAAAAAAAAAAAGGAAAAAAAGAAAAAAGAAATATGAAATCCAAGTTGTTAAATAAACAGTAAAAAACCAAAATTTGCTGTATTTCTTTGGAGGTTTCTTGGAGCTGTTCCAAAACATTTACTTTTCAGGATTCTCCTCTGGGTCTTTCAAACAGCAAGAGCGTATTAAATCCCACTCTCCTCCTACCCAAACTGCAGGACTTAATAAATCCTTTCTTAGCTTCCTCCCTGAGGAAAAGAATGGGGACTCCTTTCCCGGGATTCAGGCAAAAAGAGAGAGAAAGAGTGAGAAAAAGAGAAATAAATGGGGTGCTCCTTCTTGCAGTCTAGGAACGGGCGTGGCAAAGGCAAGGGTGGATGAGTGCCTCAAATTTACTGAAATTTGACTTTTTATTTCACAGTCGGTGTGCACAGCTCTCCCAATGTGGTCTTTGACTATTTCCACTGCTCCCATTTTAAACAGGACAATTAGGAACTAACAGAAGTCCCAGAACTTGATAGGAGGGACAGGCTGATTTTAAAAAGCAGTGCTTGGAGAAAACCAAATAAATGACTTCAAAATGCGAGCTCTGGATTTATTTGAGTCTTTGTTTTAAAATTATTTCCTTGTGTGCATGTGTGTGTGTCTCTTTCTTAAAAAAGATTTCCAGACATGGAAAATGAAAAAGGTTTTGAATAGGCTAAATGAAAACTAATTTACAGAACTGCAAAATAGCTTGGGAAATCATATTCATTGGAATATGATTGAATATGATTTCAGGTTGAAGGGCCATGTAGGGCAACCTTTGTAATGAAAGGTATCCTTTTAAATTTCGAAGGGATAGAAACTAAATGGAAAAAGGCACCTCAAATCCTTTTTAGAATGAGGCAGAGTAAACAAAAAAATGAATAATCCTAAATAGAAAGATGAGAATGAAAATGTGATGAATGTCTTTTATTGAATCTGTTGCCTTTAGGACATAGAATCTAGGATGAAGAAACAGACCCCTTCCAGCCCAAGGGTCTCAAGCAGCCAATTCTGAGTCTTTTTTTTCATATTTGAAAGAATGATAGCAGCAGCCGACTTCTACTGACGTAGAATCTGTGGTGTGTCACCACCAAGGAAGTCTATTTTTTCCCCAAAAGACGTGGGGAGTTTCCTTGAGATCTGGGCCAAATCTGGCATAGCCTCTAGGGTTTCCCGGGATTCTTCCCACAAGCTTTGGAAATGCTAACTTGGGTTAGGATTCTGGTTCTATCTTGTTTTTATCTATGTAGCTTTGAACAATCACTTTGCCTTGCTGGAGTTTCAACTTCTCAGCTATAAAATGGAGAGAAATCAGCCATCGGGCGGTTGGGAGGAGGGCGTGAAATCCCACCCACGAGACAGAAGCCCAGGAAACATTACCAGCACTCTCCTCTCTCCTTCCTCAGGGAGGATGGTGTCGGAGAATGAGTGGGAAATGGCTGCCTCATTGCCCCTCGTTGAAGAAGGTGGGTGGTCAT
Source organism: Symphalangus syndactylus (assembly GCF_028878055.3). Classification (NCBI taxonomy): domain Eukaryota; kingdom Metazoa; phylum Chordata; class Mammalia; order Primates; family Hylobatidae; genus Symphalangus; species Symphalangus syndactylus. Next base: position 141,953,168 of record NC_072430.2, on the reverse strand, counting down.
TTGGGGAGATGGTGTTTGACATCTTTTAATAATCTAAATGAAAAAGTTCTCCAAAATTTGCTGCCAGGGAATTTCGTTTTTTTATAAATGGAGACTCCAGGACATGATAAACAATAGAAGAGAGTTAATTGCAAACGAAAATATCAGCAAATATTCAACAGCTGGGCTAGGAGCCCACGAGCCACAAGACCTGCTTCCCCCATGATGCCAGGAAAGTGTGTGGGGCCAAAGGCGTTTTTCCCACCTGGGAATTCAGCTCAGTCAAACCATATGGGTTCTGAGTCATCAGTGGAGCCTGGATAACGCATCGTCCTACAGGCATCATCTCCCATCCTTTTCAGAGCTGGAAGGGCTCCTTTCCTTCTCTTCCCTCCCCTCCTCTTCCCTCAATATCTAGATATATTCTGGATAAAATAATTCCTTTGCACAGTGTATTTATCCCATTAGTTTGTGTTCCAATGGGAAGTATCTCCACGGAGGGGGCTACTCCTCTAAAGATTCACATCTTGAAAATAAAAATCTTTCTTTACATATGATTTTCAATGAACTAAAAGTTTATTTTACTCAGAATGGTTGAAGTAAGTGAGTGATGTCTTAGAAAGACTTCCTGGATTTTATTTTGTAACTATTTAGATTGTATTGAGCACTCCGGAAGATGAGAAAGGTAATTTTGGAATTGCTCCAGAGTGAGCCCACTCAATGCTTTATATGTGACAGAATCAGTGGATTCAAAGGCGTTCACTGTGTGAGGTATGGGAATGGTTAAGAAAACCATTAGCAAAACCTGCTCAAGGCATAATTCGCTTGTGCTCTTTGTCAATGCTCCCTGCAGAGGCGTCTGCAGCTCTTCCCATCCCAGACTCAACAGTGAGGGGACAGCTCTCATCTTATCACGTCCTAATTTTTCCACCTGGATTACAAAGCCAAATGCTTTACAAAGAGCCTCTATAATACTCTTGTGTTCTCATTCACAAACAAAAATACCACTTAAAATCATGCCTCTTGAACATGGGTTAAACATTTAAAGTAATCGAACTGGATCTTCTAGAAGATTTGCATTAAAATTTTTAATTGAAGCAGTGATGCTTAAACTTTGGGAGGTGAGGAGTGGCACAACTGCCTTTTAGAATCACATACAAACATGGAGCCTTATCCCCAGAAAAACCCTCATCCATATATGCAATTTTGCACTCAACTGTGAGAGGATCATAGACTCTTTGAATCTGTTGATCCCGTATTAAAACATTGATCTAGACCAATTACAATAATACAGGTTGTTTTGGAAAGAATAGGCCATTTTCTTGGAAAGAATCTAGCAGGAAGCTTATCTTTGCTAAAAAAAAATTGACACTCAAGCTTGATAGAAAGAATCAAGAATAGCACATATAAAATGTACTTTTATATTATTCTAAAGTGTATATCATTATTTAATTGAGGTCATACAAAAAATTAGATACTACAATTTTTTTTTTTATGTAAAGAAACACTCAGGAATGGGTCTAACAGACTGTAGGGAAGAAAGGTAGAGCTTGCTGGAAAAGTCTGGAAGGTTCCCAGGGTTGCATGGGCTTGAGGGATTCCTAGAGAGTGAAGGGGCAAAGTTGGGGCTGTGGCACGGTGGGGGTAGGGTCATCCTAAGTGGAGGAAGGAGAATAGGCAGTCCAGCCTGTCGGGGGTCCCTGAGCCCTGCTGTGCTGCGACCGGGCTAAAACTTGGGAGCATTGTCAAATCACAGCACAAGCACTGGAGACGGCTCTTCTACATCATATTAACATATATCCATGTCCAAAAGGTGATGACCATTGCAAGGCAAAAAAATCGGGCTGAGCTTTTGCAATACTGCCATTATCACCACTCATTGCTGTCACTTTGTTGCAGAAAAAAATCTGTTCTGTTGATAACTGGCCTCCTGAGCATCATTAGAACAGCATTCCTTTCTCACTGTTGATACGTTTCCAAGAGACTGCTGTATTGACAGGTGGTTCTATTTTAGCTGCTGAGATCATGCCTTCAAGTTCTCAGAATCTGAATCACAGGGTAGATTTGTTTCATCACAGGTAGTACTTTTTGTTGACTTTCTTTGGAAATCCAAAGCCACATGGGTCCTGGTGTTCATTCCCTTGTTTATGGCTTCATCTGTCTCCATCTCACCAATTTTTGGTGGGTCAGGCCTAGGGCCCACACTGTGTTCTGTCTTCCTCATAGCTGGGCCACAAGATTTGGACCCCAGCTTCTCCCTCTGGGCCTGACCTCAGGCAGGAGGAATTTCATGGCAAATCCACGGGACTGAGCTTCAGGTTTCCTTTGCACACACTTAGCTCCTGTCCTTGACTGGCAGCCTCAATAACTCTCTGTGGCTCTCCCTGTACCTTTGCTAAGTGGTCCATCTGGGCACTAGTCCGCTGCTCCATTCATGACAAAGTTACATCACTTATTAGCTGGACAGACTCTCCTTTGCTGTCAATCTTCAGATGGCAAGGCTGAGAACATTAGATCATCCTCATCCCTGATTTCATTAGCTATACGGGGAAAATGGAATTCCTGTGCTACACAACAGAAAACCATAAAGACTTGCAGAGCCCATGGGGGCACCTGTGGAGAGAGGAAGGTTAAGATAGAGATACAAAAGCTCAGGCCTTGGGTGGAGCCGATTCCAAAGCTGAGAGGATACTAGTCAGGGCAGAAGCCATGTTTGCACCAGTTCTGAATGCTCATATTAGATTCTTTCCCACTTTCATGAGACTCTGATCTTCTTTGCCAAACCCTAACATTTTGCATGACATATATTCTTTTCTTATTTTTTTCCAAATCTTATTTAGAAGTAAGGGCAAACATTGTGTTATTTGAATACAGCGGCACGTAGACACACTTTAGGATGTTTAGTTGTACTGTTTTCTCCTAGTAGCTCTTAAACTCTATCACACCTCAAAAAAGAGATGCTGCACTTACATCATTCCTGTTAAATTGATGGTTGCATTTTAGGGGTAGTTACCCATGCTTTTGAAACCTGGCAAATGATATTTCCTGTCCTCATTTCTATTTTAATTGTGGTAAAAACCATATAACAAAACATACTATCTTGATGATATTTAAGCGTACAGTACAGCAGTGTTAACTATATGCACCTTGTGGTACAACAAATATCTACAACTTTTTGATCTTGCAAAACAGAAGCTCTATACCTATGGAACAGTAACTACAACTGCCCACCTCCTGACAGCCCATGGCCAACACCATTCTAAGTTCTTTTTCTAAGACTTTGACTGCTTTAAATACCTTCACATAAATGGAATTATAAAGTAATGTATTTGTCTTTTAGTGACTGACTTATTTCACTCAGCATAATATCCTCAAGATTCATCCATGTTGTAGTAGATAAAAGGATTTCCTTCTTTTATAAGGCTGAATAATATTCCTTGTATGTGGCATGTATAAGACTTAATATAATATAGTAGGCCATGCACAGTGGCTCACTCCTGTAATCCCAGCACTTAGGAAGGCTAAGGTGGAAGGATCTCTTGAGCTCAGGAGTTCAAGACCAGCCTGGGCAACATGGCAAAACCCTGTCTCTACTAAAAATACAAAACTTAGCTGGGTGGGGTGGTGTGTGCCTACAGTCCCATTTACTCAGGAGGCTGAGAAGGAAGGATTGCTTGGGCCTGGGAGGTTGAGGCTGCTGTGAGCTGTGATCTTGCCACTGCACTCCAGTCTGGGTGACAGAGTGAGACCCTGTCTCAAAAAAGAAAAAAAAAATTACAGCATAAGTGGTGTAATAACAGTGCAAAGTCCTAGGAGAACTGTAGGAATAGCAGTTAATGAATTTAACAAATATTTATTATACACCTGCGATGATACAGACAGGCATTTTGCCATACTCTATGCTCAGAGTGTGGCTGAGCTTCACAGTCCTGGAAGACTCTTTGTGATAAAGCGGCCTTGGAAATCTGTAATCAATTTCATAATTGCAAAAAATTCCATTGTATATGTATATATACATATATATACTTAACCAAGGAAGAAAAAACCTGTGCACTAAAAACTATAAAACACTGTTGAAATGAATTAATTTGTTTATTCATCTCATCTATTGATGGACTTTTAAGTTGTTTCCACCTTTTGGATATTACAAATAATGCTGAAATGAACATGGGTGTGCAAATATATCTTTAAGATCCTGTTTTCACTTCTTTTGGATATACCCAAAAGTGGGATAGATGAATTATATGATAATTCTGTTTTCAGTTTTTTGAGGAACATTCATACGATGGAGGCTATCCTTTCCCCACTGAGTGGCTTTATTGAAGCTCAAAGATCATATATATGAGGTTTTATTTCTGGGCTGTCTATTCTGTTCCATTGGTTCATATGTCTGTCTTTAAGTCAGCATCATATTGATTCATTACTGTCATTTTGTAATATGCTTTGAAATTATAAGTGTGAGGTCTCAAGCTTTGCTATTTTCCACCCCTTCATTCTGTTAATGTGGTGTATCACTTTGATTGGTTTTCATACGTTGAAACATCCTTGCATTCTAGAAATAAATTCCACTTGGTTATAGTGTATAATCCTTTTAATGTGCTGTTGATTTGGTCAGCTAGTATTTTGTTGAGAATTTTTGCATCAGTGTTCATCAGGGATATTGGTCTGTATTTTTCTTTTCAATATTGGCCTTATAAAAATGAGTTTGGGAGTGTTACTTCCTCTTTAATGTTTTTGAGAAAAGTTTGAGAAGCATTAGTGTTAATTCTTCCTTAAGTGTTTGGAAGAATTTTCCAGGAGAGACATCTGGTCCTGGGCTTTTTTTTTTTTTTTTTTTGTGGAAGATTTTTGATTACTGATTCAACCCCATACTAGTTTTAAGTCTGTTTTTTTATTGCTTCATGATTGAGTCTTGGTGGATTATATATTTCAAGCAAATATCTATTTTTTTCTAGGTTATCCAGCTTCTTGGTGTGTTATTTTCCTCACTTCTTACAGATCTCATGGAGTCTTGGCAGTCTTTCCAAAGTCTTGTATAAACAATTTCACGTGCCTGATTTGCTCTCATTTCCCCTTGCTTTCTTCAGGGAATTGTCAAATTATTCCTGATGCAGGGGATATAAAACCAATTTAGAAGCATTTGGAGTTTTAGAATTATAAGATGAAAAAAGTCACATTTCAAAATCTGACATATACTTGATAACCAGAAAGATGTTTTTGATTTCATTCACACTGATGCTGAATGCCTTTACATGCTGTAATCTGTGAAACAGACTTCTTTTTAACCTTCAAACCCTAACAGTGAAATTATGATGATAACTCAATCTCCCTAGATTATGTGTATTTCAGTTTCTTAAGTCAAATGGAATTTCTAATTTAACTGTAGTCTACACTATATCATTTCCAATATCAAATAGTACTTCCTGAAACTCAGTATAAGGAAAAATGACAATATTAACTAGTGTCATGAAAGTTCACACTGATAATGAGATTGAGTCTAGTCCTTCCCCTGGGCTTCTCTGGGGAGATGTCAGTCATCTACCCATTCTAATTCTCTCACTTGGTCACAGGGAGGTGGTGAGCTCCACCATCAAGGGACATGGGTCCCACTTACAGTTAATGGAGTCTGAGAGAACAGGTATTTGCAAACCCAGTGACCTGGGCTCAGCGGAGGCCCGGGCAGGTGGAGATGCCTTTGGTTGCTGCTTCAGAGAAGTAAGAGCTTAGCAAAATTAGATATGGAGAGGAATAGCCCATGAAATATGTTTGGGAAATTCTGGGTTAAATCAAGTACAGCAGGTTTCTTTATTTTTCAGAACTGCTATACATTAAGGTATATTGTAACTGTTCCAGAAGGAGGCTTGGTATTCAGCACTTTCCAAACTGCGTTTCTCATGGAATGCCTGTTTTTCCCCTTAGAACATCTAATGGAATGGGTGTTCCATGGAATGTGCTTTGGGAAATGCTGATGAAACCTACGTTGTTGGAGAATGGTAGTTAGAGTTCACTTACCATCCATTCTGCGTCAGGCATTTACCAAACAGCCTGCCACATGCTCTTCACAGAGGGCTGGAAGAGAGGCATAGCTATCATTGTTCAGTGTTACAGAGGAGGAAACGGAGCCTTTGAGCAAGTATACCACCTGCCTGAGGTAGGGTGTGGTGGATCCAGGATCCAGATTTATCTGATTCCAAGCACCTTGTCTTTCCCCAACATCACTGGCTCCTTTTCTGATTCCGAAAATGCCCAAATTCAGGCTGGTGAACTTGATTGTAAAGTTGCTATGGAATCATGGGGTTTTCATGGAGAAATAAAAATGCTCTTCTTATCCTCTCATCTTATGAACCCTCAGTGTTGCAGGTGCTATTGAGCACCAAGGTGTCTTTGAATAGTTGTGCACCTTGGCCACTTATTTTCTGCACCCCCATTTTTTCCTGTAAGAATGAGGATCAGCATCTACCTCTAAGGATAATGTAAAGATAAATAAGATACATTATGAAAAATTATGAAAAACTGCAATTATCACATAGTAGATGCTGAATAACTTTTGATAACATGGCACCCAAAACAGCGGTTTGATAACATCCTAGCCTACCTGTGTCGCCAATGTCCTTATTCCCCAGCACTGTTACCCAAACCTCTGAAAAGGGAACCCCTGACCAGAGAGCTCCAAACTGGGGAACCCCTGGCCAATCTGGGTAAGAAGAGTCACTGACATGCACATCATTGCAAAATGAAAATGAGCTTCTTGTTCAAATGTTTTAAGAATTCCAAGACAGCAACATCAAAGCATCAAACTGAGCATGGGGCCTTTCAGAGCACAGGGTCCTGTGGGCAGCCCTGTCTGTGGTCTAAGAAAAAGCTAAGGGAAACCAGAATCCTGCGTCAAGGAGAGGAGAAAAAAGATGCTGTCCTGGCAAGGGGACTTCAGCCTAGACAGAAAGACCTAGGGTAGCTCTCTGGAGGGGTCTTAAGGGAGACCCCAGCCCCCAAGCTGATCTCTTAGATTGGAGATTGGAGAGTGAAGAGGCTGTCACAAAATCTTGTGGTAGGAAGAAAAGGTGTTGGCAGGGGAAAGGTCTGATGATGCGCACTACTGAGCTCATGTGAATGTGAACTTGGCTGGTGGGGCATAATGTGTCTGGCCCCCAGAGGCACGTGGGTATGGGAGACTGTGCATCAGGGCAGTTAGCCTCCAGGTCTGGCTTCACAGTCTTACTAATTAAATCACCCTGGGCTCATTCCATTGTGAGATTGGAGGTTGGCATATGGCAGATTTTCCTTGGAGGAAAAGTACTAAATATTAATAGAGAATATGGACAAGGCTTGACATGGTCCCAGCTGCTGTGGTTGGGTTGCATTTGGTATAATTTGGGCAAAGCCCATTCTCTCCATAAACTGAAGCTTTCCTCTGAGGTTCTTTTAAACACGACTTACAAACTTAAGCTGGGTGTCAAAATCTGACACCTTTTGTGCCTATGAGTGCTTTTACTCCTGACCCGTTTCCGTTCTGCTCTTTGCTTAGGAATATGCTATTTCCAAATCGCTGCCTACGTCACTTTGTGAGGAAAAGAAGGTTTAATTGCATAGCTTTTAGCTGTGGCCAAAGTAATAGTCACTAGATTCAAAAATTCTCATTTATATGTTTAATCAAAACTATCATAATGGATAAATTTTTCATTCATTAGTAATTTGAAAAAGGAAGAGAATATTTTCAGATTGTGGAGAAACTACTATGAATGCCTATTTTTTAATAATGTAATTGTGTTCTTTGAACTATGTTTAAGAATGACCAGAGAGGAGAGTGAGCAGTGTCATTACAGGTGATCTATGTTCTGCTAATAAGAAGAGGTCTAATGTCTCCTTAGACAGAGAGCTCTGCCTATTCACTTCTCATTCACCTATGCTTTACCTCCCTCCCACCTTCCCTCCTCCCTTCCTCCCTCTCCTTCTCTCCCTCTTTCTTTCTCTTTCTCTTTCTTTCTTTCTTTCTTTCTTTCTTTCTTTCTTTCTTTCCTTTCTTTCTTTCTTTCTTTCCTTCTTCTTTCTTTCTTTCTTTCTCTTTCTTTCTTTTTCTTTCTCTCTTTCTTTCTTTCTTTCTTTCCTTCTCTTCTCTTCTTCTTTTTCTTCTTCTGCTTCTTTCTCTTCTTCTCCTTCCTTCCTTCCATCCTTCCTTCCATCCATCCTTCCCTCCCTCTCTCCTTCCTTTCTTTCCCTTCCTTATCGGGGGACCTGCCCGGATAATCACGTAGGTTCTTTTCTATTTTCCTAAGCGTCGGCTGGCTTGAGAAATAAAGGGACTGAGTACAAAAGAGAGAAATTTTAAAGCGGGGCATCCAGGGGAGACATCACACATTGGTAGGATCCGTGATGCCCCACAAGCCACAAAAACCAGCAAGTTTTTTTTAGGGATTTTCAAAAGGGGAGGGAGTGTGCAAATAGGTGTGGGTGACAGACATCAAATACTTAACAGGGTAATAGAATATCACAAGGCAAGTGGAAGCAGGGCAAGATCACAGGACCACAGGACCGAGGTGAAATTAAAATTGCTAATGAAGTTTTGGGCACCATTGTCATTGATAACATCTTATCAGGAGACAGGGTTTTGAGATCAACTGGTCTGACCAAAATTTATTAGATGGAAATTTCCTCTTCCTAATAAGCCTGGGAGTGCTATGGGAGACTGGAGTTTATTTCACCCCTGCAGTCTCAACTGTAAGAGACAGGTACGCCCTGGGGGGGCCAGTTCAGAGACCTACCCTAGGTGTGCATTCTCTTTCTCAGGGATGTTCCATGCTGAGAAAAAGAATTCAGTGATATTTCTCCCATTTGCTTTTGAAAGAAGAGAAATATGGCTCTGTTCTGCCAGGCTCACTGGCAGTCAGAGTTTAAGGTTATCTCTCTTATTCCCTGAACAATTGCTGTTATCCTGTTCTTTTTTCAGGGTGCCCACATTTCATATTGCTCAAACACACATGCTGTATAATTTTTGTAGTTAACACAATTATTACAGGGTCCTGGAAGGATATACATCCTCCTCAACTGACAGGATTAAGAGATTAAAGTAAAGACAGGCACAGGAAATCACAAGAGTATTGATTGGGGAAGTGATAAGTGTCCATGAAATCTTTACAATTTATGTTTAGAGATAGCAGTAAAGACAGGCATAAGAAATTACAAAAGTATTAATTTGGGGAACTAATAAATATCCATAAAATCTTCACAATCCACGTTCTTCTGCCATGGCTTCAGCTGGTCCCTCCGTTTGGGGTCCCTGACTTCCCGCAACACTTCTTTCCCTTCCTTCACTTCCTTCACTTCTTCCTTCCCTTCCTTCACTTCTTCTTTCCTTCCCTTCCCTTACCTCCCTTCCCTTCCCCTTCCCCTTCCCTTCCCCTTCCCCTTCCCCTTTCCTTTCCCCTTTCCTTTCCCTTCCCTTCCGTTCCCTTCCCTTCCCTTCCCCTCCCCTCCCCTCCCCTTCCTTCCTTCCTTCCTTCCTTCCTTCCTTCCTTCCTTCCTTCCTTCCTTCCATATATGCATATATGTGCACATGTATGTATCTGTATCTATTTTTGTCTATCTATCTATCTATCTATCTATCTATCTATCTATCTATCTATCATCTGTCTATCTTCTATCATCTATCTAACTATTTATCATCCATCCTTTTGCTGCTGGTTCAAAGAGTGAATCAGATACAAAGTCCTCTTGGAAGTCTAAAAAGGATGTAGAAAACATGGGATTTTGAGGGATTTTGCATAATGAGAGTCAAAAACTGATCATTCCCTTTGCCCTGTTTTCTCTTTTAGGTTCATATTTGGTGCTTAGACAAATTCAAAATGAGGAAACATCGGCACTTGCCCTTAGTGGCCGTCTTTTGCCTCTTTCTCTCAGGCTTTCCCACAACTCATGCCCAGCAGCAGCAAGCAGGTAAGAGTCAGAAATGTCCTTGATTTTGTAAAAAGGAATATCATTCTTTGATTTTAGATCTTAGACATCAGGTGCTGACATAGAGCTTACATATATTTTTAAGGTAGCTAAGCCATTTATTATAGGATAGTCAGATAGGATAGTTACAGGATTTATAGACCTTTTCAGATACTCTTTATCCAGTGAGAGATGACCTATTTTTATTAAAACTTGGGTTTGGTATCTTGGAATTGGCTTGAAAATGATTTGTTTTTACACTGGATGTGAACGAAAAGTTTGTATCTCAAATGTTTTACCACCTGAAGGGACTTTCCACATTTCTGGCATTGGCTGGTCTCTGAGCACATAAAGTAGGGAGAAGTCAATGATTGAGAGTAAAAACTATTTTCCCTGAAAAAAACAAAGATCACCCTCTCTCTCTAACTCCAGATGCAGAAAGGCATTTTTCATCTAGGATCATTGGATCTTTAAGATTTCTCTTTCCCAAAACGAATTAGAAACATGGATTCTAATTAACTCTATTAAAAATTTGATTCCAGAGTTTTAGAAAAGTGGGAAATGCTTCATGCATTGCAAGCTGGAAAGGACGGAGGTGGGTCTCCCTCTCCTTGACCCAGAGAGCTGGGCCTCTGAGGGATTCTTCCTCCAGGCCAGGTTGCTCTTAGATGGAGGGAAGTCTAGTGTCACTTCAGTGGAAGAAGAACATGGGTTGGGGCATCAGGTCAGCTCGAGGTAAGTAGAGTCCAGAAGCAAGCCTGGCTCACAGCTGCAGAAGGGCACCTCCTGGGGCCACTGACAGCCTGATACCCTGAGCTCCTACCCTTGAGGGAGAACTGGGTTCATCTGGAAATGAGATAGATAATGTTTGACATCTATGAAGACTTTTCTGGCTCTGAAAAGTATGCAGTAACTAGTAGAGTACTGTTTGTTCATGCTCAAAAATCTGGAAAAAATAAGTCTTTTCCCTTCTCTACATTTACACAGGTCCTCCTCACTTAAATAACATGTATTTATTATATTTATTTTTCATGCAAATTACCCAAAGCATTGGGGGTTAGTGAATGGAAAATAGCAATTTTTACTTTTCCTTTTTTTGTCAAGGCCCAGTTTCATATTCCAAACTAAAGAATGAATTTATAAAATGATGGTTGGTTGTCTGTGATAAGACTTCCTTCTGGTTTAATCAGGTGGGTCTTGGGGCTCAAACTGCCACAGGGAATCATGCTTGAGTTAAAGACAGCCCAGGAAATTGCTTCCCCAATCTGGAGCATGCTACTGGCCCATTCATGATGGTCTCTGAATATGGAACTTGCGCTAGTGACTGGGCACCAGCAGCTATTGAGTGCATGGGCCCAGGTCCCTGGTTCCCAGGTAAGTGAGTCTACCTTCCTGTATCACCAGTGAGGTGTGAAGGGTTTAGTAACACCAGTATAGTGTAAACCAAATTTGTTAGGAAGGCTTTGCACTGATAGGAAATAATTGCTTACATAGTAGAAAAATCTAAACCAATGTCTTTTTTTAAAGATGTCAAAAATGGTGCGGCTGCTGATATAATATTTCTAGTGGATTCCTCTTGGACCATTGGAGAGGAACATTTCCAACTTGTTCGAGAGTTTCTATATGATGTTGTAAAATCCTTAGCTGTGGGAGAAAATGATTTCCATTTTGCTCTGGTCCAGTTCAACGGAAACCCACATACCGAGTTCCTGTTAAATACGTATCGTACTAGACAAGAAGTCCTTTCTCATATTTCCAACATGTCTTATATTGGGGGAACCAATCAGACTGGAAAAGGATTAGAATACATAATGCAAAGCCACCTCACCAAGGCTGCTGGAAGCCGGGCCGGTGACGGAGTCCCTCAGGTTATCGTAGTGTTAACTGATGGACACTCGAAGGATGGCCTTGCTCTGCCCTCAGCGGAACTTAAGTCTGCTGATGTTAACGTGTTTTCAATTGGAGTTGAGGACGCAGATGAAGGAGCGTTAAAAGAAATAGCAAGTGAACCGCTCAATATGCATGTGTTCAACCTAGAGAATTTTACCTCACTTCATGACATAGTAGGAAACTTAGTGTCCTGTGTGCATTCATCCGTGAGTCCAGAAAGGGCTGGGGACACGGAAACCCCTAAAGACATCACAGGTAATGGCAATGCCACCAAGCTACGCCCTGCCCTGCTGTTCTTGGGAGATGAGCTTGGCAACTGCTGGCCTTAAAGCAACAGCTAGGATGGCATGCGGGCCAGGGAAGAGATGAATGTTCACAGGTTTAAAAACAAAGGTTTGATTTGGAATATTCTTCCATAGTCTTCTCCCCAAGTAGGGCATTCACCTACATACAAGAAGAGTCTTTTCTTAAACAACTAATATTTTCACTCTATAAAAGCCCACATTCTAATATCATGATCCCACAAAATACCTCTGCCTTCCTTAGAAAAGAAAGCCTCAGAGTGGTGAGGTGTGCATCTGATCAAACTCCTCTATCTGGTGTTGGGATCTGTTTCCTTTAAGGAAAGCTCCCTGTTGGAGAGTGCATGAACTGAGATGGGAGCCAGGGCATCTGTTTTTGTGTCCAGTGGACTAGCAGAGAGCTTCTCTCTTCTACTCTACAGAGTTAATTTAAGAGTGTTGGTAGAATCGGAATTACAAGAAACCTCAGCTATGATCCATTCTAGATCGATTTGGAAGAAATTGAGTCCTGGATGGTTAGTGACAGCTGGAGCTGGAGGCTGTGCATTTGGGCTGTGGGTCTGGTCTTCTTACTTCTCCTCCATGCAGTAATCATGGCTGTGCCCACAGAGACTCTTCTAATTCTAATGGAATTGATGAGAGCCACTCTGGAAGTATTGAGAGCATATGGACATTGCATCGATGTGTCATGTGCAGTTGCATGTACAAAGCTAATTGGCCGACAAGTTATTTAACCAGTTAAGCCTGTTAGCTCTCCTTCCAGGGCTAAGTGCCTAAATGGCCAGTGGGGAAGGAATTTGACAAGTACAATTTCAAACTGTACCATACCACAGCAACTGTGATGAGTGCCCAGAGCTTACTCATCAGTGATGGGCAGAGCAGAGGGACCTCTCCTTGTTAGAAAATGAGTCCATGCAGCCATCTGATAGTGGGTAGCAGAGAATTTTGGGTGGAATGAGCAGGAAATGAGAGAGGGATCCAGGGGGAGAGTTGAGCTCCAGAAAGGAGACACACATATTCTCTGAGATGGAGGGAAGGGATGAGAAAAGGGGCTGTGTTTCCAAGATATTCAGGTGGATAAGAGGCACATTGAGAGAGTTCAAGTTGAGTTGACATCCATCATCTCAATAAAGGAGGGAAGCAGTGGGGCTTGTGGGCTTGGAGGGATTGAAGTTATTTTTGATCAGCTGCTATAGACATGTGAAGAGGGGTCACAAAACATTCAGGAAGCAACTGCTGATTTGAAGTGGCGTCCAGTTGCTATCAGAGATTATGAGTCAGTGGGTGTCTCCATTAGTGTGAATCCCTGCCTTTCTGCAGATATCTCAGGCACTCCCAGGATCAAAGGAGTTCCCAGAATTGGAACTTGCAAAGACGGAACAATAGAGAGGACAGAAGAAAATTTTCTCAGTAAGGAAATCCAGAGTAGTAGCTAGTAAATTCCTGAAATAGCCTGCCGTGGCATCCTAGCTGCATAGGGAGCTAATGAGAGCTGGAATGGGTCAGGAAACCTCTGAAGACCCAAAGGATGAGAGGCCAGGGCTCGGAGGGAGAACCCTGGAGACAGCTGAGTGTGCAAGTTGGAGACACTGCTGGTGTGCAGACAGGGAGACCTCTGAGGGCCAATCACAGGGCTGGAGGAGTTTCCAATGGTGCTCAGTGTGGTCCTCAGATGTGTAGGAACTATAGACAGCCAGCCACTGCAGAAACCAGAGAGGCTGGTGCTCACAAAGGTTGTCCATGCAGACCTTAAAGTCTGGAGATGACCACAGAGCCTGCCATGTGGACACAGGCTGAACATAATGTAACTAAATCACGTAGGAAGGTTGGAGACTCTCTTCCGTGTATTTAGTAGGCATGAGGAAGTGGATAATTCTTTGAATCAAAAAACAATGAGTGGGCAACCACATGGCATAGGGGAACTGATCATAGGAAGCAAGATTTATGAATAGATTTTTCTCCTACACTTTTAAAAATGGTTACCACCAAGACGGCCATTGATACAGGAGGTAGGAAGTGAGGTGACTGATGGAGAGTCAGTTTCTCGTGAATACACATGGATGGTGGGGCAGAAAAAAGAGAGTTGAGGCTTGGAGGCCTCACTCTACAGGACCACATGGGAAGGACAGCAGAAGAATTGCAAGATTGCAATCAGAATAATGGAGCAGTTGCAGAGAAGCAGTACCAGATGTCAGTATTTCATAACAAGGATTCAGAAAGCAGGAGCTGAAGAGAGATGACCCAACACCAGCAGAAAGGAACCAGCTGTCTTGGGCAGGCAGATCTTGGTGAAGAAGAGGGTTTCAGAACTAGCCAGCCCCAGGGTGTTTCAGAAGTTTGTTCATAAAATGGTTTTCCTAGTGGTTACCCCTGATTTCAGCTTTAACGGGGCTGGCAGTGCTGATGCCCTTACCTGTGGGTCTACTTCTCAATAGGAAAGAGTGAGAGGCAGTTCAAACACTGCAAAGTGTTCCCTGCTTCCAAATGACAAGCCTCACCCCTGGCATTACCACACAGGCATCAGTCCTGCCAAATGACAGGAAAAGGTGAGTGTCCCCAACAGCACCCCAAACCAAACACTCAGGTTACCAGGAAATGGCAAGAGGGTATCTACAATGAACTGCACTGCTCACTACCATAGTCTCAGTATCATTAATTCCCTGATCCATCACATTTTGGAATATCGGGATAATAACAAAGACCTATCAAAAAATAGTGAAAGGGGCTCATGCTTATAATCCCAGCACTTCGGGAGGCTGAGGTGGGAGGATCATCTGAGGTCAAGAGTTTGAGACCAGCCTGGCCAACATAGTGAAACCCCATCTCTACCAAAAATATAAAAATCAGCCAGGTGTGGCGGTGGGCACCTGTAATCCCGGGAGGCTGAGGCAGGAGAATCCTTTGAATCCGGGAGGTGGAGGTTGCAGTGAGCCAAGATCGTGACACTGCACTCTAGCCTGGGTGACAAGAGTGAAACTCTGTCTAAAACAAACAAACAAACAAACAGTGAAAGGGACCATTAGAGAAATGGAACATCTTTTATTGATGTTTTGTTATACTCACAAAAATAGCTGAGTTTGCCTTTATGTTTAACCATTATGTAAGGGACAAACAATGAGATTGCCATAGTGAATGCTAAATGAACCTACCAACATCGTGTGTTTCCACACAGATGATAAAACCTTTGTTTTTATGCCAAGAAAGCATCTCTGTCTTCTAGTGTCCAAGCCACTAGCAGCACCAGGGCAGAAAATTAATCCATTCATGTGTCTTTTCTAATTAACATCACTCTGCAATTCCTCCTAGTACCACGTCCCGCTGCATGTTCCACGGCAAAAACAGAATAATAATCCTAGGAAGAACAATACATCTCTGCTTATAGTTTTTTGGAAAGCCAGTTAGAAGGGCATTATAGAGATTGCTAATTAGTTATGGCTGCCTCTTCTTACTACGTGTCTGCTAGGTAACTTCCCCATAGAGCGTTCTTGATTATAAAACACACATATGTGTAAAATATGATTGATCACCACTGTTGTCAATGAACTCTACTCAAATAATCAATCTCTAATGGTTGTGTTTTTAAAAATCCCTCTATCATTCTTTAAAAAAATGGATATACCTGAGATACAAAACCTTTATTTTAAAACAAAACCTAAATGCGACAGGGAGGATTTTGGCATCGGCTTTCTTTTCTCTGTAAAGGATGAAGATTTTTAAAATTTGTAAAATATATCTACGATTTTGTGTTTTGCATAGGAAATAAGAATGTGAACTTGTTTTCTTAATGAAAGGAGGCATCACATGAGCTAAGAAAGGCATTGTGCCCACATCAGTGAGCTCAGGAAAAGAGCTTCCAGGGATGTCGAAGGAAACTGTGAATTTTCCTTGGACACTGTAAAACTTTTCTGTAGAAAACACCACAGAGGATGTGATATGCAAAGCATAGAAGCAGAAAACCAGACAACTTTAAAGCTTTTCAACTGTGCATAGATCTGATTCCTTGTAACATTAACATCGGTCATTGGTCCGCCTTGCTGTACACAAGCACACATGGCCCCTGTGCGCCCTCGAGGCTTCAGCTCTCCTGAATAACAAAGCATGCCCTTGTATGTCCCATTATTGTGTGTGTAAGAGGATAATGTTGTTATTCAGTGATGACAAATTATCCAACATGTTTCTATGACTGGCCACTGTAGATGTTCAGTCTTTGAGAAGAGAATGTTCAAGAATTTTCCCTCAGGCTCCATTTATCTTATTTGCACAACTATAAATTTCAACCCAAAAGTAAGTTACAAATGGAGAAGAAATAGTGTTATCCTGCGACTTAGGGATCATTTTTAAAAACGTGACTGTATTGATCATATTTAATCCTTCTTTTAAAAGTCTTGATGTTTAAAAGACGTTTAAGATGTGGCAAACCCTTCCGTGTCTTTTGAGGTCATTGGTTTAGGCCTGGGAAATGTTGAGGAATTTTGTGGGATTTGTGGAGCCTCTGTATTATACAATGATGTAGGCCATCTCTATGGCCTTCTGTGTAATTCACACCCCCTGGCACCACACTGTCTTGAAGATCCTTCAGGAATCTTATATTTTGGCTGAACAGTGGCAAATGCTTTGGGCTCCAATCAAAGGCCCAGTCTCATATAAAACTTTTGTGTGGCAATTACTAAAAACACAAGATCTTAATTATTGTAGCACAACAATTATCCTACTCATTGTGTCTTATAAGAAGGATTGTGATAGCAATGTTGCCAGGTTAATATATTTTCGTATGCAAAGAATTAATCTGCAAATATATTGTCAGGAACTTTCGTGTATATTAGGAAGGGAAGAGAGCAGTTCCAACCCTGGCAATCTCTGTTTCGGTTCACACAATGAGAAGAGCTTGGGTAAGAGTGTAGTTTCACTAGAGCAGAACTCTTCAATTTTGTGAGACAAGCTTTGGATCCTTTTCTACCGTGAGAACAAAAACAATTTTGTTGGCACAAGGAAACATTAATTTTAAATATAAAATGTTCACTGTCATTGAAAAGATCAGAGATCAGAGTGAATGGTCTTACCTACAATATTACCATCATTTAAAAAGATACCCTGAGTGCAGTTTTCTGGAATCCCAGAATATAAATACATAAGCTCACATATAACCTCTTCTTGTCCCTAACACATACTTAAGTTATCAAAAACATCGACTAGAATAATTGTGCTCCTCCTTGAGTTTAAATCAGCCAAATTTAAACATTCGAACAGAGGCTGGGAAATCGCCGGCCCTGACTTTTAGATTTCTCGATCCCTATTCCTCCCTCAGGGCTGCTATGTAACCCGGTTCTCAGTATCAGGTTGGGAATTCTCTGTTCGCCGTTATGGGGGAGAAAAGAGGTCTTGGTCAGCTGTTTTTCTGCCCTTTGTATAACCCCAGGCTAATTCTGATCTGGGTTTATTCAATGCTCATGGTCCTTCTAGGTAACTAGTTTAGGATGTCATAAAAACAAGGTTGGATAATTATGTCATGACTGGTTTCATATCACTCTGCTTAACATTGTTCTGCATTAAGTGACTGAATACAGAGGCAATGACAAAATAAATGAACAAAACATCCTGCCCAATCCCGACCTGCATTTGAGTTTTATGCAACTAAACATCATTCGAGAAAAAAAAAACAACAAAAATTTCATCAAAGTATTTTTTACATGAAAACTTTAAATGTAGTTTGAGTTCTGATTCACAAAGTTGCATGTACAAGGTCATTTTGGTTTTTAAAGAAAAGAAGAAGAAACAATAGTTGCTTAAGGCATCCAGCAACATACTGGGCTGAGGAATCACCAAATCGTGACTCTGTTTTGTAGCTGTGGATTTGTATAAAAAATTATTCTAATCATTTGAGGAGGCAGGAGAAATGACCAAAAATTAGAAATCATCTCTAAAGTTTTGTTAACCTACTCATTGATTTTCCCTGGTAGGTTTGGTAGTGGACCATTCATACAACTACTTTTCCCTCCAAATTTAGTGGAAATTTCTAGAATATGTACCCAAGATTGTCCCCTCAGAAAAGTGAATATGATGTTTGGAAATTTAACTATGAGGATGGCACAAATGAAAAATTGCTATAAATGTCCCTTTTTTACACTATGATTTCTAAGAGGTTGCCTCTTATCCATTCAGAATGCAGAACTGAAAGAGAATTTCACATTTCTTCATCAACATGTGTTTTGTTTGCCCATATTTCGTGTTTCTTATTGGTTTCCAGAGAAACATGTCAGAACACTGAATAATGCATGTGGTCACTTGTTCTAATGCTTTCACATTTTTTGCATTTCTTTCTTTTAAAGCACAAGACTCTGCTGACATTATTTTCCTTATTGATGGATCAAACAACACCGGAAGTGTCAATTTCGCAATCATTCTCGACTTCCTTATAAATCTCCTTGAGAAACTCCCAATTGGAACTCAGCAGATCCGAGTGGGGGTGGTCCAGTTTAGCGATGAGCCCAGAACCATGTTCTCCTTGGACACCTACTCCACCAAGGCCCAGGTTCTGGGTGCAGTGAAAGCCCTCGGGTTTGCTGGTGGGGAGTTGGCCAATATTGGCCTCGCCCTTGATTTCGTGGTGGAGAACCACTTCACCCGGGCAGGGGGCAGCCGCGTGGAGGAAGGGGTTCCCCAGGTGCTGGTCCTCATAAGTGCCGGGCCTTCTAGTGACGAGATTCGCTACGGGGTGGTAGCACTGAAGCAGGCTAGCGTGTTCTCATTCGGCCTCGGAGCCCAGGCCGCCTCCAGGGCAGAGCTTCAGCACATAGCTACCGATGACAACTTGGTGTTTACTGTCCCGGAATTCCGTAGCTTTGGGGACCTCCAGGAGAAATTACTGCCGTACATTGTTGGCGTGGCCCAAAGGCACATTGTCTTGAAACCGCCAACCATTGTCACACAAGGTATGTATCCTCTTCTCACCATCTGTGTGGGAGTGGGGTGTTGTGTGTGTTGGTTTACATAGACGTAAGGTGGGTACCAGCATGATTCGCCACAGGAGAAGCTGTAAGTACCCACAGTCCAGTCCTTCCCTGATGAGCTGGGTCCCGGATGTCATGTTTGTGATTGTTGCAGTGTGCGGAAAAACTAAAGAGCAATGAGTGAGTGAAAGCTCTTAGGAGAGTATGAGTTGCTGAGAAAGCGTGCTTTTAAGGCTAATTCAACAAACCCGTTGCTTTGAGATTATTAAACGTCACCGTATTAACTACTTATAATCCAGTCTTCCTAAAAATGGGCTTGAGGGGCTCATTACAGTTCTGAGAAAGATTTACTCCAGGACCATGGCATTGGGCTCTAAAAGTCAGTGTTAGAACTGTGCTCATACACAAAGTGTCTTTCCAAAAGCAAAGATGGAGTAAGGGTGTCTCCTCAAAGTCCTTTTGTGCTAGGGTGCTGAGAGTTACACTTCTGAAGGTAAGAAATAACAATGCAATGACTTGATGGAATATTTATGAAGTTTTTTTTTGTTTGCCATGCTTGTAAAGTGTAGGAGTAATTCTCCCGAGTGGCAGTATTAGTATACAGGCTCCAATGGAGTGCCTTTGGCAAAACAGCCAATTGGAGTGGTTTGAAAAACAAAAAAACCAGCCAAGTCACATAACAAATATGTACTTAACAAACATAGGAGGTGTGGTGGGGGCATCAGGATGCATAGCCTCCTCTACCTTTTGAACTGTTTTCTGAGCCATCAGTCACTTTTCAGACCTATCAATTTCATTACCTAGGTCAGGCCAGTAGGATGCCATTTGGTAAATCAGGGACACAGTGGCCCCCAACAGTTTCCAGAAACACCCAACTCACTTCCAGTGTTGCTTACACACTGGGATGCTCTGACGAGATTAGTCCTTGACTATAAGACCTTGTTCTTCATTGTCCTTCCAGAGTATGGGCTCAATGAAAATTGGTGAGTTGATACCAAGGCTCCTATAAGACTCTGATTATCATCTGCAACCAATCATCTAAACTTTCTTGGGTGAAATAACACATTGTCACAGCTCTTATTTGCTAACTTTATAAGTAAAGTCTGGGTCTACAAGATAAATATTGTAATAACATACTTCTTTACCCGTTGTATCAATTACAATTGATAAAGGGACGTTTTCCTTTGATAAAGCAGTGACAATAATTTAAAAATAACCCTTTTGGAGAATACACCATTGTATGAAATTAAGAGTAGAACATTTTAAAGTCTTAATTAAAAATATCACTATCTATTTATTTAAGGAACTGACATCTACTTAATAGTGCGTTGCTAATCATTAGTTCTAGGTGCTGCATTCATGCAAAGGCAACATCACCACATTTCCTTACAAGGGTTACAAAATTCACACTGAGTTAGCTCGAACTTGCTTCAAATGATTTTAAACCATGGCTTTTGTTGTAATAAAAATTGCAGGTAGAAAGCTCAGGCTATGGCATCTCTACTTAATCTGTACATTGGAACTGTGACCTGGTGATGGTAGCAAGGAAAGTGTATGTGAGCATTGCCTTCTGGAGAAGGCTGTATCTGGCATTTATTTAAGTTTGAAAGGCCAATTCCGTGTGGCTTAGCTTTTGCTGCATACCGTTTTCCAGCTTTTCCTCTCACTTGATGGGACCGTAAAATTGGCCCAAATCCTTCAGATGAGCTAATAGAGAGACTAGAATTTTGAACGTAACGTTCTGAATGCAAATGGACATTGAGAAGCAATGGAAACACAGTGTGCAGGACTGTCTGCCCGGTGCCTGGAGCTGCTCACGCTCATTCCGTCACGGTGCCGTTTTGTGACTCTGGCAATTAAGAAAACAATCAAGTGAAAATTTATGACCTGCTGAAGTTTCTCTGAGCTTGCATACTATTGGTTTGCATCCCAAAGTATAGAAGCCCAGAGATTTCCCTATGTTTTGCAAACATCAATGATGCGACATGGCTGTAGATGGGAAAGCTGGTCTCTGGTCCTAGGTCTTATGTGGACCTGCCGCGTGATCCTGGGCAGGTCATGCAACCTCTCTGGGTTTTGATTTCTTGAATTTATGACAAAGAAGTTGCACCAGGTGAAGATATGTCTGTACCAGGAGAAGTTTCAACTTTTTAATGAAAATGGGCAGCACATGACCCTTGTTTCAGATTTCCCCTAGCTAAGTAGAGTTTCAACCCCTTGATTACAAACATCATGTTTAATATCAATGATTAACTTGTAAATATTCAACAAATATCCTTGACTACCTTGCATGTGCCAGACACTATGCCAAGCACTGGAAATACGGTGCTGTTTAATGAGAGAGATGTGGCTGCTTGTCTGTTACAGGATAATGGGGAAAGAGATAATAATAATATAAACTAGTGACCAGGCAAAATATTCTGAGCATGATAAGTTGCATTGGGGCACTCAACAGGGCTGTGATAGGAAGACTGGGGAAGGGAATTTTAGATCAGGTGGATGGAAGGCCCTGAGAAGGTGTGGGACCGAAGGCAGATGAGCATGTGGAGAGCAGGGGGAAGAGTGGTCCAGGCAGAAGGAAGAGCAGGAGGGGTGGCCCTGCAACACAAAGGTGCTTAGTCCCTTCCCAGAACTGTCAGAACGCAGTGTAGCTGGAGCACACTGAACAGGGAGCCTGAGGTTCAGGCTCCCTGGATGCGTGGAAGCTGGAGAAGCAGCTGCTGCAGGGGGATGAGAAGCCACAGGGAGTGGAACCTGTGGGTTGGGAGCCAATGGCAGAGGAAGGTAGGATGTGGGTTAGGGGTGGGGGCAGGGGCTCTCCTCTGAGGGCTTCTATTTTCTCAGAGACAGATGAGGAGGCCTTGGAGGCAGTGGCAGAGGGCTGAGCAGAGAGCACAGCCATGAGACAGTCACTCTGGAGGACAGGACAGCCAACTTCCCAGGGAGGCGTGGGAGGATGGTGGGCAGGCACAGGTCTCCTGATGGGGGTCTGGAGTTCCGAGCGTGGCATGCAGGTACCTGGTTGTGTGGTCTTCTCCAGGAATGTCCACTGCTTGGGTGATGCATGAGGAAGACTGTGGGCCTGATGGAGGCTTTGTCAGGAGAGTCTGATGGAGGTGCAGGGCTGAGGCATGGAGGAAAACAGAGAGAGCCGCGGGAGGAGGGCTGAAGAGGGTTGTGCCATGTTGGCGAGGAGTAGCAGGACCTTCAAGTTCATCTCCCAACAAGGCAGCGAAGTCAGGCCCTGCAGAGCCACATTAAAGAGAAAAGACAGCTGTGTTTGGGTTGATATTTATGTCAGGTGGAAGGAAGTGCGTATGCATCCCTGACGTGGCTCACGGAAGAGTCAGCTGTGAGAATCCCAAGGTTTTTATCACTGGGTCAGAGGAGATTCATGGTGCAGCACCCAGAGAAATGAAATGATTCTGCAAAGGCTAGGTGCCTTGCGTCAGAGTCATGAAGCAAACATAGGAATTCAGTTATTCTTCCAGTTACTCAATATTTTTCAGTGTTTACTGTGTTTGGCTAAGCATGGTTCTAGGCATATCATCTGTTGTGAGCTCCCACGACTTGAATAAAAATCAAACGTAAATGACCTCTTACCTAATCAAAGGGGACTCTGGGACAGAGCCTCTGGGAACCAGAGGTGCATTTCAGGGTTCCCAGAGGTGAATCCATGTTGGGTGCAAGGAGACTAGGCCACTTGTTTCATCAGATCTGGAAGGTATTCCTTCTCGCTGGCTCATCGGGAAAAGTTTTAGTGATGCAGCAGTAGAGGGAGGGAAAACATGGGAGGGGAGGGGATGATATTTATCTTCTCCCACCCCAAGGGTTGTGCCATTGCTGGTATTTATAAAGAAGAATATAACAATCTGGGCCACTTGGTATAGGAGCAAGAAGCTTCTCATGTCTTTGTTATATGAGTATTTGTCTATTTTTCTGTCATGTATGATATACATAGTAAATACATGAGTGGTAGATTCATGGTACAGCATATGTGGAATTTATATGTGTCTATATACATGTTTGTGTGTATCTATATACATATATATATATATATATTCTCTCTAATGGTACAAAGGTATAAGAAGTCTTCTGGAGATCTACACATTAGTTTTATCTGCAAAAATATTTTAAATCAAAATGAAGGGATAGCTCAGAGAGACAGCATGTTCTAAATTGAAGGAAGGAAAGCCCGGAATGGATGTTCATAACAATGACCATGAAATATTGAGGAAAGATTCAATGACGTTCTGCACACATTGTTACACCAGTAGGCAACTGTGTTATTGTATTAAGGACGTTGGTGCATAACATGTTACCCTTCTCTTAGAACATAGACCTCGTCTTGATGCTACAGGTGAGCACCCAGATGAGGCACTGCTGTCCTAAAATGATTTCTTAAGGCATGTATCAGCGATTCTCACCCGAGGCGTCATGCTCCCAACCTCTGGCCCAAACAACTAGAAATGAACTGCATTTCAAAAATGTTTCCAGGCTAGATGTGGTGGTTCACGCTTGTAATCCCAGCACTTTGGGAGGCTGAGGCAGGTGGATTACTCAAGGTCAGGAGTTTGAGACCAGTCTGACCAGCATGGTGAAACCCCATCTCTACCAAACCAAACCAAACAAAACAAAACAAAAATTAGCCGGGCATGGTGGCGCGTGCCTGTAATCCCAGCTACTCAGGAGGCTGAGGTGGGAGAATCGCTTGAACCCAGGAAGTGGAGGTTGCAGTGAGCTGAGATCGTGCCACTGTACTCCAGCCTGGGTGATAGTGTGAGACTCTGTCCTAAAATAAAAATAAAAATAAAAATACATTCTAGAAGGTAGCTCTGATTTTTAGAAAGTTCTACCTTCCTTCATCCCAAACTTTGTTTCCTTTGTCTGCTTTTACAAAATCAACTTGCCATGCAATCTATCTGATGGTATATAGTAACAGAGGACTATTTTGCAAACAGTCCATCTCAGGTTTATTCATTTATGTTCCTCTACCTCTTGGAAGCTCTGTCAGGTTTCTGTGTTAGGAGTCGTGGTCTTAACAGAGTTCATGGTTCTTGCAATATGGGTGGGGTGCCTACACATGGATACAGCAGTTCACAGTCCCTGTGAGACAGTGATCTTATTGAGATGTTTTTGCTTTATGGTTTGCCTTTAAGTTATCACTGTCATATATATTACTTAGGATCTTTAAAAACAGATTTTTTTTTTTGGAGACAAAATCTTGCTCTATCACCCAGGCTGGAGTGCAGTGGTGCAATCCTGGCTTACTGGAACCTCCTCCTTCCAGGTTCAAGCAATTCTCATGCCTCATCCTCCCAAGTAGCTGAGATTACAGGTGTCTGCCCCCACTCTCGGCTAATTTTTGTATTTTTAGTAAAGATGGGGTTTCCCTTTGTTGGCCAGGCCGGTCTTGAGCTCCTGAACTCAGGTGATCCACCTGCCTCGACCTCCCAAAGTGCTGGTATTACAGGCGTAAGCCACTGTGCCTGGCCAAAACACAGGTCTCTTAAGTGAAAAACGTTTGCGGCACTTGCTGGCTTTGATGCTAATTTCCTTTTTATAAGTTTTATGTTAAGTAATTCTTTCGTCTGTCAAATGAAGACATGGAATATAGAACTGAAGAGAACAGGGATGTGCAGCCTCTTTCAGCTTTTGCACTTGACAATGAGCATTTTGAAATCAAGACTGTGAGGCAACAGGTTCTCTGAGCAGACATTGGTGGTTTCTTTAATTATTCAAGCAATGACTTCACTCTGGCCAAGTTGTGTATTTATGGCAGAAAAGAGCTTATTGAATTTTCAGTGACAGCATGCAAAACAGGTGGCTACTAAAACTAAATTTGTTTTTGTGCAACTATTTTGTAAAAAGTACTGACTGGGCAGGGTGGAAGGTGAGCCAGCTTTCCTCCAGCAGTTGGGGGGGCAACTGTAACTTATGTGTTTATTAGGACAAATTCCCTTTGGGGTGGCCCTGTGGTCACATTGGCCACAGTAAATCAGGGTGTCCTTTAAATGGAGTAAGCTTTCTAGAAAGTCATTGTTGATTGTGCTTCGTAAGGCCATTCTAATTGCCTTATAATGTTGCCACCTACAGTCATTGAAGTCAACAAGAGAGACATAGTCTTCCTGGTGGATGGCTCATCCGCGCTGGGACTGGCCAACTTCAATGCCATCCGAGACTTCATTGCTAAAGTCATCCAGAGGCTGGAAATCGGACAGGATCTTATCCAGGTGGCAGTGGCCCAGTATGCAGACACTGTGAGGCCCGAATTTTTTTTCAATACCCATCCAACAAAAAGGGAAGTCATAACCGCTGTGCGGAAAATGAAGCCCCTGGACGGTTCGGCCCTGTACACGGGCTCCGCTCTAGACTTTGTTCGTAACAACCTGTTCACGAGTTCAGCCGGCTACCGGGCTGCCGAGGGGATTCCTAAGCTTTTGGTGCTGATCACAGGTGGTAAGTCCCTAGATGAAATCAGCCAGCCTGCCCAGGAGCTGAAGAGAAGCAGCATAATGGCCTTTGCCATCGGGAACAAGGGTGCCGATCAGGCTGAGCTGGAAGAGATCGCTTTCGACTCCTCCCTGGTGTTCATCCCGGCCGAGTTCCGAGCCGCCCCATTGCAAGGCATGCTGCCTGGCTTGCTGGCACCTCTCAGGACCCTCTCTGGAACCCCTGAAGGTATGGTGGTGATGGCTTCAGACACACAATGGGGTGGTCTCCAGGCAGGATCTTTGAGAACAAAACAAAATGAAGTGTGTTAGTGTTTAACTAAGAGACAACAAATGATGAAAACAGCAGCAACGAACATGATTTATTTCAGGTTTCCTTTTGCACTGGGTTGAGGATTGTATGGTTTACAATGTCATGCAATAAAATTTCATGTGATAAGAACCATATGATTTAAACCATAGGACCATGGGCCACCTGTCTTTGAAGCTTCTGGCCGAGGAGGTCACTTGTCAGATCTCTGTGTTCTTCTGTTTCTACTGGTGATTTCTGTCCAGTCTCCTCCTCATCACCAGGATGTAGCTTTCCTTTCCAGAGTTGTCCATCTACTTCTAAATAGCCCCAGTCTGAGCTGTTTAGGGCACAGTGTCCTCAGCTTTTAATCCTTCTCTTCTCTCTCATTAAGGGATTACCCTCAATGGGAAAGCATATTGAATGGCTAAGTGTGGAGTTCAAACCTAGTGGTTCTTCAAATCCCTCATTTAATATGATTGCCAGTGGAGAGTTATTTTTAAAGACATTATATAGATCTATGAGCTAATGAGTTGAAGAAATACAATTCACCGTCCTTAATGAAGAGAAGATGAGCATCACAGAATGATGCTTTCCCCCCTTGCAGACTTGATCACTAGAGGATTGCCTGATGCATGACCCATGCTGCCTGGATGCATGCTTTCTCTTCAGACTCCCTGGTCTTCTAAATCCATCTCTTTCTCTCTCTCTTTTAAAATTTTTCTTAAAACTTTTAATCCACACTTTGATAGCCAAAGTTCAACTTAGGATGCAATTAGTTGTGAGGTCTAAATTACAGTAGGGCATCAGGGAAGAAATAAAAAATAAAATTTTAAAGGCACATGCTAAATGTGTTGGGTCAAATACACTATTTTGAGAATTATGCTTTTTATTCTTGATGTGTATAACTTTGGCCAAGCCTAGCAACTAGTCTCTTCCTATTTTGCTGTGTATTTATGGTCCCATCATCTCACTTTGGGGGAATTCCCCTGTTGGATGATTGCCTAGCAAGGCTGTGACTTCCTAATAGGAGAAGAGTCCCAGTAGAGAATGACAAACAAGGAAGTCCGAAGAAGACTTCAATATGAGACCAGCCTACTTTTGCTATTTTTTTTAGCCTTAAGGAACTCGTGTTCTCAGGTTAGTGAGGGCTAACTGCTTCTGAGCTATGGATGGAAGACCCTCTGTTAGTGGGTAGAGGTGAGCCCCAGAGGATCCAGCCAGGCACACTTAAACCTGGCTGGGATGAGTGAAGTGGACTGATGCAGCACCTTCATAGAATTCATTTTTAGGGAAGGAGTGTTTGGTTTCAAGGATTCTGATCACTTTTGTTGTTTGTAAACATTCTAACTTTGATGTTGTAGCTCTCTTTGAGCCAACTTGGTTTTGTAAACTCGGCTACCAATATGTCTCACAAACACCAGCCACTACCAGAGGAAAATATGCAGCTATCTGCCATATTTTACAAGATGGACATGCTTTGCCACGCTGACTTTCTCTGTGTTCTAAATGTTGGCATGTGTGCCCGTGTTGTAGGCACACATGATAAAACTCTCCGTGGTTGTGTATGTCTCACTTTGTTTTCTGTGCTTCACTGCAGTTCACGCAAACAAAAGGGATATCATCTTTCTTTTGGATGGATCAGCCAACGTTGGAAAAACCAATTTCCCTTATGTGCGCGACTTTGTAATGAACCTAGTTAACAGCCTTGATGTTGGAAATGACAATATTCGTGTTGGTTTAGTACAATTTAGTGACACTCCTGTAACGGAGTTCTCTTTAAACACATACCAGACCAAGTCAGATATCCTTGGTCACCTGAGGCAGCTGCAGCTCCAGGGAGGTTCGGGCCTGAACACAGGCTCAGCCCTAAGCTATGTCCATGCCAACCACTTCACGGAAGCTGGCGGCAGCAGGATCCGTGAACACGTGCCACAGCTCCTGCTTCTACTCACAGCTGGGCAGTCTGAGGACTCCTATTTGCAAGCTGCCAACGCCTTGACACGCGCAGGCATCCTGACTTTTTGTGTGGGAGCTAGCCAGGCAAATAAGGCAGAGCTTGAGCAGATTGCTTTTAACCCAAGCCTGGTGTATCTCATGGATGATTTCAGCTCCCTGCCAGCTTTGCCTCAGCAGCTGATTCAGCCCCTAACCACATATGTTAGTGGAGGTGTGGAGGAAGTACCACTCGCCCAGCCAGGTAAACCTTCCCTGTTGCCGGGAACTCCCTCTCCTTCCTCAGACACCACCCTGGTGGGTAGTTGGCCAGTCTGAACTCAAGAGCATTGTGGACTGTAGAAAGACAATTGGCTCCCTTCCATTGAAATAGTTTGAATGGGGACTTGAGACACTGTACCAGCAAGGTTGGACTCTGTCTAAAGGGTGTTCACGAAGGAAAGTCTAGAACATCCAGCTTATGTTCTGTCCATTTTGTCTCACCCTTTATTCAGAAGGATTTTTTTCCCTCTAATGACTGTGAGGATTCTGGAGTTCGAATCCAGAGTTGGGAATCATGGGGTGGAGAGAGACAGAGAGAGATTTTTCTTACATGAATATGCCTTGGGATGATTTAAACACTGAAATTGTATTTTTACATGATTTTTAAATGTTCAACATCTGCTGTATCTAGAAAATTATTTGTTATAAAACAAACAAAGGGTGCATCTTCATTCAATGGTAAAATGATTTCTAGGGGAAGCCTAACTTATTGTTATTACTGCAAATTATTATGGTGGTAAGATATGGTTGTATTAGATCTACCAGTCTGCTAACATCACACAGATGAATGGCAAGACTAAACCAATTGAAACCTAATCAAAATAGTTCTAAGAATTGTTTGAACTGAGAATGATATTTACATTACACATTGTGGCGCCATAGGGCCTGTCATCTGTGTTTCCTATTGTCTCATTACAACAGATTGGGAAGCATTGACAAGGAGCCTGACCTACACATCAGTAATGGGCACTATTGTGGGTCTTGGCCCGTAACCTCAAATTTAATGATTTGATCATTCAATTACAGCAGATTCATGGCAACCCAGTTATCTTTGAGTGGTTGACCCATATCAGCCCCCCATTTTTTTTTTAGAGATTGACATCAATTTTTTTAAGCAAAAGTATATTAAGGGCCATGTTTTCAATACTTTTATTTGTAACAGTTTGAAAATGCTGCCTGTTTTCCTGGAGCGATTGCCACCTGATGTAAGAACACAACCCGGTGGGGCTTTTCCCTGGCTTGCTTTATTGAAGAAGCATGATGCTAGATGGGATAGGCTGTTCTAGTTACTAGTTTTGCAAATATGCACTGCTTTGAAATAGGACATTTTCAAGACAAGTGGTATGGATTTGGGTTTTCTCTTCTCTTGCTGGCACAGTGGTCATCAGATGAGTTTCACCAACTCCTGTTGTCAAATGGTGCTGGGCTGAAGTCGCTTTGGTGCCTGTTATGCTCTCGTCCCTCATTGTATCCTAATCTACCTTCCTTGCAGAGAGCAAGCGAGATATTCTGTTCCTCTTTGATGGCTCAGCCAATCTTGTGGGCCAGTTCCCTGTTGTCCGTGACTTTCTCTACAAGATTATCGATGAGCTCGATGTGAAGCCAGATGGGACCCGAATTGCAGTGGCTCAGTACAGCGATGATGTCAAGGTGGAGTCCCGTTTCGATGAGCACCAGAGTAAGCCTGAGATCCTGAATCTTGTGAAGAGAATGAAGATCAAGACGGGCAAAGCCCTCAACCTGGGCTACGCCCTGGACTATGCACAGAGGTACATTTTTGTGAAGTCTGCTGGCAGCCGGATCGAGGATGGAGTGCTTCAGTTCCTGGTGCTGCTGGTCGCGGGAAGGTCATCTGACCGTGTGGATGGGCCAGCAAGTAACCTGAAGCAGAGTGGGGTCGTGCCTTTCATCTTCCAAGCCAAGAACGCGGACCCTGCTGAGTTAGAGCAGATCGTGCTGTCTCCTGCGTTTATCCTGGCTGCCGAGTCGCTTCCCAAGATTGGAGATCTTCAACCACAGATCGTGAATCTCTTAAAATCAGTGCACAACGGAGCGCCAGCACCAGGTACGGTAGAGAAATGCTAGTTGCTCTGCCACTCAGTTCTCTAATGCATGAGTTGAGGGTAGGCTGCTGGCCACTGGTCCTCAGATAGAAGCCCTCCTTGAGTTTACAGGAAAGGTGGAAAATTAACCACCTGCTGGTTTCAGCAGGAACAATAGAATATGACATTTCTTTCCTTACTTTGATTCTCTAGCTGCTGTCTCAGGAGAATCAGGGTGAGTATTTTTAAGGGCATTAGATTATTTCATAGTAAGACATGTTATAAAGATTTAGAGATCAGTGGTTAAAATCCTTTTTTAAAAACAGTTTTTACTGAATGCATAATAAAAGCCATATCATATGGTTACATTATACCTAAAACAGCCTTCATCTTCATATTCACCCAATGCTTTTTTATTGTTATAATTCCTTCATTACACTCATTAAAAATTAAAGGATTAGAAGAGGCAGATAAATTTCCATCATAAACTCTGCATTAAAATGCCCCAACTGCTAATTGACACTGCCATGACTTTTCATTTAACCACTTTAATTTAGTGATAAAAATGCAGTGAAGAGAGTAATTTCCCCTGTACACCCTTCGATGAAAAGTGAAGACTCCAGAGCCCCTCCTTTGACTACGGAGCCCATTGGCCGTTGGCTTGGGATGGTAACTCCAACATCTGGGTCCCATTTCCTCCCATTAACACACTTGTGACTTGCAGCAACTCACTTGAAACCTCCCATCGATAAAATGCTAGTGGTTGTGCAGGTGCTGCCATCTCATATCTCTCCTCCCATCCCAAGTTTTTTCTTGAATACATCTTTGAAAGCTAACAATACTCTTCAAGCATTGAAAAGTTCCAAAATAAAAGGGGTCCCTATATTGGTGTATTAGTTTCCCATTGCTGTTATAACAAAGTAACACAAATTTAGTGGCCAAAAACAAAACAGGCCGGGTGTGGTGGCTCACACCTGTAATCCCAGCACTCTGGGAGGCCGAGGGGGGCCCATTACCTGAGGTCAGGAGTTGGAGACCAGCCTGACCAACATGGTGAAACCCCGTCTCTACCAAAAATACAAAAATTAGCCAGGTGTGGTGGCGGGTGCCTGTAATCCCAGCTACTCTGGAGGCTGAGGCAGGAGAATCACTTGAACCCACAAGGCGGAGGTTGCAGTAAGCTGAGATTGCGCCACTGCACTCTAGCCTGGGCAACAAGAGCGAAACTCTGTCCGCCCCCCACCCCCTCTACCACAAAACAACAACAACAACAACAACAACAACAACAACAAAAAACCTTATTATCTGACAGTTTTGAAGGCTGGAAATTGGAAACCAGTGTCGATAAGCTAAAATCAAGGTGTCAACAGGCTGTGTTCTTTCTGCAGGTTCTAAGGGATTCTCCATTTGCTCACCTTTTCCAGCCTCCAGGGACTGCCTGCATTCCTTGCCTTCTGGCCCCGTCCTCCATCCTCATTGCCAGCAGCTTGGCACTTTCTCTCCTCTCTGACCTCTGTTTCCATCCTTACATCTTCCCTCTAACTCTGACCCTCTTACTCCCTCTTATAAGGACACTTGTGATTGATTACATTGGGCCGACCTGGCTAATTCCAGGGTAGTCCCCCCATCCCCAAATCCTTAACTGAATCACATCTGCAAAGTCCTTTTCTCAAGTTCAGGGATTTGGACTTGGACATCCTTCGGGTGCTGTTATGCAGCCCACCTCGTTGATATGAAGTTGTTGCTCTGATGTCCTATGTGAGTTACCAGGCTGTCCTCCTCCCAGTTTCAGGCGAAAAGGACGTGGTGTTTCTGCTTGATGGCTCCGAGGGTGTCAGGAGCGGCTTCCCTCTGTTGAAAGAGTTTGTCCAGAGAGTGGTGGAAAGCCTGGATGTGGGCCAGGACCGGGTCCGCGTGGCCGTGGTGCAGTATAGCGACCGGACCAGGCCCGAGTTCTACCTGAATTCATACATGAACCAGCAGGATGTCGTCAACGCTGTCCGCCAGCTGACCCTGCTGGGAGGGCCAACCCCCAACACCGGGGCCGCCCTGGAGTTTGTCCTAAGGAACATGCTGGTCAGCTCTGCGGGAAGCAGGATAACAGAAGGCGTGCCCCAGCTGCTGATCGTCCTCACGGCCGACAGGTCTGGGGATGATGTGCGGAACCCCTCCGTGGTCGTGAAGAGGGGCGGGGCTGTGCCCATTGGCATTGGCATAGGGAACGCTGACATCACCGAGATGCAGACCATCTCCTTCATCCCAGACTTTGCCGTGGCCATTCCCACCTTTCGCCAGCTGGGGACTGTCCAACAGGTCATCTCTGAGAGGGTGACCCAGCTCACCCGTGAGGAGCTGAGCAGGCTGCAGCCGGTGTTGCAGCCTCTACCGAGCCCAGGTACGCAGGGAACTCTTTGCATCCTCACTCGGTGTCATTGTCTGGGGCTACTTGTCTGGACTGTGGGCCACAAGGTGTTCTCAATTTTGCTTTTCCTGCCATATGAAGTGAAAACTAAAATTACAGGAAAATTTAGGAACCCACATACCCTTTTTGGCCTCGATGGGCAGAAATGGCAGAGGTTCAAGGGGGGGAGATGCTAAGATTCACGTTTTGGGGCAAATTAAATTCTCCAAAAGGGACATATATGCAGCTTGGAGTTCAGGACTCCTTAACTTTGCATGAAGGCTTCTGTCTAGATATCCGAACGGAGGGGCCATCTAACTGATAACGCCTGTTCCATATCAGTCCTGCGCCCCCTGGTAGGTTTGGTCAGCAGCCTTCTGTGAAGCAGGAAGGAGTCTGACCAGGGACTCTCTGCAAGCTGGGACATAGACTCTGAAATATTGATATCTCCAGAGCCAAGGTGTGAAGATAATTTTGACTTTGCTTGGTGTTGAGAAGTGTCTTAACTGGCAGGAAGGCCACCTGGCTCTTATGACCATAGTTTATTCTATTTTCTTCTTCCTGTTCCCTCTTTCTAGGCCTGGTACAATAAACTAAAAAATGGTGGGAGCCCTGGTGCTGAGAATGAAGGAGGAAAGATATATCCACCTCTCAATAAATGCTCTCCAAGGGCCACTCTCCCGGGGCACTCAGGTGGGGGGGCTCACAGCGGCGAAGGAGGCAGATGCGGCCTTGCTCCCTCATATGCACTCACTCGCCTGCTCTTCCAAGAGGAGAGAAAAGAAGGAAAGGCGGGGAGGAGCGGAGGAAGGAGTAAAAGCAAGTGAAAGGAAATCACCGCAGGATACAGTGGGTGATGAGGGTGGTGAGGATGACTATTTGGGTGCAACTGAGAGGGGCTTGGTTTCTCCTCGCTGGTGTCTGGGGGAGAGAGCAGTGTGGCCCACCAGGTTTCTGTGGGATGTTCCTAAGCATTTACGATCAGATAAATTTGGGCAACAGTGGGATAAACAAAGTGAAAGAGGCTTTCTTTCTTTCTAATTAATGTGCTTTGTGTGTCTCCAACACAAGAAAGGAAATGCAACATTTCCAAAATGTATCTGCCTCCAGGAGGCCTCTGTTATGCTGTGTCTTGGCCCCAGCTTGCCGAGAATGGACTTTGGGAATATTGTCACAGTGTGGGTGCCGCTTCTGTTGTCAGGAACGTATATTTCCTCAACCTTGTGGCTCTTTGCCCACTCACTCTCCTGCGTTCCAGAATGGCCTCCCTCTTTCCCCCTTCTCCCCATTCGGAGGCTTCTCTCACACCTCTCCTGACCCAGCTGACTCTCAGCTGGTAATCTCAAATCCTATTTCTCCAAGAAAATGCAAGTAAACCCGAAGAGAGCTGTCCCTGGCCACATCGTCCCACGGTTCCTTAGGTGGCCTGTCTCCGCTTCCTCAGCTCCCTTTCCTCTCATCTGCTCAGTGGCACCATCTGCAGTTCCCTTTCTTGCTTTTTGTGTCACCCTTTCTCCACTGTACTTGATGGTTCCATCCATGATAAAATGCATTGCTTCTTCTCTCTTAAACACCCTCTCTGATGCTCCACTTCCTCTGCCAGCAGCACCTGTCTCCTTCTAAAGACTTATCTATACTCTAAAGTTCCTTTCCTCTCATCCTCTCTGAGCCCACCCTACTTAGTCATTCATCCTTGCTCCTCCCCCAAGTGCTCCAGCTGAGGTCACTCCATCTGACAAGGTCCTTGTCTCTGGTGAAGCCCAGTGGCTGACCCTCGGGTCCCTAAGCAGCGCCTGATGCAGTGCAGGTCACCTCCTTCCCAAGCACCATCCTCGCTAGTGCTGATGCAGCTCTTCTGATTCTGCCTCCGTCGGGTTTTTCATCCTTTGTGCCCCTTCTCTCTGATGTGTAAACACTGAAATGCCCAGGACTCCCACTTCTTGGACTTTTAACAGTGGTGGTTGGTGTTAGGATCCCCTGCCTGTGACTCCATGACAAACTGGGTGGTGGCTCATGAACGCTAAGAATTTGGTGACGATAAAGGTGAAACCATGCTCACATTTGTTTCGCAGGTGTTGGCGGCAAGAGGGACGTGGTCTTTCTCATCGATGGGTCCCAAAGTGCCGGGCCTGAGTTCCAGTACATCCGCACCCTCATAGAGAGGCTGGTTGACTACCTGGACGTGGGCTTTGACACCACCCGGGTGGCCGTCATCCAGTTCAGCAATGATCCCAAGGTGGAGTTCCTGCTGAACGCCCATTCCAGCAAGGATGAAGTGCAGAACGCGGTGCAGCGGCTGAGGCCCAAGGGAGGGCGGCAGATCAACGTGGGCAGTGCCCTGGAGTACGTGTCCAGGAACATCTTCAAGAGGCCCCTGGGGAGCCGCATTGAAGAGGGTGTCCCGCAGTTCCTGGTCCTCATCTCATCCGGAAAGTCTGACGATGAGGTGGACGACCCGGCGGTGGAGCTCAAGCAGTTTGGTGTGGCCCCTTTCACGATCGCCAGGAACGCAGACCAGGAGGAGCTGGTGAAGATCTCGCTGAGCCCCGAATATGTGTTCTCGGTGAGCACCTTCCGGGAGCTGCCCAGCCTGGAGCAGAAACTGCTGACGCCCATCACGACCCTGACCTCAGAGCAGATCCAGAAGCTCTTGGCCAGCACTCGCTATCCACCTCCAGGTGAGATGGGGGCGTCAGAGGTTCTCCTTGGAGCACTTTCCATATGAACAATAACAGGCTCAAAGGCCATGGTACTCATAGTAAATTAAATTAAAATAAAGGTTGTATGCCTTTACCTTTATGGTTGTTTATTTTGAGACAGGGTCTGGCTCTGTTGTCCAGGCTGGAGTGCAGTGGCATGATCATAACTCATTTTAACCTCTGCCTTCTGGGCTCAAGCCAACCTCCCACTTCAGCCTCCTGAGTAGCTAGGACTACAGGTTCATACCACCACGCCTGGCTAATTTTTGTATTTTTTGTGGAGACGGGGTTTCGCCATGTTGGCGAGGCTGGTCTCGAGCCCCTGAGCTCAAGTGATCCACCTGCTGCGGCCTCCCAAAGTGCTGGGATTACAGGTGTGAGACACCGCGCCCAGCGCCTTTGTGTTCTTTATGCCCACCAGCCAGACCCCACCAGGACACACCTGTGATTGAACAAGTTGGGTCTATTGCTCATGGCATCCAGGGAGAATGCATACCGTGGCATATGGCGTCTCCATAGGAGGGTGGCCAGAAGGAATGGGGGGACTTGAGCTAGTGGCAGGTCATTTTGTGGAAGGCTTAAAAAAAAGGAACTTTGGCCTGGGTTGGATGTTGTCAAGATGTGGAGGTGATTCTGTAGCTGCATCTTAAGTCTTCCCTAGAAGCAGGATGGCCTTGGTATAGATTGGTAGAGAAGAGCAGTCACTCTTATTAACCAGGACAGGAGGTGTTTTTGTCCTTTGTGCAGTTTGCACCGTATTTTTCTTTTTGTCTGTGTTCAGATAGGGTTACAATGTGGTCTTATTTTCATCTTGCCCCATCGTGATCACAGAGTAGCCTTGTCTGTTGTGGCGGTTCTGTGAGATCATGTGTGCTCAACAGGAGAACCCCAGGCCGTGTGTGCTGGACCAGCTCCCCAGTGTGGGGGCTGATTCTCTCTTTCTTAGAGTAAACAGCTCCATCACAAGAGCTGCTCAGCTTCCGCTGTGCTGCATTTACACTGTAAATAGCCCAATTGTGTATGAGGCAAAGAGCAGGTTGAAATGTGTGGAGTAGCAACATAAAAGTTTAATAAAATAGCATCTGAGGAGTACCTAAAATTCGAACCAATAGGAAAACATGGCTCATCTTTCTCAGGATCTTTTGATTAATTTTATTGTTAAAAATGCACTAGGCCGGGCGTGGTGGCTCATGCCTGTAATCCCAGCACTTTGGGAGGCCGAGGCAGACTGATCACGAGGCCAGGAGTTCGAAACCAGCCCGGTCAATATGGTGAAACCCCATCTCTACTCAAAATACAAAAATTAGCTGGGCGTGGTGGCGCACACCTGTAGTCCCAGCTACTCGGGAGGCTGAAGCAGAAGAATCACTTGAACCTGGGAGGCGGAGGTTGCAGTGAGCCGAGATCGCACCACTGCACTCCAGCCTGGGTGACAGAGCAAGACTCCATCTCAAAAACAAACAAACAAACAAACAAACAATTTAAACCAGTTATTTAATTAAATATTTTTAAAAATGCACTAATGTAAAGAAAATGAGTCAGGGTGGGTGGGGGAAGCTGGGCATGGCGGCTCATGCCTATAATTCCAGCACTTTGGGAGGCTGAGGCAGGAGGATCACTTGGGCCCAGCAGTTCAAGACCAGCCTGGGCAACATAGTGAGACCCTCATCTCAAAAAATAAAAAAAAAATTTTTTAATGAAATTAAAAAAATAAAGGCACGGGCATGGTGGTTCAAGTCTGTAGTTCCAGCTGCTTGGAGGATGACGAGGGAGGATTGCTTGAGCCTGGGAGGTCAAGGCTGCAGTGAGCTGTGATTGTGCAACTGCACTCCAGCCTGGGAGATAGAAAGAGACCATGTCTCAGGAAAAAAAAAAAAAAAAGAAAGAAAGAAAAGGAAATAGAGGAATAATAGTGAAAAATAAAAACTTTGTATAAATGCTAGAGATGTGTGAGCAAAAAGGAAGTACGAGGACACAAATGCCTGGGGAGCGTTAATGTGACCCCTTGGATATGGCACTGTGTTATACATACCCTGCCCCCATGGGCTGAGCCTGGGCAGCATGCTGGGATGGTGTTGGGCTCCTCAGGGGTCTCGCTTGCTAAATGATGGCCTTGGACAAGGCGAGGACCTTTGGCCTCAGCTGTTTCTCTTCTTGTACAACAAAGATATGGACCCCAGTGGCCTTGGTCTCTTCCAGTAGCAACAGTTCATGATTCTGTAGATTATGGTAGCCCAAGATTGATTTCTAAATGCTGCTTACATTTTAGAAATCAGTAGTAACTCAGACCACAATGCCAAAATTTAAATAGAGTAAATTCAGACAGACACGTTTTGGATAACATCAAATATTTCAAGAAGCAGAAATAGTTTTGGTGTAAAAGGTCCAATTTTTAAGGGCTAATTTCAAAAAGCCCAAGATACAAACAACACATGCATCTTGGGATATAATCTTAAGATTGATTAAGATTATGGTGCAAGGTGCACACCAAACCCGGGCGAGGGCTACTTACACACTGAACGTTTCCCTTTTTCTTCTTTGATCTGCAGCAGTTGAGAGTGATGCTGCAGACATCGTCTTTCTGATCGACAGCTCTGAGGGAGTTAGGCCAGATGGCTTTGCACATATTCGAGATTTTGTTAGCAAGATTGTTCGAAGACTCAACATTGGCCCCAGTAAAGTGAGAGTTGGGGTCGTGCAGTTCAGCAATGATGTCTTCCCAGAATTCTACCTGAAGACCTACAGATCCCAGGCCCCAGTGCTGGACGCCATACGGCGCCTGAGGCTCAGAGGGGGGTCCCCACTGAACACTGGCAAGGCTCTCGAATTTGTGGCAAGAAACCTCTTTGTTAAGTCTGCAGGGAGTCGCATAGAAGACGGGGTGCCCCAACACCTGGTCCTGGTCCTGGGTGGAAAATCCCAGGACGACGTGTCCAGGTTTGCCCAGGTGATCCGTTCCTCGGGGATTGTGAGTTTAGGGGTAGGAGACCGGAACATCGACAGAACAGAGCTGCAGACCATCACCAATGACCCCAGACTGGTCTTCACAGTGCGAGAGTTCAGAGAGCTTCCCAACATAGAAGAAAGAATCATGAACTCGTTTGGACCCTCCGCGGCCACTCCTGCACCTCCAGGGGTGGACACCCCTTCTCCTTCACGGCCAGGTATGCACTGTGTGACCCATGACTACAGAGTGTGACATCAACATTTTTTTTTTAGTTAAAAAAGTAATCAGTTGTCATTTTTAATAATTTTCTTCTCTCTGGGTTGTTTCTTCAGATAATATTAGAAATTAAATACTGGAAAAGTAGTTCCATTGAAATTGCAGAAGGAAGCATATTATTGATCTTCCATCACTCCTGAGACTAATCATAGCCCCATTGAAATGTTCTGCAGTGTGGCTCTGAGATAATTACAAACTCATTGACTCTCAGAATAGGATGGCATCCTTGAAATCAGCCAGTCCATGCCCCACTGAACATGACTTTGAAGTTGGCCCATGCCCAGTGGCCAGATGCCCACCATAGTCCAGGTCCTCTCATTCCTTGGCCTGATGGGACCATCAGGGAGCACCTTCCTGGAAGACTTTCAGCCGTCCACCTCAGCTTCTACCCCGTGCTCCTGGTTCTCGCCTTTGGGGCTGCAAGAGCAAAGTGGATCTCTCCACCAGCCCATGTTTTTCCTTGTCCCTCCTCCAGGCAATCGCCATGTAGACATCTGAACAAACCATTAGGGTTGGTTCTTCAAGGGGGAGCAGTATGCCTGTTTTCCTGGCTCACTGCTCCCCACCAGGCTGCCCGTGGCACATCTCACATCCCTCACACTGTCTCTCATGCTTCCTCCTCTCTACTCCAGTCTCAATTGCTTAATTATAATCAAGAAATTACCCTCCACACCATTGATATTCAGCCAGCTCCTGCAAAGCTCTCAGACCATCATCCAAAGGTTAATGGGGTCTCTTCCTATTTTCCAATCTGTTTCTCCCAGTCCTTCCTTGCTCTTCCCCTAACACACCTCTCTTCACTTCCAGGAACCATTTAAAATTCTTGACCACAAAGGAAACTTCTAGTGGCATTTCCTAAAACACCTGAGGTCACAAATGTCAAAACCAGGTCCCTATTGAATTCTTGTCACAATGCCATTTTGCATGGGATAACTGAAGTTCTCTGTCACTGAGTTTTCACAGAGTGTGACATCAAATAATTTTTCTCCTTTCCTTTTTGTTTAGAGGATGTATCATTCATCTTCTTGTGTTTAGCATGTTTGGGAGCTGAAAATTCAGGAACTATAGACTAGAGAGGCATGGATTTGAGTGGAGGTTTCACTGTGAATAAATTATTAGGAATGTCTTATTTCAGTTATTTACTTTTACCTTTTGTGTATTTATGTTCTGTGTCTAGAAACCCAATCTCTCCTTATTTTTACTTTAATCACTTCTAGAGAAGAAGAAAGCAGACATTGTGTTCCTGTTGGATGGTTCCATCAACTTCAGGAGGGACAGTTTCCAGGAAGTGCTTCGTTTTGTGTCTGAAATCGTGGACACGGTTTATGAAGATGGCGACTCCATCCAAGTGGGGCTCGTCCAGTACAACTCTGACCCCACTGATGAATTCTTCCTGAAGGACTTCTCCACCAAGAGGCAGATTATTGACGCCATCAACAAAGTGGTCTACAAAGGGGGAAGGCACGCCAACACGAAGGTGGGCCTTGAGCACCTGCGGGTGAACCACTTCGTGCCGGAGGCAGGCAGCCGCCTGGACCAGCGGGTCCCTCAGATTGCCTTTGTGATCACGGGAGGGAAGTCGGTGGAAGATGCACAGGACGTGAGCCTGGCCCTCACCCAGAGGGGGGTCAAAGTGTTTGCTGTTGGAGTGAGGAATATCGACTCGGAGGAGGTCGGAAAGATAGCGTCCAACAGCGCCACGGCGTTCCGCGTGGGCAACGTCCAGGAGCTGTCTGAACTGAGCGAGCAAGTTTTGGAAACTTTGCATGATGCGATGCACGAAACCCTGTGCCCTGGTGTAACTGATGCTGCCAAAGGTACCTCCCATTATGTGCATATTTTCCATCCTTTCCTGTTGATGTTTGTGCCTCTTTAGCTGTCTGGTCCCTGGCGCTGACCTCTGGAGTCCTTAGGCATTTGGTTGCTTCACACGTTTACTTATACCCACTGGGACTGGTCCTGACACCCACCTCACCACTACCTAGGGCGTTCTTCCAAGATAAGAGTAGAAGTCTATCCTATTTTGCTTTTATAAGATTTACTTTTCTCCCCTATTCCTTAATCCCTCAAACAATTCAGATTTATTGATTCCTGTGTCTAATTATAGATTTATTAGATCAAGTATTTGAAATCAGAATATTTGATTTTCAAGTGCTTTTAATTTAAAGCACAAACTTGGGGTGCATCTAAACACCGATGGTGTATCATCACACCAAAGTTAATTAACAACACCAAAAAAGCCAACTTTTTAAAATAGCTTACTATTTGGCACCTAACAGCTACCCTCATTTCTCTCTGTGAGAGAGGTGGATCGAATTGCTTCTCAAAGCTCACACACACAGGTCTCATTTTGCACTTGAGTGCGATGCCCTGGTCCTCTGCCTGGGTTGTCCCTGTTGCTGGTATAAGTAGAGTTCATCTCCTCAGCCCCAGCTGAGAACTCATCACCTGTATTTCTCCTTTCCAGCTTGTAATCTGGATGTGATTCTGGGGTTTGATGGTTCTAGAGACCAGAATGTTTTTGTGGCCCAGAAGGGCTTCGAGTCCAAGGTGGACGCCATCTTGAACAGAATCAGCCAGATGCACAGGGTCAGCTGTAGCGGCGGCCGCTCGCCCACCGTGCGTGTGTCAGTGGTGGCCAACACGCCCTCGGGCCCGGTGGAGGCCTTTGACTTTGACGAGTACCAGCCAGAGATGCTCGAGAAGTTCCGGAGCATGCGCAGCCAGCACCCCTATGTCCTCACGGCAGACACCCTGAAGGTCTACCAGAACAAGTTCAGACAGTCCTCGCCGGACAGCGTGAAGGTCCGTGGGGCCCGTTGGTTCAGGTGCTGCCTGGGCAATTTCCAGATTTTTACTGGAAAGGAGGAAGCCCCTTCCCCCAAGTTAAATCCTCTTCATGTTTAACTGGGTTGTTAGTGTCTGTATGGAAAAGGCCTTACTTATTAACTGATCTAATGTCATGTCCTGTCTTCCTCATTTTGGTAGTCTTACTTAAACTCTAAAAAAATCCTGGAAATCAGTAGTTTAACTTGAATGAGTTGAATTTGTGATTGATTTATGTTTAATTATAGTCCAGTCAGGTATGTTCTCCACTTTCATTTCTCTGTGTGTATGTGTGCGTACATGCATGTGTGTATATACGTGCATAGATATTGTATAGACACACACACCACATGAGTTTGCTAGGGATCATCATGAAGTACTACAGCCTGGCTGGCTTTTGCAACAGACATTTGTTTTCTCACAGTCTCGGAGGCTTGACATCCTCGAGGTGTCGGCAGGGCTGTTTCTCTTGAGTCCTCTCTGCTTGGCTTGTAGTCAGGGGTCTTCTCCCTGTGTCTCCACATGGCTTTCTCTCTGTGCGTGTCTGGGTCCAAATCTCCTTTTCTAAAAGGACATCAGTCATACTAGATTAGGGTTCACTCTAATGATCTCGTTAACCTTAATTACCTCTTTAAAGACCCTATCTCCAAATACAGTCCCATTCTTATGGTACTGGCAGTTAGGACTTAACATACAAATTTTGAGGGTACACAATTTAGCCCATAACACATGCACACACACAAGCACCCACAGACATGCACCCACACACATGCATGCACACACATGCACCCATACACATGCACACACATGCATGCACGCATACGCACCCACATACATACACACCCACACACCCATACATGCACACACACATGTGCACACACATACATGCACACACACGCACACACAATGCACCCACACGCACACATATGCACCCACACACATGCACACACATGCACGCACACATATGCATACGATTTGCAGAAACTACGTCTTAGAAATATGAGAATGAGATAAATTGTTTTTATTGTCATTGCTGCTTGTCTTTTTTTTAAATAAATTAAGCACTCAAATATACTCCTCCATTTTAAGTGCAATATCAAAATCTTGTGAACGTGGGTAATCATTCCTCAACTTGGGCCCTCAGTTTCCTTAAGTGTAAAATGAAGGGTTTGACACAGCGAATCTCTCAGTTTTCTATCAGCAGTCTGCAACAATCCTTTTTAGTTTGCCTGGGATTTGACAGCTCTCTTATCTTCAGGTGATCATTCATTTTACTGATGGAGCAGATGGAGATCTGGCTGATTTACACAGAGCATCTGAGGACCTCCGCCAAGAAGGTAGGTGCCGAGGCTTTCTAAATATGAGAAGTAAACCCCGGTGAGGCGGGATGCACTGCTCTGCTGGAGAGAAACCTCTCTGCTAATGCAGTGCCCCAAGGGAGCAGCGTGTCTTGGGAGACTCTTCATCCCAGCGTCGTGGCCCTTCATCACCTGCTTGGAGCTGTGGGATGGAGCTAACAAAAATTCCTTCTGTACTTAGCTTTACTGCTGTGTTGTGGCTGTTCAGGTGATAGAATGTTCAGAAAGCATGATGCTTTTGCAAAGATCATGAAATATTGATTCATTTAACTTCATCATATAAACTAGGAATTAATTACTAATAAAAATACATTGCTCAACTTTTGGTTTGCAGTTATCACAGTTCAACATTTAATAACGATACACCCAAATAATACAAAGAAAATAATGTAAGCAATGATGTACCAAACATAAGGTGACAGCCATGCCTGTTATCAGATGTGACCTTTGACTCTTCACTTGCTTTGGTGTTTGGTAGCACTGACTATCAGGAAGTGGATGCCATTACAGAGGTGCAATTTATCCTAAGAACGTTCTATTTATTAGCTTACTTTTCCCAAGCAATGGAGATGAGGCTATTATCTGATTTTGGAGGTGTTAGTATTTCAATACTTCCCACAGCATACTCGTGTTACAGAGGGCCTGAGTTTGAGAACTCATGCATGAATACACTTCATGGATGCCACTTCCTATATTTTTAGTAATAGGTTTAGTTATTGACATACCAGAAACAATTATTCAGCAGAGTCCAAAGTCTGAGTATTTCAACTATTCAGAGTAGCCAATTAACTTGATTAAATGTATTTAAGTTAAAAGCTAAATTTTACACTGAAGTTTTCTTTAAAAATGTAGTCAGGAAAAAAGGACATTGCATTTTCCATGCGCCTAGGTGAGCTGTATTAAATGTGTCTTTCTTTGCAGGTGTCCGTGCCTTGATCCTGGTGGGCCTCGAACGAGTGGCCAACTTGGAGCGGCTAATGCATCTGGAGTTTGGGCGAGGGTTCATGTATGACAGGCCTCTGAGGCTTAACTTGCTGGACTTGGATTATGAACTAGCGGAGCAGCTTGTGAGTTTTTTTATGTCTTTATACACAAACCAGTTTAGATACCACATCTTTTGGCATTTCAAGAGAATGAAGTTAATTATCACTAGGTGAATGGGGGAGGGGTGCCTTGGTGGATAATTAAATTTATTTAATTCACTTGGGAACTGCCTTGTTGCCATAACACGTGTGAATCTGGAAATGGAGATGGCAAACAGCTGGAAATCCAGCGAGCTGGAAGGGGATCCTGGGTGCGCTGAGGTTGTGGCCTTAGCATTTTCTCTGCTCCCTTAGCAACGGCCTCTTTAAACACCATCGCTGGGATGCAAACCATCGAGATTGGCCATCCTCAAATAGGAAACCGTGTCAAGAGCATCTGAAATCTTGCATGATAAAAACAAGAATGTGCAGGAAAAGAAAGGCTGTTTCTGGGTGGAGAAGTGCTTTAATTGCCCTCCCT
Source organism: Symphalangus syndactylus (assembly GCF_028878055.3). NCBI lineage: Eukaryota > Metazoa > Chordata > Mammalia > Primates > Hylobatidae > Symphalangus > Symphalangus syndactylus. Next base: position 141,909,332 of record NC_072430.2, on the reverse strand, counting down.
AGTTTCCCTCTGTGTCAATGAAGCTCCCTCTGAGGCTTCCTAATTCTCCCCAGGGCCAGCCTCTCTCAGATGGAGGTGTGACCTCCTGGGTTTAGACTGGGGATGGAGCTTTTGGGAGATGTGGGGCTGAGCTGCGAACTCAGACATTCTTTGGTGGTAGCAACAGTGGACTGTGGCTATGAGAATGGGATGAATGGACCCGGCTCCTTCCTTTCTTCCATACTTCTTTGCAGGGCTAGAATCAGGATTTTTTTATTGGTGGAAGTAGGTTGAGTTAGCTCACAAATCTGGGATATGGGAGAAAGGGAAAGCTCTTGGAAGCTCATTGGAAGAAACTGCATGTTCCCACCATTAGTTTAGCAGATGGAAATGTATTTGGGCACGCCCTTTCCCACACAAGGTCAGGGGCAGGATGGGATGAGAATGTAGAGGGTGTCTGTGTGACCTGGAGTTGAGAAGCTTGTGGCTCTGAGGCCAGGACCACTTGTGCCTGCTCCCACCACGGCTGCTCTGGAGGCCTCTTTCTGGGCTGGTACCACATCCCATGACTCTCACCCTGGTTCCAAGGAAGGGTGGTCATGGATATCTGTTCTGGAATCACCTTCAGTCTTGGCCATCTGCCATTTGCTTGGCTTTGCACTTTGGAACTGGAACATATGTAAGTTATAGTTAAGATTTGATGACAGAAACTTCTAGAAATAAGGTCCAGCCTGCAGTGACATTGTGGATAAGATCTATCTTACTTTGGTTGTTCTTTACTTTCCCATTGGTGACTTCCCACCTGCACCCTGACTGCCAGGAGCTGGGCCCTCCTAATTTTACTGGCCAGTCATCCAGCAAATGTCACCTGGAGGTACTTCATCTCGCACCGTGAAACCCCCAGGCATCCGATTTTGACCCTTAAAGCACATTTGTGATTTTCTGCTGGGCATTGCTTGAGATCTGAACATTTGGTTTCTCTTCCTTTTGGTAGGACAACATTGCTGAGAAAGCTTGCTGTGGGGTTCCCTGCAAGTGCTCTGGGCAGAGGGGAGACCGCGGGCCCATCGGCAGCATCGGGCCAAAGGTACGGTGGCTTTACCCTTGCCCACCCCTGAGATGAGGTGTCAGAAGTCCGACATTACTTTGGTGGGGTAATTTCTCTAACAGGAGAGTGTGGAGATGAAGGAGGAGATGAGAGACCATTTCTTATGTTAGAAGGAGGAACTCTGAGAGGCAGACCATGTGCTGCTCTGCTGGGGCCTGTTCCAGTGAAGATGGTTCAGGCGGGACCCTCCTTTTGCACGGGATAAGGGGATCTGTGCTTTAACATCTTGGTCCTTCATTTCATAAAATAATGTTAAAGGGAGCTGGCATCCCTGACAGAAGCCTGGCTGCAAATGGCAGCTGGAACTCATAGCATTTGCTCTGAGTCAGTAGGAACGAACAGGCTTTATTGGCAGAGCAGGAACCTTAGAGATCCTGATAGAGAGAATCGTGATATGGCATACTGAGGGGAAAAGCAGTAACAGGGAAAGCCATGCTGAGTTTTAGTGCTGCTCTGCCAAATGAATCGGGGACCACGGGGATCCTTGCTCCAGAACAAAGAAGACCACGGGATTGAACAAAGGACCCGATTTACTTTGTTTCAGGGTATTCCTGGAGAAGATGGCTACCGAGGCTATCCTGGTGATGAGGGTGGACCCGTAAGTAAAAATTGTTTTAGTCCCTAAAATTTCACCCCCTCCTTGATCCTTACCCATTGGGATTGCATTGTGGATTTCATCATTTGTTCAGTTGCTGATGGCTTTCCCTTTGGGAGAAAAATTAATTTCTAATTTTCTTAACAACTTTGCTCGGATGTCTAAGTACAATAATTGAAGTATGACAAATGTGGGCATGAAGGGTGGGATTTGTTCTTACCCTATTTCAGAAGGAGGGATTAATTGGTTTCTGAGCCAGAGGGACACCGAATTTGCACACCCAGTATCTACTAGATTAAGACATGCAAGTAGAGATGGGAGTGAGCTGAGGGGCGGGGACACAGCAGGAGACCTCACCAGGGCTTTAGGGGTTACCCCATTAAGGGCAGTCCCCAGAGGGAATGTTACTGGATCAGATCACCAGTGTCTGAGGGTCTTGGGGATGGACAGACCCCAGTAGCAGAGTCCATGGGAGCAATGCCCGGGACAGATGCCTGTCTGGGGAACTTTGGGACCCTAGATCAAGGTCCAGACCTGGGATAGGGGACAGAGGGGCTCACGAAGAACAGCGTGGTCACCAGGGCCCAGCCGGCAGGGCTCAGCTAGAGAACTGGGAATCAAGCGTCACTTGGAGGAGCTGTCAGGCCAGTGGGTCTTCCCGGGATTCAGCACCCACAGAGACACGGTGCTGGGGGCCACCCACCCTCGCCCCGCAGGGCAGTGCTGTCTGCGCTGCTACCCTCCCAGATCTCGTTCCCTTCAGGGAAACTGCAGGTTCCAGGCCAGGCCTCATGCAGGGGCCCAAGAGGCTCCCTGGCTCACATAGCCTGGATTGGCGTTCCCCATGGTGAAATCTGCTTTCTGCTGCATGCTGTCCACAGTACCCTTCACGCTGCTGCGAGCCCAGCAGAGACAGGTTGATGAAGGGCTCCAGCTTGCAAAATGCCTTTGTCACTCACAACAGGGTGAGCGAGGTCCGCCTGGTGTGAACGGCACTCAAGGTTTCCAGGGCTGCCCGGGCCAGAGAGGAGTAAAGGTGAGGCGTGGGTGATGGGGGTGCTAGCGTGGGGAGGGGTCAGGTGACTCGCAGTTTCTCCAGATGCTGCCAGGGAGGGAGGCCACCAGTCCAGGCTTCTTGACCTCAGCATTCAGCAGCCTGTGACCTCTCATTGGAAGGCAGTTCTGAGCAGGGTGGGTTCAGGAGCAGGGGCTGCAGCTGGTGGGAAGCCTGAGAACGGAGAAATAGTTTCCTATGGAAACATGAAGAAGCCAGGAAACCCTCACAAGGAGAGAACATGGGCCAGGGTGGAGGGGAGGCTGGTGCCCACGGCCCCGGCCCTGGACCGTGGGAGCGGTCAGGGAAGGGAGAGGAGTGAGAGGACAGCAGGTGGGTTGAAGGCTGGTGAACTTGCTTCTCTGCTGAAGTTTGAAGGCAGGTGCTGAAGGGAAGGGCTGCAAAGTTACAAAGTCAGCTCCTTGCCCTGGGTTTTGCAGCCCACCCCCCGGCCCAGGGAGCCAAGACCACCCAAGTGTTCAGTTCTAGTTTCAGTTTTAAAACATCGCACGTGGTGGTGAGAGAGGAATCCAAAGGGGTGGGACTCTAATATTAAATTTTCAGACACTGCAGCATTCAAATGGGGTGGAGCGGGGGAGCAGCCCTTGGCCTCTTCTGCCCGAGGGACCAGCCCCGCAGGAAGAACTAATGCTTCCCCTGTCCCCTTGCCTTCCAGGGCTCTCGGGGATTCCCAGGAGAGAAGGTATGCGAGCTTGGTTTTGTTTCATAAATGGAAAACTCTCCCAGTATTTCTCATTTCTTCCTTTGCCAGAATAGCTTTCTATACTTACCTGTCTGCCTTGTTCCCTCTTAGGGCGAAGTAGGAGAAATTGGACTGGATGGTCTGGATGGTGAAGATGTAAGTGATTTTACTCTAAGTCGAAACTGCTTTTGGTTCTGAAGATTCCAGAAACTAACAACTCAGTCTATGATAGAAATTGCAGCAGGTGTGACCTTTAATCCTTTTCTTTGGCAGGGAGACAAAGGATTGCCTGGTTCTTCTGGAGAGAAAGGGAATCCTGGAAGAAGGGTAGGTGTATTTCCACAGCGCTGCTATTATGGAAAGAATATCAACATTTCATTTAGGGAATAGTTATTTTCTTTCCTCATATATGTCAAGCCCGCTTCCTCCGGGCAGCCTTCCCTGACCTCCCCTGTGGGTGCACCCGTGATATCCCCTCTCAGCTCTGACACATTACAGTACATATTCTTGTTTCGAGATCACATCCCATAGGGCAGGGACTGAGTTTGTTTTGTTATAAATAAATCTCCAATGCCTGGCACAAAGTGGGTCCCCAATAAATATTCATGGATTTACTAAACGAATAAAAAATATGTGGAAGTGAATTTGCCTTCATGGTGAATGAGTAAATTGTAAACATTGTTCTAGTTAAGATTTATGAATTGAAGAATGTGATTTTTAGGGTGAGATAAAAATGGAAACATCTCATTTTTAGCATCCACTTGTGCTTTTTCTTTAGGGCGATAAAGGACCTCGAGGGGAGAAAGGAGAAAGAGGAGACGTTGGGATTCGAGGGGACCCGGTAAAGAAGATTTCTTTATTGACGATTTCAGACCTGAGCCTGGGGAAGAGGGTTGTTGGGAAAGTGGGATGAAAGGAAGAATTCTACTTTTGAAATTGCTTTAAAACATGTTGATAAAATATGTGGTTTGTCTTTTTCTTGCAGTTTGGGGGTTTGGGGAGATGTATTTGTTCTCTTGCTAACCAGATAATCATTTGCAAGTCCTGTTATACAAATATCTGAGAAGTTTCCAAAAATGTGGTATTAGGGCATTTTAAATTTGCTTCTGGAAAAGAGAAGAGTTTGCAGCTTTTCTCATTCTGTGGCTCTGTAAAACCTTTAAGCAAATGAGCAGTACAAGCTAGCCTCTTCCTCCAGTCCATCCTGCCTCTGTGGCCAAGGATAAGCAAGAGTGAGCCTGGGGCATCCTCCTCCCTGGGGAAGAACCATTGCACCTGTTTGGGGCTAAGAGTGCTTTGCTGATCCCGTGATTGGGTTCTGTAAGACCTGCATGGATATTACCTGGATGGGCTGTGGCGGAAGGGCTTGTCCCTCGAAGCCTTGCATGCAGGCCCTTGCTAATATTTCCCTGACCATCCAGTCCAGTGGCAGCTGCTTTCCTTCCATATGTGGCTCATTTCCCTTTCCCATGTCGCTTTCAGGGTAACCCAGGACAAGACAGCCAGGCGAGAGGACCCAAAGGAGAAACCGGTGACCTCGGCCCCATGGTAGGGCGCTGCACATTCCTAGAATCTCCCCATACTAAGGGGAGCCGCTCCTCGGCTCATCAGCAGCCACAGAGGCCAAAGACGTGGCCTTTAACACTGCAGAGTAGCCTAAGATTAGGAGCAGAGTCCCCGTGAAGGAAGTCTCCGTGGGGAACCAGTGTGACCCTTGCCAAGTGGGGCTTCTTAGCAGAATCTGTGCCTCTTAGATATTTACAGAAGGTGCTTGTTAAGCCAAAGGCTTATAGAGGTGGGAGTGTACTGAAGTCCGGTGCATCCTGCAAAGTGTGCAACTATCCTGCAGACAGGCTCTTCCTCTGTGAATCGACCCCTTTCCCTGCAATGTCTTGTGCAGCATTTCAGAGCTAGACATTCTTCTCTGCAGATGAGAATCTCATGCCAATTTTCCCCACACCAGGGTGTCCCAGGGAGAGATGGAGTACCTGGAGGACCTGGAGAAGCTGGGAAGAATGTGAGTGCCATTAGGGCTCTGGGGGTCTCTTTGACAATACTTAGTGCCATAAGATCTGCCCAACGTGACCTGGTGCATGGTTACTCCACAGCTCTTTACTGAGTGAATGTAAAAGGATTTCTGAAACGGTTGTTACTCCAATCTATTTTCATTCTTATAATTTCCTTGGTGCTTCATCTCTTCTCTCTCCCCAATTCTTGCTCTCCCCAAAAACATACTGAACAGATGCTTTTAAAAATAATATCTTCGCTACTTTCAAATATCAGGCTGGGTTTGATCCAACTAAATATTTAAGAAACTCAAATGGAAATCCTGATACTGGGGGAGGGAGGGAATAAGGGGCAAGAAGGCTGAGGGGGTTGTGGATTTGTTGTTTGTGTAACTATCTGTGGGTTTTTTGGGGTTGCTGTAAGTGAAATAACAAAACTAGATTTCTTTCTTTTCTGGTGTATTGCATCTTGCAATTTCAAGACATTTCAGAAGTGTCTGTAGGAGAATAGTTCCTTGTATGCCTAATCCTCAGTCTTGTTGAAGAAATGCTAAAGTCAAAGTGATGTGAATGATACTTCTGAAGCCATCCAAAAGCTTCCAGGGTCCCTGGGCACAGACAGCATCTGCCTTGTAGCTGGGAGAAGACCCCTGCTCAGGGAGGCGGTGGTGTAGAAGTTTGTAAACCCTCAGAGGAAATTCAGGATGCTGGTGGGTGCCTAGGAGAGGTCTCTGCTCAGAAATGGACAGAGCACAAAGGCTGCAAGCTGGGGTTGGGTGCTGGGAACTGGGCCCTCAGCCACTCCCTGAGGGGCAGTGGCTCGTTCAGCCCCAGCACTTGGGCCAGTAGAGTACGCTGGGGTGAGGGGCTTTCAAAAGGAGCAACTCACCAAAATCAAATGAAGGACTATGGGCATCATTTTGCTTTGAAAATTCAGAAGAAAATAGAAATTTTGAAAATATCATTTTAAAAAGTTTGAGCACTATTTATTTATTTATTTATTTATTTTTAATAAATTTTAAAGACCTGGATCAACTGCTTGGAAGTGAGCATTATTTTTGAATAATGCTATATAATAAAAAAGAAGCTATATAATGAAAAAGAAGAAATACTCATCAAATGTTACAATGGGCTCTGCCTGTGAGCCAAAACTTGGTTTCATGAAATGACTTAAAATTGAGTAGTTCATACAATTAATTTCAATTCTACACACAAGGTGGAAACTGGATTTGAATTCGGTTTCAGTCACAGGCTCTTGAGGACTCAGTTCTTCCTTTTGTGGCCTAATGGCCTGCTAGCCCTTCCCTTAGGACCACAGTGCCAGGCTCAGGCCAAGCTGAAATGTGTCCCTCCCACTGGGCTTCGGCATGCCTACATCGCCTTTTTAGGGTCTCCGCAGGCGGCCTCTGGCCTGAGCAATGCATCACTGAGTGCTGGTGCACTCTCACGGAACTCTAGCGTGTCTCTTTCGGGAGGGGCCAGGCCAGATTGTTGCTTTGTAGAGGAGAAGAGTGTCCCCGTGTCTCAAATTTTCCATGGAAGGTGGCCAAGATCTTCCATTGAAGCAGGTGGCATTACAGCGAATAATGGCAAACTGGTCACCGCAGATCACTGGGCTGGTCCATTGGAAGCGGAGAGTGAGGTTCCTAGGTTGATGTAGCAGATGACTGAGCCCCACAACAGAGCTAGCCGGTCACAGCCTCTGCAACACCAACCCTAACTTTGCAAAGACCGCCCAGGACATTCATAAAGTCCCACCTCAGACCTTTCCACTGCCGAGGAAACAATTTTGAGGTGGAAATTAATGGATTACTTGTGAAGTAAGCCCACATGTTTGAACTAAAGGTCACCTCTGGAGCATCCAGGAAGATGTTGCCAAGTCATGAGCCCTACCTAAGTACACGAGACGTTTAGGTGCACATGTGTGCGCTTCAGATATTTTACTTAACTGAGTGTGTGTTGTGTTTGGCCGGGATCACTTGGAGAACCTGGGACTCCCTTCCATTATAATTAACATATTTCATGACTTCTCACTACAGTTGGGAAGATGGAAGAAAAATAGACAGGTTAACATTCCCTTTTCACATTCCTCGTTTGAAACTGGCTGGGATCGTGCAGCCAAAAGGAGTCATTATTTTGCTTGGCAGGTCTGCAGTAATTCTCAAAACTTCCATTGGGTGATTAACAAGAGCAGCAAGGAAGCGAAACTTCACCCAGATGAGGGTGGAGGAAGGGTGTCTGTGTGTGCGAGTTTCCCCAGGGCTGATGAGGCGTGGTTTCTTGTTCTTGGCACAATGTGGGTGCTTGGGAAGATTCCCCTGAGTAACCGCAGAATAAGAGGGTGAAGTCTGAAAGAGCTCTAGGCCCCATGCCCAGCGTCCCATGCTCCCCCTCACAGTTTGTGGGACTTTTTCTTCCACAGGGTGGCTTTGGCCGAAGGGGACCCCCCGGAGCTAAGGTGAGCCTCATGGAGTGCCCCCGGGAGACTGTCTTCAAACAGCCCAGATGCCGCCCAGCCCAGGAGTGAAAAATACTCTCTCCTGTGAACCCAAAGCTTCGGAGACAGATCCCAATCAATTTAGAAAGTTTATTTTGCCAAGGTTAAGGACATGCCCGTGACACAGCCTCAGGAGGCCCTGATGACACCTGCCCAAGGTGTTCGGGGCACAGCTTGGTTTTACACATTTTAGGGAGACACGAGACATCAATCAGTATGTGTGAGATGTACATTGGTTTGGTCCAGAAAGGTGGGACAACTCGAGGCAGGGGAGGAGGCTTCCAGGTCATAGGTAGATAAGAGACAAAAGGTTGCATTCTTTTGAGTCTCTGATTAGCCTTTCGCTGAATACACAGTTTACGAGAACAGTCACCTGTGCCTTAGTTATGCTTAGTGAAAAATAGGGCGAAGGAAGCAACTGGATATGCCTTTGTTTCCCCTGAGCAGAGGGATGACTTTCAGTTCTGTCTGTCCTTTGTCCACAAGGAATTCCTCTGTGGGCAGAATGTGAGGGAGGTATGCAGCTTAAGAAAAAAAAAAAAAAAAAAAATCTGGCCGGGCGCGGTGGCTGACGCCTGTAATCCCAGCACTTTGGGAGGCTGAGGCAGGCGGTTCACCTGAGGTCGGGAGTTCGAGACTAGCCTGACCAATATGGAGAAACCCTGTCTCTACTAAAAATACAAAATAGCCAGGCGTGGTGGTGCATGCCTGTAATCCCAGCTACTCAGGAGCCTGAGGCAAGAGAATCGCTTGAACCCGGGAGGTGGAGGTTGCAGTGAGCCAAGATCACGCCATTGCACTCCAGCCTGGGCAACAAGAGTGAAACTCCATCTCAAAAAAAAAAAAAAAAAAAAAACTTTGTAGCTATCTTATTTAAGAATAGAATGGGAGGCAGCTCTGTCTGATGCAGTTCCCAGCTTGACTTTTCCCTTTGGCTTAGTGATTTTGGGGTTCTCAGATTTGTTTTTCTTTCATCCTCCTTGGGCTGTCATGGCTCCCAAGGCTCTTTCAGTCGTCTCCTTCAACTTAGCCTCTTCTGCAGAGTCTAGAGAAAATGGTGCCCAGTGGGGACTTGGGGTCCCCAGGAAACATGATTGAGGCAGTAGTGTCCCGGGTGGGCGCCTCTTCCAGAACATGCCCACCTATCTGGCCATCAGCAACTCACAACTTCCCAGTGTCTCAGTCCTCTGCTTTAGGTCTAAATGATCCTTGTTTCAAAAAGCTGTCCGAGGAGAGGTGAGGCAAGAGTGAGGAACAACTGTAGAAGTGCAGGGAGACAGCTGGCTCCTGTGTTCACTGTCTCGCCCTGGGGTTACCACTTTGATCATCTGTTACCTCTGGAAGAGCTGAGTTTTCCCTGGTTGCTTTCCAAGTCCCTGGCCCAGAAATGACTGTAGAGCAAAGAGCTGACGTTGACAGGAGCCATCCTGACTCCTCCCTGCATCTTCTCTTATTTCAAAGGGCAACAAGGGCGGTCCTGGCCAGCTGGGCTTTGAGGGAGAGCAGGGGACAAGAGGTGCACAGGTGAGTGCTTCCTTGTGTGACTGTGTGCCCTCTGATATTTCACAAATCATTTTAAAAATGATTAGGTGGCATTTATATCTGGAAAGTTAACCATTTTAAAGTGGCATTTAGTACTTCCACAATGCTGTGCAATCATCACCTCTATCTAGGTTCAAAACATAGTCTCGAAGGAGACCTGTACCCATTAGCAGTCACTCCCCATCACTCTCCACCCCAAGTCCCTGGCAACCACTAATCTCTCTCTCTTTATGGATTTGCCCACTCTGGACATTTTGTCTAAATGGAATCATTTACTAGGTAGCTTTGTGTGTGTGGCTTGACAGAGCATCACGTTCTTGAGCTTCATCCACATCGCAGCATGTAGAAGCACTTCATTCCTTTTCATGGTGGAAGGATACTCTGTTGTGTGGCTACGGCACACTTTGTTTATCCACTCATTGGTTGATGGACATTTAGGTTGTTTCCACCTTCTGGCAATTGTGAATGATGCTTCTGTGAAGATTCTCCTACACGTTTTTGTTTGAATGCTTGTTGCTTGTATACATTTTAAGCTCACTTGCCTATTCACGTTCTGGATTGAGGCAGCTGCTACTGCAGCTAAGACAGGAGAATTGTGGGTTTTGGTGGCCTTTTTTGGCCAGCAGAAGAGAGGCTCCAGGCCCTGTGGGATGGGCAGATGCCATGCAGAGGCTTCTCACAGAAAGTCACCTCATTAGCACTCACGATGGCCTTTTCCTTCCTCAGGGCCCAGCTGGTCCTGCTGGTCCTCCAGGGCTGATAGGAGAACAAGGCATTTCTGGACCTCGGGTAAGCCTGTCCTAATACCAGCCCCCTCGCTAGCTGAACAGAGGGCACATTGCCAAGCGGGCTGAGAGTTTCTTGGATGATGCTATTGTAGACAGATCTCCCTTTAGCTCTCCTCTTTGGCAACAAAAACCCCAGATTTAACCTCAGGCCTTGCAGTGACTGGCTACTTCACTCCAAGAGAGTAAGAGTTTCCTTTTTTGGTTCTCCAGGGGCCTCTAAGTCTCAATTCTGCCCCTTCCAAGTGTAGGCCCCTGGGTGGAAATCACGGGTTATGCCTCAGGATGGAATCGTGGAAAATCTAAATCTACCAAAATGCTTAGATTATGCAAGGTGTTTCACCTTTGGTCCCTGGAGATAGCCCTTGTGCTTACATATTTTGTATAGTGAATGCCTCAAGTTCACCCTTGAGTTCAGCACAGAAGATGGCCCTTGAACTTGCTGTGACTGCAGATGTTATTTTGCATTGTAGCTATCAGCAATGATGAGCAGAGACACATTGTCATTGCTGGGCTAGGATCAGGTGTCATGGAATTACATATTTGGGTTTCCCTCATGTCTGAGATGATATTGAGGGAGGCATCCTATCATTTATTACTAAAAAATGACTAATAAACTGGTAACAAGCTTAATATGTTGCTACATAAATGCACAAAAATATTTTATGGTGGAAGCAGGCAAGAACTTGCTTAGAAAGTCCTTCTCTAGCTTGAAAGCTGATAAATACATATTTTTGGAGGTTTTTAAAAAACATTTACTTAACTTGTAATGAATCAACAATTTAAGATGGTATAGATGCAAAGCTATTCAAATAGTTATCCAGTAGCTCCAGAAACATTTGTTAATTTGCACTTTTTCACCATCTATTTTATGTTATTTCTGGGCTGGGTAGACTGTACCACATTTTAAGAGTTAATTTCATCCATTAGTTTATTCATTCACCTAACAGGCTTTAACATACCCATATGTACCAGGTGCTCACTGTGAGGGTGTGAAAAGGGAGGCAGAATAAAGTCACGTAAAATCTGGGAGCTTGCCGTCCTGTCAGGAACCTAGGATATGTACATTAATAACTGCAACATGCATTAATTTGTGAAAACTGGCACTGAGAGGTAATACTCATGTTTTAAATTTGTGCATGCCAGTTCTGTGCATGTTTATATTTGAGTCTGTAGCCCTGTGCTCAGAGCTGAGTGCTTGGGATTTGCAGGTGGGACAGGTCCCATGCCCCTGGTGGGCTCTGACCTCCGTGCAGGGGAGAGTCAGGCTTCAGAGACAACTTTGCCTGGACGGTTGACCCTTGACTGACACATTCCTCCCCTCCTGCTCCAGGGAAGCGGAGGTGCCGCCGGTGCTCCTGGAGAACGAGGCAGAACTGGTCCTCTGGGAAGAAAGGTTTGTCTTGAGAAGGGTAGAGCTTTCCTGAGGACAGGGACCAGCCAGGCACACATACCCCTCTCCCTCTTTGGTCAGTCTGTCTGTCCCTCCTCTTCAGTACTACTGGTTCCCACTCCAGCCTCCCCTGTTGATCACGGCTTGGCCAGTGAGATCACTGTCCCCTGACAATCTCCACCATAATTCTCACCACCATCCCTGCCACCAGCCATCCCTGCTCAGAGGGCTGGCTTTCTCCTGGCCACAGCCCTCCATCAGCTGCCGGGTTTTCTGCTCCTCTCTTGCTTGACTTGTGCTGATAGTGCAGCACCCTCTGAGCCATCAGAGCAGCCGGGCAGTGCTTGGCACACTTTCAGTATAATATGGAATGAGCCGTCTTTAAACATGGGCAGTACACGGCACAGCGGCTCAGCTAATCACATTTAGATCATCCAAGAGCCCGGACCCTGACTATTCTGGATAACAGCAAGTCTGCTGTATGAAGGCTGCCTGGGAACCTCCTTTCTATCAGCTTTGAGATAAATTACGATTTGTCATAACCAGTCTGAAAAGACTGCATGTTCTCTGTAAAAGAAATGAGTTCCTGTGAATCCACGATGGTCTCTGCCTGGAGAGTGTTTTGGGGTTTTATGCTGGCTCAATGCCCACCGCCTTCCGTGCCTTCTTCTCCCAGCCGTTACTCTCTCTTCTCATCAGCCTGTCCCCCGTGCCATGCTGGTGGAAAGGACACACACCCTCCTGGATTCTTTTCCAGGAGTTTGCACATGAATGTTGCAATTTAGAAAATCATTCCACTGAAATCTCCAAGGTGAAGTCAGCATGTTGCAGCACCCTTACCTAGAACAAAAGCATGACTTGGCATCACACTGTGAGCCAGCCTTGGGCCACAGGGTCTCAGCCACGTCTCTCGTGTCTAGGGTGAGCCCGGAGAGCCAGGACCAAAAGGAGGAATCGGGAACCGGGGCCCTCGTGGGGAGACGGTAAGGTCACAGCGCACTGGGGGTCAGGCTGTCGCTGACTCTTTGCTGGAAGGTGCAGGAAGCCAGGAGAGGGTTCCAAATAAAGATGAGCCTTGCTTCTTGTATTACTGGGGATACGGCTGCAAATAGTGAAACTTGCTCACCCATGGCAAATTAATTTAACAAGTTTCATTTTATTGGCAGGGGTAGAGAGGTGGGGTGGGCTGTGGGTAGAGACATTTTTTCCCCTGTGTTTTTCCTGATACAAGGGAATGTAGAGGCTAATGAAGCTCAAACCACCTTCATCTTAGGTCCCACAAATGCTTTGCAAGCATAACTAGATGAAGCTTTTCAGCAAAGAAGTAAATGTCATTTGGGTTAAAATGGAATTGGATTTGATTAGGTCTCAGTCCAGATGGAAACAATTTGTTTTGAATGAGACATCTTAGGAATAGAAATTATTACCTCAGTAACTCATTTTTTAAATGCTATTTAAAAACGCCCCAACAACTCACCGACAACAATTTTGTAATGTACATTTCTACGTTACAAAAGAATAAAGTAATCTACGGTCCATTGTGACTTTTTCCGAAAGGAGTCATGACACCTAAACACTATATAAAAGGACCAGGTTGATCTGACTGTTTTAATCCCAAGCATTAAAATATTTTTCTTTCTTGCATTTTTGTCTTTTCAACTAATTGAAGTTTAAAAACAAATCTGTATTACTTTTAATCTCAGAAGCACAGGAAAAATTCAGACTTGAAAGTTTATTCAAACTATTGAAGGAAATCTCTTCCTGATTCTGTTTCTATTAATTTGGGTCAACAGATCTCTAGTTGTCGATATCTGTTGAAAACTGTAAATTAACGAAGTGGCAATTCCTACATATGTTAGAGATAGTAATGTACAAGTCACACAAGTTCTTCTGATTCTTTTGAAATAATTAATGATGTCCAGTTCTGAATGCTCCTCATGAGAGAGCAACAGGAACAGATCTGAGCATGCTGGGGGGAGGTGCTGGAAAGGAGGGGGTCTAGGGGTGATGACTTGGAAGGAAGGGAAGGGGTATGGGGAGGGGGAATATGACCTGAGCCTGAAAGACGGAGTTCGGTGTTTTGGTTTTGAAATAGAAACAAAGACCCATGGATGCAGAGAATCAAAGTAACCATCAAGATTCCTGTCAATTCTAAGATTCTTGGGGTTGATGAGTCTTTGATTCTACATCCAAACAGAATCTTTTCTAAAAGCAACCAGCAGTTCTTTCTATGTTAGTCTGCCAGTGCCATTTTGCTACAGGAGTCCTTTGAGCCCACCGCCTACAGAAATGGTCTCGTTCACACTTGGAGGATAGGACAGGAGCAGGAAGTGTGCCTACTCCTGCACCTTAGTCTGCAAACATTTCAGGAGCTCAAGGATCCACTTCTCAGGGCAGCAGCAGGGCAGAGACGGTGGTTATGGTGTGCCAGGCATGGCGACCTACAGTCATATCTCTTTCCCACTCTTAGGGAGATGATGGGAGAGACGGAGTTGGCAGTGAAGGACGCAGAGGCAAAAAAGTACGTATCTGCTGAGGATTATCCAAGTGTCTTTGCTGCCAGGAGGCTCCAAGGACAACTTCTGATGTGTTTTAAAAGAATCATTTCTTTAAAAATTGTCTTTGTATTTGAGTGAGTGTTTTCTTTTGATGACTCAGCAGACATTTCTTTCTTTCAAGGTCAATTTATTTTAGATGAATTTAAATTAGAACCAAGTATTAAATAACGTATTTATCTTTTATAGGGAGAAAGAGGATTCCCTGGATACCCAGGACCAAAGGTAAATAATCCCTGGTCGGTGAAGCATCATCATGATTTTGGGATGGCTCTGGTATGTCCATGGACTGAGAATCAGAATATCTTGGCATTAGCCTTGGGTCAGCCACTCAGTTAACTGGGCTACCCTGAGAAAGACCCTTCCTTCCCTAAAACACTCTCTCATCTGTCAAGTGGAGGTCACAATACATACATGTCCTGGTGCTTATGAGATTTAAATGAAATAAACTGCAATCAAAGTACTCTGTAAGCTGTGAAATGCTATAACCTATATGATAGTATAGGTTATATACTATACTAACTAGTATATAGGTTATATACTATACTAACTAGTATATAGGTTATATACTATACTAACTAGTATATAGGTTATATACTATACCAACTAGTATGTAGGTTATATACTATACATGATTAAATAAATTAAGACTATCTGTAAATGCCACAAATATACTAGTAACCCACCGGAAAAGTGAATCAAAGCTAACCACTTGGCTGCCCTGGAAAAGTGTGATCCACACGTCCCCTGGATGTCTTGCCTCACGGACCCTCAGTGAGATCTTCTGTTCCAGAGCTTACTGTGCCACTTCTCGGCTTTCTTCCCAGGGTAACCCAGGTGAGCCTGGGCTAAATGGAACAGCAGGACCCAAAGGCATCAGAGGCCGAAGGGTAAGTTTGCCTGGGCCTTGGCTGCAGGTGAGGAATGAGAATGTATATCTCAATGTGATAACTGCTGAGGCTTTGACAATTATCCTTCACTTGCAGCCTGGCCAGGGATAGCACAGGGTGGAAGGAAGGGAATCCTGAGCCCCAGACCAATGTCCTCAGGGCACCACCATGGCTGTGGTCCATGGCTCTCCTCCTGTAGGTGTATTCCTCTTCCTCCAACTCACCTCCAGGGTCACCAGCCCAGCTCGCTCCAGGCACAGCACCCACCTACAGTCTCGAGTCTCATTATGGGTGACTGGGAAGTCTGTGCAGTCACTTTGGGCCATGCCCACCCAGACAGCCAGGCAACGGGAGTGAATGAGGCATGGAAACTGCTTCTGAAGCCTCTGGGCTTCAAGCGAGCCAGACCAAGGCCATGGGCTCCTCAGACTACTGGTGCTGAGATTCCTCTTCCTTAAGCTACTTTTGGCCCTGATAGCTCTTTTCTTTTTATTCTGTGTGTGTGTGTGTGTGTGTGTGTGTGTCAAGGTCTCACTCTGTTGCCAAGGTCTCAGTCTGTCATCTGGGCTGGAGTGCAGTGGTGCCATCTTGGCTCATTGCAACCTCCATCTCCTGGGATCAAGCGATCCTCCCACCTCAGCCTCCCAAAGTGCTGGGATTACATGCATGAGACACCATACCTGGCCAGATTATTCTACAATGGATGTTTACTCACCCTCTTAAAATGGCAGAGTCTTCAATTAGCAAATTGTGGCCTAGATCTGGGTAAATGTTGCTAACAGTTATTTTCAGCCTGAAATGTAGTTTAAAAAGAAACATAATTATCCTATTAATTTGATCAGTGAAGACAGTCAAACTAGATCATTTAATATCCCAAAGAGCTTTAAAACATTGGATGATTATCTACACTGAACACATGAGCTAATTCATTGTCTGTTACCTATTCTCCTGGGAATCCTTAGTAATCACATTAATGGTTCTTGGGAAAGCATCTGTCTTACCTTAGCCTGGCAGAGAACACAATCCCTCGATAGTAGGTGGGGGACTCCCATTGGCTTTGTTGAGGTTGCTTGTCCCTGAATTTAAGAGACATTTTAGCTCCCTTAAAGTGAGAGATTTCTCATGGTGATGGAGTCCCTTGGGTTAGATCACTTTTACCGTCCCTTCCAACTATAGGAGCCTTAAATTCTCCGCTTTCTTACACAACTGAACAATCTTTGTTCTGCTCCCTCTAGGGAAATTCGGGACCTCCAGGGATAGTTGGACAGAAGGGAGACCCTGGCTACCCAGGACCAGCTGTAAGTATTTATCCAGTTCTGACCCAGCCACCTGGGGCTGGCTGCTTTACACGTGGTCCCTGAAAACTTCCCACCATCTGCTTTGCTCACAAGAAAATGTGCTCTCTTTGTATTTGCTTGGTTGTCAAACCACCTCTCTGACATCATGATGCAGCAAAGAGATTTTGAATTTTAGAGTAACAAGAAACTTTAAAAAAATAGGTGTCATGAGATATCCTGTCATCTAGAGAGTATTGTAATTTGCCTTTATATAAAGTTTCCTGGCATAGGTTCATTTGAAGTTTGTGTAGAGGAGAAACCAAAGAGGGGAAATTTAAATACCTTTTGCTTGCATCTTGTAGAAGCAGTGTAATTATGCCAGGCCTTGGTTTGACAATGCTTCCTTTGATCTATAAAATCCCCAAGGGAGCTCCTGATTTGTGGTTAAAGCCCGCTAGTCATGCTGCCACCAGGAGCCAGGAGGGCATCCTCCCACAGCCCTTCCAAACCTCTTTATTGCTAATACCTTTGTTTTCTTATTTGAATTTCTCCATATATTGTCCCTCAATATTGAAATTGATGAGTTTCAAAAAATAATGGAAAAGATAATTCAGGAGTTGGAAAATCATTCCTAGAAAGAAAGGTTCAGGGCTTAGTTTGGTTGAATTAGGGAAAAGAAGGCTGGTCAGGTGGGTCTGATTGCTGTCTTTAAGTAGGTGAACTGTTGCGGGGAGCACATTAAGCCAGTTCCTGCAGAAGACCAAGCAGGCAGAAATAGCCCCCTGGAAAGACAACTAATGGCCCATGAGATGCCTGCTGGGCTGTCAGGGTGGTGAGGTTTAGGGATGGGACACCGAGGGAAGCCTCGAGTCAGTCCCTAGAGCTCCTTGGGCTGGAATTCAGCTGGGATGCGTTAGACACAGAGGGAACCAGGGCAGCTCAATGATCTCTCACTGCCCCTTCGGCAGGGGACGGCGTATCAAGCAAGTCTGTGAAAGGGAGTTCTTTTCTCAAGAGAAGCAGAATCTAGACCCAAGCTCACTCGTGGGCTTCACATGGATTGGTGGTGAGCTTCCTGGTTTCAGAACATGAGACTATTTCAAAAGCCAAATGACCTCCCAGGGAAACACGTTTGCTCTCAGAATCTTCTTTCTTTTGCTTTGCAAGGGATAAAATCAGGTTTATAGGGAGAGGCTGTAAACAATCAAGGCTATCCATGGGCCCCTTTGTCTTGCTCTGTGTATTTCTGGGGGCCAAAGACTGTTTATTCGAATTCCCCATCTGCTGTACCTCTCAGCCTTTTGTTCCTTGGTTTTACAGGGTCCCAAGGGCAACAGAGGCGACTCCATCGATGTAAGTTGCATGTGTCCAGAATGACTCATTACCTCATGAGCCTTTGATTTGCTCTCTTTACATATTCTTTTATTTTCTTTTAAAGCAATGTGCCCTCATCCAAAGCATCAAAGATAAATGCCGTAAGTACATGATTTTCTGTTGTCTCACAATGCATATTTTTACATTCGAAATTCTCACATGGTAGTCTCTCACCCTTTCTTCTCTTTGCTTCTTTTCTAGCTTGCTGTTATGGTAAGTTGATTTTGGTGACTTTCTCCTAAGGAAAAGAAGCCTCCCTTTTGTAGTAAGTACAGTTTGTCTTTAACCCTCCACCCTCCACTTTCCACAGGGCCCCTGGAGTGCCCCGTCTTCCCAACAGAACTAGCCTTTGCTTTAGACACCTCTGAGGGGGTCAACCAAGACACTTTCGGCCGGATGCGAGATGTGGTCTTGAGTATTGTGAATGACCTGACCATTGCTGAGAGCAACTGCCCACGGGGGGCCCGGGTGGCCGTGGTCACCTACAACAACGAGGTGACCACGGAGATCCGGTTTGCTGACTCCAAGAGGAAGTCGGTCCTCCTGGACAAGATTAAGAACCTTCAGGTGGCTCTGACATCCAAACAGCCGAGTCTGGAGACCGCCATGTCATTTGTGGCCAGGAACACATTTAAGCGTGTGAGGAACGGATTCCTAATGAGGAAAGTGGCTGTTTTCTTCAGCAACACGCCCACAAGAGCATCCCCACAGCTCAGAGAGGCTGTGCTCAAGCTCTCAGATGCGGGGATCACCCCCTTGTTCCTTACAAGCCAGGAAGACCGGCAGCTCATCAACTCTTTGCAGGTCTGTGCTCTGTGGGTGCTGTTGGCATCTCTCTTTCTTCTGGGGCTCTGAGAAGGTTCTCAGACACGTCCATGCTCCTTGGTGGCTTCATGTCCCATAGCTCCTAAAACATCCCCAATGAGGCCATCTGCCTGAGAACTTCTCTTGTGAGGTCTCCAGGACAGCCTCGTGGCTCCAGCACTACAGGGACGCCTACATGCCTGCAGCACTGCCTGCAGGTCCCTCCTCACATGTTGACAGCTCTTGCCGGTTAGTGATGCTAGTGTTGGTGACACCCTCTATCTACTAACAAGGTGGTGTGACTTGTTTGCTTTATTCATGAGGACCTGGACGTTTGGATCAGTCCTGTCTCCTCCCAAGATGGCCCCCGTGCACACTCTGAGCTGTGTCTTACTGTGTACTGGGCATTTGCTTCCCATACTGGCTGGTGAGGTTTGTATCATCAGTCTCACCTCATGGATAGGAAGATCCTGCTGTTAGTGAGGTGCTCATGAGAGGCTAGGACCCTAGTCCATTAGACTCTGAAACCCATGTGCTGATAATACTCATTCCACTCTCCACTCTGTCCCAGTCGGCCCTGAAGGTGAATATCCAGGGTGGCCCTGGAGGCCTGCAGTCTCTTCGTGAGGTCCCCAAAACTATGCCGACTCAGCACCCCCAATCTACACCACTGTGCAAAGCTTTCTTCAGTCAGGCCCCAAGGGTTAGCCCACAGAGAAGTCAAGTGTCCCTTGTAATTCTGTTAAATAACTGGCTTAATTTTTTTTTTTTTTTTTTTTTTTGAGACGGAGTCTTGCTCTGTCACCCAGGCTAGAGTACAACGGCATGATCTCGGCTCACTGCAACCTCCACCTTCCAGTTTCAAGCTATTCTCCTGCTTCAGCCTCCTGAGTAGCTGGGATTACAGGCACTCGCCACCATGCCTGGCTAATTTTTGTATTTTTTTTTTTTTTTAGTAGAAACGGGGTTTCACCATGTTGACCAGGCTGGTCTCAAACTCCTGACCTCGTGATCCGCCTGCCTCGGGCTCCCAAAGTGCTGGGGTTACAGGCATAAGCCACCGCACCCAGCCGACCGGTTTAATTCTTATATCAATTAATATTTATTCAGTGCAGTTCTGGTGATACTGTTCAAGACAGATGGGTGATGGGTAGGAAGGAGTCCACCCGGGAGTCAGGAGACCTTGACCTGGTTCCACACTCCCCCCACCCATTTAAAGTAATGTGCACGCCACTTAGCTTCCCTGCGTCTCAGATTTGTCACCTGTAAGTTGAGGCTGGGGCAGGATGATTACTAATGTCTTTCCTTCCACATTGGATATTCTATGCTTTTACCACAGCCCGTGTCAGCAAAAGACATTGGGTCATCACCGCCATTCCTCAGTGCTTATTCTGCCGAACACAGGATGATTTGAGCACAGAGCGCTGGGCTTGGGAATCCAGTGTTGAAGTTGGGCTACCAGCCATGTGCTCTTGATGGGGGGGTTTATTCACATAAATATGTGCTTGTGTGGGCTGAGGGACCCAGAACCACATGAGTTTCTTAGCATGGTTTCAACAAGATCAAAAAATTATTCATTCATTAATTATTTGCTCATTCATTCAAACTAGCTATTTGTTAAATGAATAATTGCTAATCGTGTGCCAGGGGCTGCGATAGACAGGACTCTTTGCACCCACTGGGAGTGATTTTGTTACTTGCTTTAATCACACCTGAGAGGGTGGGGAAGGGATGGAGCTCCCATATTGTTGCTAAAAATAACGATAAGATTAAGTTCCTACTATTTGCCAGAGGATACACCAGGTACTAACATTTATTATCTAATTTAACCCTCCAAATGACACCATTAGGAAGGTATTACCCCCCATTTTACAGCTGAAAAAACTGAACCCCATTTGAACGGGATATGAACTCCAGCTCACCCTACTAGAATAAAACCTATGTCTTTCTATTATACTCAGAGCCTAGCCCCACGCCCAAATGAGAAGATATTCCCAATACTGCCCTATTGGGAAGTTAATCTATTGTATTGATGTGGCTTTGATTTACTCCTCTGCCATATTTTCAGATATTACTGATCATGTACGCCCCTACCAAAATTGTTCTTTTGTTTAAACCAGATCAATAACACAGCAGTGGGGCATGCGCTTGTCCTGCCTGCAGGGAGAGACCTCACAGACTTCCTGGAGAATGTCCTCACGTGTCATGTTTGCTTGGGTAAGCTGTTTCTCTAACAGGAAGATCTGCTCAGCTGCAATTGCAAAACATAATATCCATAGGAGAATGAGGGAATAATGATGATCTGTAAAAAGAGCTTGAGTTCAATTGATTCACAAAGCCTCGTATTTACCAGTGTAAATACTACTGCAGCAATTTCTATATTAAAAATGGACCTCCCAAAACAGCTTCTCTTTGATGGGGGATAATTCATTTTATAGGTAACAAAGGAGGAGGCAGTTTCTGCTTAAGTTTAGACATTAGAATCTAGAATGAAAATATTTGGCACTAGTGACTTTCTAGAACATACTTCTTCAAAGAGTGGCAAAGAAGTAAGATAATTTTTCATTTCTTTAAAAAATGCCAGCACATGGTATACTACAAAGATTTTAGGTTACTGATTTGTTTCATCTACTAAGTATTAGGTGATAGAAACTGAAAACTGGCCGTAATCAAATCAAGGCAGCAAGATATAAATCAGTTTTCGTTGTGATCTTTTTTTTTTTTTAGACAGAGTCTCACTCTTGTCGCCTAGGCTGGAGTGCAGTGGCACAATCTTGGCTCACTGCAACCTCTGCTTCCTGGGTTCAAGCGATTCTCCTGCCTCAGCCTCCCTAGTAGCTGGGACTACAGGCATGTGCCATCAGGCCCAGCTAATATTTGTATTTTTAGTAGAGACAGGGTTTCACCATGTTGGCCAGGATTATCTCGATCTCTTGACCTCGTGATCCACCTGCCTCGGCCTCCCAAAGTGCTGGGATTACAGGCATGAACCACCGCTTCCAGCCCGCTTTTGATCTTATGTGATCATTTTAATTACCCAAGTCTCCCAGCAGATTGATGAGCTGTGTATCCTGCTGTGGGTGTCACAGAACAAATAGGCTGCCATGCTTCTTTCTAGACATCTGCAACATCGACCCATCCTGTGGATTTGGCAGTTGGAGGCCTTCCTTCAGGGACAGGAGAGCGGCAGGGAGCGATGTGGACATCGACATGGCTTTCATCTTAGACAGCGCTGAGACCACCACCCTATTCCAGTTCAATGAGATGAAGAAGTACATAGCGTACCTGGTCAGACAACTGGACATGAGCCCAGACCCCAAGGCCTCCCAGCACTTCGCCAGAGTGGCCGTTGTGCAGCACGCGCCCTCTGAGTCTGTGGGCAGTGCCAGCATGCCACCTGTGAAGGTGGAATTCTCCCTGACTGACTATGGCTCCAAGGAGAAGCTGGTGGACTTCCTCAGCAGGGGAATGACACAGTTGCAGGGAACCAGGGCCTTGGGCAGTGCCATTGAATACACCATAGAGAATGTCTTTGAAAGTGCTCCAAACCCACGGGACCTGAAAATTGTGGTCCTGATGCTGACGGGCGAGGTGCAGGAGCAGCAGCTGGAGGAGGCCCAGAGAGTCATCCTGCAGGCCAAATGCAAGGGCTACTTCTTCGTGGTCCTGGGCATTGGCAGGAAGGTGAACATCAAGGAGGTATACACCTTCGCCAGTGAGCCAAACGACGTCTTCTTCAAATTAGTGGACAAGTCCACCGAGCTCAATGAGGAGCCTTTGATGCGCTTCGGGAGGCTGTTGCCGTCCTTCGTCAGCAGTAAGTCCTGCGTGGCACAGCATGTGCCCTGGCCTGGCTTTATGCTCGGGCCAGGAGAAGTATGGGAACAGTCATGGAAAAGACAACCGATGTGTTGACAAGAACTGTTTCGTTCATTTAACAGACACCTGCCATATGCCACAAACGCTTTTAGGAGCCAGAGTAAGCAGGGAACATGCAGACAGAATCCTCGCTCTCATTGACTCCTTTATTCCACCACATTTGACCAAGCACCAGCTAGTCATAAGGCACTCTTGGTGTCCTTAACAGTTTACAAGTGGGTGGGCAAATGGATCAAATGCACATTTATCACGCGTGACATAATAGGCTGGCATGTCACAAGAGAAGTGATTTCTGTTAGGGGCACCGGGGAAAGCTTCTAGAAAGAGTTGCTTTGATCTGGGCTCAGCCACCAGCCCCATGCTTGGATACCACTGGGTCTTTGCTCATGGGGCTCCACCTCCCTGGAATGCTCTCCACCACACTTTAGCAGCAAACCCATATCATCTTCAAAGCTCAATTCCAATGGCTTCTGCTTGCCATGGAAGCGCCTGCTCCCAAGGCCTGCTCATGGTTAATCCGGACACCCTACTTAGGGCATCTATTACCTGGCCTGTTGATCATTTGTTTGTGGGTCTGTGGTCCCCTAGACTGCTCTTTGAGGAAGTGCAGCCTATTATAGTTTCCAGAGCCTTTGTACAGTGTGCAGCCCAGGGTCAGTACAGGCAAGGCTTGGAACAAATGAGGGGGATTTATAAAGTATAAATAAACATATATATGCTAAATGTTTATTATTTAAGGGAATGTTGAGGTCTATGAAAACAGTATTCACATTTGTGAAGGTCTGGCCCCCAAAAGATTCAAGGAAAAATGTGGAGAAAAGGTAAGCCCCCAGGGTCACCCACAGGTCACTATTCCTGTCTTCCAAAGATTAAAAACAAAAGCTTTGTTCAACAAAGCATTGAGAAAATCTGAAAAGCGGTTGGATTATAATCTGATGTCCAAGGGTCTAGAACTTGTTAAACTCTCCACTTGATTTTTCTTCTATCACTGTCTTCTCTCTCATGTTGGATAAATATATATTTAACTTAATCACCCAAATACTGCCAAATAGAACATATTGGCTTACCACGTTTTATGGATCAAATGCCATCATACTTTATGTTTAAAATCACTGGACGTAGTTTGTCTGCTATAGTTAATTCAACAATAATTATGGGCTAAATACTATGTGATTCATTTAACTTGTTGACAGATTAATTTTAATTTTCATGTTATTAGCAGGCAGTTCAATTGTCTTCTTTGTTTTTTTCTTTAGGTGAAAATGCTTTTTACTTGTCCCCAGATATCAAGAAACAGTGTGATTGGTTTCAAGGGGACCAACCCACAAAAAACCTTGTGAAGTTTGGTCACAAGCAAGTGTAAGTGATTATAATTATTGTCTTAAAAATTGTAGCACTGCAGGGAATGCACAGGTCCTCCAACCAACTCCTGACTTTACGGGATGAGGACCTTGAAATCCAGAAAATGTGACTTCCCGAAGGTAATGTGGGTCATGCTTCTCAAATAATCTGTTTTATCAGTTAGCTTTTGCCACGTAACAAGCTACCCAAAACTTAGTGGCTTAAAACAATAATCACCTATCTGTTTGCTTACTTAATTAATTTATTTAGAGACAGAGTCTTGCTGTGTTGCCCAGGCTGGAGTGCAGTTGTGCAATCTTGGCTCATTGCAACTTCTGCCTCCTGGGTTCAAGCAATTCTTGTGCTTCAGCCTCCCGAGTACCTGGGACTACGGGTGCACGCCTCCATGCCTGGCTAATTTTTGTATTTTTTTTTTCAGTAGAGATGGGGTTTCGCCTTGTTGTCCAGGCTGGTCTAGAACTCCTGAACTCAAATGATCTGCCTGCCTCAGCCTCCCAAAGTGCTGGGATTATAGGCATGAGCCACCGGGCCCGGCCAACAACCATTGATTTAATTTGCAATTCTGCGGGTCAGCAATTTTTGTCTGCGCTCAGCTGGGTGGTTCTTCAGTTTTCTACTTGGATCCCTTGTGTTTGTGGTCAGCTGCTTCTCAGCTATAGAGCTGCTGGTCTAGAATGGTCTCAGCTGGGCTGGCTCATCTTTGCTCCACGTGGTCTCTCATTCTCAGCAGGCTAGCTTGGGTTTGTTCACAAGGTGACCTGGCAGGGTTCCCTGAGAGAAGACAGAAGTGTGCAAGGCCTCTTACAACCTAGGTTAGAGCTGGCACACTGTTACTTCTGCCACATTCTATTGGCCAAAGCATGTCCAAAGGCTAAACTAGATTTAAGAGCGGAAAACTAGGCTTGACGGAAGGACTTGCCACATTACGTTGTAAAGGGCATGGGCAGAGAGAAGGCAGATAATTGAGACCGTATGTCCCAACAGTCTACCGTATGTGTTGTGAAATGATTACATAAAAGAAGGATTGGATACACCAAAAAATGGGCTCCATGTCTTCTTAAAATTATTAATGCTGTGATAACATGTAATGATGGTAATAATAGGAAGCCATGTGCATGTTCTATGAAGACTGAGGGGAGGGGTGGGAGTGGGCAGGACTGTGGCACCCACACTGATGCTGATGCTGCTGCCTGGCCTGTGTGCCGTGGTTCATGCCCTGCTCCATCTCGAGTGCCAACCCTAGGAGCAAAGAGGGCAGTGGAGCCATGTGACAGAGGGCTAGCTGGGGTGATGTGGCTGCTGTGAACTGAGCTCCTGTAGTGTGTCAGCAATGTGTGCTCCTTAAGAGAACGTCACAGTGTGTCATGCTTTGGAGGGAAGTGCAGATTCTGCAGATTCTGAACTTCGTACACAGATGAGATGTGAATGCAAATGATCCTCCAAAAATGACTATCTGGCTTACTACTGGCTGACTCTCAAGATGGGGAAAGAGAGCCCATCTCCCCCTACTGCAGACCCTTCTCTCTATCACCACTTAAGTCCTTCAGCTCTTTCTTTTGACCTCAGAAGGAGTGGCTTTAAATCTCAGCATAGCAAGAATGAATATCATTGCTAAGGCAACTAGGACCCTTCTCGTGGCACTGGTTGCTTCATTTAGCTTTGTAGCATCTGTTTTTCTAGGCTCTAACGAGTCGTATTTTTTCTCTGAAACATTCCCTAAAATTAGCTCAACCTTTTTATGTTTAGGAAAACAGAATGAATGAAGTAACCTAGTATTTGATGTCTTATGATATTAACTTGAAAATATATGAATACTTCCTAGGACATGTAGCAAGATATGACTATAAAATAATATATTTTCTTCGAAGATCAAGAAAGCTATGAAGTATGGGTCCGTGTTGTTATGTCTGTTTGATTAGGTTGCTATTCTCTCTAGATATTGGTAATAGATCAAGAAATTGTAAAAAAAAAATCCACATACACAAAAATTAAGAGAAATAAAAAATATATATACTCTCAATAATAAGCCCTGGGAGCAAAACAGTACATGCTAACTTTATAATTTTCCAGCTCAACATAGCATTTGATTGAGTGGATATTTTCTTATAATGTAAGTAGCTGACTACTGATTTCATTTAATTTTTGGTGTATGTTTTGTTGGTTAATTGCTATAATGAGAACTTGTTGGATATTATTTATTATTGTCTCTTATTTTCTCTCTGCCTTTATTTTAGAAATTAAAAGATGTTTTTGTAGAACAGTATAAGCTTCATTTTTAATGATTCTATTTTTCAATATGCTGTTCCATATCTTTTTTTAGGGAGGCACAGATCCTTAAAAGAAGGAATTTAATATATACACTGCTATACATAATCTATAAAAACTATTGCATGCATTTTGCTAAAGCAAATTTAATGTAACTCATGGGGTTATGTCTTTATTTATTTTAGACAGCAGGCAAAAGTAGAGGTAATATTTAATTTGTCTTAACAGAAATGTTCCAAATAACGTTACTTCAAGTCCTACATCCAACCCAGTGACGACAACGAAGCCATTGACTACGACGAAGCCGGTGACAACCACCACAACAAAGCCTGTAACTATTGTAAATCAGCCATCTGCGAAGCCAGCTGCTGCAAAGCCGGCCCCTGTGAAACCAGCCCCTGCAAAACCGGTGGCTGCCAAGCCTGTGGCCACAAAGACGGCCACTGCTAGACCCCCAGTGGTGGTGAAGCCAGCAACGGCAGCGAAGCCTGTAGCAGCAAAGCCAGCAGCCGTAAGACCCCCCGCTGCTGCTGCTGCTGCTGCAAAACCAGTGGCGACCAAGCCTGAGGCCCCGAGGCCACAGGCAGCGAAACCAGCTGCCACCAAGCCAGACACCACAAAGCCCGTGGGTAAGAAAGCCCTTGCTAGGGCTGCCATCTTGTGACATCCTCATTTACTGCTCCATGGTGTGTTCCTCAAAGCCTGCATGTAACATACTCAGAATACAGTCCTTGATCTGGGTTTGTATACCTGGATGATGTATTTTAAGAGGTGTTGGTTAGGGATTCCAGCCTCTGCCGCCTGTTTTCTCCCACTCCCCATCCTGTGCCCTCAATCCTGTCTTGGGGTGGGGACGGGAAGCTCTCATTATCTCTGGAATGTCAGTGGGGGCACAGCTCACCTCACCTGGAAATTGAGTTGTCTTAAACTAAAGGGAAAAGGTTCCATGTCGAAATAGGGTTTTAGCCCCTATTTAGGGAGTGAGAGAGACAGAAAGAAAAAGCCTGCAGTTGGTTCTTAGGCAGCAAGTTAGCTGTTTCTGGGCTGGTGTATGGAGCCGGACTTGCCTACCTTAGAATATGCCTTGAAAAGGTCTGGGGGAGCCCTTTGCAACTGCAAACTTTGTCTCTGCCTCATACCCACAGAAAAGGGGCCCTAAGCTGTGTGCTGTGGTGACATTGGGTGTTCAGTCCAGCAGCCTGAAAAGTCAGAGCCTGGACCATCAGTCATTCTCCAAGGCTGAAATCTATGCTCATACTGACCATGAGAAAAATATTGAAAGTAATGGCAAAAACCAATTACTCAGCACCAACTTAATATATTTGAGACTGAATTAGATACAAAAGGTAGATGGCTTTAACGAGACCAAGAATATGTTATTTTATCATTTTCTTAAAGAAGATACTGGAAGACACTACCGAATGTCACAAGCTGTAAAGGAAGGCTCATGATAAAATGGAAATTATCTTCATTTTATGAACAGTATGAAAGAGAGAAGGCAGAATTCCTTTAAAAGAATTTCATGTCATACCCTAAAATTTTATGACTTAATATATTTTAAATTATGGGGCTCATTTTCTAGCAAACACAACTTATGATTAGTAGGCTGGGCCTTGCGTTTCCAAAGTATCTGCTTAAGAGTGGAGATTTTTAATAGAAAAAAAGATAGTTGATGAATAATGAGATTTTTCATTACTGTGAATTTCACATTTCACGTATGAGAGCAGTATTTTTTAGGGGCTTGAACAGAAATTAGTTCCTCGCCTCACCTACATTTCAAGTCAATTTGTCTGTTAACACATCCCTTTCAGATTTCCTCTCTCGCTCATGCACAATAGTCATGGAGGATTTTATTTCTTATCTTCACACTCTGATCTATCTTCCAGTTAAGGTGTCCCGCGAAGTCCAGGTGTTTGAGATAACAGAGAACAGCGCCAAACTCCACTGGGAGAGGCCTGAGCCCCCCGGTCCTTATTTTTATGACCTCACCATCACCTCAGCCCATGATCAGTCCCTGGTTCTGAAGCAGAACCTTACAGTCACGGACCGCGTCATCGGAGGCCTGCTCGCTGGGCAGACATACCACGTGGCCGTGGTCTGCTACCTGAGGTCTCAAGTCAGAGCCACATACCATGGAAGTTTCAGTACAAGTAAGTACATGATCAGTACAAGTCAGTACCTGATTTCTATGTAAAGTATCAAATAGGACACAAAGGAGACACTTACTTATTGAATCTATTCTGAAATAACCACAAATTAGAAAAACAACAACAACAAAAAACCAACTCAGCCTGGGTGTTTGGTGGCACCCTAAGTTTATAAAACACAGAATGGAAATGGGATTCCCTGTGGGATGCAGTCCTGCCCTCTGGGTCCTGGGCTACTTTATGGAGGAAGCCAGATCCACGTCGCCTGAGAACAGCCCTTTCCAACATTGCACCTGGGGAACATGGCCACGTCTCCCGGCGAGGGCTCCTGGTTACCCACCACCCTGTCCAGGTTTCCATGTTCAGGAAAACAGCCAGTCACTGGCCCCTTAGGGAGTAATGGAGGTGTCCCTGAAGTCTCACTGCCCTGGGGGTGGAGGATGTCGATAGCTGAGTCTCCCTGCCCTGATCTTACCATAGTTGGGCTCTGCCCTTGGTTGGCTGTTGTCCCCAGGTCTCCCCCATTTCACTGAGGCCTGCACTTCAGTGCTGTTGCAGCTTTTCTTAATTAGTCATGGTCCCCTCTCTCATCTTTCTAAATTCTTCTGGGTTCTCCCCTCCCATTCTTCTTGACCCCCACTGCTCCAGGAATGTGAAGGGAAGGCTCCTCTTTTCTTCAGGCCAATGCTATTCAGATCAAGGAACCAGCTTGAGGAAAGAGAATTCCCACCAGTGCCATGGATTAGGCCCATAGAGATATGAGCCCAAAGACCCGGTCAACCCTAGGGCTCTATTTTCCTGGACAGCAGCAGAAGAGGCTGTGCGGGAGGTGAGAGGATTTGTTCAGAAGTTCAGGGATCACCTCTGGTTGCTTATTAGCACGTGGATCCAACTCGCAACCCACAGCATAAGTCGTGGATGTAGAGGTGTCTTGGTTCTGTGTCTTTCAATTGCCGCTCCCCCACATAAGACATCAATCACAGCAGGCAACCTTGTATCAGTCACTAAGATTCCCAAGCCCTCCTATTTCTGATTTACCTACGAGTTGCATATGTTTTTCTTTTATAGAGAAATCTCAGCCCCCACCCCCACAGCCAGCAAGGTCAGCTTCTAGTTCAACCATCAATCTAATGGTGAGCACAGAACCGTTGGCTCTCACTGAAACAGGTGAGTTGTGAAACTATTAGGTCCATTAATGGCACTAAGAAAATAACCATCCAAAAATGTTAAAGCTTTGGAAGCCTTGATTCCAATTTACCTTCCTGGGTTCTAAGTCTTAGCCCAGGCATGACTTCTATGGGGGAAAAGGTCCACATCAGCTCTGTGCAGCCCAACATCATCTTATTCTGCATAATCCCAGGTGTAAATGGAGTCTTACTTTACCTGTGACCAGACTCAGTGAAAATTTGATGGGAGGTGCTTTTGGGGCTATCGCTAGAATTCACGTATCCATTAGTCATTTCTCCTGTGCCTCGTACTGGGACTCGAGTTGATTTGTGGTCTGTGATGCTGTGAAGATTGGCGTTTCATTTACTTAGTGAGTTAATCCAATAAAAAAACTGCTTAGAAGAATACCAGACAAATCTGGCTGGAATCCATGAAATGCATGGGTTTGGATCTGACCTATGGGGTGTTCTGGTCCTGACATCCTAAGCACACACCCCAGCTTAGTGTGTGAGTCTGTGATACTCTCTCTCATGTGCTTGAGCCCCAGAGTGTGTGCATGGTCTATGCTAAGTTAGTGACTGGTTAGGTGTAATTCAGGAACTGACAGCTGTTACTTGTTTTTGTTCTTGGGCAGCGAAAGTCTGAGAGACCTAGAATCTCTCACTCAGCAGAATGTGGACTTGGCTTGTTCATCCATGAGAAAGTGATTATTAAAATAGTTGATAGGCTCAGCAAAGAATGACGGTACTAACATAAAAAATGGAAATGCCATGGGAATTTAGATATAATATGTTTTATAGACCTGAAGCAAAGCTTTCTGCTAACTAGGGGACAATTCATTATTTTTTGGTGTATCATCTACCGTCAGGAGGAGGAAAGCATTTCTCTTCACAATGCTCATTTCTGTAATTGATTTTAAAGGTGTTTGTTGAGTGGGCCTGTTAGGCGACCCCACCATGGTGCTTGAGCTCAAAGAGAAGCCACAGAGATCAGTAGGTTTTCCCCAAAGGTGTGCGTTAGGACAGATTCAACTCTAACTTCAAAGTTGCTGAAATCTGTGTGTGTCATTTCTCACTCGTTGGTTAACTTCACCCTGAATACAGTGTGGGAAATAGAAAATTTTTAGCCAATTTAGTGCTTCATTGAGAGAAAAAGACTTGGAGTAAACTAGAGATCAGAGATCGATAATGAGTAAACTAGACAGCAAGATTTGGGGATGTTTTTGATTCTCTTATGTGTGGTCCAAAAGGGACAAGACTGTATAAACAGTGCTTAGTTAATATAAACAACAAAATCTTTAAGCAAGGGTCTGGCTGGGCTGTTTTGTTTTTCTTTTCCTTTTTTTTAAATATATATATTGAGTTGTGAGGTTCAGAATTAAGAAGGTGCTTTTGATCCAGACATTCAACACTGAGATCGCCTGTCTACCTGTAATAAAGAGAAAAGAGTTTTTGAAATTGGGACTTGTGTTTCTTTCAAGGCTACAAGTAGTTGATACAGATGAATCTAAATAAAACCTTTCTCCTTCATACTAATTGTGGCATGACCCTCAGACCCAGGATGTGAATGTCCTCTCACCATTTCACGTGTGTGTGTCTGTGTATGTATGTGTGTACACATGCATATGTGTGTTTTCCTGCCCAGAGTGAAGACATAAATTACTTCTTTAAAAAAAAAAAAAAGAACAAGGCTCTGCATAATTGATCTCTGAGCTCTTAAACTTAATTATTTCATAGAAACAAAACAAGCACTTAACCTGCCTTGGCCTGATAAATATATGTTGGCGTACACACAGTCATATGCCATTTCTGAGAGCTCTTTTTGAATTACTAGGTTGGTGCGAAAGTAATTGAGGTTTTGCCACTGAAAGTAATGGCAGCAACTGGAATTACTTTCCCACCAACCTAATAAATGGGACATTTACTTAAAAATGTCTAAAATTCAAAATGGATAACCAGAATTAGGAGAGGAATGCTTATCCTACCCATCCACCACCAACCTCTCTTTCTCCCTTCCTCACCTTCTCCTATAATTGTCATTTTAACCATTTCCCCTGGGGTGGGGGGAAAATCTTTTAATGGTTTTTATATATTTGGATATAGAAAAAGGAGTGACGATGAATCACTCTTTATTAAATAACTTTAAAAAGATAGTACCTGCATGCCTACTCAGTAGTTGCATGTGTATTTTGCATCCAAATTCCAATGACCACAATATGCATTATTTCTCCAAATACACATTTTCTAGACCATTCAGGCAAAACGAAGTTTTTAAAATATATATTTTTATATTTGCATGTGTCTATTTTAATTCCTCTTACTTTCTGCAGCATCCATTAATTAGAAACATGTTTACAGAGATGGGTCCCTTTCTTAGTATTAAATAGTAGATACTACTGTTTGCTTTTTTACTTCTGTGAATAAAAGATGCTGTCTTAAGAACCTGTATTTTTCATAGTTTATCACGTTGGATTCTGGGAACCTGGTGTCCTGTGTTTGAATCTGTGAAGGAATTTGTAGGCAGAAACACTCTGAAATGAAAAAATTCCTAGTCCTGGGCACCTAAGGCAGGGGAAGAGGAGAGGACCAGTGTTACCATTGGTTTTCATTTGCATATGTTAATATTTGCCCATTTTGACAATCACATTGAATAGATGCTTGTTTATCAGGAATTTGAGTCAGGCATGTAATGCGAGGGCAATCTGGTTAGGGCATTTTTTGTCCTCCACAAGATCTGGCCCTGTTTGGTGTGTGGCAGGGAGACTCTTGCCTTTGAGATGAAGGTTGATTCTGTTAACAGACCTTGATTCCATTAATATACTTAGCGCATTGTTAGCAACCACACAGGATTCCAGCTTTGCAATATTACACGATTTGATTTTAAATGGTTAATATTTGTATTTTTTTAAATAAAACCAAATGAACCCCCACAAAATATCTCACCCTGCTTTTTGCTCTGCTCAGCATCTAAAAGAGTTATACTCCAACCACTTTTCTGTCACACATCTGCTTCCTATAAATGGCGGTGAGCAGCAATGGATCTTTCATTCATTACCATGGCCTCCTGAAAGCATGGGTGTGCTGGACCTTTCTGCCACCTGCTTTGTCGCTGCTGATTTTGACAGTGCTATGTAGTTGCTAATTTTGGTTTTAGGCTTTTGTTACCACCTCCCTCTTCTCCCTTCTCGTTTTAGCTAAGGAAGCTTTGGATAGGTATTTTCTATGCATATTACTATTAAAGCTAAGACTCTGGAATTTCTAAACAACAACAACAAAAATCTAACTTAAAATTTACTTTTTGCAATATTACAAAATGAATCCTAAATTATTGGCTTAATCACATGTGTTAAAGAAGTTTCAATGCAGAAACTAGACAAAACAACTAACAAAATCATCATGTCCTTTATTATTTATTCTTGAAATTAGCAATCTGTGGAACTGATCACATTTTGTCTGAGTAGACATGACTGGGCCAATTGTATAGCCCTGAAGGAACCATCATTTTGTGTTTACTAACGTTTTACTTATTGATTCTAAGATGCACAATTTTATTCCCATTGGGACACTTCTGAAACTGAAATGTGACTTAGAATTGACAACATATCATGGTCTATTGGTAGTATTTTGTGTTACTTAGTGGAACATAAGATAATAGTGCATCATAAAATTAAGGTCTCTTATATTGGATAGAATACAGTATTTGGTTGGCCATGTTCCGTGTGAATATATGTCCTTGATCA
The DNA here is from genome assembly GCF_028878055.3 of Symphalangus syndactylus. Taxonomy (NCBI): domain Eukaryota; kingdom Metazoa; phylum Chordata; class Mammalia; order Primates; family Hylobatidae; genus Symphalangus; species Symphalangus syndactylus. The sequence continues at coordinate 141,876,211 of NC_072430.2, read as the reverse complement.
GCATAAAATGGTATATTTGGGGGAAATACCTGACTTTATGTTAATAATAATTTAAAGAACAAACTAATCCCATGGCTGAAGTAAGTTAAATAGCTACAGGGATCTAGGAAATGGTCCTCTCCAGGCTGTCTGTTGTTCATCACTGTGTGAGGATGTTTTCTGGTTAGTTGCCGTGTGTAGGTTATGATGAGCCCAAAGGGGTGTTTTTTATCCTGAAGTCTTAAAAAATAGAAGTCTGTTGGTCAAGATCTGAAAGAGTAAAGGGTCCAAAATTTAACCACAGCTACATTTTAAAATAAAGTTAAAAATTGGCTGGGTGTGATGGCTCATGCCTATAATCCCTACACTTTGGGAGGCCGAGGCAGGGGGATCACGATCACTTGAGGTCAGGAGTTCGAGACCAGCCTGGCCAACATAGTGAAACCCCGTCTCTACTAAAAATGCAAACATTAGCCGAGCATGGTGGCTCATGCCTGTAATCCAGCTACTCAGGAGGCTGAGGCAGGAGAATCACTTGAACCTGGGAGGCAGAGGTTGCAGTGAGCTGAGATCATACCACTGCATTCCAGCCTGGGTAACAGAGTGAGACTCAGTCTCTAAATAAATAAATAAATAAATAAAGTAAGTTAAAAATTTAGTAAGTTTCCTTGGTACCCTTTGAACTGACCAATGCTCAAAATGTAGATGGCGGAAAGTGTTTTCATTCAGGCAAATCATACCTGCATCCAAGGTATGGAAGTACTTTATACCATAACAACAATGCCGAGTGAGAAGGTGATTGAATTTTCTTGTTTTGGGCACCATTAAACTGATGAGGAACATGTTGATGATTGCAGCATAAACACCTCTCAGTCTGTCTTCCTTCAGTTTGCTCAAGGAAGTACTTACATAGTGATTTGGAAATCAATACGTTTGGGAAATGTCAAAGCCGATGCCTTTAAAAATGCTTTGAAACATTATGGGAATATCAAACTATGAAAAAGAAAAGATTTTCCAATCAACATGTTTTCCACTTTGAAGAATACATATATTTTTTGCTGATTATAAAGTTAATAGATATGCATTGTCAAGCATTCAGGATGTACAGAGAAATATGTTACACGATTCTCATTGTGACAGCATTGCTGGCTTTTGATGAAAACCAGTAGTGACCCAAAGCATAGCGTTCCTATTTTTTTTCTATGAATATTATTGCTTGTGGGAAGGTGCATGCATTGCACATGCGCATCCACTCCCGCACATCTTTATTACAAGAATGGACTGTGGTGCTTAGGGTGCCTTGTGCCCCAGTGGTTTTGAATGGTTGTTGTTAGGATGTTCTAGGCACCTGTGGCTTCTGCGAACAGGTGGGATTCCCAGAACAGGGTTTTAACCTCACACTGTGCTTGCCTCCATTTCTCCTCTTCTATTTGGATGCTTTCCTGAAGCCCAGTGACCAATAGTAAGGAAGTTTCAGCAGACAGTGGGTCTGAGTCAGGTAGCCTTTCACCTCTCTGTTCTCCAAGCAAACTTCTTTACATTGTTATTCTAAGTTAGGAAGCCGGGGAAGGTTGTGAATCATTTTCATTCCTTATTGTCTTTTAGGCTCCCGCTAGGTTCTCAATAATAAGGAAGAGCAAATTAAGGAAGACTCAGCCAAGCACTCCTCTCAAATAAAGAGAAGGCTCTAGCTTCCTACAGATTATGCCTGGGGGCAAACTCATTTCAGAGGGAAAAGACGAACAACTATTGCATCCAAAGACGGGTTGTTCTAGGGGAAAGTCCAGATTAAGTTCAACGAGGGCCAGCCATCTCCCTTTGTACTCCAGGACATTTAAATACTTTTTTTTTTTTTTTTTTTTGCTTTAAAACAGTTGCTTTAACATATGCACTCATAGCTGAGGAGAGTCCAGCCAAAATGACGTGTCTCAGAACTCAAGATTATGTGGAGTTTGCATTAGAAGCCTCTTAAGAACATAAAATCCACCGTTGCTTCAGAAGTAGAGAAGTCCAGAAGTCCAGGTTTTTGTCTTTGAATAGTGCTGGATCCTCACCTCACTAATATATTTCTCTTGGTTTTCCAAATATCTGCTTGTCCATAGTAACAGTGTCCTTATTTTCCACTAGTAAATCTTACAGGGTCTCAGTAGTGACTGTCACTGAAATAAGGACAGAAAACGCCAGTATCATGGTGTGGAACTGGAGGGTTAGGGCGGGGACCCAAGGAAGCTGGAGAAGCCAATCAGACGGGGAGTGGAGCACGCCGCTGTGAGGCCACTCAGGGGCTGGGTGTCCGTGGCTCTGGGCAGACCTCTCGTGACTGGTTCAGCAGAGCCCAGGGGACTGGGAACTGAACAGCTAAACACAGATGGTCAGGACTGAAGTGCACTTGAAACAAATAAAATAGAGCAAATAGGGTCCATTGGCCAACGGTCTGGGAAGGAAGGAAGAATAGGGAGATCATGTGACGCCGGCCTCACACTAACAGGGAACCCATCGGTAAATGAGGAATAAGTTTTGATGGTTAAATAACCTTGCCTTGTCAGTTCTCTCCAGGACCTTCCTTGAAAGCCAGGCATTTTCCTTCAGTTATTGGCATATTTGAGAGAAAGAAGGTTGTTTTTGTAAATTGTCTTCATTTTATTCTGACTTCCTGGAGTCTTCAAAGGCTCTCGGGGGGACCACTGGCTTTCTGGGCCCTGAGAGGGTCTGTGACTAGGAGGTGTTGTAACTGTGGAGCCACCAGCCACCAGCCTGGTATTTGGGTGACAGCAGCAACGAGGAAATGTTTTAGACTGATTCTGAGCCTCAGTCCTGTGCACCTTTGAGTCTGGTCCATCGTGGGTGATCCAAGCTATGATTATCCACTGAAGACTTAGGTTTTCCTTGTCCTTTTTGGTATCTATCTGAAGCAAAGATGCTCACCACCTCCGCAGCCGTGAGGAGCCTGCCTCGCTGGGGACAAAGGAGATGGAGAAGCATCTCTTTGTAGGGGAGAGCTGGATAATTCCAGCCTGTTAGCTACTCACAGGAACATGCAGAATTATTGGCTCCAGGAAGTTTTGGAAAAAGAAGGTTTACGTTTTCGAACTTACAGATAACAGTTGACATCAATGCTTCTCTTTCCCAGAACAATCTGGAGTTTGCCAGAAAACTCTGTAAACAGGAGTCGTGCTGTGTGTGAACTGTAAACTCTTCTCTCCAGGCGTCGAGGGGACCTTTGCTTTACTTTGCAGCTGGGCTACATCAGACGTGTGCATTTAAAACATAAACTTCCTTAACTGGGAAAAGAATGCTTCTCTGTCTTCAAAATAGCTCTGCTATGTGACATTTTTGCCGTCATGAATTTTACATCAGTGCTAGCTCTTCGTTTTAAGTGTTTCATTTGGCAGGTCACAAAGGCCCTTGGCTACCACACATGCGTGCATACACACACACACACACACACACACACACACATAATCATAAAGGATTTTCTTTTCTGCTTTACCTTTAATTTTCAGTCTACTTGGCTTGTAATAAAAGGTAGAGCCTTATTTTTGAACTATATTCCAACCGAATCGAATTTCCATTTTGCCAAGAAATATAAAACCCTGAGGTTTTAAAATTCAGTTTCTTTTCTGGGGATTTAACATGGAAGGATTTGGAGGGCAAATGGCCCAGTGATTGGAAAGCGGAAAAACGATTCATTTCATTTAAAATTATTCAATAACCTTTGCCAGCATTTGGGATTCTGAGTGCTGTTTATGAAGCCCTTTCATTGATATAATTTCATCTATCTCTCACAATGCTGTAAGCAATTCCTATGTCCATATGGCAGTGAGGAAATGGAGATGCAAGCAGGTTAAGGGAGTTTTCACCTGGAAGTTCTTGTTTTTTTTCCTTCTGCCACAGTAAGGTCATCAGACTGTCAGCCCCAGCACCGGGAGCAGAGTAACACGCATGTTCTCATCAATGTCCTTTTCTCATGTTTTTATTAAAGATATATGCAAGTTGCCGAAAGACGAAGGAACTTGCAGGGATTTCATATTAAAATGGTACTATGATCCAAACACCCAAAGCTGTGCAAGATTCTGGTATGGAGGTTGTGGTGGAAACGAAAACAAATTTGGATCACAGAAAGAATGTGAAAAGGTTTGCGCTCCTGGTAAGTAATTTCTTCCTTGTATTTATGGCTTTTGCAAATAAGAGATTCAGGTCAATAAGTCACCTTGAAAAATACTAGAAGTGCAATGATTATGATACATATGAAAAAGAAGATAAATTGTATCCTCAGATAAGGAACAGGTTCAAATACAACCCATGAAATTTCTTTTTGAATTCCTATTTTGGGTTTCTAAAAACATGTTGTCCCTTGTCATTCTTCAGAAATGTTACTAAGTTGCTGTTATTTGTAAAATATTGCACCAAAAATGATTCCTGGGAAGATAATATAATGAACAACTACAGATAACACCAAAGATAAATACCCCCCACAAATTTATCTTTTAAATAGTTTTGCTTCCTATAAATAACAATGTTGTCACTGGGGCCATCCAGTATCTCCATTATATTGCGCAGTTCAACTGGTAATAAAATAAACACTTTGAACAGAGCCTGGGGTCAGTGCCAGAATGGGGAGAGTTCAGTTTGTATAAAGGCCTGGTAGATGGTGAAGGCAAAAGAATGGAATCAGATTTCCCAGACATCCCCGGGCCCTGGGGCCCCAGGCCAAGAAGGTCACAGAGGGCCATTGATGGTACTGAGTAGAAAAGTGAGACAGGTGATGGAGACCAGCGGCTGCGGGACTGTGTCGTGATAACGACAGTGCCCTTTTGGGTCAGTAATATGGCTTTTCCTCTCTTCTCTTGGCTCCTCACCTCACCCCTCCCACCTCATCTCTCGACGCTCAGTGCTCGCCAAACCCGGAGTCATCAGTGTGATGGGAACCTAAGCGTGGCTGGCCAACATCATATACCTCTTGAAGAAGAAGGAGTCAGCCATCGCCAACTTGTCTCTGTAGAAGCTCCGGGTGTAGATTCCCTTGCACTGTATCATTTCATGCTTTGATTTACACTCAAACTCGGGAGGGAACATCCTGCTGCATGACCTATCAGTATGGTGCTAATGTGTCTGTGGACCCTCGCTCTCCGTCTCCAGGCAGTTCTCTCGAATACTTTGAATGTTGTGTAACAGTTAGCCACTGCTGCTGTTTATGTGAACATTCCCATCAATCCAAATTCCCTCTGGAGTTTCATGTTATGCCTGTTGCAGGCAAATGTAAAGTCTAGAAAATAATGCAAATGTCACAGCTGCTCTATATACTTCTGCTTGGTTCATTTTTTTTTCCCTTTTAGTTAAGCATGACTTTAGATGGGAAGCCTGTGTATCATGGAGAAACAAGAGACCAACTTTTTCATTCCCTGCCCCCAATTTCCTGGATTAGATTTCAAGCTAATTTTCTTTTTCTAAAGCCTCTAACAAATGATCTAGTTCAGAAGGAAGCAAAATCCCTTAATCTATGTGCACCGTTGGGACCAATGCCTTAATTAAAGAATTAAAAAAAGTTGTAATAGAGAATATTTTTGGCATTCCTCTAATGTTGTGTGTGGTTTTTTTTTTTTGTGCAGGGGGGAGGGGATTTAATTTTAATTTTAAAATTTTTAGGAAATTTATACAAAGAAACTTTTTAATAAAGTATATTGAAAGTCTCCTGGGTGTGGCGTTTTTGGCTGTCTTGTTTCCATAGCAGCGATTTTCAGAATCACCCCTAGGCTGGGGAAACTGGGTTTGGTTCTGGCCCCATGGACCTGTGCAATACCCTTTCATTTCCAGTGGAGGAGGCGGAAGAGCTTTATCAGCCAGTGTGCAAAGAGACCGGGTGGAGACAAGCATCCCCCGCTTTGTGGATTCAGCCCCACACGCTCCAGTGCTCCATGGCCAAGCAGAAGGTGTTCCTGCTGTTGGGTCCCGGCAGTGTTTCTGATTTTTCAGAGCCAGGCTGGCTTCCATCTTTCCCTCTGACTCTTGGTTGGCCCTCAGAGCCTCAGCCTCCTCCTGTCTTCCTCTCCACAGTGATCCTTTCCCAGGGGGTTGATTTGCTCCCTCTCACAATGGCTGAGAGATTCAGTGTTGCCCCACGACCCGCAACCCCTTTCCTGGAGTCTCAAAGACAAAGCACAAGGTCTTTCATTTTTTAATTTTTCTTAAAGACTTTTTTTTTCTCTCTTCAGAAATAATACAAGAAACCAACAAATACGTATTCAGGTGGCACTTGAGTTCCACCTACGAAGGAAACAACTGATTGGATAAAATACCTATGTCCTGACAAGTGCTGAGGGTAGAATTACAGGAATCTTGGGTGTCAGCAGAACTGTTTTATGTAAAATCAGGGGATGACTTTGCCAGTTGGTCTATTGGGAAAGGAGAGAGGAGTGTGGCCCTCTTCAGAAGCGCCACTTAGTCCTTACAAGGTCACCATGACCTCCTCCCCAGTCCTCTTCTATCTCGGCAGCTACCATGGTGTGCTCAGGTCAGTGTGCTCTGAGCTGTGACCCTTGGTGACCAACCCTGGGATCCGCCAGGCACCCAACACCAGCCTCTTGCAAGAACTTCAGGAGCAGAGAGCTCTGGGCTCAGCTCCCATAGCGATGGGCTGAGTGCTGCACTTCCCAAGGGATCCCCGCCCCCGCCCCCCCGCATTGACTTGATCTGCTATGGACCTAAAATGAGCATCGCAATCTGGTTTTACTTTTTGAGTTCCTCTGGAAGCAGCCCCTGGGACTAAGGATATGGGTGTGAGTAGTTTATTTGGGAGGTGAAGGAAGTCGCTGAGTGGCTGAGAAGTGGGGAGTGAGACAAGGAAGGGGAGAGCACTGTTAAGAGGTGTGTAGTCAGCATCCACTGTGGGTGCCCAGAGCCTAATCCCTCAGGGAAGCCCTGGGAGCACCTGTGGCACTGCACCTCGTAGCCCAGCAGATGGGTGAAGGAGCTCAGTTAGTCATACACCTGTTTCCATGGGTCACTGAGGCATGCATGCTCTGGTCCTCTTGGCTTGCAGGCACACTGGCAAAGGGGCCTTCTGTGGTGTAAGAAAATGTTCTTGGCAAAGACCTGCAGATACTCCCACGTGGAACCTGGGGGAGTAGTCAGGCCCAAGGTACAGGAGTAGGACACCAATATTTGTAACATACCTAGATGGTCTGCTCAAGGCATGTTACAATCGACTGGGGCAGGGCCCATCACTGGGAGACTCACTTCTAAGGGCTCCAGAGCTGGAACCCTCTCTCCCTTTCCACCTCCTGTTGCCAGCATGCCTATCCCTGCCATTCTTGGTTCACTCTATCTATGCATTGCTTCTCTGTACGTGTCCCTTGGCTGCTCAAGGTTGCTGGGATAATCACACCCACTGTCTCACCTGACTCAGGAGAAGCAGGAAGTGACGGAAGTCCAGGTGAGTGGCTGGTCAAGCTGTGTGTGCTGCTAACTCGGGGTAAGGCAAGGTGCTTAGGCGGTGGATGAGCAGTTTTTCCCATTTATTCCCACAGAGCAAATAAAACAAAATCCTTTGTTACATTGTCTGTCCTAACTTAGGGTTCAGCAAAACATGATCTGAGCTGCAGGATTCCTGACCCCTTGACAGCTCATGGATTTCTCTTCCCAAGACGCATCTTCTGCCAGACTATGCCAAGGACTCTGTGTCCTTCCTTGAACCCTGACATGTCCCTGACCCTAATATCCACTGAGCTCTCTCTGGGGAAGCCTCCAGCCTGGCCCGTGGAAGGTGGCCTGCCAATAAAGAACACCTGTTTTGGATTTTGTGACTAAGAAATAAACTTCTATTGAAGTCAGAGACTGAGGTCTTGGGCTGTTCTAGCAGCTGGTGTGACCTTAACGAATACAGCGCACCTTTATCCAGAAGTCTTTGTGGGTCAGGTGCTGTACTAGGTGTTTCACACACATCTTAGGTGGTGCTGTTCAGTAGCGGTCATTGTTCTCGTTTTAGAGATGATGAAACAGAGGGTCAAAGTGGTCCTGTTCACCCAGCTATGTTCTAATGGAGGATCTGGGCAAGTCATGGTGACCCAGAAGCCCTCTCAGAGCTCCAAGGTTGGCTTCTGTGGGACCCTTACTGCCATTCTCTAGATGTTTCTGGCTGTTTCTCTGGAAGTCAGATCTGAGCCATGTGTCTTTTCCCAGAATAAAGCATGCCTTCCGCATGACCCTCCCCAAGACCTTCCATCACTCTTTCTCGGACAGCGAGTCTCTATCCTTCTCCTTCCTTTCATTGTAGTCTTTTCCATCTCTTCTCATTATCCTGAGCTGCTCTGGCTTAGGAAAGAACTTGGAGAAGCTGGGGGCTCTGGCACGCGTTGAGGGCTTGTGCAGAAGGTGGCCTGGGCTGAGCACGGCCTGACTGGGCTCCAAGGCCGAGTCACGAGGACGTCTATTTGCACTCAACTATGAGCACATCTCAATCCCTTCAATAGCAGCTTTGCTGGGTTTTTAAATACAAGTGCTTTATACTTTTATTCCCTCTTAACGATTTTCTGCATAATTAAAAAGAAATCACAGCACTTATGAATGGGTGCCAGCCTTTTTGTAGACAGCCAATGTTTCGAACCCTCAAGAACCATTTTAAATTTCTTTCCCCATGGCGATTCATTTTTAGGAGATGGTTCGTGTTTTCCTGCCAGATTTCCATTGTTGTCAGATTTCCAGCTGGACCTAGCTGCGCTTCATGAGCCAGGCTCTCAGGGTTCCACCTATCTGGGTGTGGCTTCTGGAGAAGTTGGGGGCTGCCGACACTGCCAGGCCAGGGGGCCCAGTCCAGAGGCTACCCTCTGCCATACCCCTCCTCGCTTTAGTTTGGGTCTGAGCTTTGCTGCTGCCTGTGCCTCCCCTTCCCTGGGAGCTGAATACTGATGGTGAGCTGCTGTAAGAGCCATGGGATTCCTGGGGTCTTCCCGTTTTCTTGGAATCATGCTCTCCAGCATTGGGCCACCCCTCAGCATTCCTGAGATCCCATGCAGAGCCAGTTGATCCTTTTCCGTGATATTCCCGAGTCTTCCACCCAACTTTATGGTGGGCATAAAGCTGCTAAAGACCAAAACACCAAAGAAGTAGTATTTTGGAATCTAGTTGTCAAAACTTGAAGGCATTAGGTCACAAGTGATGGGAAAAGGCCAGAGATTCAAGGGCCTCTGTGCATGACAGGGACACCACCCAAGTATCGCTCAACCTGGAAAACTGATGTTGTTTTCCTGCCTATGTCAGATGCCTCTGTGAAAACCATGCTGCTGTTGCAAAAGGTCATCGAAGAGAAGGTATTTGGGCATCTGCAAAGGGAGCTATCTATGCATGTTTGATTTCAAGAGAATAGTAAATTCCCAGCATTTACATGAATTTTATAAGAGATGTTAGAAACAGAAATAGCACAATAAAAAGAAATTGGCGGAACTCGTGTATCTGGGAAAGAATATTTGTTTTGAAAGACTCCATTTAAAACAGTTACATTTGATAGGAGTTGTAGTTGAAGAAGTTGACTGGTCATTTGTAAACCAGCCTTATGTTGAGTTCCCCGAAAGCAGATCCTGACCAAGTTTTGGCTGCAGTCATTTGTTTGGGAAGGTGTGTGGGAAGCACAAACGAGGCCACTGAGAAGCAAGACAAAGAAGTTGGCAAGTCAAGGGATGGTGCATTAACTAAAAGCATGTTACCCTTGAGAGCAACTGGGGCTCAGTCCCCCTGGAAACCCACTGAGAAAGTGGGGAGAATGCCACGAGGAACAGAAGGCTGGGCGTTTATGGACTGACCCTCATCTCTTTTTGGTTGCAGGTTGTAGTAGTCACCATTCTCCAGAGGGACAGGACTAATAGGATAGATATATACATGAAAGGGAGTTTATTAAGGAGTATTGACTCACACGATCACAAGGTGAAGTCCCACAATAGGTCGTCTGCAAGCTGAGGAGCAAGGAAGCCAGTCTGAGTCCCAAAACTTCAAAAGTGGGGAAGCTGGCAGTGCAGCCTTCAGTGTGTGACCAAAGGCCCAAGAGCCCTGGCAAACCACTGGTGTAAGCCCAAGAGTCCAAAAGCTGACGAACTTGGAGTCTGATGTATCAGGGCAGGAAGCATCGAGCATGGGAGAAAGATGAAGGCGGGAAGACTCAGCCAGTGTAGTCCTTCCACGTTCTTCTGCCTGCTTTATTCTGGCTGCGCTGGCATCAGATTAGATAGTGCCCAAACAGACTGAAGTGGGTCTGCCTCTCCCAGTCCACTGACTCAAATGTTAATCTCCCTTGGCAGCACCCTCACAGACACACCCAGGAACAATACTTTGTATCCTTCAATCCGGTCAAGTTGACACTCACAGGGGTTGACCTGGGGGCATTACACGCCAGCATTTTGAGGCTGCCCTGCACACACTGTTGCTAGAAAAGTCCTTGGCAGAGAAGCAGAGAGATGTGGGCCACTGAGGTGGAGTGCTGTCAGCACACCTGGAACCAGCCAGCACAGCTGCAGGGGAGCTTAGAGGTGGGCCAAGGAGCAAGGCATAAACAGCATCAGCAATCAGCCAGTTTGAACATGAACCTATAGAAATTGAAGCGTCTTTAACATGAAGTTGATTAGAGAGGGTCGTCTAGATGAGGATGATAATAGAGACATATTGTCCACTCCTGATTACTCTGATGGAAAGAAATGAGGTGATTTATGGATTAAGCACAGCTTCTGAGCTCTTAAACCATAGCCCATGGTATGCCCAGCACTCTACCAGATGGGGGTCGGCAAACTTCTGGTAAAGGACCCCGCCAGTGTCCAGTGGTTTTGGGGCTCCAGCAAGAGCCATCGAGCCTGTGCTGTGTCTGTGAATTTCAGCCGTGGCTTGGGCTGCCCAACTTCCTTGTTCCTTTCCATTTGTGGAACTGAACCTGATTTGCTAGCCTTCCCATTGTTGCTATAAACTACTCAATATTTTTCCAATAATTCAATTTTCTTCATATGTTAACCAGAGTCAGTTTCTGTCACTTGCTGCCTAGAGCCTGGACGGGTACACAGTCTTTCATTCAATCACTTATTCAGCAAAGATTTGCTGAGCACCTAACATGTGTCTGGTGTTAGACAAGGCAATGGGGACAGATGGGTGAACAGCACACACGTCTTCCTCTTGTGTTCCTTACACGGCAAGAGAAGTAGGTGGCAAACACACAGAACCCTCAGTAAACAAGGACGTATGAGCTGCAGTGGAGACTGTCTGATGAGGTACTGCATGTTTAACACAAGGCTTTCTGAAGAGTTGATTTATGGGCTAAAAAAACAAACAAAAAAAAAAACAAGAGAGGCCAGCACGGTGGTTCATGTCTGTAATCCCAGCACCAAGGGAGACCGAGGAAGGTGGATCACTTAGGAGTTCGGGACCAGCCTAGCCAACATGGTGAAACCGCTCTACTAAAAATACAACAACAACAACAAAATTAGGCGGGCATGGTGGCACATGCTTGTAATCCTAGATAGTAGGGAGGCTGAGGCAGGAGAACTGCTTGAACCTGGGAGGCAGAGGTTGCAGTGAACCGAGATCGCGCCACTGCACTCCAGCCTGGCAACAGAGCGAGACTCCGTCTTAAGAAACAAAAAACAAACAACAAAATATCCCAAGACGGCCACCTTTGGGAAGACCTGAAGGAAGATTCCAAATCCAGAGAGGGGCTAGATCTGAGATCCTTGGTAGAGAAATGACTGTGACATGTTTGCGAAACAGCAAGATGGCCAGTGTGGCTGGAGCCAAACAAATAAGTGGATAAATTTCTGGAGTTGAAGTCTGAGAGAGAATGGCCAAGTCAGGCCCCAAAACTCTTTCATAACTAACAAGTTGTGGATTTTACTTTAATGTGATAGAAAGCCATTGGGAGCTTTAAGCCGGGCAGTCTTGGGTGTGACACATGATTCTTTAAGGAGGTGCGGTAGTCAATCAAAAATTCAGTCACGCGTGTTAGAACTTGGGATGCTTATTGAACTTTGAAGCGGTGATATGAGGAAGGCAGTTGAAGTTCAGAAGAGAGGGTGGGGCTAAGGATATACATTCAGCAGTTTGGAAATATACAATATTCGAAGCCTAGATTTATGGTGTGATTTCCTTGTTTGAGAGTGTAGATGAAGAGGGACAGGGAGTCAGGAGAGGCCTGTCTGTGCCCTGGCGGTTAGAGGTTGAGCAGAGAAGACAGGCTTGGTGAAAGAGGCTGAGGAGGAGTGTTTGTAGAAATAAGAAGAGAATCAGTAGAGACAGGTGTCATGCATGGACAGCGTTGGCAGAAGCTATGTCAAAATGAACAGAACAGTCACCTGTGCTGAATGCTGCTCATGGTTTAGAAAACAGAGAGCAGGAAGGAGAGAGTATTCTTGGGGCTGTGGTGTGTAGTGTGTTAGGATGCTCTCAGCAGCCAGGAACTGAAACCCCATCTTGCATTGGCTTAGATCATGAAGTCACTGGTTGTCCCCATTTCACAGAAATCCAGAGCACAGGCTGTGGGGGGAGTCAAAGATGCCATCAAGGACCCAGGTTTTCTCATCTCTCTGGGCTATTTTCACCTTGGGCTCCACTCTTAGGCTAGTAACAAGACAGTCTCATGTGGACAGGATGATATTTAAAGGAAGAAGGAAGACCATCCTTTCTGTGGCTTTTCTCCAGAAAGCTCCCTGGCAGATGTCCCCTGGCATTCCATTGGTTGGAAATGGGTCGCATGCCTCTAAGCTAATGTTGGGAATAAGAATAGAATCCATGGATCACCTGAGGTCAGGAGTTTGAGACCAGCCTGCCCAACATGGTGAAATCCCGTCTCTACTAAAAATGCAAAAATTAGCTGTGCATGCATGATGGTGCACGCCTATAATCCCAGCTATTTGGGAGGCTGAGGCAGGAGAATCACTTGAACCCAGGAGGTGGAGGTTGCAGTGAGCCCAGATCACGCCACTACACTCCAGCCTGGGTGACAGAGTGAGACTTCATCTCAAAAAAAAAAAAACAAAAAAACAAAACCAAACCAGAATCCCTCTTAAATAAGCCCACCCCTGTGGAGAGGCACAGGAACCTGAGGGCTCTGGTGGGGAGGATATGGGAGGACTGCATTCATCACTGCTCCTGTATAAGTTCATGTGCATGCAGCCGTGACACACAGTCATCAATGACATTTAAGAGCCTGTAGTTCACCCTATATAGGCATAGGTATAGGCATCACCTTCCCTACTAACTCCCTTGATAGTTTCCAAAAGAGGCAAAACAACAGAAACAAAGCTTTCTAGTTTTTGTTTAAGGGAAGCACTTAAAGTAGTAAGACTTAATGACACGGAAAGTCTATTGTGGTTTCCTCACTGTGGGACAGGAAAACTGGGTCTTTATGTGACTGTCAACCCGACTGCCTCAACTAGACACTGACTTTGCTGACTCTCTAGATTTGAAGGTTGGGGGTCTGTGCCCACCATCCAAGCCACACTTTTCTCGCGCCTTCTTCATTTGCTGGTGGCCTTCATTAATTCCTGGGCCACGTCTAATGCTTGTGACCTAAGACAGTGATTTGGAAAACAGTACCAAGTTTGAGTACAAGTTTAGGGCTGTGCAGAAGGACCTCAAAAATGTCTCTATCTTTGTTTTGCTGTGAGGCAAAAGAGGACTTTGGCAATAGACTGCCTGGCCGTTATCTATACACAATGAGTCGTTTGTTGAATTTCCCACCTCATAGCGGGGAACGAGTGCTACTCAGAGTAAGATGCAACTTCAGGATAAGAAAGATAAATATTAACCATTTCCAGAAAAAAATTATGTGTGTTTAATGATATTCAGAGTAAGGGTCTCAAATTAGAATATATTCTAATTTTGTTTTATTCTATTCTATTCTAGTCTGTTTTAGAATATATTCAGAAAACTGTTTCTTTCCACGAGGTTGCCGTGGAAGAAGCTTGAGCTGAGGCCTGGGTCTGCTTAGCATCAAGCTGTAACCAGCTGGCCAAACAGCTTTGATTTGTGAAGTAAATGTCTGAGGGGAATTTATATGAGTGGCTCTAGGGTCTTTGCCACAAATAAATCACACAGGGATCTCTTTTCCTGAGACGACCGGAATGCAATGGAACAATCGGCTCAAATCCCTGTCCTTATTTGAATTTCAATATAAAAATCCATTTTCACCTACAGCATGTTCATAAGCAGATTTCTGTTAGTTCACTTGCCCCTAAAGAGCTCTCTAGGATGGAAATCCGTTCCCATCCCAGGATCCATGCTCCTGTCCCTGTGGCCATGTGATCTGAATTTCTCTTGCCTTTTAAGGAAACAGGCTCTGCTGCTGGCCCTGGTTCAGCCGCTGCATTCCAGCCTGCACACATGGAACGCATTGCCTGCCACTGAGCAGGACAGCCTCGCCAGCGTGGCAGAGAGCAGCACTAAAAATAGTGGGGTGCAGCTCAGCAGGCTCTGCCGCACAGCCTGGCTGTCTTCTGTGGAAGTGGAGGCACTGTCTGCAGAGCCTCATCAGGACTCGGCTGATTCCCTTGTTTGGCTGAAGTTGCTACTCAAACCCCAACCCCAATTAATTGTTGATTTACAGAGAAAGGGCACCATCCTGGAGCCTCTCGGGGTCACTCCCTTTGTGACCTCCCTGAGCGCAAGGCTTAGGCCTCCTTAGGCTCCAGGAGCAGGAATGGGATTCTCACTAGACAATTTCAAAGTGGGTTGAATGTATAATAACAGGGGATGCATTGGCAGCCAGAGCAGCCACTGTGATGATGGCACAGAGACCACCCTCAGCCTCTGTCTCTTGGGGTTCTTTTGGAGCTCATGGAGCATACTTGGTCTAGGTGGAGTCACAGTCTTGTGTCTTCAAGGGCTGGGTGGGTCTCTTGGGCAGAGGAGGAGAAAAGCACCAGGGACTGCTGGGGCTTGAGGCAAATAAGGAAGATGTGTCCATTCTAAAGGCATTCTGGTTTGAAGACTTGAATACACTCCTGCCAAATAAATGTCTTCTGGGCAAATCTGGCCCTTGAGCCACCGGTTTGCAATCTCTGGTTTAGAGGCACTGGGTTAAATGCACCTCTAACTACATGTTTCTGTGTCTGGTCTTCTGCAGAGTGCTGTGCAAAGCTTCATCTGGCCTGGGAATGAATGCTCTTGCCCTTGACAAAAAGATCACTGAATGTGACCCCAGTGGAAAGACTGTACAGATGACAGACCTAGGTTTTATAGTGAATGCATAGGTGTTTCAGCGTGAGAGTGGCCAGAGTTGTCTGAAGGTCCAGTTGTGTTAAGTAGGCTGTTTCTATGAAGAATAAGCAGAGTTCTTGATGCAATGCAGATGCATGTTCTGGATGTGCTGCTGAACCAGTGCCACGAGGAAAGAGGAGACCAAGCTTTATTAGGCACCAGATGCTGAGGAAGCTTCCATAAATGGAGAGCCTGAAGAAAGGAGCTTCTAGAAGGAGTGCTTCAGGCCAGGTCCTGCAGCTCAAACTAGCCTTGGAGATTTGGCCTATACTGGTCATCATCCTATCTGGTAATTAAAAAATCCAAGCAGATCCAATAACGATCATGCTATCACAGGTGTATGTGTAAGTTTTAATGTCTGGTAACCATTTTGGTGTGTAGGTAGCAAGCAGTGGTCTGTGCTATGGGATGTGCATCCACAAGGATGAATGCATTAGAGTTTCTGTCTATCTGGCCTAGCAAGGAAAACAGATGTATAAACAATGACTGCTGTGCAAAATGACAGGAGCTTTGATGAAGGCATGCGTGCCATCAAGAGGCCCTCTATGAGCCATGCACTGTGAAAAGCAGAGGGGATAAGAAAATGAAAAATCCAGGCCCTTGCTCTTAAATAGCACTTAGAGACAGATGCACAGGCAAGTAAAGACAAGATAGTATTTGTTCCGATTGAGGTGAGGGTGAAGACTGGGAGTGGAGGAGAAACACATTCAAGTCTACTCAACAGCACCTGGGGAAACTGAGTAGCGGGGCTGGCATTTCAGTAGGGCTGAAAGGATGAGACGTCTTTGCACGGTGAGTGCTGTGCACATGCAAACACTTGACGTCTCTGGAGAGAGGGGGCTATTTAGGGGGCATGACCTTTGTCATTGGGGCCCTTCCTGGGATAGTGGAGATGTGGCAGGACAGACAGCTGACGAATAGGTCTTGAAGGGCCCTGTCTGTTGTGCAAAGGAGTTTATGTTTAAGACAGCACAGAGAGAGGAACATTGACTAAATGTTTAGGGAAGCAGAGGACATGATTGCATTTCAGTATCCAGGACAATCTACTCTCCATTTTCCCTTATAATGAACTATTAGGTTTATGTCAAGTGGAGCAGGGAGGCCATGAACAGTCTAGAGAGAGAGATGTGAAGGCTTTCCTCAGGACTGTAGTCCTGGGCATGGGAAGGGGTGGGGGATTGAAGAGATGGGAAGGAGACAATGAGGGGATCCGGGCTGGTGGCTGGCTGGATGTGTCTGGTGAGGAGAGGGCTGAGCGACAAAGGGGCCCAGCTGTCTGGGTGCGTGGTGGAACCGTTCTTGAGACAGGTTGATGAGACACATGATGAGCTATGCAATGGTCAAGAAAATTAATGCATCCTGCTTTTGAGTCTTTATGGGGTACAAGCTAATTAGCCAGCAGTTAGATCCATTCATCCAAGCAGGGGGAGGAAGTTGGCTGGATGCTGGAGATTGGGGAGGAATCCCTACAACACCGAAGCCTTGGATTCAAATGCTGTCACCCAGAGAGAACGTATAGTGAGCAAAGAGAGGCAAGGGCCACTGGGGAGCATCTGCCTTTCGGGACGGACACAGGGATGGGGCCTTCAGCAGGTTTCAAGGGGAATGGAAGAGAGGAAGCGGGAGGTGGGAGGGTGGATTCTGGAAACCAAGAGTGGGGGTGGGAGAGAACATCAAGGAGAATGTGGCCAGCAGTGTCCGGTATTTGGCAGTCCTTCCTCATGAAATCACGGTTGTGTTTCTCGTGACTGATTATGATTCTGCAGCTTGGTTTTCACACACTCCTGATCTTTCATAGGTATGCCTATACCACAGTCACGCCATCTCATTTTCTTGGACATCTATGTCGTTTCTACTTTTTCACTACACAGTGATGGCACACTTCTATCACAACACAGTGATGAGTAATGTTTGCGTAGGTATTTACCCAGTTCTCTTTTTGTTACTTCAGGACAAATTGCAAGAAATGAAATATGTGTGTCCAAGATGGCTCATGTTTTTAAGTCTTTTGGGATGCATCATCAAACTGCCTGCTAGAGAAGCTACACCAATTTATATTCCCACTAATGGTCTTTTATTTTATTTTATTTTTTGTTTTTGTTTTTGAGACAGAGTCTCACTCTGCCATCCAGGCTGGAGTGCAGTGGTGTGATCTCAGCTCACTGCAACCTCTGCCTCCCAGGTTCAAGTGATTCTCGTGCCTCACATTCCCGAGTAGCTGAGATTACAGATGCCCATCAGCATGCCTGGCTAATTTTTTGTATTTTTAGTATAGACAGGGTTTCACGAGGTTTCACCATATTGGCCAGGCTGGTTGGTCTCGAACTCCTGGCTTCAAGTGATCCACCCACCTCGGCTTCCCAAAGTGCTGGGAATACAGCCGTGAGCCAATGCACCCGACCCACTAATGGTCTTTTAAATGTCTCATCTCTCACGTAAAAATATGTTCATTTTTACTAAATCTTTGCTGCTAATTTGATTTGTGAAATTGATGTTGCATTATTTTGATTGGTTAAAATTACTAGTGAAGTTAAAATTTTAAAGAATTTATTCTAAACAACAACAGCAAAAACAAACAAACAAACAAAACCAAACTAACAGCAACAGAAACAATAGCTCCTCTGGGATGGAGGGGATTGAGGGATTGAGTTTCACGCCTGGCTCACAGTGTCACGTTTAATTCTTCCCACACTGATGGGAGCTTTGCATTTTGTAGATGGGCAACAGAGGCTCAGAGAGGTTTCGTAATTGCCCTTAGTCACACAGCTGCTTTTGAATTCAACCCAGTCTGAAAGTCAGACAAAGAGCTTGGGCCCCCCCCCTTTTTTTTTGTCTTTTCTTTTCTTTTTCTGTTTCTTTTCTTTTTTTTTTTTTTTTTTTGAGATGGAGTCCCACTCTGTCACCCAGGCTGGAGTACAGTGGTGCAATCTCGGCTCACCACAACCCCTCCTCCCGGGTTCAAGCAATTCTCCTGCGTCAGCCTACCAAGTAGCTGGGATTACGGTCATCTGCCACCATGCCTAGTTAATTTTTGTATTTTTAATAGAGACGAGGTTTCATCATGCTGGTTAGGCTGGTCTCGAACTCCTGACCTCAGGTGATCTACTAGCCTCAGCCTCCCAAAGAGCTGGGATTACAGGTGTGAGCCACCGTGCCCAGACTGTTTTTCTTTTGGCCTATATATTGTTCTACTTTAAAGATTTCTTTACTGATTGAATTACTTTCACAAATATTACTAATTTTAAAGTATCATTTTCTTTTTATTTATATGGTTTTAAATTTTTCTGAACTCATACCTTTTAATTTTTTTTTTCCTTACAAAGTTCATCTCTGCTGCTGTGCTTATAAATGTCATCTTTAATTCCAGGTTAAAAAACACTAGAGTGAATGCGGTTTGGGCGTCTGCTCAGCCCCTGTGCCCCTTCTCTGAGAATGGCCCCCTGACATCCTGCCCCACTTCCCTAATGATGTGGGCTCCAGGAGCCGGGTTCTGCTCAATGAACCACAGCAAAGGACAAAATCTGAGGGTTAACTCCACTTTCTAGGAGCAAACTCAATCTCAATAGTCATATTAGGCAGTGGGGCTTAGGAGTGGCTGACGCTCAGAGATGTCAGGCTGTGACTCATACATGGATACCGCAACCTGAAACTGAGAGGCAGCTCACCAGGGTTTCGCTGCCAGGGAAAACTCAAGTGGGGGAACTGAGGACCCAGGGCTCTCAGCACTCAGGTCATCCTTGTGTTCAAAAACCAATGGGCCAACCGCAGCTCTAAGTGGCCTGCCAAGGAGAAAAAGAGAGGCTGCCAAATATCCCAAACATCAGGGCGCAGCACCACCATGGCGTAACAGCGCCCCTCATGGCGGGATGCCCAGACATGAGCGTTTCCCCCTCTCACCTTGTGAGGGGCGTGGGAGAAGTGGCCATTGGTGTCCACCCAAGTGTTTAGGTTTCTTTTCTTTTTGTTAGGGTCTGGAAGAGTGCCTTATTTGGTTGAAACATGCAGGGACTAGGAGATCTAACAAGGCTGCTCGTGAGTTATACAAGCAGCCCAGAAGCTGTGCAGCAAAAGTCCTGGACTTACTAGGAGGTTGATGAGAAGGGAAGGGGAGGCGAGAGCAAAGCCATCTTCATTTCCCAAAGCACTCCAGGTCTTATTCAGTCCCAAGCCGGCCTCTCGTAGAAAGAGCAATGATAGCATATCATAAATTATAATGAATTCACTTTCTACGTCATTTAGCTTGAAATCTTTTCTGTTACTTATAACCACATAGCAAACCATAAGAAATTGTCACCCATATTTTCTCCTAGTATTTTTAAATTTAAATTTTATTTAATTTTAAATTTAAATATCTGAGATGTGGATTTTTTTTTTGGAGGGAGGTTTAAGGTACGAATTTTATTTTTTTTTTCCAAATTATCAATCAATTGTCCCAGCACCATCTGTTGGTATACTATCACATCATTTTGCTATAAATGGTATTTCGATATTAATTTCCAACATTTGTAGCTCTTATTTTTCTTATTTTATTAAACTTCCTAGTACTTACACATCATGGTGTGGTATTAAGCATTTCTATCTTCACTGAGAATGCCTCATCCATTGTTTTTTGGTATTAGATTCTGAATTTAGATGTTAAGCAATCATGTTATATACTATGTTACATATATTTATGTTAAATATTTTTCTCTTTTAATTTATTGAGTTTTTTACAATTAGGAATAAATGTTGAATTTTATCAAAAGTATTTTTTTTAGATTAGAAGTTCAGAAATGTTCTTCTTTATTTCTTTGACAACTTATTCTAACCTGTTCCTAACTTCTCCTCAAGGCAGAACAATCCTGCTGTGCAATTATTGTAATTGTTGTTTTGAAATATCTAGTGGGTCAGGTTAAGGCTACACTTCACGTGAGACCACGATATTGCATGATAAGTATGAAACATTCTCTTATTTGACTTTCTGGCAAGTTCGTGAAGAGAGTCACACTTGTCAAAATGCTCCAGGGATTTAATCATCTTTCCAAGGCCTCTCTTAATGCCTTAAATGTTTTGGGATTAAGTCTTGTTGCGAGTCACTGATAATGTCACCAATTTTGTTAACTTTTCCCTTTTCAGTGATAACTGTTCTACCAGACTTTGTGATTCCAGAAGTCCTCTAATAGGACTGTCACCTACTGCACATAATCTTACATCCTTCGAAGAAGTTTGCAGTTAATTTGCATAGTGTTTCTGTTGTATTAATAGCCTCCTCCAATCAGGAAGAGAATGGCTGCGTCTGACATGGCTTGACTGTGTTATGGCAGCTGCAGTGTTAGGCAGAGGAGAAGGCATGGGGGCTAATTTGGCAAGTGGTCAGCTCTTCAGTGAATGTTTTCTGGTTGAGAACAATTTTTGCCTCCCCCTGCCAACTGGTTGCTGAGAACACTCTGATACTTCGAGTTCACTCAGAAACGAGGAGGGAATTGTGTGTTTTTCGGTAGCAATTGGTGTAAATATTTATACAAGGAGAGACCAGGAGAAACTCCACTACGTTAAGAAGGACTCTGAATATTAATAGATGAATGGATAAACAAAATGTGGTCTATCCACACAGTGGAGTATTATTCAGCTTTAAAAAAGTAGGGGATTCTGACCCATGCTACCTACAACCTGGCTGAACCTTGAAGAGAAGAAAGCGAAATAAGCCGGTCAGAAAGGGACAAATACCGCACGATTCTTCTTATGGGAGCAACCTGAAATAATCAAATTCATAGGGATAGGAAATAGAATGGTGGTTTCCAAGGGCTGAAAATAAAGGGGTAATGGGGAGTTTGTGTTTAATGGTCATGAAGTTTCAGTTTGGGGAGATGAACAAACTTCTGGGAATGGATGAAGGTGGTGGTTACATGGCAATGTGAATGTGTAAATGTACTTAATGCCACTGAACTGGGCACTTAGAGTTAAGATCTTCACCCCTGCAACCCCCGCCAACACACAAGCGTGACCCTGGGGTGCTCTGCAAGTACATAGAGAAAGCTATGAAGGACCAGGGATGCCAGGCGGAGTGGGTGCTGTGGTGCACTGTCCAGACCCTCCTTCAGGATGGGACACTCAGTTCTCTCCCTGCCAGGAGTGGTGGCTGCTGGTGGCTTCCAGCTGACTCCCTCTCTGAGCGTTACCCTTGGTCCCAGGTCTTACCCAAGATTGTGCCCCTTCCTTGGGGACAGCCTGTGTCCAGTGACTGGTCATTAGTGGGTTCCAAGTCATGGCCCCTCAATTGAGCCAACTCTGAAGCCCTTCCATTCTCAAGACTTCGTCTGAGATCAGCTGAGGCTCCATTCAACTGCACCATAGCCCACCTGTTCTCTGGGCCTAGCCCACTTCTTTCTCCCCATCGGTGGCATTGATGCCATGAGCACATCTCAAGGATTCCATGCCAATCTCCACACTGGCTCAGTGAGCCCAATTGCAGCAGTAAGAAGCACTTAGTAGTGGGTGCCAGGCAGCACTGTGGTGAGTGGGCAGCTGGTGGGGGCTTTTCCAGTGATGTGTGGCATATGTAAGGCATTGCCTCCTGTGTGCCCACACGGTTTGAGTAAAACTACAATAAGGGGGTACAGTGTGAAATCAATGAGTTCATAGTTGACTAGGACCAAAACAGCAACATCCCATGCAAACAGGAGATCGAGACTGGAGGCTAGTGGGGTGGAGAAAGCAGACATTTAGGTTTCAGCCATTTTTGCACATAACTGTTATTCCTTATTATTCCTCGAAGTCTTTGAGAGCAGGGTTTGGGTTGTGTGTGTGGCCCTCGCAGACCCAGAGAGCCTCTTGCCGAGCACAGGTGCACGGCATGGGGAGAGAAGGGGCAGCTGCTACTGCCTGCTGGACAGTGAAGGGCATTAGGGTGTCTCTAGGGATAGTTGTGGTTCTGAGCCAAAGTCCTGCAGTGGGCAAACTTGCCTCCACTGTAAAGACCACCACTTCCATGTCCTAGCTTGAGCAAGGCCGGAAGCCAAGTGTGTGATTTAACGCCAACTTGATGTCGCCCGGTCTCCTACTACATAGGAAGTCACAGGGGCCATTGCAACCATTCAGAGGGTCCTTTTAGTCTTTGTCAAGTAGGAACTGGAATCAAAATTGTCATCTTATTGTATCCCTGCCTTTCTGCCTTTCAGTTTTTTTGGCTTTATTCTATAATCATGAGTTTCGACACTATTTTTGTTTTATTTCTCTTGAATCCTTGAGATATTTTATTTTTATAACCTTTGAATCCTTTTTAATAGCTTCTTCTTGTCCATACCCTTGGTTCATGCTACTGCATTTCACTTTCTAAATTTAAAAGCTTTTTAGGTTGCTTAATAGTTGTTTTCATTTTCCTTAAAAATTAACTTTGTAAACTTCAGGCTTTGTATTCTTTTTAAAATTTGTTACTGCTATTCCCTTGTTTTCTTTAAAGATTTTGCAGTTTATTATAAGACACACACATGAAATTAGCACATGGGGACCTGCTATGTCTGAGATCCAGCCCACTGAACTCTTCTCAAATTCTTCATGGATATGAGGAAGCTGGGCGAAACCTATGACAAATCATGACTGGTGGGGTCAAGGCAGAGTTCCTCAGGATTTTGGAGCTGATCCACATTTCCTTGAGCATGCAGGACTGTCCTTTAGGAAACAGCTCCTGACATGCATGAGAAGCCACACCATCTAGGTAACCAGTCACAAGCCAGATGTGACCCAGCCCACCTAGTCACAAGTCAGGTGTGCGAGCATCACTCCACCATTCAGTGGAGTGAAGGCAAGACTTGCCAACACCATGCGACAGCTGACTGATGCCATGGTATGCCCTTGCTTGGGGTATCCTGAAGGACAGCAGAGAAGGAAAGGAGCTCCCAAAGGCAGAACATTGAGCAAGCATCTGTTCACTTGGTATGCAGTAATCCTAATGGGGAGGAAAATAACAACTAAGGGTCACAAGCTAGGTACCCCGCCCTTCTCACATTTACTGCTTTTGTGGTAACCAGGGGTAAAGAAATGGCAGCAGGTGAGGATCTATGCAGATTTATGGGCTATGACACAGGAGTCAGGGACTCAAAAAGAGTAGGACGGGGGGTTAGAGAGGAGGTTTGGGGAAAATGGCCGGTCCTTTTGAAATGAGCCCAAAGCCAAGGATATCTGTACTACATCTGAAAGCTGCAGAGGGTTCTTTCAATAAACAGTGGGTTGGGATGACTCAGCCTGGGATCTTTGTCAGCTTCTTTTCTCCAGTGACCATGGGCTCAAAAAACCATGTGACCCTGCAGCTTAGGATGATGCCTATGAGTGGGACCTGTGATATGGACTCTGCTTCATCGCAGCTGGCCTCACCTTTGCTGCTGCTGTATGAGTGATTTGCCAGCAACCATGACCACCCTGACCTCCTGATCTGGCACAATGGGGACTAACCAATGACCCCATGGGAATTGATAGCACTGAACTTAGGCCACTACAAGACAGCAATGATTTGTCTTACTTGGAGTGGACACTTAGTCTGAATGTGGATTTGCTTCTCCTGGTTAGCATGCTGTCTGGACCTCCATCCATGGATTTACTGAATGCCTTATCCACTGTCCTGGGATGTCACACAGCATTGCTTCTAATTGACGGAATCAGTTTCCAGTAAATGAAGTCCCATTGATCTTATCCTGTACCCATGGCCCAGGAGCAACTGACCTTGTAGAAGAAATAGTGAACCAGTTACAATGGGTTGGGTTATGGTCAAGTAATAAGCAACCCCAAACACAACAAAGGTTTATTTCTCACTCATCCTTCAGGTCCAACCCAGCCTGCACTCAGGCTGATGGAGGCTTTGCCTTGACAAATGCTTCCACGGTTACTAAGAAAGGGGAAAAAAGATATGGTAGTTCCTACTGTGGTGTGAGTTAACATGTACCCTTATATGTCATTGGCCAAGTCACCACAAGGATGAAATTAGCTTCCAGGGTGTGATGAGGGAGAACCAAATGTATATGTGACCTCCTAATGACTAACATAAATGGCTTACTAAAAACTCAGGTCTGCACCAGCTGGGGAACAGCACCATGTCATTTTGTGCATTGTCCTATAGGCTGTGCCTATATTCTCTTAGCCAAAGACCAATATACTAGTGCTGGTTCTTCCATAACTAATAACTATGGGTCTAAACACAAAGAGATGGAAGGAGACATGGAATTTCCTAGAGGGTTATTGCTGATAATCCAGTTATAGTTTTGTTTTTCTTCTTGTTCCCAAGACACTGAAATCTTTGAGATTTTAGTATCTCTAAGATACTAAAGGGAGGACTGCTTCTACTAGGTCTTAGAATAATGGTTCCATTCATCTCTTAGGAAGTGATACTTCTACTTGGCCATTCAGGGGTCATTCTGCTACTAAACCAATCAGCAAAGAAGTGGGTTATGGGGGGCTTGCATGATTGATCCTGACCCTCAAGGGCAAATAAGCAATTTGCTTCAAATTGGGTAGAGAGGAGTATAGCTGGAGCCCACGGGATTTCCTGTTATGCCTCCCTGAACCACAAAGCACAGTAATTAAGGCTAATTGAAGACTATTACAATTCCATGGAGGCAGAACCACCAATGACTCATACCCCTTGGCCATGAAGGTTAAGGCTTCTCCCTGGCTGGGAACCAACCAACTTAGGTGCCAAGTCAGGAAAGTGGGACTCCAGAACAGACAGTAGAGGAGGAAAGCCCTGGCCATTAGCTGTCACCTCATGATCAGAGATGAGGACTGAAGCATTTTCCAATATCTTTTTTTTTCTGTGCCATGCATTTATCTGTGTGTTATAATTAATTTTGATTTCCTATCCTCTTATTTTCTTCCAATATTTTATATGAAGTGTATTAGTCTGTTTTCACCCTGCTTATAAAGACGTACCAGAGACTGGGCAATTTACTAAATAGATTTAATTGGACTTAGAGTTCCACAAGGCTGGGGAGGCCTCAGAATCATGGTGGGAGGAAAAAGGCACTTCTTACATGGTGGTGGCAAGAGAACATTAGGAAGAAGCAAAAGCAGAAACCCCTGATAAACTCATCAGATCTCATGAGACTTATTCACTATCACAAGAATAACACAGGAAAGACCAGCTCCCATGATTCAATTACCTCCCACTGGGTCCCTCCCACAACATGTGAGACTTCTGGGAGATATAATTCAAGTTGAGATTTGGGTAGGGACACAGCCAAACCATATCCTTCTGCCCCTGGCCATTCCTAAATCTCATGTCCTCACATTTCAAAACAAATTATGCCTTCCCAACAGTCCCCCAAGGTCTCAACTCATTTCAACATTAACCCAAAAATCCAAGTCCAAAGTCCCATCTGAGATAAGGCAAGTCCCTTCTGCCTATGAACCTGTAAAATCAAAAGCAAGTTAGTTACTTCCTAGATACAATGGGGGTACAGGCATTGGGTAAATACAGGCATTCCAAATGAGAGAAATTGGCCAAACCAAAGGGGCTACAGTCCCCATGCAAGTCCAAAATTCAGCAGGGCGGTTAAATCTTAAAGCTCCAAAATGATCTTTGACTCCATGTCTTGCATCCACATGGTCTTGGGCAGCCCCACGCCTGTGGCTTTGCAGGGTACAGCCTCCCTCCCAGCTGCTTTCAAGGGGTTGGCATTGAGTGTCTTTGGCTTCTCCAGGCACATAGTGAAAGCTATCAGTGAATCTATCATTTTGGAGTCTGGGGGACAGTGGTCCTCTTCTCACAGCTCTGCTAGGCAGCACCTCAGTAGGGACTCTGTGTGGAGGCGCAACCCCACATTTCCCTTCTGCACTGCCCTAGCAGAGGTTTTCCATGAGCACCTGGCCCCTGCAGCAAACTTCTGCCTGGGCATCCAGGTGTTTCCATACGTCTTCTGAAATCTAGGAGGATGTTCCCAAACCCCAGTTCTTGACTTCTGCGCATCTACAGGTTCAACATCACATGGAAGCTGCCAAGGCTTGAGGCCTGCACCCTCTGAAGCCGTGGCCCGAGCTCTATGTTGGCTCCTTTCAGCCATGGCTGGAGAAGCTAGGGCACTAAGTCTCTAGGCTGCACACAGCACAGGGTCCCTGGGCCCCCTGGCTCATGAAACCACTTTTTCCTCCTGAGCCTCTAGGCCTGTGATGCAATGGGCTGCCATGAAGTTCCCTGACATGGGCTGGAAACATTTTCCCCATGGTCTTGGGGATTAACATTAGGTTCCTTGCTACTTATGCAAATTTCTGCAGCTGGCTTGAATTTCTCCCCAGAAAATGGGTTTTTCTTTTCTATCACATAGTCAGGTTGCAAATTTTCCAACTTTTATGCTCTGCTTCCCTTATAAAATGGAGTGCCTTAACAGCAGCCAAGTCACCTCTTGAATGTTTTGCTGCTTAGAAATTTCTTCTGCCAAATACCTTAAATCATCTCTCTCAAGTTCAAAGTTCCACAGATTTCTAGGGCAGGGGCAAAATGCCACCAGTCTCTTTGCTAAAATATAGCAAGTGTCACTTTTGCTCCAGTTCCTAACAAGTTCTTCATTTCCATCTGAGACCACCTTAGTCTGGACTTTATTGTCCATATCATTATCAACATTTTGGTTGAAGCCATTCAACAAGTCTCTAGGGAGTTCCAAACTTTCCCACATTTTTCTGTCTTCTTCTGAGCCCTCCAAACTATTCCAACCTCTGCCTGTTACCCAGTTCCAAAGTTGCTTCCACATTTTCAGGTATCTTTTCAGCAATGCCCCACTCTACTGGTACCAATTTACTGTATTAGTCGGTTTTCATGCTGCTGATAAAGACATACCTGAGACTGGGGAATTTACAAAAGAAAGAGGTGTAATTGGACTTACAGTTCCACATGGCTGGGGAGGCCTCAGAATC
Organism: Symphalangus syndactylus; assembly: GCF_028878055.3. NCBI lineage: Eukaryota > Metazoa > Chordata > Mammalia > Primates > Hylobatidae > Symphalangus > Symphalangus syndactylus. Next base: position 141,849,136 of record NC_072430.2, on the reverse strand, counting down.
ATGGCGGGAGGCAAAAGGCACTTCTTACGTGGTGGTGGCAAGAGAAAATGAGGAAGAAGCAAAAGTGGAAACCCCTGATAAACCCATCAGATCTTGTGAAACTTACTCACTATCATGAGAATAGCACAGGAAAGACCAACCCCCGTGATTCAATTACCTCCCACTGGGTCCCTCCCACAACACATGGGAATTCTGGGAGATACAATCCAAGTTGAGATTTGAGTGGGGACATAGCCAAACCATATCATGAAGTATGTTGATGGAGACTAAACTACCTTTAGTGCATAGTTTGCATAATATTGAGGTGGAGTTATATTAATAGAACCATAGAAACACTTGGCACACAGCTATCCCAGACCTGTAGCTGGGTTTAGTGCCCAATGAGATTTGGACCTCTCCTTTTTGGAGGAAGTGAACACATTTTCAGTTGCAAGGGATTAGTTACATTGAGTCAGGCTGGCCATTTTTGGGCCTAAAGGCATCTCTCACTTAAGTGAATGATTCATTCCTAAAAATCAGAAACTCTGAATGAAAATGATAACAAGGGGGCCTATTTATCATCATTTTAAGTAGAAAAAAATATGATGCATTACATGTCAACACAAATCCCCCAATTTCCTGAAATACACGAAGAACATGGTAAAACACCCACATATAAGTAACAGACTATCACCTGCTTGAAGACTATATTGGGAAGAGCGCTCTTGTGGCCATGCAGTGAGAGCAAGAAGTGTAGTTAGCTGTAGTAAGTTTTTAGGGTTAGAAGCATCAACTGCTACTCAACCCAACCAACCAAATACAAAACCAAGAACACTTTTGAGTGGTAAATGTTGACTGAAATGTGACCGTGAATCAAGGACCAAGGATAGTGCCATCACCCTCATTGTACTTTCATATATATGTATTAAAAGCAGGAAAGAAGAACTTATCACAGTAGTGCCCCCCCTGCCTTATAGAAAAGTAGGTGATATTTTCTTCTTCCCTGTATCTTTTTGTTGCCAGATCCTGTTTTATTTTAATATTTTCAGATTTTGTTGTATTTATCTTGATTTTTAAAATATTGCATTAAAATATTACTCATCCTGATTGCTAAGTTTTTTTTGTGCCCCCTTAAATTTTATGTCCAAGGTGAGTAATTCACTTGCCTTACCCTAGTCCCACCATCCCTCTGCCCATCACTGATATCCTCTCACAGCTTGTACACCTTTGTGATGGCGTCGGTTCTTCACTCAGTCGTATAAGCTACCTAGCATGGCCCCTGGCGTCTTGCATGAGCTCAAAGCATCCTGGTTGATAAATGGACATACAATTATTTAATAGTAATGATAGCAGAGCACAGGGGATGTGTCAGCGTCCTTGCTCATTGGCTTGTGGGCCCTGACTTGTACCTCTGCCAGATGTCCAATTCCTGCCTCACCAACATCCAGTGTGACCTACTCGACGTGACAGAGCTCTTTCTGCTTGGTGCTGCCATTCAACCCAAGACTCCAGCTCAGCCTGATTCCTAGTCTCCTGGCTGAGCCCTGATCCCTGCCTGACTCCTGCTCCCACTGTGAGTGCTGGGTCTGGTTCTTCTGCTGCTCCAGTCCCTGTCTGCAGATCTCCTGAGCCACATCTTCTGAGGACATCAGCTCCTCCCATCCTGAGTGTGAGCTGATCTACTTCCAAGCTAACCCGATGGCTCTTCCTCGAGAGCTCATTTGTCTGGACCTGTCTGAATGTGATTTCCCCATTTGGACACTTGGCATGGGTCTTCCTGGCTTCCTTCAGTCTTGTCTCATTTCTCCCTGTAGCCTGTGTGGTTTAGATCCTAGCCATGCTAGCCTAGTGTGCCTTGTGCCCAAGTCCTCTTGATAGTAACCAAAAAGGGAAACAGCAGTGGCATGGGCCCAGGGAGGCATTTTCAGTAATATGGAAGAAAATGGCAAGAGGTGAGTTTAGAAATTGGCAGCAACTTGGTGTGCTGCAAAGAGTCTGAATTTAATGGGAAAAGGCAGGGGATTTTGAGTCAGACAGATTGGGTTTGAATCTCAACTTGGGCATTGAAAAATCTGTGTAGCGCCAAGGAAACTGCTTAACCCCTCTAAGTTTCAGTTTTCTCATTTGAAAAGGAATTCATTGAGCCAATGTATGAGAAATGTTCTTCATAAACTACACAGTTCAATATAATTTAAAATTTTAAATATCTACTGAATATTTGCTTTTACTGCTGAAGAACACTATATTTCCTCATTATCAAAAGGTATTATATATATTAATATTAAAGCTAGAAGCTACTGTGGTTTTGTTATTTATAACTTTAGTTAAGTGTGAGTGTTCTCACTGCACTCTGCTTTTGAATGACTTCTTATCTTAGGTTTGGGAACTTTGTTATTGCAAATCCAGACAGGGTCGGTTCATTTTCATGGATATATATTATGTAAGTGCATATACATCATAGAGGGTTTTATTTTAAGAAGTAGATCTACTAGGGATTTAATGACTGGGATATCTGACACCATGACAAACGTTAAGCTCAAGATCAAAGGCAGCTCCATCCATCCGCGGAAGCCGGTCCTGCATGAATTAGCCATGATTCATCTCAAGAACAACATCTGTTGCTGTGTTAGGAAAAATCCTGTGGTGTATCCTGGCTTTAGTGTTGGCAATTTCATATGTATTATTTCACTTAACTTTCTTAGGAGACCTATGAAGAAAGTACAGTGGTGAAGAGGGCACCGTGGTGAATTGGTGACAAACCCACTTTACAGTTGAGGAAATTAAGCTCTAAGACTTGGCGTAGCTAAGTCATTGGTGTGTGAGGAGTACTGGTCTTCTCCCATCACCATATTTTCAATATGTTCTATGTCCTGTGTGTGTTCAGGTGGGAGGTTGAGAAGTGCAACCTTATCCTCTGTGTTGGTCATCTCTTTGGTTATAGGGTGGCACTGAGTAGTGGTGTGACTGGACACGTAGAAGTTCTCCTGACAGATCTTTCTGAAACCAGGGATGATGCTTAATGTATCCCATAGCCCTGAGCACAGGCAAACACAGGAGTTAAGTGATAAAAGCAGTCCCCACAGGCACACACAGGAATTAAGTGATAAAAGCCAGAAAAGAGCTGGCTAACTCTTTTCTTTGGCGGACCATTCCAAAGATGGTAGGGCTATGGCTTAAGCACTTTCACAAGTATAAATTGGCTTGTGGAGTATGAAACTTGTTTTATTAAAACAAAGCAGGATTAACATTTTCTTGGGGTTAGTATTGTTATTGTTTTTGGTCTTATGAATTATCCTTAACCTCAAAACTGTCCATATGTGGTAGGTGTGTGTGTGTGTGTGTGTGTGTTTTTTTTTTTTTTTGGTGGAGTTTTGCTTTTGTTACCCAGGCTGCAGTGCAGTGGCGCAATCTTGGCTCACTGCAACCTCTGCCTCCTGGGTTTAAGTGATCCTCCTGCCTCAGCCTCTTGAGTAACTGGGATTACAGGTGTCTGCCACCACACCTCGCTAATTTTTTGCACTTTTGGTAAAGACGGGGTTTTGCTGTGTTGGCCAGGCTGGTCTCGAACTCCTGACCTCAGGTAGGTGATCCACCTGTCTTGGCCTCCCAAAGTGCTGGGATTGCAGACATGAGCCACCACACTCGGACAGGTGGGTTTTTAAGGAAGTTTTTGCAGCTAGAATTTCCCTGAGGTTTTCACCCAGATGCATAGCATTCCTGAGCCGGTTGAGGATTCTGAAGTGCCGTAAAAGGTATTACTGGACCATGCCACGATTGCCTCACATTCATAGCACTGGAGGGTGTGTGTGTGGTTTTCAAGCACATGTGCATGACCTCAGCTACGCTGATACTCCTCATGAGTCACAGAGGCAGGTACAGACAGGTTCATTTCATTGACAGGAAACCGAGGCAGCTTGGGGCCATATCCAAAGGCATATGAAGTGGACATGTTGCAGGACTCTATGCTTCTGGTTCTGTGTTTGCCCCAGCACTGCGGGAGAACATTGTCGTTTGGGGTGAGCTGCCTACTTTGAGATCATTCCTATCACTGGGTTCCACTCAGCGGAGGATCTGAGGAAAATACGTAGAGCTAAGTCTAGCTGCCACTACCCATCCATCTCACTCCTTTCTTTCACAGCTGTAGCCCTGGGAAATGCGGTGGACACAGCACGTCTGTTCTTCATCAAGGCACTTGACAAGCTTTTTATGATCTACTTGTGGACACACTGCAGAAATGTGGGGTAGTGGCTGGGTTAATTAGGAGGATTACTAACTGGCTAATGATGTCCAAAGGAATCATTGACTCAGTAACCCAAAGGCTTTTGATCTTGTTTTCTAGGACTCTGTCCCTGATTCTAGACTGTTCAGCATTTTTATTAGTGCCATGAACAGAAAGACAGAAGTTGCCATTTCCTCAATTACAGGGGTCATGGTAGTGGGAGGGAGAGTGGAGAGACTTTGACTGAGGAAGTCTGAATCAATAAAAGTACATTTTAATATGCATAAGTATAAATGCTTTTATTTGCGTCCACCCACCACAAATCCCACAAACTACTTCGCAATATAGGACAAAGGAATGGTTCTTTAGTGGTAGCATGTTGCAAATATCTTAACAGTTTCAATCCATGTCAAATCAGTTAAATCTGAAGTTAACTTGCACTATGATGCACCCACTGAGAAGCTAGTGTGATCTCACATGAGTTTATACAAATATGGTACTTAAGGTGAGGTTTGATTCGAGCACAACTGGGGAATTTCCACTCTTTAGGAGCCTGTGAGTAAACTGTAGGATGCACAGGGTGGTGTGTCAAGAGTGTGGAGGAAGTGCCAGTCCCTGGCCTGTGAAGATGGCTGAAGGAATGAAGTTTTTCCTCCTGGCAAAGAGAAGATGTGAGGGTGAGAGGTCGCTGGTCATTTCCTTCGTATTTGTGAAAAGCTTTCCTAGAGAAGCAAGATTACTCTCGCTGAAAACCAGGTGGGTAGATGATAGAAAACGAGGTGGTTCTGCAGCACTGGGGGTGGTTCTCCATTCCAGATGCATTTGAGTCCGGACTGTGTAAGCACTGGGGAGGGAAGGCTCCACAGGGGCTGTTGACTACATGACTTTGATGTACACGGGAGAGTTTACTCAGGAAATGCTCCATGGCAGAGATGAAAGTCATGCTGAGCTTTGAAGAATGAGGAGGCTTGGATGCAGGGATGCTTGAAGTGTCTCTAGAAGTCATTCAAGGGGCAGAAAAAGCAGCCTGGTAATGAGTTGAGAGGCAGGAGTATGTGAGGGCTATGCGTATGAATGTTCTAGTTAAAATTGTATTTGAATCCAAACTCTGCCACTGGCTAACTTGGCAACCTTAGTGCTGTAGCTAGAATAATGTCCCCGTGAAGACATCCGCATGCGGATCCCTGGAATCTGTGAATATGGTACATTACATAGCAAAAAGTAATTGAGGTTTAATGAAATTAAATTTGCTAAACAGCAGAGAGATTTTCTTGGATTATCTGGCAGGCCCCATGTAATAACGTGGGCCCTTAAAGGTGAGAGAGGAGACAAATGAGAACAAGAGGGGTTCAGGGAGCAAGGTGTGAGGCTCAGAGACAAGCAAACCCAGAGAAAGGCTGTGTTGCTGGCTCTGAAAGTGGAGGAAGGGGCAGTGAGGGAAGGAACGTGTCAGTCTCTAGAGGAAGGAAAAGGCACGGAGGAAACTCTCTCCTAGCGCTTCCAGAAAGAAGAGCAGTCCTGCTCCACCCTGATCCCCACTCAGTGAGGCCATTCCAGACTTCTGACTTCCAAAACTGTGAAGTAGTAAATCTGTGCTATTTTAAGCCACTAAGTTTGCGAAATTTGTTAACCGTCAAGAAAAAAAAAAAAAACGAACGCATTTGAGTTAGTTTGACCTTTGTGAGTCAGTTTTTTCATGTGTAGAGACAGAAATAATATCTACTTCCTAGGGTTATTGCAAGTAAAGACCTAATACCCTATTTGACGTATTATATATATTCAGTAAAAAGATCGTCATCATTACTACTATCAAGACAGTTTTATTTGTGAGGTTCCCCTCAGCATCATTTAGCTGCCACAAAAAAATCTGCAACAACAATTAACGTATTCCTCCCCCATCTTGTGGGACCTCCTAATACTTTCCTTCCTTTCCTTGAATAAGGAAACATCGGCACTAGGATAGAGATCCACAGCTACCTGACTCCTTCATTCCAATTTCTGGGGAAACACTGACTGGCCCAGCTGCCCAGTGTGGGTCAAGTCCCGACTCACCCTAACCAGATTACTGCATGGATAACAGGAAAGGACAATTTCTAGAGAAGTGGTGCTGGTCAAGCTATCTGGTCTAGTCTAGAGTCCACTGCTGGGCTGCGTAGTACACACATAGGTATACACACTCATACACACACACACATGCACATATAGACAGACACACACACACACCAGTCATTGCCTCTGGAGGTAATATCACGGAGCGACTGCAGTTCTCTACATACAGGATGGTATGTAGTACCAAAATGTAAAAACCAAAATGGTAAAAGCCATTTCTCCCCAGACACAGTCTTGATACAGTCCAGATGTAGCTCCTTACAGCCTGCAACCTGGACATAACTGTCCATCACATCTGGTGTGAACTGGTAGAGAAAAGCAAGGTGGAAATGTTACCCGCACTGTACCTCCGTCAAAGGTCCCGAGCACAAGCTGTTTTCTTCTGGACAGAAAAAGTGACACACGCGTCCTTGTTGACATGTTGCCCTGGATGTGAACTGAACTCCTTAGTAAGCTTGTCTGGTGGGCACAGCTTCTGCCTGATTGAATGACTTCTGTGTTCCAGTGTGCTTCTGGGCCGGGCTTAACAGAGAAAAAGAAGTGTTTTCATGTGATGCGTATGTATTTGTGCGCCACTCATCTTGGAGAGTGGTGGAAAAATCTCCAGACCCTCTTAGCTAAGCTTGGGAGTTTTCTGGTGACATAACTACCTTTAATATTACTAAAATTCCTTTCTCTTTTATGTGTGAGGAATACCTTTATAAGTTTTCAATGCCAGAATTGTTGGATAACTATGATTTTTATTCACCATGGCCCACTAAAGTAAACTGCCCAGAGCTTTGGGGCATTTTAATTTCTTTAGTTTTAAATTTAATAGTCTTCAGGAGGTTTGTGTGGTGAAAAATAAACAGAAGTGAGAATATAGTTGAATTTGTCCCTAACACGCCCTGGACTGTAGTCCCAGCCTTCTCAGGCTACACTCAAATCAAATTTTCTTATGTCCATTTTTTCAACTTCATTTAACATGAACTTATTGAATGTCTACTATGTTTCAGGCATTGCTGTAGGCATTGTAAATATAACAAAACAGACAAGTTTCTGCTTTCAAGTAGCTTACCTTTTAGTGGAAGGACACTGAATAGAGAGGGCAAGGTGTTCAGCAAAATCCAGTCTCCTCTACTTTGGACACACATCAAAACTCTGTTTCCCAATATTTCTTAAAGTTATGTATGATCAAATTACCAAGTCCTTTCCAACCAAAGGAGCAAAAATGATATGTTCCAAACCTGGACAATGAACACCTCCATGTATACCCCTTCATGACTATTAGCTTCTGCTTACTGGATTCAGAAATGATGGAGCCACAGGATGGAAGGAGTGTGGATCTCTGAATGACTGCGTGGAGGAGAACCAACGTGCCAACTTCAGTATCTACCTAGGACTACTAGGTGAGCAGGAAACAAAGCTTACTGTGTTGAGACATTACATGCTTGAATCTATTTGGTATAACATCAGTTTAACCTACTTTGAATAATATACAGACATGGGCAAAGAAATATATTCTGTTAAGTGGTGATAAGTGCTAAGCATAAAAATATAGCAGAGCAGGAGAAGTGAGAGTAATGTGCATGTTCATGTGTGTTTGTGTTTTATAAATGGTGCTGAGGAAGACCTTCCTGGAAATAAGTCATGTGAACAGACAATTGAAGGAAGCGAAGATGTGAGTCAGCCTTGAAAATCCTAGGCAGAGGGGAGAGGTGCTGAAGATGAAGGAAGAACCCAGGTAGGAGCCCCACAAACACAAAGGCTCTGAGATAGCTGTGTTTGATTGGGGCCCAGCGAAGCTATTAATAGCATCCTGAATTCTTCTGACTCTTCCCTGAGAGCCTCATTCTAATGACAAGGATCTCTTATTTTACTTATTGGTATTTTAACTTTAGCTTTAGAAACGGTTAAGTTTTGCAAATGGCCTGTTTATCTGAAACTTAGCAGTATTATGTTGCTGGAAATCAGGAGAAAGGACTTCCCTTAACAAATAATAAACTTGCCCTCCTGTTATTTCTCTCCCCCTCTCTCTTTTTCTTTCATTTTTGCTTCCAGGCAGTAACCTTGGACCAAAGCTCGTATTCTCGTTTAGATTCTTACTAAAGGCAGTAAGAGGAAGTCAACACATCTTGATTCTATGATATTTGCCAAAAAATATTCTAAGGCATTGGCCTCAGTAGGAGCTTGGTTTAACAAGAATTACCAGCTTTCTGCCCAGGATGGAGGAATCTTGAGAACTATCGTCACCCTTCTCCCTGCAAATTCAGCCAATTCCATATGTTTGGGTCAGCTACTTGCAATTAATTTCTGATTTTTCTTAGTTATAAATATTTTGCCTACAAGTAATAGAAACCACTAAGCAGTAGGGGAATGTTTTTGACAATTACTGAGTTGGCTTATGCAATTTAAATATGAGATGCATAGACTAAACACCATCTGGGGCTGTCTTCCAGTATAAATAGATAAATAGGTAAGTTTCTGTTTATTCTTCATGCACTTGCTTCACCGTGATATATGCATCCACCTGGGACACAGTAAATGTGGCATAAATTATATTAAGGAAATCAAATCAATGAAAAGGATATTTGCAAACTAAGAGAAAGACTGAGGAAAGGAAGAGCAGGGTAGCAGGAACAACCAAGTTTTGAGGCATGCGTTGGAGATAAGGAGGGGGTAACATTGATGTCAATGATAAATAAAAAATGCACAAAACCTTTTGCATCACTGTTTTCACACTGCATAGGATAATTGTTGACAGTATTGTGAAAAGTTAATGGCACTGGCTTTGGGGTCCAATTGACTAGTGTTCTAGTGCCAGATTTGCCACTTGTGAGCTGTGCATCACTGAGTGAATCACTTCATAGGTTGTTGTAAGGATTCAAAATGCTTTAAAAATACATGCCAAGGACTAGAATTTAGTAAGCTTCTGATAAGTAATATATTTTAATTACAATATAGTTCAGAATCAATATCTCTATCCAATTATCTCTCATTGAATATCTGTCTTTTAACTGCCACTGTTCGTAAAGGCTTTGTATTCTCTTACTTCAACTCTAGGGAGTGGAGAGTCGATAAGGCCAGGAAGTAGGCTTGATATTTCCCTTTTTCTGAGCCTTAGTTTCATCTTGTGAACCCACAGTGGGATTCACCAGCTCCCATGCATATTCCATTCATATTGCAGGTAGTGGGTCCGGACAATGAATTCTGGCCAAGGACAAAAGATGAGTGTTCTTTCCTGTTGAGTTCATAAAAAGCCATGCTATTTTCTTCAGTCTCTCTATGCAGGCCCCATGTTTTTCATGGTTTAGGTACAAAACTATAGAGGCATGATCACCTTGATCCTTGAGTGACTGTGTGGATTAGAGGCCTCTGCTGTCCTATATAGGGCTGGTAATGTGAATGAAAAAATAAATTTGGCTGGATTAACCTACTGAGATTTTGGAGTTGTTGGTTACTGCAGCACAACCTAGCCCCCTTCCCCAACCCACCCCACTAACATACCAGTTGGAAAATGATGGTGACAGATCAGCTGATCCCTCACATTCAAAGAAACTGCATTTCTACAAAATGCCGTAATTGACAAGAATCTCATTCTAACCCTTATGTACTACCACTGCAGTGTTACTCTTTGCAGGAAGATAAATTACCTAATGTGTCTCTTTTCTCCCAGTAGCTGGCATGGTGTTTAGCACTGAATAAACATGGAAAATGGTCACTGAGTATTCTTTATATTAATTATTTCCCAAAAATATGACTCAGAAATTAGAACAGCACTCAGTGCCCTTTACCTTATTTTACATTTCCATTTTCATCGTTAAATTCCTCTGAAGTCATTGGCATTAAGACCATAGGAAAAATATCTGATTTACTCAGTTCTTAGGTAAAAACATTTTGACATTCATTTTATTTCTCTTATAAATCATTTAAGAGAAATCTATGCAAGTCACATGCTTCTGTGAAAAATGGAAAAATTAAAGTAGTTTTTGGAAACCTTAATGCCACATAGAGGAATTTTAAAACTTCTTAGGAGTTTACAGTAAACACATGCAGTACAGCACTAAAACACATTGGAAGTACTAAGGAAATAGACAGTTTGGAAATATTTGAAAATAGCTGTTACAGCTTCATTTGCTTAACTTCTTGGTGCCTCCGTTTCCCCATCTGTGAAATGGAAATGATTTTACAGTTGAAGAAACTAAGAACAGTTGAATCAGCTGCTTGAGAGAGCAGAAACTCTGGTGCCAGACTGGGTCCTTGTCAGAGGATTGTCATTCACTAGCAGATGGGCAAGTTATTAGTAGTTATGTTTTCTGTGCCTCAGTTTCCTCATCTGTAAAATAAGGTTAATAGCACCTACAGTGTAGAGTTGCTGTGAGGATTAAATTAACATTTCAAGTATTACCTGGCACATAGCTATGATTATGTGTTAACTCCCTCTACTTCCGCAAAGTTTACTTAAAATATCAAATATCATATGTTCTTACTACAATATGTATGTACTTCCGATTTTCTCGCCACTTTTTTTGGAATAAACTCTTATGTTTGACCCAGCTGTACGTTTCATACAGTTCATTTAAATGCCTTATCACAGTGAATTCCTCTCTTGTCTGCTTTTCAAAGATAAAAATGGGGAAAATTATCAACGTAGAAGATGGCAGCCAGACCTGAAACGACACAGAAGGGAAACAGCTCTTCTGAAAAAGGAGACGTGCTGAGTAAACAGTCCCTGAAGTGCTCCTGGCTGGGCTCCAGATGAGTAATGATTCATGAACGGGAAATCTGGGTCGGTCGGGCTTCAGTCCCGCGGTGCAGGGAGATGGAAACCAGATGCGGAGGCTTCATCCAGAGGCCCAGGAGCGGCAGCATGGAGGGGGTGAGGGTGCAGAGAGGGACGCAGACCCACGAAGGGCACATGTGGCGCGGGGAACACACAGAGAGGGGAGGAGGAGAAGACAGAAAAGAGGAGGGAGAGGAGAGAATCAACGAAGCCGCCACTCATGGAAATAAAACACCCGTCAGAGTTAACTCAGAAAACGTTTCCTCAGCCAGAAAGCCTGGTGCTTCCTCAGAATATACGTTTTGTTTTCATCTATGTTCCCATGGAAACCAGCTAAAAAAGTTCAGACACATTTGTTGACTTCAACTACTTGGAGTACAGAGACCGTGTCTGTGTATGTGTCTCAATATACACAACGTGTTTCCAAATATGTTTCAATGAAATGCTGGTTCTCTTCCAATTAAATCTCTGCGAGAATTCAGTTTTCTAAAAGCTAAAAAGAAGATTGAATTTTAATGCAATTCTGGCAAAGAGAAGAAAATTTAAGTGTGTATTCTTCCTATTGCCAAACTGTCCAATACAAAGCAAATCAGGCATCTAGAACAGGGGTCAGCAAACTACAACCAGTGGGCAAATTTTGGCCCACAAACTCTTTCTGTATAGTCCACAGTTTAAGAGTGGGGTTTTTTTGTTTGTTTGTTTGTTTGTTTTTTGGTTGTTGTTGCTTTGCATTTTTTAAAAGTTGTAACAAAAAACGAGAAGATTATAAAACAGGATTGTGTGTAGCCCACAAAGCTGAAAATATTCACTCTCTGGTCCTTTACAGAAAAGTTTGCTAAGCCCCGATCCAGAATATGATGCTTTTGCCAGTGAAAGTGGTGTGCATGATAACAGGTCAGCTGCGTAATAATTTCTATAAATGAAACGATTCTTAGAAATATTGATATATACCCATAGAGTGCTTTGGTGTAAACATTCATTTGATCACTTCACGCTAAGCCACTGTGCTCCGCCCTCGAAGTGGGGAAAGCTGGCGAGTAGCACGCGGGGGTAGACGAGCTCTCCCTGGCTGCGCCGAGGGGAAAGCACATGATGTTCTGGGTCTGTGCAGAGCTGCAGCGGCTCCCAAATACAGAGCTGGCACTCATCTCTCAAACCTCGTAAAGGAGCATGATCAATGGATAGTGAAAAGTCACAGAAGAATGTATCTTGGGCTTTGGAGAGACCCAAAGAATAAAGCACTCATGGAGAAGCAACAGATTGTACCCTGGCTTTGATCAAAGTGACCCTGACCAAATAATGATGAGAATAATAAACAAAAACAATAACTCAGCTAATGGTGACTACAATTTATTGGGTGTTTATGGTGTGCCAGGCATCATGCTGAGCACTTTCCTTGAATTACCTTATTGAATCCCCATAATGACCTCCTGAAAGCGGAGGAACAGACTCAGGTAAAGCAACGCTTTAGGAGTGAAATAGCTGTTAAGAGGCAGAGCCATGGTCTGAGAACAGATTCTTTTTTTTTTTTTTAATAAAAATCTTTTATTAAACTCCCATAATCTAGAAAAATATAGACTTCTTTTTTTATAATTAATAGACTTTATTCAGAATTCAGCATGTCCTTTTCCCATCTTATCATCAAATGTAGTGTACCACAATATATTTAATCTTTGTCTCTTTATTTAATCCCTATGACAATTCCCCCCCACACTCTTTCATTTATTTATTTATTGTATTATTATTATTATTATTATTATTATACTTCTTAAGCACAGCCTTCACGGCTTCTTGAGTGTAGAAAGACTCAGGGGGAGGTGTTATCAATATAAATATGTAGGGTACAAATGGAATTGAAAAACAGGTCTGTATGACCCATATTTATTTCCCCTTTACTTTCAAACCCCACAATAATAAAACTCCACGCACTGAGGTATCACAACATTTCATTCTCGATGTTATTTTCCGTAGAGTCTGAACTGGGCGGTATGAGGCCGACCTCGGCATTTGGAGCTCTTTGGAGGCCTCGTATTCCTGGGTGCTCTGATTTTGATATTTTCTGGCTTGTTCTTTGGTCCCTAGGTCAGCTGACTCTAGAATATATCTTCCCTTGACTCAGCTTGGAAATTAAATTGATGTATCAATATGTGCATTTTTCTCCTGAAATGGCGTCAGCATGATCAATGGTTCCTTATCAAATAAGGGTAACACAGTCCAAATGTGCAGAGGCACCACAGGGGAGATTCACGCTGTGCTTGAGTTGGGGCAGGTGTGGTCCCTTGGCCACAGCGATGACACAGCTTGACACGCCAAGCTTTGCTCAAACAAGGAGGATGGTAGTCAGCTGGGGCAGTCAGGAGTTGCTCTCTCTCTCTCTGAAATTTAGTTTGCACGGTTTTTCATAAGAAGTCTCCTATAAATTCTTACCTTTTTGCTTATGTTGATAATGTGTTGGGGTACTTTCAAGATCTTTGTCTTTGTTTTTAAGAAGTTCACGTATAACGTATTGAGGGGTGTTTTTCTTCCCCTCAGTGTTTATCTGTCTCGTTTCTGGTTCCGCAAGTTTCACAGATCTGTGATCTAACATCTTTCGCTGTTTTGATAAATTCTTGTTCACTATCTCTTCAAATATTTCTGTTTCTTCTCTCTCTCTCTTTCCTTTTGGGGATCTCAATTACACTTATGTTTGACATTTTGCTAACGTCCCACGGCTTTTTATTTCCTGCCCTGTTTTTCCCTCTTTTATTCTCTTTGTGTTTTATTTTGGTGATTTCCATTGAGTCACCTGTAAGTTCAATGATTCATTGCCTGTGTTGAGTCTAGTGATAAGCCTGATAAAGGCTTTCTAATTTTTAATTTAAATTTTATTTATTTACTCCAATAAATAAATAAATATTTGGGAGTACAAGTGGTTTTTGGTTACACGGATGAATTGCATAGTGGTGAAGTCTGGGCTTTTAACATACCCATCACCCAAACAGTGTACATTGTATCCAACAGGTGACTTTTCATCCCTTGCCTCCCTCCCATCCTCTCCCTTCTGAGTCTTCAATGTCCATTTCACCACTCTGCCTGCCTTTGTGTGCCCATAGCTTAGCCCTGCCTCACGAATGAAAGCATGCACTATTTGGTTTTCTGTTGCTGAGTTACTTCAGTGAAGATAATGGCCTCCAGTTCTATTCAAGTTGATGCAAAAGACATTCTTTCATTCTTTTTTATGGTTAAGTAGTATTCCATGGTGCATATATATATATATATATATCTCACATTTGTTTTCTTCATAACTATTTTATTTCCAGCATTACCATTGGATGCTTTTTATAGTTTCCCTGTCTCTGCTGAAAGTTGTCATCTGCTCACGCATGTTGTCCACCTTTTCCACTAGTCTTTAATATATTAATCACTATTATTTTAAATTTTTTGTCTGATAGTATGGACATCTGGTTATCTGTGAGTCTGGTTCTATTTCTGTCTCTTGGCAGTGGGTTATTTTTGTCTTGTTTTTTTTTTTCTGTCTCACAATTTTTCATCTAATGCCAGACATCATGTATGGAACAGAAAAGTCTGAGGTCAATAGAATTTATTCCTGGAAATGAAAATACTTTTTCTTTGGATAAGCTGTTAGTGTGAAGGTTGAGTCAGTCTTGTCAGGAGTTAACCTACAAACTGATGTTGCTGTTGCTAGGGTTATCACCACCAGCTGTGCACCACCAGCTTCAAATTCTTCTAATGTCCCCCTGTGCTTTGACTGGGTTCTAGAGGGTGTTTCTCAATATTCTGCTCTTCTTTCACCTTCTCTGTGAGGTTGATCCTTAGATAGGTTCTCTAACCATGGTTTTGGCCCTCTCTAAACTGCAATTGCTTATTTCTCAGTGCTTTCTAGCTTAATGGAGGAGGGGATGGGGGGTTCTCTGTTGTCCTCTGTTGTGCCTCACTCTTAGGCAGACCCTGTGTGCTTGGGTCTGGAGGAAGGGTCTCTTTCAGTGATCCTTCCCCTCCTCCTCATGGCAGCCAAGCCACCTTGTACCCTTTTCCAGCAGCAGGCAGCACCAACCAACATTGCTATAGAATCCTGGGCCCAGGACTCTTTTTTTTGTTTGTTTTTGCGATGGAGTCTCACTCTGTCACCCAGGCTGGAGTGCCGTGGTGCAATCTCGGCTAACTGCAACCTCCGCCTCCCAGGTTCAAGAGATTCTCCTGCCTCAACCTCCTGAGTAGCTGAGATTACAGGCACCCGCCACCACGCCCAGCTAATTTTTTGTATTTTTAGTAGAGATGGGATTTCACCATGCTTGCCAGGCTGATCTTGAACTCCCATCCTCAGGTGATCCACCTGCCTAGGCCTCCCAAACTGCTGGGATTACAGGCGTGAGCCACCGCACCTGGCATGGACTCTTTCTTGACCCTCCCCCATGGATAGATGAGTTTTCCGCTCACTCTTCCCAGATGTACAATGGGGTTTCTCTTATGCCCTGGGGGAGTGACAGGGCTTTCTGCCCTTCCCAAAGGAGCCTGAGGCTTTTGTTCCATATGCCAGACCTTCCTGTGTCCCCACCCAAATCTCATCTTGAATTGTAGTCCCCATGTGTCATGGGAGGGACCCAGTGGGAAGTGATTGGATCATAGATTGGTTTCCCTCATGCTGTTCTCATGATAGTGAGTGAGTTCTTATGAGATCTGATGGCTTTATATGTGTCTAGCATTTTCCCTGCTCTCACTCACTCTCTCTCCTGCTGCCTTGTGAAGAAGGTGCACCTGCTTCACTTTCCACCGTGATTGTAAGTTTCCTGAGGCCTCCCCAGCCATGCAGAACTGTGAGTCAATTAAATCTTTTTTCTTTATAAATTACCCAGTCTCAGGTATTTCTTTATAGCAGGGTGAGAACAGACTAATACAGTCCTGTACTATCCACGAAGCTCTCCCTCTGATCTTCAACCCCACCCCTAATCCACTAATGAGCACCAGATGGGGGTCCATGGAGAAGAGTTCTCAAGTTGGTGCAACCTCCCTTTGTATCTGGGAATCCAGGTACTGCCATGCTAGCCAACACTAGGCCCTCAGAAGGTTATTACAAAATTTAGCTTAATTTCTCTCAACTGCTTGTATGGTGTCTGGAATGTCTTTCTCCTGTGTTTGCATATCTCTCGTGAGGATTTATAGCAAGAGAACCTCTCATTCATTGCTGGTGGGAATACAAAATGGCACAGCTACATTGAAGACAGTTGGTCAGTTTCTTAAAAAAACAAAACATGGGTACCATATTGTAACAGTCAGGGTTCTCCAGAGGGACAGAACCAACAGGATGTACGTATATATAAAAGGGAGTTTATTAGGGAGAACTGGCTTGCACGGTTACAAAATTAAGTTCCACGATAGGCCATCAGCAAGCTAGGGATAGAGAGAAGCCAGTAGTGGCTCAGTCCAAGTCTGAAAGCGTCAAAACCAGGGAAGCCAACAGTGCAGCCTTCAGTCTAAAGCCAAAGGCTCAAGAGTTCTCGGAAAGCTGCTGGTGCAAGTCCCAGAGTCCAAAGGCCGAAAAACTTGGAGTCTGATGTCCAAGAGCAGGAGGAATGGAAGCAAGTGTCCAACACGGGAAGAAGAAAAAGACCCAGGACTCAGCACCCCACTTATCCCACATTTTTCCACCAGCTTCGTTCTAGCTGCGCTGGCAGCAGATTGAATGGTGCCTACCCACATTGAGGGTGGGTCTTCCTTTCCTAGTCCGCCAATCCATATGCCAATCTTCTCTGGCAACAACCTCACAGACACTCCTAGAAACAATTCTTTACCAGCAATTTAGGCATCCTGCAATCCAATTCAGCTGACACCTAATATTAACCATCACACTTATGATTGCATAATGGGCTCCTTGTTTTTTACCCAAAGGAGTTAAAAACTTATGACCACACAAAAACCTACACACAAATGTTTATAGCAGCTTTATTCATAATTGCCAAAATTTGGAACCCATCAAGATGTCCTTCAGTAGGTGAGTGGATAAATAAATGCAGTATATCTACACAAAGGAATATTAGTCAGCAATAAAAATAAATTCGTTTTCAAGCCATTGAAAAGACATGGAGGGAACGTAAATGCATATTACTATGCATTGTAAGATTGAAGAAGCCAGTTTGAAAGGGCTACATGTTACATAATTTCAACTACGTGACATTCTGGAAATAGCAGAACTACAGCGACAGGAACGAGATCAATGGTTGCCAAGGGTTAGGGGGATGGAGGGATGGATAAGTGGAGCACAGAGAACTTTTAGAGCAGCAAGACTACTCTCTGTATGACACTGTAGTGGTGGATACGTGTCCTTATACATTTGTCTACATCCATAGAATGCACAACACCAAGAGTGAACCCTAAAGTAAACTATGGACTCCAGATGAAAATGATGTATCCATTTGGGTTCGTCAATTGCAATACGTATACTTTCTGTTGGAGGATGTTGATAACGAGGAGGACTGTGTGGAGAAAGGAGGTATATGACAAATCTCTGTATCTTCTGTTCCACTTTGCTTTGAACCTAAAACTAATATAAAAAAGTCAGTAAAAAAGGATTGAGAGCAACCTAGAATGTCTGGAGTGGAGAGAGTGGTGGTGGGAGCTGATGGAGAAAGCTGGGCCTGGGGGTGAACTTATGTACCATACTGAGAATTTCGGCCTCTATCCTGAGAGTGGAGTCGAACCCACTGAGATTCTACATTGGAAAGTGACGTGGATTGATTTCCATTTCATAAAGATGATTATGGATGTGATGGGTAGAATGGATTGACAAGGGGACAAACATAGCTGCATGGGGACCAGCGAAGAGGCAATCAGACAAGTTTCACAGCACAGACAATTATGAGTATAGGAGAGAGAATGTTCAATATTGAAGAAATTCATAAAAGTGATGCTATATTGGACATGGAGAAAAAAGTCACAGATACCTTCAGATTTGAGTCTTGAGCAAGAGGCTGTATGATGATCGCATTCACCAACATGGTGCCACAGGAGAGAAGCAGGTTTCTCTGGGAACTGGGGTGGAAGATGAGGTCATGCTTTAAGCACATTGAGTTTGAGGTACCACTTAGTTACCTATGTGGAGCTGTCAATAAGATAGTGGGATTTTATGCGTCTGGCTCTCAGAAAGAGGTGTGGACTAGAGATGGAGATTTTAGGATATTCAGTTCATAGATGGTCTCTAAAGTCATGACACAGATGAGATTGCACAGGCAGAGTTTAGTGTGAAGAACAGGGTGAGGTGGTCCTCAGGGACCACAGTTAGGGTTAGAAGAGGTGGAGGTGGAAAAGGAGACAGGGGCTATTGAGGAGCTGAGAAGACAATGTTGGGAGTGTGTGTCCTGCAAGCTGAGGTGTCCTGAGAGAGCAGACGGGGGCTCTGATAACCTGTCTTGGGGGTGGAGAGAAGAAATTGGCTTAAAGGAAATGAGGGAGTTACACCAACGAAGAAGCATGACTGAGGCAGGGGCAATAGCAGGTATGACGCAAAGACATAAGAATGAGCAGGGATTGATACTGGCAATTGCAGATTAGTCAGAACCATGGGAGAGTAGGGTGCCGCATGAGGAGAGGCAAGAGTTGAGGCTACAAAATAGGGGTGCAAGGCAGATCCTAAACAGCTCTCTGCTCTATTTTAGTAAAGTGTGAATTCTGCTGAAATCTGCTGTGATACATTTGCGTAGGGACACAGCAGATCCCATTTGCAGGGACAGGAATTACAGAAATATTTAAGAAACAGCACTGACAGGAATTGCAGTTAGATATCTAGTACCTTAAAAAGTTTAAAATTTTACATTTCCATCAGGAAAGCATTATTCTTAGAGAAATAGATTATTAAAACTCATTGGCGATAGTCAAGATATGATTCATCAAAGTGAAAATGTCATTCCTTTAAAGATGTGAGTCATAGACATTGTTATAAGTTGGTGCCACTGTAGCTGTTTTTGGAAACCACCATGTGTCTATATCCATTTTATGCATTTCACATACTAAAGTATATCCAAAATTATTGGATGTTTTTCCTCAGCCACTGGGCACACACTACCTTATCTGTCATAATACCATTAGAAGCGGGTCATCACTGAATACAAATGCGTTTGTGATATGAAAATTTACTAAAAAAAACTGTCTTTCCAAATGGAAAACACCAATCAGAATTACAAAAAAAAAAAAGAAAAAAGGAAAACAGTACAAGTCATCAATGCTTCTAGATGGGTCATCTTAATACAGCCCAATTCCATTTCAAAAATGTAAATATCCAGCCTGATCACACAAGTAGCTCACTACTTGGCTATAATGAAGTTGTTCCCACTGCATGGTGGAATTTACTAAGGCAGTATAGCAAAAATGTGATCACCTGTCAGCATTTGCTACAATTAATTCTGTGAAATTTCCTGATATAAGAGTAAATACTATTGGATTACTTCAAACACTAAACAGGATCACTTTTAGGTTGAGTAAAAAAAAAGTGAAATGAGAATGGTGGGGCGTTGGTTGTGATTGTCAATCTCATCCCAGCCTGGATTGTTACAAAAGGGCCAGACAGAAAGCCTCTCTTTTCCGAGGACTTCACCTAGGATCCAGACAGACAAGGGAGGCTTTGGGCTGAAACTAAAAACCTAGGAACACCCAGTCATCATCAGAGGCTCTACCACTCATCCCAACTCTGCTCCGGGGTAGACAGACAGACACTGTCTCCTCCACCTACACAACTCAGTCACAGATGCGAAGTTAATGCAGTGCTTCCCAAATGAATAAAGCTCTTGGCATTTCTGCTCCTCCATGTAGATGCACATGAGTAAATGGGACATTTCCATCCTTCCCTTCCCCTCCCCTCCCCTCCCCTCCCCTCCCCTCCCCTCCCCTCCCCTCCCCTCCCCTCCCCTCCCCTCCCTTCCCTTCCTACCCCTCCCCTCACCTCCTCTCCCTTCCCCTCCCCTCCCCTCCCCTCCCTTCCCTTCCTACCCCTCCCCTCACCTCCTCTCCCTTCCCCTCCCCTCACCTCCTCTCCCTTCCCCTCCCCTCACCTCCTC
Organism: Symphalangus syndactylus; assembly: GCF_028878055.3. NCBI lineage: Eukaryota > Metazoa > Chordata > Mammalia > Primates > Hylobatidae > Symphalangus > Symphalangus syndactylus. The sequence continues at coordinate 141,829,023 of NC_072430.2, read as the reverse complement.
TCCCTTCCCCTCCTCTCCCTTTCCCTTCCTCTTATCCTTCCCCTTCCCCTTCCCCTTCCCCTTCTCCTTCCCCTTCCCCTTCTCCTTCCCCTTCCCCTTCTCCTCCCCCTTCCCCTTCCCCTTCCCCTCCTCCTTCCCCTACCCCTTCCCCTCCCCTCCCCTTCCCTCCCCTCCCTTCCCCCCTCCCCTCCCTTCCCCCTCCCTTCCCCCATCTCCCCCCTCCTCTCCCCTTCCCTCTCTCCCCTCTCCTTCCTTCCTTCCTTCTTCCCTTCCTTCCTTTTTTTCTTCCTCTTTCTCTCCATCTCTCTCCTATCCTTCCTTCATCTTCCTTCTTCTCTCCTTTCCTTTTTTCCTGCTACAAATATTTGAACACCCTATTGTGTCCCAAGTGCTGGGGATACACCAGTAAACAAATGGACAAAAATCCCTATCCTCATGGAATTCGTCTTCTAGTATGGGAGGTAATTTAACATGATTATCAGGCAGATTACATTTGCTTTGAAGTAAAGCCTGGAGACTTGAGTTGTAATCTTTTCCGTGGTCACTTGCAGTAGGATTTAAGTCATTTCATGTCTCCAAGCTTTAGTTTACAAAATACCTAAGAGGATTAAGTGTTTGTCAGTTACTCAGTGCTCCATAAGTGCTCCATAAGTCAGTGCGATGAAACGTGCAGACATAACTGAAGCTGCAGATCTAGTAAGCTTTATGGCATTTAAACAATGGTTGGATTTGTAAATCCTATAATCCAATATTCTGTGTGTGGGCTCCTTTGTCCTTAAGATGAGACATGATTTCCAAATTGAGGTTGAAGAACTTTGAAATTCATTTCCTGGGATTATGCCCAAACCAGCCTGTCTTTGAGAAATCCTACCATCTAGAAGTGGCCGAGTTTCTGACTAGGCTGTGGTCACTGCGGCCTCCACTTCTACTCAATTTGCCCTCTTGGGAAATGTGCCAAAGACTCCGCCAGAGGCTCATCGTTTCCATCATTGCTGGTGTTCTCAATGCCACAGATCATTTTGGACAGAAAATGACACTGCATTTTACAGCAAACCCTTATTGGCAAAAGGGAATTAAGTGAGAAGCTAAGGCAGGACTCATTTCATGTGCACATTAGGGCAAGGCTTTTGTCCTTTGTTTCCAGTTGCTTCCAAGTTACAATAATTTCCCTAATTTGACGGTATGTTAGAAGATGCAGATAATTTCCTTTAGGCCTCTAAAGTTTGCTCACCTCAGAATCCCTCCCTGTCCTGGATTTTTCTGTAGTTCATCCTAAACCCGACCTTTCTCTTGTCTAGACAAACCTTGGCGTCCAGTCCCCTGCCCACTCTTGCCAACAGCACCCAAGTCCTGCTGAAAGCCAGTGAGAGCCTCTGAGTTTTCCCACTGTGGTGTGGGATGTTTGGATTTGTCGATTTTAAAATGTTTTAATTCACTTTGTGCTTTGATTTTATGTAGACAGGGAGATGGTCATTCTCTGAATGTTCTGATTTTCCATTTGAAAATAATTACTATTGTGCAAAGATGGTAAAGCTAAATTATTTCAGCCAACCAATTAGAATATCCATTTTGTGAACTGTTCTCTATTTTGGAAGAAAAATGAATTAAAACAAGACTAACATCGGGAAATTTTTCACATAACACATATTTATTACACACCCTCTGAACAAAGACGTTGTATTGGGCCCTAAGGCTCTCGGCCACTGAGCTCATCGTGGCCTGTGGGGGCTGATTTGTCATCCAAGCCAAGATAGACATGGCTCCTATCATCATGGAGCTTGTCTCAGAGGAGAGGCATTGATCAGAAATGAAGTGGATTCATTAAGGGGGCCAATATTTGTTCAGGGTTAGCTCCACTCATTCCTGCCTGACCCCTGAGCCAGGAGGGGCTGAGAGGTGCCCCAGATGGTGTTACTGAAGTGAAAAGGTGAACAAACATTTTAGGAAGCTTTTAACATGGGTAGAAACAAATTCAGTTAACCAGAAACCCATTCCCAATTTAATCCAGTTAATTGAGGTGTTATACGAATCCAAATATGCTTTTTGGCGAACGTCCGTATTTGCGAAGACGTGAGTGGTATATTTTCTTTGACCTGAAAACCTGGTGAGGTTGGTAACACAAGAATTGTTGGTCCTTATTTTACCATTAAGTAGAAACATGGCTTCTGAGTATTTCCTGCGTGCAGAGCCCTGTTCTCCCTGAGATGGGGTTTTTAAAAAATTGACATGAAAATGTTTGGCCTTGATTATGAAGTTAAAATGAAGAAGTTTCAGTAAATTCAAGTGCACAGGATGTAGATTTTCCAGAGGGAGGTCCTCGGAGCCGAGGCAGATCTAAGCAGCCTCAACTGGCCACTGGGCTTAGCGTGGCCTGTGGGGGCTGATTTGTCATCCAAGCCATTGGTGTGGGTGGCTGAAGAAATTCCCACAAGCTACAGACCACGGTTGACTGTCATGGTTTGTATTCGGTACTATGGAAGGCATTTCCTCCCAGATGACTCACTGGGGGAATTTGATATACTGTGGGGTGGTGGGGCTGGCCTCTGACATTTTCATTACTGTATTAATTTTGTGTCTTCCCAACTCCTATCGGCTCCCACACGTACACAGGTGGCTATGTTTTCCCTTCATTCCAAACATGTATAACATTTATTTAAAAAAAAACTCCAGAGCAGAAATTTACATCAATCCCTTTAAAATTCCATTCCATTAGTTTTGGCCCGCTCTTCCAGTTTCCCACTCTGTGAATGAGCAATTTCGAGCGTGAATGCCTTTGCAGTCCAGACTCCGCAGCTCTGTATCGCTGGGGTCCCACCATGTCACGAGCTTCTTTGCAGATGTCCACGTGAAATTCAGACAAGACTCTGCCCAAGGTTCCCACGGACCGTCAATGAGTGGGGACAGCAGAAATCACAGGGACAAAGTTCACTTCTTGTTTTTTTCTGCAATCCATAGTGAAGTTTTTGTCTCAGAACAAATGACCGTGTGGACAGCCAGCCCTGTACAGACTCCAAAGCTGGTGTTTGGAATGAGGGGCTTTGGCTTGCTGGCTTCCATTGTGTCCTCTGTCCCCACCAAGCCACAGACCTTTTGTCTCTTTCCATGGATCCCCTTTCACCTGGCAGCCGCGTCCCTGCTGCCACCAAATGCAGACCCCCAACCTGTGTTCTGCGTCTCCCTCTCTCTCCTAAGCGCCTTGACTCTACAAGTGTCTCCGTCTTTTGTAGCATCAACATCTGTCTTCTGCGTCCTTCCCATCAGCCACATACTCCTTCATAGCTTTCGTCCTAAAACAAACAAACACCACCACCAGCAAGCTTCTTGAACTCCACAGATTACCCAGCTCCCTCTCGTTTCTCAGCTCTATGTCTCAGCCAAACCCCTCCTTCTAGCCTCTCTTTAAACTGCTGTCATCAGGCTCTGACCCCACGGAAATGTCCTTTTGCCCCGCCATCGGTACGCTCCATGCCATGACTCTGTCTTCATCTTACCTAAGCTACCGGTGGGCTTTAGTACCCTTGGCCTCGTCTAAAGCCTTTCTTCTCCCAGCTTCCATGACTCCACGCTCTCTCGGTTTTCCCCAGAGTGGGAAGCCTTCCATCCCATTCACAGCAAAGCCCTGCCAGCTCTAGTCCAGGCCCGTCTCTGCTCTCACCTCCCTCTCCCCATCCTGCCTGGTGTCCCCTGACTTGGAGGAAGCATGAGTGCTGTTGCTGTGGTGCAGGGTGGGCTGCAGGGGGAGGCAATGGTGGAGCCCGAACAGCCTTCACATCTGAGATGCAGCAGGTGGTAAAATGAGAGTGTTCCCCAGTTCCAATCTAAAGTAAAAATGTTCCAGCAAAGGGCCTGGGACTTAGGTATGCAAATACAGGTTACAAATGTAATATGTGCTATGAAGCTAAGGGTCTTTCCATATTTAAATACACTACAAAACAATTCTGAAACAATGTGACTAGGTTATATTCAAAACAATAGTGCAGGAGGCATCCCTCTTTCTTTAAAATTGCTTGCCTGAAGGTAGGTCATAAAATGAATCACTGGTCAGCATTTTGGCAGCCATGCTGGGGCTATACTCCCAGGCACTGGCCTCATTTGCCTCCTTTGGAAACGAATTGCAACTTAACTCAAGCTGAGCCAGGCAGCCTGTTAGCAATTACAATGCAATACTACAAGATTAATATCCTGTTAAGGGACTTTAAAAATCAGATCATCACTCAGAAAGCATAGTAGTCAAGTGAGAGTTGTCAGAGCAAAACGGAACAATCAAAAACCCAGAGCGAAGCTTTGTAATTTTGTAGCAGGACAAGCCGCAGACAAATCCCCTCAGACACGCAGTTAAAGAAGGAAGGGCTTCATTCAGCTGGGAGCTTCGGCAAAACTCACGTCTCCAAAAACCGAGCTCCCCAAGTGAGCAATTCCTGTCCCTTTTAAGGGCTTACAACTCTAAGGGGGTCCACGTGAGAGGGTTGTGATTGATTGAGCAAGCAGTGGGTATGTGACTAGGGGCTGCATGCACCGGTAATCAGAACAGAACAGAACAGGACAAGGATTTTCACAATGCTTTTCCATGCAATGTCTGGAATCTATAGATAACATAACCGGCTAGGTCAGGGGTGGATCTTTAACCTGGCCCAGGGCGCGGCGCCGGGCTATCTGCCTGTGGATTCCATTTCTGCCTTTTAGTTTTTACTTCTTCTTTCTTTGGAGGCAGAAATTGGGCATAAGACAATATGAGGGGTGGTCTCGTCCCTTAATTTAGTTCACTGAACAAACTGGAAAAAGTGGGCCCATTTCAACAGATACGATGAATTTGTTGTTTGTATTACTCTCACCTTTAACAATAAAAATCTTCAGCTTTTTACTAAAAATGTATGGAGAGAATATTCCAGATTCTATCACATGTTAGGACTGACAGATGAGAGATCTACAGCACCACATGGTTATTAAAATGATGAATGTGAGTTGAAAGCCACCATTACCCTAAACACAGGAAAACAATGGTGGCAGTTTTCCTCTTGCTTAGGCATTTGGTAGCTGGAGAAAATGAAAAGCTGGGTCAAAGTGTACTTTTTTTTTTTCTGTCAACATACATGCTTTTTATTGTGGCATAGAATATTATACATAGCATAAAATTTACCATTTTAACCACTTTTGAGTGTACAATTAAATGCATTAAGTATTAATATTTTTTTGAAACTTTTATTTTAGGTTCAGGGGTACATGTGCAGGTTTTTTATATAGGTAAACCAAAGTAATGGGAGTTGTTGTAGAGATTATTTGGATACCCTAGTACTAAGCCTAATACCCCAATTTTTAAAAATTATCTACCTCCTCCCACTCTCCACCCTCGAGTAGGCTCCAGTGTCTGTTGTTCCCCTCTTTGTGTCCATGTGTTCTCATCATCCCACTTATAAGTGAGAACGTGCAGTATTTGGTCTTCTGTTCCTGTGGTATAGTTTGCTACAGATAATGGCCTCCAAAAGACATGATCTCATTCTTTTTTATGGCTGCATAGCATTCCACGGTGTGTATGTACCACATTTTCTTTATCCAGTCTGTCACTGGTGGGCATTTAGGTTGATTCCATGCCTTTGCTATTGTGAACAGTGCTGCATTGAACATTTGTGTGCATGTGTCTTTGTGGTAGAATGATTTATAGTCCTTTGGGTATATACCTAGTAATGGAATTGCTGGGTTGAATGGTAGTTCTGTTTTTGGCAATTTGAGGAATTGCCACATTGCTTTCCACAATGGCTGAACTAATTTATACTCCCACCAATAGTGTATAAGCGTTCCCTTTTCTCCGTAACCTTGCAAGCATCTGTTATTTTTTGACATTTTATTAATAGCCATTCTGACTGGTGTCATATGGTATCTCATTGTGGTTTTGATTTGCATTTCTTTAATGATCAGTGATATGGTTTTAATTTGGGTTCCCACCCGAACCTCATGTTCAATCCCCAGTGTTGGAGGTGGGGCCTGGTGGGAGATGACTGGATCATGGGGGTGGATCCTTCATGAATGCTTTTGCACCACCCCCTTGGTGCTGTTCTTGTGATGGTGAGTGAGTTCTCATGAGATCTGGTTGTTTAAAAGTGTGTCACACCATCCCCCTCTTTCTCTTGCTCCTACTCTGGCCATGTGATGTGCTCACTCCCTGTACCTTCCGCCATGATTATAAGTTTCCTGAGGCCTCCCCAGAAGCTGAGCAGATGCCAGTACCATGTTTCCTGCACAACTTTCAGAACCATGAGCCAATTAAACCTGTTTTCCTTACAAATTACTCAGTCTCAGATATTTCTTTATAGCAATGCAAGAATGGACTGATACAATCTGTGATATTGAGCTTTTTTTCATATGCTTGTTGGTTGAATGCATGTCTTCTTTTGAAAAGTGGCTGTTCATGTCCTTTGCTCACTTTTTTAATGGTTTTTTTTTCTTGTAAATCTTTTTAAGTTCCTTATAGATGCTGGATATTAGACCTTTGTCAGTTGCATGATTTGCAAATATTTTCTCCCATTCTGTAGGTTGTCTGTTTACTGTCTTGATAGTTTCTTTCACCATGCAGAAGCTCTTAAGTTTAATTAGATCCCATTTGCCAACTTTTGCTTTTGTTGTGATTGCTTTTGGTGTCTTCATCATGAAATCTTTACCTGCTCCTATTTCCAGGATGGTACTGCCTAGGTTGTCTTCCAGGGCTTGTATAGCTTTGGGTTTTACATTTAAGTCTTTAATTCGTCTTGAGTTGATCTTTGTAGATAGTGTAAGGAAGGGATCCACTTTCAATTTTCTGCATTTGGCTAACCTGTTATCCAATCACCATTTATTAAATAGAGAGTCCTTTCCCCATCACTTGTTTTTGTCAGTTTTGTCAAAGGTCAGATGGTTGTAGGTCTGTGGCCTTATTTCTGGGCTTTCTATTCTGTTCCATTGGTCTGTGTGTCTGTTCTTGTGCCAGTGCCATGCTGTCTTGGTTATGGTAGCCTTGTAGTATAGTTTGAAGTTGGCTAGTGTGATGCCTCCAGCTTTGTTCTTTTTATTTAGGATTGCCTTGACTACTCAGGCTCTTTTTTGGTTCCATATGATTTTAAAATAGTATTTTTCTAGTTCTGTGAAGTATGTCATTGGTAGTTTCATAGAAATAGCATTGAATCTGTAAATAGCTTTTGGCAATATGGCTATTTTAATGATACTGATTATTTCTATCCATGAACATGGGACGTTTTCCATTTGTTTGTGTCATCTCTGATTTCTTTGAGCAGTGTTTTGTAAGTCTCATTGTAGAGATCTTTCACCTCCCTAGTTAGCTGTATTTCTAGGTATTTTATTCTTTTTGTGGCAATTGTGAATGGATTGCATTTCTGATTTGGCTCTCAACTTGGCTGTTGTTGGTATATAGGAATGCTAGTGATTTTTGTACATTGATTTTTGTACACTGAAACTCTGCTGAAGTTGTTTATCAGTTGAAGAAGCTTTTGGGCTGAGATTGTGGGGCTTTCTGATATAGAATCATGTGATCTGCAAATAGGGATTGTTTAATAGGAGTGTAAGAGGGCATCCTTGTCTTGTGCTGGTTTTTAAGGGAAATGCTTCCAGCTTTTCCCCATTCAGTATGATGTTGGCTGTGGGTTTGTCATAGATAAGCTCTTATTATTTTGAGGTGTGTTCCTTCAATCCCTAGTTTTTTGAGAATTTTTAACATGAAAGGATGTTGATTTTTATCAAAAGACTTTTCTGCATCTATTGAGATTATCATGTGGTTTTTGTCATTAGTTCTGTTTATGTGCTCAATCACATATCTTGATTTGCATATGTTGAACCAACCTTGCATCCCAGGATGAGGCCTTGTTTGATCATGGTGGATTAGCTTTTTTTATGTGCTGCTGAATTCAGTTTGCAAGTGTTTTGTTGAGGACTTTTGCATCAATCTTCATCAAGTGTACTGGACTGAAGTATTCCTTTTTTGTTGTGTCTCTGCCAGGGTCTGGTATCAGGATGATGCTGGTCTCATAGAATTAGTTGAAGAGGAGTCCTCAATTTTTTAGAATAGTTTCAGTAGGAATGGTACCAGCTTTTCGTTTTACGTCTGGTAGAATTTGGCTGTGAATCCATCTGGTCCTGGGCTTTTTCTTGTTTGGTAGGCTATTTATTACTGATTCAGTTTCAGAGCTCATTATTGGTCTGTTCAGGGAATCAATTTCTTCCTGTTTCAGTCTTGGGATGGCGTATGTGTCCAGGAATTTATCCATCTCTTCTAGATTTTCTAGTTTGTGTGCACAGAGGTGTTCATCATAGCTTCTGATGGTTATTTTTAATTATTTGGGGTCAGTGGTAATATCCCCTTTGTCATTTCTAATGGTGTTTGTTTGGATCGCCTCTCTTCTTCATTAGTCTAATTAGTGGCCTATCTTATTAATTTTTTCAAAAAACCAACTCCTGTATTTATTCTCTTTTGAGTGGTTTTTCATGTCTCAATTTCCTTTAGTTCAGCTCTGATTTTGGTCATTTCTTGCCTTCTGTTGGCTTTGAGGTGGTTTGCTTTTGGTTCTCTAATTCTTTCAGTTGTGATGTTAGGTTGTTAATTTGAGATCTTTCTAACTTTTAAATGTGGGTGTTTAGTGCTATAAATTTCCCACTTAACACTGCCTTAGCTTTGTCCCAGAGATTCTGGTATGTTGTATTTTTGTTCTCATTAGTTTCAAAGAACTTCTTGATTTCTGCCTTTATTTTATTATTTTTGCAAAAGTCATTCAGGACCAGGTTGTTTAATTTCCATGTAATTGCATGGTTTTGAGAGATTTTTTTTTTTAGTATTGACTTCTATTTTTATTGCAATGTGGTCTGAAAATGTGTTTAGTATGATTTCAGTCCTTTCGCATTTGCTGAGGATTGTTTTATGTCTGATTGTGTGGTTGATTTTAGAGTATGTGTGCTATGTGGCAATGAGAAGAACGTATATTCTGTTGTTTTTGAGTGGAGAGTTCTGTAGAGGGCTATCACATCCATTAGGTACAATGCTGAGTTCAGGTCCTGAGTATCTTTATTAATTTTCTGCCTCAGTGATCTGTCTAATATTGTCAATGGAGTGTTGAAGTTTCCCACTATTATTGTGTGAGAGGCTAAGTCTCTTTGAAGTGAGAGGCTAAGTCTAAGTCTATACTGTGAGAGGCTAAGGCTCTAAGAACTTGCTTTATAAACCTGAGTGCTCCTGTGTTGGGTAAATATATATTTAGGATACTTATATCTTCTTGTTCAATTGAACCTTTTACCATTATGTAATGCCCTTCTTTGTCTTTTTTGATCCTTGTTGGTTTAAAGTCTGTTTTGTCTGAAATTAGAGTTGCAACCCCTGCTTTTTTTCTGATTTCCATTTGCTTGGTATATTTTCCTCAATCCCTTTATTTTGAGCCTATGGGTGTCACTGCATGTGAGATGGGTCTCTAGAAGATAGCATATCATTGAGCCTTACTTTTTTATCCAGACTGTCTCTCTGTGCCTTTTAAATGGGGGCATTTGGCCCATTTGCATTCAGGGTTAGTATTGATATGTGTGGATTTGATCCTGTCATTGTGTTGTTAACTAGTTGTTATGCTGGCTTGTTTGTGTGGTTGCTTTATAGTGTCACTTGTCTGTGTACCTAAGTGTGTTTTTGCATTGGCTGGTAGTGGTCTTTCCTTTCCATATTTAGTACTCCTTTCAAGATTTCTTGTAAGGCAGGTCTGGCAGTAATGAAGTTGCTCAGCATTTGTTTATCTGAAAAGGATCTTATTTCTTCTTTTCTGAGGAAGCTTAGTTTGATTGGATATAAAGTTCTTGGTTGAAGATTTCTTTTCTTTAAGAATGTTGAGGCTGGGCGCGGTGGCTCACGCCTGTAATCCCAGCACTTTGAGAGGCCGAGGCAGGCGGATCACGAGGTCAGGAGTTCGAGATCAGCCTGACCAACGTGGTGAAACCCCGTCTCTACTAAAAATACAAAAAAAAATTAGTCAGGCGTGATGGCACATGCCTGTAATCCCAGCTACTCAGGAGGTTGAGGCAGGAGAATCGCTTCAACCCCGGAGGTGGAGGTTGCGGTGAGCCGAGATCGTGCCACTGCACTCCAGCCTGGGCGACAAAGCAAGACTCCGTCTCAAAAAAAAAAAAAAAAAAAAGAGAATGTTGAATATAGGTCCACAATCTCTTCTGGCTTATAGGGTTTCTGCTGAGAGGTCCACTGCTGGCCTGATGGGGTTCCCTTTGTAGGTGACCTGCCCTTTCTCTCTAAGCTGCCTTTAACATTCTTTCTTTCATCCTGACCTTGGAAAATCTGATGATTTTGTGTCTTGGGGATGATCTTCTTGTGTAGAATCTTACAATGGTTCTCTGTATTTCCTGCATTTGACTGTTGGGCTCTCTGGCAAGGTTGAGGAAGTTTTCATGGACGATATTCTGAAATATCATTTCTAAGTTGTTTGCTTTCTCCCTGTTCCTTTCAGGAATTCCAGTGATTTGTAGATTTGGCTTCTTTTCATAATCTTATATTCCTTAGAGGTTTTGTTCATTCCTTTTAATTATTTTTTTCTTTATTTTTGTCTGACTGTCTTATTTCAGAGATCCAGTCTTCAACTTGTGAGATTCTTTCCTCAGCTTGGCAAAGTGTACATTTTCACATATTTATCTAACCTATGGAGTTCTTGTGAGCATTTTTATATTCTAACACAAGTTCTTGAAACAAAATAGGTCATTATTCTATGTATTCAGCTTAACTTAAATATAAGGATTTATAACTGTAAACTAATCACTCTATCTGAACAATTTTAAAACCATATAATTTTGAGCTGTAATTTAAGAAAACATTTGTGCATGCAGTCCTGTCTTCTAAACAAATACAGGTTCCCTCCCTTAAGTCCTGTCGTATTTGAGTCTAAAGCCATAGATAAAGGTTACTATCATCATTCCTATGGTAGAGGGTTGAGCTGGTATTTTTATGCTCCAGGTCACAGCTCTGTTCAGAGCTATTAAATTTCGCAAGTCGAATGTATGTTAAATATAGGAGTTTCTGGATACTAAATATGATCCAACATCCTCTGTGAAAATAGAGTATGATGGATGATCAGGAGATCTAAATAGATAGATGATAGATCCATAGATGATTAATGGATGGATATATGGATGGATGAATAGACAGACAGATAGAGATGATAGATGATAGATAGATAGATAGATAGATGATAGATAGACAGATAGACAGACAGACAGATGGATAACCTAGGACTAACTGTAGGAGGAAAACCAGGTATACTTGCATTTCTGTAAAAGTGACTTGTTTATTTTCTCCTGAGGGATCTTCTAATTCATGCACCTGATCAAGTATCTCCCTTCTGCTACTGGAAAGCACAGAACGATATCTAATCTCACTTCTGTCAAGTGTAAGCACATAGGCTGCATTTTGGGTGCTGACTTTACTCCTGGATGACATTTTTCATTTTATTTAGCCCAGTGTTTATGTTTGTAAACTGTAATTTTAAAAAAGGGAAAGGGATTGGGAGGAGAAAGCAGAAATGCTGGCAAATGAAGGGAGGCCACCACCAGCCACACACAGGACTTCTCTGGGTGCCTGTCCTTCTTTCCCAAGGCCTCCATTTTGCAAATGAGGTAACCAAGGCACACAGAGGATGACGAGCTGCCCAAGAGCATGCAGCCTAGTAAATCTCGAATCTGGATTTCGCCCAGGCTGGCTGACACTAGCAGTCATGATCAGGTTGCGGTCACCATGCCTTCGTCTCTCCCCAGACATCAGGGTCATCTCAAGACCCCGCTCAGGCAGCTGCCTCATTCTCAGTATCATCTCTCACCATGACCTTTGTACCTGTTGGCTGTGGTGAGACATGCTGGGCCCACTGGCCGTTTCTGGACTTCTTACCTTCCTTCAGTCACTTCCTTTCTGCAAATGCTCTTCCTTTGACAAACTTTTTCATCCTTCAAACCCCAGCTGAAGAACTGCTTTCTCAAGTGTTCCCTGGGACTTGGTAGGTTTTCTCATCTTTGCTGAGTCAGTGAATGGGAGGATAGGCGTTTTCAACAGGAGGCTGCGTGCTGTGTGCTGGGAACAACCTCTCCCGGGCTGCAAAGCTCTAAAGATGCACTGAAGATGAAGTGCTCAGCTCCCAGGGCACCCGGAAAGCCGGGGTATGGGGTCCCTTGGGGTGTATGAGAAGCTGCATTCACATGTCAGGAGACCTTTCACTGTCATCAACTAGCAGGTCCCAGGTGTTGAAGTTTGCACAGAGACAGGGTCCAGTGAACTTGTATTTCCCTGTATCTCAGAGGTGTGTGCTCCCTGGTTGGCCGGCATAGCAGGGGCCCACCCTGGAATGGCTGCGGGAGCTGGCTCTTGTACTGCACCTTCATCTGCTCTGCTGCTTCAGCTGTATGCCATTTTTCATGGCAAAAAAGTCCCATTTCCCCTCTATCTACAGAACTGCTGGGCTTAGGGGTAGATCCCCCAGTTGTGATAATTCTCTGCCACAGAGGCCTGAAGAGACAGAGGCTTCCCCATCCCTTCTGCTGCTGTTTCTGCTGAAGAAGAGCTCAGTCCCTCCCCTATAATGCCGCCAAGGGCTGAACAGAATCCCCTCAGCTCTCCTAGATAGTAAAGTTCAGGTCTTACTTGCTAGAGAGCAGGGGAGGTGGGTGGGGAGCACAGGTGGGACCCTCCTACTGTGCACAATACAGCACTAAGCACAGACCCCGCTGACCACTGGAGCTGGCAGCAGTATTTGCCATTGGAGGAATAATGGTAGATAGCAGGCTGGGTGAGAAATGGATATGCAGTTGTCAACTCTGCAGAGCACATGCACTGAAATAGTCTTAATAGGACATTGAAATAGTTACAGAGACCCATGAAGACAGGATGGCAGCTACTTTGCAGGTGAGTTGTTGAGGTGAGAAGAGGTGGAGGGGCCCAGGGTCAAATGCAAGTCAGGGAGAGTCGGAGCCTGCTCTTGGGAGTGACAAGACACCTGTGTCTTCACCCTCAGGACACGTTTGCGGGCATGTCCCGATCTTTCCAGAGAAGGCAATGGTGAGACAGAAGAATGACCTTTTCTGGGATAGGGGCTGAGGAGCCCTAGCCTCCTCTCCCCAGGCAGAATGCATGACTACCAAGGATTCTGCCAGTAGGCGCCAGCCACATCAGAGACTTCCAGGCCAGTTTCTTTCCCACTTGGCAGGGAACCACCCAGAATGGAAAAAGAATTCAAACTTCAATTTAGAGTGTTGTGACTAGCATTTTACAGATGAAAGCGCAATGAAAAAGTCCTAGGAAACTGAGTAGCCCCTTTGCCTATGTTTGTAGGGAAAAACACTAATATTTACTAAATCCTTTCAAACATAAGACTGTGGTGTTTGTCTTCAGTGGCTTCATTTACATATTCATTAATTGGGATTTCTTTTCACAGAACTGAGATTATTATCCAAGTGAATAAATATTACAGCTCAAAGCATTTAATCACATGGTAATTGCATCCAGCTGACGGATGGTTGTTTTCTTTGTTTATACCCAATGCTGTTCTTGGGGCAGGCGTTGTTTAGGAAGCCTCTTTATTGTTTGAATTGAAGGGCATGGAAAGCAGGGAAAAGAGCAGAGGTGTGGGGCGAAGCATGCCTGGGATCCATGAGCTCCTGCCTTTGGGAATGCCGACACACCGGAGAACTTTTCTGGGCCTCACATCACACATAATACGTCAGTAATCTCAGTCGCAGAGGGCTGTTGTAAGAGAAACCTAAGGATGCATACAGAATGGCAGGGTCGGGCCCAGTGGCTCACGCCTGTAATCCCAGCACTTTGGGAGGCTGAGATAGGTGGATCACCTGAGGTCAGGAGTTCCAGACCAGCCTGGCCAACATGGTGAAACCCCATCTCAATTAAAAATACAAAAATTAGCTGGGTGTGGTGGCGTGAACCTGTAGTCCCGGCTACTCAGGAGGCTGAGGCAGGAAAATCACTTGAATCCGGGAGGCAGAGCTTACAGTGAGCTGATATCACACCACCGCACTCCAGCCTGGGCAACAGAGCGAGAGTCCGTCTCAAAAAAAAAAAAAAAAAAAAAGTCAGTAGCTACCCTGCAAATGAGGATGCGTGGCTTTTCTAACTAGGGTAGGATTCCGCATGTGCAGATTGTGGGTTCAGTGTGTTCATGGCCTAGCTCTGTTATTCCCAACACTGCTTTTGTGGAGCAGGGTCCAGTCATGATCCCCTTTTACAGAGACGGGGACTGACTTTCCTAAAATCCCACAACCAGCTTTGGGCTGAGCTGGGAGTTGAACCTGGCAATGTGGACCCAGAGTCTGAGCTCTTTGCCTCTCAAGGATCACATGCAAATAAGGGGTCTGGGCAAGTGTGAGGCTGTCCCCTGCAGCCTGCCCAAGAGGACACAGTAGGAGGGAGGGTCAGAGAACGAGGGTGGACCCAAGTCTCTGGGCACTGGGGAAAGAGGGTCCCAGAGGGGTACAGGAAAGTGAGGAGGGGGCAGCAGAGGTGAGGGAGAGAAGGCAGGGTCTTCTCAGGGTCCCCCAAGACCCCATTGAAGGAGCTTCTGGGATCTCCTTGCACTCTGTAAAGAGGCCCCTCCTTCCAAATCCCTTTTCACCAGCACTGACTGCTGGGCCAGCGCTGGATCCAGGGTGTCCAATTGGAAGCTATTTCAAGAGTTGTCTTTGATACATTAGAGATGAGGTCTGGAAACTTCCAGAAGAGGCAAAGGCCTTACCCAACATGACAGGTTCTGAGATATTTTCTTTGGCATGCAGTACTTAGCAGTTGATCCAAACTTATCATCATTCATTCCTAACAATTCCAAAAAGTGCACCAAGTATAGAGAGGACATTGAACCTGGGCAGCCAGAGGGCTCTATGAAAAAGCTATTTCCATTGAAATAGGCTCTTTACCATAGAAACTGCATGAGGTCACTTGGAACAGAAATAGAACTGTTTTCACCTTATTTGTTCCAGAATAAAGTGTCTTTTAGGCATTTCTGTCGATTTTTAGATGAATAAAAAAAGCTCTGCTGTTATGTATAAAGATAAAAAGCATAGAAAGTCCTCACTATGCTTATGTACCTTAATGATCTTCCCAAAGAAAATTATTAATCTTTTTTTTTTTTTTTTGCCGATGAAGTATAATGACTAAATATCAAGGAAAAATAAGATTCATGATGTACAGCCTGAAAAACAACATATTTGGTGAAAAGAAAATCTATAAACCTATAAGCCAAATAATTTGTTTCACATGATTATGGATATCTTGTCTGTGTCTTTTCCCAAGGATATTTCATTTTTTTGTAATGAATTGGAGAGAAAAACTATTTTTAACAATATGTTTAGCATAAAAGTAATAACTATTCCTTTAAGGAAGACTGGAAGAATAGAGTATACAAGACAAATTAAGGGCCAGGCGCAGTGGCTCACACCTGGGAGGCCGAGACGGGTGGATCATCTGAGGTTGGGAGTTCAAGACCAGCCTGACCAACATGGAGAAACCCCATCTCTACTAAAAAATACAAAATTAGTTGGGTGTGGTGGCACATGCCTGTAATCCCAGCTATTCAGGAGGCTGAGGCAGGAGAATCACTTGAACCTGGGAGGTGGAGGTTGCAGTGAGCTGAGATTGTACCACTGCACTCCAGCTTGGGCAACAGAGTGAGACATTGTCACAAAAAAAAAAAAAAAAAAAAAAAAGGAAAGACAAATTAAAAACCAGCCCAAACTCTGCAATGTGTTGTTGACTCCAGCTGTGATTTTGATGTCTCTCCTTCCACTCTTCATTCTATGTTTCTAGCAAAGTGTAAAAATGTAGCTAATATTTTGCTTTTTTCTTAAGTTTATATTCTTAATATTGATATTCTCTTTATTCTGTTTTTAAGCAAAATTATAATAATTGTATGTGAAACAAAATTAAAATATTGTTATATTGTAATAATTTGTAAAGTTTGTGCTTTTCTCCACATAACATTAACATATACATTCATTTCCACGTCATCAAATTGGCTGTAACCCATGACTTCCATCATTAATATTTGGTGTAAAATCTTCAAGTGTCTGTCCATACATGGATGTACTAGTTGACTCTTGAACATCACAGGGGTTAGGGGTGCTGATCCTGTGCAGTTGAACATTTGAGTATAACTTTTGACCCCCCAAAAAGCCTAATTACTAATAGTCTATTGCTAACTAGAATTCTTACCAATAACATACAAGGTCAATTAACACATATTTTGCATGTTTTAGATATTATATACCGTATTCTTAAAGTAAGCTAGAGAAAAGAAAATGTGGTTAAGACAATCATAAGGAAGAGAAAATACACTCACAATTTATTAAGTGGAAGTGGATCATCCTAAAGGTCTTCATTCTCATCGTCTGCACGTGGAGTAGGCTGGGGAGGAGGAAGCGGAGGAGGGGCAGTTCTTGCTTTCTCAGGGGTGGCAGAGACGGAAGAAAATCCATGCATGAACCTACCTGCACAGTTCAAACCCGTGTTGTTCAATGGTCAGCTGCACAGGGAAGTGCATTGCTATTTTACTTAATGTTGGAGGGGAACTGTTTCCTCAGCTGACTCCCCACCAGCACAATTCCTGTAACGTTTGCATGGAATCCCATTACTGGGACTTCTTCCAGTTTTTCACTATTTTAGCAGTGAGGTGGTGACCAGTTTCGTCTCCATGACTGACTACCTTTTAGAATAATTTTCTAGAAGCCTTTCAGCTGGGCCAGAGGACATGTGGCCATATTGCTCTCTAAAAGGCTTAAACCAAATTGCCTTCTCCCAGTCAGAGAATAGTGAAGTCCACTTCTCTGTTTTGCCAACCAAAAGATTCATTCATCTTTTTTCATTTTTTACCTAGTATTTTGGAAATGATCATCTTAATTGCTTTAAATTTCAATTCTTTGATAAAGGAAACATTTTTCATGTGTTTATTTTTCCCTTGTATTTTACCTTTGTCATCAGTTTGCCTTTTAAAGAATTTGCATATATGTATCTTTGCCTTCATGATTCATAAATGGTTTTGATATAAGAATATCAAACCTTTGCCATTTATTTTGGTGAAATTCTTCCTACTCAGTTATTCGCCTTTAAACTTGATTATGGTGTTTCTAGATATGCAAAAATGTATAATTTATGTAGAAAATCATTTTCTCTATGGTTTTTGCCTGAGGTTTTGTTTTGAGAGGTTTTTGTCACCCTCGGATATCATAAAGTCAGCTAAGTCTTCTGTAGTTTTGTATTAATCCCTTTAATTACTTAAGATATATTTAATGTACTTTTAGAGAAACAAAGACATAGTTTGTAGGTCTAGTGCGAAACTAGAACATTTTTTGGGAAATAGTGAGTTTTCCTGGTAGCCTCCTTTACCTGTTCATTTCAAGTATCACATTTCTCTACTATTTCTGTGGGAAATGGATTCCTGACAGCATCACAAAGCTGATGTGAGCCCACGGGCACTGAGACGTGCTTTCTGGTCACATGTGACCCTGCACGCTCCTCTTTTCTAGGAGAGGAGTTAAAGAAAGTCAGGGACTCTGGGCAGATCTGATTTTTCCTTTGCCCCCGATATGCTGGGTGGCTGTGAGTGAGTGAGTGCTCTAGCTTTTCTCAGGTCCGGTCTCCTCATCTACAACAATGAGAGGCAGGACATGAGATATTTCTATTACCTTTGGCTTGAAAGACCCAAGATGCTGGACCTAAGAGGCAAGAGGAGCCCAGGAGCGGGCTGGAGGCCTTGGGGAGCTGGTGGAGGGATCGTCAGCTCCGTGAGTCAGTGCTGTGGCGGGTACCCAAACCAGTAGCTGCAAAGGCTGGTGTGAACTTCTGTTGAGAGGATGCGTTGACGGAGGAGCCCGGGTGACTCACTGTGCGCGGCTTGCACCCACCTGAGTGTTTGCATGATTCCCGCCATCGTTTTTCTATGAAAGGGTCTCAAACACAGGCCCTGCTGGCCACATTCTGCCCCAAGAAGTTTTAATTGTTCTGCAGATAAAAAAGTTGGTCCATATGGTGGGGATTTTTTGGGTTCAATTTATCATGAAATTTGTTGCAAGGTTAAAAATCACAAAAATCTCAATTTTGTGTTTCTCTTTAAAACTGGCAAAGTTCAGTAGACACAGAGCCACGTTCCCCCACAGCCACAGTTGTTGATGAGTGAGACATGAGCTGTTCGTTCCCTGCAGTCCCCACCACCCTCTACTGTTTCCCAGCACTGCGTATTCAGTTGCCAAGGATCATCATTTATGGGCCGTTTCTCTTGCAGTAAAGGGGGAAGAAAATATTTCTTATATCCTTCTTGTGCCCTATACAAAATGCAAACATAAAAAAGCTAGAAGACTATAGGTTCCAGGAAGAACAATAAGAGTAAACCAATTGACGTATAAAAGTGAAAAATAATTTGGTATGTTTACTTTACAAACAAAGCATATTTGTGTAGAAGGAATTCAGTTAAGACATTGTCATTAATATAAAATAAATACAGCAATAAGGTCTATGATCCATATAAGGAAGAGATGCATGGTGGAAAATTTAACAAACTATAAAAAAGAACACTTCCTTAGACTTTGTTTTTTAAGAAAAAAGTTCAATAACTAATGTGACTGAGAAATACACTTATGATTGAAATGTAAAACAATTGCCCAGACATAAGGGCAAGTTCATAAAAGAGAGTCTTATGAGTGCAGTAGAAATCGTGTGTTCTGAATAGAGAGAAGTATTTGGAAATGTAAACCTAACTAGAAACCCTGCTGTCCCGTCTGTGTACACACAGCTAAGAATGCATAGGACAAGTTATAAGAAAAAGTGGATCATTTGTAGCATTATTTTTTGTAATGATGAGAGTCCAGATGTAAATAATGCTCTCCAATAAGCCCTATGTGTTCAGGTGTCAGTGAGAATATTTGCAAATACTTTTGAATCTGTTGTGCAAGGAAGATCAGATCTTCGAGCAGTGACTTAGTTTGAAATATTGAGATAAGGCTTAAAGTTTAACACAGACTAGTTAAAATTTACATAAGTGACCACACGTTAGGCTCCTCCAATAACTGCTTTAAATGCTGGGTAACTAGCCAATCCAACAAGCTCAATACAAAATGTCAATACCTTCTCCAACAAGGAAGTTGGGTTGTCCACTGCGGCATGTCCTAGAAAATGCTTTGTGCTAAACAGAGAAAGTAGACACGTGCCATGGACACGTAGTTAACTCGGCAAACTTCATGCATGCCTGTGCTGAGCCCACTGGCCACTCGACATCAGGATTGTGGAATTAGATGTGCAATGTCCCTGTTGGCTATGCTACAGGAAAGTCAGGTGCTTTCACCTTGGCATGGTGCCAAAAAGATGTTTTAAATTTAAAAGGTAACATTTTTCAGTGAAAAATTTCTGTCCTTAATAGATAATTTGGGATCAAGACTCAGCTTCTTCGTAAATTCAACAATCCATCTCACACCTGGAGTCTTTTTCCTCTGCTCAGGCATTAGCCACTTGTTACACAATTTTGTGATTCAGTTCATATATTGCAAAATTGTCTTTGAAAAACTCACTTAGAATAATATGGCTGATGTATTAGTCCATTCTTGCACTGCTATAAAAAAATACCTAAGACTGGTAATTTACAAAGAAAAGAGGTTTAATTGGCTCACGATTCTGCAGGCTGTACAGGGAGAGTGGCTGGGGAGGCCTCAGGAAACTTATAATCATGGAAGAAGGTGAAGAGGAAGCAGGTATGTCCTCACATGGCCAAAACTGGAGGAAGAAGAGAGAGGCGGGAGGTGCCACACACTTTTAAACAACCAAATCTTACGAGCACTCACTCACTATCATAAGAGCAGCACTGAGGGAAAAATCCACCCCCAAGATCTAATTACCTCCCACGAGGCTCCACCTCCAACACTGGGAAGTACAATTGGACGTGAGATTTGGGAACTCTGATGACCCATTTTCCTTTGCTCTGCCTGAATGATAGCCTCCAAATTGTGACATTGAAAGTTGAAGTCCAAAAAAGATTTTCTGATTTAAAACTTTATGAAAACAATCTGACATTGTTCAGTTTGCCTTCCTCTTTATACGGCAGTGGGAATGAAAAGCTATGAATAGAAGTGATTGAACTGTTACTCCATTTTAGCATAGAAAACGAAAGGATACCTTAGAGTCCTAAAGGATTACCTTGAAATACCAGAGTTCTGCCATTATATTGGCAGACAGCCATCCTGCAAAGGTTACCCCTGTGTTTGGAAGGCCCACACTTGTAATCAGCAATGCTGAACACAAGGCCTGTTGTTGATAATTCAAAATAGTGGATACCCTGCTCCCCGTTTCCCCAATGGTAACATCTCACCTTAGAATAGTACAATTGTTAAAATTAACGAACCACATTACTATTAACTAAAGTTCACACTTTATTCAGAGTTCCCCAGTCTTTGCCCTAATGTCCTTTTTCTGTTCTAGGATCCCGCATGACATTGAGTTACCATGCTTCCATGGTAACTTCCTTGTCTGTTTTCTTTTGATTCCTTTTGATGGCTTTGTCAGTTTTGAGTAGTATTGTTTAGGTATTTTGTAGAGTGTCCTTTAATTGGGGTTTGTCTGGAGTTTTTCTCTTGATTAGACTGGGGTTACGTGTTTTTGGGAGGAAGGCCACAGACATAAGGTGCTATCCTCATCACATCATGTCAAAGTTACATACTATCAACATGACTTACTACTGCTGACCTTGATCATCTGGCTGAGGTCGTGTTTGTCTACTATAAAGTGACTCTTCCCCATCCCTGAACCCCCTGCCATTCTGTCTCCTTTGGAAAGAAGTCACTATCTGCAGCCAGCACTTTTAGAGTGGGGACGTAGGCTTCACCTTCTGGAGGATGAAGCATCTACTGAAATTGTTTGGAATTCTTTATACAGGAGATTTGCCTCTCCTGTCTCATTTATTTTGATTCAATGATTTATTTGTGTCAGTATGGACACATGATATTTATTTTGCACTTTGGGTTATAATCCCATATTATGTGATTTTTGTTGCTCAGATTCTTCAGCTTGTACAGTTGGGAGCTCTTACAGTTGGCTCCTATGCCTTTTGACAGAACCCCATTGTTCATTTGTTTTTACTTTTTAAAATTTTTTGAGCACTACCTTACTTTAGGCCACTACAAGATGTTCCAGGCTTATTTTGTGTATTTTCGTCAAATTGGCCTGACATGGTTAGGCTTTGTGTCCCCAACCAAATCTCATCTTGAATTTTAATCCCCAGGCATTGAAGTAGAGACCTGGTGGGAGGTGATTGGATCATAGAGGTGGTTTCTCCCATGCTGTTCTTGTGACAGTGAATGAGTTCTCATGAGAGCTGATGGTTTTATAAGGCAGTTTACCCTGCTGTTGCTAGCTGTCTCTTTACTGCCGCCACGTGAAGAAGATCTTTGCTTCCCCTTTGCCTTCTGCTATGATTGTAAGTTTCCTGAGGCCTGCCCAGCCATGTGGAACTGCAAATCAATTAAACCTGTTTCCTTTACCCAGTCTTGGGTATTTATTTATAGCAATGTGAGAATGGACTAATACACAGCCATTTCTCTAAGGAGTCCTGGTTCCTTTTATTGGAAAGTGATATTAGAAACCAAGATGTGGGCACTAGGTGTATGGGTTACACTTTAAAATTATGATTTTAAATTTCTATCTAATGTTCTTTACCAGGCATCATAATTTATTTAAACATGTTGAGTCTTTTCCATTTTTTTACTGTTATGAACTATAACCAATGCATCCCATAAGCAGGTATAATGGAGAAATTTTAGAAGGATCAACTACAACCCTTTATTTCACAATAATAACCTCTAAAAGGTGTTGTTTAGTCACCTTCAGTCATAGAAACCAGTGTGTGAAAATGGACATTGGATCCTTCTGGCTATAAATGAGCTCTGCAGCTCCACCAATTGCTCTCCACCACAGCCAGAAAGGCCACCCACTGTGGGGTGGGAGGGAGATTACAGGCAGGCTGTCGGCTGTGCTCTGGTCTGCAGCTCCTGCAGGGCACCTCGCCACCTTTGTTTTTTCTCCCCAATCATAGGATAGAGTCATATTTCCTCATTTCGGAGCAAGGAACTCATCAGTTATCCTCGAGGTCTCTGGGCACCTAGAGCTTGCCTCCCAACTTGCCTCACGTTCACTTTTAAATATTTTATTTAAAGCTGTCCTGAAAGATCCAACTGTGTAGGCCTCCATTTATAGAGTCCCATGTATGGTACCAGTGGCAGGATTGTGGGGTGGGAAAACCAACCAACCAACCAACCAACCAGCTGGCAACCAAACAACCATCAGATTAAACTGAGTTTTGGTCTCTGACAGACTTGAGGTGGAAGTTACAGTTTTATAGCTCTATCTTTCTTGGAAGTGATCCATTCTTACAGAGCTGGGAATATTTAGCAATGCATATGAAAATAATTTATATGTTGCAAACATGACTTTTTTTTTCTGCTTTCCTTTTTTCTTTTACTCCCTGTCTTTTTTTTTTTTTTTTTTTTTAAACTTTCTTTTCCTTAGCTTATCAGAGGACATAGAATGAGAAGCATGTTTCTCTAGGGAATTCTCAGACTTTAGAGATAAGATGTCTCAAAGGTCTGTTATGGCTGTAGAAGTCTGGCTCAAGTCTCTTCTATCTAAATCCCTGCTAATAAAATCACCCCCTAGCAAAGGCAAGTCTGAGACCTGGTTATAAGGAATACCTGCAAGAATCATTAAAAAAAAGTTTCTAGAAATCTGGAGTTATTATACCAGACATTAAAATTTGACCCCATTTTTCCTTTTTTCTTTCTTTCTTTTCAGGTTGTGACATTAATGATGCTTATAGAAATAATAAGTTAATCTTTTAACTTCTTGGTTTTCTACAAGATATGGAGATTCACAGTTGTCTGCTAGGTGGGCTTATGATGATAAATAAGACCATAAACGCAGTGCCAACACATGGCCTGGCATATAGATTTTTTCAGCTTTTCTTTTTCTAGGCAATAGTGTTTTTAAAAGATTTTTAAAATTTTAATTTCTTAGTTGACAAATAATAATTGTGCATATTCATGGGGGTACATCATGATTTTTAGGTGCATGTAATGTATAGTGATAAAATCAGGGTAATTAGCATATACATCACATCAAACATTTATAAACTCATTGTGTTGATAACATTTGATATCCTCCTTCTAGCTATTTGAAACTGTATAGTATTTTATTGTTAACTATAGCCATCCTATAGTGGTATAGAACACTAGAACTTATTCCTCCTGTCTAGCTTTAATTTTTTCATCCTTTAACAACTCTAAAAAAATACAAGTTGGAAAGTTTGAAAAATCAACATTGAACAGACAACATTCTGCTTGCATGATTACAATCTGAAACATTCTTCACTGATTTACACATTTGGTTGCTGGGTGTCTTTTGCTCTGCTTGCATTCCTAAAATAGCCTCATAAAATAGTACTCCAAAGCAAGACTCCGTCTTACAGGATGCATTACATAATTTGAATCAGAGACCATGATAGCCAGAGTCCATGGGTCCAAGAATTAATCGCCATCCTAGCAACCTGGGATTCTGAGGGCTTGGGGATCTTAGACAGCTGTGCAGGAGCACTTGCCCCCCCCATCAAGGGACACAGCAATGACTCTACTGAACTAGAAGCAGAGATTCCACATGGCCATTATGGGGTCCTAGAGGCCACTGGACAAACAGGCACAAAAGGAATAAGTCTATAGCTCGGGCGGTTGATCCTGGTGACCAAGGGGAAACTGGGTTTCTGCTGCACAACAGAGGGAGGGAGGAACCTGTCAGGAGCAACAAGTGCCCCTTAGTACTTGCACGTAAGAACTAACCAACAGTAAAGTTTAGTAGAAAACTAGAGAAACTAAAGAAAAGGCAGGATGATCAAGGACATAACCCCCTTGTAAAGAATTGGAGCAGCCAAGGTCTGGCTTAGGGCAAGGGGAATATGGAAGAGCGAGAGAAGGAAGTCATAGACCCTAACATGGCTCCATGCCAAATTACAGAAACAAGGATTATAGAACTCTGCAAATGTTCTATTTGCTTATGACAGATAAGTATTTTTTTCTACATGGTAACCATGTTCATCGCTTTTCCTATTTTTATTTTATGTACACGTTGTTAGAAATTCATTTTATAATGTATGCAAAAAACATAAGTTAGACTACGACTGAATTTGAGGAGTAATTAATATAGCCTATCACCAATATAATGACCTCAAGAACTATGTGGCTCCTCATTTGAGGGAAAGGCTAAGAATTTCTTCATTTTTGTCCTCTTCAGTTTGGGGAAATGTCTCTCCTTCAATTTGAAGAAAAGAGGCCCATTTCTAGCAAGTTCTGCTGTTGTAACACCACAGCACTTGCAGAAATTCCCTGCCACCCACTGAGTTACGGCTGTGCCCTCTCGGCATGTCTGAATCTTTTCAGCCCTGGAAGCGAGGGCCCTTCCACGAGCATCCATCTCAGCTCCAGGGACGGAGAGTGGCGGCTCCCTCTATCTGCTGCTCTGTATTCTTTAGAGTCCACTTCTCACTAGCCAATCCCTTGTTACTCCAGTTCTACATTTTACTTATTAATTCTTTATACTCAGCTTTCCCCGTTTAAGTTACTGTGTGGTTTCTGCTTCCTGCTTGAACTGCAACTGATACAGACCACAATCATCTGAGAAGAAAAACATACATACAAGCTTAAAAATTATAAAAATTAACACTGCCTTGAATAAACAACACTACCCACAATATTGCAAGTTGAAACACAATCTTCACTGCTTTATACACTTGATTCTTGGGTGTATTTTGTTCTGCTGCTAATTCTAAAAGAGCTTCATAAGATATTACTTAAAGGCAGTTAGGGTGCCCCATTCTCCCCAGTGTTGATCAGCTTAATGCATAAAATACTTCTGTTTCAGGAAAACGTAGACAACCAGATTCCTGAAATGCTTGCCAGCCTAAGCCAGCTCAAGCTGTAAACCATCTGGGCCTCAGGACAGTTTAAAATGGGGATGTGGAGGGTGGAATGTTTCTGAATCGAATGCATGCGTGTTTGTGAATTCCTTATGTCTCATTTTCTGACCTCAAAGTGTAATCTTAAATGAAAAAAACAAAAAACAAAAAAACTTCAGAACTTCAAAAGAAAATTGCTTTTTAATTTCTTGGTGGAATGGCAGGAAGAGCAGAGTCCGCACAGCTGTACCGGATGCAGGATCGGAAAATCACTTCTCTTCATGATATCAGACTGGTCAGCACAGCAGCCAGCCCTGCCAAGGTTCGGGTCTTCCCGCTCCGGGGCAGCCAGACTGGGTATAGCTGTCTGATTTTGATTTCTGAGGGTTGTTTTTTTCTCAGTAAGCCTGGCTTCACTTTCCTCCATCTGTTGAATAAAATATTATCTGGATTACTTAAAATTTTTTTTTAAGGTAGCTGCATTTCTTGTTGTAGAAACAGATTTTGAATTTATGTGCCTGAATCACCCTTGAGACCTTTCCACACCCTCGTGATCAGCTAAAAGCCCCTTCTACACCTGCGCATGTGGATCTGGGGCCAGAAAGCACTTAGATGTGTGCATGCTGTGTCTGTTCAGGAGCTTGTGTACCTGGGGAACTCACTGAGAGTAAAGAGCTGTCACCCTCACAGGCGATGTCCACAAAGCTGCAAATCCATGTGCTTTCCTGTAACATTGTCATTCTTCCAAAGGAGCCTGGAATTTGCCTGGAAAAAAGAGGGTGTGGTGTGCAAGGAGGAAAATATTATTTTCACTGGTGACTAACTCACCGTGTGATCTTGGGACGCTGCCTCCCTGTTCTGGGCCCAGCTTCCACAACAGTGAAGGGCTGGAGTTCCTTCCAGCTAAAGAATGGTACTGCCTGAAGCTTCCTCCTACATTTCTCTTGAAGAACCCACTCTAGAGAGGCTGTGGTAGCAGCAAGCTGTGGATTTCCCCTGCCTAGTGTATGCACAGCTACTCAGTATATAAAAACACTGCCTTCTATCTGGCCATTAGAATAACGATAACCAAGTTTTTCAAAGGATGATCCACAGAATGCAAGTCCCACAAAACAGGCTGAAAAAAATGGAGGGTTTTGGGATCAAGGCTTGGGAGGTGAAGCTGGCAGGAGGTACCAGCCGGTCTGGGAAAGGAGGGCAGTTGGCTGCTCAGAAGTGAATCTAGCCTGGGCTGGGAGGGAGAACAGTGGAAGTGGGTCACTGCCATCCCCACATGTCCACTGGGCATTCAGAGTGTTTGCCAGAAGACCCTCCTGTGCCTCATCCCTCAGCCTCTAAGTGGACATCTTGGAAGGGCACCAGCCTTGTAAGCAGATGGCAAGACCAAACCCCTGCGGAACCCCTCACAATCTGGCCTGATCCTGCCATTTTCCAAAAAAGAAACAGGTTACACAAGGTTGTTGGGGGAGTTGTGTCCTGATTCCTGGCCATGTGGGGCAAGGCTGCCTCTCCAACCCCTCACCTTAGTCTTACTCCCACTTGCTCTGCCTCTGGTCACAGCTTCTTGCAAGCTCTAGATCCAAACAAATGGGGAAAACCAAAGGTGCTTGGAGATGCGTGGTCCAGTGGGGATGGTTTGGTTCATGTCAACAAAGCACCTGTCACATGGAGGCTCCATGCCTGGTCTTTGGGCTTGTTAGCTGAGTGACCAGGGGCCATCACTTGCCTTCTCAAATCTTAGCCTTGTGTTTGTAAAATGGTGATCATACTCCCTTTCTCGTTGTCTTATGAAGGTTAACGAAGACAATGCACATGGGACTGAATGAATGACCTTAAAAAGCTGTTTTTAACTGACAATAACACTTGAATGTTGATTGATAGACTTAACCACTGTGTACTGAGCACTCACTTAAGACAAGGGGGACAGAGCAGTGAAAAAGCAGGATGGAAAACTCACCCACAAAATTCTCACATCCTAGTGACACAAGCTACAAAATGAAGATATTCAAGATCCATGAACGATGGGCATGATTTCTAAAGGTTTTTCAGAGGCTACAAATTTAGAACTGGCTGTAGAACTAAAATTGAGGATCACAGGATGCTGGAACCCTCACTATCCATTTGTGACTGTATGGGCGTCTTTCCTAGTGGGTTACATGCTTACCTCTTAAAATTCATAAGGATAGGTAGAGAGGTTTTTTTCAGATGGAAAAACATTCTGAACTCCTTTGTGTGCAGTCTATTCATTACTATATTTTATCATACAAGAACCTGCTGGGTTTTTTGTTTGGACATTTAGAAACATAAACCGACATTTAAGGCCAATTTAGATTTAAACTAAATCTAAGAATTTTATTCTTACACTTTCTGGTGCTCCCGGTCTAATGAATGGTTTTGGATGCAGGAGGAAAAGAAATCCCTGCATTGTTAACAAAAGAGACACAACAGACAAATACCAAAGTGACTCACCAGCACACTGCAAATGTGAGTGGCCATCTTCCCCCACTCCATCTGGGATTGTCAGGGGCTTTGACAACATTCAGCACTTTATGATAACTTCATATATGGGCTAATCTTTCCATTAAAAAAATGGACTCAAGAATACAATTGGTTTGAAATTTCTTTGGAAGAAAAAAGCCAACACATCTTGTTTGGTGTTTGAACCTTAGAACTAAGAGCTATTCTCTGGCCTTAGTGATTCCTGGAAATCTTTTGGTAAAAATGACATGGCAACTCCTGCTTAAACACATAACATTTATACATTATTCATCCCGAACCAAGTCATGGCTGAGTTGCTTTAAAAAAAATAATAAATGTAATGGTGGATACCTTGGAAACAAATAAACAAGATATCTATCCATTAAAAAAACTAAATTAGGATAACAGAATAAATCGTTTCCAGTACATCTAGTTCTTGAGAAGCAGAGTACTAGTACCTGACATTTGACTGTAACAATCAATGAGCTGTTGAAATGACTATTCAAGACAGTATATTCCCAAAGTTTACCTTTCATTCAAGGGAGTCTATTTTTGGTGTGAGTTTCCAGTGTAGTAGGTTCAAGGATTGTTTACTCTCTTCTAGTGGCTTGTGCCCAGTGAGAACTTCGGTAATGTCTGTGGGTTTCACTTCCTAGAAGGAACACCCCTAAGGAATTCTGCCTAGTCCCACGTAGATTTTTTTTTTTCTTGAACTATTTAATCATCCCAGTCAATTTGTAATTTGGGGAAAAATAAAGGAATTTGAGCTATTATTCAGAATTGTGTTGCTTAATTTTTGGTTTGCTGGTAATTTAAATGGTGATTTAGATAAACAGAATTCCATGATGAAACTTATCCAGAGGACAGGGAAATAATGATTATAGCTAACATCTGTGGATCACTTAACAAGTAGCAAGCTTGTTCTGTACTTCCATTAAATTCTCATGACAACACTATGACTTGGAGACCCAACTTTTCTCTGGTTACAGTGCCCTTAGGATCTCAGGAAATTTTCCCTGTGGCCCCAGGTCAAAAGAAATACCAGTTTTCAGTAGTTAGGTCCAACCAATCCAAGAGTTGCAGTATTGCAATAGACATCATGATTATGTCAAAGCTTCATGCAGTATCTGATAGACATCTCCATGTTTCCTCCTGGAGATTTAAAATGTGCATTGGTGCCCTTGTGAGTTTGTTGTGGCATCCTGGGGTGCCTTGGCACACAACTTGGGAACCATGGCCTCATGAGGTAAGTCTTATCAATACCCCAGTTTGACATATGGGAAAACTGAGTATAAGAAGGCCTAGGTACTCAGTCAAGATTACCCAGCTGGCAAGAAGGGGTGGAGCAGGGAGTCAAACCTCCGGTGGGTGATTCCAGAATGCACCCTTCAGCCTCTGTGCTCCTCATCCCCAAGCCTGTTACTCTGGGGAGAATTTCAGGATTCCAAAGCCTGAATGGCATAAGTAGAAAGAAGAATTTGGGATGCATATCAAGGGGGTCTGATGCAAAAAGATGATCTAGAACTAATTCATTCATTTTTCTTTCCCTTTTTTCCACTCATTTATTCATTTCATTCATTCAAAAAGCACACGTTGCCAGGGACTGAGCCATGCCCCATGGAGCTCAGTCTACTGGGGAAGATGGAGAGAGATGACTGATCAGAGCTGGGATGGAGTGTTCCTCAGGTGCACAGAACACAAAGCAGGCTCTGTCTTGGGGCAGGGGGCAGAGGGGCATGCCGGTTTATGAGCAGCAAGGACAGAACCAGTCATACCAAGCAAAGCCAGAAGGGAACAGACCATCTGCCTGGAAACTGTGAGACAGCCCTGCCAAGGCTGTACTTGTATTTCACGACCAAACTACCCATGCTCTGCTGACTCATTCACATTGTCTCACCTTCATCAGATGGCTACAATTACACACTCATTAAATTCAAACTTGCATGATATGCACAGTCTGCAAGAGATACAATTCCTTTAATACGATGGTGATGGAATTCATACTTAACTGCATATGATATTTAAAAATAGAAATTCAATGCCTTAGCAACTTTTACTTATGTTTATGTGTGTGCATTTTTCCCTTTTAAAACCAGTAAGTCATGTACAGCTCCACCCTTTGATCAAATAATGCATGACTTTTCCTTGTTGCCAGAATCACATTTTCCTCCTCCAAGGCTATATTTCACAAATGCAGCATTCAGCTGGCATTCATTGAGCACCTACTTGTAAGGTGATTCAGAAACTCATTTCTCCACTGAAGTCTCAGTCTGGCGGAGGAGAACAAAAAGGACCTACAGATTCAGGGCACCTGCTGGAGGGTATGGAATTGAGCAGGGTCTTTAGGAATAAATTAGGGCAGGAAGCAGAAGAGGGAGCAGGATCCAGCCAGGAGGAGCACCGTGTGCAAGCTCTAGGGCCTGAGATAGCACAATCCTCAAGCAAACCATAGCCACCAGGTCATGGAGCAGCAAGCAGCTGGGGATGGCTGGACTGGAGGAGCCAGCTAGGGAGTGTTTGGAGATGAGGCTGAGGCAGGCAGGGATGCAATTATCAGGAGCTGGGTTCCTTTGGTGGGAAATTGGCATTTTTTTGAAGCCACTGAAGGATTTCAGTAAATGAGGGTGGTAATCTTGGTGACCTAGTCCATCAAATGAGCCAGATATGCAAAGTCAGACCTGAGTATAAACTGTACCATTTAAACTAATTTTTTATACCCCTTGCTATTCTCCGTTTTCAATGAACAAATATTGACTAGGCTTTGATTGTGTGTCAGGTGCCATGCTGGGAGCCATCTCTGAGGACCGTCTTCTTTCTGGTCAGCAAGGCTCGAGGGTCCCTAATGATAATCAAAAGAGTCCCATTTGTCCTGCTCTCCCTCTGCATCCACTTCTACCACACTGACAAGTAGAAAGAAGGGAAAGTCAACAATCTCAGGATGCTGGCGACGTCATGCAACCCCTTGATGAGTTTTTCCAAGCTGAAGACAGTGAGTTCTGTTTGCCTCAGTTGACAGGAGTGGAGCCGTCATCTCACATAACTACATGTCCCTGTCCTTTGGCTTAAAAAAAAGTTAGTCTGTTGTGTGTATTTTCAAACATTTAACAGGGCATAAGAAGGTTTTCCTGTTTCCTAAGAAAGGCCCCAGAGACTATCTCTTCATGCCGCCAGACTCAGGTGGATATGCACTTCTGTTCTCTGACACAGTGCTCACCTGCCCTTTTTCCTTGATATTAGCCCATTCAAAATCCAGGTGAGAGAACTGTGAGGTAACTGTGTGTGTGTGTGTGTGTGTGTGTATACGTGTGTGTGTGTGTTTGTGTGCATTAGAGAGTCTGTGTTAGAGAGAAAAAACATTCTAGGGATATTTATTTCCCACTTTGGGTATACACCACACTGCTTCATTTCTTTGCTCTAATTGCTCTGGTTCTGGGCATTGGGAATTCTTTAGGTTGACTCCTGTGTTCTTTTGACATATTCCCATCAGTATGATTCTTCCTTATTTTTGAGCATTTTCTTATTTCTGGCACTACAAGATGCTCCAGGCTTGTCTTGTATATTTTCTTGCCAGTCCTGGAATCATCCATTTCTCTAAGGAGTCTTAGTACCTTTCACTAGAGAATGGTATTATACACAAAGATCTGAGTACTAGGTGTGCTGATTGCTACCCTGAGTGTCATTTCTTTTAGGTCCTCTCAGCTGACACAGCAAGGACATATATGTGTGCATGCTAATCTATGTAAGTATACCTATCAATAAATAGTTCTATATGTAAATGTCTATACTAAGATAACATGTGTTCATATTGATGTCTCCAACTCTAGTCTGTTACCACAGGCATCATTGTTGCCTCTCTCCCTTGCTTAACTGTGCATTCCCACTCCAACAGTGAGATACCTTGTTCCTGCCATTTGCCATCCATTTACTTAATTGTTCAGTTTTAATATACATGGATAGCAGTATTAGAATTGTTAACTTGTGTTTCTTGGTAAACAACTTTATCAACTAGAGCAGTGGTTCCCAACCTTTTTGGCACCTGGGACCAGTTTCATGGAAGGTAACTTTTCCACGAACCAGGGGAGAGGGGATCATTTCAGGATGATTCAAGTGCATTACACGTATTTTTATTATTATTACAGTGTAATACGTAATGAAATAATTATACAACACACCATAATGTGGAATTAATGGAAGGCCGGAGCTTGTTTTCCTGCAACTAACAGTCCCATCTGGGGGAGAAAGTGACAGATAATCAGGCATTAGATTCTCATAGAGTGCACAACCTAGAATGCTTGCGTGGAGAGTTCATGGTAGGGTTCCTGTTTCTGTAAGAATCTAATGCACTGCTGATCTGACCGGAGGCAGAACTTAGGCGGTGATGTGAGTAATGGAGAGCAGCTGGAAATACAGATGAAACTTCACTTGCTCACCTGCTGCTCACCTTCTGCTGTGAATCCCAGTTCCTAACAGGCCATGGACCATTACTGGTCCAGGGCCTGGGGTTTGGGGACCCTTGAAGTAGAGTACAGTCTTATGTAAGGTTCCTTTTACCTTTAGTCTTATGTACTATACTCATTTCCAAAGTTACTTAGGTCAGCACCTCTTGACCTACCAGCTTCAGTGAGGTTGTTTCATACATTAGCAATGCATTTAGATTTTTTTGATTGGTCAGCATTTCTTTCTGAGATTTCTCAACCTTCTCAATACTTTTTAAAAATTTATGTACATTAAGACTCACTTTTTGTGCTGTAAAATTTATGGATTTTTACGAATGCATCATACTGTAAAACCACCACTACTGTATTATACAAAATAGTATTACTGCCCTAAACATTCCCTGTGCTTCACTTATTCATTCTTTCCTCCTCCTCCTCCTTCTCCTCCCTTGGTAATTACTGATCATTTTACTGTGTTGATAGTTTTGCCTTTTCCATAATGTCCATCATGATGGTTAATGTTATGTGTCAACTTAACTGGACCACAGAGTTCCCAGACATTTAGTCCAACATGATTCTGGGTGTGTCTGTGAGGGTGTTTCAGGATGAGATTATCTTTTTTTTTGGGGGGGGGGTGGTGGGGGAACGGAGTCTCACTCTGTCACCCAGGCTGGAGTGCAGTAGCGCAATCTCAGCTCACTGCAACCTCTGCTGCCAGGGTTCAAGTGATTCTCCTGCCTCAGCCTCCAAAGTAGCTGGGATTACAGGCGCCTGCCACTGTAGCTGGCTAATTTTTGTAGTTTTAGTAGAGACGGAGTTTGACCATCTTGGCCAGGCTGGTCTTGAACTCCTGACTTCATGATCC
Source organism: Symphalangus syndactylus (assembly GCF_028878055.3). Taxonomy (NCBI): domain Eukaryota; kingdom Metazoa; phylum Chordata; class Mammalia; order Primates; family Hylobatidae; genus Symphalangus; species Symphalangus syndactylus. Next base: position 141,796,261 of record NC_072430.2, on the reverse strand, counting down.
ACCTGCCTCAGCCTCCCAAAGTGCTGGGATTATAGGCGTGAGCCACCGCACCCAGCTGAGATTATCTTTTGAATCTCTAGACAGTAAAGCAGATTACCCTCCCTATTGTGGGCCTCATCCAATCAATGAATCCTAAGTAGAACAACAGTATGTGTGAGAAAAAGACTCCTTCTGCCTGACTGTTGAGCTGAGACATCAGTCTTCTCAGGTCTTTGGACTAGGATTGGAACTACACCACTGGCTCTCCTGGGTCTCCAGTTTACCTAATGCAGATCTCGGGACTTCTCAGCCTCCATAATCACGAGTCAGTTCCTTACAATAAATCTAATCTAATCTAATGTCTACATACCCATGCATCCTGGATAATACAGATCTTTGTCCTGACAGTGATTCTAGAGAAACAGAATTTTAAGGATGAGTTTTCTAAAGCTGTAAATAACTATTTTTACAGTAGTAAAGAGAACATTGACTGTCCATGGTAAGATCTGGCAATACAGATACACAAAATATCACTATAGCATACTCCTAATCAACTACTTATATAAAGCAAGGATACTGATGACCAAGAATATGATACACTGGAAACTTTTTGGCAAACTAACAAAAATAATAAGATTAGCTGGTTGCTTCTAATGTCATTGGACAAGGTGGGAAAAGAAAGAGATCAGATCAGGTATTTGTATTCCCACAAAAATGATCTAAAAGCTTCTGTGTGTGCCCTAAAGGAGACCCATATCTCCTATAGCTGCAGGGCTGATATTGCTGAAAATTAAACCCAGAACCTCATATTGTGATGGGCTGAATTATTTAATACAATGCAAGTTGAACTCCCAGTCTTGTAGATGTCCACTGTTAAAGTGAAGGTATTGATTGGGAAGGAATAGGGCTCTGAAAGTTGGAATGGGGATGTGTAGGGGGACCCTGATAAGGCTGGAGACATTGAGCCTCTAAGTTCAGATGAGTTTTTTTTTTTTTTTTGCCTTTGAAAGAGGCCTCCCCCCACCTAGTGGGAGCAGCTTTCCCACTCCCATCTGAGAGGCTTAACACTGCTTTGCCTGAGGAAACTGTAATGACCTCCCCTGAGGCAACTGCCGTACAAGACTGAGTCCCCTCAGGACCCACCCCCACCACCCCTCTTTGCTCCTAGACTTCTAACTAGATTCAAGTCCTGGCAAGCCCCTGAAGGTGGGAACAAAGTATGCACACTTTGTAGCACAGGCGTGCTACATTAAAAACAAAACAAAACAAAACAACAACAACAAAAAATCCCTTGAATTTTCTAATTTATACAGACAGAAATCCAAAAAAATATGTACAGGAAAGAATACTAAGAGTGTGAGATAATGGTGGAAGGAACGTAAGGTTTGACCAGGCCGAATATATTGATATGGGCTCACTACACAGAGATTCTGCATTTAATGTTGGAGCTATGGGAGCTAGAGTTCTAACAGTTTGCTTTCAGCAGGCAAAGCTAGCAATATACCTTTACTGTTTTATCTCCGGGGTCTATCAACTCTTTAGCCCTATGTCATAGTTCACAGGGATCCTGATTGTCTTTCCCTTCCACAAGAGGAGTCACACTGGTCCATTACATTGATGACATTATGCTAATTGGACCTAGTGAGAGAGAAGCACCAATGACTCTGATATTTGTGTGTCAGAGGTTGGGAAATGCATCTGACAAAAGTTCAGGGGCCTTCCACCTCAGCGAAATTTCTAGGGGTTCAGTGGTGTGGAACATGTGACAGTATCTCCTCTAAAGTGAAAGACAAGTTGTTGCATCTGGCCCCTTACAACAAAGAAAGAGACACAACACCTGGTAGACCATTTTGGATTTTGGAGATAATGTAGTCCTCATTTGGGTGGGTTACTGCAGCCCACTTACCAAGTCACTGAAAAAGGCCCAGAACAAGAGAAAGCTCTGCAACAAGTCCAGGCTGCCATGCAAGTTGCTGTGCCATTTGGGCCTTATGATCCAGCAGATCCAATGGTGCTTGAAGTGTCAGTGGCAGATAGGGATGCTGTGTGGAGCCTTTGACAACCTCTAAAGGTGAATCACAGCACAGGACCTTAGGGTTTAGAGCAAAACCTTGCCATCCTCCATGGATAACTCTTCTCCTGTTTAGAAATAGTTCTTCCCTGCTACTGGGCCTTTGTACAGACTAAATGCTTAACCATGGGCCACCAAGTTACCATAAGACCTGAGCTGCCCATCATGAATTGGGTGCTATCTGAGCCACCACGCCATAAAATTGAATGTTCACAGAAGCAGTCATCAAATGGAAGTGTTATACACAACACCAGACCTGAGAAGGCTCTGACGGCATAAGTAAGTTGCATGAAGAAGTTGTCCAAATGCTCATAGTCCCTCTCTTATTTCACCATCTTCTGTTTCCTAGCCAACACCTATAGCCTCATGGGGAATTTTCTACACTCAGTTGATAGAGGAAGAGAAGACTACAGCCTGGTTTACAGATGGTTCTTCATCTGAAAGTGGACAACTCCAGGACTACAGCCCCTTTCTGGAGAATTCTTAAAGAATAATGGTGAAGGACAATCCTCCCAGTGGGCAGAACTATGAGCAGTGGACTGGTCTATCACTTTGCTTGGAAGGAGAAATGGCCAGATGTGTAATTATATATCAATTAATGGGCTACAGCCAATTGTTTGGCTGTATGGTTAAGGACTTAGTAGGAAGATGATTGAAAAATTGAGGACAAGAAAATTTGGGAACAGTGGTATGGATAGAACTCTCCGAATTGACAAGGAAGATATTTGTGTTTTATATGAACACTCACAATAGGGTAACCTCAGCGGGGGGAATTTTAATAATCAAATGGGTATGATAACCCATTCTGTGAATGCCAGTCAGCCTCTTTCCCCAACCACTCTTGTCATCACCCAGTGGGCTCATGAACAAACTGGCCATGGTGGCAGGGATGGAGGGGATGCATGGGCTCGGTGACATGGACTTCCACACACCAAGACTGACCTTGCTATGGCCACTGCTAAGTGCCCAACCTTCCAGCAGTAAGGACCAATACTGAGTTCCTTATATGGCACCATCCTTCAGGATGATCAGCAGCTACCTGGTGGCAGGTTGCTTACATTCCATCATGTAAGGGACAGAATTTTGCTCTACTGGAATAGATAATTACTATGGATATGGATTTGTTTTTCCTGCATGCAGTGGTTCTGCCAAAACTACCATCTGTGTTCTTACACAATGCCTTACCCACAATGATGATATTCCACACAGCATTGCTTTTGATTAGGAAATTCACTTTACAGCAAATCAAGTGCAGAAATGGGACCACGCTTATGAAATTCACTGGTCTTACAATGTTCCCCACCACCCTGAAGAAGCTGGCTTGATATAATGATAGAATGGCATTTTGAAGACTCAATTACAACACCAGCTAGATGGCAATATGTCATGTGGCTGGGGGAAGGTTCCTCAGAAGGCTTTATATGCTCTGAATTCATGGCCAATATATGGTGCTATTTCTTTCACAGCTGGAATTCATGGGTCCAGGAATCAAACAGTGGAAATGGGAGTGGTGGCACTCACTATTATCCCTCACAACTCACCAGCAAAATTTTTCCTTCCTTTTCTCATGACCTTATTCTTTGCTAGCCCAGAGATCTTAGCTCCAAAAGGAGTACGCTTCCACCAGGAGTCACAACAATGAACCCATTGAACTGGAAGTTAAGACAGCTGCCCCACCACTTTGGGCTCCTGGTGTCTCTGAATCAGCAGACAAAGAAGGGAGGTACTGTGCTGGCTGGGGCAATCGATCTTGAATGCTAAGGGGAAATCAGACTCCTCTACAACAGAGGTTAAGGAAGAGTATGTCTGGAATACAGGAGATCCCTTAGGGCATCTCTTAGTATTACCATGCCCGAAGATTAGGATCAATGGAAAATGACAACAACCCAATCTAGGCAGGTCTACTAATGGCCCAGACCCTTCAGAAAAGAACGTTTATATTATCCCACTAGGCAAAGAACCACAACCAGCTGAGGTGCTTGCTGAAGGCAAAGGGAATACAGAACAGTTAGTAGAAGGAGGTGTTTACAAAAGCCAGCTGTGACTATATGCCAGTTACAGAAACAAAGACTGAAATTGTTATGAGTATTTCCTTATTTTGTTATAAATCTGTTTCTCTGTATGTGTATATAACAAATAGCTTGGTTTTCTTTTTCTCTCTTATTCTGTTATCATGTAACATAAATTGTATTGACTTTATATCATAGTATTTAAGCATTATTAATTATGCATCATATGAGATATCAAGGAGAAAAGTAAACATCACTCAAGGACTTAACTGCCTCTTCTGGGGAAGAGGTTAGTGTGATTTTAGTTGAATGCAGGATAATTGTACTATGTCAGGCAGAATTATGACCTTGTTACTGTCTTTATTTGGAGATCAAGTACGATTTAGGAAGATGTGTATGGGTGTCAAGTTGACAACTGTGGACCTGTGATGGTTCATTTTATGTGTCAACTTGACTGGATCACTGGGTGCCCAGACATTTGGACAAACATTATTTTGTTGTATCTGTGAGGGTGTTTCTAGATGAGAATAATATTTGAATTGATAGACTGAGTAATACATAATGCTTCCCTAATGTGGGTACTCCTTATCCTATCAAGTGAAGACTTGAATAAGAACAAAAAGGTACAGAAAGAGGTAACTCCTGCCTGACTTCTGGACTGGTATATCAAATTTGTCTTTTCAGACTCAAAATGAAACCTTAGCTTTTTTTTGTTTTCAGATCTTGCCAGCTCTTGGACTGGAACTTACACCATCAATTCTCCTGTTTCTCTAGTTTGTCAACTGCAGATCTTCGCACTTAGCATCCATGATTGCATGAGCCAATTCATTATAATCAATATCTGTCTCTCTTGGTCTGTCTTTGTCTCTCTCTCTCTCTCTCATACATGTACATTTACACACACATGCACACACACACATATCCATATATATCCATCCATCCTGTTGATTCTGTTTCTCTGGAGAACCCTGACTGATACAGCCATATAATTGGAATAATACAGTATGTAGTATTTTCAGGCTGGCTTCTTTTAATTAGCAATATGCATTTAAGGTTCCTCCATGTTTTTTCATGGCTTAACAGCTTGATTCTTTTTACCATTGAATAATATTTTATGTGTGCTGCACAATGTTTATAGACGCACCACTTTTAGTAATCAGAATTCTTTGGAATGTTCTATGTAGGCCACCACATCATCTGTGAATAAACTAGAAAACTGAAGATGTTTTTATACCTTCCTTTTTGACCAGATGCATTTTGTTTCTTTTACCTGTCTTATTACACTGGCTAGAACCTCTAGAATGATGTTGATTCCAGAGTGGAAGACTTGATAGAAAATTACAGGATATAACTGTGGCCATGATGTAGGCTCTTTCCCATGTTATGACACCTCCTCTTCAATTAATGACCTTCAGTTTTAGAACTGGTGAGAAGCGAGGACTTCCCATTAGATAACTCAGTCATATTTTTCTCACTGGCTGCAGAATTTTTCTAGTTACAGATACCATCTATTTTATCCACAGGGAACACTTTATAACTTAGCCATGACTGCTAATTCTCTACTGTACAAAACATATCACCACACTGATCCTACAGCCTATTATGGTAATTATTATGGTAACTGCTGCCCTTGATCTTGAGGGTTTAGTGTTGCTATCTGGCCTCAGTCACACTGGGATTCTCTCATTCCTATAGAAATCAGGTCAGGGAGTCTATTATGTCAATGGAAGGCTCACCTTTCATCCTCTCTTGCAGAGGATGCTGTGACAGAGGCTTCAAGGATGCTGATGCTCAATTCCTTGTTAAGTGTCCTTTGAGTCCAAGAGGAAATAGTCAATATGGGTGGCTTCTACATAACAACACCTACTTCTTTATCCCCATCTCTCTAAGCATTTGGATCCCTTCACACTAAGCTGCAGAAGTTCTGACATTCTGACCTCATTGAATGTAGGTCACCATTAAAACCAAGTTTCAGTCAATGAACAAAGCCAACTAGTAAAGCCATTCCAGCTGTGAAAGCTAGAATATTAAATTCTGAATCTTGTAAAAGTGTTCCCATATTGGCAAGTTCAGCTTGATCCAGTCATATTTCATCCTTGTTCTGATACCCTTTAAATCTTCATGTTCCTTGGGGTTCTGCCAATACAAATGATTGCAATGATTTTGGTGCCCAAGTCATTTTCTTCTACTGAAGACCTTGTAATTGTCCCTGGGCTAGGCTGGTTATGAGTCATAGGCCTGAAGGCAATGAGAGGTAATGAGGACGGGCCCTGAGGAGCGTGGGTGTTTCAATAACCTCCACAAGTGACATGATCACAGATTCTTTAAATAAGGGAAGGATAATCTTCTCAGACATGAGGAAAGGTCTCATTCTCGTGAGAAGGAAAACTCAAGGGCATCTGGGTGTTCAAGGCCCCATATTAATCTAAGTCTATCCAGTAGCCCCATTCCAAGTCTCCATGCCCAACTTCTTTCAAATATTAGTAAGTGCCTTTTCCTTAATACAGGAAACTTACCACTTCTGTGCTACCAGCTTGGTTTGAATTCTGCAACTGGATTAGATTTTACAACTAAATTTCAGCTCTGTCTGTCATATGGACACATAAGAATAAGTACCTCTCTTAAGTCTACCAGAGAATACTGACTCTCTGTACATGCTTGAGCTGAGAGTTGAAAGCCCTGAGCATATCATTTTCTTCTTCAAAGATCTTTAGCTCAGTGAGAAGCACCATTCTATCTCCTCATTGAAGGCTGCAAGTAACTGGAGAACCTAGGGGCCTCTAGGTTTCTAGAATTGGAAATATGTCCTCTGGCATTTCAGGGTTAGTAATCCATGCCTTACACCCAACTACGGCAGGCATCAGGGCGACCACTTAAATGGAGAGGCAACCTCATTATCCCCTCAGCATATTGTCAAGGCAATGCTGATAGATTAGCTGGTAAATATCGGGGAAACCCGCCCCCAATATTTCAACATAGGTTCTTCTATTTTCCAAAAGTGTCAGCCAGCTGAGAAATAAAGAAGAAGAGTATAAAGAGAGGAATTTTACAGTTGTGCCGCCGGAGGTGACATCACATATCAGTAGGACTGTGATGCCCACCTGAGCCTCAAACCAGCAAGTATTTTATTAAGGGTTTCAAAAGGGGAGGGGGTGTAAGAACAGGGAGTAGATCATAGGCTTCAAAGGGCCAAAAGGAGAACTACTGATAAGGGTCTATGTTCAGCGGTGCACTTATTGTCTTGATAAACATCTTAAACAGAAAACAAGGTTCAAGAGCAGAGAACTGGTCTGACCACAAATTTACCAGGGAGGAGTTTTTCCCCACCCTAATATGCCTGAGGGTACTGCAGGAAACCAGGGCATATCTCAGTCCTTATCTCAACCGCATAAGACAGACACTTCCAGAGCAGCCATTTATAGACCTTCCCCCAGGAATACATTCCTTTCCCAGGGTATTAATATTAATATTCCTTGCTAGGAAAAGAATTTAGTGATACCTTCCCTACTTGCATGTCCGTTTATAGGCTCTCTGCAAGAAGAAAAATATGGCTCTTTTTGCCCGACCCCACAGGCAGTCAGACCTTATGGTTGTCTTCCCTTGTTCCCTAAAAATCGCTGTTATTCTGTTCTTTTTCAAGGTGCACTGATGTCATATTGTTCAAACGAACATGTTTTACAATCAATTTGTACAGTTAACACAATTATCACAGTGGTCCTGAGGTGACGTACATCCTCAGCTTGCAAAGACAACAGGATTAAGAGATTAAAATAAAGACAGCCATAAGAAATTATAAAAGTATTATTTGGGAATTGATAAATGTCCATATTAAAATGAAATCTTCACAATTTATGTTCCTCTGCCACGGCTCCAGCCAGTCCCTCCATTCGGGGTCCCTGACTTCCCGCAACAGGTAAAGAAACAATGAGACATTTTAGGTTCAGATAATTTATTGCTTACATAGACAGAAAAAAAAAAAAAGTCCAGAGTAGCAAAGACTAGCCACCTTTCTGGTCTCACAGGATGACACCAAAACGTTGGAGAGTCATTGGCGCCTTGTTGCTGAGGGCCTTATTCCACACTGCAGCTAAGTGTTTTATAGGCTACGACTGTTCCCTAAAGGTGGGGGTTGGGAATGGAGTGGGCTGGGGGTAGAGGCAGAGAGCCTCAAACTTCATCAGAACAAGGGAGGCAATGAGAGGCTGTGTCATGAGTCAGGAATGGTCTGGTAGCAGCTCCTTCCCAGCCTCCCATAGTTGTGCTCTAGTAGGATAACAGGATGCTCTGCCAAGCCTCATGTCAGCTCTGAAGCCTTGCCTTCATGGCTGATGTGGAGATGCCCAAGGCCACCAGGACCACACTGGAGCCATTGCCCTGTACATATTTGTCAATCCATTTCTGCTGAAAGCTTTTCTACTGATTGCCCTTTGGAACCAAATATGTCCATTTGTATAATTCTACAATCTTCTGCCTTCTAGCCGAGCAACAGGCTCCTTTATTGCTGCATCCAGGCCAATTTGAAGCAACCAAACCCAGGACACTGAGTGCGTATGCTTTTCCAGTCAGGCTTCTTTTATTACAGAAACTCATACTTAATCGTCTAGGTGGCTACTTTTAGAGCTAAGCTTGCCTGTTATGAACAAGCTTTCTTGCTAAGAATGTAGAACCCCTCCTGAACTCTCTCATCCATCCTTGGCTACTGGCTTGGTAGGGGCCTTACCTGTGGGGGCGTTTTGCTAAACTATGAGTTCCCATATAGCTACCCCATCTTTTAGGTAGGGAAGCTTCCCACACAGTTCCCCCATCTTTTCAGAGGATAGTGGCAAGGAGTGCTATAAATTATCTGTATGACATTACCAATTCACCCACAGTACACACTCATGGCAGCTCATGGAAGTGAGTAGTGAGCATGAAAGTTATTACAGGCTATTGCCTTGACTCCTGCTGTATTACTCAGAGTTCTGCTGCATGTGATGTTTCATCCTGGTCCTAGGCTCCTGACTCTACACTTGAAAGCTGGTGCCCAATTCTTGAAGATTCCCTGTGTCTTTCCAGATCTCCTATTTCCTGCATAATCATTCTTGATCCATTCATTTTGAGGCCTTTCCTTCCATCAGTGAGTATTAACCGACAGAGTCCCCAACCCCTGGGACCATCACGCCTGTTGGGCATGGCTTTGTTCCAGGCAGACAAGGAAAAAGTTATATAAAAAGTAGCTCTGATGGAGAAGTAGTGGAAAGCAGGTGGAAAATTAAGCAGAATCCCTAATCCTTATGAAAATGTTTAGGCAGATGACCCCTTACTCTAGTTCACACTGGTCTTCTGCAGAACCAGCAGTTAACCAGCCCATTTTTGAGGAGGGGAGTAGGATGGAGGTCCTCTTTTAGCATCAATTTTACCCTCAGTTATTTGACAGTCACTTTTTACACTTGATATCCTCATTACCTTGTTGGCCATTAATTTCTCAAACACTGAAAACTAGATTCACTCCACCAAAACTGTTCCTTTCAAGACTACTGAAGATTCACTTAGGCAAGTTCAATGGACTTCTCCATCTTCATCCTATCAGAACTTTTCACTATATTTGACTCTGTTGCTCTTCCTTCCTCTGGGAACTTTTCCCAGACCTAAGTATCTAGCATATCATACTTTTTTGTCATCTGATTCTTTTCTCCTTATGAACAATGCTAAGTAAGATGCACGGTTGGCCCACATACATAAAAAAGAGTGCTGGCGTGGGGAAAGCCCAATCTATTATCTTGATGCTTGGAGTAGAGAATGAAGTGTGGGAGCCATGATTCAGAGGAGGAGCTGAATGAAGGAGGAAAAATAGTTATCAAACTAGAAGTATACAGCTAGGAGGAGGTGGTAAGGCATGAGATAAAGTGAATGGGGATGGCTGGGTGTGGTCAGTGAGATGTGCTCTCTGGGTAGTTCCAGTGATATCATACCATGTGCCTCTAATTCTACATCCCCTGACCACTCCTCTTACACTGCTTTGGGCAGAAAGGGACGACCCAGTCCTTGCTATATCATTTTGTGCTTGGATGGGAGAGGTATATGTTCATCTTCCTGGTCTTAGGGGTGTCGATATCTTTGTAAAAATCTAGGTTATTATAACCTCTCAGATTCTGGGCTGCTTTGGTCTCATATATCCTGCTCCCTACCTGAACTAAAGCCCTATAATCTGGGAAACTGGGGTACACAGAGCACGTCCTGGGCCACCAGCACAGGCAGCAGAGCCATTTTACGTACCAGGTGGGGTGTGGGTGACCTGAAAGGCCAGATGCTCAATTTCTATAGAAGGATGTTTCCCTTCCTCCTAGAGTAGGAATTCCTCAGGCAATTCATCCTGCAGCTTCCTTCTGATAACTTCTGAGCACAGAAGGCAAGGTATTTCCTTCTAGCTTCTGCATGAAGGAGCCAAGTCCATGGGTGTGATGGGCTGCCAAATTCTTCCCCTGCCCATCATCCACACTGCAGTTTTTTTTTTGTTGTTGTTGTTGTTGTTTGAGATAGAGTCTTGCTCTGTCACCCAGGCTGGAGTGCAGTGGTGCAATCTCGGTTCACTGCAAGCTCTGCCTCCTGGGTTCATGCCATTCTCCTGCCTCAGCTTCCTGAGTAGCTGGGACTACAGGCGCCCACCACCACACCCAGCTAATTTTTTTGTGTTTTTAGTAGAGACAGGGTTTTATCATGTTAGCCAAGATGGTCTCGACCTCCTGACCTCGTGATCCGCCTGCCTCCATCTCCCAAAGTGCTGGGATTACAGGCGTGAGCCACCACGCCCGGCCCACACTTCTGTTTTTAAGTGTTTGGCAACCTCTGGGAGGAAGGCACAGGCAAACAAGCTACTAAGTCAGCAATCTTGTGGGGAGTCTAAGAACGAGGTTACTGGCTTGCAGGAAGGGGGTCCTGCCACATTGCTTCTCTATCAGCCTTGAAACCAAAAATGCTGCTCATCTGGGTTGCTCAAAGACCTACTATAACTTAGCATCTCCGTGAAAAGCTGTAAGAGTAGGAGTTAGGACTGTTCTTTTCCCTGCCAGGGCTATAGTGGTGGCAACTGGGGAAAATTGTTTCCTGATATTTGGAGGAAGAGATGCTGGTGTTGGGGCAGTGGAAGACCTGCCTAGGCTTCCAAAGGACTCAGCACCATGGTGGGCCACACCCTGCAAGGTTCACAGCTTGATCCTCATGCAATAAGAGTTCAGCTTCGGAACTCTGGTTGATATTTTTAGACAATGCAAAAAGCTTGTTTCTCTTCAAACTTTGAAATACTAATTTCAGCATTCATCAGTGGATCTTGCCTGCAACACATCCTATCATGTTGTTCTAATGGTGATTATATATTTCCTTCATTCCTTATACATTTACCAACTGGAAATCTTTAAGACTGGTCCCCAATTAACTAATTAATTTATTTATTTATTTATTAAATTATTTATATCAGCATAGACCCATGGATATAATTATTGCTCTTACTCTTAATATTTGCTCAAATTGTTCCAGTTTCGCCCATTGGGGGTTCTTTCAGGTTGGCGTCTGTGCCCAATGGACCTGCCCCTGTCCCTTTTTGATCCATTTCTTACGTCTGTCATCTTATCAGCTCTAGGTTCATCAACCAGTCCTGGAATCAACCACTTTCCCGGGATCATTTTGTTGGAGAACGGTATTTAGAACTCACGATCTGGGTGCTAGATATGCTCATTGGCCCTGTTGTGCCACTGCTTTTAGTCTCTTCCCATTCAGTTCAAAGTTACGGAATGTATGTTTGTGCACACATTCATGCATAAACACACATCTATATTTATTTTGCCTATCTATCTTCATCAGCACCATTGTCCCTCTATACTTATCTATCCATTAAAAATCCATGAGTTCATACTGATGCCTCCAATTCCAATAGAATAGCTGAAAGATGATTCTAGCTGTCACCTCTTTGTATTCGTAACTAATTTCTCTGACAGTAAGACATGTGGCTCCCTTTTTCTGTACTATATTTACATATTTATTCCCTACACATAAGATGGTTTCAGAGTGGTGACCCATTCTCTTGTGAAAAACAAATGTACTAACTACTCTATTTGTGTGTAGTTTTTTGTTCTTAGTCTTAATAAATTTTTTTGGCATTATCTAGGTTAGTTCTTTTCTTCCTCGTCCCTTCCAGTGTGGTTATACTATTTATTTATAATAAAGTTAGGTACATTTACTTTTTCTCTGTGTGTATTCCATTTTTGGGTCCCCGAACATTGTAGCTGATTTTAGAAAAATGTATATACGTTAAAATTCACTTTGTGGTGTCCATTTTTATAGGTTTTGACAAATGCGTGGAGTCATGTATTCACCATGCTAGCCCTTTATCCCAGGGCTATATTAACTCTCCTGCTTTCTGTGACAAAAAAGTAAGCAGGGGCTTTGATCATCTTGTCAACCCATAGTATGATACACTAGTCCCTTATATGAGTCATAATGTTAATTCCAGTTGGTGGGCAGAAAATGACAAGTACTCTGGATGCCTTCATAAGACACATTTGTACCAGATAGTGGAAGATAAAACCTACAAAGATTCAGGAGTCTGTCACATTGATGACATTTTAAGGGGGTCACTAGTCTAGGACATGCTGTCATCTCTTCCCAATAAAAAATTATTGTATCTCACACCCCCTACCACCATCAAAGAGGCAAAAAGCTGTGTTGTTCTCTTTGGAATTGAAAGCCATTTACACTGTACTGAACACTGCCTTGACCTATGTACTGAGTGACCTGCAAGGCTGCCAGTTTGGAGTAAAGCCCAGAACTAGAGTGGGCTCTGCAGCATGTTCACAGGTCAGGCTGCCCTACCCTTCAGGCTGTCTGACCTGGCAGATCCAAAGCTTGTGGTGGAAAAGAATGTGGAATTGTGGTTGTTACACCAATCGGTGAGTTGCAGTGTCAACCACTGGAGTCCTGGAACAAAGCTGTGCCTTCTGTGGCTCACAGGTATTCCCCATTTGAAGAGAAGTTCCTGGCATGCTACTGGGCCTTAGTAGGGCCAGAGCATCTGGTCTTGGGGTATTAAGTGACTGTGGACAAACCACCCATTATGAAGTGGGAAGTGTTAGACTCACCAAGTCATCAGATTCAGTGAATGCTGTAGCAATCCACTGGATGATGGCAAGGGTACGTATGGGAGCAGGTCCAGAAGGCACCAAAATGTAAGAAGAAGTGGTCCAGATGCTTCTCAGTTAACTTTCATCCATCTCCCTTTGCCGGGACCTAACTTTCATCAGGTCCTAATCACCTGATGCATAAAAAAAAAAAAATAACTCAGGCTTGCTTCTAAGATGGGTTGACTAGAAATGTTGGGGGAGCCACAAATGGACTGTTTTCACATGGTGGCCACAATCAGGGTGCCCCTAAAGAATAACAGTTGAAGGAAATCATCCCAGTGGGTGAACTGCAGTAGACTTGGTCTGTCACTTGTCCTCTGACAACTCTGCCATTCTAGAGTTTACTGAATGCCTGTTTACTGACATGCAATCCTACAAACCATGGCTTTGGACCAGAAGATCTATTTTATGAATCTGCTGGTCTTACCATATATCACATCACCAGGGAACATCTGGCATACCAGAATTATGCACCTATTAAAGGACCAAGTCTTCTACTTATCTAGGGGTGTTGTACCCTGGAATGCAACATACGGAGTAAGCTCACAGCTGATGCATGGGTTCCCCATTTGCTACAATATTTAGGCTTGTGCAACAAGGAGTTGAAGTAGAATTGCCTCTGGTCCTGTAGCTTCCAGTAATCCACTGTGGAATTTATGCTTCTCATTCTTATAACATCAGACCCTGCTGAAACACAGGCCCCAGTTCCCTGGGATAGAACTTCCTCTAGGGACATGGTGTTCACTGATTCAGAGCCTACAAGTACAGCTTGTTCATTTTGGTCTTGCCATGCCTACAGATTCACAGTCAAGTAAGGAGAGGTAACTGAGTCTGTCATCAGGATCTAGAGGTGTTCCTGGGGTGGAGCCTACAGAATTCCCTGGAACATCTCTTAGTGATTCTAAACCAGTGGTGACAGTAAAAGGCAATTGCAGCAATCATGGCCTGAATAAAGAAAGACAGCCAAGCACTGAGACCCATCAAGGGGGAAGGTTTAGGTCTTCTAAGGTTTAGGTCTAGGCAGGCAACCTAGGCCAGCTGAAATGTTAGCTGAAATAGAGGGGTGGATCTGGAAAGGATGGTGAAGGAATGAGGAGAAGAGGAACAACAGAGGCCTCTGGGTCCTCTGGCTGTAGCAGTGGGGACTGTGCCTTCTTCCACTAACCCAGTGTGTTGAGTCTTTGGAAGACTTTGGCTCAACTACCACCTTGAAGCTTTTGTCTTGGTGGAATCGGATGTAGTGTGAGGCAGGAGTGGATCTGAGGAGTGCAAAGGGTCCATGTATCATATACCTCCAGGCCCCCTCCCCGCACCTTCCTGGCTTCCCTTAGATTGTAGTTCTGATGATGGGAAGCTCTGTGGGGGCTTCCAGTCACATTTGCTGACATCTCTGTCCTCAGGCATGAGCTTGCCTCCTTCACTTTCTGCCCCGGAGCCTCTCTGTTGCTGTGGACCTGGCAGGTCCCCACTTGACAAACATATAGGAGCATCTAGAAGTGTGGGGGTGGTAATGCCCCCGGGGGCACCCAATGTAGTATGGGGGCTCATAGTAAATGTGTTTCCTTTGGGTTCTCAGGAGGCCAATTCTGGGGGCATTCTGCAGGCTTCTCCTAGGTCCGGGTGGGACTGAGCCCCTGTTGTCCACAACAACTTTATAGTGCACTTTTCATAATGGACTATTGGTCCATTATGGGCTTTTCCTCCTTCCTTTACTCTCCCTGATCCCTTACTTCTATTCTCTGGGATTACATTTTAAATAAAATACCTGCACACAAGTCCTTGGCTAAAACTCTGCTTTCATGGCAGTGGGGTGGAAAGAAATCCAGGCTCAGACAACCTCTTTTCCAAGATAGGTTAATAAGCCACCCATGTAATGTTGCCAGAAAGGGCAGTAGCAATGGTGCAGCCAAGGTTGCAATGGAGATGGATTAATAGGACCAGGCACTGGGAATGCTTTCTTGAGTCTCTTGCTCACTTCTATTCAATGTGTCCTCTGGTGAACATATTAGTCCCACAACTAGTATCAATCAAGTGACTCCTGGCACACTAGACTCAATCTCTCTCTTGATCTCCAGCATGCACCTCCCGCCTACCTGACACATGCATTTAGGCATGTTCATGGCCAAAAACTAATGTGTTGCCTTCCACACTTGTCTTTCCCTACATGTCTCCATTGCTGTTGGTGTTACCACACTTAGCCTCATGATGTGGAGAGATCCTTGATTTCTTCTTCTCCTTCCTGACGACAATAATCAATTCTAGCTCTTAAAGTTCTCTACAACCCCTTCCCGTCTTTAATTCCACTTGTGCTTGTCCCAGTCCAGACCTGCCCCATCTTTCTTTCTTTCTTTCCTTTTTTTGAAATGGAATCTCACTCTGTCACCCAGGTTGGAGTGCAGTGGCGCAATCTTGGCTCACTGAAACCTCCACCTCCTGAGTTCTAGCAATTCTCCTGCCTCAGCCTCCTGAGTAACTGGGATTACAGGTGCACACCATCACGCCTGGATAATTTTTGTATTTTTAGTAGAGATGGGGTTTCACCATGTTGATCAGGATGGTCTCAAACTCCTGACCTCATGATCTCCCCTCCTCGGCCCATCTTTCTTAGTGCGTAACAGTTATTTCCACAATGTGCCTGCCTGGGGCATCCTCTCCTTTCTTCTCTTGTCACACTCACTCTCCATTATTACCCAAATTATTGTTCTAAAACATTTCATTCATTCATTCATTCATTCATTCATTCATTCATTCAACAAATATGTGTTGGTTTTCCATCTCCTCCAACAGCAGCAAAAAGAGATAAAATCTAAACTCTTTGGCTTAGTTTTCCAGAAGGTTCCAAAGCTGACTCATGTCTGTTCCTTTGGCACTTGTTTCCAACCTTCCATGCTGTGACTCCCTTGAGCCATGTGGTGACAACTGGGCCTTTCTGTTTTCCAAGTGCCAGTATTTGGGTCAGTAACCCCAAGTGAGAGAGAAGGAAGATGTTTCCTGACCCAGTGCTATTCTTAGACATAGAATGAAAGGCTTCAGTGGCACTGAAACTTGGTAGACACTTGAAAAAAAAAAAAAAAAAAAAACTTTGACTCGGATGGAGAGTTGGGACTGAGCCTTGCAACTTAAAATAAAAGTATCTGGAGAGGCAGAGGGGAGCGAGGTGTCCTCCAGCTCTCCGGGACAGTTTGTAATGGTATTATCCTGTGGCCGGCAGAAAGCATCTGGGCTGTCACAAGACCCCAAGCCCACAACCCTCTGGCAAGGGAGGCATATTCTGGAAGACTCACATCATGGTCCTTCCTCCATCTGTTGACTTCTTCAGGATTTGAACCCTGGAGCACTCGGCGGTCTGTCCCATCATCTTGTTCCAACATTGCCTTTGTGTTTGCTGTCCTGGAGTCAGGACTCTGGCCGCCTTCCTGGCTGTGCTCCTCACTTGGTTGGAGTTTCAGTCATTTGCTCATCTGTGCTGCTCTGGTGTCTGGCTCCACATCTGCTCCCTGCTCTTGCTCTCAGTTTTCCCAGCGTATGTGTTGATAGCCCAGATAGACCCACCCTGTAACAGGGCCAGAAATGGCAGCCTTGGCAACCCATAGTATGATACATTAGTCCCTTATAAAAGTCATAACGTTAATTCCAATTGGTGGGCAGAAAATGACAAGTGCTCTGGATGCCCTCATAAGACACATTCGTACCAGATAGTGGAAGATAAAACCTACAGAGTCAGAAGTCTGTCAAACTGATGACATTTTAAGGGGGTCACTAGTCTAGGGCATGCTGTAATCTCTTCCCAGCAAAAAATTGTTGTATCTCACACCCCCTACCACCATCAAAGAGGCAAAAGCTGTGTTGTTCTCTTTGGAATTTGAAAGCCATTTACACTGTGCTGAACACTGCCTTATCTATGTACTGAGTGGCGGCACTACGGACAAGAGAAGTGTCTTCCCAGCTGAGACAGCCTGAGCAGGGGAAGAGCTGTGAAGGGCTGGGGGTATGGAGTGGGGGTTGGGGCACCCACAGGAAGATGACAACATGAACCTGAGTGAAGGGCAGAGAAGGGTCAAGGCTGTAGAAGACCCAAGAGCAGGTCACATGGCCAAGGTCAGAGCTGAAAGCTCCATGGGTCTTGGCCAGGACAGCTTGTGACACCTGACTGCTAAATGACCTGAATGTTACCCATGAGACTGCAACACTGTGGGGGCAGACAGCAGTGGACTGGGGACAAAAAGCTGGGGTTTTATTGTGATCATGTTAGCAGTAAGTCCAGCAACTTCCCTCTCCCAAACACTAGGGCATCCTATAGTGGACAGCTGGTATTTGGTCACCTAAGAACCTTTGGGGTTTCATTTTGGGGCATCACTTCTTCCACATAGGACCTGATTCATCTCTGAGTGGACCCCCAGGTGACTCTACTGATTATCTCCTACTATCCAAGCCATTGGAACTTCCCCGATTACCCCTCTAAGCCTGATTTTTCAGCTATCTTCCAATTCCGTGAGCCACCTCTATTTTTCCAATAAACTCCTTTTAGGGTTGAGGTAGTCAGAGTCTATTTCTGTTGCTTGTAACCAAATAATCCAAAATGATGAAGACTCCTCTGCCTCTGATACTTTGGAATCACAATTATCAGGGTGGCATGAGTTTGGAAGGGAGACGGGACAGAAAGGTTCTTTGCCTGGAAGATGCTCCTGGAGATAGAGGCTGATGAGGCTGAACTCCACCTTCCCTGTGTCCCATCCCGCACTACACCTGGCTGTCACCTGTCTCTAGTTAGGCTCATGTTTCCATGTCTTTTAGGGAGACTGCTGTATCTCCAGAATGATGGTTTTAGGTGTTCTTGGGCCATTTGATTCCTTGGTGGTACCTCTGGGGTTATTTGGGGAGAGTGGCTGGGGACTGATTAGGTCACCATGCCTCTCTGCCACTTAATCAAAATTATTCCTCCTCTATCTGTTTTATATATTTTCTTTATAAAATTTTATTTGAAAAATTATATTTTCTCACTGAAAGTTTAAAAGTCACTACTTTGAAGAACTCTTGAGAGTCTTCCCAGATGGAAACTCACAGGATGTCTAGTTCTTCTTTGTCACCATCACTGGCTTTCCAGGGCTGACGACTCTCCATAGGCATCTTCTGTGGGGCATGGATATTATTTTCTGAAAAATTGGATCCAAGATCTCAATTATATTGGCCATGTACCACCGTATGTTCAAGCATGACTCAACTAACAGATAAAGTTAATAAAGTTAAAATGTTTGCAAAGTTATTGCCAAGGGAGTCAAGGAAAAGGAATCACTTCTGGAAGGGTATGCAGAGCAAGCTTGGGGAAGTCCAGCACCCAAAGCTGCTGGGTGGTGCGTGTCGCCCAGAACAACTCACGTGAGCCCAGGGTGCCCGAACTCCCACCAATGACAGCAGCACAGTGGGGCTGCCCTAGCCTCTGCAGTTGCAGCAGCAGAGGCACAAAAATGGCAGTGATTCTGGAGAGGCCAAGATAGGGTGGCAGAGAGAGGAGATGAACAGGCTTTTCAGGCATGTTGAGGCTGCGGGGATCGAGAACCTCAATGATAGCCAGAGGAAGTGGGGAGTGGAGAAGTTGATTTTGGAATTGCCAGTGCAAGGCGAGATGAGAACAGGTGAGCCATGTAGGACCAACAAATGCAAAAAATGAGAAAGAAGATTAAACCATAGTTTAAAGAAAGGATGGTTTGGGATAGTGATTAAGCAAGGTTCCGGATTAGTGATCTGTAAATACTACAAATAATAGATGTCTTTTTTTTTTTTTTTGACTTATCTTTTTGTACCAGGCACTACATCTGACACCTTACAGCCGTGATCTTATTCCATTCTTGAAAAAATAACAACTGCCACACACACAAAATACAGGTGACATTAAGTCTATCTACAGATTTATTTTAAAAAAAAAATACAGGCCGGGCGGCGTGGCTCACACCAGTAATCCCAGCACTTTGGGAGGCCAAGGTGGGTGGATCACGAGGCCAGGAGATCGAGACCATCCTAGCTAACACGGTGCAACCCTGTCTCTACTAAAAAATACAAAAAAAAATTAGCCAGGTGTGGTGGCAGGCGCCTGTAGTTCCAGCTACTCAGGAGGCTGAGGCAGGAGAATGGCGTGAACCCAGGAGGCGGAGCTTGCAGTGAGCCGAGATCACACCATTGAACTCCAGCCTGGGCAACAGAGCGAGACTCCGTCTCAAAAAAAAAAAAAAAAAAATACAACCTGGCAACATTCAGTGACTTGCCGAAAGTCACCTTGCTAGTAAATGGCAAAATCTGATTAGATTCTGATCTTGCTGATTCAAGGGATCTTACATTTTTACCTTCATGATGAAAATGAAAATTTTAACATTATATAGTGTATTAAAAATTGTTTTTAAGTACTTTTAAAATGTATTAAAAATCCTTCTCATCTAAAGAAAATTACAAATAGCTGTAAATACTAGGCAAGCAAGTGAAGTTTCTGCACAAATTATACAAACGATATGTAAAACTTCCAACAAATTGCATTCATCTCATATATTAACTTCCAAAAAATTGAAAAATCCCTATTTTAGCAGCTCTAAAACCTTTTACCTTCTCTTCCTCCTACCTGCCACCACTATATTGGGTACCATCTTCATCTTTGGCCTAGATCACTTGAATGGCCCTCTAATTAGCCTTCCTGCATGATCCTGACCCCAGTACTCCTCGCATCCATAGACAAAGTCATCTTTGAGGAATACTCTACTCAGAGCCCTCCAGAGGTTTCCCCTGGCTCACCAAATAAGTGCTCAAGGTTCTTCACACTTGGGTTCTTGTTCACTTCGCCAAAGTCTTTTTCCTCATACTCCTCTCCAATCTCTCTGTTCTCTCCGCTTAGCCATTAGCCCACTAGGGCTGGGCTACTTTGAATTCTTAAAAACACCTACCTTCACTTGCCTCTAGCCTTTGGAATCTGCTGTCTCACTTCCCACCATACTCCCTCCTTTTCTCCTGCCTCTTCCCAGGAGTGGTCCTATTCATCCTCCAGGTCTCAGTGGAGAAGCCCCTTTTCAGTTCCCTAGATTAGGATATTACAAAACCTGAAAGCACTCTGTGCTTCTCCTTCATAGCATTTATACTTGTAATGATTTATTTGATTATTTTCCCAGTTGTCTCCAAGCCTACCATGATGCTTTGCACACAGGAGGACTTAATAATTATTTGGAAGGAATGCATACTTGCTGGTTACAACACTGTATTGATCTGTCTTAGCCTAAGTTCTTTAGAAAAGAAAACCTGAGACAAACACTATTGATCAACGCTTTCATTGGGAATTATGATCCCAAGAGCAAAGCTAAGGAATAGGGAAAGCATTTCAGCAAAGAAGAGCGAGTCAGTGCAAGCTATGCTGGCTGCTGTGATGGGAGATTGTGTGTTTAACACCACGATGTCTTCTGAGAAGCCACAGAAAGTGTGACTCACAGTCAGTGCTGTGGCGTGGGGTGGTAGGAAACGTTTATTAATTGGTTCCTTTCTCCCATTGTTTAAAGAGCTTTCAAGTGGAGCGTTAACTATCCTGCACAGCTGAGTCATGTATATGTGGGCACCAAGGGGTTTCTGTGGCATCCCATGCCCTGGCATTATCAGAAGCCACAGGCTGGTAGCCAAGAGATGTGTGAGCAGATCAGAACAAGGCACTGTCAGGGTGCACTCAGATGAAGGCTGCACTTGGATGAAGCTGATTAGCCCCACACAAAGCTGCCATCACTTGGTTTCTGGAATCGGAGATGGGTGTGTAAGTGGTGTTTGACAGTCCACCATCTAGATCACTCATACCATCTGATGCCCTATATTATATCTGGTTCCAGTTCTAAACATGTTATCTCATTGATTATGAGAACAATATGCTCTCACTCCTCCTTGGAGATGGGGAGAACTAGTGCAATCTGAGACATAGTGCACTCAAATATGCTGGCCACACCCAATCTCTGTTGACTTAACCCAAAAGGGTTACTGGTATAATGTATGGTGAGTGAAGCTGCAGATGAGTAAGACCGAACTGATATTCATATCTCCTTTTTCTTTTCCTCAGTTTACATTTTCCTACCTTTCAAACACACTTTGATGGGTCTGGGTTGCTTGTCTGGTCGAGGGACTTAAACTTGTAACCCTGAGGGGTCTGAGCCCTTGTCAAGCAATGGTGGCTGCAATGATCCTTTCACAGTGATTTCTAGGGAATCCTGGAAGCATCAAGGTACACGCAAGTATAGTGCCCAGTTTCCAGACACATCAACCCCTGCCTCCATTGCATGGAATGGTGCTTCTCTAAGTATGGTCTACAGACTTCTGGGGGTTTTCCCGAACAGCCTTTCATGGTTCTGCAAGGTCAAAATTATTTTCACAATAACATTAAGAAAATATCCCATGCAAAAGA
Source organism: Symphalangus syndactylus (assembly GCF_028878055.3). Classification (NCBI taxonomy): domain Eukaryota; kingdom Metazoa; phylum Chordata; class Mammalia; order Primates; family Hylobatidae; genus Symphalangus; species Symphalangus syndactylus. Next base: position 141,774,637 of record NC_072430.2, on the reverse strand, counting down.
ATTTCAAATAATTTATGTAGATAGTTCATCCTCCAGGAGGTGGGGCATAACTCTCCACCCATTAAACGTTGGCTGCACATGGTGACTTCTTTTCAAAGGGTGCAGCATGGAAAAGGGAGAAGATAAGTTTTCACTGTAGAAACCTGACAAACACATTGATCACCTGGCAAACATCTGTCAGTTGACCAAAGTCAACATCAACAATAACAAGTCAGGTTGAGGCCAGGCACAGTGGCTTATGCCTATAATCCTAGCACTTTGGGAGGCCGAGCAGGTGGATCACCTGAGGTCAGGAGTTTGTGGCCAGCCTGGCCAACATGGTGAAACCTCGTCTCTAATAAACATACAAAAATTAGCTGGCTGTGGTTGTGCACGCCCATAATCCCAGCTACTCGTGAGGCTGAGACAGGAGAATCACATGAACCCAGGAGGTGAGGTTGCAGTGAGCCAAAATCGCGCCACTGCACCCCAGCTAGGGCAACAAGAGCAAAACTCTATGTCAAAAAAAAAAAAAAAAGAAGTTAGGTTGATAGTGTGTACCCTTAATATGATGCAGTGAGAACAGCACTTCTCTTCTGTGGTGTTTCTTCCCCAAAACCCACAAACCCAGTCTAATTCAGAGAAAACATCAACAAGCCCCGATGAAAGAACATTCTACAAGATACCTGACCAATGTTCCTCAACATTGTCAAGGTCACCAAAATCAAGGAAGGTCTGAGAAATGGACAGCCAAGATAACCCTAAGGAAACGTGACAAAGAAGTATCATATGATATCCTTGATGGGATCCTGAAACAGAAAAAGGACGTTGGGTGAAACTAAGCAAATCTGAATAAAGCACGGACTTCAGCTAACGCTAATGGTTGTGACCAAAGTACCATAATAATAAAAGATGTTAATCATCAGGGAAATGGAGTGTGGGGTTCATGAAAACTCTGTATGATCTTTGCAATGTTTCTGTAAATCTAGGCTGCAGTTAATACTACTGTAATGCACACTTGAAATTTGTTAAGAAAAGGGTGGGTGGTGGCGAGGGATAAAAGACTACACATTGGGTACAGCATACATTGTACACTTCGTACAATGCTTGGGTGATGGGTGCACCAAAATCTCAGAAATCACCACTAAAGAACTTATCCATGTAACCAAACACCACCTGTTCTTCAAAAACCTATTGAAATAAAAAAATTAAAAAGTGATTTAAAAAGTGGATCTTGGCCGGGCGCGGTGGCTCACGCTTGTAATCCCAGCACTTTGGGAGGCTGAGGTGGGCGGATCACGAGGTCAGGAGATCGAGACCACGGTGAAACTCTGTCTCTACTAAAAATACAAAAAATTAGCTGGGCGTGGTGATGGGCGCCTGTAGTCTCAGCTACTCGGAGAGGCTGAGGCAGGAGAATGGCGTGAACCTGGGAGGCAGAGCTTGCAGTGAGCCGAGATTGCGCCACTGCACTCCAGCCTGGGCGACAGAGCGAGACTCCGTCTCAAAAAAAAAAAAAAAAGTGGATATTAAATGTACTCAGCAAGTAGCTATGTGAGGTGATGTGTGTGTCAATTAGCTTGATTGTACTGATTGTATCACAAAGTGTACACATATCATCACATTATACATCCACCTTAAATTTATATAATTTTTTGTCAATTATACATCAAAAATTAACAAATATTCCAGAATAAAAAACTTATTTAAAAACTCCACTAAGACATTTTTGCCTTCTCTACTGTGTTGACATTTTCCCTAAGGGTGCAAAAACCATGGTTCCAGCACCTTGGCAGGAACCCAGGGAGTGACATCAAATTCTGCCAGGACACCTGAGCTCTCTATTGCCACAGCAGTATTTTATAAATAAATTTTATTTATAAAATCAATAAAATTATTGATTTTATTAAATTTTAACTTTTAAGGACCTGTCCTTTTAATATTCTGGGTGCCAAGATGGGGAGAACACATATGAGACCTCCGTATACCAACTACAAGGGTTATCCCAAAGAAGAGCTCTCATGCATTGTTTGTGTTGTGAGCTGAGCTAGTCTCTTTTTTCATAGAACACCAATACCAATTTTCCTTTTTTTTTTTTTAGATGGAGTCTCCCTCTGTCGCCCAGGCTGGAATGCATTGGTGTGATCTTGACTCACTGAAACCTCCGCCTCCTGGGTTCAAGCGATTCTTCTGCCTCAGCCTCCCAAGTAGCTGGGATTACAGGCATGTGCCACCATGCCTGGCTACCTTTTGTGTTTTTAGTAGAGATAGGTTTTCGCTGTGTTGGCCAGGCTGGTCTTGAACTCCTGACCTCAAATGATCGCCTGACTCTGCTTCCCAAAGTGCTGGGATTACATGTATGAGCCACCGTGCCAGGCCTAGAACACCATTTTTACTTGAAAGAATAACTGAAAGACAAATTATGGTTGTTCAGACTTAGGTATTTGGCAGAGTTGCTAAAAGAATTAATGGTGTGGGCCTGTCACTTCAAGGAAGACAACTGACCATGAAAATTCGAACTTTCAAGCACAAATTAGAACTTTATACAATGGTCACTAACTCAAGTGGCACCCTGGAGCCCTGAATGAATCTTTGTTGACTGGCACATTTACTTGTGGGACTTATTTTCAACGTCTTAATGTTCCATATTTTCCATAACTAATAATTATCATATTATTCACATCTAAGTGAATTTTTAAAACCACAATTTATGTACATTTTCTATTCCTAGTCTCCAGGTCTAGTGGAGTCTGTTTGCCTGGGTTTGGTGAAAGCAGAAAATAATTTTGTTGTAGGGCAGGGTGAAAAAAACACAGTCTGTCCTCATAGCCTGGAGGATGTGGAGACTGTCACCGTCCTTCCTGACCGAGGGGAGTTTGATGCCTAAATGAAAGATGCCATGAACATGAACACACGCATGCATGTACCTTTGTAATTGAATGATTTATTTTCCTTTGGGTGTATACCCAGTAATGGGATTGCTGGGTCAAATGGTATTTCTGGTTCCAGATAAGTGGGAGCTGAGCAATGAGAACATATGGACACAGGGAGGGGAACAACACAGTGGGGCCTGCTGGTGGGTGGTGGCAGGGAGGGAGAGCATTAGGAAAAATAGCTAATGCATGCTGGGCTTAATACCTAGGTGATGGGTTAACAGGTGCAGCAAACCACCTTGGCACACGTTTACCTATGTAACAAACCTGCACATCCTGCACATGTACCCAGGAACTTAAAATAAAAATACAAATTTTTTATAAAAGAAAGATGCTAGATGGGCTCAGTGATTAAGATGAGGGATTTCTTAGGCAGAGTCTGAGATGGGGGGTCTTGTGGAAATGATCTATTTTTTTTAATTATACTTTAAGTTTTAGGGTACATGTGCACAACGTGCAGGTTAGTTACATATGTAAACATGTGCCATGCTGGTGTGCTGCACCCATTAACTCGTCATTTAGCATTAGGTATGTCTCCTAATGCTGTCCCTCCCCCCTCGCCCCACCCCACAACAGGCCCTGGTGTGTGATGTTCCCCTTCCTGTGTCCATGTGTTCTCATTGTTCAATTCCCATCTATGAGTGAGAACATGCAGTGTTTGGTTTTTTGTCCTTGTGATAGTCGACTATTGTAGGACCTGTGGGCAGAAAGGGAGTGAAGGAAGCCAGGAAGGCTGGAGAAGGGTGGAGCCAGGCAGCTTCTTGGCTGGGGTCCAGTTTCTGCCTGATCCCAGGGGAAGCTAGGGAGTGTGAATTGCACCACGGAGTTGGTCCCACTGTGAGGGAGGGGGCCTGGGCTTTTGTCATAGCCAGGCTTGGCCCTTGGCTGCCTGGTGTGTGGGAGAGTAATCTTCTGGGCCCAGAAGCTGTTACTGTCCCAAGGGAACTTCTCTGGAAACAGGCAGCTGTGAGCCCTCAGCAGCCAAGGCTCACAGACCTAGAGGATGGGGCACCAGCCCAGAGATCTGGGCAGGGAACAGAGAGTATCCACTACAAGGTTTCAGCAGTCCCTGTTTTCTCTGAACAAAAGCCCACAACCCCAGAAGCCAGGATGACTTGGGGCCACCCATGACACATAAGACCAACACATTCTTCTTAGGGGAATTCCTGCAGGGACTAGTTGAGGTCCTGGCTGCAATTCAAGAATGACTTGCATCTTGGAGCTCCTTCATGAGGCCAGCCCTTGGGACCAAGAGTTCCTTTCTACCCTTGCCACTTCAAAGCCATCCTGGAAGAGTGCATGTGCATGTGTGTGTGCATGCGAGGTGCGTGGATGCATGTGTGCACATGCATCAGATAGGCACATGGATGGCTTCTAGTCAAATAAAAAAATCCACACGACTGCATGGAGCTTCTCTGCTCCCTTTTGGCTGGCTAGATGTGATCATGGATTTTTATGTAAAATACAATTAGTTTTATATATTGTTGCACAGTTTGGACCTATTAGAAAAGACCATTAAGGCTAAAAATGGAACCAGAGGAAAAAGGGGACTGACAGCAGACAAATCCCCTAACATAATTCCCTCCACGTAAGGTAATCTAGAAGGGTATGGAGGGAAATGTTAGGCAGGGGCCACTAGAAGGCAAAGGGATTTGTCTGCCTGGACATCTAAGTTTAAGAAAGCATTGCTTAGGGGTGCGCTGGTGACAGCAGCTGCTGTACAAATGCAGCCATCCACCCCGGGTCAGTTTGCTTTTTGATTGATAACTTGAGAGCAGACTCAACACATCTGGACCATACACATCTGGAAAGAGAGTTGCCAAATTAAACATGCACTAACTTCACACTGTCTCCCAGATTGTTTAGTTTTGGGGAAACTGCGGAAGCAGTGGGAAATGGAGGCCCCAGCAGCTTTGTCTGAGCAGTTTGTTTTCCACTGAAAATCCAGGTCCCCAAAGAGGTTTCCAGGTATTTCAGTTTTGGGAACCGTAATATTGGAATACGATTGTTTTGGTGAAACCAACCTGACCGTAAATGAACTTTGCTTTCAAAGTTATTTTATGCCAAGATTCTTATTGTCTAGAGAGTAACAGCATGTAGAATGTTTAATCAATATGTAGTCAAGCCAATCGGTTTCTCATCAGACAAAAATGCTGTGGTAATATTCTGTCTCTGTGATCTATTATTTTTCTTTACCCAATAAGATAAAAAATCTTTTTTCTTCATGAGCAAAGTGGTCATTTCCCCAAGCACGTTATAAACAGGAAATGCACCATCTGCAGTCACTTTTTCTCCCTTCAATCAGCAAACCACCTGCATTCTAACTCACCAGGCTGCACTCTGAGACACTGCCACGCTTGCTAAGGGAAAGTTTCGCTTTCCATGGGGATGTTTTGTGAAGAGATGACAGCGAGCTCCCAAAGATGCCAATTTCAATACTAAAGAGAAAAAGAAACCATGATTTTTTAAAAGAAACAATATAAATTTCACTAGGTACCAACCTTTCAACTGAATAAAATTAGTAAAATTGATCTCCATAGCTAACATTTACAATCACTGTGCTAAGCAAGTTACTCAAGTTAACTGAGTTCACCTTTACAAGCTCCTATGAGTTAAGTCTGCTTGTTATTCTCCTTTTTGAGATGAGAACCAGAGGCACAGAAGAGGTCATTCAAGCCAGAAGTGGCAGAGCTGAGATTTGAACCCAGACAGGCCGAGTCCGGCAATGACCTATGTTCCTATTAGGCTCGTAGAGTCAGGGGCACTGGCCCTTACATGCAGAGAAGGGTGTGGGCTGGGTTCTCCAGGTAGGCAGACCATCTCCCAGCCACTCTCTGGCTGTGTGTTGTGTAGGGCAGCACATCTGGAGGCTCACGGGACACAGAGACTCACAGAACAGAGCCTGGGAAGTGGAACAGCCTTCAGACACGAGAGAGCGCCACCGCCTGTGGGAGGGTCGCCACTTCCCCGTCTGAGCAGAGCTTGGGTGGATTGGCGGGAGGGTCGTTATTCCCCATGTACTAGGAAGCCTGGTTGAGAGGACATGTAGCTTAGGGAGAGCCTGTGCTAGAGGAACAGGGGTGGCCAAAGGCCCCAACCCAGGTTCCGCCCCGCTACCAGCTGTGTGACCTGGGACAAAGCAGTTATCTTCTCTGGTCTTTGTTTTCTTCCTCTATAACAGGAGAGGTTTGGTGGACAGAATCAGATGTAGACATAAGTACAGGTGAAGACAGGCCAACATGCAAAGACTCATCTAGTCTAGATGATAAAACCCACTTTGTTACGGATTTGAGAAGGAAGGATTGCACCATGTAGAGTGCTGGCAACTACTGAAGTATTTGGAAATGAGTTAATTCGGTCCTCGCCTTATATCAAACACTATAGTCAACTCTAAATGCGTTAAAGAGCTACATGCTAAACAAAGAAAGAAAATAAATCCCTAAGAAACAACAAGAATTATAAGTAAATGTTAATTTCAGAATGGGAAAGGACTTTATTCATAAAAGCAAAAAAAAAAAAAAAGAAATTACAAAAGGGAAAGATTTAAGTAATGCCTAAATGAAAAATTTAACCCAATAGAAATTTAGGGGAAATATTTATTGAAAAGGTTTTTAATGTCTCTTGACTATCTTTTAAATGGTTGCTAAGTTGACAGTAGCTTCAGCTGTCTTCTTATTAATTCTATTTGTAGCTCTTTGCTAAAGCATGAGGTTAAACCTCTTCAAGTGTTTGTTCACACCCTTTACCTATTTTTTAATTGGTATATTTATCTTTTTTTAATTTAAAAATTCTTTGTATATTAAGGAAATTAATCATTTATCTATTATATACTGCAAAGAATTTTCCATTAGTATATTGCTGTTGATTTAAAGTGTGAAAGTGTAGCTTAAAAAAATGTTCTTTTTTGCTAAATAATATGTATTTGAATCCACCTTTTTTCCTTTATACTTTTTGGTTTTGAAATCACTCTACTTCAGTATTATTAAAGGTTTCACCAGAAATGATTCCTCATAATTTTATGATTTTGTATTTTGCTTTTAAATATTTTACCCATCTGGAATTAATTTTGATTCTAAGAGTGAGCCAAAGATCTGGCTTTATTTTTTTTTACAAAAGTCCCCAAAATATTTATTGAATAATTTTTCTCTCCTCATTTGTAAAGATACTTTTTATCATAAATTACATCGTGACATACATATTTCTATTTCTTGACTCTCATTCTATTACGTTGATCTGCCCATCTATTTCAGGGTCAGTTTTATACTACTTAACTATCATTTGATAATGCACTTGAGTATTTGATAGGATAAATCTGATTTAAATGAGTCTCCTTTTTCCCCACCCCAGAGTTTTCTTAATTCTTCTATGTGTCTTCTTGTCATTCTAACATGCTAAATTCCTACTGGAATTTTTATTGCATTACTTGGAACTTGTGGATATATTTAGAGATTGCTAATATTAATAATAGAGACTTCTCTGCAAAAACAAGGGACACATTTTATTTTGCACTTTACAGAATTAAAAAAAATTAAAATGAGACACGCATACGAGTTAAAAAGTCAAACACCACTACAGTATTTAGCAGTCCTTGAATGTACTTACATATTTTTCAATGGTATTCATACTACCATGTCTATTGTCTTCTTACTTGTGGTAAGTGAGTGAGGAGTGAATTATTTCAATAGATTCAGGGAAAACTTTTTTTTTTTTTTTTTGAGATGGAGTCTTGCTCTGTCGCCCAGGCTGGAGTGCAGTGGCGTGATCTCCGCTCACTGCAAGCTCCGCCTCCCGGGTTCACGCCATTCTCCTGCCTCCGCTTCCCGAGTAGCTGGGACTACAGGTGCCCACCACCACGCCTGGCTAATTTTTTGTATTTTTAGTAGAGATGGGGTTTCACCGTGTTAGCCAGGATGGTCTTGATCTCCCGACCTCGTGATGCCCCTGCCTCTGCCTCCCAAAGTGCTGGGATTACAGGTGTAAGCCACCGCACCCAGCCTGGGAAAACTTTTAATAAAATTCAGCACTCACTTATGATAAAAACTCATCAAGTGAGCAACAGAAGGAGACTTTTGCAATTTCTTAAAGGGCATCTAAGAGAAATCTAGTTTAGCTAGACTGACCCCCTATCATCCAAAAACGAGAGACAGAGGACTCAAACTACTAAAATCCGTGCTGAAGTGGGGAACATTACTACTGACCTCAGAGAAATTTAAAAAGTGTATAAGGGAATCCTATACAAAATAGTATGCCAACACATTAAATGACCTAGATGAAATGAACTGATTCCTCAAAAGATACAAACTGCCAAAACTAAATGGAGAAGAAATTTTAAAAACCTGAATATATCTATAACAAGTAAAGAGATTGAATTGGCAATCCAAAATTTTCCCACAAAGAAAGTCCCCAGACTAGGTGGCCTCACTGGTGAATCCTCTCAAACGTTTAAAGAATTAACACCAATTCTTCACAAACTCTTCCAAAAAAATAGAATGTAATGGGTCATTACCCAATTCCTTCTATAAAGTCTGTGTTAATTGAAACCAGATGCAAATATCACAAGAAAGGAAAACTACAGACCAATATTCCTTATAAATATTGATGCTAATGTCCTAAAACCTAAAGCCAACACATATAGGAAGTGTTCTACGCCACGACCAAGTGGGATTTATTCCAGAAATAGAATGCTGGCTTAACATGTAACATGTCCACGTGGGCCAGCTTTACATCTCTATTTCTTTGCTGAGACTTTGAGTTTCTTTGGTCAGACCTTGGAGTTTCACATTTGTTTCACATATGTTTGTAATCTCTCTTTGAGACATTTTACTGATGGCTGCTTTAAAATCTTTGTCAGATAATTCTAGTCTCTGCTATTTTTGTGTTGGAACCTATTGTTGTTTTTTAATCGGTTTAAGATCTTCCTGGTTCTCTGAGAAATTTTTGATTGAAACCTAAACATTTTGGGCATTTTCTTTGAGACGGTAAATCTTCTCTAAATTTTCTGTTTGAGCAAGTTCCTCTGACACTGCTCTGGCAGAGGCAGTGGGTGAGGGCTCCTCATTCCTGCCAGGTGAGGGGTAGGACAGGTTCCCCACTGAGCCTCCTTTCATTCCTGAGGGCGGGGGTCCTCTTTTCTGATAGGTGGAGGTGGGAGTTCTAGCTTCCTGTTGTATCTCCACTAAAACCTCCCTGACTGGGAGAAGAGGTAATGGGGCCACCCCTCACCTCCCTTTGTCAGTGGAGGTCATGTGCACTCAAGCAGTAACCAGCAGAAGTCAGCATTACCTCTGGGTGGGGTTGAAAGTTCTGCCTCTCCACCAGGTCTCCCTGGACACCACTCCAGCAGGGGAGGGAATGGGCACTGCGTTATTGCCAGTGGTGGCAGGAAACCCAGTTCCCCGTTTGGGCTTCTCTGCCACCACTGCATGGGAGACCAAGGTCCTCCTTACAGCCTGGCAAGCCAGGGCAGAAGCCTAGGTTCCTGACTCAGATTTTGCTGGCACCATCGGGAGAAGGACCGCAGGTCTTTGTTCCTGATATTTGGCTACTGAAGAGCAGTTATTTACTACAAGCTTTCAGTTTTTCCCCCTTTCCTTTGGCTAGAGAAAGCAGGCTGTTTGGAGGGCTCTTTCTGCCTGCGTCCATTAGAGTTTCTAGCTTGCAGCTTCTCTGGCACCAAGTTGGATATGTGAAACAAAAAGAAAACCCAGGGAACTCAGTGCCACACAGCTCTAAAGTCCCCGGCCAATCTGCAGCCTTCTGTCCACTGTTTGAAGTCTTCTTATATTCAGTTTACATCCAACACCCAGGGATTTAGTTGGACTTAGAGGAACAGAGAGAAGCATGAAGGGAGAAAAGTCTTCCCCCCTTGGGTTTTAATTGAGCATTTCATATGATTGCATTTTATCTCCTCTTGTGATTAATCATTTATACTTCTTTTTACAACTTTTTATTAGTTGCCCTTGGGTTTACTATATATATATTTAAATAATCCACGGCCACCTTTAAGTAACACCATACCACTTCATGTGAATGCAGTAACTTGTAGCCAAGCATCCCCAATTTTGACTATTGTTGTCTCTTACCCACTGACATGGTTTGGCTGTGCCCCAACCCAAATCTCACCTTGAATTTTAATAATCCCCACAGGGACCTGGTGGGAGGTAATTGAATAATGGGGATGGGTCTTTCCTGTGCTGTTCTCATGATAGTGAATAAGTCTCACGAGATCTGATGGTTTTATAAAGGGAAGTTCCCCTATGCAAGCTCTCTTGCCTGCCACCATGTAAAACATGACTTCGTTCCTCCTTCACCTTCTGCCATGATTGCGAGGTCTTCCCAGCCATGTGGAACTGTGAGTCAATTAAAGGCCTTTCCTTTATAAATTACCCAGTCTCAGGTATGTGTTTATTAGCAGCATGAGAACAGACTAATACCCCCACATTATAAAAACCAGATACATTGTTATGATTATAACTTTAAACAAATAATTATCTTTTTAATCAACTAAGAATAAGAATAGGAAAGCTCAAGATTTTATTTTAGATTCATTTATTTTTTTCTCCAACACTCTTCCTTTCCTTATATAGTTCCAACTTTCTGATCAAGGTTTAACATTTCTTGCAGGGCAGGTCTGCAGGCCATTAATTTTCTCAGTTTTTGTTTGTCTGAGAAAGTCTTTATTTTCCCTTAATTTTTGAAGGATAATTTTGCTGGGCATAAAGTTCTAGGTTGGGCTATTTCTTTCTTTCAGTACTTTCAAGATTTCCTAAGTATAGTGTCCCAGATGGACCAGAAGTAGAATTGCCAAGTCATAGGGTCTGCCCATCAACGCTGACCTGCATTGCCAAATTGCACACGAAAAGGTTTTATCAATCTGCACTTCAGCCAACAATATGCAGTCATGCCTCACTCAATGATGACAATATGTTCTGCAAAACGTGTTGTTAGGCGATTTTGTCATTGGGTGAACATCATAGAGTGTACTTACACAAACCTAGATGGTACAGTCTATTACACACCTCGGCTCTATGGTATAGCCTCTTGCTCCTAGGCTACAAAAGTGCATGGCATGTTAGTGTGCTGAACACGGCAGGCAACTGTGATACAATGATGAGTATGTGTGTATCTAAACACAACTAAATGTAGAAAATGTACAGTAAAAATATGGTATAAAAGATAAAAAAAATGGTACACCTGTATAGGGCACTTACCATGAATGGAGCTTGTAGGATTGGTGGTTGCTCAGGGTAAGTCAGTGAGTCCCAGCACATAACTGTATCTATACTACTGTAGACTTTGTAGGCACTGTACCCTTAGGCTACGCTCAGTTTATTACAATTTTTTTTCTTTCTTCAATAATAAATTAACCTTAGCTTTCTGTAACTTTTGGCTTCATAAACTTTTTTGTTTTTTGTTTTTTGTTTTTGTTTTTGAGATGGAGTCTTGCTATGTTACCCACGTTAGACTGGCACAATCTTGGCTTACTGCAACCTCCGTCTCCCAGGTTCAAGTGATTCTTTTGCCTCAGCCTCCCGAGTAGCTGGGATCATAAGCATCTGCCACCACACCCTGCTAATTTTTTTATTTTTAGTAGAGATGGGGTTTCACCATGTTGGCCAGGCCAGTCTCGAACTCCTGACCTCGTGATCTGCCCACCTTGGCCTCCTAAAGTTCTGGGATTACATGCATGAGCTGCCACACCTGGCATTCACGAACTTTTTAACTTTGTTTTAAGATTTTTGGCTCTTTTCTAATAACGCCCAGTTTAAAACGTAAACACATTTATAGCTATGTAGAAGTATTTTTTCTTTATGCTCCTATTCTATAACTTTTTCTCTATTTAAACATTTTTATTTTATTTTTACTTTTAAAACTGTTTTTTGTCAAAAACGAAGCCACAAACATACACATTAGCCTAGGCTTACACAGGATCAGGGTCATCCATATCACTGTCTTCCACCTCCACCTCTTGTTCCATTGGAAGGTCTTCAGGGCAGTAACACGCATGGAGCTGTCACTTCCTATGATGACAATGCCTTCCTCTGGATACCTCCTGAAAGGCCCATTGAGGCTGTTCTACAGTAACTTTTTTTTATAAGTAGAAAAAGAACACTCTAAAACAACAATAAAACATACAATATAGTAAATACTGGGCTGTAGGATTTTTGAGCTCCATTATAATCCTATAAGACCACTATTGTATATGTGGCCTTTTGTTCAGCAAAATTGTGTCATTTGGTGCAAGACTGCGCATAAGTTCTACTCCCGCACACATCACAAAACCTTGTTCAGGACTATTAGTTTCTGCCATCTGATGGGGTGCAATTGTGTCTCATGGACGTCATTAGCATTTCCTCAATTAATAGGAGGTTTATCCAAATTTCCTTTTCTCATGAATTGCCTACGCACCTCCTGAGGTCATTTTGGATTGCTTAACTTTTTCTGGTTGATATGTAAGAATTTGTATACGTTTTTGCATATCAATCTTTTGTCAGTTATTTACACTACAAATACCTTTTTCCAATCTGTAACTTGCCTTTTCTCTTCGTTTTGGTACAATGTTGTACCAATTGCATATTGTACTATTGTTATACAATGTTTTGCATTTTCATGAAGTCTAATTTTTCAGTTTTTCACTAATGGTTCGTGTTTTAGATCTCATTTAAGAAATTATTTTCTTTTTCATGTTATTCATTATGTCTTTCTGTCATTACTAATTTAATCAGCTTTGGGGTGGTAATTTAGTTATCATTTTGCTCAATCTTGAGTTTAATGCTTTATTTTATTTTATTTTTTTACTTTTAGCAAAAGTTGTTTAGGATAATTTTATTTTTTGTTTCCATGTAACAGGGCTTTCTTTCTTCTCCTACCTAGATTACTACATTGATTTTATTGCTTTATAGTCAGAAAATCTGGTCTGTGTTTTTCATATCTTTCTCTAAGCCCTCATCTAAATCATGGGATCACAGCATTTTCTACCGCCCACATGGTAGAAGAGGCAAAGTTATAACAGCACGTGTGTGTGCGCTTGCATGGAGAGAGAGAATGGTGAATGCCAGACCCTAAGAGGAGTCACATGCAACTTACAGTGTCTGCTGTGTGGTGCAGAAGAGGCTCACGTAGGCGTTCACAGTGACCCTGCCCACTCCAGAAGCAACTCAATCTGTGCCTGGAATTCAGCTGACTGGTTAGCAAGTCACCCCTCAACATTCTCTCCCCATGTATTTATTTTTTGTTTTCCTAGCGCAGTACAATCCAGCTTTGTCCCTGAGAGGCTCTGCACGGGAGAAAACAGGGCACTAATTGATGGCCATGTCTACTCTCTTCAACAGGGAGCTCACTCTCAATTTCCCTCCACAGCTGGTTTGTTGGTCAGTCTCGCTGGTGATGAGCACTGCCCTATGATAAAGTCAAAATAACCATAAGGCCTGAAATAGAAAATGGCCCACATTTCCATCATGCGGACTTCCTTAATTATTAAAGTTCCCTAGAGACATTATAGTCTCAATCTTCCCTCCCCACTGGGAAATGAATGTCCTCCAAGAAAATCTCAGAGGAATTAACGTCCCCCCGCCCCAACCAATGGCCTCTCCTGGATCACAACCCGCTGTGGCCTGTGCAGTGTCTCTTGCTCCTCCACAGGCCAGGAGGCTCCGAGTCAGCCGTGCAGAGCGGGAGCGGCATAGATGACAGGAGCGGCCTTGAGTCATGCGTTGTGTTAATGCTGTCTCTAGGATACTGTATTTTCCCAAGGTCCTGAACCTCATAGAGTGATCTGTATCCTGTTGCTTAATACATATTTATTGAAAATTAATGATGATAAGCAGCTGCTTCCTATGTCTGCCAAGTGATACATTTTCATAAATCTCTTCTATTTTGAAAAGCTGTTGATTCATCCGTGAGACCTCCAAGTGTAAGATAATGGAGCTAAGGTTTCTTGGTGCTGTAAAACCCTTATGTTCAAACCTCCCCTGCTCCTCCGGTGTCACTCTGCCATGGCACAGCCCCAGGCTGCACTTCCAGCTCACACAGACCCTTGGTCAACAGTGAAGCCTCTCTGAAGACTTTATTTTCTTGAAAGAAGACAGGAGAGGGTTACACTGCAGCCCTCAAAGCAAAAATATCAGCAAATATCTCCCTGCAGCATCGCTGTCCTTTCCCCAAGTGCCACATTGCACTCTTCTTTACTCCTCTTCCAAACACACATACACCATACATACCTTACACACACATATCACACACACATCACACACAAACCTTACACACATGCCACACACGTATCACACATACATCACACATACCACACATACCTTACACACATGCCACACATGTATCACACACATCACACACATCACACACACCTTACACACACGTATTACACACACATCACACATACCTTACACACAGGCCACACACGTATCACACGTACATCACACACACCACACATACACACATGCCACATATGTATTACACACACACACCATACATACCTTACACACATGTATTACACACACATCACACAAGGACACACATACATTACACACATGCCACACACATATCACACACACACCACACCACACACACCTTACACACATGCCACACATGTACCACACACATCACACACCATACATACCTTACACACATGCCACATGTATCACACACAACACACAGCACACATACCTTACACACACATATCACACACACATCACACACCACACATACCTTACACACACATATTACACACACATCACACACACCACACATACCTTACACACAGGCCACACATGTATCACACATACATCACACACACCACACATACCTTACACACATGCCACATATGTATTACACACACACACCATACATACCTTACACACACGTATTACACACATCACACATGACACACATACTTACAGACATGCCACACACATATCACACACACCATACATACCTTACACACACATATTACACACACATCACACACAAGACACATACCTTACACACATGCCACACACGTATCACACATGCCACACACGTATCACACATGTAACACACCACACATACTTTACACACATGCCACATACTTATTACACTACACACACCACCCATACCTTACACACATGCCACATACGTATTACACACATATCACACACACCACACATACCTCACAAACACATATCACACATCACACACAAGACACACATACCTTACAGACATGCCACACACGTATCACACACATCACACACACCACACATACTTTACACACATGCCACATATGTGTTACACACACACCACACATACCTTACACACATGCCACATATATATTACACACACATCACACACACCACCCATACCTTACATACAAGCCACATACATATTACACACACATCACACACACCACCCATACCTTACACGCCACATACGTATTACACACACATCACACCACACATACCTTACACATATGCTGCATATGTATTACACACACATCACACACACATGACACATACCTTACACGCATGCCATATACACATTATGCACACATGCCAGACACACAGCACACAGACTACACATACCACACATAACATACACACACACCACACACATGCCACACACGCAGCACACAACACACATGCCCACGTGCATATGCACACAGGTTCTCCTAGAATTTGAGGTATCTAGTCCAAGACTCTTCCCCCAGCTCCCGAACCCCATCCTCTCTGCTTCAACCTCACTCAGGAGAACAAAATGTTGGTAGCCATTAGGTCTGTGATCAATGCAATGGAATCACATCTTGGTTGAGGACCAGGTCCTAATTATCTCACAAAAATCCATGAGTAGAGTATATTGTATCTGTAAGCCTCGATGTGTCATTAAACATGGAAATCACACACAGTGCAGTGAGATGTCACATGGGGATTGAGCCCGAATGAGGGAACAACGGCTTGGTGGCTCCTGTTCCACTCTTGGGAGCATAAAACAAAACCGTGCTCTGACCACCTTGGGCACATGTTGTCAGGACCTCCTAAGGCTGTGTCACAGGCACGTGTCCTCAACCTTGGCAAAATAAACTTTCAAAATTAACTGAGACCTAGCTCAGATTTTCGGGGTTCACAGTAGCAAGGAAGTGGGGTCTGAGAGATGCCCCCATTAGACAATAAAGACCTAAGGATTTGTCCTGGGAAGGGGTGTTGCCCAGAGCTGGCAGCCCCATGTCCCTGCTGCTGCATCACAATGGCAGTGCTCCCATGCCCAAAGCTGAATGCGAGTGTGAATGACAAAAAACAATCCCCATGACCTCCCTGGCTCCCTGACAAGCCCTGCTCCTCTTCTTGGATGCAGCCAGGCTCGCTCCAGCTCAGCGGCTTTGTACTGTCTGTTCTCTCAGCCAACAGTGCTCTTCCCTCAGCTGTACTTGCAGGACAAGCTCCCTCCCTTCCTCCGTGTCCTTACCCTTCCCCTCCAGCCTTTTGTATCTCCCTTCCCTACCTTACTATCCTTCCTTTATACTTAGGATGTAATTAAAAGTAAATTAATGACTTCTTCCATTCCTTGTCTGTCTCAACCCCTAGAATGGGGAAGCAAGAGTTTTTGTCTGTTTTGTTCACAGCTATAACCCCAGAACCAAGAACAGTGCCTGACACACAGTCAGCACTCGGTAAATACTGAATGAATGAATGAGTACCAACTCTGGAGCCTAATCATGGACAGAGTGTGAACCAGAGAAAGGGTCATGCTGGTGGCAGTGGACACTCAATTGGAGCTGTCAGTGGATAGCATCTTCTCACAGTGATCATACTTGCATGATGATGGATGACTAGATGCCATGTATCTTTCCCATTGGGTGTTGGGGCTCACGCTTGAAGCCTCTTTGACTGTGTTCCAGGACAATTAGAGGAGGGACGGGCATGGCAAGTATGCAGTAGGAAAGATAATGTTCTAAGCAATTACCTGGACACATAAAGGAAATAAGATCACGTCTGCGTTTTGAGAAAGTGGAGTGGGTTATGCTAGTTTATTACTGTCTCCTTACGTAGTATTATGCTCAGCTCAATACCTTATACATGGAACTCCTTCCTAATGGAGAATGACTGATTCAGAATGTTCAGTGTGGAAATAATTCCTTGCTTTTACCATGCGTGAAAACGAATAGCCTTGTATTTCCTTTACTCATCAGCATTTGGATCTGATTTCACTGACATGCTACAGATTTTAATCAGTACGCGATTCAAATTGCATCTTCTGTGCCCACAGATCAAGATTCCTGACTTGGGGCTGTTGTTGACTAACTCCCCCAGTTGACCCTGAACCGGGTGTCAATGTTTCCTAGAATGTAGGTCATCGTTCTTTCTTAACTTGGTCTTAGGTGCTATCCCTGCAAAGAATCTCTCTTTTCACTGCTCTTCTGTGTCCAGGTCAGGACTGCCTGCCTTTTTGTTGTTATCCTATTCTATACATATGTTCTCCCCTACCCAGAGGTTATAGTTGTATTGCTTCTTCTAAAAGAAAACGGACTGTTTTTAACGACATAGTCTAGGTCAGAGGAAAGAGGGTCAGAAGTGGTGGTGAGGATGATTTACCTTTTTCTGGAAGGAATCATCTTAAAAACCTTCCTGGCATTAGGAAAAAGAGCTAATGAATGCTGGGCTAAATACCTAGGTGATGGGTTGATTGGTGCAGCAAACCACCACGGCACACGTTTACCTGTATAACAAACCTGCACATCCTGCACATGTACCCCAGAACTTAAAACAAAAATTAAAAAAAAAAAAACATTCCTGGGGCTCACTCTCCCGTGTGCCCCATCAAAGAGCGCCCCCACCCAGCTCTGTATTTCTCCTGAGGGGTGCACTGAGAAATTCCCTCCAGGTCAGCACCAACCTTGGGGCAAACGATTCTGGCATCTATGACCCGTCTTTAGGAATTCCTTCCTTTGCCTAGAGTGTCTCGCCCACATTAGGCCCAGTCCCTCCTGGGCTGTCTATGCTTTGAGTACACTGATTCCTCAATTGCTCCCACGGGAGGTGTCCATGAGTTCCTGCATGAAGGGCACAGAACACTCTGGAGGAGGCAGGTGAGGGCCTTCTCTAGGGGAGATGGGGACACGAGAGAGGCTGGGGCTGGGGCCAGCCCACCGTCCTGAGAACCTGAAGGCGGAAGACTCTGCTCCCTTCCCTCCTCCTTGCCAGCTCAGCCACGGGGCCTCCAGAATAACGAGAGACAGACCATCCCCAGGCTGAAGACTGAGATTTTTCCAGTCCCATAAAGGGGAAAATACAATCAAAAGCCGCAGATGACATTAGGTTTGGCGCATGTGTGTGACCACTAATCAAAGCCATGTGCAGTGCGAATACAACTTAAAAAAGCAAAACAATCTCCAATTTGTTTGCAAAGATGCAAGGCAATGTTGATGCTTACTGAGATGGCTAAGGGGACCAGGGACCTTCAGAGTCTGTGGTGGGGAGAACCCTGCTGCGTGCATACACGTATTTTATTGGCCTTGTCGGCATATGTTTGCAATTTTCAGAGATCATTTCCTCTTTCTTTCAGGGGGATATTTTTTTTTCGTAAGAACTGCCTGTGATGTTTCTCTGCCGTGAATCATGTCTATATCCTAGCAAAGGATAAAAACCAAAGCCACTAGAGCAGAGTCTTTGGATTTTTCTGAATATGGAAAGCAGCCATGCATTACATTGAAGCATATTCCAACGTCAGGGAACAGAGCACTGCTTCCTGTCCATGTCACCGCAAATTCCGTGCTGAGTGTTACTGTGCCAAAGGACATGTTAGGATGCCACAACGGTTCTCATCTGGTCCATGATACTCATAGGCTGATGTAGTACACTAGAAAAGGAGGGCTCTTTCCAAGTTACAGAACTTATTTTGCAATATTTCCTGGGAAAGAATTCTGCTACAAGTTTTAATCAATGTCAGAAATGCTGTAACTACATTAAAGCAAACTGTACATGAAGCAGTGTGTGTCTGTGTGGTAGGGAAGAATTCTGTCAAAAATAAGATATGTTCCATATAGTACTGTGAAAATCCAAAATGCACCAGCAGCCCCTGAACCAGATGTTTCCTGGGAATGTCAGTGCAGTGGGGGAAACCCTGCTGTCCAAATCTCTGCTTCTTCCTGCCTCCTCTTCCACAGTCTCATCAAGAGTGTCTCTAACTGAGCGTGCACATGGTGCCTCATGTGACAATACACTATTAGAATGGTTAGTGGAATAATACATATCGGTTGCATGCAGTGGGGTAGATGAAACATCTCCTATTGTGTCAAAAAAGAGTCCAGAGAAGAGGGATTATTTGCAGCTTTATAAGGAGCAGTTTCATAATCAATTTGCATGGATTTTTATGTCAGTTTTATCTGGACTGAGGGGCTGGTGACTCCAGCCACATGATGAGCACTGGTCTGGTTCATGCATCATAATCACAACACCACGAAGCTAATCGGTGACAGTGACACTGTTTGGCAGTGACCCTGCCCATTTCACAACCTCGTTCCTCCACTTGAGTTCCCAGGCTCAGAGGAAACCATTCCATTGTACTCTTGGACTATAAAGAGCACACTCTAATATGAGTGTGCATACAACTCTTGACAAAAAAGAAACAGGATTTGACATGCTGCTTTGTAGCCCTTTCAATTCAGTGGAATATTCTGCAGACAGCTCTCCAGGTGCAAGGTGTGCCTCCACATCAGCATGTGTGTCGCCCGCCTGCCCTCCCATCGCCCAGCTGCACTGCTCATTTGATCAAAGCTGAAGGTTCAGGACCCCCGCTCCATGGACCTCCCAAGGCTCTCTTGCTACTTTGTATTCCTAATTTTATGTTGTTTCCTTAAATAGGGCTTCCTAACATGTATCCGCCTCATGCCCCACAAAAGATGTTTTCAGAGCCATTTTCCATTTGTTTATCTGCACCATGTAATTCCCTTCCATTCCTTATCCTTTTCTTCTTCCCTGTTTTCAGGAAGTAACACACCAGGTCCTGTCACCTGTCAATCACACTGGGAGAATGCAACTTTTCTCTTTCAGTGTGGGGAAACAAGCAGTGCCCACCCACATGCAACAGGGGGGTCCCTGGATGGGTTCAGCTGTGCTGACGATGTGGCTCCCAGGATGACATGGAGATTCTGTGTGCCCTCATTGGGGTAGGTAAAATAAAACAACATCTCTAATAGGAAAAACCCCTACTTGGAGGCTATATAGGTAGAGTCCCAGAATCAATGGTTCTTGACCCTGGGTCCACTGAAGCATGGGAAGCTTTTAAAAACACCATACCCAGGTCATGCCCCAGAGCAAGCAAATCAGAATCCCCAGGCAGGACCCAGGCATCAGCATTTTTAAACTCTCCAAGTAACCCCAAATGGGGAACCCAGAGTGAGAACTGTTTCTACACAGAGACTCCACCTGCTGCAGAGGAGCTGGTGGTGTTCATAGCAGCCATGAGACACTGTCGCAGGATAGTGGAAGAAGGGACAAAGGTCAGTGCAGAAGGCTCCCAGACCTGGTTCTCCACCCGCCGACTGAAGGTCCCCTTCTGAGCCTTCCCCAAGTTTTCTAGAAGGAAACCAAGAAAGAGGCTTTGCCGCTGGGAAGAAGAGAATGGACTGAAGATTTCTCATTCGGATATTCATGTACATGGACCACAGCCTCCTGCGTGTTGTTACAAAGCTTATGATTTTCTTAGGTGTTCTCTCTAGTTCTTAACAATGAGGACACCTGCGTTCCAGCCTTTGGAGTTGTGAAGTCTAGCCAACCTCAGAAAGGTCAGCCAATTCAAACAGATGTCATTCTAAA
Organism: Symphalangus syndactylus; assembly: GCF_028878055.3. Lineage (NCBI taxonomy): Eukaryota > Metazoa > Chordata > Mammalia > Primates > Hylobatidae > Symphalangus > Symphalangus syndactylus. Next base: position 141,753,930 of record NC_072430.2, on the reverse strand, counting down.
GTAGCATGGAACATTCTTCCTCTCCACCCAGAATTAGGGGTGTCTTCCCTTTGGTACAACCAATTATCAAAACAGCTTCTGATTTGTTTCAATCACCAGTGGGTTTGAAGCTTATTAATCGGTCACTACTCTAGGCCTTTCTCCTGAGGACGACCCTGAAACCGTCAAGCTGGGCAAATCCAGGGCCCATCCCCTTCCTTTTCCAATTACCTCCTCTGTGCAATTGCCTGTGTGAACACTAACTGGCACTGGCTGGTGGAGAATCTGTTCTCTAGACATTTGCTATGTTACTCAACCCTTTGATTCATCTTGATTTTTTAGGATCATTAATAAAATAAAATAAAATAAAATAAAATTCCCCCAGAAAGAATGGAAACCCTCCCGGTGTGCTCTTTGATTTTTTAAAGTAGGACGCAGAATCACATTTCCAGTCCATGGGGAACAGCCTTGGGTCTCCGGGCAACGCTGCTAAGCAGAGAAAAAGCTTTGAATTACAAGGGTTTTAGTGCTGGTTTCAGAAAAATGTGGAAGCAGAGAGGCCAACTCCAGAACAGGCATGTTTCACTCAAAGCCCCATCTGAATCAAAAGCGTATGTGATAATGACTCCTTTTCAGCACTGTGGGTTTGGTGACTTTTCCAGTGAGGAGCTAGCTAGTTCATGGTGGGTTCTGTTCACAATGAATTAGGATTTAGAAACCAGGAGGAGGTGAGGTTTGACAGCAAACATTTGGTCACATTCATGCAAAATTACAGGAGTAATCAAAACGAGGCTTCATGGTGAGAATTTTCCATTTTCTTTAGAGGCAACATTAGATTCTTGCTAAAGAAAAGAGAAAGCACTCTTAATGACACCAATGGGGTAATATGTGGCTTCTTTTGCCTTCCTTTCATCATAGAAACTCGGATAATTTCCTAACGCTATCTAAGACAGCTGCAGTTTCCTACTGCACAGCTCCCAGAAGCCACAAAGAATGGCAAGTCTTACAATGCACGACTTTCTCTGCAGCTCAAGGATCTCTCCCACGTCCTGTGCACAGGTGCAAACCCCTTCCTTGCAGGAATACTTCATTTCCTGGCACGTGGCTGAGCCAACAGAGCCAAAAGTCCAGATGTCACCCAACACTTACAAAAGCTGACCCGCATTGACAGCACCTGTGCTGGGTGCCACGGGCCAGGGCCCTGCCACTCCAGAGAGATGCATCTTCACCATGTGCATGAAAGTCCAGGCTGGCTAGGGAATGGGGCAAATGACTCCTTCATGCTTCCCTCCTGACACACCGACTCCATGCTGGGAATGAATTACTTTTTATTGCTGTCTGGGATCTTTTGCTTCCCCTCTGCCTTTTGTTGTTTCTTATATCAAGAGTGTCATGCATGGTGAGAGGGCCTCCCTTCCTCCAGTTTTGGTGAGAGCAAGAAAATTATTATGCATGAGATGCCCAGGACACAATAGAGTCTGCAGACAGTTCCAGCCCCGGAGGACGTCTGTGATACAAATGAAAGAACAAAGCAAGGAAACAGACTCTGCAGATCAAGCCAAGAAGCTGAATGCCCCATACACCTGCGATCCCGACCCGAACTTCCCCCGGGGATGTCAGTGCCTCCTCAAGGAGTAGCACCTTGCACCTGTCCTCCAGTGTCACTGTGACATCTAGGCTCGGGGTTATACATGAAGTCCAACCAAATGCAGAGGGTGTGGACTGTGGCAGGTCCAGACCTTCCCTCCTGACCCGGGGTAGCTTGTGGGCTGAGAGAGTTCAGCTCTCCAGTGTGAAGGCCAACAGTGAAGCTATAGATTTGGGGATTGAAGTAGACTCAAAAAATGCTCCCCACGGCCAGGTGTGGTGGCTCACACCTGTAATCCCAGCACTTTGGGAGGCTGAGACAGTGGGCAGATCACCTGAGGTCAGGAGTTCGAGACCAGCCTGGCCAGCATGGTTAAACACCGTCTCTACTAAAAATACAAAAATTAGCTTGGCATGGTGGCACGTACCTGTAGTCCCAGCTACTCGGGAGGCTGAGATAGGAGAATCGCTTGAACCCAGGAGGTAGGGGTTGCAGTGAGCCGAGATTGCGCCACTACACTCCAGCCTGGGACACAGAGTGAGACTCAGTAAAAAAAAAAAAAAAAAATATATATATATATACACACACACACACACACACACACATATATACACACATATACACACATACACACACACATACACACACACACACACACACACACACGCACATATATATATATATATAGTTCCTCCCAAAATTCCACATCCTAATCCCTGGAACCTGTGAATGTTACTTTGTGTGCTTCCCCTCACCCCCAAAATAAGGCTCTTTGCAGATGTGATTAAATTAGGAATCTTGAGATGGGGGATTATCCTGGATTCACCAGGTAGGGTCTGAATGCAAACACAAGGATCCTTACAAGAGGGAGACACAGGGATACTTGACACGAGAGAGGAGGCCACGTGAGCATGGAGGCAGAGGTTGGAGTGATGCAGGCGTGAGCCAAGGAGCACTTGAAGTCACCAGAAGCTGACAGAGGCAGAGAGGAATCCTTCCAGTGACCCTCCTGGGGAGAACAATTCTAACACCTTGGGTTTAGCCCGCTGAACCTCATCACAGGCTTCTGGCCTCCATTCTGATAGGAGAATAAACGTGTGTCATTTTAAGCCACCAAGAGGGTGGAAATTTGTTATGGAAGCTGCAGGACGCTAAGGAGGATCACACAGGATAGGTACCAGCATGGAGCATGGGGAGCTCACTTGCATTTGAGCGGATGATGGCGAGGGTGCTATGGGAAAAATCCAGTGTCAGAAACTGAGAGGTCACAGAAAGACAGAAAACAGGAGCAGGATTACAATCTCCCTCCTCAAGGGATCCAGCCCAATCCAGGTCTCCCCCGATATTCTCAGGAGCCTGGTGATGGGCTCTGCATCCGACGGCCATGGCCCAAATCCTGGTTTCACCTCAACCCAGATGGGGGCACTCTAGGAAGCTGCATGGCCTCCTGGCCTCAGGCCGCCCTCGAGAGGAAGCTGGTGATACTAACAGCTCTTGTGAGCGCTTACGCAGCTGCTGAATGGCTAATCGCCGAAGGGAAAAGCGGCTCTTGTGAGATGGGAGCAGTAAAGTGATTTGCAGATGATAGAAGCAGCTGGTAGTGCCGAGGGATTGACTCTCAAGGAGCAGGAGTGACGGCTGGGAGGTGGCCTTGTGGAGAGAGGAAGCTACCGGTGCCACTTCATTCACAGCTCTGTCCAGAAAATTCTCTCCCTTCTCTCTCATGTCTCATGCCTTGGAGTCAGGAATTGGAGACTTCCACTGACCCCTCAAGGACTTCTATGGACCTGCTTCCCCAAGATTCCACCTGGCTGGGCTAGCATTCCCCGCCGCAGGCTGCTAAACATGCCCCTACCTGGTGCTGCCCACAAGAGGAACAGTTCTAGGGCTGGCCTCTGCTTTCCGAACTCCCAGGCTTCCTACAGTGAGATGCAGTAAGCCACGCTGCTTCGCTTCAACAGCAGGGTAAGGGTTAAGACCCAGCTGAGTTCAGGCAACCCATGGAAAGGGCATTACTGACCTTTGGGTATCTTAGATGTGGGCAAGGTGTGGACCCTGAGAAATGGAATGGGACAGGGCTGATGGGTCCGTCAGTGTGAGCTTCCTGTCTGAGGCTTGTGAGCCACAGGTCACCACTCCACGTCCCCTGCCTGGGGAATGCTATCATCGCAGACTCATGGAAGATTGCTTTTCCTTGCCTGAAAGCAAAGCCATCTGAGCTCACTGCCCATTCGCTTTCCCCCTTCCTTGGAACCTGGACAACTGCTCTTTGTCCCTTCGTTCTCTGGTGTTGAATTGCCTGGAAGCCTTTGGCAAAGGAGCTGAGGAAATATCATTTGATTCTCAGAGATAATGGAATACCCATAATGTCCGCAGAAGGCTGCTCAGCTCTTAATTCAAATGCCAACAACATAAACACTTCCATTCTCTATGTTGAAGTCTTCAAAAGCAAAAATAGTTCTTCCTTAGGTCAGCAGTCCTTAGCTTGTGGTTGCACCCCCAGTGGGAAGTTCTAGTCACTTACAGAGTGGGAGGTGGGTGAAAGATTAGGAACAAATGTCCAGACCCTGTGGACTGGGAGAAATTCAGCTCCACAGAGCCCCAGAGGCACTAAGGCTCAGTGTGACTCATCCCAGGGGCAGTGACAATAGCCAAAGGTCTGTGACCGCAAGGCAGCAAACCGGGTGACTCACCCTCGGGGCCTCCCGCTATCCACCCACAGCTTCTTGGTTATGGAGTCTCCCCCACCCCACCCCCAGAAGGGCCGGCCAGACAGGGGACCACCACATGCTATTTCCCACAGTTCCAAGACGGTACCCGCAGTTCAGAGCCAGAGCCGGGCACGTGCATGAATGTTTTCAGATGACTTTTTTTTTTTCCACTAAAGAGTTAAATGCTTGAAAGTAGAGCTCAGGCTTGGCCAATTCAGTTTAGAGCAGCAAGAAATGGAAATGTTGTGGTTGTATTTAAAGGGTAATTTTATTTCCCCCTCAGTGAAATAAACCGGAGTATACCAGCCTTGGGAGGCCTGTGCAAGCCATAGAACTTTCTAGAAACTTTAACAATCACCCTCAAAGGGCATTATTTCCTCTCCAGCCAGCTGGACTGGTCCTCCTAGGGCACTCCCAGGGCCCAGCTGCCTCACTGGTGGTGCGTGTCCTCCCGGAGGGAGGGAGACCGAGGCCCAGATCCTCTGTAAAGATGCCTGGGGAATGCCTCAGGGTCCCTGTGGAGTCAGCTCAGTTCTCTGAGTTTTCTCACCCTGAGTCCTACCCGCACATTTGTATTTGTGAAAAGAGAAAAAAGGAAAGTTACTAACAAGGAGGAAGGCAGGTTCAATCCCTGCTTCCCTTCCCCCTCCCCTCTTATTATGTCTCTGGGCCCCACAACAGCTTGGAGGTGAAGCTTCCCAACAACCACTGAGCAGAAGCCAGTGCTAACGAGGGAGGCAAGACTGGGACCAGGACCCTGGAAACATCACCTGGAAAAAGGGGCTTCTGAAGGGACCTGGGTGAGGCGCACATGGTGTCTGCCTCAGATTCTGAAGCTGCTCTGGGCTCAGGTGAAAGACAGCGTGGATGATGGAGCGGGCAGTGGGATGCAGAGAGCCAGGTGTTCAGCATCCTAGCTCCAGGGTGACTCTTGCTCCAGTAGCACAGGCCTCCCGGCCAGCAGTATTTGGTTGGTGAATGCTCTCGGACTTCCCTCTAAATCCTTGGAGACTTAAGACAGTGGGGGGCTTTGGTATTTGTGACTTTTTTCCAATGTCCCCCAACATTTGTGAAATACCTATTATATGCCAGGTGTCGTTCTAGACGCTGGGGAAACAATGGCCACAACCAGAGTTCTACCATTATTGAGCTTATATTCTAGTCAGAAAAACCCATAGTAAAAGACAGCATGGTGGGTCCGTACATTTCAGCATGTCTTTGTCAAAAGTCACACAGCTCCTTCGGAACTCTCTCGTCTTGCTCTCAGGGGCCCAGGAAGCCCTCCTCTCATAGGCTCAGAAGTGCCTGCTCTCACTGCCTGGCCTGTCACCGCTCTCGGCACCTGGCAAGCAAAGCTGTGGCCAAGCCAGGGCATTGTCACAACCTGGCCAGGTGTGCACATGCTCAGGGCAGTGCCGACACACCGGACCCCTGCCACCTTGGCCCCCTCCGGACTTGGGGCACCGATGAGCATGGGAGAGAGGCCTAGGGGGCACCAAGGTGGCTAGACATGGGTCTGCAGGTGCCCTTGGCATGAACATCCTGGGCGCTGTGAATAACATGATTGATGGCGGCAAGAGGCAGACAGGCTCCTGGGTGGAAAGGGGCTGGTTCCTGGTGAAGCCCCACCTTCAAGCCAGGGATGGCCTTGAAGCATGGGGGCTGGGCTGTCAGTTCCAGGCAGAGTCCGCAGACCGGAGTGAGAACTGACGGTGCTTTTTCTGGTCCTACCCCTAGCCACCCATGGACCAATCAGCATGCACTTCCTCCCTTCTGAGCCTGTAAAAACCATGAACTCAGCCAGACTAGAAGAGAGGTCAGGACTACCAGCTGTGGAAAGGAGCTAACTACTGTGAGTCTCCTCTCCATTGAGAGCTGGGCACTCATCGCTAGGACCTGCCTGCAGAAAAGAACTACCCACTTTGGGTCTCCTGAGAGCTGTTCTGTCACACAATGAAGCTCCTCTCCACCTTGCTCACGCTCCAGTTGTCCATGTACCTTATTCTTCCTGGACATGGGGCAAGAACTTGGAACTCACCAGATGGCAGGACTGAAAGAGCTGTAACACAAACAGGGCTGAAACACACCCCACCCCCCTGCTTGCCACATTGAGCAGGTGATGAGAGAAGAGCTGTAACCCTTCAGGGATCCCAGACCTAGGGGCTCCCCAAGCCAGGGCTGTGACACCCTCTTTGGGGCTCTGCAGTTCCTGGCATCTCCAAGCTTCCAGGCACCACCATGTTCCCCTTGTCTAGATGCAGGTGCTCACAGCAGAAGCCACGTACAGTACATCCGGTCCAGCTGCAGCCTCACACAGAGCTGACACCTGTGCTGTCACTTCGTGCTCCGTCACAGCAGCCAGTGTGCCTGGCTGTGTGCAGTGGCTGGACCCCACGTTTGCTCACACACCCCTTGCCACTCTGTGCCCGGCTTGCCCTAGGCAGGTGTGGAATCTGGGCCAGTAGCTTGGGCCGAGTGCAGCCTGCCAGGCTGAGTGGGCAGAACAAGCTCAGTGGGCATGAGCAATACTCAGGCAGAAGGTGCCGCCGGCCACAGAAGTTTCTGGCTGGCTGGCAAAGCAACACCCTAAGGATCCTGTGACAACATCAAGGATAGAGAGAAAAGAATAACCAAGAAGAATTCCCAGGTTTTTGGTTTGAGCAACTGTAAATTACAATTACATGAATAACAAGAAGTGGTGCCTGAAGTTGTTAGAGAAAATGTTAATTTCCCCTATGTTAACTTTTAGGTTTGATCGTTAGTTTTTACCAAGTCATTGATGACTCAGCATAGCTGCCATTGACACTGGGATCCTGTTGGGAAAAATGTATTCTAAGAAAGATCAGATTCCCTCCTCTAAGTCAAAGCAGTTAAGGTTAATTTGTAAAACACATCTCTGTGATAATGCAGCTAAATTATGAGTAACTCTTAATGAAAGCAAACCTGGATGGAAGAGATCCATCCTCCAACCTCCAGGAGGTGTTGCTTAACTTCTTTACCCATCTGCTTTCCCTCTCTAAAACCAAAGGTTTAGCTTGATTCCTAACTAAAAGGCAAATTGAGTTAGTGTCTCACATACCTCTCCACTAGATAAGCTAATAAATAGTAAAAAAGCCCTAATTTAAAAACAGAGAGGACAGAGACAAGCTGGATAAAGTCCAGAATGAGTGATGGAGAGTTGACCCAAGTGCTGAAATCCTTATCCTTATAAACCTGTCCCCAACCCAGTGAACAAGGCCCTTCTTCTTGTTGGAGGGTTAGAAATATTTCTGCTGACTCCTGGACCTGATGAGGAGGAAATAGCATGGGAGCAGGCAGTCTGCAGTTGTGGAAAATGCATGGAATTTGGAGCCAGACATAATTGGGTTCAATCCTGAGCTCTGCCTCTTATCAGTGATATTTTTGAGAAAGTAACTCAACTTCTCTGAGCCTCATCTGCAAATCCAGATTATACAACAGACCTTAGGGGCTGTTATCAAGACTCATGGGTGTGTATACAAAGTACTTAGCATAGTGCCTGTCATGTTTGAATAACTAATAAATACTCCAATTCCACTCCAGACTCCCTGAAGAAAGAGCAAATTAATGACAGAAATCTAGAGATTGTGGAACACAGGAGTAATTTTAAATTTCTTTTTCAGATGGGAAAACCTCTTTGTAAAAATTGATGAGATGTCTAAAAATATGTACACATAACATTTATTGTCCAATGGAATTTAAAAAATCAAAGTAGAGATCAAGAGACATCTGTTTTTCTACCATGGAAATACCATAAATATTTCCTTAATGTATGTCATGAGCATAAGAAAGAGAAGTTCACAGCAAATGGATGGAAATGTAGATACAAGCAAATTAACCCTAAACCTCAGCTTAATAAGTGCTCTAGTTCTCAGCAGTCCTTCTGTTTGTCCTAAATTCCTCCTCCACACCATTTTCTCAACATGGTGAGATGAAAAGGGTATGGGTCAAACAGGACTCCCAGCAGGATAGTTTTTATGTGAGAACCACCTTTTGTAATTTTCTTATTTCTGTAAAATATTACTATTTTTACACTGAGGCATGTGGATTTTATCTTCAATGTTGAAAACAGAAATTTCAGCCAAGTTTAAATACAAAGATAACTGCCTATCAAAATGTTTTAGGTTCACGAATAAAACACATCAATTAGCATAGGTGTGATTTTTTAACTGGGCAGAAGGAGCCAAAAAGTTCATGTGGAACATCCTCTGGAACCCTAAATCTAGGGAGATTCATCAACAAAGCCTTCTACTGCATCATCTCCTGTACAATGTTCCTCTTTTGCCTTTGACCAGCTGTACACTTCAGTACCCAGCTGCATGGCACAGATGACTGTTCCCCAAACTTGTAACCTCCAGCCTGTTTGTTCTACGTGGGAAAATTAAAAGAGCATGGGATTTGGAGCTAGGCAAATCTGAATGCTCAGAATCAGACTTCTCCTTGACTTTGGTTAATTATACAACCTTTCTGTAACAACTGCTACTGCTGTGTAAGATAACATGTTAAACTTCCATGGTTTGTTACAAGTATCATTTCCCTCATGCTTATGAATCTACATGTTGACTGCAGCTTAGCTGATAGCCTGGGACTCAGTGGGCAGCCCTGCTTCACGCTGTGGTTCAGCTGGGCATGGCTCTGGGCTTTGATCAGACTCAGGTCTGCGACACGTGTTTTATTCTAAGGTCCAGGCTTCAGGGCAGTGGCCACTCAGGGGAAGCTCTTCTAATGGCAGGTCTCAGTGCATAAGAGCCAAGCAGACTGCCCAAGCATTGAAGACGCATTTCACACCTGCCCACGTTCCCGTGGCCAAAGCATGTCCCACGGCCAAGCCCAACATCAATGTGGTGAGGAAATATACTCTTCCCAAGGAGCTGGATGGGGGCAAAGTAAGTAAATATTTGAGAACAATAATGCAAACTATCAGACTGCTTAAAGCCCTTCTGTGAAAATCAGAGACAGCACTTCCCACCTGCTGGGGCTGCTGTGTGACCGTTGGATAGATATGGTGTCTGTCCAGTGGGTGAGGTCAGCATTGTACTGGTCTAGTTGTCCAAACACAGGAATAATGAATCAGCTGCACCTACACACAGAGCTTTATTTTTTTTCTTTTTTTTCTTTTTTTTTTTTTTTTTTTTTGAGACAGAGTCTTGCTCTGTCACCCAGGCTGGAGTGCAGTGGTGCAATCTTGGCTCACTGCAAGCTCTGCCTCCCGGGTTCATGCCATTCTCCTGCCTCAGCCTCCCAAGTAGCTGGGACTACAGGCGCCGGCCACCACGCCCGGCTAATTTTTTGTATTTTTAGTAGAGATGGGGTTTCACTGTGTTAGCCAGGATGGTCTCAATCTCCTGACCTTGTGATCCACCCGCCTCGGCCTCCCAAAGTGCTGGGATCACAGGCGTGAGCCACCGCACCTGGCCAGAGCTGTCTTGATCTAACTTCCCTAGGGCCTTTTAAAGACATGCATCTGCTGCAGCGCCTGGGGGTGCTCATCGGGCTGAGGTCCACCCTTCCCCTACCAGCTCTTTCACTTTGTTTATATCTCCTTACCTCCCCAGCTGACCCTCTGTTATTAGAGGGATTTGATAGCTGAAGTTGCTTTTTTACTTTTACTTCCTAAGAGCTAAAAAAAGGCTGGAGTAGATATTGCTTCCTTTGGTCACTTTCTTTCTTCTCTGAAATCTACCCCAAGAACAATGTTCATCCAAAGCACATCTTTGATAATTTGATGTAAATTTGGCACCCAAATGGGTTTCTTAGAGAATTTATATTATTGTTTTAATAATGGAACATTCCACAGTGACCTCTTTAAAACTTGTCTTATTTAATTCAGAGTGGTTTAGAAATCAAGCTGCTTTAGAAATAGACCAGCCTGTAGTTAGCAGCCATGAACATGACTATGAGCTCTTTAGCTGGGGACCATGTGAAGCCTGGTTTGTGAGGACGACTGGCTCATTTAAGGGGTAGCAAACAAATGGTTGTAGAATTGCTGGTGAGCCAGTTAGGAAGGATCTTTCCAGTGCTCTGTGATTGTCGGCAGTTCTGGTGCAATGAGGCAGAGACTGTGCTTTTGACGCTGCTCCTGTTACACCAGAGTCCATAGCTTTCAATCTATCCTGATATGGAGGCACTGAGGTCTTTAGCTTGAAGCTGTGGTTGGACAACTGTTTGGAAAGCCTAAAATCAGGAATAGATGCAGCCCGTGAAGAGCACGGTCACAGTGGAGATTCTCCTCTACCCAAGCCTGGAGGAAGCGGACTGCTCGCCCCAGCGAGGAGTGAAGGTTTGGATGCTGCAATGGTCATATGGAAAAGAATGAGGCTCCTGAACCTTCGGGGGTCAAATCTTGTCTCTCCCAGGTAATGTTGTGCAGTCTCAGATATGCCACTTACTTGCTCCAAACTTCAATTTCCTCCTCTCTAAATGAACATATGAAACTTGTGGGAATTTGAGGTTATGCAGTGAAGCAACCACACAAGCCGCCATCCCAAGAGGCCATAAATCAAATGTGTAAAGGCCCAGCTGGATCCATCTCTTACCAACTGTGTGGCCTCAGGAATGTGGCTTCGTCTGTCTGAGCCTCGGCCCCTGAGTCTGTAGAATGGAGATAATTACATCATCCGCCTTACAGGTGTTTGTGGAGGTCAGCTAAGATGATAAGAGACAGAAGGTGCATGGCAGGTGCACAGCACGTAGTCAGTAAAGGGGAATCTTACAACATGGAATGCTGCCTGGAGGAGGAAGGGCACAGACAACATACCAGAACTTGGACCAGGGCTTGGACCAGACTTCACTGAGAACCATGGGGTCCCAGGGGGAAGGCAGGCTTGACTCAGGTGGCCAAACAGCTGTCTCAAGAAAGGCGTCTCCAGGTTGCACTGCTGACAGAAGATAGCTAGCCAGTTTGCTCTACCCCCTAAAGTAGGCTCGTCTCCAGCACAGTCTTTTCATATGCCTCAGGGCCATGTGACATTGAAGACGGCCCCTGAGTGCAACGTCGTTAGGACATCTGCACAAAGCTGCCCGGAACATGCACCTCAAAGACCACCTGGGAGCCTGCCAGAGCTTGGGCAAAAACCTGTAGAGAGTGCTCATGTGCTAGTAAGGCAGAGAACTGTTTTTCCATGGAGATGGAGTCCGGCTGTGTCTCACTAAACCCTGATGCCTTGTTCTGGAAAAGCATCCCTGGCCTTTTGTTTCTCCACTTTCCTTGCAGGGAGGTTGCTGTCATTTTCCCTCTATTTTTTTGCCCAACATTTATCCTCAAGCAGAACATAGTCACATGCCAGTGGCTGCAGCCTCACACCGGGGATTTCAGTTTCAGGGGGGAGGTGGGGAGCATGCCAAGAAATGCCAGCCCCAGGGCGAACGAGGGAGGGCTAGCTAGGGAACACCCCCTCCCCACCCGTTGCCACAGCTGGAGCCCCTGAAGCCCATCCCCAGGGCTAGAGCAGGGGCCTTTCCAGGCAGTCAAACCCTACAGGCATTTCCTTTCTTTCTTTTTTTTTTTTTTTTTTTTTTTTTGAGACAGAGTCTCGCTCTGGCTCTATTGCCCAGACTGGAGTGCAGTGGCGCAATCTCGGCTCACTGCAAGCTCCGCCTCCCAGGTTCACGCCATTCTCCTGTCTCAGCCTCCCGAGTAGCTGGGACTACAGGCGCCCGCCACCACACCTGGCTAACTTTTTGTATTTTTAGTAGAGACAAGGTTTCACCGGGTTAGCCAGGATGGTCTCGATCTCCTGATCTTGTGACCTGCTAGCCTCGGCCTCCCAAAGCCTACAGGCATTTTCATACTGTGACCTGACACCTTTCAAGTGTTGTGCTCCTGGGTGACTCTAGCTCAGCTACACCTAGACTGTCTGTCACTGGCAGACTCACTCCTTCAACTGATACTTTCTAAAGTTCTATCAGGTGCCAGGCAAGACCCACCTGTCCCTGCCCTCATGGAACACATGGGCTGGGGGAAACAGACATTAGTAAAAAGTCATACAAATAACAGAGCAATCGGTGCTGGGAAGAAAAGTACAGGGAGCTACGAAACCATCTTACAGGGGCCCAGGTTTATTGCCGGGAGACAGATAAAACTTTTCTAAGAAGGTGGAATTTTAGCTGAGGCCTGGAGCATTCGTGTATTCATTCATACAGTGTGTGTGCTTGGGTTTTCTGGAACAGAACCGAAGGTGCAAAGCCGCCTGAAGAAGGTTTACTGAGAAGTGAGCCCAGGAGACCCCCATGTAGGGGAAGGGGGAGGCAGGAATGGACACAGTGGGAGCTGGCCCATGATGAGGCTGCAAATAAAACCCAACAAAACCTGCAGGTAGCTCTGCAGTTGGGAGGGTCTCTCAAGGTTGTCCCAGCTGGGGCCGGGGATTATGCCTCCATGTCCTGTGTCCCCAGGCTGCCAGGCATTGGCTATGGAACACCTTTGGGAGCAGGAGAACCCTGAGTCGGGCAGCTCCTCAGGGCAGTCCCCGGCAGGGGATGCAGCCAGGAGCCATCAGCAGCCCATGCTCCCAGCAGCCCATGCTCCCAGCAGCTGGGGCAGGTGAGTCCCTCCAGGCGACTAGCCCCATGGCACCACTGCGTCAAACAAACCCTCACTGAGACCTGCCACGGGCGGGATGCTCTTCTTCATGTCTTACACCAGCTGTGAATAGAGAGAAGATTTCCTGTCCTCACACCACCCACATTCTGGGGGCTGAGCTGGAGTGAAGCAGGCCAGGAGAAAGCACCCCGTGAGGTAAAGCACATGTGTGCAGGCGGAGCTGGGCAGCCGGTGGAACCGGGCAGCCGGCAGAGCCAGTCATGACCCCTGTAGGCCTGGCACATGTCCCTGGTCTACGATCGCTGGAGTGGCCCAGGGCAGGGTCCTGAGACTGCTTCTCTGTCCCCTCTCCCCTAAAACCCAGGTGATCTCATCCAGCCTCAGCACTTGGAATATCCTCAAGGGCTGATGGTTCTCAAGTCTTAGCCCCCTGCTCCTCTCCCCTGAACCCCGCCTGTGTCTGCACCTACCTGTGTCCGCACCTGCCTGTGCCTGCACCTGCCTATGTAATGCCCCCTCTCTGATGGGCTTACACACACAGCACACTTAACACGTGTAAAACTGAGCTCCTCATCACCCGTCCCTGCAAACCTGCTCATCCCGCAGCCTTCTGCTTCTCAGCTGAGGGAAAATCCATTCTTCCAGGGTATCTGGCCAGAAAGCCTCACTTCCACCCTGTCATCTCTGCCCTCACATCAAATCCAGACTCTGACCACCTTGCCATCCCCACCACCTCCACCACAGCCCAAGCCTCCATCAGCATTGGCTCTGGCCTGGATTCTTACAACAAGCTTCTTACTGAGTTCCCTGCTTCTGCCTCTGCCTCCATCAGTCTGTTCTCAACCAGCTCTCACTGCGATTCTGCTACACACATTTCAGGCGATGCCATTTTTCTCCTCAAAACCCAGCAATGTCTTCCATTGCATTCAGGAAATAGCCAAAGCCCCTGCAGTGCCCCCACACCATCCTGCTGCCAACACCGATGATGCTCACCTTGCCTCCCGCAACCTTCCCTCACGCGCCCATTCAGGCCGGGAGCTCGCCGTGCAGCTGCTCACATATGACAGGTGCAGTCCTACCTCAGGGCCCTTGCACGGGCGGCTCCCCCAGCGCATCCTTTCCCAGCCGGCAGCAAGGTTCCTTCCTCGCCCTGGCAGGATATGCTTAGAATTACTCCTGGGTGAGGGCTCCCTCTGCTTCCTTGCTGGAGTTTAAACATCACCCCCTGCCTGGCTCTTCACACCCACTTTTCCTGCTTGTTGTACTCAGTTATTTTATTTATTGTCTATCTTTCCTATTAAAATACAAGCTCCATTGAGAGGAGAGGGATTTTTTAAAAATGATTTGATTCCTATTCTATTCCCAGCACCTGGGAAACCCCTTAGTGGGCTTTTTTTTGGTTGTTGTTTGTTTTTTGAGACGGAGTTTCACTCTTGTCACCCAGGCTGGAGTGCAATGGCGTGATCTTGCTCACTGCAACCTCCACCTCCCGGGTTCAAGCAATTCTCCTGCCTCAGCCTCCCGAGTAGCTGGGATTACAGGCATGTGCCACCATGCCCTCCTAATTTTTTGTATTTTTTTTTTCAGTAGAGATGGGGTTTCATCATACTGATCAATCTGGTCTCGAACTCCTGACCTCAGGTGATCTACCTGCCTCAGCCTCCCAAAGTGCTGGGATTACAGGCGTGAGCCACCACGTCCAGCCAGATAGTGGGTTTTCAATACATAGTTAGTATCTAAAAGAATGACTTGATTGCCTAAATCTCTTTGGGGGAAATGACAACATTTGAACTGGAGCTCAATACCTCACGTGAGCAGAGGGATGTGCTCTACAGCAGCCCCTCCTGAGACAGAGCTCAACGTACAGCACCTGGGGCCACCAGGTGCTCAGAATCTGTAGGCATCCAGGATGCACTGCCTTCTTTTTGATATTTGGTGACTGACATGGGGGAGATTTGGGCTGCCTGGAATACTTCTGCATTGTTTCATTGAATGGACTTCATGCTGAGCTTGGACAGCGGAGGCCCAAGTTTTGCTTGAGTTAAATCACAGACAGAACTTAAAGATGACTTCCAGACCCTCACTGCCGAGCTGCTGTGTTGAAAGGGGAAGGTGAGGCAGGGAAGGGTATTTCCCAGCCCCGGTCTGGTCATGGGAAATCTCAGCCCTGGGGGCGGTGGGAGTAAGAAAGAGGAGCCAGCTTCCGAGGAGGGGCTGAGTTCCTCCTTCCCCACATCCCACAGGCCGGTCTTAATCACAGAGAACTTGGAAGGAAGAACAGTCAGTCCTGTGAGCAGATGGGGCAGCCCAGCCTACAGTGGCAGTGGAGCCACCATGAGGGCTGTGACTGCTCCAGCCCTCGGCATAGATTGAGGCCAGACACTGCCTTCACTCTAAGTTTTATACAGTCAGAAAAACAGATTCCATTTTTACAGCAGAATATATACAAATTTCTAGTTATGAGTACTCTGAAAAATAGACTATTTCCTCTGGCGAAATAAAAAAGTGGAATTTGTCAGCCTTTAGCTGAACTTCTCTGAAAACAGCTTGGTTTGTGAGCTTGGATATACGTCCAAGAACAGATATCTATGAGGTCCAGCCAGCTGGCCTTGAAAGAAATCCTTGGGGCTAGATTTACAGAAGCTTCCTTCTCCTCCTGTTAACAAGATAAGTCAGCAACTGGACTTTTGTGTTTCCTGAAGATGGAGAGCGACTTCCAAACTATTTATTTTCTGGGACTCTGTCGTAACACACATTTTATTCCCAAAACCTATGAAATTAATTTTTCCAACTTGTCTGACACCCTGAAAAACAGAACTGAAATTAGATATTGAGGCAACACCAAAGGCACCTGGAGAGCTGTAAGGGTGCTGCTGTCTCTGCCTGGCTGAGAGCAGAGAAGATCATTTGTTGGGGAAGGCCCTCATGTGGATGGGCCCTGCGGGCACAGAGCACAGCCTGCTGCTCAGGGGTTGGGCTGCCTCTCCCACTGGTCTTCTAGCCTGGAATATTCGCTCCAATTCTCAGGAAGCAAGGCTCCATCAACCTGATCCAAGAACACAAGAGTCTCCCTAGCCAGGGCAACACCCCACTGACTTACAATCTGGTCCTGCTATTAAGGGATGAGATGTTATCCTTATGATCCCAGAATCTTGGCCA
The DNA here is from genome assembly GCF_028878055.3 of Symphalangus syndactylus. NCBI lineage: Eukaryota > Metazoa > Chordata > Mammalia > Primates > Hylobatidae > Symphalangus > Symphalangus syndactylus. The sequence continues at coordinate 141,737,933 of NC_072430.2, read as the reverse complement.
TTTCTCCCATTAAGTGCCAAGAGCTGAGAAGACTTTCTATTCAGATGTTGAGAAAAGTAAAAGCACAGGACTCTGGCCTGGGCATGTGGCTCACACCTGTAATTCCAGAAATTTGGAAGGCTGAGGTGGCAGGACTGCTTGAGCCCAGGAATTTGAGACCAGCCTGGGCAACATAGCAAGACCCCATCTCTACCAAAAACCAGAAAAATTAGCTGAGTGTGGTGGTGCCAGCCTATGATCCCAGCTACTTGGGAGGCTGAGGCTGGTGGGTTGCTAGAGCCCAGGAGGTCAAGGCTGCAGTGAGCTGTGATGGTGCCACTGCACTCCAGCCCAAGTGACAGAGCAAGACCCTGTCTCAAAAAAAAAGAAAACAAACAAACAAACAAAATCCCATGGGACTCCATACCTACAGGAAGAAGGCCCTGGACATGGCTGAGGACACAAGTCCTTCAGTCCATCCTGAAGAGGTGGTTTCAAGCAGATAACTAAGGGGCTTCAGCCTCTAGCCATGCTTGGGAGGTCCAGGAGAGCTGCCTGTGGCTTTTCTCCATCACCCTCACTCCAACCGTCCATGCTCACAAATTATTGCAAATAACATCTCGATATTCCAGGACCGAGGACTGTTGTCAGTAGGTGCTTACAGAGAAGCAAATGCACCTCCCTGACCTCAGAGATGATTTTCCTCCACTCAGGGAGAGCCTTTCCATCCACCAGGCTCCAGGATGCAGCCAACAGTAAGGGGAAAATTTGTACCCTCCCTCAGTCATCTTGGGGAGCTACAGGGGACTCCATGACAGAATTCCAGCCCTCTGGGCATTCAAGACCTGATTTCCAATGGGAGGAAAAGCTCAGGCCTAAAGTTCATCTTCTGTATTCATAAGCATGACTGCTAGATTTTCTCAACCTCTGTGGGGAGATAATCCTTAAAAGTGCGATTTGACTTCTTTAAAAAGGCGAGATAGTGAAGCCCCAGACGGTGCAACTTGCCTAAAATAATACGGTGAATCGCAGAGGGAATAAGAAGGAAAACATCATCCCCAGACTTGCCGCCCAGCTTTTAGCCCAAGAGAATATTTTTCTTTTCTTATTGAGAGGCAGGAATTAAAAGCAATCCACATAATCCTATGAAATGTACTTCCCTGAGAATATTGCTCTAGTTAAAAAGCATGAAGTGGTGGCTCTAGGAGACAACTTGCCCATCTTAAATGCATTTATATGGAATAAAATTAGATGGATTTTACAGGTGGAAAAAGATTTTGTGCACTTACAGACTAGTTAATTTTTTGTTTATTCAGATAGAAATATTTCAACTTCTTACCATACACAAAACATCAAATGTGTAAATAATTTCTTTACCAAATTGTTAACATTGACCGTATAAAAGGTACTCAGATATGTTAGCCGAAAAGGAAGAGAGAATACACACACACAAAACTGGAAATAAAAGAGAAAAATCATTAAGTAAAACTTTTGGGTCAGAAGATCATTTTGCACAACTCCCTGCAAATAAATTAGGGTTAATATGAGGTTTTTGACTTGAGGAATTTTTTTAACCTGATGATATTTTGAATAGAAACATTTAAATCAGAGTCACAAGAGCACTGATGGATTTATTGTGAAATAGTTATTTCCTAGAGTGAATTCCGTTAGAAATATAATTCTTTGTTCAATTTCCTACACATCAAAATTAAATGCTTTTCCTTTTTTACTATTCTCATTTTACTGAAAAAGTTTTTCTCAAGGCCAATTTTCTTCATTTATGTGGAAGGGTTTAGCATGAAGATCACTATCTGAATCCTCAACTAATGTTAAGTTCACCTGTCATTGTTTCTGATATTATACATTTGCCTTTTGTGGCCATTATCCATTGTTTCCATCCAGTCTTATTTTTCTACCAAATTTTGAATGTCTAAATTTAGGAAGGAAGATTTGTTTTCTGCAAATCTTAAAATTAAAAAAAAAAGCATAAAGTGGTGCCTCCAGGAGAGAACTTGCCAATTTTAAATGCATTTATATGGATTCACCGTACTATTTTAGGTAAGTTGCACTGTCTAGGTCTTTACTGTCTCACCTTTTTAAAGAAGCCAAATCATACTTTTTTTTAAGGATCATCTCCCACAGAATGAGGTGATACTTTAAATGTTTCTATTCAATGTTTCAGTCAATAACAACTTTTACACTGTATGGTTTTAGTAGTCAGTTTAATTTTGTATTAATTTTTCTGCAAATGTTATGACTATGAATTAGATAAAGGACTTCTGTGAATTTGAAGATCTATAACAACATTTCAAGCTAGGTTTTTTTTGAGAGAAAAGATTAAGATTAAAGGATGAAAATAGAAGAGAAAGGGAGGGAGCTGGAGAAAAATCAGAGACATACATAGAATTTGGCTCAAAAGAGACAGAAAGTCTGCACATAGAGTGAAAAATCTCTAGGGCTAAAAGTATAGTCAAGGGGCAGGTTTGCATGTTGGGGTGAAAAGATGGAGTCAAAAGAAGGCTTTCTGCTTTACTTTTGTCCACTCCATGATGCAGGAAGCACATTATTTCCTTAATGCTTGTGATAACATATTCTCCTGGCCTCTGCCTGACTTTACTGACATTTCTCACTGTCTTGTAGGCTCATCTTCTTCTGCCTAGATATTTAATATTGATTGCTGAATGCTTCATCCTAGTTTCTCTCCTACTTAGAATATACAGTTCACCGTGGCTGAGCTCATTCACATCCATGACTACAAAAGCCATGAGTTTGCCTTACAAATATCGCTCAGATCAGTTGAATTCTCTTCATCTCTATTGGCATCGCCCTGGTCAGTGTCACCCTGCTCATTGCTCACCTAAACTCCTGCAACAGTGTTCTAATGTATAATACCCACCCGCATCTATTTGACTCCCTGCTTACCCATGGCTGCCAATTCTTCACCATAGGGAAGCAAAATGAGCTTTCAAAACCCGCTTTGGAGATCCCAATTACACATATATTGGAAGAATATTTGAAGAAATATATTTGAAGAATAATATTGAAGAAATGAACAGAAATTATCAAGACCAATGAAAATTGAGACCCAAGAAGCTCAACAAATTCAAGAACAAAAGCCGTAAAAAGTACTACTCCCCAAAATAAGCTCAAATTGTTTTAAACCAGGGATTTAAAATGTTGAAAGGCAGCCAGCTTTTCTCATCAGCCAGAATGATCTTATTTGATTTTTACCACTTTCCCAGGACCTCAGTGAAAATTTACCCAACATAAAGGCACCTTTGTCCCTAACATTACTTATAATTGCTTCTTAAATAGATAACAATATGTCTTGGAAAATTGGAAAGTAAGTGTTGCCTTTCAAACAACTCTCTCTAAAGATGTTCCCAGAGGGGATTAAGGGTGAAAGAGAGAAGTAACAGTGAAATACTGAGGGTGTGAGTCCTGTGAGACAAACAGGAACCATCCAACTATTGTGCTTATTCGCCCATCTCAACATGAGAAACAACAGATAGTTCCTTTTCTTTCCTCATTTCTTCATAGTCAAAGAAGATACACATAAGAGATGTTGAGTTTCATCAATAGCATGGTTTGAAATTGAGTGTCTTAAGTATCAGGGGATGTGTCAGGTTCCATACATGAATTATCAGATAAATTTCAAAAATAACTCTTTGGGAAGGACATAGTTACCACCTCCGTTTGCAGGTGAAAAAAATAAAATCTCAGGAAACTCACACAACTGGTTAAAGATAACACATCTGAAAAGTGTCAGCGTTTGCATGAAAACCCTGGTCCGTCTGACATCAGAGCCTCAACTCTGTGCTCCGGATGCAGTCAGCTTTGAGATCTGCGGCTACAGGTGTGCTATCCGGTGCTCTCGTGTCTTGTATTTATAGACTTTTCTAGGATATATGAAAATACAAAGTACTACTCTGGAATATTTGGTTAAATTCCACTTGGGTAACAAAATTTTAAAAGCAAATATCCAAGTTCAGCTCCTAAGAAGGAATGCTGAACACCCCCCAAATTAACCTGTGTAACTCCCTTTTCAAATCCATACTCCTCCTTCCCTACATTCAAGACGGATCTCAAATGTGGAAGATGGAACTGAAGCCCTGCTCACTGCTGGGCTGAGCATCGGGCTGCATTCTTGAGGAGTGGCCAATTTATTTCCTGACCTGAAGCAAGGACATCTTTTAATTTTTTTTCTCTTCATTTCCTCAGTTTGAATACTCCCAAGAAGAAGAGTGAATCCACGTGTGGTACAATCTCTTCTGGCACAAAGGAACTGGAGCAGATGGGAAGTGTTTGATAGCAAGTTGTTTATCCTTGCCGAATAGCCCCAAAACAAATCGTTAACGGTGGGAGTTTTTCTCTGGCATGTTCAATAATGACTCCACATCCCAAGTGATCTGTGCCACTCTCTCATCCACGCCGCGGGTGTCACACCCTTCCGTAGCTGAGGGTTTCGTGCCCTCTCCCTCCTTGCTTCTGCCTTATCAAAACCTGGTCTCAGAAAAAGAAAGTCTGTTCCCAGCCAATTAGTATAAATTTTTTTTAATGTCATTGCCCCTTTTCCTCTTTGAATTAGGCAATTCAATTTCCTTTTTGAGTTAGGTTTGGTAAAAAGTTTTGTCTCCTGTGTAAATAATTTAGCTGTATGCTAACTGGAGGAGCTACCGAGTGTACCAATGGTGGCCACTTACTGCATTCAATAAGGGCCTCCTCTTTCCACTCCCTTCGTGACTAAGAGTTGAGGGAATCAGAGGTGACTCACATTAGGCCTTTACTGTATATCTCAGTATACTTAAGAATGTTGACCTTAACCTCGGCAAGGGCGGAGAGATGCATGGTCCACAGCAGTGCATCTCCAGAGCCTGGACAGAGCTGAGAGCACGCAGAGCCTCCATAACTGGTCAGAGGAACTGAACTCCTGGCCCCAAAAAACCCTATGCACAGCAAAGGAGAGGCACGGATGGGAAGTAACCTCTTCTTAGAAACAGCAAAATGATGTGCAAAGGAGACAGAGACATCCTACAAAACTCTATTTACTTTTCTCATACTTGAGGGGAAAAAAAAACATTCAGAAACCATTCCCTGAAAATTAAGGCCTGGACTCAAGTGGAGATGGAAACCTTTGATTCCAACTGACCCTACTGCTGTGTTCACAAGGACAGGACCACATGATTTCTCCGGGATCCCCACACAGGTGGGGAAGTTGGAGAATTTGGGGGAAAGGAGGTGGAAGGTTATGAGGGAAATGGGATGGACTTCTTTGGAGCCTATTAACTCTGTGTCATTGGCAGCAGATGGGCTCAGTGCACACTGAGAAGTGGCTAGGGGATGGTGCTTGCACCCCAAACTGTGGAGGACCAGTCAAGTTATACTTACTGATTTATTTCTTTAGATATTATTTGGCCTCTTGGTTAGACTGCTAAGTGGGAAAGGTCGTGTACTGTAAGGGAAATCGGGGAAATGTCTGTCAGCTCACACAGGTTTCTCCTGAAGTTTTTCCTAAGGGCTGGACAAACACCTGGGTCCAAAATTTCTGGACTTCTTGGGAAGCGGTGCATTCTTAGAGTCTCTGTCTTTGTTTGTTTGGATAATAAGCATTTAACCACAAGTCACTACTCTAAATGCTTTCAAATATTAATTGACCTTCAGAACCTACTAGTATCACCTGCATTTTACTGATGAGGAAATCAAAGTCTAGAGACAAAATCGGACTTCACAAGAACACAGCACTGGTAAGTGGAGAGCCGGGATTCAAACCTGAGTCCACACTTGTAGCCACCATGCTGTGCTGCTGTTCTCAGCATTGGATCGTAGATGCCCCTGCCCACCAGGTGAAACTTCTACCCACTTTGTTCACCTCCACCAAGAAAAACTTTTGTTCTTTTGTGCCCAGTGGCAGAGAGATAGTCCATTTGAATTTATTTCCACACAGATCAGTCAGAATAGGCTAGGTTATTCTACAGCTACGACCCCAAACTCCAGTGACTTACAACTCACTAGGTAGCCAACAAGCTAACCTAAGTAAGCAATAAGACAGCAAAGTCCCTACCTGGGGCATTGCTGGTCTTGGGCAGGATGTGGCGGAAGCAGTCAGTCCCTCACCTCTGTTCCCTCAGCCCTCACTGTTCCCTTCCACGCAGACAGCCTTCTGTTGCAGGGGCTCACAACCTTCCACCTGCAGACAGTCGTCAGCCAGAAGCGTGTCCATCCATGGCACGAGGCAGGCCAGGACTTCATGTAGGGAGTTAACACCCTGGAAGCCACCCTAAGCCAATGGCAGGTAGGAGGTGGTGGTCCAGTCCCCAGGCTCCTTGCCCCCTCAGGCAAGCTGCATACAGCTTCCCCATGGGGCTGAGTTTCCATTGCCCATCATGGGCACTTGCTCACTAACATGCCCTGTAGCTGCTTCTTCCGTGTCCACGTGGGCTGTGAAGTCCCACAGTCCCATGACGTGCGCCTCTCTCTTGTGCCAGACTTCCCTGCCTGGTTGGTAGAGCTGAGGGATGTTGCTGAGGCACAGTCATTCCCATGTAGATCCCTGGACATTCCAGCTGCTCATGCAGCACACATGCGGCTATGATTATGAAACAGAGGGGGACATCCCCATCACGACTGACCTCAGAGCATGCTCTCCCTGAACCTGTAAACCTATGAGTTTGGATCTGGATGTTTTGTTCTGCAATGTTGCAGATCATTTCCCAGAAACTGGGAGACTTTTTTACGTAACTCAAACTTCACTTCTGTGCTGGGGAGAGCTTAGTGATAAATAAATAGCACATGCCACAGTTTTCCTCATACTCTACCTTTATCTGGCCTAGACCCGGTGGCTGTGGGGTGGCCACGTTTCCCCAGGTGGAGGTGACAAGTTTTCCCAGCACTTGCTGTGGGCAGAGCTGGCGGTCAACTCACCATCTCTGTCCAGGACCGGGGGGTTTCTCGTATGAGCAGCACCAAGGTTTGGGCTTTTTCTCTCTTGGAAAAAATCATGATTAAAAACCTATTAACTCCAGGAATGATTGTAGATTTTTTTTTTCCCACAGTCCTTGGCCTGAGGAATGATCCAGTTGTAGCTTCCCTGACCTGACCTCAAGAAAGATGCAATCCTCCTGTATGACACCAAAGCTTCGTTTGCTCCCACAGCTCTCACCCGCAACTTCCCTAACTCCCAAGGCTTCCCCTAAGCTGTGGAGGACTCCAGCAGTGAGTCATCAGTGATCTGAACTCTCTGATTTCTTGCTATGTTTGGGGCCCTCACTCTGTCTCTGAAGACTTTTAGTGACAACCCAGAAATTAAGAACTTTCCCCTATGCTTTATGTTTTCTAATATCACATAGCAAAGGGCTACACGGCAGCATTTGAGTCCAAATGCTACTTAATCTTAATGATCACTTGCCAATCTCTAAGTATTATTTGGAGCATCACATAGAGCAACAACAACAAGTGCTCATTCTTTTCCACTAAGAGGGTCCCTTGCATAAGGACCCCTTTTCCTCAGTGTTCATTATGAAGGGTGTTCAGAACAGTGTTTCCAGAAGTCCGTAAATGTTCTATGAAAATTTTTATTTGTGCATTTTTGTATTTTTATTTTTTTAGAGAGGTCTTGCTATATTGTCCAAGATGGTCTTGAACTCCTGACCTCAAGCAATCCTTCTGCCTCTGCCTCCCAAAGTGCTCGGATTACAGGCACTAACCACCATGCCTACCCTGAATTTTTTTTTTTTAATTTGAAGATTTTACTTTTACAACTTTGGCATACTGAAAAAATAATATGGTTGTAAGGTTTTGTTCTTTCTCCCATTGAGAGACAGAGTCTATTTCTCCCTGGAAGCTAAACTTGGTCACACCACTTGTTTTGGCCAGTAAGTCACTAGCAAATATGGTATGAGCAGTAGCTTGAGAAAGGTTGTCCCCTTAGGGTTTGTCTTCTCTTGCTGACTTTGGAACCCAGCAGCCATGGGAAGAAGGCAGGCCTGGTCAGCTAGAAGCTGGACTTATGCCATCCCAGCCAACTGCCAAACACATGAGTGAGGCCATCTAGGATCCAGTGACCACAGCCGCATAAGAGGGCTATGGCAAGTCGAGTAGAAGAATTGCCCAACTGTGCTCAGCTTGAATTGCCAATCCACAGAATTACGAGCTAATGAATAAGTGTTGCTTTAAATCACTAAGTTTTTTGGGGTAGTTTCCTACTTAGTGAAACCTGAGATGATGATAACATAACGAAATGAACATAAGCATCTCCTGGAGCATGTGTATAACCACCTTATGCTGACGCTGTCACACGTTTCCTATGTACATGTTTGAGATTGTGTCTGTGATCTTATTAATTGCATTCAATTTGCCTATAAACTACTGAGATAAGAGCAGTGCATGTAACACATTTGTTCCAAGTGAGGTAAATGAAGTCCCAGCCCTTTATACCAACGGGGTAAGAAGTGAAATGGGGAAACTGGGAGAATTGGTGAAGAAGTCAGTCATAATGAGGCACACAATTTTTCCACAAATCATAATTTTGTCCATGTGGTTTTATAAAGGAACTTGAGCCATTAAGTATAAGGAATTTGTACCTATGCTTTTGTTTTTACATGTTCATGTGCTTAAATAACATGATAATAAATGCATATTTAAATAACATTAAAATGCAAGTAATTTAATACATTTTGGGAGTCGGGAAGCATTTTTCCTTTGAGAACAGTTCATGCACGAGCCAAGATTGAAGAACACTACTATATTGTGTAAGATTAACTCAGGAAGAGACAGTGGCCAAGAGGCTCCCAGGGAAGGGAATAGGACCTGGGCTCGGGCAGCTGGGTTTCATGTTTATGTTGGGTCTTTCTTGGTTTTCTCAGTGGCCTGTAAAGTTTCAGATGCAAAATCTACTACATATACCCTGCATTATCATCTACTGATGAACACATCTATTATAACTTTTAATATGACCAGTTATCCAATCTCTATTAAATAGTCCCCACAAATTCAGCATCTGCTCCCTTCGCCTCACAGCTTAAAACTGGATTTCCTCGTGTGTGCACCTTGGCCTGCAAGTTCCCACCTTCAAAGCTTCCATGACGCACCAGTCCCTCAGCCATCCCTGGAGGCTTCCCCACTGACTTGGCCCAGTTCACCCGGCCTCCAGCAGGCTTCCCTCCTTCCTCCTGTAGTCAGCCTCTTGTCCTAGTCTCAGAAGCAGTAGGGTCTTCTCCGGTTGCGAAGGTTCTGCCTGTGCTTGAGGATGTGGTGTCCCCTCTGACAATCCTAGGTCCGTTTTGAGATCACTCCCTGATCCCATGCCCTTCTCTCTGATTTGGGGCTGCCTGTGGTTCATGTCTTCCTGACAGCTCACTTAGTTGGGCCCTCCCCGGAGAGCACAGGCCTCCTCTCCTTCCTTGGGCCCCTTCTAGTTTTCCATCTTCCATTGCTCACAACCCTGGACATGGGGCCATGTTGCTTGTGTGCCAATTTTACATCTCATTTTGGGCTAATATATTATTTTTTTTAAGACATGCTTTAGATTTTTTTTGAGTGAGGGCCCCAAAGTCATGGATATGAAACCAATGAGATCTGGGTCTCCCAATGTTAATCACTGTTCAAACAAAGTCGAGCCCACCTTCCCTCCCAGAGTAGTCACATCAAATGTCCAAATTGGACCTAGACTTGACCTCTCCTGCTTCCAATGGGCACTGGAAGCGTCTTACCTCCTCTGGGCCCTATTTAGTAACCAACTCATCAGAGACAGAGTGAACATAGGTTTATTGCATAAATCAAGACACTTTTGGGTACGAAAGGGAATATAAAAAATTATTCTGTAACAACAGGTACAAATGAAGACATAAGGTCAAACAGGTTATTTGTCAGTGTCTTGGTCAGCAAGGGCTCTAGAAGATGCCTCAGTTATTTTTGTAATTGAGGTGAAATTTATGCACAGTAAAACGCACATAACTTTAGTGTATACTTCATTGACTTTTGACAGACATATATACCTGCGGAGCCGATACCCCATCAAGACAAACCATCTCCATCCTCCAGAGGGTCCCTTTATGTCCCTTCCATTTAATCTCTCGCCGTGGCAACCACAGTTCTGAATTCTATCAGCCTCTCCTTGAGATATGCTAAGGCTTTCTAGATCTTCTATTTTCACTGACTTTTAATTCAGTGAAAATAGAATTAAATGTTTTATGTCGTGACCATAAAACAGGCTCTATAACATTTCACTCAAAATTTTTATTTGACTTAGTTCATGGCCCAGCATAGGGACCTTCTTGGAAAAAAAAAAAAAAAAAAAAACCCACATGCATTCAAAAGCAATGTGTTCTGCAGTGAATAGATGGAGTTTTCTATAAATGACAACTGATTCAAGTGGTTTGAAAGTGTTGTTCAAAGAATCTATATCTTTTCTGATATGATGTCTATTTTTTTCAAACTGTCACACCTTGCTCATACGAAGAGCAGCTGTTTTGAAGTTTCGGGCTCCCAAGTGAGTCAACCAACAACCTTTCCATTCCCTGTCCTTATATTTATTTACCTTAGGCTGTAGAATCGTGCCAGATGTTAGTCATGTCTCCGTCTGGAATGTATACGGAGAGACATGCAGCACTCAGAACTCCTAAATTCTAGACCACCTGTTTACACAGGCAGTCCTGTAAAATGAGCAGTGATGCCCAAATCCCGCTGTTTACTCCTTCTCCCCACTGTGGCCCTTCCAAGGGAATGATCCACATGAGGATCCACAGCCAATGGGAACAGCACGGGGTCAGGAGAGCCAGAGATAGCAATCTTCCCCAGCCTCATGAGATGCCAGGATGCCCCCATCGACACCGAGTTAGAGGATGTGGCTTAGGAAAGGTGCCCCCACCTCACACCCATTGTCTGTAGAGGAGACTTGAAGTCCACCTGGCCAGCTGGGAGGCAGAACTGAGCAAGGGACCCTGATCTAAGCTGCCTGATGTTCTTGACTCCCAAGGCAGGAAGGCAGAGGAGGAGTGAGGCGAGGGGAGCCTGCCCACCTCTACTGACCCATATTGTCTGACTCAGTGTGGGCTTCTGTAACAAATACCATAGGCTAGGTGGCTTAAACAACAGAAATTTGCTTATCATGGTTCTGGAAGCTGGGTCAAGGTGCCAATAGTCAGTTCCTGGTGAGGGCTCTATTCCTGGCATGCAGATAGATGCCCTCTTTCTGTATGCTCACAGGGCCGAGAGAGGACACATGCTCTCTCTTCCTATACGAGCACTAATCCCATCATGAAAATTTCACCCTCATGACCTAATTAACCCCCAAAGACCCCATGTCCAAACACAATCATATTGAAGATGAGGTGTTCAACGTAGAAATCTGGGGGGACACAAACATGCTATCCATAATACCTCATCATATGACAAATGTGTTCAAAGACAGTTGGGATCTGACCCAGTAGGTGATCCCTCTCCAGTTAAAGAGGAGCTAGCAAGGGAACAGAGAGGGAGAATACTGCCTTTCTCCGACTCCCAGCCCTCGACATTTCCAATGAGGAGACAGAGCCAGAACTTACTGCCTCCATGGATGAAGAGAGAAATGTGGGGAAAGGAAGAGAGAGGTTAACCTTTCCTGGTGCCCCCTATACTCCTCTGATTCTGGTCTCTTGCCACTCACTGGGCTCAACAACAGCTGGTCAGAAGGCTACTACTGAACTTCCTTACAGGTGAGTCCATATCACTGTATCAGACCAGACCTGCTCCCACCTGAGGGGTAACTGTTTCACTGTCCTCAGAACCTTTTGAAATAAGTCAAAACAAGATATTAATTAAGTCTATGTCCAAATCATACCCCAAGTCAAAAGTTTATTCATTTTCTCTTTCTTTGCCATGTCCTTCAGCATACACTGGGCTAGGCAGTATACTGGATGCACTGTGCCCTGCTTCACACCCTCTCAGCCCACCTCTTAGTCACCCACTGTGGCATCTCTCTCCCTCCACAGCTACATCACATTTATTTTTTTTTTTTTGCCACAGGGCTAAGGTGTGGGTGCCTAGCATTCACCTTTGCTTCAACCTGGAAGTGCAGATGAGTTAACATCCCCAGGAGGAAATCTTGACCCATAGGGAATGAGAGCTGATGCATAATAGCCGCTATCCATCTATTCAGCAGACAATCCTGAGGCCCATTCTAATGGCTTCTCAGGAGAATCTGGTTAGATCAAATCGTAATTTCTCATAATGGTGACCAACTTAGTAATCTCACCTGTATTGGTTTTCCCTCCTTCTCTGGTTCACTCTACTCTGTTATCTATTATTGCTACCTGGGATCACATCTCTGATCTAACTATTTGCATACAAGCCTTGTCTTAGCTCTGTTTTCTGAGAGGGACTCAGGTTAAGATGTACAGTGATGTCAAATAATCCTAATACAATAAAGAGTGTTCCAAATTTGAGTAATATGAATCTTCTCTTATTATTCTCCTCTGGGAAACAAAATCCAAATAAAATATTCTTCACTTTATAAATTAAAAAGCAAAGAAATGTCTGAAATTCTCTTTTCCCTGTTGTTGCATAGAAGACTCACTTAGGCAAGTGTGAATTTCCTCTTTAGCAAGTGTATTCTAAACCATCATCCTGTATAATGGGTATGATTTTGTTAACAACTCCAGAGTTGAATTAATCCAACATTCTGCTTTAGTTACTTCATATTTCCTTTAAGTAGAAAAATAAAATATAACAGATATAGCCAGAGGACACTCATTCTTTCCTCTGCATTCCCTCCCTCTCCACAAGTAACCAGTTTCTGAAGTTGTTGTGAATTCCACCCATAAGTAAACAGTTTATATGTAAATGATAAGAAGAATATCAGTGAAAGGTTTTTGCAGGAAACAGGATGATAAGACATTATTATGTGTTTGCTTTTTCTAAGTTTCAAAGAGTCCAAAGTAACAAATATGAAAACAATACTATGAATGTTGACTATTTCATTACTACAAATATTAAAATTCAGTATGAATACTGAATATTACAAAATGTGAAGCCATGGGACAAATACTAAACCCTCATGATTTATAACTAAATTTGTACTGTGCAGCAACACCATTTCTCCCAAGATATGATAGTCCTCTATTGTTTTGCCAGCTATGAATACTAGCAGAGACCTATGATTATTAGAAGAAACAGGATAGACGTGAAATGAAAGAATAAAAAGAATCCTGATTTGAGACTCCCTTGGAGGTCAGTTGTTCACAATCAAACTCAGAGGGAAGAAATATACCATCAAGAGGTTGGTTTTGGATACTAGGCCCCCTAGATCCTTCCAGAACAAAAAATTATGCCCTCTCTTTCAGATAGTGCCATGTGGAACAGAATTCGAGGCTATTTTCTACCACCTTTTTTTTTTTTTTTTTTTTTTTTTTTTTTTTTTTTTTTTTTTTTTTTTTGCGACAGAGTCTCGCTCTGTTGCCCGGGCTGGAGTGCAGTGGCGCAATCTCGGCTCACTGCAAGCTCCGCCTCCCGGGTTCACGCCATTCTCCTGCCTCAGCCTCCGAGTAGCTGGGACTACAGGCGCCCGCCACCGCGCCCGGCTAATTTTTTGTATTTTTTTAGTAGAGACGGGGTTTCACCGTGGTCTCGATCTCCTGACCTCGTGATCCGCCCGCCGCGGCCTCCCAAAGTGCTGGGATTACAAGCGTGAGCCTCTACCAACTTTTTGACGTAGCCAAAATCTCATACATTAGCATTCTGTAGCTCTTTCAGAACTGAGGTTTGTTTTTGTTTTTGTTATTTAACACTGAGTCTGTATTTTGGTAAAGAAATATTACAAATCAACCAACCAACCAACCAAGATAAAACATGTCAGCAAGAACTATGTCAATCCAACAATGCCATATGAACTGTATATAAACTCTAACTTTTGTGAAATGAATCTTAACTAGAATGAAAAGTCTGCCTTCCTAAGACTCTCATACCAAGCTTGGCCAAGAAGATATAACTGTGATACACATTTACATACTTAATGATAGGCCACTAAAACATATGAAGCAATAACTGACAGAATTGAAGGAAGAAATAGACAGTTCTACAGTAATAGTTGGAAACTTCAAAATCACACTCTCAATAATGGATAGAATGACCAAAAAGATAAATAAGGAAATAGAAGACTTGAATAACACAATCAACTAGCTGTAACAGATATACACAGAACAATCTATTCAACAACAGTAGCATACACATTCTTCCCAAGCGCACATGGAACATTTTCTGGGATATGCCATATGTTAGGCCACAGATTAAGTATCAGTAAATTTAAAAATGGACAGTTTGATCCACTTACATTTAAAGTAATTACCGTTAAGTGAGGACTTCTGTCATTTTGAGATTTATTTGAGATATCATGCAAAATATATTCTCTGATGGCAAAAGGATGAAGTTAGAAATAATATAAGTAAATTGGAAAATTCACAAATTTGTGAAAATTAAACACCACACTCTTAAACAACAAATAGATCAAAAAGAAATCACAAAAGAAATTAGAAAATACTTAAGCTAATAAATATATCCATCACCTCTCATACTTATTTCTTTGTGGTGACAACATTTAAAATCCACTATTTTCAAAATTTTGAAATATATGATACATTATTACTACAGTATGGTTACCATCTTGTGCAGTAGATCACCAGAATGTGTTTCTCCTATCTATTATCATTTGTTAATTAAAAATAAACTTTTAAAGAAGAAAATAGAGACAAATAGAAACAAAAATACAACATAACAAAACTTATGCAATGTAGTGAAACTAGTGCTAAGATAAATTTGTAGAATACCACCCTGTTCTCTTTTGATTACTATTTACATACAGTATCTTTTTCCATCCTCCACTTTCAAACAATCTGTGTCTGTGGATCTGAAGTGAGTCTCTTGTAGATTGTGTATAGTTGAATCATGTTTTTTTCCCCTAATTTTGCCAATCTGTCTTTTGATTGGACAGTTTAATCCATTTACATTTAAAGTAATTACTGTAAAGTGGGGACTTCTGTCATTTTGAGATTTATTTTCTATATGCCTTTTTTGTCCATCATTTACTATATTATAATCTTATTTTGTGTTTGATTGTTGTAGTAAAAATGTTTAATTTCCTTTCTCATTTCCTTTTGTATATACTCTATAGCTATTTTTTATGGTTACCAAGAGGATTACAGATAACATCCTAAGGTTATATCCTAAATTTTAGCATTCTAATTTAAACTTATACCAGCTTAAAATCAGTTGCATTTCTATATATTAATAATGAATGATCTGAAAAAAAGGAAAATAATTTTCATCAAAGAGAATAAAATACTTAGGAATTAACAAGGGAGGCAAAAAAATTGTACACTTAAAACTACAAGGCTTTAATTTAAAAAATGAAAGAAGACATAAGTATATCCACAGGATATCCTTAAGTATATTCATGGATTAAAAGACTTAATGTTGTTAAGATGTCAATAATGTTGTTAAGATGGCCATACTACCCGAAGTGATCTACACAGTCAATGTATTCCCTATCAAAATCTCAATGACGTTTCTGAGTAAGTAGAAAAAACCATCCTAAAAGTTGTATGAAATCTCAGGGGACCTTTAATATCTAAAACAATCTTGAAAAAGCAGAACAAAGCTGGAGGACTCACAGTTCCTGATTTCAAAACTTGCTACAAAGCTATAATACTCAAAACAGTGTGGTACTGGCATAAAGACCAATGGAATTGAATAGATAGCTCTGAAATAAACCCTGTATGTATGGTCAAATGATTTTTGACAAGGGTGCCAAGATGATTCAATGGGGAAAGGATGGTCTTTGCAACAAATGTTGCTGTGAAACTGGGAATCCACATGAAAAAGAATAAAGTTAGACCCTTACCTAACACCATATACAAAAATTAGCTCAGAATGGATCAAAGACCTAAATGTAAGACCAAAACTACAAAAATCTTAGAATAAAACATCAGGAAATCTTTATAATATTGAATTTTGTAATGATTTCTTGGATATGACACCGAAGGCACAGGCAGCAAAAGTGAAAGAAATAAATTGAACTTCATGAAAGTTAGAAGTTTGTGCATCAAAAGACAGTATCAACAGAGTAAAAAGGCAACCAACAGAGTGGAAGAAAATAATTGCAAATATATCTGATAAGGGATTATTACCCAGAATATATACAGAACTCCTAAAACTCACCAATAAAAAGCAAATAGATTTTAAAATGAGCAAAGGACTTAAGTAGACATATCAGCAAATAAGATACGCAAATAGCAGTAAGCACATAGAAAGACGTTCAATATCACAAATCATAAGGGAAATGGAAATCAAAACTACAATAGGTTACCACCTCACACCCATTAGGATGGCTACCATTAAAACAACAACAACAAAAAATAACAAGTGTCAACAAGGATGTGGAGAAATTGGAACCCTTGTGCATTGTTGATGGGAATGTGAAATGATACAGCTGCTGTGGAAAAGAGTGAGACAGTTCCTTAAAAATTAAAAATATAATTATCATATGGTTTAGCAATTCCACTTCTGGGGATACACCCAAAATAACTGAAAGCAGGGTATTTAAGAGGTATTTGTACACCCATGTTCATAGTAGCATTATTCACAATAACTGAAACATGGAAGCAACCCAAGTGTCCAATTATGGATGAATGAATAAGCAAAATGCAGTATATGCATACGATGGATTATTATTTAGCCTTAAAGAGGAGGGGAATTATGACACATGCTACAAAATGGATGAGCAACATGTCCATGGTGGACATTCTGCTAAGTTAACTAAGCCAATCACAGAACAACAAATATTGTATAACTCCACTTATACGAGATACTTAGTTGAAATTAGACACAGAAAGTAGAATGGTTGTTTTCAGGGGTTGAGGGGATAAGAGAATGGAGAGTTATTGTTTAATGGGAATAGAGCTTTAGTTTTACAAGATGAAAAGAGTTATGATGATGGAAGGTGGTGATGATTGCACAGTCTTATTAATATATTTAATACCACTGAACTGTGAACTTAAAAATTTTTAAGATGCTAAATCTTTCGTGTATTTTACCACAAAAACATGAAAAAAGGTAGACATGCTAAGGAAAAAGAAAAATATAGTACAGTTATTTTGGAAAACAGCTTGGCAACTCTTAAAGTTAAAACACACTTACCAGATGACCCAGTAGTGAATAGCTATTCATCAAAGTTATATTCATAATTGCCCCAAACTGGAATCAATCAAAGTGTCCCTCAACTGGTAAATAAATTCTGATACATCCATATGACTGAATACTGGGTAACAATCAAAGGAATGAATTCTTGATACAAGCAGAAGAATCTCAAAGGCATTATGCTAAGTGCAAGAAGCCAGAATTGAAAGGCTACGAATCTGATTCCATTTATATGATATTCAGGAAAAGGCAAAGCCATAAGGACAAAACAGATCAGCAGTTGCTAGCCCTGGGGATGGGGAGAGGGGATTGAGCAGAAATGGGCTTGAGAGAAATTGAAATATTTCTATGGGGGAATATTCCTATGGCAATAGAAATATTCTATATCTTGACCATTGGTAGTGGTTAGTCAACTGTACACATTTGTCAAAACACATAGATTTACTGTGTTTTTTTTAAGTGGTAAAAAGTACAAAAAAAGAGTAGTGATGAAAACAGTAACATAAATACTACAGTTCAGAAGAAAGTCATAAATGTAAACTGTGGGCAGAACTTCATTGCTGGCTGCAAAATATGAAGCTGTATATGGGCTGGATGAAGATAATTTAAATTGTGATAATGCTCTACAAGTGTAAACAAGAATACAAATGCTCAGTATGATTTTTATTAGACTTTCCAGAAAGTGGCTTATTGTAAAATATTTTCAACTACTGGCGTGAAGCCATTCAAGTTTGAGGTTGTTTTCCAACAAAGCACAGTGACTTTTCTTAAAAATTAATGACTTTTGAGGTTCTAGGAAACAAATAGTAAACAATTCTTTGGGGTGTAAAATACATTTTGAAGTTAAAGACAAAGAAGAAACTAAAAGCAGAGGGGTATTATCCAAAGCTGCAGTCTTGTAGCAACACAGATGCTGTTTTCTCAATTCCTGAGATTCTTGCACAATCAGTCACAAAGTCAACGCATTTTGCTTAGAGAGAAATCTGAGATTTCTGTTAGCAAAATTCTTTGATCAAATGACACCATCTGGTGTTGCATGATATCAGTGGTGGATACCAGTTAGAGTTTTGTTTTACAACTGGACAAAGCCTGTGATAACGCAGAGGATCAGTTGGCTCCTGGTTGCTGTGTAGAAGGGAGAAGTCCAGGGAGACTGCTGGTTCTGTTCCCACTGAAAGCCAGAGGCTGTGCAAGTCTTGGTGTGGCCTGAAAATCGTGCATGGCCACAGTACTGAGAGTAGAGTCTATATTGGTCTGCAGCAAGGGAGGTACAGATTTATTAATAGAGGAGGGGAACCCTGGATGGCCAACCCATATGCTCCTGAGCTCATTCAGCCTCTGGCTCCTAATTCAGTGTTGGATAAACAAGGGTGAAAATGGAAAAGAAATCAAAGTCCAGCTACTGAATGTAATATCAGCACAACTGTCTGAAGAAATAAGCATAGAGTGTCAGAATCTGCTTTCTTGTGCTAAATTACAATGATCTTTCAAGAGGAAAATTGTCAACAGGAATTTTTGAAATGAGAGATATTTAAAACCCCATTTGCATTACCCTAGTTGTGCCAGCTCACATCATTCTAGGATTTCAAGCGGCTTGATCAGATAAAATGGTGTATTTAAGCAATATCTAATGTCTTGGATATCCAGAATCTAAAACTGTGGGTAGGGCCTTTTTTTTTTCTTTTTTTTCTTTTTTTTTTTTTTTTTGAAATGGAGTTTCACTTTTGTTGCCCAGGCTGGAGTGCAATGGCGCGATCTCGGTTCACTGCAACTTCTGCCTCTTGGGTTCAAGTGATTCTCCTGCCTCAGCCTCCTGAGTAGCTGGGATTACAGGTGCACGCCACCATGCCTGGCTACTTTTTTATATTTTTAGTAGAAACAGGGTTTCACCATGCTAGCCAGGCTGGTCTCGATCCCCTGACCTTCTCCGTTCACCTTAGCCTCCCAAAGTGCTGGGATTACAGGTGTGAACCACCATGCCTGGCCAGGGTAGGGCTATTTTTAAGATAAGATACCAAAGTTTGTTAAGGAAAGCCACCTGTAGGCAGATGGTTGGAATGCTGATAGTTTGACTCTTCTTTGCTTGGGTGCTTTACTGGTCAGGGAGCAAAATTAATGAATAATCATTAAACACTCAAAACGACATCCAAATGCTGCAACCAAAATGAAGAAATACTTCCCAGAAATGAATGTATCCATTGAGTGGATGTAAAATTATTGCAAAAGTAATACATGTTCTTTGGAAGTGTTTTAAGCAGAATATAAAACATAAATTAAATCCCTTCCCCAACCCCCCACCACTCTCCTGAGATAACCATTCTTAATAGTTTCAAATGTTCCATTCATGCTTTTCTTCCGTGCATATGCAGATACTCACATACGCAAACTCTCACACACAGGCATGAACACCAGATGTCAGATGAGGAAATTTTCCTTTGGGATTCAAATAAAATTGGCTGGGGCCTCTTCCCACATGTGTTGGGAAGTCCATGTTCCTCCCAGCCAGTCTGGGAGTTTGGTGAGAAAGGGGGATGGACACCATGTTTCCTTCTGCTTCTAGGCTTCAGTTTTCACCTAATTAGTTCAGGGAATGACTGCTTTGTTATCCCAAATATTTTAATAGTTCTCTTAATCCTCAGGTGCAGAAGTTTGAGTTAATTACTCTTTAGTTTATGGACCACCATTATAAGTGGTCTATACTGGGTCCTCAGTCTTTCTGTCTGTCTGTCTATCTGTCTGTCTATCTATCTATCTATCTATCTATCTATCTATCTATCTATCCATCCACTTACTTAATCTGTCTACCTGTCTACCCATTTTTTTCCTGTCTATCCATTTGTCCATCCATCCACCCATCCCTTTTGCCTCACTAAAAAATTTATCTTATTCTCCTGCCCTGTTTGTTAAACTATTCTGTTTTCCCTAATCTGCATCTTCTAGTTTATGTATGTTATTATACAATGTGTAATTTTGCATTGCAAGTGCATTTTTAATTTACACAAATGTTATTGTGTTAAATATCTCACAGCTCTTTCCCCTTGGTCTCCACTCACCCTTGTCACTGAAACAGCACCCAGATTAGCAGATGTGCTAATTATCAGACAATTGAGGAATTGCATATCCTGTTGCTTAGCCCTCTCTCTTCTTCAAAGACTTTAACATCTACTATTTTGAGGTCCCTTTCCCGAGTTCCCTACAAAAGTTCTGTACCCTCTTCTGCACTTGGACTCACATGTACTGCATAGTTTATAGTGTATATTTAAAGTCTCATTCATGCTGTGCTAAACAATGGCCTATACAGGCCCCTTTTTGACATTGGTAAGAAGTAGTGATGGGTGTCTGGAAGGTTTCCTGTCTACTTACTCTCTGTCCCAATCTCTGCAAGTGGAAGGGGCACTGTCCGAATAACCAAGGCAATCCTAAGCAAAAAGAACAAAGCTGGAGGCATCATGTTACCTGACTTCAAACTATACTACAGGGCTACAGTAAATAAAACAGCATGGCACTGGTACAAAAACAGACACATAGATCAATGGAACAGAGTAGAGAGTCCAGAAATAAGGCCACACACCTATGACTAATGGATCTTTGACAAAACTGACAAAAACAAACAATGGGTAAAGGACTCCCTATTCAATAAATGGTGTGGGGATAGCTGGCCATATGCAGAAGACTGAAGCTGGACCCCTTCCTTATACCATATACAAAAATCAACTCAAGGGGATTAAAGACTTAAACATAAAATCCAAAACTATAAAAGCCCTCAAAGACAAACAGGGTAATAACATTTTGGACTTAGGAACAGGCAAAGATTTCATGATGAAAAACCATCAAAAGCAATTGCAACAAAAGCAAAAATGGACAAATGGGATCTAATTAAACTTAACAGCTTCTACACAGCAAAAGAAACTATTAACAGAGTAAACAGAAAACCTAACGAATGAGAGAAAATATATGCAAGCAACACATCTGACAAATGTCTAATATCCAGCACCTATAAGGAACTTAAACAAATTTACAAGAAAACAAACAACCCTATAAAAAAGTAAGCAAAGGACATGAACAGACACTTTCAAAAGAAGACATACATGTGGCCAACAAGTATATGAAAAAAAGCTCAATATCACTGATCATTAGAGAAATACAAATCAAAACCATAATAAGATACCAACTCACATCACTCAGAATGGCTATTATTAAAAAGTCAAAAAAATAACAGATGCTTGTGAGGTTGCAGAGAAAACGTAACACTTATACGTTGTTAGTAGGAGTGTAAATTAGTTCAACCATTGTGAAAGGCAGTGCAATGATTCCTCAAAGAGTTAAAACAGAACCCCCAATTGACCCAGCAATCCCATTACTAAGTACATACCCAGAGGAATATAAATCATTTTACCATAAAAATACATGCATGTGGATATTCATTGCAGCACTATTCACAACAGCAAATACGTGGAATCAACTGAAATGCCCATCAATGACAGACTGGATAAAGAAAATGTGGTATGTATGCACCATGGAATACTATGCAGCCATGAAAAAGAATGAAATCATGTCTTTTGTGGGTACATGGATGGATAAAGAGGCCATTATCCTTAGCAAACTAACACAGGAAGAGAAAACTAAATACTGGATGTTCTCACTTATAAGTGGGAGCTAAATGATGAGAACTCGTGGACACAAAGAGGAGAACAACAGACACTGGAGCCTACTGGAGGGTGGAGGGTGGGAGAGAGAAGAGGAGCAGAAAATATAACTACCGGGTACTAGGCTTAGTACTTGGGTGATGAAATAATCTGCACAACAAACCCATGTGATGTGAGTTTACCTACATAACAAACCTGCACATGCACTCCTAAACCTAAAACAAAAGTTTTTTAAAAAACGAAATTTATCTGCCTACAGATTTGGATGTTGTTGCTGTTACTAAAAGGAATGAGTGGCTATAGACAAGTTTTCACATTAAATAACAATGTCTCTCTCTGTTCCATCTACATATAGACATATATATTTTTTCACAAAAATGAAATCATATAGTTTATGTGCATTCTGTTTCTGAATATATTTAGAATTACAAAACCTTCAAACCCAGGAGGGAGTACTGATGGGAAGTAGGGAGCAGTTAAGTGCTGAAAGTATCCTCTCATGGAAATAATATCAATTACCAATAGCGCATCCTTAGATGAAATGAAGAAGTAATCAGCAGACACCTGTGCAAAGATATTTATGACACCATTACAGTGGATATTTGTTACTGAGGCTATTCAACATCTAAACACCACATATTTTGGGGGAAATCTTAAGATAGGTGGCAGGCAGGACTTCACCTTACACCCAGACAGCAAATGAATGCAGCGAATCAGGTGGCTTCACTTGGAACTTTGCATTGTGAGCCGTTCTGGCTGCAACAACAAAAGGTCGCTGCAGCAATGCCAAGCCAAACATGGTGGTGCCCACTGCCCCCAGCCCCATGCAACTACATATCTCCTATTGAGATGCTGGCCATGGTAAACCTCTCCTGGTTTCTGCCTGAGTCTGGTTCTGCAGATCTTTATAGGATATCAGAGCTGCCTGAAAGCCTTTCATTTTGCCAGAGTGGCTTTCTAATGTAACTCCTCCAAGCACAAACTTTGGAAAATTGGATTAAAAGAGCAAAAGGCATCTGATTAGCCAGGAGATAAAATGATGAGAAGAGAATAAAAACAGGAGTTAAAAGTCTGTAAAATCGAGATTCTGGTGCCCAGACCATGAGCAATCACTTGGTGAACGTCAGGACTTAACATAAGGAGGTAAAGACGAGACTGTAATCAGAACGTGGCAACAGCAGGACACATCCAAGTCAGAAGAAAGAGGCCTTCTGAGAGTGTAAGAGCAGATGGTGTGAAGAGTGTGTGCCTCCAAGGAGGTCAGAGCTCAGGAGAGAGCTGTGGGCAGAGAAAGGAGAGAGCCCTTAAAATGCCATGTAGATATCCCCACGGCACAAGATATAGGGCGTGGATGATTCAACTATCACATCAACCTCCAAACATCCAGAACGAGAGATAAACATCCAGAGAGAGGCTGTAAGGGAGTGGAAATAGTACCTACCAGACATTTGCTGGAGCCTTGGAGATTATGTCAGGGAACCGCAGCTCTGCCTGAATTCTGACCAAAAGGTCCATTAAATGAGTTTACAAAACTTAGAGAAAGAACAAAATGAAAAATTATTGACCCATATATTCAACTTAACCTTTTGTTTTCTTTTACCTTTTTTGTTAGGATGTAATTCTACGAGCCATGTCCTTTTGCAGAGTTTATGTATCTGTAGATGGCTTCACAATGAAAATATTTCTTACAATTATCGGAAATATTTAGGTAGCTCTTGACTATTTTTGTGCCATTTAGAAAAGAAAAGGAATCACTGGACTCTCTGATACTGTCAAGAGGTCAGGTATTAGATAACTGGCAGAGACGAGTGAGCTCTTAAAGAAAACTAAGCAAGATCAGCCAGCAGGACTAGAGGAAAATGCGGGTGTGTGGTGGAAGTCCTGAGAAAAGGGTACTCAGAAGAATGGGAGCCACCGTCTGGAATGGTGCTGAAAGGCCGGCCACCAGGAGGCTTAGCACAGGGCTGCGGAATTTAGTGGCTGGGAGTCATTGGTGTTTTGGGTCTGCAGCCACTTGGATAGAATGGTGCAGATGGGTACAGGTTCTAGGATGTTAAGGAGTGAATGGAAGGACATCTGGAAGCAAGGTAGCTCAGCCTGACGTGTTCTCCTCCACTATTGCACACAAGGATTTTGGATCAGGAGAAGAAAATGCTCACAATAAATGCACAGCCATGCTTAAAAGCAAGAAGGGGCAGCATCCGATGCCCCAAATGTAAAGAGGGCTCAAAGCTAAGATGACACTCTACAGCCAATGCTGGGGCAGCGTGACTAAGTGGCTTGAGCACTGTGCTTGAGTTTTCATGCCCATACAGGGCAGGAGACAGGACTGTGGGTGCATTCCAGCTGGGGAGACAGGAGTGATATACCTGCATGAAGCAAGGGCCCTTGAATGGCTGTTCTTCTGTAAGAAGGACCTAGAAAAACTTAGCTCCCTATGGAGAGGGAAAGGAAGACTGCTCTCCAGTGGAGGAAAAGCTGTCCGCCTGGGAAATCACCTCAAATCCTGAGCCTAGAAATGAACAGAATAATGGGTCTGGGTCCAGTGAATCCTCTTAGACCCCGAAGCAAATAACATCCTGCGCCAGGAAAGCTTCCTAGCTGGGGACTCAGAGATGCAGCCACATCCACAGACCATGAACTCAGAATTAAAAATACGAAATACATAAGGAAATTCACCACCGAGGATGGATCAGTACCTGTGATGAATGGTTAAGACATAAAAATCACAGGACAACCTATTAAGGATGACCCAAAATGGCATATTTATAAACATTACAGAGATAAAAGAAGACCACAAATCATAAAGGAAAAGCTGGTAGTTTATAAAAGAAGTCAAATAATAAACCTGCTGAAGTTGAAAAATATAGTCATTCAAGAGAAAATTCAATGAGATTAAGCTATAGATTAGAAAAAAGCAGAGCAAACAAAGATTTAAGGAAATCATTCTGAATGTAGCACAGAGAGAGGGGGAGGTGGAGTCGATGAAAGTGTGAAAGTATAAGAGAAGCGAAGACTTAAATGAGAATAACCACACACACACGTGCTATGCTTGATAAAGGCAGGAAGGGAAGCATAAATGTGGAGGCGGAAAGGGGAAAGGCAGATCCCATCCGTCCCACAGCAGTCAGGAAAGGGATGAGTGGAAGAGGGAAGTTAGGAACCCACAAACCAGACGGTAGGATTAAACGGGATCAGTGTCCATAAACATGGATCAAATTTGCTTTTAAAAGAGGCTCATACTGATTTCGACATTAAAACACAGCATGAGAAAAGAAATATATGGGCCAATCTCACTTTCAACAATTTTACGGGAAGTTATCTCAGACACAAAGAGAACAGACTATCCCTGTCTTCTGAACCGTTCCAGAAACCAGACGGAGTGGGAACATGTTCTAACTCATTTTATAAGTTAGGTCACTGAAATCAGATGAGGATGATACAAAAGAAATTATCTCACTTATGAACTTGAAAACAAAAACTCTAAATGACACATTAGTAAACCAAATCCAGCAATGTGTTTAAAAGATTTTTTAAAGTATAATTAAGTGATATGTATACCAATAATACAAGGATAGTGAAACATTACAAAATTATTAATATAATTCACTACATTATCAGATGAAACGAGAGGATCACATGATCAACTCAATATATATAGAAAATACATTTAGTAAAACTTATCACCAGGAATACAAGAAAATTTCCTTAACCTGGTCAAGACTTGAGGAGATCACAAGAAACCCCACATTAAATGGTGAGGCTATGGAAATATTCTCTTCAATTTTCTTAAATGTCAGAGACAAAAAAATTTATCCTACTGTCTCAGTTTCTATTTATTATTTTACTGGAAGTTCCAGACATTGAAATAGCAAAAGAAAAATTAAATAAGAAGTAAAGAAATTGAAAAAGAAGAAACCAAATTGTCATTATTGGCAGAAGAAATAATCACTGACATATGAAATTAAAAGATTCTATGTACTATTATTCTTAAAAGATGAATTCAGCAAGCTCTGGGATAGCAGATCAATATCCAAAAAGCAACAGCATTCCTGCACACCAGAAAAGACAAATCACAAAATGTAACAAAGTTAAATACTGATTGCACTCATGGTAACATAAAGTTCAAAAGCTTCAAGGAATAAGTAAAAATAAAAGCTGTTTGGCGAGAAAATAATAAAACTGCATTGGAAGATACAAAACGTGCCTTAAATAAATGGAGAGAGGGAGAGAAAACCAGAGAAGGAGAAAAACTATATTCACGGATAGGAAGATTCAAATTATCTCCCAGATTGGTGTGTAAATTTAATGCTAGGGCAATACAACTCTTAACAGGGTTTTTAATAAATGTGACAAGTTGATTCTAAAGTTTGCATGAAAAAGTAAATAGGCCGGGCATGGTGGCTCACGCCTGTAATCCCATCACTTTGGGAGGCCAAGGCAGGTGGATCACCTGAGGTCAGGAGTTCAAGACCAGCCTGGCCAACACGGTGAAACCCATCTTTACTAAAAATATAAAAAATTACCTGGGCATGGTGGCAGGTGCCCATAATCCTAGCTACTTGGGAGACTGAGGCAGGAGAACCGCTTGAACCTGGGAGGCAGAGGTTGTAGTGAGCCGAGGTCATGCCATTGCACTCCAGCCTGGGCAACAAGATTGAAATTCCATACCCCCTTGACTGAAAAAAAAAAAGTGAATAGCCCCAAATGTCCAAGCTATTTAGAAAAGAACGCGAAGAAAGGACTCACTCAAATATTGAGACCTAGTACAAAGCTCTAACATTTAAAACAGTGAGTTTCTGACTTCGGTAAATATAAATATTGCTGATGGAGCAGAACCAAGACCCAGGAAAGATACCCACACACATACAGGAACTTAGTTATGACCACGATGGTATTTGAAGATCAGTGAGAGAGGAACGGAAAGTTTAGAAAATAGAGCAAGAACAATTAGATCAAAGACTTAAATGTAAAACGTGTAACTTGAAAACTTTTAGAAGACACTAAAAGAAAATATTGTAACTTTAGAGCAAAAGAACATTTCTTAAAGAAAACACACATGGAGAAAAATAAAGAAAAATCTGACTAACTAGAAATGGGAAACTTCTTCACAACAAGGAAATGCCAAAGTGAAGTCACTGTTTAAGGGAAGCTACATAAAACATTTATGATCTGATCAAAGATTAGTGTTTGGATTCTATAAAGAAATCCTTCAGGCCAGGTGCAGTGGCTCACGCCTGTAATCCCAGCACTTTGGGAGGCCGAGGTGGGCAGATCACGAGCTGAGGAGACCGAGACCATCCTGGCTAACACAGTGAAACCCCATCTCTACTAAAAATACAAAAAATCAGCCAGGCGTGGTGGCAGGCACCCGCAGTCCCAGCTACTCTGGAGGCTGAGGCAGGAGAATGGCATGAACCTGGGAGGCAGAGCTTGCAGTGAGCTGAGATCACACCATTGCACTCCAGCCTGGGCAACAGAGGGAGACTCCATCAAAAAAAAAAAAAAAAAAAAAAAAAAAAGAAATCCTTCAAAACAGGTATAGATGGATGGATGGATAGACAGATAGAAATAGATATACTGAAAGATAAACACCCTAATAGAAAAACAGACAAAAAGCATCAGTAGTCAGTTGATAGCAGAATATACCAACATGGCTAACAATCTTTTGAAAAGGTATGCAGCCTCACAAGTTGTCAATTAAAACAAGATGAGATACTACTTCTCATCTTTCCAGATGGCCAAATTTTAAGATAAGGCACTAAAAAAAACCAGAACAATCAAACAAAACTAGTTTTGCAAAGGTTTTCAACTAGTTCTCAAACATCATCAGACCCACAAATACTGTATGTGGCCTTAGTGTACCCGCTGCTGAAATTGTTGAATAAGATGCCTGGATCTGCCACTGCTCCTGTTTTTACTCCTTTCCTGACATGCCGTCCCTCCCTGAAGCCCCAGAACTACCAGCCTAGGTTCTCAAAACTAAGCTTTTTAAAAAAATATCATGCCCTGTTGGTGGCAGGTACTAACTTGTTCCGTTCTGGGACAACCACCCTTCTCCAGATGAGGACAGATGACCTTCTAGGCGGCATGGTCACAGGTGGAAGGGCTCTCCAGTAACCTCATTCAAAGGAGTGTCTAGAGTGGGGGTTTCAGACCCTAGCACCACCGGTGAAGCAGATCTTTGGAAGACAGGAGATTCTTTGGGAAAACCTCTTAAATTGAACACCTAAGCTGAGGGCTGTCATGGAGCCTGGCCTCCCTCCTCTGGCAGCTGTGGTCTATGTCACAGGGCCACAGAAGGTCCAGGCATCACCAGGCTCCCATCCCAGTCCCCACTGTTCGTTTGTAAGGGACTCCTGGGTGTCCTGCCCACTTTCCTTCCTAAAGCTCCCATTACAGAGGGAGAACACGTTTTTGGCTTTTCAATCTAACTTTGCTTCTTTCCTGCTCCTGCCCTGCCAGATGCTCTCATCCCTCTGGACACATCACGCCTCTCCTCCAGATCCTAGCCTTTTGGGGGAGGTCCTTCATCATTTGGACACACCGAGGAGGCTCCAGAGGGAAACAGTGTGCAGCATTTGGACCCTGCGGTGAAGTTGCTGGGTCAAAGTTGGATCTGCCGTTTCCTGATTCCTCCTGATGACTTCTCATGTGATGTTGGCTGGATATTCATGGTTTATTTGTTCCAAGTTTCTGTACTAAACTATATGGGCCAGTTCTCAATTAAAATGAGCCGTCATGTGGCATGTCTTTTTCCAGTTTCCACAGAACCTAGGGATGGGCTACCACAGGGGTGTGGGAAAGTGGTACAAAGGTGTCTGTGATTAGTCTCCATCGGGAACCTCCCCCAGGAGCCCACGTCCTTTCCTCCAAACCTCTCTCTTCACTCAACAAATGACTCTAACTTAGTCCTCATTTTGGTTGTTTACAAAACAGTCTGATAGAAGAGAATATAAAATGAAGGAACTAATGATCATCCATAATTCAAAATAATCAAAGGAAAACGTTTGAAATCTTTTGGAGCATTTTTCTTTCTCTGTGGGAACTGTCCCACGGTGTGTATGAGAACTGCACCTCCCATTTCTCTTTATGAGCCTGAAGTTCTCCTCTGCACCCCTAGGCTCCCCACACCACAGCCCCCTCCACATCAAAGCTATTGGCTCAGCCTCTGGGCCTCACTGCTGGCCTTGGCCCGTGATGGCACCAGTCAGGACCTTGGATCTAGGCCCCACTATGGCTTGACCAGGGGCCTCCCGCCAGCCTCAGCAACCCGCAGCAGCCTTTCCCTGGTGAGCATGGAGTTCTTTATTTTGTCTCCCGAAGGGGAAACCATGTCTCTCCATCTCCTTCCAGCCCACACTCTGAGGGAACCTTGCCAAGGCCGCACAGAAGTGGTCTGGAGGATCTTGAGGGCCTGTGGATAATCAGGATTGGGCCCAAACACCTGGACTCTGCTCTCAGGAGGCGTTCTCTAGCCACTCCCAAGGAGCCCAGGTGGCCAGGCCTGGCCGCTTGTATCTACTTCCTGTTCCAGCCATCTTTGCCTTGCCCCACCCTGGTCTTGGCCATACCCCCTGAGTGCATGCAGACAGCATTATCCTCCTCCCTCACTCCCCCAGGACTCCCCGGCACCTTGTAAGGCCTCTGTGACTTTCTTACACAGGTCAGGTTATCAAGAAACACCTGAGAATTTAGAATGAGGCTTTGTTAAATTTGGGCTTTTCTGAACAGGCACAGTGGCTCATGCCTGTAATCCCAGCACCTTGGGAAGCCAAGGCAGGATTGCTTATGCCCGGGAATTCGACACCAGCCTGGGCAATATGGTAAGACCCTGTCTCTACAAAAAACACAAAAATATTGAGTGTAGTGGTGCACACCTCTAGTTCTAGCTACTTGGGAGGCTGAGGCAGGAGGATCACTTGAGCCTTAGAAGCCTTAGAGGTCGAGGCTGCAGTGAGCTTTAATGGTGCCACTGCACTCCAGCCTGGGCAACACAGTGAGATCCTGTCTCAAAAACAAAACAAAACAAATTGGGCTTTTCTCAAAACAACAAAAGCTGTAAAGAAGGGCAACTTGAAAGAACTCCAGTCCTATTATCTAGCATTTTTCTCTTTAAAAAATAATAAAAAAAAAATAGGCAGCCGTCTTGTACTCAGAAAGCCCTGGGGGCCTGGCCTCACTTCCTGCTCCCAGCTGCAAGCGCTACTCTGTCCTCATTTATCTCTTTGCTCTTGCATTAAAGAGAACTGTCTTCATCGCCTTTTCCAAGTTGGCCACATACTTCTGTGTGCCCAGTTTCCACCAACTGGGTGAGTCTTATGACTAAAGCCCAGTGATGTCCAGAGTGGAGGCAGGAAGCCCTTCAGGGTGGCCCCACAGAAAAATAATTTGTAATTTCCTCTGGAGTCTTTCAAAGGGACAACCCCAGAACCCGGTCCACTTTCTTGCTAATGAACACAATGTACCTCTGGTCTGATTCATCTGCGCTGAGGAAGTCTGAGCCTCTGAAAGGATGCTGCCACCATACCCAATTTGGGGCTCACTCAACAGCCCTTTGAGAGGGTAGATCTTGTTGACCTAAAAGGAAGAGGTCGAGGTATAAAATGTCATTAAGAGTTGACTTGAGCCAAAGCGGGGACAGCTGCCCGGGAAACTCAATCACAAATGACCCTGGATGTGAGCTTCATGAGGCCTTTGTTACAAGCAGGTTTCTAAAGACAAAAAAAAAAAAAAAAAGGAGGGGGGACAGGAAGTGGCCTGATGCAAAGTCATTTGTCTGGCATTATCATTGGCTTACAGAAATCACATCGATGAGTTGATTGGCTATCCACTGTTCAGGTACAGCGTGTGGGTTATAGTGTCTGGTGCAGTATTATTAGGTTAACTTATAGCCACCTGTGGCAGTACCAAGCAGTTTCAAGAGGGAAAGACATAGCTCCAAGTGGGGAGTAGGACATGATTGCTGTCTCATCTTAATGTCTCTCTGGGTCTGATAATTTAAGAGGACTCTCACTCCTCAGATAAAAGTTCTTTTCTTTTCTCATTTACTTCCCAAGGTTAATTGTAGGAATGCTGTGAGGATTATTTATTTTCCCAGTCTTCAATTATAATTCTATAATCTTCAGTTAGACTTTCCAAAAGTCTAGATTTCTAGATTTAAGAGTCATCTTTCTATCCATGTTTACTTACATGGATGATATTGTAAATGCTGTTTTGAATACAATAGATACTGCATGCATGTTATGTCCATTGGGGTGCTAATAAATGTTTAATAACCAGCTCTCCAGGAAAAATGGAAAAAAAACCCACCTGATTTGTACTGTTTGCCAATTTCCATGGTGTAAATACTTCCACCACAGCTGATTTTAAGCTACCAATGTGTGTCATTGACACAGAGTTGGGAAGAGACACACCATATCACACCATTATATAGTATTTCACCGTTCAGATTTAATACATAAATAATAGACAGGGATGTGTCCTGAGAAATGCATTTTAGGTAACTTCATCATTGTGTGAACACTAGAGGGTACTTACACAAACCTAGGTGGAATAGCCCAGGGTCTGCAACCCTGGGGTTGGTACCAGTCTGTGGCCTGTTAAGAACTGGGCCGCACAGCAGGAGGTGAGCAGGGGGTGAGCAGCATTACCTCTTGAGCTCTACCACCTATCAGATCAGCGGCAGCATTAGATTCTCATAGGAGGATGAACCCTATTGTGAACTGCGCATACAATGGATCTAGGTTGTGCACTCCTTATGGGAATCTAATGCCTGATGATCTGAGGTGAAACAGTTTCATCCCAAAAGCATTTCCCCACACCTGCCCTGGGCCTTGGAAAAATTGTTTTTCACAAAACTGGTCCCTGGTGCCAAAAAGTGGTGTAGCCTACAGCATACCCAGGCTATCTATTGCTCCTACGCTGCAAAGTCCTACAGCATGTTACTGTACTGAATACTGTAGGCAACTGTAGCTCAATGCTGTCTGTGTGCATCTAAACATATCCAAATGTGGAAAAAGTACTATAAAAATATGGTATAGAAGATAAAAAATGGTATACACTTACCATGAGTGGAGCTTGCAGAACTGGACATTGCCCTGGGTGAGCGAGTGAGTGAGGGGCTGGTGAACGGGAGGGCCTTGGGGATGACTGTACACTACTGTAGATTTTAACCCAACCACTGTGCACTTAGGTTAAATTAATTTTAAAAATACAGTAATTTTGCTACAATGTTACAATAGCTCTGATTAAAAAAAATATAGGCAGCCTTCTTATACCAGAAAGCCCGGGGGGGGGGCCTGGCAATAGAAATGTTTTAGTTCCATTATAATCTATGGGGCTACCTCCATATATGTGGTCTGTCATTGTGTGGCACGTGACTGTGAATTGTGCCAAGTCAAGCAAGGAACAGCCCCGTGGAAAAGCAGAGCATGGTGTGAGAGCGCATTTATGCAAAGGCAGCTCAGTGTTCTCTGCCACAGGTGCAGGCAGCCTTGGAGGATCAGAGGAGGGAGGAATGCCAGAATTCAGCAAGGACTGCCAATCCTGGAGCCACCAGCCCTCTGTTCAGATCCTGGCCCTGCCACTCAGCAGCTGAGTGATCACGGCCCACTCACTAGCTCACTAATCCTTTCTGATCTTCAGTCTCCTCACTTGTAAGTGGGGATAGCGAGCTTGCCCATCGCCGAGGGCTGTTGTAGGACCAGAGGTGACAATATGTGCAAAGTACAGGCACAGACCTGGCAGTGGCTCCTGAGGGAGGTGGCATCCTTCCCTCTCTAAGGAGGGCACGGGGAAGGGAACGCTATGAAGCCTGTTCGAGGTTGGAGGAACCTTGTGCTCCTCTGCCCTAGGCTGAGTGGGCACTTAGCCCTTCTGCTGCATTCAGCAGTGACAACACTCGCATCTCTGTGGCCATCGCCACCGGAAGAAGCTGGGACGTGTGCGGCATACGGCCGTTTGGGAACTGTGGTCGGTGAGCTGGGGATGCGATGCCTGATGCGATCCTGCTTAAGAGCATGGACTCCGAGGGCAGAGCCCTGGAAGCTGATGAGCGGCGGAGCCAGAGCTTTGACCTTGCTTCCTTCATGTGTGAAATGGGTCTCCAAGGCGCCCTCTTCTAGGGGCTGTGCTGAGGACCAGGAGTTACTCTGTGCCCCTGATTTGCAGGGATCTTGTCCCCTAAGCTGTGCTCAATCAGCCTTCTTCAGTGTTATCGGCAGCAGGAAAGCTGTCATCTCACTGCGGGCACAGGGAGCCCTTGGACACAGTCTGAGCAACGTCCTGGGGGAAGAGAGGAATGAAGAAACTGAACGTCCAGTGAGAAACTGTTCCCTGGACAGAAATGTGAAAAACAGTGCTGGCAGCACAGCCTGTGACTCACCGGCGTGTGCCCCCACATTGCAGCTGGGCCAACGCGGGGCCGTCCTGATTCATGTTTTCCGTGGTTATCCGGGGAAATGGAAACCGTCTGGACGCGGCGCCCACTCGCACGCTGGCGCTCACGCTGCGCTGATCAGCTTGGAAGTGCGGAAGGGCCTCCTCCCAGCCTCCTCCCCTACCTGCAGCCGCAGATGCTGGAGTGGGGAGGTGGCTGTCTTCACACCCCAGACCCACTGCCCAGGGCATGCTTCCCCGTAGGAAGCAAAACAAAGACCCGGTTCCCTGTTTGTGTGGGCAGGGGCAGGGGCCACTTTTAGGTCTTTTCTTATTTTTTGTTCCCTTGGATAGTTCCCTCTGCACACGAACCACCACGTGGTCTTGATGATTGACCGCATCCCCTCAGTGAGGCATCCTATGGCTGATACGGTAAGGACGGCTGGGAGCCTTCCCTAGCGACATCTGAATTTCATGAAAGGGGGAGGGAGGGGACATCACAGGGCCGTGCTTGTGAAGTCACTGAGTGTCTTTTATCTTTGGAAAATTGTTCTTTGGGACATGCAGCTGGTTGCTAAAGTTTTCATTTTTCTGTGTCTGCAGATGTGCACAGAACTTTCCAGTTAAGTTCCAGTTAAGCCCTAACCTGCATTAGGGGGAAAAAAAAAAAAAAGAATGTGTTTGCATGGCCTACAGAAGTGCTCAGTGTGACCTGAAGCCGAGTCAGAGGCACTTTTCTCATTAGCTCCTGGGGCTGCACCCCCTGGGCTTGTGTTCTGATCCTCTGGGCCGGCTGTGTGGCCTTAGGGAACTTCCTTGCTTCTCTGAGCCTCGGTTTCCTTCATGGTAAAATGGGGAGGGTAATGATGCCTCCTGAGGTTGCTGGAAAGACTGAGTGAGACAGTCCTCAGAAAGCACTTCACAGGGGCCATCCCAGGGTAAAGGCAGAGGAAACGCCACCCACTGCTGCAAACTCATTGCTGTTGAGTCCTGGGGGACTTTCTCGCCTGTGCTGGCTGTGAGGCAGCCTGTGTGCTACCCCTCCAACAGCCAAACAGTGTTTTATTTTTGAATTGCATTGCTAATCCCTGAGGTGAAACACAAAAGCTAAGCAATAAGGCAGGTGTGTGAAACTCTCATCGCTCTAAGAAACCTCCAGCATTCTTCCCGTCTTTGTGCACAGCCTGAACTATTCATGTCACACTTCCTGGCTGCAGCCCCAGGATAGAGGTCCTCATACCTCCCCGCTCTTCTGACTCCTTCAGGCTGGCCCATCCCGAGGAAGGCGACCCTTCTCTTTTGCTTGCCACTTTCTCCTGACCTTGAGCAGACAGCCCCTCTTGCCAGGATCCTGGTGTCTGGGTACATGGAGCTACTGTGATCTGAGCCAGGGTCCTTGTCTCTCAAAAGGCAGATGAGGACTCTGATGGGCATGTCAAGAGGCTGGGGCAGAGTGTGGGTCTGCAAGTCCCATTGCCTGGGGCACCTGTGTGGGGAACAGAACCCAAGGACACATGATTGGCAGCTAGTGGAGGGAGGATGGAGCTGAGGGACTGATGGGGAGAGGCCAGATGTGAGCGGATATAGGGAGGAGCCAGGACCTGAGGCCGAATGAAGCTGAGAAGACCCAGAGTTTCTGAGAAAGTGGCCAACACCACGCACAGCAGAGAAGTTACAGGAAGAAACTGGAATGAAAATGTGGAATTTGCAATTTGGAGGCCATGAAGAAAAGGAGCTTCAGTGTGTGGAACTGTGGGTTGAAAGTCAGAGTCAATAAATAGCAGAAGCAGAGGCAAGAGTGCCCTGCTCCTTCTAGAAATCTGGTGGCAGAGGGAAGGAAAAGAGGTAGCGATTTTAAAGTAAGGTGCAGTAGTGGGTGCCTGTAATCCACACTATTTGGGAGGCTGAGGCTGGAGGATTGCTTGAGCCCAAGTGTTCGAGTCCAGCTTGGGAAACATAGTGAGACCCCATCTCTTAAAAAAAAAAAATAAAAGGTAGTAACTCTGAGTGCAGGGACCAGGGTTTTCTTTGTTTGTTTTGGGTGGTGGGAGACTGAATGTTTTGGAAATTTGGTGGAAAGAACCAGGTGAGAAAGGGGCTAATTGACCCAATAGGGTCCACGGCCAATCCTTTACTTAGGGACTGTTTATAATGATGTGCAGCTGCTCTGAGGACTAGAAAATGCCTCTTTGGCAAAGAGCTTGCATGTCAGGAGGGGATTTGCCACTGGAAGGGAAAAGGAAATCAGATTAATATAGTCTTTTCGTGAGAGGACCCTTCATGCGGAGACCCTGGCCCTTTAAAGTTTGAACTACATGTCCCCACATCCTCAGCACCTTTTTCTAGCTGCCACAACAGGCCACCTCCAGCCACCTCCCTGTGTTTCAAGGATGCCATCATGTGGAAGGCGAAGGGAACAGCAAATATAAAACCCCTTTCATTCAAGGCAATTCACTTCTTCTCGAAGACTAACCACACTAACCACCTTGCCTGACATTTGTATGTCTCCAAAGAATTTTCACAATTTTCTTTTTCCATTTGATCATTACAATAACCCTGTTTTACAGTCTAGTAAACAAACTCAGAGAGGTTAATTGACTTACTGAAGGTCACACAGCAGAGGGAAGGCATGGTCAATTGCCTCACTCCAAGTTCTCTCTGTCTTCACTGGGTCACTCTAGGCAATGTGATTCAACAGATATTCTACAGCCATGTTTTTCCAACTTTTGCCCAACCTTTAGCTCTGGAACCCTGTAGACACATGTGCTTGGTATGTAGACCTATAGATGAGTACTCCTGAGATAAATTTCACAAGGCAGCACTTACCTGTATCAAATGTGGTGCCTCTGATTATTCTATTATTCTATTCTATCACATTTTTTAAAAAATGCTATTTATGATCCATTAAATTGTTCTCATGACCCATTAGCAGTCAAGACCCATGGTTTGAAAGGCTGAATAATGACCCCCCAGCCAGTGATGTCTACATCCTAATCCCAGAATCTGAATGTCACCTTACATGG
The DNA here is from genome assembly GCF_028878055.3 of Symphalangus syndactylus. NCBI lineage: Eukaryota > Metazoa > Chordata > Mammalia > Primates > Hylobatidae > Symphalangus > Symphalangus syndactylus. The sequence goes on along the minus strand of NC_072430.2, from coordinate 141,701,743 downwards.
AAGAAAGACTTTGCTGATGTGATTAAGTTAAGGCTCTTGAAATAAAGAGATTGTCCTAGAATATCTAAATGGGCCCTATGTCATCACAGGGTCCTTATAAAGGGGGAAGCCAGAGGGTCAGAGTCAGAGGGGAAATGGGACCACTGGAGCAGACAATGGAGTGATGCACTTTGAAGATGAAGAAGGGGCCACAAGCCAAGGAACACAGGTGGCCCCCAGAAGCTGGAAAAGGCAAGGAAATGAATCCTCCCTAGAGCCCCCGGAAGAAATCAATCCTGTCGACACCTGGACTTCAGTCCAGTCAAACTGTTACTGGAAAGGGGTCTGGATCCAGACCCCCAGAGAGGGTTCTTGGATCTCACTCAAGAAAGAATTCAGGGAGAGTCCACAAAGTAAAATGAAAGCAAGTTTATTAAGAAAGTAAAGGAATAAAAGAGTGTCTACTACCTAGACAGAGCAGGGCATTCCTGAAAGCAACAGGAGGAAGGCACCCACCTTAGGTACAGTGCTTGTTTATACACAAGACAACAAAGCCAAGGAAATTATGGGGCGACGTGGTCTACTGCAAGAGCTTGTGACAAAGGATTGTTCATCTTTGTGTAACTATTGTCGTCTGCAAGAATCTATATTAATATCTTTAAAGTAAACTTAAACTAAGAATGCTTTTGTACTTAAGATATTGGGCCACTGGGGCAGTTCGTGGGTCTGTGAAGTCCTGGGTCTGCTGGGTAAACATTACTAACTTGTTCCCTTAACCATAAACATCCTGTGGCTAAGAATCCCTAACTTCCCGGGAGTGCGGCAGAATGGATCTCAGCCTCATTTCACCCAGCCCCTCTTCAAGATGGAGTCGTTCTGGTTCAATGCCTCTGACAAAACTGGTTTTGGACTTTGGGCCAGCAGAACAAGTGATTCAATCTGTGTTATTTTCGGCCACCAAGTTTGTGCTAATTTGTTGCAGCAGCCCCAGGAAACTAATGTGGATGTTGTCTCAGCATGACTATTAGAGGCGTTACCCTGGCACCCTGAGGGGAATATGGCCCGCAGACCTGGAGTGTTTGTTTGTGGCCTTCACATTCTTTTAAAGTCTCTGTGGAATTATTGGCCACCATTTAAAAATCATGATGTTTCATGTGTAAATCAGAATTTTTGGCTTGTCTTTGTCTATCCAAGGCCCATGTTTCCACATGGCAGCGTCTGGCTTTGGCCGGCCAGAACCTTCTTCTAAATCCTCTTCTCTTCCAATTCACTTCAAGAATTAACTTGAATTCTGGTCAATATGGTACATGCACAGAATTTAGAGAGGCCGGGCAGTTCTACAAGGTTTGAATGAAAACTAAGTATCCAATCACCCAGACCTTTGAACACTTCTATTCTTGAATTTCCAAATAACATGCTCACTTTGGTATCTCTTGGGTAATAACACTAGACATCATCTTTCCACCGACTGTGTAGAATGAAAGATAAGGGATTAACTCTCTGAGCCCCACCCCAACTCCATTTCCTTTCTCATCTTCCCAATGGGATTCAATCGCAAGATTTGGACTTCAGAAAGTCTTTGAAGGGTAGTCAGAATGGAGGGCATGGAGGCACACAAAGGTCGGTACCAAGGTCTCAGAGTCTGTGGGCGATGGGGAGTCTCGGGCCCTGGGGCTGGGGACTAATTCACAAGGCCACGTTGCATCTGACTGAGAAAACGGATAGACCAGGAGAAGGTAGAGAAAACCTGGGTAGACATTTAAGGTAGGACCAATAAGGAGGAGCCAGCGAAGGGAGTATTTTCAGGAGGGTGAGCTATGGAAACGTGGGGCGGGCAGGCTGTGAGCAGAGAACTGGGGAGATTCAAAGGATCTGTGAGCCTGGGGAGAAGGTTCTTAGGAGGGTGGAATCCTCTGGGAGCCTAGAGGTTGCTGGCACAGAATATGAGCAATCTCAGTGCTCCCAAATAAGTTGCGTAGGGTCCTGAAATGAGCCACATCTGGGGGTGACGGTGGGGTGGAAAGAAAAAAGAGAAGAGCTAGTGATTCCAGCCTGGAAGCCCTCTCAGTTCTGGAGAATCCCTGGGAGTCCAGCCAGGTCTCCCAGCTCTTCCCTGAGAGAAGGCACCCACCCACCATGCAGGGTGGCGGTTGGGTTGCAGCCTCTCTGCCCTGCCCTGGCCACCCTACTCTGAAGCTCAGACTCCTCATAGCACCAGGCTGGAGCACTCAGGGACAGCCACTCTCCCTGGCAGCTGCTGCTGCATGGCTTTTGTGGCCTGAGAGCAGGTTAAGTACCTGTAACAAAAGCATGTGCTCTGAAGCTCACAGCAACAAGCTTTCTGGGCAACTTTCTGCCTGTCATTGTAATTAAAGATGCAAGAGTCACTGGGCTACATGTCCAAACTGGAACTGGGGACAGAAGAGCAAGGCAAACCCTGTAGAATCCAAGAGTGTCTAATTGCACTCCCCACCCCCACCAGTTGAGTTTCAGTGGAAGAGAGGTGATTATGGAAGGTGGAATGGAGAGATGAGAATGGGCCTTATGCTACAAGGTTGGCCAAACACAGAGTCAGTTCCTGGTGGTGCCGTCCACTGGCTCTGTGGCCTCCCGCAAGTACCTTCCCCTCTCCTGGACTCAGCTTACTCATGTATAAAATGGGAGTCATAAGCACTGCCTACCAGGCGGTTGTGAGAATAAAAGAAAAATACTGTGCTATTGGACGAGGGCTCCTTAGGTTGCAAGCTAACTCAGGAACCTGGGGGCATCTCCCCAACATGCACGGATACAGCCCAAGACTGCTGGGTGCCTGGCACATGGATCTGGAGTTACCTGTCCATTTGTCCATCTGGTTCTCATGCAACAGGGTCATGGCCTCTTTTCCCCAGCCTCTCTTCCATTCTCCTCTTTTTCCCAGATGGCCCTTGTACCCCCATATCCCTGGTTTTCTCAGGATCATACGTACCTGGCCTGGGCCTCCAGGCCTGGACTCACAGCCCTTTCCTGAGGTGCCCATGATCCAGTCTCACACCCCAGGCTTCTCTAATTCACATTTGAAGGGAAGCACTTGTTGGCCAGCTCAGGCCTAGGAGCCAGGATGGACAGGCTCAGGTCACTGGCCTGTCCATGGATGGGCTGCCCTTGCCCCAGTGTCTACCCTGTGTCCAGTCATTTGCGGGAGCCCTAGTGGGGTCTCTAACCCTGGGAGGAGAGGCTATGGACAAGTGAGGCACCCTTGGCAGGGGCCACATGCAAGTTGGATAGTGACCACAGCCCTGGGACATGGATATGTGAAAGTGTTACTCCTCTTACTCCCAGCCGGTCGCAGGACTCCCAGGATGGGAGAAGGATTTCCTTTCCAATTGGCTCAGCTTTCCTGGGAAGGTTTTCAGTCTGTCCCCTGCATTTCCTGCCCCAACACACATTTCCTAAATACATTTTCTAAAGTTCCTCTTAGAGAACTAGTCTGGGAAATACAGGCCATGCAGTGGTGGTGAAGATGTTTGCTCTGAAATTATGAAGAGCTCTGGAAACAATACCAAATAAAACCAAACAGAAACATCTTCCTGCATAGACCTGCACTGACAGCCTGCCTGAATGGGCTCTCAGGAGACGGTGAGCGCTGCCTTGAAGGAGTCATTCTTGGGGTGGGGGGTATTTATCTTGCTCCCTCCCCCTCCCACAGTGAGGAGCAGCCGGGTGAGGCATGGGCACGCATGTGTGCGCGTGCGCATGCACACACACACACACACAAACATGGCCCTCTTAGGGTTGTCAGCAAAGGGTGGGGCCCAGCACCTAGCCCCACTGCTCACTGCAGAAGCCATGCTGTGGCTCAGTCTGATTCAGACATTCTAACCGACTGTCCCCAGACACCTCAGATTCTTACCCACACCAGCCACACACTCTCTCTCTTCTCAAGAATTTCCACACCCACCTCAGCAAACACTCAGAGCAAATCTGCCTACTTTCCAGTGCTCTTATAAATCAACTTGTTCTTTCAAAATGGTGAGGACAAGGAGAGGAGCTAAATGCATGTATTTATGTTGAGAGAAGAGGAGTGAAACTTGCTACCTTCTTGCTCCTCAACTGTTTGTTTATTTAAGTCAGACTTGCCCAGAAGTCAGTGTCAGCTACTAAGGAACACTCTTTCCCATTTCTCTTACCCTGTCAGACACTGGAGGCCTAGTAATAAGCTCAAATGCTTCTACCTGAGTCTCCCCATGGAGTCTGAGAAGGCTCTTCTGTTCCCATAGAGTCATGGTGGGCTGGTGACCAGCCCATGGAAGTTGGTGTGGAGGATGGGGAACACATGGAAGCAGCTCAAGAAAGATGAAATTTGCAGAGTCCCTTCCTCCACAAGTCAGTGAACTCAATGATTTATTCCACTTGTATTTATTCTGGAACTTTCCTACAATGCCAACTACTATTAAATAGCCATTCAGCTTATATGATTAATAAATAATAATAATATTAATAGAAATGTGAAAAGTGGCCTCAACAGGAGCCAGGGCACAGACTTACAGGTGCTGCTGTCAGAGAAGTGAGCTCCCCACCCTGACTCTGTGCCTCTGCTCAATGTCAAACCCTCAGAAAAGATAATGTGATTGGACCCTGGGTGTGGCAGGAAGTGCAGGTGGCACACAGGGACAGTCCCTTCAGGAGCACATGGCATAGGAGAGCTTCCCAAATGAAAAGTAGGGAGCTGTTAACAAAAGAAAGGGTATGGGTTGCAGGAAGCGCAAGTGTGCTCCCAGGAAGGCCTCCCTGTGTGTGATGGGGGAGTACATGCTGGCTGGCCTGGCTGAACCCACCCATCTGCACAAAGGAACATCTGATCAGGGAGACTGAGATCTTGCTTCACTACACATGGGGTTAAGGTAATGGCTGGTAGAGCTGGGCTGCCCCATGAGCTGAGACACCTCCCTGCCCCTCACATACCTCAGAGCAGAACTGCAGATGTCATAACCCATGGGGCTTAGCACTGTGGCACGTTCACAGTAAATGCTTCACTGACATCAGCTGTTGGTGACAATAAAGCCTTAGTACAAAGCAGACTTGTTCATTTCTCTTTAGTGGATAGGGAGTCTGCTTTCCTTTCTGCAGTCAGTTTGGTGGAGCAAAGTGGTTTCCAGAGATGGACTATAAAGGAGACAAGATCTATAAGGAGATAGGAGGCTCAGCCTGCTCCTTGGGACCACCCAGAGGGTCCTGATTAGTGGTCTTGTGGGAAGAATAGCCAGAAGCCCTATACTGAGGTGGGAGAGGAGAATCTGCAGGAATAGAGTTTAGGGCCTTGGGCTTTGGAGCCAGGCTACTGCACTTAGTAGTGAGAGTGAGCAAATCCCTAATCTCTAGAAGACTCAGCTCCCTCTTCATCAATTAGAGATAACAACAGTGGCTTCCTCTTAAGGTTGTACCGTTTTAATGTAAGAATGATCCAGAGGGCAATATGGTGCAGTGCTTCTTGGGCTGAAATTTCATGGAGCACTGATTTATCATCCCTCTCCTCTGTGGCCCTGTAATCAGCTGATAATATAGACCCCTCTCTAATATTTCCAATGCTCTAACATGTACATTAACGAGGCTGAGAAGAAGGACAGTAAAGAGTCTTTTAAGTTATGTTTAACCCAGTATTCCCCATAGTTCCTTAGGACCCCATAGGTCCTTAACCAAGGACCTCTTGAACTCTTAGAGAAAAACACAGGGAAAAAGCTTCATGATTTAGGATTTGGCAATGATTACTTGAATATGACATCAAAAGCACAGACCAAAAAATAAAAATAAAAATAATTTGGATTTTATCAAAATTAAAATGTTTAGTGTAACAAAGGACAATTGCAACACAGTGAAAAGGATAGTTTTGCTGGATACAGAATTCTTAGTTGACAGGCTTTATTTGTGTGTCAATCTTTGGGATGTGTCATCCCATTACCCTATGGTCTCCATTGTTTCAAATGAGAAATCTGCTGATAATCTTATAATTTTTCTACACATGATGAGTCAGTTTTCTCTTTCTGTTTTCAAGATTTTCTCTTTGACACTGGCATTCAAAAGTTTGACTACATGTCTAGTTGGGGAACTTTGTGTTTATCCTACTTGAAGTTCATTGAGCCTCTCTAGGTAGATTAAGGTTTTTCATCAAATTAGAAAGCTTTAGACCATTATTTATTCAAATATTTTTCTGTACTTTTCTCTCTCTGCTTTTCTTGTAGAATTCCCATTATGTGTATGTTAGTACACCTGATGGTGTCCCACAGGTCACTGAGACTCTGTTCATTTTTCTTTATTTTTTATTGGATAATTTCTATTGATCCATCTTCAAGTTTGGTGATTCTTTCTTCTTATATTATCTCATCTCTGCTGTTGAGCTCCCCAGTATATTTTTAATATTAGATACTGACTTTTCCAACTCTATAATTTCTATGTATCTCTTTTTAAAAATTTCTGTCTATTGATAATCTGTATTTGATGAGTCATTGTCATCATACTTTCCTTTAATTCTTCAAATATGGTTTACTTTAAATTACTTGAACATAAGTATAATAGCTGTTTTGAGGTCCTTATCTGCTAACTCCAACACCTGGGCACCTCAAGAGATAGTTTCTACTGACTGCTTTTTATCTTATATGTGCATCACATTTTTCTGTTTCTTTGCAACTCTCATATTTTTGTGGAAAACTGGGTATTTTAAATAATATATTGTAGCAACTTTGGATTCTGGTTTTCCCACAATCTTGGGTATTGTTCTTGGTACTGTCTTTGTTTTTTGTTTAGTGGTTTTCCTGGACTAATCCTTTAGTTTGTCTCCCCATCAGTGTGTGGCTGCTAATGTCTCTGCTCAATTTTTAAAAAATTATTGTTGTTGTTTTTATTTTGAAGCCTGACTTCCTCAGAGTCATCCCTTGTTCAGCAGAGCACAGTGATCATGTAATTATTGGTCAGAGTTTGTGCTCAAACGTCTTGATCCAGTTAGCTTTCCAACCTTTGCTGACAGATCTGTTTATGGGTTTAAGATGCACTCAAAGTTCAGGCAGTTTACATGTTTTCTTGGTTGTTACTTTCCTCAGGACCATCTCATGTTCTGTCTGTATGTGTTCAAGTTTCTTGTTCAACCAAGGATATGTAGATAGCTAGGGCCCTCTCTGTTCTTTCCTAAACATGCTCATACCTTTGCACATGTGCACAACCTTCCATACTTTCAGGTATATGAAAAGCTTATCAAAGTCCACTATGAATATCTCATGACTTGGACCTCCCTGTTTAATTTCTGGCTAGTCTGCCAGTCTTGCTTGCTTCAAGCAGTATCTAAACTTTGAGCTAGCCATGATATTTCCTTTCTTGTTCATCTGCCACTGAGATTTCTACTTATTTTCAGCAACACATCTGAGCATGGGTTTTTTCTGTGCACAGCTTTTAACCAAATAAGCCACCTCTAGCAGGTGAGGTGCTGGTTTTTAAGGTATGCTCTCCCTGGTAGAATTACTGCATTGACTAAGCTAGGGGATGGGAAAATGAAGTAGCCCCAGGCTTAAAAATACCACACACTATTTTTTCTTACCTGAGGTTCAGCAGTTTATCTTGACTAAATGCTTCTCAATTTGTTGTATGGCTTTGGTCAATTTTCAGTCCTGAGATGGTTGTTTTTGATAATTTTGTCCAGTTTTATTATTACTTTGTGGGGAGAGGATTTGACAATCTCCTCATTCTGCCATTCTGGAAATGAAGGAGCTGACAAATCTGAAAATTACTGAGCACACTGGCAAATCTCTTAATTGTAGATTTATTTTAAAACATTTCATATAGATTCAATTGTATACCCAAGTTGTATAACAATTATTGAAATACCAGGACTTAGAAAAATTGTTATTAATTTTAGAAAAACTTCTCTTTACATCCTGGAAAATTTATTAGTTCAATGACTCTCAATCTCCATTGTTTAATCTCTCTCAGACTTTAATCCCTAGCTTTAAAAGTGGGTCTGGGGAAGATGGGAGTGCAGAATACTATCATGGTAAAAATTAAATGCAATATTTATGCAAATGTGTTTTGAAAATTGAAATATTCTATACAAGTGTTGCTGCCTTAAATGTGTTGGGGGCTATTCTGGGTGCTGAGGAATCAGAGTGGACAATACAGAGATAGTCTCTGACCTCATGGAGTTGATTGCCTGGCAGGGCAACCAGACAGTAATTACATATGTTGGAATTTTAATACAACCATAAACAATAACTCTTCTCCTTTAAAGTTTAAGAGATAAGGCACAAGTGTCAAGTGGAAATAAAAAACTATGTTTTATTATTGATAAAACTGGAAAGGCTGACTCAATCTGTGCCCACAATAGAGATCCCTAATATGTATTCCTACTATTCCCCTCAAATGCTCCCATTCAGCCAACTCAGGAAGAGCTGGTGAAGGGTGAGTAGAAGAGGAGAATGTCCATAGGAGGAGATGCCCCAAAGAGAGGAATACTGTTGGGGTCTGAACTTCTTGGATTCATTTTTTTTAATCCATCTCTCCTCAGACTATTTGAAGTGAGAGGAGAAGTTTCTGTTAAGAGAGTGCCTGAGAAACTGCAAAACTTAATGGTTAAGCAGAGGAGGGAGGAGTCTGTCTAAAAGGCAAGCCAAGAGTGTTTTAGTTCCAGAAGCCTAGATAAGAGATGGTTTCTACACACAAGAGTGTAGTCAGTAGCACAGACTGCCACAGAGAGACCCAGCATGATAGGAAGGACCACAGGTGTCCACTGGATTGACTGAGGACAACAGTGGGAGCAATTCCAGTGAAGTTATGTAGGCAAATACCAGATTGAAGTGAACTGAGGAAGGAGTGAGATATGAGAACAGGGGACTGTAAATGAAGACAATTGTTTGGGGCAAGTTTATCTGTGAAGGGAGCAGGAAGACAGGACAGTACCTGCAGGGAATGAGATGGGAGTGGTGGGGGGTACAGCCTGTGTAGAGGATTGTTTGTACTGGTGTTGGTGGTAGTTTTGATTGGTGTTGCTGATGGAGATTTCATGAGTGCTTTTAAATATGGGAATGGCATGAACTGTTGGAAAGGGGAAAATAGAAGCAAAATGTCAAAGACACACAGGGGTGGGGGTCAACATGTTAATGGTCCTTGGAATGAAGAGGGATGGGATCCAGAGCAGGCGAAGAGGAGCTAGCCACAGTCAGAGGAGGGACCACTGTTTCACTGTAATGGGGAAAAGGAAGATGAGATTTTATAAAAGACACAAGGGGGAGTGCAGATTTGGTGGTGCAAAGGTGAGAGTGCTCCACGTGACGGTTCCTATTTTCTCTGAGAAGGATGCAGGGTCATACGTTGAGAGTAAGGGGTTGAATAGGGTCAGAGGATGGAGTAGACTGGAGACCATAAAGCCAAGTGAGGTAGATTCCCTCCAGACACTCTAAAGTCTGTGCTTCCACCTCTGTTCTCCTTTAAAACCACATATCATGGGTAACTATGACATTGATTTTCACAGCCAGTTTTTTTAAGTGCAAGAATTTTGCAATATGATATAAATTTGATGAATCATTGAATAGTGTTCTGTTTCTCATGCTCCGTCACTAACCCAGCCAAGATTTTCATTAAAAAAAAATTTCCAGACGTTGTTTATCAATCCAGGAGCTTGGCAAGAAAGGTCCACCTCTGTTCACACATAGGACAGACAAGACCAGTTTCTGACTGCCAGTAACTTTTACAAAAGATGGGTATGAAGCTTCTCTCTCAATTTCTAATAATAAGAAGAACAATAATGTGTCAGATTTTATGTTCAAGGACACATATTTGTACTCACATGTATTTATCCCATTTCATCCCTCCCAATGGGATGTGGGGTCTAGTTTCCCCCACTCAAATCTGGGCAGGGACTGTGATTGCCTGACCAATGGAGTATGGCAGAAGTTTGATGTTCCTGCTGGTTCTCTCTCTCTCTTTCTCTCTCTGGGTGTCAGGATGCTCACCTTTGGAACTGAGACACTATTATGTGAGGAAGCCCAAGCCACAGGGAGAGACCCACATGGAGGAACAAGGCCTTTGCCAACAGGCAGCACCAATTAGCTAACTACACAAATGAGCCACCTTGAAGGTGACTCCTCCAGCCCCACTCCAGCCTTTGATGACTGCAATCCTGGCTGACATTTTACTGAACCTTCCTCAGAAAGCTCAGGCCAGAGCCACCCAGCCAAGGTGCTCAGGATTCCTGATCCACAAGAAACCATTTGTGGTCATAAATATATTTTGTTGTTCTAAGCCCCTACGTTTTGGGGTAAGTCACTAGGATTTGTTTTATAGCATCAGATAACTGAAATGAATAATAACAAATTTAACAAATACTATTTAAACGTCTACCTCTGCCCGGGTTCTCAGTGCCTAGCACTGAATCTAGGGGAACTAGTTTGAAGTAGTAATCCTGAAATCACTAAGCTATGGTGCCTTACACACACCACATGTAATCCTCACAAAAATCTTATGCAGTAGGTGCTGAGATTAGACCTATTTTAACACATGAGGAAACTGAGGTCCAAAAGTCACACAGCTGGTAAGTGGCTGGCCTGGCACAAGAACGGATGCATTGCTATCTCTGAGTCACATTTAAGATGATCTTCAGGATCTAAAGATATCCTTTCCCATTCCTCAGTCTTCTTACCACAATCTGTCCCAGCTCAGGATACACACAGGTGAAGGATGGCATGTCACCAACTAAGAGGGATTATCCTATGAGCTTCTGGATAACTTGCCACCTTTGCCCTTGCCCTGTCAACTAACTGCCCCACTGCCAGTCCATCTCTATGTTGCTGTACCTTTGAGGGTGTTGTCTGTGTCTGAATTAAGAAGGTAGAATGTGGGAAGAAGACGACAGCTTCTACAGGGAGCATCATGCAGTAGGAAACAGAACACAGCTCTCAGGGTCCCCCATTGGTGATTTGTGCTTTAGCTAATGTAAGCTGAGCCACTCAGAGCACCCATGGCTTCCAACCACCCATGTGCTAAACCGCACTGCCCTTTCCAAAATTGTTCCACAGTCCCATGCCCTTAGGAGCCTAGCATTCCAAGCTCAAGGCTCTTTGGGGCCCCCACTTTCTTCCCAGGAGGGGTTTTCCAATACATGCCCAATATGCACGAGTTGGTACATCCTTCCTTCCATCCAATCCATCTATGCAGTATGTTGAAGACACTTTCTGAAGTTTCTTGCCCGTGGAGATCAACCTTCTCTGTTTCCCAGCACTAATTCACTTTTCAGCACTCTTCCTACATTTGTTCATTTTCCATGGGAATTTTGGAGACAGAAAGTTTGACTTACGGGCTTGCCATCTTGAACCATGAATTGGAGATTTTTAATGGTAAAAGTATCTCCTCTGATGAGTAAGTTAATTTGGGATGGAGACCAGGGTTTTGGGCAGCCTGGCACAGAGAAGAGAAGCTGGGGAGCGGCCCTGCCCAGGGCCTTTCTGACCTCACACCAATTTTCCACTTGGCTACAATGTAGCAGCTCTCCCAAGAGAACATGAGGACCTGGGGGCAAAGACTTGGGGTGTGGCCATGGTTGGAAACTCTAGCTCTCTAGATGGTTTTGCCTTTCACTGTGGTTAGAAAGGATACATAAATAAAGAGTACTAAGTATTCTATGTCCTGAAGATGCAATTTTCCCACCCACAGCTAAGGGCTACTAGCCAACAGCAGTTCCCTGAAACCAAGGAAAAGATGGCCTGTGGGAACATGAGTCAGTGGCCTTGGCCTTGGAGAGGGCTCTAGTTAAGATCACTCAGCCTGTTTTCCCTCACACCTCAATCTACTGGAACCTGTGTGTCAGGAAACCCACAATGATACAGCATTTATGGAAGAGCACGTAGGTCTCTAAGGAACCAGGGTGACATTCTGGGAGTCATGGTCTGCTCTGGGAAGTTTCAATGTGAATGAGGCCAGTCTCAGGCTCAATCCCTATACCAGCCAGTTCACTCTTCCCTGATCTGTGACCGGAGGCTATACTGTATCCCCACCCCAACGGCCATGCACTACTGGCCTAATCATCTGTTGCCTCCCCCAGCCCATGGTCTTCTCAACCATGCAAGGAGACCCCATCACCACCAGGGCCAGCTCAAAGAGGCAGACTAGGTCTGGCCTCCATAGCCCTCTGGCTTAAAGAGGAGTAGGATCACTGGAGGTCTTGATAATGACCATTTTGGACAAATGACTAGTTTGTAGGCCTTGAAGCTGAGCCCATACTTCCTGGCCCTTCTCTCAGAACTAGGAATTCCAGAGCCTGTCCAAGGAGTCCTGGAGGCCTCTATTGGGGACCATCTCTTACAAGTCAGGCTTCTCCCAGGTCCACTTGGATTGGTGGGCTGGACGTGGGACCTGCTCTGGCCTTGCCTGTGGCCCCAACCCAGCCCTGTCCTCTTACACTCTCAGCTCCCAGTCTGAGACACACTTCTCAACCAGTATCTCCACTGTTGCTCCCTCAGCTAATAGCATCCTTGGCTGTCCACACTCAGCACTAACTTGATATTGTGCAGCTGCCTGACCTTCTGGACTAGACCTTCCCTGGTTTTTACAAATCGAAGAGCATCTTTTGGTAAAGGGATGATGGTGAACATTTATAAACGTCCCACAGACACAGGGCCATCAATAGCAATGATGGCAGTGGGAGGGCCGTGCATCTCTGCAGGACACAGCAGCAGCCCAGCTCCTGCCAGTGTCCACCAAACAGGAAAACAGGCTCAGGATCGTCAGATGCTCACAGTATTTCAAGAGCCATGAGAAATCTGGAATTTTCTGTGAACTCTCCTGCTTTTTAGTTGTTAATTCATTAATATTTTAAAACACGGCGAGAGGCCCAGGCATGGTGGCTCACGCCTGTAATCCCAACACTTTGGGAGGCCAAGGCCGGTGGATTACCTGAGGCCAGGAGTTCAAGACCAGCCTGACCAACATGGTGAAACCCTGTCTCTACTAAAAATACAAAAAAATTAGCTGAGCATGGTGGTGCACACCTGTCATCCTAGCTACTCAGGAGGCTGAGGCAGGAGAATCGCTTGAATCCGGGAGGCTGAGGTTGCAGTGTGCCGAGATCACACCACTGCACTCCAGCCTGGGAGACAGAGCGAGACTCAAAAAACAAAACAAAACAAAACATGGTGAGAGCCAACCAAAACATATCTGCAAACCTAACCCAGGACCACCATTTGTGACCTCTACTAGGAGCATAGCCATTTGTTTAGTAATAATGAAAGGGATGATGTTAATAATAAAAGGTATTGAGTGTTCACCATGGGCCAGACATTATTCTAAGCGTCTTACATGGGTATCTGTTTTCAACCTCACTACAATATTATGAGGTCTATAGAAACTATTATCATCATATTTTATTCAAAAAAAATAGTGACAAGTAGGCTAAGGAATGTGTCCAAATTCACACACCTAAAAAATGTCAGGACCGGACCCAGACCCAGCAGCGCGTGGGGCCACAACCAAAGCACCATGCCACATTCCTCACAAGCACAGGAAGGAATGGGGAGGGGGTTTGTTTTAAGGGCTAGGATATATTTTTTTCAAAAACACTGCTATAAAATACACAAAAATGCAAACTGGCCCCTCTAGACAGGTAGGATTCTAAGTAACTTATTTCTTTTCTTTTGTTTCCAAATATTCCTTTATATTTTTTAAACAAATGTGGTAGGATTATTAGTAAAGGCCTGCATAAGCCCTGGTCTGTCTCTGTGTCCCCCTACCCTGGGAGGAAGGTCACCCTCTCAGCTGAGTTCCCCAACTCCTTGGTGATACAACCTTGCAGCGAGGAACAAGCACTGTGGGTCTTAGTCCCAGTGACTGTGTGTGTGCGTGTGCATGTGCCTTTGTGTGTGTGTGCATGTGCCTTTGTGCGTGCATATGTGCACATGTGTGTGTGTGCATGTGCGTGCATACGTGCGCGTGTGTGTGCATGTGTGCGTGTGTGTACGTGTGCATGTGTGTGCAATCATATGTGCATGTTTTGCATGCATACATGTGCACATGTGTGCATGCGTTTGCACAAGTGTGCGTATATGTGCACGTGTGTGCATGTGTGTGTGCATATGTGTGCATGCATGTGCATGTGTGCGTGTGCATGTGTGCGTGTGTGCACGTGTATGTGTGCGTGCATATGTTTACGTGTGTGCATGTGCACGTGCATGTGTATTGGGTGCGCATGGGGGCTGGATATGCAGATCTGTATTTTGGAAAGGTTTTCCAGATAATTCTGCTAGCCAAATGGCATTTTGGCTGAGAACAATTATTTTAAAATTAAATATTAAATCTAATCTTTAATACCCCTAAGACATCTATTCTTACAAGAAATGAAAAACCTTATTTTATTCACTCTGTTATCAAAGTAGTTTGGGCTCCTTCAAGAAGATTTACAAGATACAAAATGTAGAAGGAAAAGAAAAATACACAAAACACTATAACATAACTACTATTTACACTTTGGTTCTTTCCCCCTTGGTCTTTTATGTATTCATAAATAACTGTGCGTGTGTGTGTGTGTGTGTGTGTGTGTGTTTGTTGTTCAAATGTACAACTAACCTAGTATCTTCCTTTTTAAATTTAATATACTATAAGTGCTCTTCCATGTTACTAATATTATTTATTGGGAAAACTGTTTAATGACTCTATAATATTCTATCAAGTGCATTTGTAATAATTTTTCACCTTTCCTATGATTGACTATTTCAGAGTTTTTCTACTCAAGTTGATTATTATAAAAATGGTGAAATAAATCTTTGCCTATTTTTTCATATTTTTGGTTTAGTTTTCAGAACAGATTCCAAGAGAAGAAATTAATGAGTGAAAGCATATGAACATTTTTAATCTCATAAAATGTGCTGCAAAATGTGTTTCCAAAAATGTTGAAGAGATTTCTTTTTTTTTTTTTTTAAAGATTTAAATGTAAGATTTCTTTTTTTTATTTTTTTTATTTTTTATTATACTTTAGGTTTTAGGGTACATGTGCACAATGTGCAGGTTTGTTTCTTTTCCCTCCAACAATATATGAAGGTGCCTATTGTATACACCCTCACTAGCTTTTGGCAATCTCACCTAAGCACAGCGGGGAGAAAAGAAAAAACAAGCTGCTATTTTAAAACAATTCCACACAATAAGATGCACTGTGCGATGGGACTATCCATCCACATATTTCAACAAGACATCTCCTTCCCAAGCCCAAGGTTTATAGTTGTTTAATCATGTGAACTGAAGCAAATCAGAGAAACAAAAAACCTAAGGTTCACTGATAGTTGAGCCATCCTAAATCCTATGGATTAGGACAGCTTTCCCTCAGCATGACGAATCCTTTCCCTTCCTTAGAACTGTGTCTGAGGCCGGCACTGAGCCGCAGGCACAGGGGCAGGTGGCCGTCTGCTGGGCTCTCAGGCCACGGCCTACCGTCATCAGGCAACCCCAGCCTGGAGGCAGCCTGTCACTGGGACCATGGCCCCACTCAGCTCCCATGAGCTGCATGAGATTTGTCAAGTGTACTTTGTACTCTGGACCTAGAGTTGCAGGAACGCAAGAAAGTGGGGAAGAGGGGCGGGAGGGGTGGCACTACTGGACTCTGACTACAGTGGACGTAGGTAAAACACAGCTTCAGTAAAGGGACTGGAGCGTGTCTCGCCTTTTCCACACAGGCAGAACACACAGTGACAAATGGACCTCAGGGACAAAGGGGAGGGCCGAGGAGCAGTGACGTCCTGGCAGCAGTGAACGCACCTAGTGCCCAGGCCTTGGACTCTAAATAACAGTCTCCAGTTAAAGGAACCAGGGCTCCTGGGAGAAATGGCTGACACTGGGAATGTGCAAGATTAGCCAGGAACATTTTGTGGTGCTAGAGAGTAAGAAAGGGATCCAAAAATGACAGGGCCATGCCAGAACAGGGGCGAACCGGAAGGCTCCCCCAGTCACTGAGCCTGGGATACGCAGAGCAACAAAATATATAATGATGGCAACAGATGACAATTCCTAGAATCTAGAAAACACCCCTGAGTCCACATGGATACAAAGAATAACTGAATAAACAAACAGGAGGGGAAGTTCAGCTCTAACTTCCAGTAGAATTCTAGTAGAAAGAATGATGGAAATAGAAAAATCATTACTTGGCAAACACCATAGTACTCATTATTGCAGGCAAAGGTCATTTGATGGATGCTAAAATTAGTGAGTGAAAGACTGATGAAGAACAGGGTATTATACAGCCTCTAAGTATCCCCCAACCAGATACTTACTGATTACAAAGGGAAGAACAGAAACTTTACAATGGAGAAACCTAGTGGACACCACTTGAACCAAATCAAGTTACCATTACTGGTAATAAGACATATTGACCTCATGTACCCACCAAGCACAATGCACTGAGAAGGGCACAGCATTGCTCCTGGGGTACCCTTGGCAAAAATGCATAATTTCAGTGTCACAAAGAAAATATCCGCAAAATAAGAGATGGGCTTTCATCATTGGTGTGAAGATTATAAAAGACAAAGACTGAGAACTGTCCCAGATTAGAGAGGACCAGGGAGATCTGACAGCTAAACATGGGCTTCTGGATTGGATCTGGGACCAGCAAAAGGCCACAGGAAGGACACTGATGAAATCGGAATGAGGCCTACAGATTAGTTAACAGTGTTTTATCAGCGTTAATCTCATGTGAATAATTGAACTATTGGTTATCTTGGTATTAACATTTGGGGAAGCTGGCAGAAGAGTATAATACAATTTTTGTACTATTTTTGCAATTGTCTTGTAAGTCTAAAATTATTTCAAAATAAAAAGCCAAAAAAGAAAACAAAAAGTGACAGAAGCAATTAATTGCTGCCACAACCAAATATTGTGTTTAGCTTTCCTTCTTCCCCTCCCTTTTACAAGATCCTATTTTTTTCAATAAATTATGTATTAAAGACATTTTAACATCGAAAACCATCAAAGACATCATTCCTCACAAGGCTATGGCCTACAGAAATTGGCTGTTTTCCTTTCTCTCCATGTCTATCTTGAAGAGGCGACAGGTTTTTAAGACACATATTTTGGACGGGCATTTAAGGAAGTCCTGTGCCCTCCCAGGGCCCTGGTGGGTAGCACTATAGTGGTCAGTCGGTTTTTCTGATTGCCAAGATCTTTTACCTGCTTAACAAATAATGTGCTTATTTGTTCTTTCGTTTTTAACTTCGTATAAAAATCACAAATTCCAAATTATCTCCACCTGTAAAAAGAATTAACTATCTCCTTTTTTTTTTTTTTTTTTTTTTTTCAGAAATTTCTTCACTTGTTTGGTTTTGCGTCAATCAATTAACGTTCTATCTGTCTATACACATGGTCCTTTTTCTTCCTCAAAAATGTCATTGGAGCAAACAATATTCACTGTATAATGTTTCAAAAACACAGAAAAGCACAAAGAAGAAAATTAAAACCCCCTGTACTGTCTCCCCTGGAGACATCCATAGCAATATTTAATTGAAAATGTATTCCCACGTCATTAACCTAAAACATGACTTTAGTGGCTGCATATTGTTCCATTTTACGGATTGACAATTTGACTTACTCAAACTTCTATTGCTGAACATTTAAATTGTTAGAAATCTTTTCCTACTACAGATAATATTCTAAAATGACTGTTTCTGGTTTGTAGGTATTTTCATATCTCTATTTAGATGGAGTCTTACAGTTGTAATTATAGTATTAATAAATATTTACTTGTTTAGGGTATCAACACCCTTCAGAAAGATGGTCTTTTTTTGAGTCTTTATTATTGGTACCTTCACCAAATTAATTACTGTTTTAAGTCCTTGTCAAATTTATTTGCTATGGTTATGTTATTTAACAATTTACCAAGCACCCTTTATTGAATAGTATTTCTTTTCTCCACTAATTTAAACTATTATTTCTGTCTTGTCCTAAATACATACGTGTACTTGATTTTAGAGTTTTCTCTTCTTTTTCTTTTTTTTTTTTTGCATCAGTATCACTATATTTTAATCAGTATACCTTTGATATATATAGTTCAGTATTTGACAATGCCAATATCCCCTCATTATAATTTGATAAAATATCACTTTCTTGACTATTTTTATCTTTTCTTTCCTAAAGATAAATACTGACATGATTTTGTAGTTTCAATTTTTTTCACTGGGAATCTGTTTTTGTTAATCACTTTGAGAAAATTGATATGTTAACAATACTTTGTCCTTCCTCAGGTCACGTGGGTTGGTCTCTTCCTTAAAAACTAACAAAATGGAGTTTATTTTAAAATCTCGGGAGTAAACTTAGCTTGGAGGGACTACATTTTTCTCGGGGTAAACTTAGCTTGAAGAGACTACATTTCTCTCGGGGTAAACTTAGCTTGGAGGGACTACATTTTAGTGGTGAGCCTTAGAACTAATAGTCATCTAAAGTCAACAGCATTAACTAGAGAAAGGTCAAACTGAGCTAATTATATAAATCTTGACATGCTGTCTTGATTAAAAAAGTACTTAAGCTAGCATTTATAGGCACACTTAGGAAAGTTAGTCTAGAATCTCACAAGAGTGTGCAATGAAGACATTTTCAGAGATTTGTCTTTGAGTTCCTACAGCTGAATTAGGAGCTGGTCAATTAGTTCTCCCAGCTGAAGGTCAGCTTCAGTGCCATGAACAATTAAGCTAGGGCTGTTGGATCACTTGAGTAAAATATGAAGTACAGACAATTTGAGAATGAGCTAATAGGGGAGAAGCTCCAACTGGCTACAGGTTTTATCATAAGATGAAGCAATGAGCAAAAGTCTAGATGTCAAGTTGGATTTTAATTGCATTTAGTCCCTAATCTCTGAATTTACTGTTTGGCATACACTTAAAACTACAGATGATTTCTATCACTGAGTTTCCACTTAATTTTCTTGCTCAAGATGACATCCTTACCTTTTGTAGTTTTGATATTCATTATTCTATCAAATTCCCACTAACATGACCTAACAGAGTAACAGGGAAAATACTCTGTGACCACTGAGAAGTAGGGGAAAAAAGTCATCCACATTCCTAATTCGTGACAATTTGCAGTAAGAAATAGTGCCAGAAAAAAAAAGGGGGGATGAGAGAAAGGTGGATTCTCCCACCATTTACACTCTCTAGGGGTGCTGCAGATTACTGTGGTTCAGTTAATGGGGATGAATTATTGTTCAACTGCAGCCCCAGGCCGGAGGCAACCTCAGCCTACAATAACCACCTGTAGAGAAAGGTGGGGAGGGTGCCTCAAGTGGAGCACAGCAAATCTGTTGTGTCAGCTGTGGCTGAAGTCTGCCCCGACCAGGTCAGCTGGCAATGGGAGATAAAGGCTCATCACCCCAGCTGGCTACAGAAGTCCAGGGCCAATGGCAACCAGAGAGGAAACTGCTCTGGCACAAGACTTCCAAGTCCTTGCTCCTGCTGACTAATTGCGGTTCCCACTTTGCATATCAAATTGCATTAAATATGCCAAAAAGAGAGGTCAAGAATTTTTGAAGCTTCTTATTCTTTTACCTGAGATGAATTTCCCTTTGCAAGGCTAAAAGAAGCATTGAAAACTCATCAGTTTTGGCAGATGGAACGATGGCAAACAGCCCATTCGGGAAATTTGAACCTGTGTGAAACAGAGCTCTTTCAAGAAACGAAAGAAAACTTATAGAAAAGAAATCAAGGTTAAGAAATTTGAACTATATATTCTACATGAGATTTGAGGAGATACTATTCTTTCTTCATGACTGTTGCACTGATGCAATCTGAAAAAAAAAAATTCCTAAAGTATTACATACCCAACTAAACTACCAATAAAGGATGAAGGCAAAATAAAGACCTGTTAACAGTAAAAAAATCAGAATATTGTCTTCTATATGTAAATCATGAGAAGAGAAAAATGTGGTTAGCAAAAATTCCTGCAAAAAGAAAGAGGAAGCTAGGGAAAAGGAAGACATCAAATCATGAATCAATGGAGATAAATCAGAAATGCAATGAAAAGAAACTCCAGCATATAAGCATTAAGATGAATGACATATGAAGAGTAAAAAAGCAACCCACAGGGTGGGAAAGGATACTTGTATTACATGTATCTGACAAAAAATATTATCTAGAACTTATGTAGAGCTCTGAAGAATCAATAATAATAAAATGCTAAAAACCAATCCAACAGTAAAATGGGCAAGAGATTTTACAAAAGAGAGTGTCCAATGGCAATAAACATTTGAAAAGATGCTCCAATTTATTAGTTGTTAGAGTGGTGCAAATGACAATCATTGTGATGTTACACTGTACATCCATCAGAATGAATAAAATTTAAAAAACAAAATAGACAATACTAAATGTTGACAAGGATGTAGACCAAGTGTAACTTTCGTTCACTGCTCATAAGAATGTAGACTGGTAAAACCACTTTGGAAAACTTCCATAGTGGGATGGTAACCCTTACATCAAGGATTTGGAATCCCAGATCTGGCCTCTTCCTGCTGTTTAACAGAAATGTATTCTGGTGCTCTGTGCCTTGGGAACAGCTCTGTGAGAAGTTTGGCTTAGTGTCAGTTGGGTTCTTGGGAGGAAAAAGATGGCACAAGCAGGCTCTGCCTCCCTGGCAGCCCCATATGGGCCAAGCCTACAGCTGAAATCCCATGCCATGTCCTTGGTCTTTGTCCTTCTCGCCACCACTCAGAGAATTTGCATTTCCTGTACAGTTGCAACGTCAGTCTCTACTGGACTGGAGGTTCTGCTTCCACTAGAGGGCACTGTAAGAGTTCCACCCAAGTTGAGGCTCCCATCATTTTGGGTTTCTCATGCCAGCCAACCAACAGACAAAGAAAGGAACTGCCCTAGTGATATTTTGAGCCAGATAATTCTTTGTGGCAGGGTCTGTCCTGTACACTCAGCAGCATCCCTGGCCTCTACCCTCTAGATGCCAATAGCACCCTCCACCTCCAACTGGGACAACCTAAAATGTCTCCAGAAATTGCTAAATGTCCCTTGGAGGACAAAATTCCTTCTAGTTGAGAACCACTGATTTAAAGGCATTGTCCCCAATGGTAGAGAGATCACAAGGCTTTGGACAAATAAACTTTAGTTATGATATTACAGAATTTCGTTGGATCTGTTCTATAATAAAGGGCTGAGCAACAGTGAGGGCAGGCAAAATGAGGATTTCAGGTCGACCTTCCCATAACTGCTTCCATAGCCCAAGGCTATTTCACCAGATAAGCTTCGGGTCATGCCTTAGTGCTAAAGGTAGTTTTTCCTGTAAAATTTATGAAAAAGATAAAGCTATATATTTTCTTAATTGGTATTGGGGAAAGAGAATGTACTAGAGTCTGACGGGGAGTTTAGAATCCTGGCTGCACTGTTCTCCAGCTGTGTGAGGTCGAGTTCCTGACTTCTAGGGGTGGGGACAGGGGTGGAGGCAGCTTCCTCCGCCTGTAAAAGAATACCTAAGCCGTGGGCTTCTTGGAGGACTCAATGACAGAACACTCGGAAGCATTAAGTAATGCCTTCACTAAACACCTTTTCCTAGTTTAGGGTGTGGGGTTTCTTCTTGCCCTCTGTTCTTCATTTTGTGTGTCCATCTCTCCGCCTTACCATCGTAGATGAGCAACGTCACGTTGCGGGCAATGAAATCGTTAGTCCTCCTGACCAAGGCAGAAATGACAGCTTCACCCAAATGGAAAATAGAACTTGAGACTTTTATAAACATCTCCGGAATTAACAAGGAATAACCCCTGACAAACAAGTAGGTGTGGTCCCCTGAAAAAAAAAGACGGTTTTGTGGAGTCTCACAACCCACTCGGACCAGGCTGGCAGAGGAGGCAGGGCTGAGGGTGGGGAGGGGAGCAGGGCCAAGGTGACCACTGATTCTGTAGAACTGATGGAAATTGGGGGCCGGGTGAAATAGTCTTGTTTCAAAGCCTCTCCCTGAGAAAGCAGTTTGGGGGAAGGTAGAGGAAACAGAAGGAACCATGTGTGTGTACATACACAAATGTACACATGCACACAGACATACATGCACACATACTCTCACAAAGACACACACGCTAACACATCTGTTCATACTCTCACATGTGCACACAGGCGCACATACTCTTACACTCATGTACGTAGGCTCTTACACATAAATTCCCACTGATTTTCACACGCACTTGCTCACACAGACCCTTTTACACACATATACATGCATACATATCTGCACACACAAATGCACATATGCACACACAGACATACTCATATGCACACGTACACCCATCACTCTCTCACACACAAACTCTTCCATGCACTATCACACATGTTCACTCACACTCACACACATCACACACAGATTCACATGCACTCACATAGTTGCTCACATCACACATGGACATGCATTCACACACATCACATGCCAACTCAGAATCATACACTCACAGACTCACACTTATGCATTTGTTCACACATCACATGCACACTTAGACTCACACGCACTCACACATGCACTCACAAACATCACATGCACACAGACTTACAAGCACACACTGACTTGCACATCATATGCACTCATGCACTCACACTTGCATATCACATGCACACGCACTCACATTCATTCACTTGTTCACCTATCATGTGCACACTCAGACACACATGCACACAATTACCCTCACGCACATCATATGCACACTCAGACTCACATGCACTCACACTCGCCCACACACATCACATGCTCAAACTCATGTGTCTTCACACACTTGCTTACACTCACAAACATCACATGCACACTCAGACGAACTCACACACATCACATGCAGACTCACATGCACTCACAAACTAGCTTACACACAAACATTGCACGCACACTCAGACTCACAGGCACTCAAACACTGACACTTGCACATCACATGCACACTCAGACTCACATGGGCTCCCACACACTTGCACATCATAGGCACATACAGATTCACGTGCACACACATTCACACAAATCACACAGACAAACGTGCTCAATCACACTCACATATCACATGCACACTCAGACTTGCATTCACAATCACTGACAGATCACATGTACACTCATATGCACTCACACAGTTGCTTACATTCACAAACCACTCATGCTCATGAATGTGCACTCAGAAACTGCTTATACTTACAAACATCACACTCAGACTCACATGCACTCATTTAAACTCAAACAGATGCACACTCAGATGTACATGGTCACTTACACAAACATCACATACACACGAACACTCATGCACTCACACGCTTGCTCTCACACACTGAAATGTGTTTGCTTACACACACATCAAACACACACTCACATACCTTTGCTCACACACATCACATGCACACTGACTCATGTACTCATACTTGCTTACACTCACATACCTGCAGACTCATGTGCACTCATGTTCTTACACACACACCACACAAATTCACACTTGCTCACATTTATGCAGTCACAGACTCACATGCAGTCACAGAATTACGCACATTACATGCACAGACTCACATGCACTCACACACTCACTAAAACACATCACACAGGCATGCACTCACACACACATCACATGCACACACAGACTCATGCACTCACACTGCATGCACACTCAGACATGCACTCACTGTCACACTCACACACCACAGACTCATACACACACACATATCACATGCACACCCGCATGCACTCACTCGTTTACATATATCACATGCACACACACACTCACACTCAGATGCACATGCACTCAGTCATACACACATCACATGCACACTGACATGCACTCACCCAATCATACACATGACAGACTCACGTGTGCTCACAAACTTGCTTATATACACATCACACCCACACTCAGACACATGCACTCACTAGCTCACACACAGCACAGACCCACATGCACTCACACACACAGATCACACTGACACTCTGACTCGCATTCACATGCTTGCTCGCATGCTCAGATGCACACTCACACACTTGTTTACGCTCACACACATCACATCCTGACTCACATGCACTCCCAATCACATGCACTCACACAGATTACTTGCACACTCAGACACATGCACTCCCAGACATCACATGCATTCAGACATGCATGCACTCACAAGTCACAAACACATCATGCACACTCAGACTCATGCACTCACACTCGCTTACTCTCACATCACATGCACACTCAGACATGCACTCAGAAACTTGCTTACACTCACATCACACACACACTTACATGCACTCACACTTGCACATCACATGCAGACTCATGCGCTTACATCACACACTCACAGTCACATCACAGACATGCACTCAGAAACTTGCTTACGCTCACAAATGTCACACACATGCACTCACACTCATCACACACGTGCTCACAAACTTGCTTATACCCACACGTGCATACTCACAAGCACTCACACATTTGTTGACACAAATCACAGACTCATCCACTCACACTTGCTCACACACATCACACTCAGACTCACATGCACTCACACACACACACATCACACGCACACTCACAGACTCACATGCACTCACTCGCTCACAGTCTCCTCAGCTTTCATCCCTGAGGATGCCACCCCTGCTGCCCTGTGACTCAGAAGCTCAGAAGGAAGAGGCACCACATGACGGATCTGGCAAGGTCCCTCCCCCTCCCGCCACCCCATGCTGAATGAATCACAGCCTCCTGTTTATTTAACCACTTCAAGCAGCTGGGTTTCTTCCAGGGGCTTTCTCAGGCAGCAAGGGGCATGCAGGGGAAAGGGGTGGAAAGAAAGCAGGGTCCTCTCTACTAGTGATGTAGAGAGGGGAATGCAGGGAAGGTGTGCAAGAAGCATCCGTGGGGAGCTGGTGTCCCCGTGTTGTGCGTGGGCCTTGGGCATACAGGGCCCATGTTGCAGCCCTCAGGTTCCCGATGGGGCCTCCTACATCCAGGACTGGAGAGGGGCTGCCACTCGCACAGGAGTGTGAGGCTGCACTAAACAGGGGAACTGGCCCCAAAGAAAACAAGAAGCTCGTTCAAGCCTGGTGCCCACACAAACCCTTTATCTGCCCTAAAAGTTAAGCTGAGGCCACGAGGCTTTCAGGTGGGCTTCAGCAGCCCCCAATGCTGATTCACACCTGCACCAGGCCTGCTGAGGGGGCTGCTGTCCCAGACAGGGTGCAGCTTTGGGTTGTGCCTTAGTGCACAGACAACAAGGGCACAACAGGAAGAAAAGACCCTGTAGGGAGAGAAAGAAGACGGGAGGGAAAGAAGATTTGATTCATGATTTCTGCCATGCAGTCAGTACTTCCATACACAGATGTGTGAACACGTATATCTAAGTAGGTCTTGATTTATTTGAATATGAGCACATTTAGAATTTGGATGACACCAGAGTGGCTCAAGGCTTGCACACCAAACTTGAAAGAAACAAATCTTTTTTTGTGCTAGAAAAATTTAACCAATTAAACAAGAACATCTGTTCTATCTTTTTTTCTTGTAATGCTGAAGAAATCCATTTTGAGACTTGGGCATTTTTAATTTTCAATTTTCCCAAGTGCAGCAAATTTCTTTTCAGGGATTGACATTAAGGATATGTGGAGTGTCAAAATTCACATATGCAATGGTTCTTCAATTCTATTATGAAGTTAGAAAACAGATGAAGTACTTAGTGCCCCTCCCAATATTTGTCTAGACCAAACTAGACACAAAAAATGACAACAAAATAATTCAATTAACCAATACTTTTGAACAATGGAAAAACCTTCAGTTATTTGTGTTTTTAATTACAGGATGGGTTTGTAAATGCCAAAGGTTCTGAATGTATTTTGAAGTTAATTCAATAATTAGTTTCTCCAATAAAACTTTTGCTCCCTTGGCAGAAAGGAGCACAGGGAGAAAGAGGACCCTCGCCTTAGGGGTGACAAATGCTGGCATCTACGCACAGCCATTTGCTCTCATTGTCCCTGAGTTCTGGTTTCTCTTACCAATGTTTGCACATCTGAGTTACGGAGAGAAAGAAAGGAAAGCGCTGTAGCAGGAGCCAGGCTGTGATTTAAGCAGATCATATTCAGGTTGGTGTTAGCCAAATTCCATAAAACGCAGACCCCTGGAGATAGGAAAAGGAGCATGGATTCCCTGAACAACTGATTCAACACACCAGCTCTGTTTGCAAAGCATTTCTACGCCCATAAACAGACCTGTGGATCCAGCATCCCGGCACTTTTACTTAGATGGAAAAAGTCTATGCTCTCATTCCAAGCAGGCACCTCCCTCCTTTCCTGCCCTCTGAGAAGATACACAGACAAGGGTGCTGGGGTGACAGCACAGGAGAGGTCAGAGTGTGCGTGGCTGGCACATAACTGTCAGTGACTCTGAAAGGATATCTCCTGTCTGAGCCTTCAGCCTTGCCAATGTGCATGGGGCAAGCCCAGGGACTCTGCCAGCCCCTGGTGAGGGTCTGTGGAGACAGGGCCAACAAAGGGCTAGAATAGCCTCTCAGCCTGGCTGCCAGCCTTGGTAGGAGCAAATGTAAGGGGCATGGGGCCAGCAGCCGGGGGACTCCAGGGGCCTTCCAAAGCCAGGCCAAGCACCTGCCTGAAGTAGAAGACACAGAATAGCCTCCAAGACTCCTCCGCAGGCAGAAGAGTTGCTCATGGGCTTCTTAGCAAAAGAGAAGATGCTCACCAAATGTGCTGTTTTGGCTGAAGACATGAAAGCAAACCCAGTGTACCTTTGGAGGGAGAATATAGCTTCATGTAAATAGCCAGTAGCTTTCTAAATGTGCTCTCCACAGCTCTGGGTTTCCTGAAAGCCCACGTGGGAATGAGGCAGGAGCTTGGAGGAAATGTTCTTTGGTTTTCTATGCATGCATTGGTCTCTGAAGGGGCAGAGCGGCTCTGTGGCACTGGACCCAAGACTTTCGGACCGTGGGTGGGGAGAGCCTGAAAAACAATAGCACAGAGCTAGGCAGAGCTCCCCTGGGCCAGCTGCTGTCTCAGATTGAACGTCTGAGACCTTGTGAAATGTTTGTAGGTAGCCAGATGGCCTTTGAAAGGATCTGGAGAAAAGGTCCCTTACATCAGCTTAAGGTAAACTCTGGGTTGTATTTTTCTACCATTACCCTGAACTCTCAACAAAATTGTATTAAAATATGTAGACTGGTTTCTGCTGTATTATGTTGGATTTGGGAAACAGGAGATGAGGTAGATCAATGTATCTGCCAAGGTCAGGGTGACGGCAGGACCAATGTCACTGAGGGAGCACAGCTTCACGGAGGAGCACGGTTTCATGTCAGGATAGCAGGGCAGCAGGTGGTGCTCCAGACACCACTAGGAGACCTCTGTCAGGGGTGCTGTGCTTACAGCAGGCTGGCTTAGTTAGAGCAGTTCAAGGTAGCTCTGGAGGCAAGGGTGATCTGTTACATATAAAATGCGTAGAGATGGAAGGGCAATTAAGATTAAGATGATGGCAGGCAAGATAGTTCAGGTAGTGATCCTTTTGCTTTAAAGACATTTAAAACAATGGGTTTCCTTTCTAGATATCTTTCTTCCTACTTGAAGTTAAAAACCAAAGAACAAATTCAACCGGAGAAGTGCGCCATCAAAGCATGCCTGTCTCTTTTCAGACGTCTGGAACTGGATGGGGAATCAGGGCTCTGGGGGAGGGAGTATGGATGGAAAATCATGCGAGGAGTCATCGGGTGTCTGAGGCTGTTTTTCTAAAACCATAAAGACTTGGGTTCCCAAAGATGGTTTTGGAAGTTGAAGTATAAACCAGCCAAGGCTGTGAGAAGCCATGCTTCAGAGACCAGAAGACACTGTAATTTTTCTGCATCATTTTATAAACATATGCACATTGATTTTTAGGTCTGTCATACACACAGTGGGAGTCAGAGGACCTGACGTCCCCACACCAGAAAGCCAACTCTTCCCACTCTGAATGTCCCTGCATTCTCAGGAACAAACCTGCAGCAACAACCCCAAATGGTTTATCTCAGAAGTTTCTTTTGGAACCTGAAGACCAGTAACTAGTTCAGTCCCTGCTCATCTTTCTCGCCCCAAAACCCTCTCCAGAGGAAGAGCCCCCACTCATGTCCCCGCACACTGAGGGAGGCTGGGTCGGGCCCATCCCTCCAAGATCCACTCCACCTGTGTCGACTCCTCCGGGAATACTTTTCACAAGAGCAGCAGCTGCTCCCAGGAGTGCATTTTCTCTTAGATGTTCCAGTGAGGGTCACCTGCATGAGTGGAAGCAAGACCATGAGATGCAGAGGAGGCAACCAAAGGGCTGCCCTTTTTCTGCACTGGCTCCCTGGGCAACCTGTGGTGCAGCCCTGCCCTCAGGGGCAGCTCCTGAGACATCGGACATTGACTCTGTCACTTTCCAGAGTCCAGACTGATTGTAGTTCAGGACTTCTCCCTTCTCTCCAATGCAAACAACACACAGAAAAAAGGAACTGGCTTGCTATTAAGTAAGAAGGAGAGGCACAGATGTAGCTCCCAGAATCAAAGAAAGGGCTCTGCGTGAGCTTCCAGTGCTGCTGTAACAGCTACTACAAATGCAGCAGCTTGACAATATCACATTTATTCGCTTACAGTTCTAAAGGGCAGAATTCAAAATCAGTCTCACTGGGCTCAAGTCAAGGTGTCAGCAGGGACATTTCCTTCTGGAGGCTTCAGGAGAGAATCAGCTTCTTTATCTGCCATGGTTTCGAGAGGATGCCTGCATTCCTCCGCCCATGGCCTCTTTTCTGTCTTTGAAGTGCATTGCTTTGACCTCTACTCTGCTCCCATCATCACATGGCATCCTTATTTCTCTCTACCTCCTCCTGCCACCTCTCATAAAGAACTCTGTGATTATGCAGATGACCCATCTGGATAGCCCAGGCTCTTCCTTATTTTAAGACCCTATCCTAGTCCATTTGTGCTGCTATAACAAAATGCCACAAACTAGGTAATTTATAAATAATAGAAATGTATTTCTCACAGTTCTGAAGACTGGGAAGTCCAAGATCAAGGTGCTGGCAGATTCGGTGTCTGGTGAGAACTCCCTCTTTGCTTCCAAGATGGCATCTTGCTTCTGTGTTCTCACTTGGCAGATGGTGGAAGGGAAAGAGGGACAAACGCTGCGTCCTCAAGTGGCAGAAGAGATGGAAAGGCACTTTTGTAAGGGCATTGACCCATTCATGAGGGGCTATGCTCCATGACTTAATCACCTCCTAAAGACCCCATCTCTTAATGTTGTCACATTGGTGATTAAGTTTCAACATATGACTGTTGAGTGGGCACATTCAGACCACGGTAGATCCTTAATCACATCTGTAAAGTCTGTTTTGCCATGTAAGGTCTCATAGTTACAGGTTCCAGGGTTAAGATGGGGACATCTTGGTGGGCCACTGTTCAGTTAACCATAGGCTCCAAGGTCAGAGATTTCAGGGATTGGACTCAGACACAGATCTCAGAGTCCCTGTTGGCAGGGGTCCCTCTCTTTGTCCTCAGTTTGCCGTTTCTCTGTGCGTGTTCATGATTTACACAGTTCTTGTACCCATTTCAGATTCTCCTGGCCTCATCTGTCCCTGCCGCCAAGATGGATTATCTGCAGGAACTTGGACCAACTTCACAGAACCTTCCTTATATTGTGCTCATACTGCCCAGACCTGCCCTGGCTTCCCTGTTGCTCCTGAGGCAGAAAAGGCCTTTGGACTCACTCGGCCCCACATCTGTACAGTCCAGAGATGCTGGGGGAATTAACGCCACAAAGGGTTGACTTTAGATCAATGTGAGACAAGTATTTCAACTATGATTGCGTATTTGTCAGTGCCTCTTTGTAATTCTGTGAGTTTTTTCCTTAATTTATTTGATAATATACTGTCTAATAATGCACATTTTAAATTCTCATGTCTTCCTGGTTAACATTTTTATTTAGTCCTAATGTCGTGGGCTTCTTTGCTGGGGATTATGGTGTCAGCATTGTTTTAGGGATCATTATTCTGTCTACCACAACTATGATTAACTTTTTGCCAACAATTTTGACAACATGGGTGAAGTGTGTATTTTCTTGGGAAAAATCTGGTTGCTTATTTTAATTGGTAATACAGTAACACTTCCTTTTTGTTGATTCTTGATCTGGGATGTATACATTTCTTCTTTTAATGTTCAAATTTTCTTGTCATTTCACGTGTTTCTGTTGTAAAGTATATATATATATATATATATATATATATATTTGAATTTTGTTTTGTCATCCAATATGAGAGTCTGTTTTGTGAGTTTAGTTTCTTTACGTTTATTGACTGCTCATTAGCTTTGACTACTTGATACTTCCTTAAGTTGTGATTTCTAATGGCCATGTTTCTTTTTCCACATTTTTTCTTTCCTTCTTTTTTCCTTTTACTCCCTTAATGGTTTCAGAGTCACACACATTCTCTTGTCTACTGTATTATGTTCAGTATATTTGGTTCCTCTCTCTGCAGAGCTTCTGCTTCAGGAGATTAGACTTCCTGGCTCTGTTGAGCCAGCCATGGCTGACTTTCTCTGGCCAATGAAACATATGTGAAAGTGACGGTGTCACTTCCAAAGAGAAGCATCTAGAGCCAGCACATGGCTCCCTAGGTCTCTTCTCCCTCTGCTGAGTGGCACAGAGAGGCTGCTGGGTGGCCGGCATCCTAGAGTGATGCTGACAGACAAGACGGCCTCTGCTGACCCCCAGTGGACAGGCAGCAGAAGCGTAAAAGAAGCATTTGCTAGTGTAAAGCACCAAGATCTGCAGGCCATTTGTTAGCGCAGCGTGACTTAGCTTATCCTGACTGGTATGGTAGTTCCCATAAGCAAGTAGGAGGATTTTAAATGCCTTTATTTCACAATCATCTCAGATTGCTAGTTTAGACCACTAAACTTTTAAATATAATTCAAGTGCTCTACAATGACTTTTCTGCTTCTAATAAATGTTTGACTATATTAAAATTGTTTATCAAAAATAAATTTGAAACCATTCAATAAAAAGAGATTGATAGTTTAGATAAGGGTAGGGTTTGAGATTTACAGTGATTTTCATTCATCCTTGTATCTCAGATATCTTTCCAATAGCTACCACTAATATTAACTGTTATGATTACTTATTGGCTGCTTCCTAAGAACCCATCACTTTGCTAAGAGCACCACATGTTTTCTCATTTAATCCTCACAACAACCCAATTTAGCAACTGAGGAAACTATAACTTAGTGACAGTTAAGGAACATACATATGAGCACAGCTAGTCAATATTAATAGCAGAGCAAGAACTCAAAGTCAGGGCTGCTTGCCATGCTGTTGTACCAATAAGCCCCTTCCATGGTACTCCACTGAAGAACAATGTGTGCCAATGCAAAGCAAATCTAGATCACAGTTGTTATTTCTATGACCACTCATCAAATACATACTTGCCTCTCTCTCCCATTATGAGTGGAGTCTACTTCCCTGCCCTGCGGGTTTTTCCCTTGTTCCTGTGTTTACACAGAGCATGGGATGTCAGCAGTCTTATGAGGGGAGGATTGGCACAGGGCTGTGAGGGTTAGCTTGCCCTCCAGTGCATGGCTGATCCACTGGGAGAAGAATGTGGCCAGACAGCTGTGGAGCAAAACTGAACCCAGAATTGAGCTCAGAGTCAAGTCCAGCTGAAGGTTAGGCTGAAGTTGAGCCATCCACATGCTGCCCCATCAGCCAAGCCGTGGCTCTTGTGCTCACCCATGAGCATGAGAATAAAGCCTTTTGTTGTAAGCCATTGAGTTTTGCCTCCTTTACAAATGTTATTTTTTTAAGTAGCACAGTAATGATTATTCCTGTTCCCAAAATCTTTTGTCACATCTTAGATTACTTCTTTAGAAAGATGACTAAGAGAAAAATTACTGGGCCCAGTGAATGGGATTCTTGAGGCATTTAATATGCTCCTTTCATCTGAACGTTTGATACTAAGGATTTCAAGATGTCTCTGTTTTCTTTCTGAAACTGCATGTCCAATTGATCATTATTATCCATGGCCTCAGGCTCAAGGAAGCTCTCTGATCTCTTTCCTCTGTGTCAGCTCGGTGAGAGAACTAAGATCACTAAGGTCACTGGCTTTGCCTTGATGCCTCCACCATGCCACTGTGGGAACCTGGGCAAGCAAACGCCTCACTTCCGCCATTTACAAAATGGAGACACACAGCCCCATAGTTTTGCGAGGATGAAGTCACATATATCGAGAATACAGCGGTGTACTAAACTTAAATAAAGAACTTAATTCAAGCGATACATACACAGGCAAAAAATCACCAGCTTTCAGAGTTGGAGTCTCTCTTCCCCTTCTGATGACAAAAGGACAAATGACCACAACCTACTGGTGCACCTGGCATGTTCACACCTGACTCCCAGCAGCTGTTGTCAGGGTGGACATGAAGGCCAAAGGCTGGGGCTGAGAAATTTAGCATGTGGTTCTTTGAGAAATCTCACAAAAGCTTGCTTCTTTTATCACTTGGACACATCACCATCATCACCATCAGAGATGACCATTAGATTTCAATAATGGCACTAATATATTAATATATTTCCCCACTTGCTTTACAAAAAATATGGAAGGTAGTTACTGAAAAACATTCAGGAGAAAGAGAATTAAGTACAAGAGCTGGGTGTGTGGGCAGTAAATAGAGGGAAAGGGGAGCTGGCAAGTTGAAAAAGACGGAAAATGAATGCCATGTGCCTGTGAACAGCTGCTGGGCTCTGTATTCAGTTTGAGCTCTCTACAAGCCAAGGCAAAATGATGGAAGTAACCAATTGTAAGATACACAGTATCCACAAGGCCCTCTCTTGACACCCATATCAGAGAGCAATTTCTCACTTAAAACATTACTTGGTGATACAGGGCACAGCCCTTTCCATATTTCAACGTAATACACGAGTCGTTTTCTCCGCCTCCTTCTCATACTGCCTCCCCAGAGGCACAGGTCCCAAGCAAGCGCACAGTGAGGGTTGAAATGGAGACTGTAAATCCTCAGAGCTGCTGCCCCAAGCATCAGGATGCTAAAGAATCACTGGGGTCTTGTTAAATGCAGATTTGATTCAGTGTGTTTGGACTGGGGCTTCCAGGCAATGCCCAACTTGTGGTCCAGGAAGCACACTTTGAGAATATTTTTCACAACTGAACCTTTCATAAAACCTGGATACCAGAGTGCTTGGGGTTAATTTTCTGATGAGAGCTGGGTGCTCTCATATAACTATGTGGCAGTCAAAGGCGGGGCCACATGGTTTGAATGTGCAGGGCCAACCTAATGGTCTCTGATGATATTAACAGGCTGGACCAGGGCTGGAGCTTGCAGCTAAAGCCACTGCACTTCTCCAAGGAGAGGGACGACGGCACCACTCACCCCCTAGCCATTCCCTTATGCCAACACTGCAGGTGACCAGCTTTTATTCTTAGTTAATGTCCAGAATAATTTTGTTAGGTTTTATATATTTTAATTTTTGCTTAAATTTAGCATACATGTGGATTTGATCATCTAAACTGGTGAGTGACAAGTGTGTGACAAGCCCCTAAAATAACGCCTTGGCTGGGTCTTTTAAATAATTTTTGTTCTCTTCATCCTCACAAAATAACTAATGGGTACTACGCTTAATACCTGGATGATGAAATAATCTGCATAAGAAACCTACATGACACAAGCTTACCTATGTAACAAACCTGTACATGTACCCCTAAACTTAAAATAAAGGTTAAAAATTGTTCTTATTAGGAATTCAGCCTCTAATTCCCCACAGATTTTCTTCCTTGCCAAGTCTTAGTAAACTTATCCATTCCACTCATATGACAAAAGAACTGACGACTCAAGGGCCAAACAAACTATTTAAAAAGCAAGAACATGAAGAAAACCTCTCTTCAAACATATCTAATAACTCAAGAGCGCTTCTTCAGCCCTTAGAAAAGACTTATTTAAGCCTTTGCAGGGACTGTGTTTCAGCCAGCAGTGTTGGTGATCGGACATTCGAGAATGAAGTGTAGGAATGACCCTACACACCAAGTGAGTTATGGCAGCACATTGTAAACAACAAGACACCGGGTGACAGCGAGGAGTGAGAATCAAGCAGATGTTTGGCTCTGGCTAAGCACATGCTTTACACATCTCAACTCAAGAGGGTTTTCAAACACGGCGTCAACCCCACGTGTTTGGTTTTCCTTGTCAGAGCCCTTCTGCTATCTTGAGGGAGGGATGGGTGGAAACACAGAAAAGCTGCCCTGCACAGATTCCTGCATCTACATCCACGGCTCCACTCACATGAAAGACACCAGACGCAGCATCAAAACATTTAGCCAAGATAATGTTGACAATGTAAGATAATGTTGAAAACTAAAGCCTCCTAATCTTTTGAAGTTGGTCCATATTAAATTGCCTCAAAGTTAAAGCAGTTGAGGCCACACTCCCATATTTCCATTTACATTCTTTGTGTTTTATGACAGAAATACATTGAAAATCTTGTTCACCAGTCTGCTAAAAATCAGGGTTATAAGGGAAGGCATCCAACAGGCTTAAGGCTCCCAAACGGATTTGGAATTTTTTGGACCTTACTCGATTGACCTCATTTGCTGCCCAACCTCACAAACAACCTAATTCAGTTTTCAAACCATGTTATTTAACTGACACAGGATAGCCATGAAGAGGTTCTTATTACCTTATGCATTATTATGCATTGGGCATTTTGCACTTTGTCCTGAATTGCTCTTCTTAGAGATCAGGTGCAGGTGCACAATTAGGAGAACATTATTCAATCAAAACTGTTTTTGGCAATTCCTCCCATCATGTGACTCACAAGTTAAAAATGGTCTAGTTCCTCTTTCATTTAGAATGAAATCTTTTCCTGCAGCTCCACCCAGGAGAAAAAAATCATGATTCACATTCAGGATGCACATATGCTTGTCAGGTGGGTGCACACAACACGCTCATTCAAATCCACTCATTTCTTAAAAAGATGTCCAAACACTCCTGGCTTCCCACTATCTCAATTGACCCAGGAGAATGTCATCAATCATTTACATGAAATAAAATGTCCACCCTGGTTTTAGCTTGTCTTTAGATATTTGGATAAAACTACACAATCTTTTCCACTAATTTTGAAAACTTCCTTTACTTAGAGAAGCAACAAATTCAGAGGAAAGTTACTACTTTGCTCAACCACAAATGTGATGCAGATTACTCAAAGTTATTGACTCTAGCAAAAGGGCAAACCCTTACCTTTCTCCAACTGCAGTGATAGCAAGGGTTCTCAGGTGAGAGGAAATCCAGGCATGGCATTTGTTAACAAGGAGGTACTTACTCCACTTCATAGGCTGCTCCGCTAAGAGGCAATATATGCCTTTCTTCCCCCTGCTTTTCAATGCAGAGTTTAATTGTGGGTTGTTGTAAAAATCCCCCAGACACACTAAAAGCTAGAAGACTCCTGGAAAACTGCTAATCTCTCCAGGAGGTGTATTCGCCCTTGCTACTATCATTTGGGTGGATGGGGGCAGAGGGGATGGATGCTATCAGGTGGAATTCTGTTCTTCCTGCTTTTGCTATAAAAGGTGGAGATGGGTAAGGGGAGGGGAGTCCTGGTAACTGTCCTAACATAACCAGTGCCTGAACATTCCTTCAAAACAGCCTTGATCAGTGGTTATTGAACTTGGCTTCAACAGTATCTGACTGATGGGATCCTCATGCTATCTGAGACCATCTAGACCACCACCAACTGATACGCACGAGTTGTGTGGCTACTGAGCACTTGGAATGTGGAAGTCCAAATTGGGCTGTGCCACAAATGTAAAATACACATGGGATTTCAAAGATGTAGCATAAAGAAAATAATGTAAAATATCTCATTAACATTTTTGTATTGATGACATGTTGAACTAATAATATTTTTGACTGGCTAAATAAGATTGTTGTTAAAATTAATTTTATCTGTTTTTCTTTTTCACCTTTTTACTGTAGCTACCAGAAAATTTAAAGTTACATATGTGGTGTGTCTTCTAACTCTATTAGACAGTGCTGGTCTAGGCAGTTAAATAGCTCTTCTTTGTGTTGAGTCAAAACTGGCCTTTCTAACCTTCTTCATTTTGCCTTCTGAAGCAATAAACAAAATTCTTCCACATGACGGTTCTTCCAATATCTGAAGACAATCATCATCCCCACCCATCTTTTCTTCTCATGCTGAATAGCCTTTCCTTTTTCAAACATTCCTTCTATGACATGTGTTAAAAATTATTTATCCCAAACTTGGAAAATGTCAAAATGATTGTTGTTATCTTTCTGAACAACTTCTTTAATAAGCCCAGTTGACCTTCATCGAGCTCTCTCAGGGAGTGTAACTTTGATTTTACAGGGCTGTAAAACATCTGGTTCCTTATCAGTTACGGATAGTTGCTCCGAGTTTAACTTGCAGAAAATAGAGAGTGAGAAATGTTCTTATAACCCGAGATGAAAGGCAAAAATTCTGCAAATCGATTTCTGGGAATTATGGTGAGGACATTAAACTGAGCCTCTTCTCATGCCCCTGCATCTAGCTGTTGGGGACCTAACTTCATATTGGTTGTGGCTCAGTTTAGTGCATATTCCACCTCTTGGAAGAAAGCATCCCAGCCCGTCACGCTAGTACAATTGCTGAGCCTTGAATAGGCCATTCCACCATTCTATTAAGCTAGATACTTCTGTGTAAGGAGAACTTATAACCAATGAAATGGTCATGCACCCATTGTCCCATCTCCCTGTTCATAAAATGGGTCTCTTGGACTGAGGTGATGCTCTGCAGGATTTATTGTTAATAGATGAGACTTTTGTATGTTCTTAGAAGGTGGTGCTGGAGAAGGCACTCACAGTGCATGTAAGGCAAACCCATACTTGGAGTAGGTGCCATTTCCGGTAAGGATGTGATGCTGTTCTTCCCATGGTAGAAGGGGCCAATATAACCAACTAATGGTATCTTCAGTGCTGCCAAGTGGTATCTAGTTTCTTTCTGGAACAGTCATAGTTGACGGCTTCACATCACTCTGCACCGACTTCAGGTCCACAGAGGAAGAGGCAAGATCAGCCTTGGTGATGGAGAACTCACGCTGCCTGGCCCATGTGTAAACCCCATTCCTGCTACTATTATGACTCTATTTACAGACACATTATGCCAACACAGGGATGAGCAAAGACAGCCTGGCCCACAGGCAAAAGACAAGTTAACTTGTCTACTTGATAGATGACTTTTTCCTGTCTGGTGAGTGTTCTCTGGTGGGCATTAATGTGAAACACATAGATTTACTGTGTGCCCACTCCTACAAGTCCATTCATGATCTCTTTCCCAGACCTCTTTGTCTCCAATTTCCTGATCTTTCTCCTTTCGGGCCTCTGATCCACTAGCCTAGCCACTTGCCACTGTCTTAAAGTCCATTCTGCTGGCTGCTACTATCTCTGTTTAAAGTGAATGGCCAAATGCATGGCTCAAAAATCTGTCCACTTGGAGTATTTCCCCTCACTGCTATCCTTTATGTCCACCACTGAGTGGGCTTGAAATATGGCAGCAGTGCATTTTTAGGCTTGTATCAATGAGTCAAGCTGACCTGTTTGTGAATCAGGCCTGGGTTTTTGCTTCCTCCATCAGCAAGTCAGAAGAAACCTCCGATAAAACTATACATGTGAGTTGAGAGAGAGGTGTTGGTACAACAGAGGTAAGAGCTATGAAAGTCTAGGTCACCTGATTAGCTGTTTGTAACTGTACCTGCTTGGATCTGCTATCAAATTTACCATTTTCACTGACCAATAAATTTCTGCTGTACCCACAAACTTTTAAATCTGAAAATAGCCAGTTATAGCCCACCCACTGAAATCCTAATTTTGTTTCTCTTTTGGAGAAATTCTAGTTAATTCTTTTTCATATATGCCAGGTATGTTTTGAGGTCTCTTGCTCACTCTTCATATTTTAATGCCTTGACTTTTAAAAATATTTTAAAAAATTATTTAAACATACATTTAAATAGTTTCATAAAATAAACATGTTGTTAAACATACAAAACATTTTCATTTTATAATTATAATTTCACACCCAATGTCTTTGAGGCTTTAATTCTATGGCTTTTAATTTATGCTGATTCCTATTCATAATGGCTTATTTATTATGCACTGTTTAGTTTTGGATTGTGAACTCATCTTTCTTGGAACCCTATCTATGGCAATTCATTCAGGCATTGAGCTAAATATATTGCCAGATATTTGCTTTTGTTTCCGGCCAACCTTCTGAAGACAGACTTGTGTACTCATATCCCCTTCCCATTACTTCTTACTTGCTCCCCTACTGCAGAATCTTCTGGAGGGGAAGGATTTTTCTCTAGTTCATCTTTCCAGGGCATTATCTTTAAGATGTCCTACTGTATGTGAGTTGAGTGATCTTACTTGCCTCATCAAACATAAGGTTTTGTCTCCTGCTCCCTTCATATCAGTGGCCCCAAATAACAGAGGTTCTAGGCCATCAAGATTGGTGGCTCCAGTGATAGAGTATAGTTGTTTCTGGCCTTTGAGAATGTCCCTATTTTACTGTCAGCTCATCGATGTATATTTAAAAATAACTTTAATACTTTAAATAGCATTTTAGTTGCTCTAGACTGGGAGGTTTTCTCCAGACATTTAATTAACTATATTAGCAGAAACAGATGTTAACCTTACATTTTAGCATGCACATTTAACTTAAAGTCTAAAATTAATTTGTATCTTTTCCCCTGCATGAACATTTCAAAGATTTAGCATTAACATACTGGACAATAATAGTTACAAGTTTGGAGGCATCTTGTTTTTAAATGGTTCTAATTTAATAATTCTCAATCAAGGGTAGGGACGATGTAAATCTTCAGAAGACTTTTTCAAGTGTTACTACATGTAATGAATGTGTCGTATATGTTAATAATATGAAAGCCAAACAATGTTAAGAGTTCAGCGTTCTCATTGATGAAATCGTCTTCTTATAAAATTGCCTCTAATATTTATTACTGACCTATACATCCAACAAAAATATATATAAATATATATACAAAACTATATATATGTATATAATCTAAATTTAGTTTATGTTCTTAAAAGGAAATTTTCTTTTATAACCACAGTAAAATCAATAAAATCAGGAAAATCAGTGTACTATAAAATGATCTCATCCAAAGGCTGGAAAACTTTCTACATAGGGTCAAATAGTAAATATTTTAGCCTTTAAAGAACACACAGTTTGTGTTACAACTACTGAATTCTACTGTTATAGTGTGAAAGTAGCCACAGATGATGCATAAATCAATGGGTGTGGCTGTGTTCCAAAAAAAAACATTTGCTAAAACAAGCATTGACCTGGTTTGGTCCCACAAGCTATAGTTTGCCAACTCTTGATCTAAGACTACAGAGTTAATTCTGATTTTGCTAATTTCCCAGTCATGTGCGTTATAGCATTGTGTTGAGTTGTGCCTCCTTAGTTTCCTTTGATCTGGATAGTTTTTCAATCTTCCTTTGTCTTTCATGAAACTGACATTCCTGAAGAATGCAAGATAGTTGTTTTGTAAATTATCTCTCATTTTGGGTTTGTGTGATGCTTCTTCATTATCGGATTCAGGATTTACATTTTGGACATGGATACCACAGAATTGATGTGTTCTCTTCAGTGGTTTGTAGTGGAAAGCACATGATGCTGAAGTGACTCATTACTGGTAAAGTTAACTTGGTTAAAAGGGTCATCCACTAAAATTTTAGTATATTCTTCTTTAGAAAATACTTGTGGGAAGGGAGTTTGGGTCTGTAAATATTCTTAATTCCCAAGCTTTAACCCACTAGTTTAACGTCCATTGATGAACCTTTCCTGTATTATTATCATGATGGTTTCCCAGTGTTGATATTACAAGTCCATTCATTCTACATCTGTTAGTTGGAACTGTCCTTCAGCCCTATTTATTTGTTTATATCCATATGGAATAATGAATTCTTATGTAATTGAACAGGTTATAATCCTTAACTATCATTTATTTTGATGCTCAATCTGTCCCTAATTTGGCCAGATGGATCCCCTTTCAAGCTGGCTCTAGTGTCCTGTTAGTATGTCTTCCAATTCTTTAAGTTCCTCCTTGCTTTCTGGCACAAGCTGTTTTAAGCAGTTCTCTACTTACAGACCTGAAACCAACTATTTCTCCAAGGAGTCCTGTGTCCTTTTAAAGAAATAGCCTTGGTTTCATTGATTTTCTTTATTAATTGTAAGGTTTTTATGTTGCTTATTTCTGTTCTCTTCATTTATCTGGGGCTTAATTTGCTCTTCTTTTTCTAAGTTCTTAAGATAGAAGTTTAGATAACTGATTTTAGATTTTATTTTAATAAAATAAGCATTTTAAAACATGAATTTCACTCCAAGTAGGGCTTTAATCCCAAAAATTTTGTTGTGGCTGTTTTGATTTTCATTCATTTCAAAATATTTCCTAGTTATCCTTGTAATTTCTTCTTTCACCCATGGGTTATTAGAAGCACATTTTAAAATTATTGAATATTTGGGGATTTTAAATATATCTTCTGCTATTGATTTCTAATTTAATCCTGTTACAATCAGAGAACACATAATGCATGATTTCTAACCTTTTAAATGTATTGACACTTGCTCTGTGGCCCAACATATGGTTTATCTTTGTGAATATGTATTCTGCTGTTGTTGGGTGGAGTGTCAATTAGGTTCGCATGGTAATAGTGTTGATCATGTCCTCTACATCCTTATGCATTTTCTAATGTTCTGTTAATTACTGAAAAAGAAGTATTAAAATATCCAACTAATTGTGGCTTTGTTGGTTTCTCTTTTCAGTTCTATCAGCTTTAGATTCATGTATATTTGAAGCTCTGTTATTGGGGGCTTATACATTCCAGATTATTATGTCTTCCTGATAAACAGTCCACTTTATCATTTTGAAAGGTCTCTCTTTATCCTTTGTAACATTCCTTGTCCCAATATTGACTTCATCTGATATCAACATAGCCACTCCATACTTCTTCTGTTTAGTGTTTCTATGACATAAAATTTCATTTATTTTACTTTTAACCTCTTTTTAAGTATAATAGGTTTCTTGTACACAGAATATAATTGGGTCTTGCATTTTTAGTCAGTATGACAACCTCTTTTTGGTTAGAGTGCTTGTAATTATTCATATGATAGTTTTAAATCTCTCATCATGCTATTTGTTTTCTGTTTGTTTCATCTTAGTTCCTTTCCTCCTCACTTATTGCCTTATTTTGAATGGAATGTTTTTAAATTATTATTTCATCTATATCCACTATTGGACTTATTTTTTATATCTATGTTTTCTTTATTGGTAGTTATTCAAGAGCAGTGAGGTCCAGTAGAATTTTCAGTAATGATGGAAATGTTCTATATTTATGCTCTCAAAATGGTAGCCACATGTGACTACTGAGCATTTGATACGTAGTTGGTGCAACTGAAAAAGTGAATAATTAATTTTATTTCATTTTCATTAATTAAAATTTAGTCAGTTGTGGCTAGTGGCCACCATATTGGACATTTCACACTAGGCTTCAATATCTTTACCTTATTATAATTTAACTTTACTGTATTTTACCAATTACTATATAAGACTATTACAAAAGTATATATCCATTTCCCTCTTCAATTCTTTGCACTATTGTTGTCATATATTTTACCTTCACATATTAAAAATCCTACATTATTTTTGCTTCAAATAGCTATCTTTTAAAGCAATGAAAAAATAAAGACATTTTACCCACATATTTACTATTTCTGATGTTCTTTATACCTTCATATAGATCTAAATGTATCTGATCTGATATGATTTTATTTCAGTTGGAAGAACTTCCTTTAACATGTATTTCAGTGCAGATCTCTTGTTGATGAACTCTTTAAGTTTTTGTTTGTCAAAAAAAAAAAAGTTGTTTTTTTCCTTTGACCTTAATTTTTCAGGACATTTTTACTGGCTTTAGAACTCTAGTTTGACAGTTGTTTTCTTTTAGGCCTTTAAAGATGTCATTCCATTATCTCATTGCTGTAAATTCTTATCTTTCTTTTTATGTAATGTGTCTCCACCTACTCTTAAGGTACAGCAACTGCTTTAAAATTAAAAAAATTTTTTATCAGCTGTCCAGCAATTTTATGACATACTTTTGTACAACATATGTGTGTGTTTATTCTAGTTAGGGTTGATTGAACTTCTTGGATCTATGAGATTATGTACTATTCATCAAATTTGAGAAATTTTTGGCTAATTCTTCAAAAAGCTTTACTTCATCTTAGCTTGTGGGGACTCTAATCACACTTGTATTAGACCTCTTGATATTAATCTACAAACCCACTCATTTTTAATTATTTCTTTTCCTCTAAACTTCATTTTAGATATATCCTGTTCCCTATAATTCATTGATATTTTCTTCTGTAGGGTCTATACTGACATTAAAACAATCCAGAGAAATTTTCATTTCAGATCTTGTATTTTTTTAATCTGTAAAAGTTTCACCTTGGTCTTTTATATCTCTTCTATTTCTCTACTCATTGTGTTTATGTATTCCTTTATATCCTTAAACACTTAAAGTATATTTATCATATCTGTTTTATCATCTCTGTTTGCTATTTCCATCATTCATTTCTGTGTCTGTTTCTAGTAAGTGATTTTTCTCCTAGTTACAACATTTTTCTTATTCACATAATGTCTAATAATTTTTTATTTGTTGTTGAGCATTGTGAGGTTAGGTTGTAGAGTGCTGAATTTTGAAGTATGTCTTCAAAGAGTGTTGTACTTTTTCTGGTAACCAATTATGTAACTTGTGGATTTAGCTGTTTTTAAGCT
The DNA here is from genome assembly GCF_028878055.3 of Symphalangus syndactylus. Classification (NCBI taxonomy): domain Eukaryota; kingdom Metazoa; phylum Chordata; class Mammalia; order Primates; family Hylobatidae; genus Symphalangus; species Symphalangus syndactylus. Next base: position 141,658,958 of record NC_072430.2, on the reverse strand, counting down.
CTTTTAAACTTTTGTACAGAAGATCTATATTTACCTTTAATTTAGGGCTAATTTAGCCCCACTACTAAGGTGTGGCCCTTCTGGAGTCTCTAGTGAACACTCCATTTAGTCAATGAGGTCTTCTTACTATAGATGAAGGGACCTTGAATGATTTCTAGCTCTTTGTTAATTTTTTTCTCATAGTTTTCCAGTAATTGTTCTTTCCTTGGAAGCTATTCTTTCCCACCTCATGGGATTCCACCCTACACATGAGCAGACTGGTACTCAACCAAAGACTCAAGCAGATGTCTATGCAAATATATACAACTATTTCTCTGACTAGTCCCCCACCCTTTATCAAACTCCACCCTACAAATTTTAGCTCCCTCAGCCTTTTGAATCTATGCTCTTCAACTAGTAAGATTGCCAGGCTCTATTTGAGCTCCACTTTGCTGAGCTGCAGTGTTATTTGCCCCCAGGCAGAAAGCATAGTAGACTGTAAGGCTTACCTTCTTTGTTCCTCCTCTCTCCAGAATTACATCTAGTATTTCCAGTTGTCTAATGTCGGAAAATAATCATTTCCTATATTGCACGAATTTTTTAAATTTACGATGGGAGGATAATTCTGAATCCTATTAGTCCATCAGAGCCAAAGTGGAAGTCCCTAATTCCTTTTAGTGGAAAATGCTTCTAGAAGCAAGGATCTGAGGGTTAGGTGTGCTTTTTGCTATACAGTCATCATTTTTGTGGTGACAGCACATAACACTGCTCTCTTTACATTTTTCAAGAATATAATATACCTTGCTGTACAACAGAGCTCTTGATATTTATTCCTTCTATCTAATTGTAATTATGTATCCTTTGACCAACATGTCCCCAGACTACCTTAACCTAACTTCCCCAGGCTCTGGTAACTGCCATTTTACTCTCTACTTCTATGAGATCACCATTTTTAGATTCCACATATGAACTAAATTATGAGGTATTTGTCTTCCTGGGCTTGTTATTTCACTTAACTTGATGTCTACCAGGTTCATCCATGTTGTCATAAATTTCAGTTTTTATGGCTGAATAGTATTCCATTCCACATATATACCACATTTTCTTTATCCATGCATCCACCACTGGACACTTAGGTTGATTCCATACCTTGGCTATTGTGAACAATGCTGTGATGAACATAGAAGGGTAGATTTTTTTTAACATACTGATTTCATCTCCTTTGGATATGAACACACATACTATTTTACATAAAGCTGTACCATTTTACACTCCCACTAACTGTTTTTAAGCATTCACTTTTCTCCTCATCCTCATCAGCACTTGTTATCTTTTGTCTTTTTGATAATGGTCATTTGAATTGGGGTGAGGTGATATCACTTTGTGGTTTTGATTTGCATTTCCCTGATAATTTGATAATTAGTGATGCTGAGTATTTTTTCATACATCTGTTGGACCTTGTATGTCTTGAGAAATGTTTATTCAGATCCTTTGCCCATTTTTTAAATGGGCTATTTGTTTTTTTGCTGTTGAGATCTTTGTGTATTTTGAATATTAGCCACTTGTCATATGTATAGTTTATAAGTATTTTCTCCCAGTTCTACAGGTTGTCTCTGAACTCTGTTGATTGTATCCTTTGCTATACAGAAGCTTTTTAGTTTGATGTAAGCCCATTTTTCTATTTCTGCTTTCATTGCCTGTTTTCATTTTAAGGTCTTATCCGAAACATCCTTGCACAGACCAATGTCATAAGGAATTTCCCCTGTGTTTTCTTCTAATAGTTTCATAATTTTAGATCTGACATGTAAGTCTTTAATCCATTTTTTATTTTTTATACGGTGGAGATAAGGGTCTCATTTCATCTTCCACATGTGAATATCCAGTTTTCCCAACACCATTTATTGAAGAGAATGTCCATTCTCCAAGGTGTGTTCTTAGAATCTTTGCCAAAAATCAGTTGGCTGTAAATGAGTGGATATATTTCTAGGCTCTCTGTTCTGTGTGTCTGTTTTTATGCCAGTACCATGAGTTTTTGGCTATTATAGCTTTGTAATATACTTTGAAGTCAGATAGTGTGATGCCTCCAGCTTTTTTTTTTTTCTGTCAAGATTGCTTTGGCTATTTAAGGTCTATTGGGGTTCCACATCAATTTTCGGATTGATTTTTCTATTTCTGTGAAGAATGTCATTGGTATTTTGACAGGGATTGCACTGAGTCTGTAGGTCACTTTGGGTAGTATGAACAATTCAACAATATTAGTTATTCCAATTCATTAAACACAGTATATCTTTCACGTATTTGTGTCTTCTTCAATTTCTTTAATCAATGTTCTGTAGTTTTTATTGTAGAGGTCTTTCACTTCCTTGGTTAAATTTATTCCTAAGCATTTTCGTAGCTATTATAAATGAGATTTTCTTGATTTCTTTTTCAGATGGCTCACTAATAATGTACAGAAATACTACTGATTTTTGTATGTTGATTTTGCATCATGTGACTTTACTGAATTTGTTAGTTCTAACAGTTTTTTTAAGTGATATGAGATCATGTCATCTGCAAACAGGGACAACTTAATTTCCTTCTTTCCGATTTTGGTGCTTTTATTGCTTTCTCTTGCCTAATTATTCTGGCTAGGATTTCCAGTATTATGATGAATAGAAGTAGTGAAAGTAGGTATCTTTGTCTTCTTCTAGATCTTAGAGGAAACATTTTCAACTTTTCCCATTCAGTATGCTGTTAGCTGTAGGTTTGTGGTATATGACCTTTATTGTGATGAGGTACATTCTTCTATACCTAATTTGTTGAGAGTTTTTATCATGAAGGAATGTTAAATTTTGTCATGCTTTTTCTGCATCTATTGAAATGATCATATAGCTTTTGACCTTCATTCTTTTAATGTGATGTATCATATTTATTGATTTGCATATGTTAAACCATCTTTGCATCTCTCTTGCATGAATCTTACTTGATCATGATCTTTTTAATGTGCTTTTGAATTTGGTTTGCTAGTATTTTGTTGGGAATTTTTGCATCAGTGTTCATCAGGATATTGACCTGTAGTTTTCTTTTTTTATTGTATCCTTGTCTGATTTTGGCATCAGGGCAATGCTGGCCTTAATAGAATGAGTTCGAAAGAAGTTTTTCCTCTTCAATTGTGTGAAATAGTTTGAGTACAATTGGTACTAATTTTTGTTTAAATGTTTGGTAGAATTTAGCAGCAAATGCTTGTCTTTGATGGGAGACTTTTTATGCAATCTCTTTACTCATTATTGGTCTGTTCAGATTTTGTTTCTTCATGGTCAATCTTAGTAGGTTGCTATGTGTCCAGGAAATTATCCATTTCTTCTGGGCTTTCCAGTTGGTTGATACCTAATTGTTCATACCAGTCTCTTATAATTCTTTGTATTTCTGTGATATCAGTTGTTATGCCACCTTTTTGTAATCTCTGATTTTCTTTAGTTGGGTATTCTCTCTTTCTTACTCTAGTTAAAGTTTTGTCAGTTTTATCTTTTAAAAAAACTCTTCATTTTGTTGCTTTTGTATTTTTTAACCTCTACTTTATTTCTGCTCTGATCTTTGTTATTCCTTTTTTCTGCTACTTTTGGGCTTAGTTTGTTCTTGTTTTTCTAGTTCCTTGAGGTGCAATGTTAGATTGTTTACTTGAGACCTCGCTTCTTTTTTGGTGTAGGTATTTACTGCTATAAACTTCCCACTTAGAACTGCTTTTGCAGGGTCCTATAGGCTTTGGTATGTTCTGTTTTCATTTTCATTTGCGTTTAGACATTTTTAAATTACTCTTTTAGTGGCGGAGGTTGCAGTGAGCCAAGATCGCACCACTGCACTCCAGCCTGGGTGACAGAGCGAGACTCCCTCTCAAAAAAAAAAAAAAAAAGTAATAATAAAATAAATAAATAATTTCCCTTTTAATTTCTTCATTGACCCATTGGCTGTTCAGGAGCATGCTGTTTAATCTCCATGTATTTGTAAAATTTCTGAGGATTCTCCTGTTATTGATTTCTAGTTATAAACCACTGTGGTCAGAAAAGACATTTGCCATTTCGATCTTCCTAAGTTTGTTAAGACTTTTGGCATACCCCATGATCTTTCCCAGAGAATTTTTCATGTGCAGTTAAAAGAATGTGTATTCTGTAGCTGCTGAATGGAATGCTCCGTAAATGTCTATTTGGTCCATTTGCTTGAGAGTGCAATTTAAATCTAATGTTTCTTTGTTGATTTTCTGTCTGAATGGCCTGTCCATTGTGAAAAGAGGAGTGGCAAAATCCCCTACTGTTAAAGTATTACAGTCTATCTATCTCTTTGGATCTATTTATATTTGCTTTATATATTTTTGTGCTCCCATGTTGGGTGCATGCATGTTTACAATTGTTACAGCCTCTTCTATCCATCCCTTTTTATAGTTTTTGACATAAAGTCTATTTTATCTGATATAAGTGTAGCTACTTCTTCTCTCTTCTGGTTTCTGTTTGCATGGAATATCTTTTTTCATCCCTTCATTTTCACTTTATGTGTGTCCTTACAGGTGAAGTGAGTCATGTGTAGGCAGCATATAGTTGGGTCTTTTTTTCTTATCCATTCAGCCACTCTGTCTTTTAATTGGTGAATAATCTATCTACATCCAAGGAAATTTTAATAGTTAAGAACTTAGTACTGACATTTTGTTAATTGTCATCTATTGTTTTGTAGCTACTATCTTCCTTTCTTTTTCTCTTACTGTTTCCCTTTGTGGCTAAGTGATTTTTTTCTAGTAGTATGTTTTGATTACTTGGTTTTTATTTTTAACGCATCTATTATAGGTTTCTGCTCTGTGGTTATCATGTGGCTTACAAAAAACATCTTATAACAAGTTTTTCAAATAAATAACAACATAACTTTGATCACTAAAAAGAAAAAAACTCTACACTTTTAACTCCACTGCCCTCATATTTTGAATTTTTGATGTTAATATGTATCTTTTTATATTGCATATTCCTTAACAATTATTGTAGTTATTATTAATAGATTTGTCTTTTAACCTTCATACTAAAGATAAATGATTTACACACTGCCATTATCAGAGTATTCAGAATTTGACTGTGTATTTACTTTTACCAGTGAGTTATATAATTTCAGTTATGTTTCTGTGATACTCATTATGTCCTTTTCTTTCAGCTTGATGAACTCTTTTTAGCATTTCTTGTAAGATAGGTCTAATGGTGATAAACTTCCTCAGCTATTGTTTGTCTGAAAAAGTCTTCATTTCTCCCTCATTTCTGAAGGACAGCTTTTACTTAAGTTTTCTACCCCTTTCTCCTTTTCAAGGTTTGAGGAAGTACCTCTTGAACATTGATACATTTGCTCTTTTGATGTTACTCCATAAGCGTTCTTCATTCTTTCTTCTTTCTCTCCTCTGACTATATATATTCAAATAATCTCTTTGAATTCAGATTCTGTCTTCTACTTGATCAATCCTCTAGATGTTCTTTATTGCATCAAAGGTGTTGATGCTCTCTATTGCCTTTTTCATTTTTTTCATTATATTTTTACTCCAAGATTGCTGTTTGATTATGTTATTCCAATCCCTCTGTAAAGATTTTCTGATACATTTCTGATTTGTTTCTCTGTATTCCCTATAAGTTTGCTGAGCTTCCTTGAAACAACTATTTTAAATTATCAGGCAATTCTTCCATTTCCATCTCTTAAAGGTCAAAGGCATCTTATTTTGTCCACTTAATGACATCATGTTTCCTTGATTATTCTTCTTCCTTGTGGCTGTGCACTCATGTTTTCACACTGAAGTGGATACCTAATACAGTGCTTGCAACTGGACTTGTTTTTGAGTGTCCTTCAGCAGTTAGCTTATCCAGAGATAGAAGGCAGGTCTATTAATGAGGTCCTTAAGCCCATGATTGCTTCAGCTGTTGAAGTGCTAGGGGGCTTCCTAAGACCAGGACTACCATGGCTGTAATCCCATGGCTGCCAAGGGATGATGCAGAGCTGGACGGCACCAGAAGCCCTCAACAGCTGAGCTGACTGCATTACCAGGGTACACCCAAGGTCCACAGCTTCTAAAGTCTGCATACAACTAACCCTGAAGTCTGAGGGTTATTCAGAGCCTGAGGCCCCTGTAGTCAGCCAGTGATGGTACTGGCTAGAACTTGATTCTATCTTACTGGGGACATGGGTTCCCAACTGGCACCAGGCAGGGTCTAGAGGCTCTGTCCATGAGCACCAACATGGAGTCAGGGGCTATGAGGTTCTCCCTCATGGGGGTGTTTTACTGTGGCAGTCCTGGTACTGAGTTCCAAGGCAAAGTCTTATACTTACCTCTCTTCTTCCCTCAAGTAGACAGTGTCTCTCCATGTCATGCTTCTGGGACTGTGGTAGGAGAATGCAGACAATGTGAAACTGCCCTTTCTACCCTCTTCAATATATCTTTTATTATTATTATGTCAAAACCAGATACTATGATCTCTCGCCTGTTTTCCTTAGCTCTTGTGAAGTCATTTTTGTGCTTGAATAGTTGAATAGTTGTTCAAATTGATGTCTTTGTTGGGGGTGGGGAATAAATGAAGAGTCTTACTCCACTATCTTGCTTTACTTTTCAGACATTCTTATAGATAAACATTTAAGTTGTTTCCAATATTTTACAACTGCAAACAACAGTGAAATAAATAACCTAGTGCATGTGTATATTAATATTGTGGGAGTGCATTTTCAGGATCAATTCCTGAAAGTTGTATTGCTGGGATAAAAAGTAAACACATATGTAATTCTATAATATTGCCAAATTCCCTTTTAGAGGGATTGTTACAACTTGCATTCCCACCAGTAAAGTATAAGAGAACCAATTTCCCCAGAGTTTGGCATAAGAATTTATTGTTACACTCCTTAGTTTTGCCAGTTGACAGGATCACAAATATTAACTCAGTGTATTTTTCATTTGCATTTATCTTATTTTATTGTAAATGAAGTTGAACATCTTTTTCTATGTTTAAGGAGCACTTCTGTATAGTGTGTGTGTGTGTGTGTGTGTGTGTGTGTGTATCATCTGTTAAAATCTTTTGTCATTTTTTCCCATTGGTTTTTGTTTTTTAATTCCCTCAGTTTTTGACTTCTTTTTATATTAGAAATATTACTAGCCCTTTATGTTGTAAACATTTTCTCTCAGTTGCTAGATTTCTATTTAAATTGCTTGTATTTTTGGCCATGCAAAACTTATTTTTATTTAGTCAAATGCATTCTTCTTCTTTTAAAATTTATTTTATTTTTTGACAGATAATAATTATACATATTCATGAGGTACATAGTGATGTTTTAATACATATAATGTATGATAATCAGATCAGGGTAATTAGTATCTCCATCATCACACAGTTATCATTTCTTTGTATTGGGAACATTTAATAAACTCCTTCTAGCTACCTGAAACTATACAATATGTTTTGTTAACTATAGTCATCCTACAGTGATATAGAACACTAGAATTTATTCCTTCTACCTACCTGTAATTTTCTGTCCTTTTATAAATATCTCCTTATATCTCCCTTTCCCTTACCCTTCCCAGCCTCTAGTATCCTCTGTTATTTTTTTACTTCTATAAGATCAACTTTTTTTTTTTTTTTAAGCTTCCACAGAGGAGTGAGAACATAGAGTGATTAACTTTCTGTTCCTGGTTTATTTCACATGACATAACATCCTTCAGTTCCATCCATGTTGCTGTGAATAACAGGATTTCATTCTTTGTTGTGGCTGAATAATATTTCATAGTACATCTATACCACATTTTCTGTTGTTGAACACCTAGGTTGATTCCATATATTTGCTATTATGAACAGTGCTGCAATAAACATGGGGGTGCAGATGTCTCTCCAATGTAATAATTTCCTTTCCTTTGGATAAATATCCAGTAGTAGAATTGCTGAATCATATGGTAGTTCTATTTTAGTTTTTTGAGGGACCTCTATACTGTTCTCCACAGTGGTTGTACTAGTTTGCATTCCTACCAACAGTGTTTAAGAGTTCCCTTTTCTTTGCATTCTCACCAGCATTTTAATTTTTTACCTTTTTGATATGAGCTATCCTAACTGGGGTGAGATGATAACTCCCTGTGGTTTTGATATGCATTTCCTTGAAGATTATTGATGGCCAACATTTTGTTCCATTTATCTGTTGGACATATTTAAATCTCTTCTTGAGAAATGTCTGTTCAGATTATTTGACCATTTTAAAATCAGATTGTTTTCTTGATGTTGAGATGTTTGTTTCCTGTATATTCTGGATATTAATCTCCTGTCAGATGACTAGTTTGCAAATATTTTTCCCATTCTGTGGGTTGTCTTTTCACTCCACTGATTGCTTTCTTTGCTGTATAGCAGCATTTTAGTTAGATATAATCCCATTTGTTTTTGCTTTTGATGCCTGTGCTTTTGAGGTGTTATTCATTTTTCCCAGACTTATATCCTAGGTTTTACTCTCCTAGACCAATATCCTGAAGTGTTTTCCTATGTTTTCTTTGCCTAGCTTTGTCATTTTGGGTCTTACATTTAGGTTCTTAATCCATTTTGAGTTGATTTTTACATAGGGTGAGAGGTGCGGGTCTAGTTTCAGCCTTTTGCATATGGATATCTAGTTTACACAGCACCATTTTTTAAAGAGACTATCCTTTTCCTAAAGAGTATTGTTGGCACATTTGTCAAAAATCAGTTGGTTATAGATATTTGGATTAATTTCTGTGTTCGCTATTCTGTTCCATTGCTCTGTATGTCTATTTTTATGCCAGTATAATGCTGTTTTGGTTACTACAGCTTTGCAGGATATTTTGACATCTGGTAGTGTGATACCTCCAGCTTTGTTCTCTTTGCTTAGGATTGTTTTGGCTATTTCAGGTATTTTGTGATTCCATACAAACTTTAGGATTAATTAAATCCAGACTGGGAGCCAGAGAAGCCTTTCCTTTGCCTAGGTTAAAGAGGAATTCACCCATTTTTCTTCTAGTACTGGTATGGTTTCATTTTTGTTTAACATTTTCTTCAAATTTTATTTTTTATTTTCTTCATCTTTTGTTTTAGGTTAATCGGTATATGTGCAATAAATAGTTATTATGACTAATATAGGCTAATTTAATCTTTGCTTGTATGGTCAATGTTTTTAGCATTTATCCTAAGTTTAGAAGAATATTCTATGTTTTCCTTAAAGTGTTAATAATTTTATGTCTATAATGCATTGGAGTTAAAAAAAAAACCCTGTATTATTCTAAGAGATATCTAATTAAATAGCACAACTTATTAAAATAAATAATCTTGTCCCTCCCTGCTCCCTGTATTGCAATGTTACCTTTGACAACAAAGGTCAATTCTGGTATGACTTTATTTGGGGTCTGTTTGGATCTTTCTATATTCCACTGGTCCTTTTGTTTATCCTACACGTCTTCACTAATGTAGCTTTAAAAGTCTTGATCTCTGGTGATGTAAGTCATCTAACGTCCTTTGTAAAGATTGCCTTGGCTATTTGTGGTCTCTTACAGTCATCAACAAATTTTAAATTTAGCTTGTCAGCCTCCCAAGTAGCTGGGACTACAGGCGCACGCCAGCATGCCTGGCTAATTTTGTATTTTTTCTTTTATTAGAGATGGGGTTTTGCCATGTTGGCGGGGCTGGTCTTGAACTCCAGGCCTCAGATGATCCACCCACCTTGGCCTCCCAAAGTGCTGGGATTACAGGCGTGAGCCACCACACCCAGCCCTATTACCAACTTTTTTGCTTTTTCACTACTGCTGTGTATAATTTGTGTTTTCTCATTATTCTTGCTAGAGTCTTAACAATTTTGTCTTTTCAAAGCCCCAATATGTGGTTTTGTTGACTTATTTCTATTGTATTTTTATTTACTATTTCATTGATTTTTGGTCTTAGTGTTTCCCTCCAACTTTATTTGTATTTGATTTGTGATTATTGGTTTTCAGCCTCTTTTCTAGTAATTGCTTTTAAGTCTATACATTATCTCCAATCTTAGCCTTGGATGAATTCCTTAAATATTTCTAATCTGTGGTTTCTTTTGTGTCTCATAGATCATTGAGAAGTATACTACATAATTTCTTTCTTTGAGACAGGGTCTTACTCTATTGTCCAGGCTGGAGTGCAGTGGCATAATCACGGCCCACTGCAGCTTTGACCTCCCAAGCTCAAGCGATCCACCTGCCTCAGCCTCTCAAGTAGCAAGGACCACAGGCATGCACCACCATGCCCAGCTGACTTTTTAAAATTACACTTTTGTAGAGACAGGGGTCTATGTTGCCCAGGATGGTCTTGAATTCCTGGGCTCAAGCGATCTTCCTGCCTCAGCCTGACAAAGTGCTGGGACTACAGGTGTGAGCCACTATGCACAGACAACTACATAATTTCTAAGCAGTTAGAGATTTCCTAGTAATCTCTATGGCTTTATTGATTTCTAGCTTAATCCCACTGTTTTCAGAGAATGCACTCATTTTGATTTCTACTCTTTGTAATGTATTAGGGCTTTATGGTCGTTCATGTGTTCAATTTTGGTAAATGGTTTATACAGCATAAAATGAAATTATATTTTGTCCGTTGGTTAGTGTTTTATGTATCCCAATTAGATCAAGTCTGTCACCTTTGCTATGTTCTTCGTGATACTGTCTGTTCATGCCATCAGCTAATATGAAAGGTGTATTATGTCTTCCAGTATTATAGATGACTCTTTTCTCCTTTTAGTTCTGTCAACTTCCACTTGATTATATTTTGAATATAAAATTAGAATTGCTACATATTCCTGTTGCCTTTTGGACTGATCTCTGTAGAATGGACATCCAAAAATGTCTATATTTGAATCTGTAGAATCTCAGGTTATATGGGAAAAGGAAATTAAGATAGCAGACAGAACTAGATTGCTAATCAGCTCACCTCAAAATAGACTGATTAGCCTGAGTTTCCAGGTGGGCCCAATATAATCGCAAGGGTCCTTCAAAGTGGAAAAAAGCAGGCAGAAGAGAGAACCAGAGAGCGAGCAGTGTGAAAATAACTCTAGCCAATGTTGCTGACTTTGAAGGTAGAGAAAGAGGGGCATGAGCCAAGAAATGTGGGCGGCCTCTAGAAGCTGCAAAGGGCAAGGTAACAGCTTGTCCCCTAGAGCCTCCAGAAAAATACGCAGCCCTATTGACATAAGCCCAGTGAGACCCATTTCAGATTTCTGAACTGCAGAACTGTAAGATAATACATCTGTGTTGTTTTAAGCCATTAAGTTTGCGGTAATTTGTTACAGAAGGAAACCATACGCAACCTTTTTCATTAAAAATCACTTTCTGTCTCTAATAATGCTTCTTGCCTTGAGGTCTACTTTGTCTAATACAACCACCCCTTGATATTCACAGGGGATATACTTGGCTTCAAGACCGCCAAGTATACAAAATCTGTAGATGAGAGTCCTTTATATAGCATAGTATTTGCAAATAACCTATACACATTCTCTCGTATACTTTAGATTTAATACCTAATACAATGCAATGTATAATTGTTATGCTGTATTTTTTTAGAAAATTTTCAAATACTTTTGAGCCACAGTTGATTGAATCACAGATGTAGAACCCACAGATATGGAGGGCCAACTCTTACTATCAAAGATGCACCAACTTTCTTTTGGTTAGTATTTGCAGTGGTATATCTTTTTCCAACTTTTAAATGTAAGAACACAGGAATATTAAAAGAGGGTCCTTTGTATGTAGCAGTTAGGATTTTATTTTTCTTTCAACATGTTAAAAATGCCATTTCACTGTCTGGCTTTACCACTACTTCTTTGAAGGTAATGTCCCCCCGGTCCTCCCTCTGTGCTTTTAATACATTCTCTTTGTCTCTGGTTTTCAGTAGTTTTACTACTGTTGTCTGGGTGTGGTTTTCTTTGCATTTATCCTCTGTGGGGGTTTTCTGAGCTTTTTCGAATCTGTGGATTGATTTCTTTCATCATTTTCAGAAAATTCTGGGCTGGTACTTCTATTTTTCCACTCTATATTCTCGCTCTTCCTTGGATTCCAGTTAGATAAATGGTAGATCGCTATGCTGTGTACCACGTCTCTAACACAATTGCCAGTTAAGTTCCACTGTTTCATTTCTGTACTTCAGCTTAATATTTTATATTGACCTGTCTTCCAGGAGCAGTTTTACTAATATTCTACTTCTGGTTTATATTTATAAGCAAACACCTTCCCCCACCCAACAACCTTGTTTAATGGAGCACTGACATAGCAAAACTCCAGGAAAACAGAACTGTTTCTCAAAGGTTTTTGACTTGCTTTTTGGTCTCCTACCCTAGGCAGCTTAAAAGTTCACCAAATGTTTTGAAGGGTGAACAGTGTGGTTTAGCCCTCTCAAGTCTCCATTGTTATCACCCCAGCCCTTTGAAAGTGCCCAAATTCCACAGGTTGTTAGGTTATTCAGCAGCAGACCCCTCACCAGGCAAAGCTTGAATCTTGCTGTGCCCAGTGGAATCAGCAAACACCTGCCACCGACCCCGCAAAGAGCTGCTGCAGATGACCTCATTGCAGTACTCTCAAATCTTAGCTCCACATTCCTCATTGATTTAGGGGCTGATGCCTCTCAAGGGATAAATGTGGGTATTCACCTATTACAGTTATTGACACAATTCTGAGTTGGCCTCAAGGTACTTCAACCCAGGAACAGAAATTTTCATACTTACCACCACCCCCTGACTTTTTGTCATTTATTTTTCAAGCGAACTCACTAATCCTCTTAAATTTCCCACATTCTGGAACTGGCTGATTGTTTCTTAGTGGGATGTTTAACTTGTTCCATTAATCCTCACATTGTATGTAAAGTAGCAGATCTAAAGCTTTAAATATATATCTATATATACACATGTATATATATACGTATATATGTATATACGTATTATATATATGTTATATATGCGCATATATATAAAAAAATTAAATTCAGGTGCTTTCAGTCTGATTCATGTGTCATACACTTCCCTTTGATTTGACTAGGTCCCCGATTCCCGCCCCAAGGCAGAATAGCATAGGTATGTAAAGATATGTAGACAGATCACTTCTGTTGATCTCTGGGAACAAAAGACAGGGAACCAGGAAAAGTAAAACAAGGAAGGAGGAAAAAACAATTGAAGGCTGCATTAGAGAGCTTATGACCATGGGACACTACAGCTCAATTTTTTGGGGGTTCTTTTTGAGGATCTAGGTATAGAACACATTGGAAATAGTCTGCCCTGAGACAAGGAAGAGAGTGTTTATTCACCATGTCATGTTCACAACTGCTGAAGGGCTGCCCAATCAGGTTTGTGTGGGCATCCTGATAGTAGTGCCAGGGTAAGTCCCAGAGCAAATTTGAGAGATATCCAATGGATCTGAAGCAGGGTGGTGTCAGGCTACACTTGTACGCAGATGGCTGGCTGAGAAACAGCCAGATCACAAAGACAGGCTCATGGATGTACTGGACATATTTCATGCTCAATCTCATTTTCTTACCCTGTGGTCTCAACAGCACTGATATATATTTCCATGATCCCTTCTTTGTTTCATTAAGGGCTGCAAGTACTGTTTTTCTAATTTTTATCTTTATTAGGTGGTATTTTCCAGCATGAGCTTTTTGACTACCCTACAGGTTCAATTTTTGTTGCTTTAGAGATTGGAAGCATATCAATTTGTCCTGAAAATTGATAATAAAGGGAAGTGAAATCAAGCACTTATCCTGCCTTTCTTGTACAGTGATGAAGTTATTAAGAGTTAAAAATAGACACATATACAAATATTTCATGCTCAAACTGTCTCATTTTTACATGGCCTGTAGAAATCCCTTCAAGTTGGCTTGTATAACTCTTTGACAGAATCCCAAGTCTTTAAGAGCCTCCTTGAATCGTGGACATCTTGTACAAGATATGAACTTGTACACTTACTGCCCTGGACCTATTAGCTGTTTTGCAAATAAGTTCTTATTCCTTTTAATTGCAAATGAAAATGAAAGAACACAATCTAGGTACTAGTGGTGCTCATTGTTACTGAACTGTAATTACTCTAGACCTTTTCATGTAGACAGGAGTAGGAAATATTTACTGTTTACAAAGAAAAATAAAGCATATAATGAGGTTTCCATGTCAAATTTAAGATTACTGGGGTCTAATGTTACATGATTATTAATTTAATCTATAATATACTTTTAATAATAAAGATATCAAGATTTTGTGAAATTAATCATGAAAAACCACATTCATTAGTCTAAGATTTTTTCTGTCCTTAGTGTATATCCTACTGACAATGTAAAATTGAAATATTGTGTTTCATCACTTGAGATTATTTTTTCTCTATGTAGTAGTTCACTGTCCTCTCCTTCCTCTTTAGGGAACTATTTTATTCATTTTGTATATATCCCCCAATTGCTTAGTTTTGAAATATAAGGAAATATGTACATATATATAATTGTAATCATCCTCCTTTTGTTACCCTCAAAATAACCATATAAACTACATGTGCTTTCTGTGTTTTCACTCTGGAGATCATTCCAGTTTAGTACAGAGATCTTCACTCCTTTTACACCTGCACAGTCGACACTGTTGTTTATTCAAACAATCCCCTATTAATGAACATTTGGATTGGCTCTAATCTGCTTTTAAAAAGTCACCATGGATACAATTTGTACTAAATACCTGGAAGTTAAAAAAACTGGCACTGTCATTCTCTTGATCACTCTCCTGATCCTCTGACTTCTTGAATTCCCATTTCCTCAACTGTAAAACAAGGAATTTTAATATGACTTACCTATCCAGGTTAAATAAAATTGCAATTCAAAAAGTATTCCCATATATGTTAAGAAAAACTGAAATAGCCACTAAAATGCATTCAAAATAAATAAATTATATAATTATCACTACACAGATTCACCATACAGCTCATTTCTACTTAAGAGATTCATATTGAGACAACAACAAAATAGATTGTGTCCACAGCAAGATCAAGAGAAATTTCCAGAAACTATCTTAGATGAAATAATTGAAGAATTCAGTTAAATATTTATTGAACAAATGCAGAATAAATGAACTAAGGGCTGTTATAACCTTAAGTTACAACAGACAACTTCGAATATTCAGAGGGCTGTCACACAGAGAATGAAAGACTTGCTCAGTATTCCTTCAAAGGGCAGAACTTGAGCCAAGGGATAAATATAAGCAACCAATGGGCTGCAGGATAGTTGTACAAAGTGTATCATGTATCTTCATAGCTTCTTTGCCCATATAATGCATTCCACACTTAAGTTTCCCCTTCTAAAAGGAGACAGCACAAGTTAATATGTCTCATGAATGTCTTAAATAAGTGGCATTTTCATGGCAAGCCCTCCACTGCCAGCAATGGATATACTCACACTATTGGGAAAAATCTAAAGTTAACAAACTGATTTAGTATGGAAATGGTCTATTTGTTCCTCAGCTACGTTTCTGTATTTTACATTAATGGCTCTCAGGAGGTGGGGGGTGAAAAGAGAACACGTTCTCCAAAGAGGGTGAATCATAATCCCCAGTGATTCAGATACTGTGCCTGGGGACAATCTTTCTTCAAGTCCAAATGAATCATTATAATTATCAACCAATGGTACATATAAGAGTATGGCATGTGCTGTGACAGAGAAAAGACAGTTGACAAACACTATTCTACATGAAACAGGAAATCTTATTTTATGAGTCACTAGAAAACAAACTAACTGTAATACTGACGGGCTCCATCCAGATTATTAAATATTACAAAATGAGAACTGTTTCAACAACTGTTCAGCATAATGTTTAAGGACAAAATGTATATAGTAAATTTTATATTCTATATGTATTTTATCACATACTCGGTAAGGAATGCTGAGGTGCTTAAGCCATCCAATAAATTGAAAATACAAACTTTACATTTCTATATTTGTCAGTATACAGGATTCTGAAGATGAATCTTGAACTCAGAGTGATAAATCAGTTTTCAAGGAAAGCCACATAATCCGTCAGTCTGGCTAACTGCTGTTCATTGGGTATTGGGGGAACTGGAGCAGGCTCTGTATGTTAAAGAAACAAACACACTTCAAGTTACATACCACATTAACAAAGCTTTGGCCCCAACACCTACCTCCCCTAATGCCTTCAATTTTTTCAGTTTTTAACAGTAAGTTAACTTTCTTAGATTTGTCCTGGTTTTAGACAAAATCTTACATCATAGAGGCTTGGACATTTTTGATAAGCAAGACAAGAAGTCTCAACTTTTATGAGTATGGTTTTACCTAACTGCTAGTAAAGGCATATCTGATGTTGTTGTTATTGAAGTATTCTATGTAAAGGTTAAAGACACTTTTATCCTGCAACATCTCTTTTAAAAGATCACAGCTCTTCCTGAAAACATCCTTACCCATGCAACATTAAATTCAAGAAATAATTAGAGTGCTTCCCATGCCCCAGGCATCACTGAAGAATATTAAATTGTCAATGAACCAAAAAAAGAAAAAAGAAAACCCACAAACAACCTCAAGGAATTTACATTCCAACATTTAAGTTACTACACGTCAGCCTGGGGACGCCTTCTGAATAATGGTACTGGTGAACAGCTCTGGCAGGCCTCCCCGACATGAGAATAAGAAGGCTCTGCAGCTGGCCCAGAGGAGGCCACTGCCTCAAGGCAAGCTCTGGGGGAGCCCAGTTTCACTCTTGTAACCAGATGTATTACTACACATTTATGAAATTTAACCTCTGTTTACAAGGTAAGAAATAGATACACACACTCACACACACATATACATATATACTACAAAAAAGAAATTAGGAACAATGAGACATTAAGAACTGTAAATATGAAAATACATACCTGATAAGGGAATAAACTTGTTAAAGGAAACATCCAGGGCCCCTGCAATTAAATAAACAAAAAAAAAATGTACAGCTCAATTTACAGAAGGCATTGTAAAGATCTTTCATAGAACATGCTATTTTCAGCACAACATGCATTTATGGCCATTTATTTCTCAAACAGGGATAATAACTGTGCTCTATTATAAGTCTTTATTATATTACTCTTCCCCCACTATCTCACTTGACTGGGATCATGTCTTCCCACTTTTTGTAACTCAAAGGGCTGAGCACATTGAGAATCCTTTACTGTATGTTCAGCAATGTCTAAACGTAGGCACTCCGAGCAGGTGGAAGGAAACTTGGGTTGATGTGGATGAAGGCAGATTTATGGAAGTGGGCATTAAGCTTGGCTCTAAAGACCTGGCAGAAAAGACACTCCTGGTCAGCAGGACGAGGAGAAACTATCAGGTGGGAATGAGTGTGGCTCACTTCCAACAGCAAGACTGAGGGGCTGGGAATTCAGATAAAGACAATGAGGGCAGGTCATAGAAATTAAGGCCTTAAAAGGAGGGCTAGAGAAGTTAACTCTGTGAAAGTGGAAGCCACAGGAAAAGTGCCCGTATGACTTGAGTGCGAACAGAAAAGGGGGGCAGTTGAATATTTAAACATTTTTTTTTAATACAGACAACAGTTTGGATATGAAGGATAAGCTCAGTTACAAATGGCTCCATAAAAGGATGGAGATTAATATTTAGTAAAAACTAAGGTGTAAGGACCATGAAACACCTACACAAAATCATTTATATACAGGAAATACATTTTTAAGAGTTTAAACTAGGTGATCCTTTCTACCCTGTCTACTACGCTTTATTTAAAATGAGTTATTTCCATTGTGTTAGTATAGCAGAATTTTACATCCAATTATCAAAAACCAAAGCCTGAAAACCTGAAGCAGTCTTAGAGGAGTCCAACGCTGCATAAATGGGTGCAAGCTCCACCTACCTGGCTTTCTGGGCAGAACCATTCTTGTGGTGGAATCAGCTTGCCATCCTTGTTCTAATATGCCTAAAGAAGTATATTACACATAAACATTTGGAAAGAATAAAACACCCCACAAAATCCACAACTTGTCCATGACATTAGTTGTACAGAAGACCTGATGTGTTTAGTATAACCCGTCATATGCATTTTTACTAGAAAGGTGTATTACAAAAAGCATGGAAACTTATTATTGAAATATTTCTGAAACAGGTATCAAAGCCTCATTTTACTCTATTACGCTGCTATAATCATTAAAAGATGGTTAGTTTTCTGTCAAGAATATATTATAGTATTAATCTAATCAGTATTATTTAAAACAAACATAAGGAAAACTAATATGTTGCCTTTTGTGACCATCATATCAGTGATAACAAAGATAGCAATAATAAAAAACAGCTTCCATATACAGAAGGTTTACCTGTAGGTACCAGACTACGTGCTTTTATAGGGATGATTTTATGTAATCACCACAACTCTATGAAGTGGGATATAAGGCCATCATTTGACAGGTATGGAAAATAAAGTTTAGGGAAATTCAAGTGATTTGTCCTAAGTCACATAGCCACTAGCATCAAGGATGGGTGGTACCAGCATTCACATCCAGGTGGTCAGCTGAGAATATGAGCTCTGAAGTATGTTATATATAGAAAATAAATGACAGACCAATTTTAAGAGCCAAAAGAAATAAATGTTTGTATTAGTAAATAAAAGTAATAACTTAGAACTTTCATTAACCTATCTTCATGTATCTACAACTATGCTAGGCCCTGGAAATTTAGGATGTAGTGCTTGATGGTACTCATATTTTAGCTGGAGAATCAAAAATGTCAATCATGGTAAAACAATGCAACAAGGTATATACAATATATATATATTTTTTGATACGGAATCTCACTCTGTTGCCCAGGCTGGAGTGCAGTGGCACCTCCTGGGTTCATGCGATTCTCCTGCCTCAGCCTCCTGAGTAGCTGGGATTACAGGTGCCTGCCACCACGCCTGGCTAATTTTTTGTATTTTTAGTAGAGACGGGGTTTCACTATGTTGGCCAGGCTGGTCTCAAACTCCTCACCTCATCATGATCCACCCACCTCGGCCTCCCAAAGTGCTAGGATTACAGGTGTGAGCCACCGCACCTGCCCAGGTGTATACAATATTCTATAACAACGAGCAAGAGGAAGGATTAGTCTGGGCATCAGCTGAGAAATAAAAATGCGAAGTTACATTTGGAGAGACCAGCAGGTATGAGTGGGGAGCAAGCAAGCGCCTAGGGTATGGGTCAAAAATGGGCTGAAAAGGGACGTGGGGATGATGCTGCCTTTACCAAATAAGGGCGAAATAAGGATTTCCAAATATAAGTAAAGAGGCCAATTAAGACATATTTTTGTAACCAACTGTGTGGATATTCACGCATTTGCTTGCTATAGAACTATTAATATGCATGATTGCAGGGTGCCTGCTGGGTGTTCCACACCTGTTTCATATCACCTCTCAAAAAACACAGCATGGACTCCAAAAGCATATTCTGTTCCAAGTGTTTCAGAGGAGACTGTGAACCTACAATTCACACCTCTATTTTCCATTTTCCTTGTAAGTAAAAAGTAAGCCAAAAATACCTTTCACAGCCTCTTCTACAGGAAGTCCAACAAAGGCTGCAAAATCATCGGCGATGATTGAAGTATACGCTTGAGAGACCAGGGCAAATGCGCGTCTCCTTGTTGCATCTATCGTGGGAGTGGAGGGTTGGCAAAGAGTGAACCAGGGGAGCAGCATTTTCAAAGCACGTCGTTAAATCACACCACTGTCCTTGTCCAGTTTTCATAAGCAAGGCCAGATGAACCCAAAGAGTTCTGTGCTTACAGATACAAATATATATGCCCAGTATGTAAAGGGGGTTCAAATATTGCTGAAAAAAAATACATTTCTTACACTTCCTCTTGGATGAAAAATCTCAGATAATGAAAATTACTAACATGGAAAAGGGTTACTAAACACAGGGCTCTAACCCTAAGAAAATGCAGTATGTTTATGCAATGGGGATATAAATTTTACTTATCTTATTTCATTTACAAATGCTGGAATCAAAGGAGCAGAAAACTGATTTGCGTAATCAGCTGTCCTTTTCAAAAACGTCTCTAATACAGGACCACACCTGGGAGTTACAGAACAACTCTTGTAACTGGAGCATTCTTCCAAGTCTGCATCAAACCCTTGACTGAATTAAAGTTCAAAATCCTAAATTCCCACCTTGAAAGAATGACTCTAAGAAGGGACTGCCAAACAATATCAGCAACGAAAACTTTCCTGAAAATGGCATTTAGGATTGTCCCCAGGCTTACATACCCAATGAAATAACCTCAGGAGTACGGCAGAGTTAAGCACTGTGAAACCAGCTGGACTTTCTCCCTGGGCAGTCTCTTTGGTAAGGTAAGAGCTCCTCCACCTGGTGGTCAACATGCTTAGGAAATATTCTGGATTTTACTTTCCATATTTAATAGGCCAGTGTACATATGTAAAACAAACACCCTAACATATTTTAAATCTTCTCTCCATTCCTGGGACATTGTCAAACTACACCAATTCCCCCAGATACCCTTTGTGTCAAACTAGTCCACTGGCTCTCGGACAAGTCTTACACCTTCTCCCCTGGGGCTTTTGGTTTATGCTGTCCCGTGGCCTGAAATGCCCTCCTGTCTGCTCTCTACCATTCCTAAGTCTGTTTATAATTCATTACGATCTCTGCCCTTCTCTAAACTCAGCAGTATTGTTTACACTTCTACTTTAACAAGCAACTTTCCACTACGGCAGACACTGTTCCACCTACCCCCTTCTTTTCAATTATATTCCAAACTTCTTGACAGGAAGGGGTATCTCTTATCTTTATAGTCCCCCAAACACCTAGCATCTCCAGTGAAATATATGCCAAATACATGCTTGTCGATGGCATCACGAGAACCAAAATGGGGCACGACTCCAACACTTAGGCTTTGTTTTCTCAGATTCCTTAAAAACTGCCGACACTCCCATCCCTTCCCTTCATCTGAGCCCGACATCCTCTCCAGCTTTCACTCAGCCACTGTCTGCTCTTCCTTCTGTGGCTTTACACTTATTATTGTAGGTTCCTTCCTTCCTTCAACCAGCCTGTAACCTAACAGACTTTACAACACCGAGAAACGTTTTCTATTAAGGCTGCATACATTCAATGGAAAAGAACTGAGCCAACAATGGAAAAGAAATATACTTTTTTTTTTTTTTTAGAGAAGTATACACCATAAAACTATATTCATTTAGTAAGTCAACTGTATTTCAAAAACATTTACTTCAGTTCAAATATTCTGGTCATATTTTCAGAGTGGGGAATAAAACAGGAATACAGTGAGAATGGAGGAGATAAACAAAAGGGAGAGAAAAGTAAAAAGATATCACTGGAAAAGGAAAGAAAAACATGTGATGGGAGGAGAAGTGAGCTGATGAAGCAAAAATAAAGGCTAAGTGTTCTCTGTCTCAGAAGCTGCAATATCCACTTGGCACGAATCACATCTACATTCCGACTAGTCACTCTGTGATCCTCAAGTTGTGAAATCTGTAACCTCAGGCCCTAGAATGACACGCTGGAAGGTGGAATAAATTGAGCCAGCACCTAATATCTGTGGCAGTAGTTGATGGAACACATTTTTGGTGAAAACAGAAACGCTAACAGAACGCAAAAGCAGTTGTTCAACAAATACTCAAGTGCCGCTCATCCATCACTGCCAGTGCTGGAGACAGAAGGGAAGAGGAGCTAGTCACTCCCATCCTTTTGAATCCTCTTCTGTCTTTCCCAGCCATGCTGTATGCCAGGGAGGTTGGCCACCAATGCCTGTTGCACCTGAGCTCTCTTGCTTTGGCGAATTGGGGCTCTATCAGGTCAGAGGCTGGGAAGGAAGGTCAGGGAATTTACTTCCTATGCCCTTTCCTTGCCTTGCTCCAGCTGACCTTCTGTATCCATCCTGTGGGGAACCCCAGTAACACTGGCCCCTCACCTTGCCCTTTCAAGCCTCAGATGAGAATGGCTACTGTCTACCTAGTTCCTAGGTACTTCCTCAGCCCTTGTTTCCTGAAAAAAATAGTTTTCACTAGCTTCTCTTCAGTTAAGTCATTTTCAGTTTTCTAATCGGAC
The DNA here is from genome assembly GCF_028878055.3 of Symphalangus syndactylus. NCBI lineage: Eukaryota > Metazoa > Chordata > Mammalia > Primates > Hylobatidae > Symphalangus > Symphalangus syndactylus. The sequence goes on along the minus strand of NC_072430.2, from coordinate 141,636,937 downwards.
TGTGCCTAATTTAGAATAGAATGGAAAAAGATCTAAGAAAGTTCTTAACTAGAAAATAAGTTTCTAACATGTTAAGAAGCAAAATGTTAAATTCATCAGTAAGACCAATCTGTTAAGAGACCATCCTGACCTGGCTGCATTTTACAAAGGAAACCACAGTACAATTCATGAATCTGGAGATTTGTCTCAGGATATGTTCAGGAATACTGTAGTGCTTTAGAATAAGGTACATGTTTATATATTAACTCATTTATAACCTGAAAAAGTACTATTTCTAATCACGTTTCACAAATGAGGAAAATAAGACACTGAGGAGTCACCCTAGTAAGTGACAGGATCAGAATTTAAGCTCCGGAAGCACGGACCCAGAGTTTAAACTCCCACATGGTACGCTATATAGCCTTTCCTGGGTCTACTGAACTGCTTGCCAGGAATTCTCAATCTCATGGAATTCAGTGAAAGGAGGCTCTGGGAAGTAATAAAACTACGGACCTGACGGTGCACAACAGAATGCTTGCTGAACGAGTAAGGAGTCCCCAAACCCAGTCCTGCCAATGAACCCGCTGTAAAACGCTGGGAAAAGGCACATGGCCTGTGACCGCCCCACCACAATCACAAGGCTGTATCACAAGGATACTATGAAAGTCCACTATAACACCAATTCCTCAGGGCTTATATGAAGAGGTTTCTGGTGCTACTTTCTGAAACTGCCCCTGCTATACCTGTGCAATCTTCTTCCACACTCCTCCTTTCCCATCTATCTGCCTGCCTTAGGATTCTGCTCATTTCATTCACACTTAAAGTAGCTGCCTCCTGTTTTGTCACTTACATTGTTATGTTTTATGCTGCTAAGAATTTTACCATTCCAAGGGAATTATGTGCATTTCAGAAACAATCTCTGCTGTCTGCTGCCCTGTAAAGCTGATATCCCTTAGCAGAGTGATGAACAGTTATTAAAAAATTCCTGCTCACTGACTTCCTCCACAGTAGGAAGGCATACAGTGACGGTGGATATTAACTATGGAAGTAAGGGTAACAATAAGAAATAAGAGTACATAACAACATAAAACAAGATTATATCATTTTATAAAGAGTGAACCAGGAGGACTGGAAGCAAATGCTAGGGGTGGGAGACCGTAGAGAGGCAGGGAATGAGATTTTATTGTGGGATCAGTGCTCTGTCACACCAGGCTTGTAATCTTTCAAAGCAATTAAAAACACATTTGAGCATCTATGTATTAAATTGATTAGTTATAAAATCCAGAAGCTTAAGACAACACCTATCAAAGGCTGAGGCTTACAAAATTCAAAGAGCAGTCTCTATTTTCACATCTCTACAAACCCATACCTTAAACTTATTAGAATATTACAAGATCTCATTTTAATAGCAAAAAAAACTCTTAAAACTGATGAGCAATTTCTATCTAGAATTAAGAAACAACAAAAGCACAGCAGCCAATGTAATCTCAAGCAACAAAAAATGAAGAAGCATGATTAGGGCAAATCTAAAAAATTCTGAAAACTGCTCTTTTCACCTATCAAAAATATCTACTTAAACACACACCACTGATTTATTACTTCAACACTGCAGCACTTAGGGACTAAGTCTCATCTAATTTCATTTTTAACCACAAAGAAACACTACCTCTAAGTGCTTCCATAATTGGCTGGACCGTCTCAGACCACTGGTGAGCGTTGATGGTTGTATAGATCCCAGGGAAATCTCTCTGCCAGATTCTTTGTCCTACAGACCAAATTCCCCCAAGTTCAGAATTTGCCTGCAATAAATATTATTGCCTTAGAGGGTATTCACTCTGTAAATGCACCAATGATTGTATCTTAAAACAAAATATCAGAAATGATAATAAAAACTTGCTAGCTACATCATTAAAACCTAATTCAACATTTATTTTAAAAGATGCAATTATGTTTTCAGCCCAATCACTATGAAAAGGTTTTTAAACGCTATGAGCAATGAGGTAAAATTTATTTGTATGGCTGATATAAATTTACTACAATAGCAAATTAAGGCATGAGAAAGCAGTCAAAAAACATTTCAGAATGAAGCCTGGGGACTAATTAGCTTAAGCATTGTTTTTAAAGATGCTGTATTTGTATTTCATAGATACATTATGTATATATATTTAGGTCAAAAGTAATAGCAAAATGGTTAACAATAGAGACCCTCAATCTAAGATGTCATACATTGTAGCCTCTCTAAGGATAGAGTTTCTACTAATATCATTGAAACTTATGTGCATAATTTATAGTACTTCTTTATTTAGCCAAAGAAGCTGAGGAATATTCCAATCTTAACAGAATGAGGAAAAAAAAAAAGTAAAAATACTAATCTCATCTCTTGATGAATATCGACAATAAACAAAAGTTTAGATGAATTCTTGGTAATATCTCAAGAATGTTAAAAATTTCACTTGACACTCATGTTAGACACATGGAATCATTTGACATTAAAATTTTACTTCATTCCACTTTGGAAGAACCTTTTCACAGGCTATTTCTTCTAATCTCCCAACCAAAATAAGAAATTTAAAATCCTAATTAACAAAAATAATCTTATTGCTGTCAATCATTCTTAAAGTATTCTTGTAAACAATGGCAGTTTCAAAATAAGTACCATTATAGGAAGCAACATAAACCGGTTGAAAATCACCTCAGCTGCCTCCACCACCTCCAGGACCTTCCTTCATCTAAACTGGCTCAGCTGTTTAACTAGGGAAGCTGCACATAAAAGTGTCTCAAGAAATCTAATCAGCAGAAACTGAGCACAAATTCTACACCACCCCAGCAAAATTCAAATTACTGATTAGAGGACTCTGAAGATTTATTTCGAATCCTTAATACCAGTCTGATGACTATTTCTAGGACGTCAGATAGAAAACATAAACTTATAAAAGGTTGTCGTTTAAGGGAATGTCATTAAATTAAAGTAGTAAGATAGGTTTAAAGGATACTTACAGATTTTATAGCAGGTGGTATTCTTTTCCAAAGATATCTTGCATTATTCCTAATTTACGCCACCACAAAGAAGAATAATCAATTAAAAACATAATCATCTCAGTAAATGTTAAAAACTACCAGGTCCCAAACCAAACATACAGAAGTATACTTTATATAACACAAAGTAAAATTTAGTTTTATATGAATTTGTTTTGGGGAAGCAATAGTGGTTTTCCAGATAAAAAGGACATGAAATATTTTTACCAAAGTAATATTTTGCCATTTCTAGTGAATTTTTTAAAAATAATAATCCATATCCTAAATTAAGGCAACAGCACACTAAAAACATGAGGACTTATAGATAGCCCAAATGATTTATTAGGATATAAAAGTAAACAAATTTATGTACTATCAAGGCTCTAGCATTCCCTGACAATAAGCACGGTACACAACACTTCTCTCCCGATTACAGCCCCTCCTACCAGTGGGTACACAGCTTCTGAGGCAGGAGTTTTTATGGGTTTGGAGGCTTGAACTACAACAAACATATAACGACAGTTTTACAAAAAAAAAAAAAAACCTTACATATGCGTAATAAAAATTTCAATTTAGTTTTTAAAAAGATATAAAAGAAAGGTTTTGGAAGAATTTAAAATAAAATGTTATCAGGAATCATCAGTGAGTCACAGAACTATAGGAGACTTTTTTTTTTTTTTGCAGTCATGCTTTCCTTTTGAGGCAGGGTCTCACTTTGGTTGCCCAGGCTGGAGTGCAGTGGCACAATCTTGGCTCACTGCAGCCTCGACTTTCTGGGCTCAGGTGATTCTCCCCACCTCAGCTTCCCGGGTAGCTGGGATTAGAGGCACACACAACCACGCCCAGCTAATTTTTTGTATTTTTAGGACAGACGGGGTTTCACTATATTTCCCAGGCTGGTCTCAAACTCCTGGACTCAAGCCATCCACTTGCCTCGGCCTCCCAGAGTGCTGGGATTACAGGCGTGTGCCACCACGCCCGGCCCAGCATAGTTATGCTGACTTTTCCATGTGAATGTGAAATAGGAAGAATTAAAAACAAAAAAAAACTTAAGAAATCTCATACATGTTTGTAATGAATTCCTCTTGGCTGCAATCTTCTCTTTCCACTTCTTTTGTTTTATTGATTATATATTAAGTAAATAGAGGTCATAGAAGTTTTTTAAAAAGACAAAGAAAAAGTTAAATGAATTTACTGACGTAATTTGTCATAATAAATTGAAATGTTTTCTGGAAAGTATATGTAAGACAATGACGACCTAATCATAATTCATTAACCTACGATTCAATAGGAAATAAATGTTAACAATTACTGTAATAAAAAAGGTAGCTCGTTGTGCCTATGTTTGGTGGTGCTACTTCAGTGCAGAAATATTTCCATATAACTTTGAGAAACCTGTTGCTCTTGGCTTTAGGTTAAACGTACTTACATGTCATTATGGAGCAAATATAAAGCTAGAAGCTGACCATACACTGGGGGTGTAGCAATTCCTCCAGGGGCCTAGAAGGCCAAAAATGAAAACAAAACAACACAAAATTTTAAAAACCTCATTTACCCTTTAACTTTCATTTTTAAGATAATATTTTAAAAAGTCTTTTTAGTCTAAGATTATAAGTAATCTTATAGTCCTATTATAAATTTAGAAACAGCTTAAAGAAGTATCAAACACGAAAATTCTAAGTTTATATTCGTCATCAGCTTTGATTTATCTCCCTTTGGGCTTCAGTTTCTTTATACATTCAAGAATATGTAAATGGATCCCCTTCCCCAGTTCTCAAATTCCCATTTAAATGATCTTACTATTATAAGAAACAAATTCGACAGATTCCTGAAGCATTCTGATTCTGCCCATTACATCAAGCGTCCTGAATAAGAGACAGAAAATCACCACAGCTGCGTTGCAAAGACAATTCTTTCAATTTTAACTCAATAGGAAAGTATCTATTATCTATTAGTGAGCTGCTGCTTCTGGATGTTGTCTCCTTTAATTTTAAAACTAATGATATAAACCCTTTTTAAGTGTCTAAGAAAAACATTAACTTTAACAGCTGCATAACTTTCATCTGTCTTACTAAAGACAAAATGGCAAGCTTACTTGACAACATTACGAGAAAGGCTTTGTGAGTTAAAAAAAAAAAAAAAAAGGTTACAATGGTCACATCTTTCTTGGTGTGTGTAAGTTGGGGTGTGTGTTGGTGTGTGTATACCAAGGTCTTTAATAAAACCCACATTACTACTCTCTCCCAACCCGATACTGGGAAGGAAAGATGGCTAATTAATATGAGCTTATCCGTAGGTGCTGGAGCAAAGATGCACTGGGTTTTCGGGCTCACAAGCTGAAGACACATAACAAAAAGGTCCCGGCGAGTTCGGGGAGACCGGGCCCGGTCGGAGCAGGCCGCGGCGGACAACGACCCACACGTCCACCTCCCGCGCCCGCCCCGTGAGCTCCCAAAGCCCGCGAGCCTCAGACCCCGTTACCCTGGAAACCGGTGCCGCCCCGGGGCCTAAGACTACTCCGCAGTTTCTCCCAGCGCCACGCAAACGGTTACCTCGAGCTCCTGGTTCTCGCACTGATCCAGCAACTTTTTGAAACTAAAGGCGCTTTCCGCCATCACCGCCACTGGCATCTTCGCGGCCTATCTCGCCGCTGCACCTTCCGGACAGCCAGACCCCAGACTGTCCCTCGGGCGTCGCGCCCGCGATGACGTTTAAAGCCGCCTTTGCCGCCGAGCGCCCCTGCGTACCAGACCGTCAGTTCCGGGGCGCCGTCAGACATCGCCGCAGCCGGGATAGGACGCCGCCGTTCTGGCCGGCTCTCTCGGTGCCTTGGAGGACCTTGCCGGCTTTGCGGGAAGCTGTGTTCAGAGCGCGCGGCCGCCCTCTGGCAGGGAGGAGTTCGCTGCACTTTTGAGGGTTCTTCACGAAGACATCCAATACATAGGAAACAAGTAACAGCAACAGTAACGAATTTTTAAATATTAAAATTGCTGGGGAACACGACGGATCCTGTAGCTGCTCGGCTGTCCTGGTCAAGTCAGTGACCCTAGGGCTCCGCACCGTGCCCTGCATACCGTAGGTGCTCACGAAACGTTTGTGAGTTCCCTGCTTTGAGGAGACAAGATTAAAAACTCAGAATCTAAGGTTTGAGTCTCCCCAAACCTGCTTGTTGGGCAGCGTCCCCCGCCCGGGCTCGCCCTGCACGCCCCGCCGGAGCCACGCTTCTCCAGCCGGGACCCCTGCCTCCTTCCAGGCTATCCTCGGAACCGCAGCCAGAGGGAATTTTTTTTTTTCTTTCCTGAAACGTAGAGCAAATCTGGTTACTCTTCTGCACAACGCCCTAAAATCTAGGGCCCTTCCCATCGCTCAGAATTTACGTCTAATTCTCAGCTCCCCTCCAGCTTGCTGTAGCCATCCTGGCTTTTGTTTAGCACAGCACTGATTGTTAGCGAACATTATATTGTGTATTATTTATTGACATATTTGTTTTTTACATCCCTCACTAGACCCCCAGGAAAGAGGCTTTGATTTGTTGCCTGCTGCAAGGCTGGCTGCATAATTTGTGGGGCTCAGAGAGAAGTGCAGAGCTTCCTTGTTCAAAAAAACAGAAGGAAAGTGCCTTTAAGGTCATAAAATATAAAACTTTCTCTTTCATCTCAGGTTCTCTCTTTTCATAGTGTTTTTATGTGTTATTTGATATCATTCCAAGAAAAATTTAGATTTAAATTGTTAGCATGAAGTTTACCATCCATCTTTACGTTGTGCAATGCCAGTTTTAAATACTAATATAAGTGCACTGAACTCATGTGGAATCACAGAAATGATACAATTTGTACTTCATAGCTTATACACGCATATGTATTTTGTTTTTACCAGAACCACGCTGGTAAAAACAAATGCTGCACAAAGTGAACTTGCCTGTTTTCATCGCACTTTATGTGCACGAATTCTACCTCCACTCTCGACCTGGGACTCACCGATGAGTAAGGAAGGACTGAAAAGCAAAAGAACTATGGACTGGCCTTTTGGCATAATCAGGTGTCTAATATAAAGAAGTGCATGAATAAGAACATAAATGATATGTGTGATGGTTAATACTGAGTGTCAACTTGATTGGATTGAAGGATGCAAAGTATTGATCCTGGGTGTGTCTGTGAGGGTGTTGCCAAAGGAGATTAACATTTGAGTCAGTGGGCTGGGAAAGGCAGACCCACTGTTAATCTGGATGGACACCATCTAATCAGATGCCAGCCCAGCTAGAAATATAAAGCAGACAGAAAAATGTGAGAAGAGAGACTGGCCTAGCCTCCCAACCTACATCTTTCTCCCACGCTGGGTGCTTCCTGCCCTCGAACATCGGACTCCAAGTTCTTCAGTTTGGGACTTGGACTGGCTCTCCTTGCTCCTCAGCTTGAAGACTGCCTATTGTGGGACTTGTGATCATGTGAGTTAATACTTAATAAACTCCTTTCTCTCTCTCTCTCTCTCTCTATATATATATACGTATATATATATACGTGTGTATATATATACGTGTGTATATATATACGTATATATATACGTGTGTATATATATACGTATATATATACGTGTGTATATATATATATGTATATATATATACGTGTGTGTATATATATATATATATATATATATCCTATTAGTTCTGTCCCTCTAGAGAACTGTGACTCATACAATATGGTTTCTTCATGTTTCTTAAGACACCATTGCCTTCTTTCTGCCTTCGAAACAAGTTTAGGCTCTAAGGAGAAAAGTGTGGCCTTTCAGGGGTGTCAGCACCCATCTCCCTCAGTACTTTGTGCTCACTTTGAGTCTTGCTGGCCTCGCAACATCAGGGGTCCACAGGGAATTCAGCGTGCATGGTGCATTGTGAATGCTGTATGAAACATCAGTGGCCACATACAGAGGCCTGTTTCCCTGGCTCATGCTCCATTGTCTTAATGGACCTCACTTACAAACCACAAGTTTACAGATAAAATTATTAAGCATTTAAAGACAGAAACAGCCATCCTTGATTTTTTTTTTTTTTTTTTTTTTTTTTTTGCGTAATCCACAACACTCTGTGTGGAAATGATTGCTTAGTAATTCCCTGAATGAAATGTAAAGAAAAAAAAAACACTGCAGTGTTCCTCAAGGAACTGCCAACATTAAATAGAAGGGCACATAAGTAGTTAGCAGAACTAGAGAGATCTTGGTGGAATAAAGCAACAGAGTTTCATCCACAGCTGCAAGGAAGAGAAGGACTGAGGGCAGTATGATTCTAAGATCACTTGACAGAACTATGACGAGCAGGATTTTGAAGCTTGTAATAATGGTCTCTAACCCTTTTGGGGCAAAGAAATATTCAATGGAAGCCCTGCTTGGCAATTTGATCGTTTAAAGGGAAAACTATAACGTGAAAGCTTTGGCAGGTGCTTTGGGCCTCTAAGAGGTGGAAACCTACAAAGCTGGCTCTTTGCTGAATAGGAAATCCCGGTGAGGCTTTTGATACATATCACAGGTTAGAGGTGGAGATGGGGTGTCACTTAAAGGACCAAGCTGTTCTTTAGAAGACCAGTACAGGAATTTGGGAGTTGGAGCCTGGGTGCCAGAGAGGGTAGAAAGAGAGTCCTTGCGGGGCAGAGAGGAGTCTCTGGGAGAAGTTGGGTGTCTAAGGCGAGACCCTGGCCTGGACACTGGGAACTCCAAGTGGCAGTGAAGCACTGAAGCGTCTTTAGGACTGTGATGGTTGACATTCAGTTTTAAGTTGTCACTGTACTGTGCTGGAGCCACCTTTCCCCCCAGACTTTTGATAGTAAATGAGAGAAGTGAAGGGGTACAGGAAAGGGCAGTGTGGCGTAAAAGGCTGTCATCTCCGGAGGTGCAACTCAGAAGAGGGATCGAGACTGGGAAGAAGCAAGAAAGTCAATGAGAGGCACCCACAAGGACCCTCTGTTCCTGGAGATGCTGGCATTGGAGTGGGAAGGACTGCGTTTCTCTCTGCTCTTGCAGTGAGGCATGGGGTCAGCATGCTGAAGGGAAGCATGCGCTCAGAGGCTGTAGGATGGGGGTCTCAGACCCATTACCACACCTAGTCTTCCCCTTGTGCAAGCTGGCCCTTTTTCCATAACTCTTCTCTGGGAGAAGCACAGTGATTGAGGAGGTTGGAAATTGCACTAGGATGGCTGATGCAGTTTGGATGTTTGTCCCCTCCAAATCTCTTGTTGAAATGTGATCCCCAGTGTTGGAGGAGGGCCTCGTGGGAGGTGATTGGATCATGGAGATGGATCTTTCACGAATGGCTTAATGCCATCCACTTGGTGATGAGTGAGTTTTCACTCTGAAGCTCTGGGATGTGGATGAGTTGGCCAGTGTGGGACAAAGAGTGGGAGAGGAGAACGGACGATGAGCCCTGGTCACCTCTGTGCTCAGAACACTCCCATTGTGTCGGTCTGGGTTGTAGCAAGAAACATATGGAATACTCAGTGTATTCATCTGTTTTCACACTGCTATAAAGAAATACCCAAGACTGGGTAATTTACAAAGGAAAGATGTTTGATTGACTCACAGTTCTACATGGCTGAGGAGGCCTCAGGAAACTTACAATCATGGCAGAAGGGGAATCAGGTACATCTTACATGGAGGCAGGTGAGAGACGAGCAAAGGAGGAATTCTGAAACACTTATAAAACCGTCAAATCTCAGCCGGGTGCAGTGGCTCACGCCTGTAATCCTAGCACTTTGGGAGGCCAAGGTGGGCAGATCATGAGGTCAGGAGATGGAGACCATCCTGGCTAACACGATGAAATCCAATCTCTACTAAAAATACAAAAAATTGGCTGAGTGTGGTGGCACACACCTGTAGTCCCAGCTACTCGGGAGGCTGAGGCAGGAGAATCCCTGGAACCTGGGAGGTGGAGGTTGCAGTGAGCCGAGATCGCGCCACTGCACTCCAGCCTGGGTGACAGAGTGAGACTGCATCTCAAAAACAAACAAACACACACACAGAAAAACACCAAAACCGTCAGATCTCATAAGAACTCACTACCATGAGAACAGCATGGGAGGAACCGCCCCCATGATCCAATCACCTCCCTCCCTTGACACATGGGGATTACAATTCGAGATGAGATTTGGGTGGGGACACAGAGCCAAACCATATCTCAGATTGGGCAATTTGAGGAAAATTTAATAAAATGGCTATTTACAAAGGTACTGGCAAGATACTGGAAAACTACAAAGGATAGTACCCCAGGGCTCACAATAGTGTGACATCATTACCACCCCTAGAGTTTAAAAAGTGCATGAAGGGGAGTTCCACTTCTGTGGACACACTTCCCGCTGAAACAACCATAGTTGGAGAAAATAATTTCTAAGAAAACTTAAAAGTTTCTGGAAATTATCTTAAAGGTATATAAAAAATGAAAAAAAAATTTATTCAATAAAATCTATCACAACTTGGAAAGAACAGAGTGTGTGGCATTTGAGCCATAATCTGCTCTTTCCCGCCCCACACCTAGCTCAGCTTCATAGAAGCTCCACTGTGGGTGGATGTGGTCAAGATGATGGGGCTCACTCTCCCTTTCTCTGTCAAATAAGGGATAAGGTGTCTCACAAGAAGGCAAAGGTTGCAAGCATTTCTCATCCACTCCAAGTTTAAGGCTAAATTCCAGCTAACTGTGGCCAAGAGGCAAGAGGCTCCCTTCCTCCAGCAAGCTCCCACTCATGGATGGAGACTACACACTAGGCATAACAGGTCTGGAATACAGGGGTCCTAATTGCTCTCACTCCGGCTTGCTTTCTGGGGTAAACATATATTCTGTGTCCAGTAGAAAAGCTGAGAAGATCAGAGGCTACCATTCCTGCCATGTGCCAGAGTAATGGCTCTGGCATCCAAAAACCAATCAGTGTAATAAGCCATATCAACAGAATAATGGATCAAAACACACATTCATCTCAATAGATGCAGAATACATATATAAAACAAAATCCAACCTCCTTTTATAATAAAAACACTTAATGAGCTAGGGAGAGAAGGGAATGTCTTCAAACTGATAAAAAACACCTGTGTAAAACCTGCAGTTAACATTACATTTAATGGTCAATGACTGATGGCTTTTCTCTGTGATCAGGAGGAAGACAAGAATGTCTGCTTTTGCCATTTTTATTCAACAGTGTACTACAGGTTCTAGCCAGTGCAATTAGGGAAGAAAAATAAATGAAAAGCATCCAAATTGGAAAGGAAGTAGTAAAGCTATATCTATTAAAGATGACATGATCTTGTAAATAAGAAATTCACCAAAAAAACAAACAAACAAACAAACAAAACAGGTAGGAAAGGAAAATAAATCTTGGTATCCCAAACTTACTAAGCCAAAGGGAAAAGTCAAGCTAGGAAGTGGGTCATGCAAGCCTGCCTCCCATTTTGGTTCCTAAATAAGATGGCTACACACGTGAAAAGCTACACACCTCCCCTGTGGGCCCCAAGATCTTTACCCTAAAGCATTTCTGTTAAAGTTCACCATGGCAATGTAAATTGATAGCTTATCTTCACAGGTGCAGGGACATAGGGCATAACTCAAAGCTATGCCTCTGCACACCTGAAACAAATGTATATCTGATTTTTTCCTCTCCCCATCCTCTACGTTATCTTAAGTAAAAATGCATATTCACAGAGCCAAAGACATGAATGACTCTCTTCTTCCCCCTCAACATGAAAATTGTGCATTTCTCAATATCCCACTCTTTCCCCTTTGAACATTGAAGCTCTCGAAATCATCTCTTGAAAAAGGCATAAACCTGTCCCCCAGGCACACCCTTAACTTTGGCAAATACACCTCCTTAAAATGATTGAGACTTGCTTTGGTCATTTTCCTTGATTGACATAGTATTGGGTCTAGCGAGGTTGCAGGATACAAAATCAACATGCAAATATCAATTTTATTTCTGTATATTAGCAATGAATAAACCAAATAGGAAATTAAGAAAACAATTTCACCTGTTGTATTAGTCCGTTCTCACGCTACTATTAATATAAAGAACTGCCCGAAACTGGGTAATTTATAAAGGAAAGAGGTTTAAGTGACTTAGTTCTGCACACCTGGGGAGACCTCAGGAAACTTACAATCATGGTGGAAGGTGAAAAGGAAGCGCAGACCTTCACACGGCAGCAGGAAAGAGACAGCAAGAGCAAGAGCAGGGAAAACAGCCTTTAAAACCATCAGATGGCTGGGCACAGTGGCTCACACCTGTAATCCCAGCACTTTGGGAGGCTGAGGCGGGCAGATCACCTGAGGTCAGGAGTTCGAGAACATCCTGGCCAACATGGCGAAACCCCTGTCTCTACTAAAAATACAAAAAAATTAGCTGGGCGTGGTGGCACGCACCTGTATTCCCAGCTACTCGGGAGGCTGAAGCACCAGAATCGTTTGAACCCACGAGGCAGAGGTTGCAGTGAGCCAAGATCATGCCACTGCACTCCAGCCTGGGCAACAGAGTGAGACTCCGTCTCAAGAAACAAACAAATAAAACAACAACAGCAAAAGAAAAACCATCAGATACCTTGAGAACTCACTCACTATCACAAGAACAGCATGGAGGTAACTGCCCCCATGATTCAGTTACCTCCCCCCAGGTCCCTCCCATGACACATGGGGATAATGGGAACTACAACTCAAAATGAGATTTGGGTGGGGAACACAGCCAAACCATATCACCTGCAATAGTATGAAAAAGAATAAAATACTTAGAAATAAATATAATAAAAGAAGTGTAAAACTTAAATTCTGAAAACTACTCAACAATGTTGAAGGAAATTAAAGACCTAGGTAAATGGAAGACATCCCTTGTTCATGGATTGGAAGACTTTATATTATGATTGCAGTATTAAAATTGACAAGCTGATCCTAAAATTCATATACAAACTTAAGGAATGCAGAATACCCCGAAACAATCTTGAACACAAAGAACTATGAGGACTCATACTTTCTGATATCAAAACCTACTGTTAAGCTACAATAATAAACATTAGATAGACATTTCTTTAAATGGATAATAAGAGTAGACATAAAGATCAATGAAATAGAATTGAGGATCCAGAAATGAGCCCTCGCATTGACAGTCAATTGATTTTCAACCAGGATATCAAGACCATTCAGTGGGGGAAAGAACAGTCTTCTCAACAAGTGATGGTTGAACAACTGTATAGCCACACGCAAAAAAATGAAGTTGGACCTCTATCTCAGACCACCTACAAAAATTAAAATAGATCTAAGACGTAAGTGTGAGAGCTAAGACTATAGAAAAAAATAGGATAAATCTTTATGTCCAGGCATTAGGTACTGATTTCTTAGATAAGACACCAAAAGCACAAGGAACAAAAGAAAAAAAATCGATAAATTGGACATTATCAAAATTAAACTTTTGTTCTTCAAAAGACACCATCAAAAAGTGAAAAGAACCAAGAATTGAAGAATATTTTTACAAGTCACATGCCAGATAAAAGACTTGAATTTAAAATATATTGATAATTCTTAAAACTCAAAAATAAGGCAAATAACCTGATGTTAAGATGGAGTAAGGATTTGCTCAGACGTCTCTCCAAAGAAGACAGATGTCCAAAACACAAGTGAAAAGATGTTCTACATCATTAGTCATCAGGCAAATGCAAATCAAAATCACAGTGTGATAGCACTTCACACCTACTTGGGTGGTTATAATAAAAAGGCATTAGCAAGTGTTGGTGAGGATTTGGAGAAACTAGAGCCCTTATGCCCTGCTGAAGGACTATACCATGGTGCTGCTTTGGAAAACAGTCTGGTAACTCCTCAAAAGCTTTCATAGAGTTGCCATATGATGTAGCAGTCCACTTGTAGGTATATTATATAGGTATATTCCACTATCATTCCAAGAGAAAGGAAAACGTATATCCCCACAAACACTTGTAAGTGAATGTTCATAGCAAGCTTAATTCATAATAGCCAAAAAGAAGAAAAAAACCAACTGTTCATCAACTGGCGAATGAGTAAATAAAATGTGGTATATCCATTTAACAAAATATTATTCACCCGGCTGGGCGCGGTAGCTCACGCTTGTAATCCCAGCACTTTGGGAGGCCGAGGCGGGCGGATCACGAGGTCAGGAGATCGAGACCATGGTGAAACCCCGTCTCTACTAAAAAGACAAAAAATTAGCCGGGCGTGGTGGCGGGCGCCTGTAGTCCCAGCTACTCGGAGAGGCTGAGGCAGGAGAATGGCGTGAACCCGGGAGGCGGAGCTTGCAGTGAGCCGAGATTGCGCCACTGCACTCCAGCCTGGGTGACAGAGCAAAACTCCGTCTCAAAAAAAAAAAAAAAAAAAAATATTATTCACCCATAATGAGGAATGCTGTGCTGATACATTCTACAATATGGTTAAACCTTGAAAACATATATTAAGTGAAAGAAGACAGAGGCACAAAGCCCGTATTGTATGATTTTACATGAAGTGTCCAGAGTAGCAAGTCCATAGAGAGAAGCAGATTGGTGGTTGCCATGGGCTGGGATGTTTGGGGGAAATAGGAAATTACTGCTAATGGATCTGGGGTTTCTTTTGGGGGTGATGAAAATATTATTATTATTTTACAGTCTCACTCTGTTGCCCAGGCTGGAGTGCAGTAGCACTATCTTGGCTCACTGCAACCTCCACCTCCCAGGTTCAAGTGATTCTCGTGGCTCAGCCTCCCAAGCAGCTGGGATTATAGGCATGCACCACCACGCCTGGCTAATTTTTTGTATTTTTTAGTAGAGACGGGGTTTCGCCATGTTGCCCAGGCTGATCTGTAACTCCTGAGCTCGGGCAATCCGCCCACCTCAGCCTCCCAAAATGATGAAAATATTTTAACCTTCTATTGTGGTCATGTTTGTACAATTGTAAGCTTTCAGTGGGTGAATTTTTGTAAGACAAATGGAGGGAATATTTAGTAGAGCCCAGCAAAGACTGCTTGGCTGGGACTCTGATCTTTCATTGAAGGGCCAGCCAGGCAGTGAGGGAGTGAGGAATCAATACTCAGAGGACCTTCCTCCCCTCTCTCCCTCTGATCTCCTGCTGGGGCTCCCCACTGGCTGAGCCCAGCCGGAAGCCGAGGGCAGGAAGTCTGCATCAGTTGCTTATACAGCTGGCCTTCTGAGGCATAATGGGGAGGAGAGCATGGAGAGTAGATGGGAGGGACAAACGGAGGACACTCAGTGCACCTAGTGTGGTGACTGTGTGATTGGGGCCCCAGCGATGGTAGAGTGGCCTCTGTGCTGCAGGGCATGTGTCACCAACCCCCGGAATCCTCAGGCAGGAAGGTCACCTACAGAAGAGAGGAATGTGACATTAGCCCCTGCCAAACCCGCAAGAAGAAAAGTCAACACAGATCATTTGCAGCCATGAAGTGTATCAGGTTTAGAGTCCAGTCAGGCAGGCAGGCAAGAGGTGGAGAGTTCATGGATATCAGTGAGAAAGATTTCCAGATGGTTCACCTGGCTGGAGGCAGCAGGACCCGAGGCTAGAAGATGGGCCCCAGGTGATGACGATGGTTCTGCCATCAAGGGTCTGTGTCAGAGTTGCTGGAAAGCAGCTGCAGAAATAGGCCGGCCCTGAGCCAGCCCTCCATGTGGCCAGGAGTCCTGGGCTTTCTGCTTAGGGTGGAAACCAACCCTGCCCCACAGCATGGGTGGCTGCCTCTTGGAGCAGGGGTCACTGGGGTGAGAAGAACAGATAGGGAAAAATGGGATACATTTATTATTATTATTATTATTCCTGAGGCATTGAACATTCAGCAGACTAGAGGAGATTACTAATTCTGATGAGTTGTCCTCTGGAGGAACTGGAGTTTGGGGGGTGCTGCCATTGGACCATTGCCATTGGACATTGATGTCCATGACCAGCGAATTTTCCAATGGATCTCTTGGCAACGTCATCTCCAGTGGCAGTAGATGCTACCTGTTTGGAAAGCCAGGTAGCAATACACAATGAGGGCAATGAAACAGTCTTAGCCTTGGACTTAGTGTTCTGGCTCTGGGAAGTTATCCTGAGGAAGTTACTAAAAAGAGGAAATAAGCTACAGCTAAAAATGGGACAGCAGCATAAAGTACAATAGCGATTAAATTCATAAATATCAAGTCTATATAAAAGTAGTGTTTCTGAAATAACTTTGAAAAAACATGAAAAATAATATTGTGTATACCTCTTGGTTATTATATATCATAACCCAGACTAGATTTATGGGGAAATGTTGAAAGGAAACATGCAAATGAACATTATGATAAGCTTAAAGAGCTAGATTATTGGTGAAAAGTATCTCCTTACAATATTATAAAATCAATGAAGATTTTGTTCTTCTAATCTTAGACAACTTTAACAATTCAAACTTTAAAAATAGGACACTTTTCTTTCTTTTTTTTTCTCCTCCTTTTTACTAATGCTTGTGTTGGCAAGTGAATAATAAAAGAGAACATTTTTGCAAAACTTCAGAAGGGCCCTGGAGCTAAGGGCAGATGCATGTTAGGGGAAATTTGGAGGAATAAAGAAAAGCCGCGAAAAATGATGGCAGTGGTAGAGGCAAAGGCAAAGGGGTTATAAATAAAGCACGGATGAAGAACACAGGCAGGCAGTGACCCCAGAGCAGAGCGATGGTGCTTCTAGAGCAGGGTGGCTTCCAGGCACATGACATCACTGAAGGCCGCCCTCACACTCATTAGCTGTTTCCTGAGTCAGGACGTGTCTTTGCTAACGGCGTGAGTGGAAATATAGAACAGGTCATTATGCTTTTGATTTCTAGTTTTATTTTAATTCTGTGATCTCAATGAAGCTTGTTGTATTGTGAGCACTGCACATAGCAGACGTTCCATAAATGTTTGTTGAATGAATGCTAAGTGTGCTCACTTTTCTTTATTCCCTGAGAAGAGGATCTCACCTTGCTTTT